>NC_071346.1:12520000-13865000 GCF_027744825.2 Synchiropus splendidus | reverse complement strand
TGACCTAGGAAGACTCTCCTGTCCCATTATGTGGCAGTGGATGTCCTTAATTTACTTTCCTGGGCTTCTTTGTCACTGCGGTGCTACAGATTCGGCTTGTTTGAAGGGATGTTTAGTCACAGCTAAACACCCATAGTTCATTTGTACAGTTATTCATTTCCACCTATTATTAAAAGCACAGTAGACACCAAGAAATGTGGAGGAAACTCTTTAGAGAGGTGAATTGATATTGTTCATAACAAAGCCTGGGAGGACATGTCGGATTAGACGGAAGACAAAGAGGAGGAGGAAGGTGAAGAAGACTAGTTTCCAACACCATCCTGATGGCAGTGGAGAGTGGAAGTGTGACAGTGAATACAGAAGGCTGTATTACTGCTTAAATCATTGATTTCAGCCCGACTCTCACTCGATCCGACTCGCTCATTCTATCGTCTGTCCCTCTTATCAATCTATCAGCCGTCCTGCTTCATCTATGATGTTCAGTGACAGTCACGCAGCCAATGTTGTTTTTCCTCTCCTTGATAGGTAGCGTGACGGCATTTCTGCTGACACTATAGTGCACTACACCCTTCTAGTGTCTGCTCCCTTTTACGATCCAAACATCAATTTGTTGCACGTTTCATTCATAAAATAAATATGGTGTGATAAAATGATTGTGTTGTTGGACTTTTGTTTTGAAAGTGGACTCAAAATTTCCTTATGGAAGCCAGCAGGAGGTGTGTGATGGGATGAATTTAAAACTGACAAGACAGGAAGCTGGACTATTGGGATGAAAGAGTCTTCACCACCTTGATGTGTGATGTGTAGATAAGGTTTCATGAAACAGTGACCTGGTTTTCTGAGGCCACCAGATGGCACTGTCTGCTGTAAAATGTTTGGACTTGACCAACTAATTCAGTGAAACCTCACATCATTTCTGAACCAAGAGCGCCATCTTGTGGCCTCTGAAAATCAGGACACTGTTTCATCAACCCTGCAATACTGTTTCGTTACGTTCACATAGCTTTATTCCCGAGATGAAAAAACTATAGGGCAATAGAGGCATTTCTTTTTCACCACAGTCACGTGAAAGTTGATTTATTTTAGTGATACAATTGTGTCCTATGTTCTATTAAGTTTTCCATTTTTGTAGAAGGTGAGGTGCAGCAGTTGTCGCCAAAAACGTAAGCTCCGTCAAGAGATTTCTGCTGCCACTTCTCCAGTTGACCAAAGGAACATTACCCAACACCCGGTGCACTATGGTCATTTAAAAGGAACAAAAAAAAAAACACCTTTGTTGGAAGAGCATGTCAGAACCTCTTCAGCAGCAGTGCACTATCGGTGTCTTCCTGTGTGAATGCATGGTCTGGAGATGAAGAACGATTGAGCTCCCCTGTGTCACATATTTGCTCGGGATCACTTTCCTTGTCTGTGGTGACAAGTTTCAAGTGAGTTTGTCTTTCACCTGATGCCTTGTGCATGTGGCGTCAGCTCCATCGTCTTGGTGACACCTCAATGTGATTCAAAATTCACTGAATCCATTTTTCACTTCCTGCCGGAAGGAGCTCAAACACTCCACGAAAAAAAGTAAAAGCAACATATACGTCAAGCTGCTTCTGGGATACCTCCAAGTTACACCTTTGCACACTTGGTGGAAACCATCTCACTAACTACAATTCAGATGGGGAAATCACAACATATACCCTGTCAGTGGAAAGGAGGGGTGTGAAGCCGTTCCTTCTTAAACAGATGGAACAACAGAACACCTCCAATTTTACATCATATTTTCCTCTACCTGTATTAAACATTTCCAGAACATTCTATTAAAAAAATAAAAACTTTTCAGGTCATTCGATAACAGGCAGACAAAGGAGACAAAAACACTGCCTTTATTGAGGTCATAAATTCACACGAAATAGAAAAAGTGGTTGACCTCATTTGCACTTGAGCCTACTGGAACTTGCTGGCCAATAAAAAACAACCCAGGTGACTGAGATGACTCAATCTTTTATTTGCAATATTTATTATTGTTATTTTCACCGTCCTGTCTTCCACCATGTTTTTTCTCTTATCACACAAATCAGAATTCGACTACTGAATGTGTGATCAGCCTTTGTTATTTTATTTTATTTTATTTTATTTTATTGACAGCACTTTATTCCGAAGCACTTTCCTAGTTGGTGGGATCCCACTGACCATGGCAATAAATTTGATTCTGATTCTGATTCAACTTTAGCAATAAATATTGGACTAACTTTTAGACAACTATCGATAGATTACTTTCCATTTTGACTCTGACTTTATTGTGAACAATGAGAACGTCTTGTGATACACATCTCCAGCAGTTTGGCGCAGCCATTCAAAAATAATGCGGTTTGAAAACCTCAGGTAGCAGAGTGCACTGTAGAATTTCCCAAATAGTAATGGATCTCCCACGTAAAAAGTCACCTCATCCAGCGCGCCTGTGTGCCGCCACTAGGCTGTGGTTCTGGTTTGTAGCCACAGAGACGGGCGCTCAGAACACTATGTGGCAGCTAAGCTCGTTTTGGCAGGGAAACGACCAACGCTGAGGTCGACTGACAGTCTGAAGCACACACACACACACACACCCTGGATCTCCTCAAGGCATGTGTGTGTGTGTGTGGATGCGACGGTGTTAAGCAGGCAAGGGTGACAGTGACGTGACACTGGTGAAATAATTATGAGTCCAAAACAAGGCTGACAGGGAGCAGTCTGTGCCCTTCAACTATCTGTCAACTGTCATTAACATAGGGGTCTGATACACAGCCAGAGGAGGGAGAGAGGAAATGAGTGAGGGAAGGGAAATGTGGACGAAACAACTACAAAGAAGTGATTACTCTGCACCTTTACGGGACAAAAAACGGTCACAACTTTTGCATTTCGGGTAGCAGATCGTATTCAGTTAAAAAGACAGGAATAAATAAACAAACGCTTTTGTTGTTGTAGTTATTCTTTTAGCGACCTTGGTGGAACTTGTTGGTCATGGTAAGTAAGTATATATATATATATATATATATATATATATATATATATACACATACATATTTGGCTTTTATTTGGTCATATATATATATATATATATTTGGATGAGAATGTGTGTGTAACTAGCCACCACATTGGGTCTTTGTTAATGTCTGTGGTGAACACACAAACCAGATACAAGCTGTGTTGTGAATCACAATGAAGGCACTGTGCAGATGTTTGGGTTTCAACTTCCTTCACTCAGGAACAGTTTTGACCCTTGATTCCTTCAAGAAGATTGGAGGACGTGATCCATTGTTTTAGTTAGGTGTGGTGTCTCTCATCTTCCTCATGACAGCAGCCTACACATTACCTATGGGGTCATTTCTGGAGCATTTGGTAGCCAGTCAAGTGCACTAACACCATGGTGATTGAACTACTACCTTTGGAGTCTGGGCAGGTGCCAAGTCCTGCTGGAAAGTGACATCTGCATGTCCATGAAGCCTATCAGTAGAAGGAAGCATGAAGTGCTCTCAGGTTTCCATGTAGATGGCTTCACTGGCTGTGGACTTCAGACAATACAGTGGCCCAACGCAAGGACAGGAATGGCAGTGTGCGGTTGTCTGAGAGAAACATGGCAATTGTTCTTCAGGAAACTGATGAATGAAGAGAAGGAGAGAGAGAGGAGGACTGACAAAGGCAAGATAGTGGATCAGGTAGTTGAGGAAAGCAGCAGAAAATAAGTGAGGGAAGCTCTTTGTAGAAGGAAGGCTTTGACAACATCCCAGTGTTTCTGTGTGAGAACAGTGAACTTTCTGACCAGACTATAGATGGGTGAGAGACTGACGCCGAATCCTTCTCATGATCAAATGTGAGATCCAACTAGCTGTTCCCAGCCAGACTCCCCTGACAACCTTGAATTCCATCTGTTAATCTTGAAAAGTGCCCAGAGTAGATTGTGATCGTGGCCTGCATCACGCATCGCTCACCATTTTGGGTTTGAAAAGTGTTCATTACTGTATAAATTGCCATTGCCAAAATTATGGGTGGCCATCTGTTTGTATATGTATATGTATATTGTGTCCAGAAAAAAAAAAATACCTGTAACAATTCAACACTCAGGTTAATGCATTCTCTTCAAAATGGCAATGTACACAAAAAAAAAAACAGTCCCCAGACAAGTTTTTCCATATTAGGCATATGCGTGTTTTATGTAAACCTAAAGATTTCCAACACATAATGGTCTAAATTACCACATCACCTGCCACATTCTGGTCCCTCCTGTATGTATTTCTCTGGCTGGCTGTGCATTTGATTTGTGCGTTGAGCTTGGGTGAAATATGTTTGTGGACACTGAGTCTGCTGCAAAAGGCGTCAGTATATATAACTCTTCCTCACAGAGTGTCACCCCCCAAAAAACAAGGACCACAATGCCTTTTTATGGAGGTATATTTGGAAATAAATCTTACTTGACGCAGTGTGAAACGCGAAAAAGAGACTGTTAAGGAGAGAAAATAGAGAGATGAGCACGGGATTTATAGACAAGACAGGCAACTCAGTGCCTAAGACAAGCCAAAAGGCCAACAACAGATTGACGAACTGAACACAAATAAATGGTTTTTATGTGGTGAATGGATGGGTTCAGTGGAAGACACTTGACTGGCTTTTATTTGGTCAGGGCTTTGGCCCGAGCCACTACATATTTCTGTTTTATGAAGAGATTCGACTGCACAGACAGCAGCTAACAGTGCGGCACACACCTCTCACCTTCTCTAATGGAGTCGGGACTAAATATAAAGACGCAATTGGAGGAAAGGTGTTGCTTTAAAATTGAAAAAAAAAAAAAATATATATATATATATATATATATAGTTTTTGCGGCACGTCAAAAATGTGTTTGATGCTTAATGGTTATATTCATATCTAGTAACAAAAAAAAAATACTGCAGTTCCATTCAGCAGTCATAAATTACTTGTGAGCCTTGCAGATGAAGTTTTTTTGCCTGTTTACAAATGAATGTAAGGCACCATTTTGACAGTAAGCAGCCCTTGTGACCTCCATCTTTTGTGTCCTGATATAAGCCAGGATTTTTTTTTTACTCAACTCAGGTGCCCTCTTAGACTAAACCTGAATAAAACAATGTTTATATTTTGCACTCTTCAGCTCCCAGGTAAATTGTCTAGAGCAGTCCTGGCCGCCTGCTGGCATAGAAAGGAACCAGACCATTGGAAGTCGGAATGACCAAGACGGCGTATGCATAAAAACGCGGGGAAATGGATCTTAAAAACGTTGGACGTCCTCAAGTATTCACCGATCACGCTGAGATGGATTCACTGCCGACTCAAAGTGTCCGGCAGTGATTGAAAAGGTCACTTATGTCGCCGCTGCACCCTTCGACATCACACACACCTCAAGCGTCTCATCTCAATAGTGTGTGTGTGGGCCGTGTGTAATCTGAATAGTAATAAGGCTGGCTGATAGATTGATGCATAACAGCAAGAAACATGCAGAGCATGCGGGCCATTGCAGTGTCAACTCCCTTTAGTCTCCGGCTGGCCCTTGTTTTGTCCAGCCACTTCAGATGTTGTAGATCTGATATGGAGCTTTGAGACTTTAATCAAAGTCCTGTTCTTTGTCTCTTCTTTGAGAGTGCATCGATTCACTCTGACATTTGCTCGGGCACCTCTTATTATTCATGCTGAGTCTGATTCTAGACAAAAAAACAAACAAATTTAAAATTGAATTGAAATAGCTTTATCCAAATTTGGACAACTTCTTCTGTATCTTCCTAAAGCACCACATTATTTTCCGATCTACAGTCTCTACCCAGTGTGTTTTTTCATTGTGTTCCACTGATGATGGAACCAAACATATACAGTGTAGAATGGCTACTCCTGACAGATAACAATATGGTGTTGAGTTTATTCTTACTATCTGCAAGAATCTCCCTCGGTTCCATGGTTGCATTGGTCAAAGATTCATCTTCTTCTCTCAGAAACATGAGTTTTCATGCGTTTGTGGAGTGCTTTCATCGGTTTCCTCTGGGTGCTCTGATTTCCTCCCGCAATGTAAACATGTAGTTAACTGCTGACTTTCAATAGCCTGCTGATATAAGTGTGCATGACTCTTTGTAGGTACCTTGTGAAAGGCTTGTATCCTGTAAAGGCCCATTTATGCTCCCTTTCTGTCAAGAAATGTATCTTCTCTTTCCAAGCGAAGTTACCATCACTGATCACATACTTGCATGCGTTCACCAATACATCCACCAGTGGGAGCAGTCCAAAATCAAAAGTTTATGACAACAACAAACTCCAAAACAAACATGGCAGCTGTGGAAGAAGTATTGATAATGTACATCTTGCACAAAAGATGCAACAGAGGCAGCGTTGTTGGTGAGGCCATTAAATACAGTATATTCGATGGGAGGACGGAACACTGCCCCCATGGTTTCCAGCATTACTGCTCTGTTTCGCTCGCATCTGTAACTCAGAGCACGGGAAGAAGGCTCTGTCCATAGATGAAGTTATCCATGTGTAACGTTAAGTGGACCTTAATTCTACATCTGTAACCTCTTTTTCCTCACCTGTCTTTTTCGTTGCCAATTACAAAATCTAAAACACTGTAGTACATAAGTCAGGCCTGTAGTGGACGCTGTAATGTTTTAGCAACAAACAAATAAGATGGCAAGGCACATGCACGTATGAAGCTTGTTTCTGTTAGTGAACATTAAAGCTAAACAAATTGAATGTGCAGCGACGTCAATTCCGAGTCAACACTAAGCTGTAAATCAGCAAAGACAAGAGACTGGCCAGGGACGAATGCTTCTTGTGTTTTTAAGGGGGTTTAGCAGCTTTGTGGTCAACTACTATATGTATAATATGAATTGCTTTAACTCGACTTCACGTCTTGTTTGATTGTGGTTTGGGAAAATAAGCTTTATATAATAGTTGTGTTTGTGACTGGCCTCTCTGTGGAAGGTGCACTTAAACTTAAACAATTATTTGCTGTTCATTAAAAGCATTAATATTTACAATAAGTTGAACCTGACTTTCAGGAAGAGGGCGACGACAACTGTCCACATGGAGAGGCAGATCCAGCGTTTTAAAATGGATCCTCTCTGGGACATGGTTTGAAAAAGTGTCAGATATGGTATCTGGAAATGCCGGATCTTTGTGGACTAAAGGCATATTTGACCGAAAACTTGTGAGGTAGTAATTGATGTATGAATTTAAATTTCAATAAATTTAATATATTGCAACTTGGATTCTTCATGTTCCAAAAAAACACAGCAGCTAAAATTTTCAAAACTGACCAACAGTGAAGAGGACACAAGCGACAAGTAAAATAGTCAAGCATCGCTTATGTAGTTTTCAGAAGTCTCATGTTAATAAAAAAACATAACAGGCCAAAATTACAGTTGGATCCTGTTTTGGAAAAATATTTATTTATTTAGTTATTATTAACCAACAAGTGTCCATAAATGGACAGCCATGTTTAGATTTTCTTTTTTTTTCTGTATCGTCTTAAAAGCGTCTTAAAAACACTGACACCAGCTATAAGTCTGACTAATTAAGTGTGAAAAAACAAAAGCATAATTTCACCCGTCATATTTAATAAAAGAAAACGAAAGAAACTTGCAAAACTCCCTTTCTTTTATACTCAATAGCTTCCTGGACTCGACTGTAATTATCAGGACTTTGAGGAAAAGCGGAGGCGACTAGACTGTCCTTTCACAATTACCAGCCGCAGTGAATATTAAAATAATATTAAAATGTCTTCATCCATCTGCGCTGCAGTCTTGATTGCTATCCTAACCTCTGACTGCCGAGGGTGGAGGGAGGGGGGCAGTGGTCCGGTCTGCTCTAAGACACCAACAAGACTGAGAGGAGTTGCAGTTTAATCTTTGTTGCGCGTGACTGCTGGATAATGGGAGGGCTGGATAATGTATGCATGGCTGATATTACTGTCCGGGCTTTAATGTGTAACCACTCAATTCCATGTGCACCAGCGGACACACACACACACACACACACACACACACACACTCATACATTAATCTGTGCTGATGGAAAGAACTGGAAAATACTATTATATTGGAATGGAACCTCCTTTTCCCACTCTCTCTGCCACACACACACACACCCTCACACACTTCTAATCTGCTCTGATAGAAATACTGATGTGTCAAAGGCATGAGAGCAACTCTTAAATCAAGTTCTGAGGAAACGGAGGGAGACAAGGGTGGATGAAGGGGGTAAAAAATGGAGGGAACAATTCTACAGAGAGAATAGATGGCGGAAAGAGGGGGTGAAAGCAGGTGAGATTTTTACAACTTTGAACCCACAAACCAACAAGAGGATGAGATCAAAACAAAGTTGCACCGATCAAACAAATGGTAATCCCTGTTACACACTCAGACTCACACTAGGTGCTGAGACTCTGACGTCTGTTCTACCTGTCCTTCATCGGACATAAACACAGGCAGGTCCAGGATCAAAGCCATGAGCTCTCACTTTCTGCTGAACCACAGTTTCCCATTGTGAGTTCAGCTGATGAATCATGGTGAGAACAATGGCAGCGAGAGCAGCGAGACTTTTTAATTACATATTAAACACCAATTACATCTTCAGGGAATCTGCATTCCAATATTCAGTCCTCTTTTTTTTTTTTTTTTTGCATCATCGGGAGTGTTCATTTCTTTTCATTTTTTTATTGTTCTGTATTATTAAAGCAGAGATTTGATCTTTAGCAACACAGAATGTAGACATCAAAGTCGACTCTTATTTTACAAGTTTTAAAGTCAACATGTGAACCTGGACAGCCGAATAAATTCCACATGCATCATCACAATATACTGTATCTCAATACAGTAAACATGATATGACATCATGTACGGAGTCAGAAGTCTTTTTTTTTCAGATGTTCAGTCTATATATAGTTGCACTGAAATCTCTATCAAAATAGCTGTCCCTGCACAGGAGGGGCAATGTCTTTCTGTCGGTCGATTCGCACAATATTTAGTAAAAATTGGTCCCTTAGTCAGAAAAGTGCAATGCCATCAAAAAACTCCCGGAAGGTTCGGCACTGCTTCTCCTTAACTCTTTTGAGTGAGCTGAAGCACAATTGAGTTGAGGTTCATATCTTTTTGATGCAGAATAAAAGCAGAGAAAACAAGATAATATACTAATGTTGGGAAAGTGGACTTTTGCCTATTAAACTGACGAAAAAGGCAGCCCTCAACGTAAAACGTGTCAGTGGACTATACGTGTCATGATCTGCTTTTATTGTGTTGCTGCACTTCCTGTTTCCTCTCCACGATGTCCATCTGAGCTTGATCTACTAATGGCACACAACTGGAACTTACCTTGCACTCAACAACACCTGCTTTCTGTGCTGCTGTTCCAGTGCTGTGTGCCAGATCGTCATTGTTCCCATGTAGGTAACTTGGCTCTTTCATGGTTATTCTGGGTCCATTTTCCTTTGCTTCTTTGGTCCTTGAGCTTTAACAGTCAAACGCATCTGTGAGTCAGTTGTGTTGTGCCTCACCTTTCTGTTTCCTCTCCTTGTGTTTTCTGGTGTGTGTGTGTGTGTGTGTGTGTGTGTGTGTGTGTGTGTGTGTGTGTGTGTGTGTGTGTGTGTGTGTGTGTGTGTGTGTGTGTGTGTGTGTGTGTGTGTGTGTGTGTGTGTGTGTGTGTGTGTGTGTGTGTTTCCTCCACAAGCTTATTTAGTTTGTTCCTTATTCCTCCCTCTTCCATGTGTGTGCGTTTTTGAACACCATGTAACTTTCTGTTTTTTTTTTTTTTTTACAGGACTATATTTATCTTCACAATTGTGTCTATCTTGTGTATTTTGTGTGCTATGTACTTGTTCTCCACGAGTGATATCACTGTATGACTTTGTTCTGATTCTTGTTTGTCCTGTTTCCAGATTTGTCCCTCAGTGCTGTTCGTGTTTTGCTCCCGGTTCGATGATGCCCTTGGTGCTTCCTGTCACGTGAATTAATAAATTGTATTCTCTATGTCGAGTCTCTTTGTTGCTGGTTACCACTTGCACTTGCGTTCCATGCACATGCGACTCCTGTGGTAGGTGGTATATATATATATATATATATATATATATATATATATATATATATATATATATATATACACTTTTTCCCCTTCATTCTTCTTCACCCCTAAATTTCTTTCGCTCTCCAACCCCAATTCTCCCCCTTTCTCACCCGCCTCCCTTTTTGTTCACATACTCCTATTTATCATGGTGTGAAGGTTGAAAGAGATATTATTATGGGGTGTCGGGCTGGAGAAGGAAGACAGGGGTAGCCACATGGATCGCGTAGGGAGAGCGCAGGGCTAATGACGGGAGGACAGGCTTGGTCAGTGGTCTGTGCTACCTGCTGGGTGTGATAGATGGAGAGCAGGAGGAAGAAAGGAGGGGGGACGAGAGTCCTCGCTGTGCCAGGGCTTGTGTTCTCTTTTATTGTTTTCTGAAAATGACATTGTAATATTTCTATGTCAGTGGGGTTCATGCTGAAAAGCCTTGAATTACTTGGATTAAAAGTGAGTTTGTTACATGTACCTGCGCATGCTTCTGAAGATGAAATGCCCTACATGTATGATGCTAAATGGAAAACACCATTTCAAACTCCCGGATTCCTGATCACTTCCACTTCAGATATACAGAGACTTGACCTGGTCCTGGCCTACTACAGTTTCAAATTTGGGGCAGTATTTTTTTTAATCTCCCTAGAGTTAGCGTAGAAGACCAGGTGATCTAGCACCAAGACCCCTTCCTTTGACTGGTCTCATACCGGCGCACCATATGCACATGGCTCAAGGGTTACTGGGTATCTCTGAGGGATCAGAAAGATTCTCAGTGGCCAGGTGTTAATGGCATAAGCCAGGAGGACCACAAGGTGTCTGAAAGTTGAAGGGCTTTGTTGGAAGATGCATGCGGCAGAGAGGTGTTTCCCCAACCTGAAGAGAGTGTGTTCCATCTTCAGGAGAACCTTGCATTCATGAGGAAGACTATGGTTTTCATCATGGTCATAGAAGTTGTGAGGGACACATGGAGCTTCATGAAGCAGAGTCCTCATTTCCAGAGCTACAGTAAGTGACACTCTCTGTTTGGAAATTATTTGAGGTTCAACCAGGTTCAAAGTCAAAGATTGTTAAGCAGAGAGTGGCATCTTGAAGGCTCTGACATTGAAGATGCTGCTTTATAAAGCTTCTTCAGCCCATCTCTACATGGAACTTAGAACAATAAAACACTAGCCATTTGCTCAACTAGTTCAAATATGTTATGTAGACACGAACAAGGAATTCAACCATCATCTTCGGAGTGTTCTTCGCCAGTGATAAATAGTACTTATAGGTTTGGACTTGGCAGACCTTCGTCTTGGGTTGAGTGACCTGGAGCTCATCACTTTCATACCAAGAGCTAAATTACAGGAAGAGTTCTGCAGACAAAGGCAAAGTGGAGGATGAGCTCATTTGGAGACCTCAGTTCTCATATGTTCTCATTTCCGTTTTAATAATTCAATATTGCTAACAACAATGTGTGTCATTGCCTTTGTTATTAGCACGGATGGAGCTAAAATAATATACAAGATAATCCTCAATATTTAAATTGTGTTCGGCTTCTTGAAGGAATCAGTAACTATTTGTTGATGTACATTTGTGTTTTGACAAAATACAAATGTACATCAACAAATAGTTGACAAATTAAGCAGAAAAAAGTCATTCAATTTAAACTGGTCCATACTTTTCAGACAAATCTTGTGTTACCCCACGGGACTCCTCACCAGCCCGAGCGAGCCCGCACACATGCTCACAGAAACAATCTAACAAAGCCGGCAGATGAATATAAAGGCTGGATATCAGACTATTCATCACTAGATGATTACCACCTGACAGCAGTAATTGAAAAACACTTATTGGCGGAGCACTGCTGCTTCACTCCCATCACACGAAAAAAAAAACCCTCCGAGGCTAAAAGCAGCCTAAAGGTGATGATAGATGAACACATTTTTAAAGCTATGCTTCATATTGTGTTTCCGATGGACAAAAGAGATGTTGACAAATCCATTTTTTTAGATAACAAATCACAGTTTTTCAAATACTGGCAATTATTAAAGTAGTTACTTATCCTACAATCACGAGAGTCCTTGGTTACTCATCCAATATTGTCATCTGCAGAGAGCGCTAAAATTGTTGCTGCATTATTGTTTTTTACATTTAAAGCACATCATAATATTGACAGCTGCAGAGAGATACTGAGTTGGCAGAAAATACCAAATAATTGAGAAGTATAAACCCGATTCCTAACTCAAAGCAATTTGACTGTATGACACGTGGGAGGAATCCGGAGGGAATGCACAAATCCAAACCAGAAAGGAACAAGGTTTGTGCCTGGCTGCACTACAACATTGCTGATGAAACCATTGCATTTACCAAAAAAAACCAAACATTGTAATAGTTTTGAAAAATTCAGAACATATTAAGTCAATAGCTAAATAACCATTGCTAATGCTAGCTCCAGCTGTCCTGGGTTGTTTGTGCCATCACATTAAAACATGTATATTACTTTTAACTAACAACTTAAAAACTGGATCATGCAAAGGTGGTTGAAGCCCAAACAAACACTGGGTCAGCATCACAGCGATCAACAACACCAAGTGGCTAATGCGGAGGATCCCAATGTTTGTTCTGATAGGCTTTGTTTGTTTGTTTATTTTGTTATTTTTGTTTAGTCTCTTTTTACAGTGTTTAGTTAGTAACTATAATGACTACGCTAAGCCCATTGAGTGACTGAACAATGTTCTTGGAGAAAACAAAACAAAACAAATCTTCAGACCAGCCCACCTGTTTAGCCGCTGCGAGGCACATGCTAACAATGGTGCAGATCACCTGGTCCGATCTTAATCAAGCTACAGTATAGTGGTTAGCTATTACCAGGATTATAACAGTAGGTATCTTATACATGTGAATTCAGCTCCAGTTGTTGTACAAATGTGTTTACATGCATTGTGGACATCCAACCATAACGGACAAAGGCAATCCTTTGGTTGTCTAGACCAGGGGTTCTTAACCTTTTTGATCTTGGGAACAAACCAAAACCTTGTGAAATGTGATCATCTCAAAGACATTATTATTATCAAAAAGTCCAAGCCGCCGCAGAACAAGGTGCAAGTCATATTCATTAAATTTATTAAAGAAAATAAGGAAAAAATACACTTGATGCAAAGTGTTGAGAAAATTTAAAGAAACAGAATAAAATTCTGAATAAAATAAATATGATAAAACCATGACTAAATATCATAAAATAAAATAATATATTTTATTTAAACTAAAAAAAGATATAAGTAAAGTGTAAGTATCGCCATAAAGTGTTTCTAATTTATTTTCAAAACTGCTTCACCAGGTGCTTTCAGGGACATTTGGGGGCGGCATCACTTTCTTTATCATTTTTTCTTTTCATAAACTTCTTCTCTATTAAAACTGAGCATCCCGCGGCCCAGTTGTGAAAAACAAAAAAACTTTCAGCAGCCCTCGAGGAGGCGCTCGCGGCCCAACCATGGACCGCGGCCCTATGGTTAAGAATCACTGGTCTGGACTGTCAAGCAACTGTGCTGCTACTACAGACTATGACCAGTCGCAGACTTAACTGGTAGTGGGCTTCTCAGTGTATGTTGTCGCACAATTGTAAGGAGTCATCAGAAAATAAACAAAATGCATGAATATTGTCTTGAACAGTAGTATGTTTTCAAATATAACCATATATGGTATGATGTATATATGGGATGATATAGACTATTATTAAATAAGTACAGTGTGGCACACATGGTGATACAGGTGGTCTGTGAGAAGGAACCGCAGTAATATTCACAACATTTACCCCTTAAGGAAACAAACGTCAGACCTATAACACATGTCTCTTGGGCATTGTGTCTTGTGTCACTCAATGCCGGTGGTACAGGTAATGACAGGAAGGTATGAAAGAAAGTCCAGATGAATGGCTGCTGTGTGGTCCTCCACCACCTTGACTAAATAAATGAGGATTCTTGGCGAGCGCTATCAAAGTATCGAAGATTGATTCTTTGTTAAATCAAAAGTTTAGACTCAAATCTTCAGCTCATCGGCATCCATCTTCTTTTAACAGCCCACTTCACGTTTGGCGTTTGTGCCAAGGCATCCATCAAAACAGTGTGTCTTAAGAAGCCATCCATCTCAGTGAACCGGGTCTCATTGATACAAAACCGGTCCAATACTTAGCACACGCTTTTTAACCAACTAAGACATGGTCATTACTTTGAGGAATCGCACCTCCTGAGTGGAGGTGTCCCACCTCATCTCAGCTTGGCTTACCCCTCCGTCCCCTGTCTAACTCTCACCAGCTGTGGGATTCTCATCTCTATTATCTGACTTGAGAGGGTTCATCACTTTATGTCCTTTCCTCCGGAGCGACTTGTCCTCTGTAATGAGGGTCTTGTACCATTATGTGGCTGTGGTGTCCTGTCCAATCCCTTTCTGTCGGTCTTGGTGTAATGTGTACTCTCCATCATTTGGCAGCCATTGTTATGTCATGCTACATCCCGTATGTGGGCGCAGTTATTAGACAGGCTGCTGGACAGCCTCCATTACACGGGGCAAGAGAGAGATTGAGGTCTCTTTAGTGTTCAGTTTCACTCAAAACTCTACTAAGTGGGGTCTTCAGAAGCCTCCCTCACACATCCCTGCTTAAAGGATGAAATTTTGTCTTGTATTTTCATGTTTACTTCAATTAATTTATAAAGGCAATACTGTTATTGCAGGTTATTTTGACATTCATTCTTTTTCTTTAGCTTAATTCACTAAAATTGATTGGGAATTTGTCCTTATTTGCTTGCAATAATCCAGTAATGTTTTGTAAAATATCGAACTGTTGACAAAAATGCCTCATTTTTCCAAATACACATTTTAACCATTACAATACTTGAGTGGATTCCCATGACATTTTCAGGAAAATTTATATTTTGGTGGCTAATCTTATACTGTCTTTAATATGGTAATGTAAAAAAAAAAAAACCCTTTTTTATATTCATTTGTAAAAATGATCGTTCGCTTATTGAAAAAAAACATGACACCAATCTCGACGGAAAACTTTTAAATACTATGTTTATTTTAATGTAATAATGACAGAAAAATCATCAAAGGTGCAAATTTTTATTTCATTCTGAATGAATTAATATTTATTTCACTCTCACATCAAACATAAATATAACAGTTCTTTCATCCTCAACGTGATCAGTGGGATCAAAAATAAGCAGAGATCTTATGATATCAGCCCCTTTTTTTAATGGTATTTTCCTTGTGTTGTATAGGCAGGTTTAAGTGTCTCTTAACGAAATCCATTTTGAACTCCTGAGACCCTTGTGTAAACTTAAGTTTAGATTGTTAGATACACTAGTGTTGTTACACTTCTTTGACCATTTTGTTTGTGACTTTGGAAGGTTTTTGATCGTGCAACTCTCGCAAACTCAATACTATTCAATGTTTTTCTTAAACAGAATCGACTTCAAGACACTATAATATACATGTTCACGATCATCTTGCCGCGTCTCACAGCAGAAGAGCCCGACTTTGATCCGTCATAAGAAACATCCTCACGTCAAATTACACGTAAACAGACAGCAGAAGAATGAGACAGTGGAGCGGAGACCATAAAATAAATAAAGCACTTTGCTTCAGAGCCCTGACACCTCTTTATCAGAAGCCGTGTCAATGCTGGCTCAGAAGATGAAGTAGAGGAAAATAAATAAAGCATAAAAGCCATCATTGATGAAACTCACCGCAATCCATTTCAACAGATGTGGTGTGATTAAAAAGCAGGGACTTTGGTCTCTGTGTCTTGTTTATCAGATATAATGTCACAGCAATGTTGAACGGTTTTGATCTTTTTGTCATCAATACCAGTGTCTCGGATATTTAGACTGAAGATTATACACTGAACTCCATTGAAGACATTCTATTTGTATATTTGAAGTATGGGCATGGAATCAATTTCGAGAATAACTAGAGTAAAGAACATAAATGTATCTATTAATAATAATGTTCAGAAGCAAACAAATTCATGGAAAACATCAGAGAAGAACAGTTTTTATTTTCCATTACCAAGTAAATACCACATCAAAATGAATAAGTTGTACTTTAAATGTAAGGTGTTTTTTTTAATCTGTCTGCACAAAGACTATGTAGGAATACAAGTGTTGCATCCGGTTTGTGTTAGGTCATGTTTAGATCTAAAAAATAGGCTGCCACTGGACCATCCACTAAACTGATGAAGAGAAACATAGAAGAACAGGGAACCTCTTCTAACAATTGGCTATTGCCCGTTGTTTTTTCAATAATTCTTCAAAGAATTGTTTAAAAGCATATTTTAATCAAATACAAAAAGAGTGTAGATGAACATAGATGAACATGGTACATATGTTCTACTCACCGCTTGCTGGCTTTGCACATTTCTGCACTTAGCTCAATGGATTTATCCAAAAAAATAGTACAACAGGTTGTGACTGGGTCGAGGTGTCCTGTCTCTGTGGAGAAAGAAGAACGACAATGTAAGTTACGACACTGCTGCGTTTGGTATGTTGAAGGTCTTTTCATCACAAACGTAATGGCAGCTAGCAATGTTGCTAGCATCAGTGCATCCAAGTCGAAGTTGGATACAATGATCACGGTTAAAAGTCTAAATTTGTAGACTCCCTCAGGATATTTCTGATGTATATAATACAGTCAGCATTATGGGATTTACTTTCACTGGTCATCCACAATGCATTTTCACTGTGTACTGTTCAGCCAAATGTCACAATTACATCAATTCAAATGGTTAATTTTTATTTATTTATTATCTGGCTTCTTCAAACGACTCTTATTTCTATGAATAAAAACCGCAGCAGAGGCTGAATTGTGGCTCAGCTGCCCGTCAAACTCCCTCCTTTCCTCCCTCTCTCTCTCTGTCAGGATGTTGTTGGCAGATCGTAGGAGGTGCTAATGGAAAATCTCCTGCTCCTGTTTCCCTTGTTCACCACACTAATGTGAAAGGCTCCATCCATGTTACAGCTGTGTGTTGCCATGACCTGTCCACCCTGTCATACTCTGCTGGTCACCCAACTAATGGGCCGATCAGAAAACAGATCAAAGAGACTGAGCTGCAACATATGGCCCAGAAACAGCTTACGGGATAAAATGCGCTGAAAAAATGTGTCATGAATTGAAAAATAAAAATGGGATTTTAATGTGGAACTGTTTTTATGATGCAAAAATGTTCAAATTCAACCTCTCTTTTGGGTTCCTTTATCTTTGGACTCCGCCATAAGATTATTTGACTTTCCAAATAAATGTATCAGCAATTGTGCTCAAACTACTACTATACTAAGTACTATGCTGTGTATACTACTGTAATTACAGCAGTAATTACATACAGTAAAGCATCAAAGTGCTGTTCCTGTGCAGTAGGTTATCCTGATAATAAAATAACATGTCTTTAGTGAAGAAAAAAAAACAGCAATCCAAATGGTAAATCCAAAATGTTTGGCAAATACAAAACATCCAGGTTGAATTCCACATGATGCAGCGCTAAGATTGAACAAGGTAAGTGAAGAAACAAACAGGAAGAAGCAGCAGAGGCTGGCGTGGAGACATAGTTATCAGGCGACCAGTTGTGGAACTCCTTGAGAAGAAGCCAGCAGCAAGCCTAATGGCCTCCAGCCGAGAGCACAACCAACTTCTGTCAAGGCAGAGAGGAAAGAAAATAATAAATAAAACAGGAACTTGAGTCATGACAGTGCTACAGTCACTTGGTTGCCCTGACAGAACCTAAGATGCTTCTATGAAGACAACACCTGTTCCCTCAGGGCGCCTACATTCAGTTTCACAAGTGGATTAATTGTCGGCCAAAATTTGCGTAAGTGGAATATTGACCATGAAACAGTGCACCGTGACTCACCAGGACAGGTGCTAGCACTCTTCCTCCTTCTCCCCAGGTCTGTCAAAATAGCTAACAATAAGTCATTTCAAGAATGCAGATGTTGTCCAGACAAATACTCTACCAGTCAAAAATTTGGACTCAACTTCGAATTGTTTTCTTTATTCTTAGTACTTCATTGTAGATACAAACTAAAGACGTCAACTACTTTACTTTATATGGGTAGTTCACTCAAAGTCACCATCTTTGTGGACAGAGATGAAAAACCTTCTTGGCCTTCTTAGTGTGTTCAATATGAGGTCTCCTGTTGGAAAAACATTCCAGGTGAAGAACAGAGTGCCATCAGTGATCAAAGCACTAAATGAATGATAGCTATTTTGAAGATTCTAAAATATAAGAATTCAAAATACAGTAAATACAGTGATTTCACACCTTTTTGTTTACTACATATTTGCTATGTGCTCATTCATTTTGATGACTTCAGTCAGAATAAGGTAATGGAAATACCAGTGAAATCATGAAAATAAAGAACATTCAATAAGAAGGTGTGTCCATACTTTTGACAAAAAATCACATGGCATGCTTCTTTATTTATGGCCCACCCAGTCTGCAAAATAATATCACATTGTCACATCATAATAACAGAATCATTACCCATCACTTTTTTCAAAACAGTTTTTTTAACAGATATAATTCAAAATGGAGCCATCTTGTGTTGGAAAAGAGCTCTTCAATTCCACTGTTGTGCCACAGAAAAACAATGTGTTGTTTTATTGCTTTCCTGGTTTAGCTGTACTTATGGGGACATTTTTCTTTGTGAGGGCATTTTTGCCAGTCCCCACAAGGTTAGGCCTCATTTGAGGGTTAAAACGTCATAACCAGGCCATTATAATTGGGTTTAAGATGGGTTAAGAGTCATGGTTAAGGTTAGCCATTTGTTTTTAGGCTGAGAGTGAGATGTTGGGGAAAGCATTGTGGCAATGAGAAACCCCCAAAAGTCAAGAGAAGAATTGAAATATGTTTCATCTAACCTGTCCAATTTGGGGGAAAACAGGCCCTTGTGGGGTCTTAAGTTCTTTTGCCGAACCCCACAAGGTTAGGTCTCAATTTGAGGATGAAGACTTCAAAATAACCTGGTCATAAGGTTAGGCTTAGTTAAGAGTCCGGGTTACGTTTAGGCATTTGTTTTGGATTGTTAGTTTTAGGGTGAGAGACTGAGGAAAGCAATGAATGACCAAAGATGGTGTGATAAATCTGTGTGTGAAACAGTGCTTTTTGTTGTTGTTGTTGTTGTTTGTTTTATTTTTTACCGGGCAGAGTTTGACTGAGGTGTGCAAGCGTAACATCTACCACACTAGCGTGCATGTGTACAAATGTCAAGGCTTGGCAGCATTTCTTCATCATTTGCATACCAGTCGCTGCTATGAGCACTGCTAGCTGCCATCGCCTTAGTGGTCTGCAAAACACAAAGTCACAGATGCACACAAAAACATGCTTGCGGCATTTTCAATGGGACAAGTGTGGACTTCAAATCGAAGCAGCTCAGACTTTGTCACATGCTGTGGCAACCTGGGAACTCTATATGTGTCTCGGAGATGACTCCTCATAACCAACCACTGACAGTGGTCTCCCTTAACAATGCGCTTCTACCTTCCCCAGCTTAAGCCGGTGTAACTAGTAAGTTTGAGTTTGTCAGACCAAGACAACACCGCTCGTGGACAGTGGTCTAACTAGTGTCACATTCACAGTCCACTCAATTGCTGAGCACATACCAGCAGTATGTTCAGTCCAATGGTTTCAGCTATTCTATATAAAAAGGGTTATTTAGGAGGATTCTGACACACTTGAAACTATCAAACCTCTGCAGATGATACAATAATTTTTCATCTTATGTTATGTGGCAACAGTGTAACATCACAACAGGAACATTTTTATAAATCCAATAAAGGATTTTTGCTTTTAAGTTACTTTTACTTTCTTGTTCTATACACAAATCAATACACAGTGTGCACTATTTCTTGTTAAAGGCAGGTGAAAAGGTTTCAGCCTCCGATTCATGTGTTGAATGGCTCTAAACGGTTAGCATTAACCTGCCACATGCCATTGTTGCCAGCTTCGCTCTCTTCTAACAGGCTCCACTTGTCGATCCTCAGTCACACGCTCTCTGTCTCTCTGACAATTGCATTATTTGGCCTTATCGAGTAATATGAAACTCCATGGTGTGACATCTCGCTGCCGAGCACAACAGATATGCCAATTCATTTTGCAGCCGGCGATTTGACAAGCTAGACTGCCTCTCTTGAAAGACATCATTCAAGCGCGCCACTGCTACCACCGATCCCCGCTCCCTCCCTAGCCCCCCCCCTCCACTTTCTCTTTTCCTCTCCATCTTTTATCCTGCTTTTCCAAATCCATCTCCCTCTCTCCTTGTGGCAATCTGTAGAGCTTCCCCTCTTAAAATTGAAAAAAAGGCTCTTGGTCTGCAACAAAACACCCGAAAAGAACATCAAAAAAAAAAAAAAAAAAACAGCCGTGCAATGTCCCGTCCATCACACACGTCAGGGAAAAAAATGAAGTATTGAAAATATCAAATGATGGGTGGCAGCAGGTGATAACATTGTGGATATTAGGGGCGGAATGGTGGAAGATGAGGAACGAGAGCAGGCTGAAGGAGAAACAGAAAACAAATAAGGTGAGGCAGACAGAGAGAGAGAGGAAAGGAGATTGAGGCCCTAAGCTGTGGGTGTTTGAGGCAACGACACAGCCGCTCATCCAAGTGTTTAAATATTTGATGCAGGGAGGGATAAAGCGGGATCGTCTGGCTACAGAATTGAGTGTCAAGACGAGAATCTATTACAGAGACTTTTCTGGGCTGCGTTTGTGCGCGTAGACGTGCAGGCTTCAGAATAAGGGAACGTCTGTGTGTGTCGCCACAACACCACACAACCTTCTTTCTCTTCGATGTTTTTTCATGACATGCTGGAGTGCAGACTGACAATCGGCGGGGGGAAGAGATGTTGCTGTTCTGTACCTTGTACCTCAATTGGGTTTTGGGTTTGCAGGTTAGTCAGTTGATTCCGATCAGAGATCTTGTATTCCCGAATTACTGCCATGATGAAGTGAAATAAATGATCAGAAATTAGATCTGCCAGACTCAGCTGAGGAGGTTGGCCTATTTTATTTACATAATGGTGGGAAAACTATAAAAATTGTCATGATAACGTGAAATTTTACAGATATTCTGTTCTTATCAGGGATCTCCAAAAGATTTTTCTCAGCCCAAGGTTACAGGGGTGATGCGTCTGGTTGGTCCTCACGGGGGGGAGCAATTCTTGACAAAACACTGTCCTTGTGAGGACCTTATGCCAATGTGGGGGCCATTTGTCTGGTTTGGTTTTGATTCAGGCCTGATGGTTAAGTTAAGGATGAGAGGCTGGGGGAAGCATGTCAATGAGAGGTCCCCACAAAGATAGAAATACAGATTTGCTCATTGTACATTCTTAATTGTCCACCTTAACAACCTTCCTTAAAAGGAGGAGTCCTGTATGATTGACACTCTATGAGTCACACTTGATGACACACTGACAAAAACAATAGAAAACAGTCAACATACGGGGCCCCTACACGGCTCGTGAGTAGAACACTACATAGAAAATGTATGCGCTAAGACAGACCGGGGCAATGTGAAGCCCGGGGGCCAAATGCGGCCGTTTGACTGAATTTATGCGGAGCAAAACTATAAAACTGATCACCTCGGAATGACAGTTGTTATTAGTGCACTTGAAATACTGGAGTATTTCTACACTGGATTTGCAAATAGAGTTGGGAATGTAACTGACACCTCAAGTTCCTTTATATGGATTGTGTTTTAATTGAAGTAAGACACAACCAACCAACTTTCTTGTAATGTAATTTCATAAATGCGCCAAAGATCCTCGCTTTTTACATTTAGTTTTCCCATAATATGAACCTTTTTTTTCCAGGCTTTAGGGCCCCTCATGACAGTCACAGTATATAATGTGGCCCCTGCTCTGAGGGAAAGCAGATATGTACCAAAATATAATGTTTATCCAGAAAGTATTAGTAGAACTAAAACACAAATATCTCCAGTCTGCGTCGATCCAGGCAACACGCCACAAACCATTTATTACATAGATCCACTCTCCATCCGCAAGTTCAGAATAAGAAGCTGTTGGTGAATTGAAATGTCAGATGAGTGACATGGTTATGGCATCTGAGCTCGTGAACTTTTACAGTGAGCTGCCACCAAGAGAACCTATGCCACCACATATTTACTTATAGTTTCTGACACAGCTCTAAAAAGAAAGCTCTTAGAGACTTCACACACCTGATCCTCTTAACTGCAAGCAACTAGCAACGTGCTTGACCACACACACACACACACACACACACTCTGCCCAGACTGGCCATTTCAACCTGCGTGTAATGAGGGTATAGTGGAACACAGTTTGGAGAATAAAGCCTGTTTCTTTTACTCCAGTTACACACACACACACACACACACTAATGCCCTGGCACGCTTCATCCAAACAAGCCGCCGCTAACTCCAGGTCAGGGTTCCCCAACACCATTGACTCCAATTTCATCTCGCCCTGTAGCTCAAATGTAGGTGTGCTTGTTTTCATTCACCTCTCTGCCCATCGTGACCCCAGAAACTAAGCACAACTTAACGCCCAGCAGTCGTACATGAACGCTTCTTATATAAATCACTGAGGATATTTGTTCGTCGTGTGCGTGCTTGTGTCACAGTCCCCGCGATACACGCATGCTAACGCTAACACATGCACACAGCACCCATCAGCCCATCTCAAACACACCTCCCCCTCGTTCTCCCAGCAGACAGTGATACTATGTTCCATGTCGCCACCCTGTCTTGTCACATTTCCTCCTTGTCTGCCACACTGTCTCTCACTCTTCTTCTTCAGCTCGCTCCCTCTTCCTCCTTTATACTCTCTCTGTCTTCCTATCTACTCCCGCTCGCTCCCATCCCTCCAGCCAATCAATACCTGCTGGCACTTCCTTCCACAGCTCAGGAAAAAACAATTAAAAGCCATCGATCCGAGCGCACACACTCACACGTGGACGCATATCAATAGACAAAGACTTGGATGCGCTCACAAGCAAACAGACACATATGACGGCCATGAATATGCAAGTAGGTCTCCTTGACCTTCAAAGACAGGGGGAAGCCAGGTGACTTCATTCTTCATGGGACTGCCACTGGATACATCGGCCTCACACACTCACGTTTATTGACACCAGGAGACGATCGTTACAGATATCCATCCAAACTTAAGTGCGAGTCTGGATGTATTGCTCCACAAAAAAACAACACCTGCACGCTGACGGCGTTTGGGTTGACTAACACAACTGTCACTCAAGAAAATGCTGCCACACAAACAAGCAAACGCACACAATCTAATGGCCATACAACCGCAAACACTGTGCCACACAAAAAACAGACCCAGAAGAAACACCCTTAAACTTCCTTTCTTAATAGAAATATATCCTGCTTCATATTTTAAAACAAACAACAAGAAATGTTTGATAGATTAAGGAAAGAAAAGGCATAAAAGAAGGTAAGAGAAGGACGGGGCGCAGTGGGAAAGAAAAAAAATGAAAGGGCTCCGGCGGTGGGCCGCGATCTGAGTAATAGAGAGGGACAGTGGTCACACTCTGGCTGTTGCTCAATGAGGGAGTGGCCTGTAATGCCACTTCTAATCTGTGTCCAGTCAGCCCTGACACACACACACACACTCGTCCACACAATCCAAGCGACGGAGCCGCTGCATGACAAATAGTCACATATCTCTGCTGCTGTTTGACACAGGGTCAGAAATGAATTCCTTTTGTTGTCGAGGCGTTTTGTCATGTGCGAGTGTTTCACTTTTCTAATGTCAGCCGGTGCAGGTGTTCCCAAAGGTCCGCCGGTTCGCCTTTTGGTTGGGGATGTTTGATAAATGAAGAAGTGGAAAGTGAGTGAGAGGAAGAGAGGGAGAGTTTAATAAATGATTTGGGAGTGATGGATAGACTGTTCTCAGCTCGCATCTAAAGCAGCTGCTGCTGTATTGGTGACTGAATGTGTCACTGAACATGACACTGGCTCCAGTCAGGTGACTTTACTTGCTTATTCTGTGGCAGGTCTGCATGACATTGTTGTGTTTAGATGTTGCATCAGGCCTAGAGTTCAGTGTTAAAGGAAGGTCTTTCATCAAAGATTCATAAAACAGGAATTCAGAAATACAAGTCACGATGCCCTAGAATAGTTTATTCTTATTGTGATCTGATCATCAGAGAGAATGATCCTTCAATATTTTCTTTATAAATATGAGTCCCATTACACCGACAAAGAAAGAATTGCAACTTCCTGACATGAAGTGTAACCCTGCAGTGGACCTGGGTTTATAGTGGGTGGCCTCGGTACCCATGCACTGTGAAAGGTCATCCCGGGTTTTTCTGTGATGATGCAGAGGATAGCAGTCTGCCGGTGTAGGTGCTGAACTGGCAACTTGTACAGGGTGCCCCGCGCCTATCACCCATCAATGCTGAGATTGGCACAGCTCCGCCCGCGATCCTCCTCTGGAGGACAAAGAGGAAGAGAAGATGCATGTATGTGAAATTCCCCACCCTGGAAACACTGGTCAGTCTCTAGGACAAACACAACCTCATTGACTAAACACATTAAATGACTTTATTTTACCTGCATGTTTAGGTGTGATGGTTTGGGTTGCACAAGGTTTCATTCATTTAATAAACTCCAAAAAATAAAAATAAAAAAGGAATACAAAAAAATGCATTACACACTAATCACCAAAGGTTTTAGTTAGTTGGTTAACTGCACCAAAATTACCTTGTTTACTAGTTGTTTACTGGCGACCCTGTCATCTTCTGTGTCTGTCTTGTGCTTTGATTTTGTTCCTTAGGTTGTTTGTGTTCCGTTTCCTGTTGTTCTGTTGCCCCTCCTCCTTCCATTCACAAATTACGCATCCTAGGTTCAGTCTGCTGGGATGATCATCGCTTCTACCCTGGAGTTGTAAGTGCTGGTAGTTTAATTTTGAGTGTGTTTTGAATTCACAGCGTTACGTGTTCTGCCGCACAAAGTCTGTTTCATCACCTGTTACATGTAGGGTGACAGTAGCGCCATCCCATATCTTACATAACCCCATCATCTGTCTCTCTTTTACATGATGCACCTCCCACAGTGTCAGGATATGCGCCGGAAGGCTCAACATGTGCTTCAATTGAAAGCCTAACGTGTCAACATGCAACGCTGAAGGCTGCCTTCGGCGTCACTACAGGACGTAAAAGTTTACTTTGCCGACGTCAATAAATCACAGCACAGGAGTGAGGATGTGCTTCGCTGGGTCTCGTGTGTTTTATTGAATGTGTTTTTGTTCTTGCCGTTTTTGGCATTGTATTAATTCACCTGTTTTCAGTTTTGCAGTGACGTCTTCATGGTTATTATGTTCTTTGTTAAGTATTGAATAAATATTTTATTACTTGTTATTCATACAATAATATATTCTATTTATCGCTTTTATTTTCTCTTGCTGTTCTGAGTTCTTGCTGTCCTCCAGTTACGGTTAGTGTTTGGGCTCGGCTCTCCGTCGCACCCCGACTAACCGTTCTTTAAAATGGTGACTTATACATGGAAAGGGTCCAGGGCCCATTCAAGGACTAGAACTGATTCATTACAGTGAATACCGATTTCAGAATTTCGGATTTCATTTGTGTTCAACAACCAGACATGGAAACAAACCAAAACCTTATGAAATGGCATGAAACCATGTTATCAGTGCAGAATTGTAATATTTGTCATCGAAATGTCCAACTTTCAGCAGAACCAGGTCCAAGTCATGGTCATCAAATTAGAAAAAAACGAAGAATACCATTGATGCAACAATGTTTACTGCTGGGAGCTCCATCACTTTCTTTATTATTTTTTCTTTTCAAGAACTTCTCCACAGTTGGTAACTATCACAAATTTGCAGCTGTCAAGTCAATTCAGTGACAGTAGATCAGAGGGACAGCACATGTCAGGTGTTTAGGAGACACAGTCAGAGAAGCCAGATGGAGATGGTTTGGACATGTACAGAGGAGAGAGAGCCAGTACATTGGTAGGAAGATGTTGAGGTTGGAACTGCCAGGCAGAAGGTGGAGAGGAAGGCCAAAGAGGAGGTTTATGGAGGTGGTGAAGGAGGACATAAGGTTTGTAGGTTGGAGAGAAGAGGAAGCAGAGGACAGGGTGAGCTGGAGGAGGATGATCCGCTGTGGCCACCCCTGAAGGGAGAAGCTGAAAGAGAAAGAAGAAGAAGAGGCAAGTCAATTCAGTGATGCACTACTCCCACCATATGTGGCAAGTGTTTTCAAACAGAGGGGTAAACTAAAAACCTTAAGCTGCCGTGTAGTGGGCGCCGGAGTCCCAACCCCGGCTCTATGGTTAAGAATCCCTAATGTAAAACAAAGATCTCACCAATAAGGGGGCTGCTAGAGATTGACCATGGACTGGACCAAACATAGAAAAGTCCAGAGTCTTCCTACTCTCTCTATATCTGCTGCAAAGAATCAAACACACTCACTTTAAAACATCCAATAATATCATGCCCAGTGACTCCTTTCCCCCCATGGAAAGACAAAAATCAATGCTCGACTCAAAACATAAAACTGTTCAACATCAATGCGTGCAGATCGAGGCCTTCCATTAATAACATTTACATGGCGATTACCGTCATAATCTCCGTCTCACCTCCAGGCCTCCGAGATCAATTGGCATCGGCTGTGATTGGTTCATTGCCGCCGCAGATTTCGATGGGATCATGTTCTGCCTCCTCTGTCAATCATGTGTGCGCCTGGTCAATTGATTCTCAGGCTCCTGAACATAATCTGCCAGCAATTAACTAAATCGCTGAATCCGCCTGCGTCCAGCGACGCCATGGGAAACTGCTGTTTCAGGCCATTTAGAGGCGAGTGTTTACATCTATGAGCTCTGATGCCATCGCACTTGCTGTGAGATATTGCGAACAGGTGGCTCTAACTGCATCCTTTCACTCCACACTGTCCATTGAGAGAGATGCATAACTGGGCTGCAAGTTCGTGTGTTGAGTTTAATGCAGCCACTGGATGGCGCTTCAGAGCGAGGCCTTTTCAATAGCACCCCTTGTGGCCACATGTACGACGCGCTGTTTGGATCCAAGTACATTACTGCCTGTCTGCTGACAGCCATAAAGCAGTGGACGAACATGTCTCTTTCGGCAGAGTCAATTTTACTGCTCCGATCCGCAGCTCTGAACTGACTCATCAATAAAATCAGAGGGAGTTAAATAATTTAGCGCTGCCTCTAATTAGTCTTCGCATATGGATCCCACTACAATATTGATGACAAAGAGGCTGTTTATGGAAGATGCAGTTGGGCCTTTCTTCTTCTCAGTCTTCTTCGACAAAGGAGTAAATAGATGAAATGCTATTTTTTTTTGATGTTTATGCGTCATTGGATGAAGCGAGTCTTTATCTTTAACATGTCGCTGAGTTTATCTGACCATTGTCAAGTGCAGTGTGTCTCAATTATTTTCTGTTGAAGAAGTAAATATTTCGAGCACCCCCAACTCACCTCTGTAAATAGCATCATTTATCCTTGTGATCATTAAAGAAAAGAAAAAAGAAAGTAATATACACGACACCTACGAGGCCAGAGCGCTCACTCCAGGGTTTGATGTGCTGTTGTGGGCTGGAGCTGGGACAGGGATGAGGCGAGTCTGGGACAGAGCGTTACTTGGTTTATGACTTTGTCACAGCCAAACTGCACAGAAGCGCACATTCAGAGCTGGACACGCACCGGGCACCTCTTCACTTCTGGAGAGACAACCCCTCCCACATGCAGCCTGTGTAAACAGCATCATTTATCCTTGTGAACATTAAAGAAAAGAAAAAAGAAAGTAATATCGATCAACCCCTTATAAAGAATTATTTTATTTTATTTTATTTTATTTTATTTTATTTTATTTTATTTTATTTTATTTTATTTTATTTTATTTTATTGACAGCACTTTCTTCCGAAGCACTTTCCGAGTTGGTGGGATCTCCACTGATCATGACAATAAATTTGATTCTGCATTTGCCTGAAATAATTTTTAAAAAGTTTGGCAAAAAAAAAAGTATGTTCCTGGAGGTCATGTAGGATCCACTCCACTGGTCAGGTGGAAGTAACTCTGATGGACCTTTATGAATCTTCAATGGCTTCCTCTATTTAAAAAGCTTCTTACGCATGAGTCCATGCGTTGAAATGGCTGCAAGTTTTGTTTGTTACAGCGTGTGAATGAGGGTGTGTGGTGGTTGTTATCAGTCACGAGGGGGGGAGAAACTATCGATCATCTCTTTTAATTACCCCGAGCATCGCGAGAGGCCTAAATTAACTCCTCTCCTTTGGCGGCTGAAAAAGCCATGCATATTTCACGACCCCGAGCCCAATCATATGTCACTCAGCCCGTCTCCTCTTCCCTGACAAGGCAAGACTTATCACTGTTATTTATCTCCCACACCACCCCCCACCACCCCCTCACCCCGCACCTCCTCCTGCTCCCGCCAAGTATGTAGACTGTGTGCAAAACAAAAGCGTGAATAATAAATATCCACATTGTGCGCTCCAGTTTGTGGTGAGGCATGTTGCCGTGGTTGGAAAAAAAAAAAAAGGGGGGAATCTTAAGTATCTGGTTGGCTTGTGTGTGTGTCTGTCTGCTGCTATATGAGAAGCAATAAAACCATGGCGGTGCATTAGAGGTGTTTTACCATGCTGCTGTCATTGTGGCTTGTCTGCTGTGTGACACTCTCGGCTGGTTTCTTTCCAAAAGCCAAACCGCAAGTCTCTGGAACAAGTCCACCGAGTCATGGACTGGACTGTCTCAAAATACAACGCAGTGTGGCAGTGATCAGACATTTTCAAGCATCTAAAAGTGTGTTTTACTAGTATTACAAACTCAAGTGCAACTCATTTGCAGTTACTAGCTTTTCAATATCATGGGAACCTTTTTTACGTTATGAAATACACTGGTAAATTTAGGGGAAGCATAACTTGGATGGGACGTGGTCAGTCTGTGATTGAGAGGTTGTTGGTTCAGTCCCAGCTCTAACACACTTCCATCCAAATGGTTCAAGAGGCTTATTTGGTGTAAAGCGCTTTGGATAAGGACGAGCTTAGAATGCACTACATAGGTAAGAGTCATTCAAATAAAAAGTGAAATATCTTTATTAAGATTTAAGACATAAATTGCAGATATCTCATCATCATCGTTTATACACCAATATGTACGTGGGCATCATAGTTTGGGAAAACATGGACGTTAACGTAGGAAGAAATGAATTGATGAAAAGTAAAATAACAAGGTCACTGCGGTGTGACTTATTCACTCCACAGAGCAATGTGTAACAAAGAGTAATTTTGGTCAAACTATCTGTCAATTTAAAAATATATTTACTTGTAAAGTTGCCGCCAGCTAACATTAAATTCTATATCTAAGTTTTGAAATACTTTATTGTTATTACCACCACTCACAAATATTAGTTGACTGAGTTGTTGCATTTGAAATTCTGAAACTATTTGTGTCCCTTCATTCATATCAAAACTATTATTCTGATATGACATCTGACTAAAATGTCTCTAAACCACAGTCATTACTTGAAAGTAATCAGCAAATGCAATGTATTGCACTCAATACAGAAGACAGAACTCTATTTATTATTATATAAAAAATATTATTATAAAAATTCCCTTCATTTCCCTTTTATTTAATTATTTTATGTTTAAAAATCATTTGTACACAAATTGTTGCATTACTCTATGTAGACAGCAACAACCAGCACAAAATCAAATCTATGTATGTCATCAATATGTATTTGTATAAAAACGACAAACTCAGCACCAAACTGGCATTGAACTTCCATTCCCCTGACCTGTGGTACGATTCCCCTCGTGATCCTTTGACATGGCATGGAAGAAACACTACTATATTCAAGCGGTGTTCGACGTCGGCTTCTTTATTAATCGTCTTTTGCAATCCTTTAAAGATCACCAAAGAACAACAACTGTAGATTCATATGTTGAACTGAATGTATGTTGTGTTTCATAAATTCCTGTTGATCTCTGTATTTTTTTGCTTCAGACAGACAGACAACAGAAGGAGGGAGGTCTTTATGGCCTAAAACCTTAGTCATCTACACATATGCAAAAGAAGAACATCCAGTGATTCTGTCTATTGATTTTAATTTTCCATGGCTTAAGTTTTATAGTCTACTGGCATTTCTTCATAGCATACCATGAGATCATGTTGTGGTGATAAATGTCCTTGTGAACAACGTTAAATTGCACTAAATAAGTCATAAATTTCGGGCCTCTCAGAGACCAAAACTGAATAACAATCTCCCAGTCTACAGCATATTTCTGTGGATCCATTGGTTTGCCACCTTAAGAGCTGCTCAGTGGTGCTAGAGGGTGAGGGAGGTTCACTGACATGGGTGAAAGCTTCGCTAAAATCCTGTCTCCCTCTAGCTCTTCTGGGACGAGCGAACATTCCAGGACAGCGCCGGCTTTTTGTAATGAAAAGAAGGTCTTGTGTGTAGGGACCCTGTTGAGCCACTGGGGGAGGAAGTTGTAGGGCTGATCCTGAATCCACTATCTTTTCCGACCCTTGTGCTGTGTATATTAAGCAACAAATAATTCTACAGTGACTTTATGCTGCCCTGGTCCCTTGCTTTTTCACTGTAATAATATTTCTTATTCTCCTAAAGTGAGAATAAGAGTGAGTTTTGTGCTACGCCCTGACAAGGTAAACAATGCTGCCTGCATCTCAGCAGGGAGCCAGTCAACCTGCTAACAGTGAATTATCCCACGGCCACTAATGGTCTTACCTCAATCTATCGCTCATCCCTGCCTTGCAAACACAGCCAGCACACACATATACACAGCAATCTTTCTCTGTAATTTAAATGACTGTCAGGTCAGTGGCGAGAGCAGCACCTTGCCACGTTAAAAATGCCAGGCGGCTGCCATCGTCACCGCCAACAAGCTGCCCAAACTGTCACACACTCGCACACCAGTGGCCACACACACAGACTCAGCTGTCAGCAGCCGGTCACAATGCATTTACTTAGTGACAGAATTCTAATTAGTGGTCTGGCTGGTGTCACCTGACTGGGAGCGCACAGTGCACCAGAGAGAGGGAGGGAGAGAGAGAGGGATATTTGTACAGTGGAGGCAGAGATTGGAGTTTGTGGACGACGGCAATGGAAGGAGAGATGAAGGGGAAGACAGATCGAATGGGGGGGTGGAGGCTGGGGGTGGTGTGCAAGGCTTGTTGACATTGTGGCAACCAGGAGAAAGACAGATGAAATGATAGTCGGCAAATAAAAAGGTGAGCGCACAAAGCTGGGGGACTTAGGCAGATCAAGGAAGTCAGATGAAAGAGACGGCGTGGACTTTTCCCTCCACTGCTGAAATTTACATAAAATGCACAAATTACCTCCCACGACTGAGTAAAGCCATCGCTGTAGCTAGTAAATGGCGGCTCCTCTAATTGTCATGTGGAGTGAGAGTGCTAGAGTTTAACCCTGCACCCTCCACCGTGACATGCCATCAGAGGCAAACAAGACTGGAGGCAGAAGAGAGCCAAACAAAGGTAGAGTTTGCAGCTCTGGCAGTGGGCAGGCAAGAGAAAAGACAAAGAAAGCTACTGTTCCAAACATGGGAATTCAAACGCAAGAAACTGAAACAGCTGGGTTCGATTCAGAGAACCGAACTGTACATCCTTAACAGTCCACCTTAAGAGATGGAGTCCTCCTCCATCGATGGTGAGGGAGCACTGATAATGGGAATCACACTTCATTACATGTTGACAGAACTCCTGCCAGACTGGTAAAATGTACCCATAAGGGGTCAAAGTCCCAGAATAGGGGGCGCTATGCTATTAAAGTGCTGGGGAGAACCCTGAGATAATTCACGTGAGCGAACATTATAACATGTTTTGACACATAAACCTGAGAAAAACCTGCTTGATCTTGCGGGAGTTAAAAAAAAAGTGTGGTGGGAGGTAAAGACAGCGATGAATGTCATTCATAACACATTAACTAATTCTGTGGGTGCATCGAAAAGCTGCTACCGGCAATGGTTTAATAAATAACAAGGAAGCTAGTGCTCTACTGTTGCATTGTGAAGCATATTTTATCTCCTGCTCTTGACTTGAATACTGCCCCTGGTGTTTCATGACAGCAAAATGCTTAAGATCCATAATATTGATGGCTAATGCTTTGTTCTTGTTTTCAAATAATTATTGTCAGGAATATAATGTTTGGAGAGTTATAACCAGAGAGAGAAAAAAACCATCTCAGCCACCTGAGCAACCAAGAGAACTAACAGGACGTACATCATAATACAAGTAAATTCCTCGTAATTCATGTTCCTGATCATCTTCACTGTTGTTAACATTCGCCTAGGTTTAGGAGGCCACTGGACACAAGAGGCCTTGAATCACTATGAAGAGTTCATCCATGTGCAATTACCAAATCTTGGAGTCGAGCTGCGGGTTTTGCTGTAACCCTTGGGGGCTGCAGGGGCTTGAAACCGAGTAGAGAGGGGGCTTCAAGAGCTGGTGAGCCCAGAGGAGAGAGCTGTTGAAGGGGACAGGCAAGCAAAAGGTCTCTCTCCATTCTGCTCAACACTCCAGCACTATTAACTTGCAGCGTGAAGAGGCACTTTATTCCTCTACTCTACATTCATCTGTGGCTGTGCATTGGCTTGGTGCATGATGTGCTAGTCTACTGTCTTCCTGGAGTGTTTAAGAGGGGGCTTCTTGGGACTCATCAGATACAGGGAGAGAGCTCTTTAACTCGTGGAAGCCAGTGGAGTGATCCCCTCCTAATCAACTTCCGATCCTTGACACGTTTTAGGGGTTCTCAGGTGTCTTCAGGGGACTTGGAACATGGGAGATTCCTTTGTATATTCATTTTAACGGTTATTTAAATGAAAATTAAATTTAGACATTCAAAATATACAGAATTCCAAGTACACCATTGTATTTAGGACTGAAGCTGATAACCACTGCAAGAGGATTATGACCCAAAAATTCTATGGGTGCATCACAGCGCTGCTACCTGCGACGGTTTACTGAATAACAAGGGAAGCTAGTGCTCTACTGCAGCTGGTGTTTCATGACAGCAAAATGTTTAACACCTCTAATATGCCTTGATTTTGTTTTCAAATAATTATTGTCAGGAATATAATGTTTGGAGACTGGAGAGGGGAAAACCTGAACAGTTTGTTATGTGAGTCTCAGTGCTCTGGAGGTGCTTCAGTCATCAACCCCCTCTTTTCCTAGGTCCGCTGGTTTAAATGACTTTAACTTACAAGTGTGCAGTTATAGCAAGTCGTCTGTCACCACCTAAATATTCCATCAGAACACTATCTTTATGATGGCAGTGACAGGCTTAAGGTTTCCACCGACCAATCACAACAGTGCAGGCTTGCTTGCCTACGAAGAAGCAATTTCAGCTTGTGCAAGTATTTTCGATGGATGGGGCTTTGTACATTTTTTAATGGAAATATTTCAAGTCATAGAGAGTTTAGTGTAGACAAAAACATAAGATCATTTGAAAATCACTAGGATAAGGCCTCATGAAGGAACAGTAACCACTATGTGCGCAGGGGCCAAATGTGTGAACATGCAACAAGGAAGGCAGACTTCTCCATCACTATGGGACAAAAGCTGCGTCCCTATCTCGCGACAAATGTCGCAGATGTCCACAGATGTCCTCAAGCTCCCTTATTGTCCTTGAGCTTCAGTACCTCACTTCTGAGTTACAGGGACTTAACCGATCATCACGATGATTCCCTCTGAGCAAGTCAGTTTGTTCCTTGTGTTTTGAAGACGATCGCCAACAGAGAAGGTGTGGTTTTGTTTATGTTTGACTCCAAAGGGCTAAAATGCAGAGACAACAGACATGGTCTCTCCATTTGCTTGAACGACATATCCACAGTTGACTTCAGGCAATAGAAACTAGTACATTCCGAAGCCGTTTTTTACTGCGTAACCATAGAGAGCATAGGAATGACTTAGCGATAGTATAGCGGTTCCATGTATTTATATTTTTTGACAAGCAATCTACAACCGATAAAGATCCTTTCAGTTTCTCTCAATACCAAGTTAGTTAACGTTAACAGCCTGAATCCCACCGTCAATATCTGGTCAACATTGGACCCATTGCCTGTCTGCTTTGGATGAAAAGTGAATCAAAAGTTCTCAGCAGCAAAACATATAGTCACGTCATGGTGGAGGAGGGGGTATATACCGGGTTATTCTGGGTATGGGGGGGTACACGTGTTGGGAAAGACAGTACTTAGTGTTGTTCTGATTTTCATATGTAAATAATTTATATGTATTGAAAATAGAATAAACTACAAATTGTTGCAGAGTAATTCTATAAATTCATTTTTTTTTAAATGAACATTTACATTTCCCCCTGCATCAAACATATATTTGGCCAACATGACAAGAACACTCTCATCACTGGTCCTCAAAGCAAAGCAGTCTATTAAGCTTGTCATGGCTGCAGCATAAAGCATTATTTAATTTCACCAGGCAATAAAACTCATTCATGATGCACAAAGACAAGTGTTGAGGACGATAACAACAGTGAGATACACTTGGATTGGCCAACTCTCATGGGCTCAACTCATCAGGGGGTGATAGAGGACAAGATGCTTCCCAAGAATTATAGAAATGAGTCTATAATGAAGCAATAAATATATTTTTAAGAAGCCACTGATGCATTAACAAAGACATGAGCATTGCCTGTAGTGGCTTTGTGATAAACTAACAGTGTGTCTTTCCGCAGGCTCCGCATTTGATTTAACCGTGTGCATTACATCCACATTTGTTTGGCTTTTATGAATGAGAGTAAAGCCTTGAGTGCATATATTCTGGTCATTAAATATGTGTTGTGTTTCTGAGTCAATGTCTTACGCACATGCACAGGGCAACACATCTTTAGAGATAAGAGCCACTGCAGAAAAGCACCATAAAAACACCCATGATGTAGAATTAAGTCATCAGTGTGAAGCAAAACACATCTATTATACATAACACCAGCAGCATATTCACATTAGACCGATATTGTAAACCACTTGGGCAATCATTTGTGAGCCGCACTTGTGCAGTGAATAAAATGGCCCTCTTTAGTATGCAAAGCGCGTTATATAAAGACATATTACTCAACACAGGTGTCATGATAGTCTAGTTTACTATTGTGAGTCAAGCGCTAATGAGGCGTGAACAATATTGAAACGCCGATGATCACGGCAAATTGTCAGTGTAAGCAACGTGAGGTATTTTACAAAAAGTTTTGTACTGTATGGCTAAAATATATTGCTATAGCCGATGTATGTGAGCCTTCATTTATTGCTGGCATTGGTCTGGGTCTCGACTGCATTTCTCTTATACTGTAGTTCTTCTTCTTCTTTTCCTTTCAGCTTCACCCTTCCCACAGCGGATCATCTTCCACCATCTCACCCTGTCCTCTGCTTCTTCTTCTCTCATGGCCTCCTTCACCTCATCCATAAATCTCCTCTCCTTCCTCTCCACCTTCTGCCTGGCAGTTCCAACCTCAACATCTTCCTCCCAATGTAATTTCTTTTATACTGTAGTTGATGGCTATAATTCGGGAAACTCAATTCATGCCACGATACTTGTAGACACACCAAGTAAACCCACCAGCAACAAGCTAACTTAAATTGTTATCTAAATAATAAATAGGTGACATGGATTGCAGTTTTTTACTAAACATCTTTATCTGACAGCAAATCTGAACTCGATAAATGCTGCAGAGAAAATGCAAATTTTGCCTCAACTTTAAGCGACACGTCTTGTTAGCCCTGCAGCCTCGCGTCCTCCATGATGACACCTCAGTGATCCTCCAGCGTGTGTGTCCACTTCTCCATTATCAACAGAACATGTCTGCATAGCTAGTGTCTAATGAGAGACAAGCACGACACAGCTGCTAATGACACATCTTTGTCCGGGCCTTGCCACCGTACATTAGATGTGTTTTAAGGTGCTAGTTAGCAGTGTGGGTGTGTCTTCCAGGCGCTGATGTTGATGCGTGCCATTTGTGAGGCACGGGAGGTCACAGGGTCAGCCCAATTACCTTCTTGCTGAGACATTTTTTGCTCTTTGATACACCAATTCCAAAGGCTTCCTGGGTTCTGAAGGTTTGGCTGGAGGTGTGGGGGGTCCACGGAAAAGCGATTAAGGAGGTGTTAATTGGAGCAAGTCATTTTGACTGGTTAATGTATGCGCGAGTGTATCTGTTATTCTGTTCGGGCTAATGTCTGTGTGTGTTGGTTGGTTAGTCTTTTCAAATCTCAACCAGCTGTTCCGAAGAGTAGCAAGACCTTTTTGTATGACTTCAACATCTTGTGACTGTGTGTATAGGGTGTTTGACACCTGCCAATTTTTGCTAGAAAAACAGTTGAATCAAAACAAAATATATATTTTTAATTTTTTTGTCACTTCAGAATAGACAAGCAGAATTATTGAGTTGATCTATCTGTCCACTCATTTTGTGTTGTTCATAACCATTATGTGTATAAGCTAACAATATTTGACACCACAGCGGTTCAATTTCAGTTGGATCTGTTCGGTGCTTCGGTGCTGTCCACCAATGCGATATTGCTTAGTGTCCTTCATCGGGGATGTTTCGGTCATGACATCACATTATTTAAAGTGGTGCATGTGGAAATGGTGCACTGAAAAAGGTCCCCTGCTAAATAATTTAGACGCAATTCATCTCTTTTATTTGTATGAATAAATTCTTTCTTTCTCGGAAATTAACCAAAATTTATCTGCGTTCCAGCTCCAATATCAACTTAATATCAATATATATCCATCCATTTATTTGTCCATTTTCTTCCAATTATCCCCAGTACAAGTAACATCTGACTTACGACCGGGATCAGTTCCGACCAACCGGTCGTGAGTCGGTTTGGATGTAAGTTGAATTCCATTCAAAATAGCTGACGTGAGGGTTATAGGTGCTACTGTAGTGGTAGATGGCTGTGTGAGAGTGAGTTGCTGGGATACTGTGCTGCCGTAAAGTGCCAGACATTGAATTAAAAAAAAAAGTGCCTGCTGGCCGTGGTCACAAGTACGGGTGGACGTACAGTAAGTCAAGCAGGTCATAAGTCGGATGTTACTTGTACTGATGTTTAAGGGGTGGAACTAGAGTCAGCATCGGCTTCAGTGCCAAAGAGGTTGGTGGTATGTGGGAGAACCATGCACAGCCATGACAGCCTGGTACCTCCTCATGCTGGGGTGGAATCTTATTCTTCATTTGACAGTATGCCCAGCTGATCTCACAAGAGTTTAACGGGGTTGAGGTCAGGACTGTTGTCCCACGTTTGGGAGTCACTCTGTGATACACCCCACTTGTGTGGGGCTGAGCATTACCTTGCAGAACAGGCATTTCCATTGGTTTGGTCTTCAAAGTGCAAAGTGAGAAAGTACTTTCCCCAAGTGCCGTAAGACGGCCAAAGCGACCTGTAACAGAGGCATTGGATTGGCTTCAGTCTGGGTGTGGACTTTACTGTGGAGCTGGAATCAGGCTCACTCCTTGTAACAGCCCAACCAACAACATCAGTTGCCCTATTTAGATCAGTTGATCTTATTTCTCATCCCACTATTGAATGTTCTTTACACTGTACACTGCCCAGAAGTACTCCTACTATAACCAACTGAACACACAATTTGTGCCAAGTTTATCTAATGTATTTCATGTGTGTACTGAGTGTGACCCACACCAGGAAAGGATTATTCGCCACATTTTTTTTTTTGTTTTCCTTCACAGTTTTGCTCGCCTGGACCTGTCTGTGTAAGGGAGTGTTAGTCTGTGTGATGAAGTATTGAGCTGAGTGATTCCTCTCAGGGCTCGTTTCACTTGTCATAAAATATTCTTGCTTTATTGGCCCGACACTCCTCACACACACAGCAAGTACTTGGTGTCATGTCACCGTTTAATCCACTCGGTGCAGGACGATCTCCAGGGTTTTGACTTTTTCCTGGTGCGCACATATGAGCAGGGAAAGATCGATGCCCACTTGTCATCAGGAATGAGTGTGCATTAACTATAGAAGCAGTGCGGCGTATAAAAAAAGGACAAAAAAGGTTGAGTGAAACAAAAAATGAGCAGGAAAGGAATTCCAGTTTGCCTTCTTCTTCAATAGTAGAGGAAAATTCAGATATGTGTCATATAGTTTGCTGCCAATTGAGGTGCTTCGACGTCATAAGACAAAGAAGCAGTGTCTCTTTCGAGTGACAGAACTCTTCACCCTATGTCTAAAGGTGACGCCCACCATGACCATAGTTGAGGGTCGGGATGAAGAGTGATCAATAAATGGTCTTTTTCTTATATATTATTTGCGTATATTGTACTTATAATAAGAGGACCTAAACTCAATGGCATTCAACCTTTAATCCAAAAAGTGAATTTTCAATACCAGATGCTTCATTCAAATAAACTGCCCCATATTTCACTGTGTACTGCAATGTATCCAGTAAGATTAAACATAGCACTATTTATAGATGTTTGCTTCCAGACATTTCAGTCTGTGAACAGCTTGGTGGGATTTATGTGCTTGCAGCGTAAACAATGTTATGATGAAACGTTATTGATCCCCGCGGAGAAATCAAGATTCCTATTGCACCAAATGTATTCACATTTAGCTTCAGAACGGGGAAATAAAACACGCAGAGAAACTAACTGGGACGAATATTTCACCTCACACACACACACACACACACAGACAGAGCTGTTTATCTAGTCATCCATCACAGTCGGAGGGTGAAGGGCTTGTCTACATCTTGACCAGGCCAGTGCTTTGTTCTGCTTTCATGATTTGTGAGGAGAAGCCATGCACGACTGCAGATGTTCATAAGAGCAGGGACGGGCAGAGAAGAGGTGAATTTCAAGACACCTAGGTGTGGGGGAAAGAGAAGACAAACAAAAGCCCTGAAGTGTAACTCAATATAGGAGAAAGTGTCACGTTGACAAATGCAACACACTGAGATCTATTAGTTATACCAGAGTTAAACTAGTGCACACACACTCTCTGATGCAAACAGGCCAACTCGGTCAGAAAACAAAGGAAAATGATCTCACACCAAATCAAAACTTTCCCTTTGCTATTCAACTGCCATCAAATTGCACAATGGCAAGTGAATCTGTACAGACAAAGCTGCATACATGACTCCATACCTGACTCCGGGCATAAGATATGAGAGGCAAAACAGAAGTGTGGAAGCTTGTCGTGATTTATGAGCGGTGTTGTTCGCCTGCTGTAGCGCCATCCACCTGTAAGCCATTCATAAAGCTAGCAGCTGAATAATGAATGGTTTGTGTCTAGGCTAGGCCAGTCAGCACAATGCCCTGGTGGCTGTTTTAAATGAATAAGAAGTAGCCAAATGGATGAGTGTATCGCTGGGTTTAGAGTTTAAAGGCACATAGCATGATCATTTCTCAGCTCTTCCTCATAGTTAAGGTGTATTGCAGGATCAAGGGGTTCCAAACAAAATCATTACCGGACTTTTTTTTAAGGATTATACGAAAGGAAAAATAGAATCTGAAGCACACATGGCAAACGCAAGGTGCGGGGGCCAGATTTGGCCCACCAGACACTGGCAAACACAACATTCCTCTTATTGCTTATTTTTTTTAAAAAAGGAAATAAAAAAAAATGGAGAAAAAAAGGACAGATGAATTTAAAATAAAAATGTAAAATAAACAAATAAAGAACAGATTAGAGACCAAAAACAGAACATAAAAAGCATATTATTCCTACATCATACAATCATACAATATCATACAATATTTTTAGTTAAAAAAAGATTCATATAAAATGAATAATATTATGGCTAAAACGTAATCTATTTTACTCATACATTTCATTTTTCAATGACATATCCACACACTCACTCACACACACATATTTTTGAAATTCTAAACAATGCCCACCTGTTCCCGCTCCATGCTTTCCTTGTCTTTTTATTTTTCATTTCCCTTCCAACCAGATCTTCTGACTTGGCTGGAGCTATCATTTGCCTTTCCTTTTCCATAATATTACGTGGTGATACTGTTCCTTCATTAATAACCCTGTTCTGAGAAATCATTTATTTACAGGTCTCCTTTGTGTTGCATTCTCACATGCTGTGGTTGGCTCCTGTGGTTACCTTTGTGGGTTTGGAACTCTTTACTATGACTCAAGCAACGGTGCCCCTCCTCTTCCAATGTCACATGTAGACCACGCACCGAATTGCAGTGTGGTGTAAGTCCTGTAAATACGATGCTTTTGCTATGAAGGTACATTTTTTTGTTTGGTCTCGCGATGGTTATTGTCATTTCCCGATCACAATAAAAAGCTGACCTGCTCATACACTACACACAAACATAGTGCATCTGCAGCAGGACTGCATATTGGCCATCAGAGATCCTCCAAACCACTAATGTCACATCTGTACGCCTCTTGTGTGGATTGTTGTGCAGATTAACAATGAGAAAGTATAATGTCTGGGCAATTTCTGTCTCCAAATTAGCTTGTTTGCCATCAATGCCCATGCCGTTCTGCTCCCGTGGTGCTTTGCTTCAGATGGACGTTGCACTTTGCGTGAGACATGTGAAAATAAAATCTGGAGTCTGATGAGGCCATAGATAACGCAAATTAATCTTTAGTTAGTGTACGAATACATGAAATAGTGCACATTTGGCTACACTTAGCGGAGGACTCGCAAGAAGAATCCATAGTGCTCTGCCCCCTACCATGGTGCAAGGGAACTGCGTGCCTCACTTCGCAACCATTTATGATCACTGTTTCTTCTGCTGAGCTTCAAGACCGTTGTTAACAAAACACAGACTGACTACACGGGCTTAAGTACTGACATGAAGGTGAGGTGCTCGAGCATTTGAATCGTAAGAAACAGAGGAAGACAAGAGAACCGTCTGACTGCAGAGCATGCTGCACAGTTCGTGGAGACATTGCGCAATCCGAGGTGAGTCAGCTAGCTGGTGCCTCACCGCCATCTCTGCTCAGTGTTTAAACCAAGAGGGTGCAATTCTGAGTGAAAAAAAAAAAAAAAGAATTGGAAAATGATCGCTTCATAAATAAGCTAAAAAGCTTTCATTTTATTTTTTATTATTTTTCTCTAAACATCCAGGACTCGCTTCCTTCCTCGTAGAACTAGCTAGCTGAGAGGTCTTCCACGGTCACATAACATTGGGCTGCCGCGACGTACCTTAAAGGTATAGTGCCTACAAGAAACTATGCCAAGGACTTCAGGTTAGTTATATTTGTTTGATTTTTTTTTCCATGAAATAATGGATCATGGATAGGAGGGACAAAACAAACACTTAGGGTGGCTTTTAGAGTTTCTGCTTGATTGAGGAAATGTTTGTGTGCTGAGAGCCTAAAATGGATTCACGACAATATATCAACTTTTGGTGACAATATCTGTCACTATAGATCACCATTCATTGTACTTTTGTTTGCTAGCTGAGATCTGGCAGAGATTTAACAACTCCAGAATGCATGTGAGCTAACATCGCTGGCGGCCTGAGGTGCGCTCCATTTGTCCTTAGAATTCGGAAATTCACAGTCACACCTCCCAGGTGACGTCACCTGAAAATCAGAGAATCCTCCCCAGTCCAAGTAAAAAATCCAAGATGGCTTCCTCCGAACATAGACAGGAAATAATCTATGAAATACGCAAAAAAAAAGAAGCAAACACATACTGTGAATTTGTGTATCCTCCTCATCCTGCCAGTTGTCTAGTCACAAACAGAGCGTGTCAAGAAGTTGCTACTTTCCAGACAGGGCTTTCAAGGACGTCACTGGAACGACTTCCCACGTCCGAGGTAACGTTTTTCTGGTGTGTGCTAACTCATTTATTTAATAAAAATATGTTGAATTGCTTGATGGATATAGTGCAGTTGCTTTTTACTTGTTCATGCAAGGTTTCTTCTTCTCTTTTGACTTGGGAACTTTCAGATCATCCACCTTCCATTTGAGGGCAAGGCTGCTAACACAATAAACAAACACATGCATATAAAACCAGTGTCTTCGCAACGGTTAAGACAAAAGAGATCTTTGAATACGACCCATAGCTGTGGGTATTTATTCTTTTCTACGGCATATGTCCTGAAGACTTCCGTTGCTAAAAGTTGGGCAGGTAGCAGACAAGTGACCTTTTGTGTAGCCGCCAGACATATGCATAAATACATCCATCTTGTTGCTCAAGTCACTGGAACACGCTGGAATCAAAACAGTGCTGTGCACATGCTTCAGTGGCGTTCAGGCATTGTGACAGCTGTCAGTCAGCAATTGCAAACACACGCAGCCATGTGGAGAAGCATCGCGGCGGGGATGAAGTGTAGTGAGCCGTGTGATCAGATTGGCGGACAGGCAGCGTACGTCTCGCGTTAGTACAATACCAGTCCTTCAGGATATGATCTGTTTGTGTATGTGCATGTGCTCGAGAGAGAGTCACCCCTCTGGCGAAACCGTGGCAAACACCGGTTTGACCAGACACTGCCGGAGCTGATTGACACGCGTGCTGAAAAAGGACAGCGCTCTCTCTCCCACTCACACAAATACACTAAGTATTCAAATATTCGCAGCGGACTGGATGCCAGCATTCTCAAGCTGCGCTGTGTGGAGTCTCTGGCATGATCCAGCTGTCATGTCTGCGCTGCTGGAACAAACTGATGGTGACATGCCAGCGACATGGCTGCTCTTTTTGCGGGAAAGTTTGCAGGTCAGAAGAGATAAACTGCAACATCTGTTCAAGTGTGACATGAGCCAACGCTGTATTTGGTCTGAAACATAAAGCATTTCTCAATTCAAACTAGAAATAGGAAGATTCCAACAGGATTCCAATTGCCTCGATACTTTGTATTTCCATGTCACCAAATGCTAATATGTAAACCTAGTTTCTTTAATTCAAAAAGAATTATATGAGCCTTAAAAATGTAAAATAAAAAAATAAAAAACAATCACAAGAAGGCCCGAACCCCCTACATTAATAAATTGGCACTCAACTATTTCAGAAATATTTAAAATGTAGAAAATTACTTACCGTATTAGAATGCAAAAGGAGGAATTTGACCTTATTTGGAGTAAATGGATTACTTTTGTAACCCCAGAGATGATAAACTTTAATTTAAATAAAAGTGTCTTGGGGATTGAATGGGATATTACAGTAGGTTTTTTTTGTATTACTTTTTCTTTATTTATTTATTTTTTCTGTTTTGGTTGTTGCTTGTTGTTATAGTTTTACTTTTGTTATTTTTCTGTACTTGTGAAAGTTTTTCTTTGTGTCTTTCTATGTATTATACTTGCGATAAAAATGTATTCACAAAAAAAAAATGTAAAATAGAAAAGAGAAATAAAATAGTCTGTTGCAAAACAATGCTGACATAAGAACATACAATTGAATGACTTTTTGGGAAACATTGCTTGCAACTGAAGCCAACCACTCATCCTCACGACTGAGCTCATGCCGTCTAAACCTCCAGGTGAGAGTCTACACTTGACTGCTGAGGACAATACTACCCATTTTAGTCTGTCTCACGTTGCTTGAGGCTGTTGACCTGCGTGGCACTATCACATTCTGCTTGTTTCAGGAACTTTATCTGAGATTTTTGCTTCGACTCTTGGGGTCCTGGGCACCTTATCTCAGTTTCCTCTAGTCTCCGGAGTTGTGCTTTAGGAAATAACAGTCTCAAGGTCAAACATTGGCAAAATGTTATATAGTTTAAATAAAATATTTTGGAAGGATATCAGCCACAGCAGTCACATTAATGTGACCCTGATGGAGATTGATGTATTAAAACCTCTCAAATATTATCATTTTTATTGCACTCACCTGTCACTATAATAGAACATATTTTAGTTATAAAATTAAAGTCCTTTTGATGAGTTCTCATAGTTTGATACAGCCCTTAATAAAGAAACTTCATAATTATGAACATATTTACCTTAGAATTTGATGGCAAAATATACAGCAACTGGATGTTAAACATGAATCTTCTTTAAAGCACCAAATAAATGAAGCTATGTACCGGAATATTAGCCCCACCCACTAAATTGAAGAAGGAAAATAGATCTTTCATTCATACATAAGCCGAACCTGTCTATAAGTTGTGGGTGCAGTGGTGCTGTCTGCAACGCAGAAAGGTCAGTGGTGCACGCGCCTTAAAAGTAAGAAGATCAGTTCTAAACTAGTTTTGAAGACGGGGTCCAACATCAAGACTGACTCATGAAACCAACCAACTTGAATCATGATCTCCATGACCTCCTTTTATTTACATTACAGGTCTCAAAATGTGCTGTTTTTGCCCAACACCACAGCCGGTCTCAGCTGCAGCTTCGCGTCTTCATTCCTCCAGGAGATCAGCTCCTTTGGCGTAGCTGCGGACACGTGTTGCTCGGCCAGCGTGTTTTACACTTCTCCGGGCGAACAGTCGGGAAAATTTTGAACATTTTAAGGTAAGTAAGACGCTTGTGATGTCATGGACTTGATGTGTCGAGGCTCAGCATTTTGGCAGCATGATGCTCTTTAAAAAATCCATATAAATATGTGCATCGCTGCATAAGCCATGCGAAAAACAAAGAATCTAATAGGAAATTACGGTAATTCTTAGGTAAAATCATTGTCTTAATGTAGCGTTAAAGTTATTTTAAAGATGAGCAACGTGAAATTCCCACAGCATCTCTCCCCGCCCCCACTGTGAATGTAAAGAAGAGCACATCCCCATATCAGTAGGTGTCAAAATATGGGTTCAATTCCCATCAATACGGCAATGTCCTCTGGTGCCCTGCATAACCGATGTATCGTTCAGCCATGACATGAAGAGAGCAAAGAAAATCTTGCAAGACCAGAGCCAGAAGAAAAGGGAATGGCAAATATTGAGGCACATACACACAAAGAGACAGTTGCCTTTGGGCAGTACTTTCACCTCCACTGACATTTAACTAAAAACCAATCTCCATGTCCACCATCTACAGCCCATAACCTCGGGGCACGGAGGTGGAGAGGGCTGTGTGCGTGTGTAAATGTGTGTGTGTGCCCAGCAATTTGCAACCCCTGCATTTGCAAGGCTTGATTTTTATCCCTATTGGTTGCGCGTGCGAACCTGTGGTGTCCGACGTCCCCTGGGTGAGGTCAAGGTCTCTGTCCCCGCTCAACACCATCTCACTCCACACACACACAGGGCTGGTAATCACGCCATTCAATCAAATCTATAATCAGACAGGAAATGTCTTCTCGTCAACACCATGCCATAATCCAGCAAGAATTGGAATTGGAAAACTTATACAAGGGTTAGGTGGCCCCAGGGCCTCAGTACAGTGAGGAGAGAGGCGGGTGAAGGGGGGTCAGCGATAGAGGCAGATATCGTTCTTGCTATTTCCTGAGGAATAAGACGCGAGCAAAGACGGCAATGCAAAAGACAAGAGAGTCATTACACAGGCGCCAAACAAAAGCGCTAAGAACGTGTCGCCCTTTGTGTCATTTCTGCTGTTTGACAAGCTGTTCAGGATGTAACAACATCACCCCAGGCTCCCTCTTTCTTTACGCTGCCACACTCATCAATGTTACACGGAGGGGAGGCGGGGGAGTCCCTGAGCTCAGCAGGTTAACTGCTAGCCTCTGGGTCCGCCGGAGCACCGCCACCCCCCAATCGCCAGCCTCCACCGAGAACAACCCAGTTAATGCAGGAGAGGAATTAGTCACTGGTGGCCATTCAGCGGGCTCGTTGGCTGTGCAGTAATTGGAAGGTTACAGTTTCGATCCGGGCCGCCCCTTAGACAGCGACAGTAAGTGTCCATGACTAACACACTGAACCTCTGATTCCTGAGGAGCAACTAGGAGCCATGCATGTCATCAAGCTTCATGTACAAACGGGTAACCGAGCATTGACGCTGGAGCTGCAGCGCTTCTGAATTCACTCAAACGACAACAGCCATTATTTTAGTTGAGAATGAGAATGTTGATGGCATTGTGCCTTGCTTGCAGTAGTACTACTCACAAAAGTACATCAGATAAATCCAGGGAAAAACACAGTATTTGTCATGTCTACAGGTTTGGTATATTTAAATTTCATGGGGTTAATAAGTTTCAATAAGTATAGTGAGTTAATTTTGTAAATATTAAAAACAATGAGAATGTTTGTTAGAGTGAGACATCGTCTTAAATAAGGATCGTTCGAATACATGCGTAGAGTAGGTGCTCCTTTTGTCAGCATTTGGTTAAAAATGTTCGTAAAGCTGTTTGTTGAATAGTGAATGTGTTATACAGTGGTACATTGGTTCTCGACCACAATCCGTTCCAGACGGCCGTTTGAGAGGCGATGTGTTGGAAATCTGAATCGATTTTTCCCATTACAATGAATGGAAAAAGAAAGAATGTGTTCTAAGGAGGAGTGAATGTCTGCTGCAGGTGCGCTGTTCGTCTATGTGTGTGGCCGCTGCATGTGGGAGGGATTGCCGAGTGAGTGACGTCTCTCCAGAAGTGAAGAGGTGCCCGGTGCGTGTCCAGCTCTGAATGTGCGCTTCTGTGCAGTTTGGCTGTGACAAAGTCATAAACCAAGTAACGCTCTGTCCCAGACTCGCCTCATCCCTGTCCCAGCTCCAGCCCACAACAGGACATCAAACCCTGGAGTGAGCTCTCCAGCCTCGGAGGTGTGGAGAGCGAGCTCCTCCCCTGTGACACTCTACCACGGTCCAGTGTGGAGACAGGAAAGAAAACTATTTCTTGAACGAGGGAACTCAATAACCTCTGTCAGAGGGCGAGAACATTCTGGAATAAATCTGAGATAATTTTATTTGCATTTCTTGTGGGCTTTAGTTGACTTTCAGTACTATCACCAGTCAGTCTTTATTATGGGTTTGCTCCAATATTTGTGTGTCAGCAGCCGCAGTGCATGTGTTTGCGTGGTGTTGAGGGAAGCACTTCATTTACTTCAGTGCGATCGATTCTGAATAATGCACAAAACACATTACACAAGTTTATTTAAGATCATTATCAAGTGATATGCTGAGTCACCTAAGTTAACTTGTGTCGATTGCTGATCTGATCCAAGTCAGACTGAAAACTCCTCTGGACGGATGCGCAGCGCCATCTAATACAACCTCAGCAGCTACTCATGTGCTTATTGAGTGTCTCTTGTATTCAAAATACATTTAAAACTATGGTCAGGAAGTAAAGTCCTCCAGTCTCTCCCCATGTTCACATAGCTATTCACCACCTGATTTCATGTCAGAACATTCCTCTCCACTCCGACTTTAAGAGATCAAACAAAACAGCAGCGTATTTGAGGCGACACGAATGAAAGCTCCGCTTCAGAGATGTGCTCAGTGGAAATGGACTGATTGATAACCATTGATTCTAAATATAAAAGTTCTGTGACTAACCTTGTGATACGTGTTGCAAAGCATTGCATTGCCTCACACATATCCTCAAACATCACTCGAGCCATTACTCTGGATGAAGACCCCAATACCTTGAACATGTTTCGACCACCTCTACTCCCTCATCTTCGCCCTTTCTCAGCCACACACAGGTATTCTGTCTTACTTCCATTCACTTTCTTTTCTTGTCTGTCCAGCTCTCTAACCTTTCCAAACCTCACTTTCACCCCAGACACACAGTGCGATCACCTTATGAACTAATGTTTATTTCATAATTCAGGCAACATTTCTTCTTACATTATACAGATATCATCTATATCATACGTCAACATTCATGGTGACTCCTTTTTGACCTTGTCTGTCCATCATTACATCTGAACTTTGCTGTATTATAAGGTCATTATTTAATAATAACCCAGGCAATGAAAGGAATGGCTAAAACTGACTCAGTATCATTTGGGGCTGATTCAGTTAAGGCTCCTCATTCTTAAAAAGTGCTTGGGATTTTTCAAGACGACGTGTCTTGGGCAACTGAACAAAGACAAACAAATGGTTGGTGAATGCAATACAACTCGTTCACAAGCTATAAACACACCACGGCCCTCACATCTAGCTCTTCTAATTTCTTGTCACAAATGTATTGATTTTGTTTCCTGTCCTCCGCCCTGCCCTTGTGTCTCTCTTTTTTCAATCAGTCGCTCTTTTTCTCATTTCTTTTCATCTACCTCGGCCATTACATCACTTTGTTTCCTTCATCCTCGCAGGGTTGTTGTTAGCTCGCCGTCGCACACTTTCTCCATCTCATCCCGTGTCTTTGTTGTCATGAGAAGGCCACGGCTGTGGTGGAAGTTTTCCCAACCTCCTCATCCTCTCATTTTTCATCAGCCCTTCTGTGACACGTACCCCCCCCCCCCCCCCCCTCCATTGCACCCTCCCCTTTACCTTTCCGTTCATCCTCTCTCACTCTTCTCTCTCTCTCTCTGTCCGTCTATTGCGCAAATGCATTTGTTCAATACCTCCAGCAAACAGATTAGCGGGCTCTTATCAGCGACAGGGAGATGGTGATAATGGTTTTCACCAAATCTTCCCTCTGCTACAGATTAAAATGGGCCAGGTCATCGGCCGCACACAAACAACCTTAAACTCCCTCACGCTTGCACACACACTTGCATCCACACACACACCGATACAGTCATTAATATACCACCAAATGCATAGGTTCAGACAGCTAAGAAATGGCATCATAACTGCGGCTGTATATTCACAATAGGATCCAGTTGGAGGTTCTACGATCCCCCCCGACCACCCGCCCACCGCCTGCTCCTCCACTTGTCTTTCACCCTGCCATTGGATTTCCTCTCCAATCTATTGTCGCAAGCCGAGGCCAAAAGATACAAGGAGAAGTCAGTTTCAATCTGATGGGCCATTGTTTTGACTTTGTCTTCTCACGTGCACATCGCGTGCACATGCACACATTTGCAGGGCTAATCTCTGTTTGGCCACAGATTATCACTTTAACTCTACTTCCTGTGTGCTTACCACAATTTTGTTTTTGTTTTGTTTTTTTTTACATTTTCATATACTTTCAGTCTGTTTATCAGTAAATCGATTTCGTTGACATCCAGGAGTTCATATTTATCTTTCAATTATTCATCACTCTTATCACCAATAAAACATTTTGAAACAGGATTCAAGCATATGGTGCATAATTCCCAGACATTTTATTAACATTGAAATTTGGTTTTTTATTTATTTATCTATATATTTACTTATTACTTATTTATTTTAAGATTAAGCGGCTGGTTTAATGTTGTATGGTTTGACATTGCATCTTCATTCCATTCATTTCAGAGGACAGAGAGGGAAGCATCAACAAATACTTGCATCCTCTTTTCTCATTATATATACATTTTTAGTCAACACAGGACTTCAGTCTATTATTGACACACAGACCTGCATTTATTTTATGGCACATTGTTTACAGCTGAACTATCATTGTTGTCATTTTGAGCACAATGGAACACTAGGTGGCAGAAGCATTCAGCGGTCAACCGTTTTATTGTACTATTGCTCAGCACATTTTGAACTTATCGGCCCACATCACTATCGGCCTCCATCATATCGGTCCTAGTCGATATGTATCCAAGTGCACCCTCTGGTGTTAAGTATATAGCTTGTTGCTCTTTTGTGCCTTCGGCAAAGTGAAACTACTGCCTTTTATAAAATCTTGATTTTTTTTTCCCAAGTCATTATAAGGCTACCATTCAAAACATACTGTTGTGCCTTCTATTGTCAGGTTGGGCATTTGAAAAAAAAAATGACTGTTAGTAATTCGGTTCAACTTAAGCAATAAAAGCATTCTACAAAAGAATGCATACTATTTTTTCTCATGGGAGGTTTGCAACCAAATATGTAATCTTTTTAATACCAAAGCCAAATCTTAAAGACAAATATCGACTTAGAATATCGGCCCTTTTTATACTAGCTTTTCGAAGCCACCAGACACAGGTATCAACCCTAAAGAAAAACTGAGCGTTCGACCCTTACTACATTCAGTAACCTGGAAAGAAAGTGGTAAATACATGACTTGAATCCTTCAAAAGATTTGTAGAGCGTGACAGTCATCCAGAATACCATCAAAATGAAATAATCCTTATTTTGCTTCAGAAAAAAAAAACTCTTGCTGTCACCATTTGCAAATCTGGTTGATGACTGAAAACAAGTTTTCCTCACCTTGAGACAGGATATATTTTATTTTGATTATGTCAAAAACAAGGGTTGAGCAATGAACATTTCTGGCTTATGTTTCACCGTTATTGCTTCCTGCAGGCCTTATTTAGTTCCCAGTGATGATTAACAATGCTAGTGGTCAGTAATTTATTCCCCTCTTGTAAACCCCTCTAGCTGAACCCAAGCACACTCAATAATTAAAGTCGGAGATGCTCACTGTTTTACAGGAGCCCACTGCGGTGCTTTATCACTCCAGCACATCATTCTCATTAGGCCAGATTCGATCAAAACCAAGCGCACACAAAGACATATCGAGATAGATGGAAGACAGAGAGGATTAGACGTGAAAAACACAGCACAGTCTCCTTTTCTGTGTTCACTTTTAACGTTACACCACTCACAAATCCCAGCTGTTCTTTTACAGTCCACATCCTTGTCTTCACACGACTATTTCATTTACAACATGCAAATAAGCCCTTGTACTTGTGTGTGACTTGAGGAAGCCATCTGAGAAGGTTATATGATAAGATATACATATTTTATGAGATGAAATGAGATGTGGGTGAGGACAAGGTCAGGGGTGACACGGAGACACACACGGAGAGGGCTTTAAACTGTGCACAGAGATGCTAACAAATACATTCAGGGCAAAGGAGAGAAGGGAAACGTGGTCTCATTAGATGGGCAGGATTAACAACAGTGGTGGCATTTGGCGTCTGGTAAGCTCAAGTCTATAAAAGTAGTCCAATGACAGAAGGGCTTTCTACAACTCTGGCTGAGTAATAAAGATTTTTCCACACTTCTCTTTCTTATGAGATCTTGGAAGCTCCTTCTTCAATATTACGATGAGTGATTTACGAGAATCTATAGTCATTTAGTTAAGTTCAGTACATTTTTTACAGTTTGTTCTGAGCTTTGGACAAAGAATGAGCTGTCTGTCTCACCAGGATTAACTAGTCTCATTGAAGTGTGTGCATCCCACTGACCCAACAAAGCAGATATGCAGATGGAAAGTGAACTGCAATGACTCATGAGCAGGAAGTGTGTCTGACTATTGATGTCTTTTGAATTGCCTGTATCTAACAGTGTCCCCTTCATTCAAGTTAAGTTTCAAGCTGTAGTTTTGGACTGGTGGTCAATTATTTTGTGGTTATTTTGCTGTCTGACAACGATAGGATAAGAATTTGCGCACACTGTCAGTTCAAAATGTTTAGGGTACTCGATGGGTTTACCATCTTCAACATCCAGAGTTCTACCAGGTTAGTACAGAATCAGACTCAGCTTTATTGTCATGGTCAGTGAGGATGCCACCAGGAGGTTCTGGTCGGAACTGACCACAGCCTCCTGCCAGAGGGAAGAGGGACAAACAGTCCATGATCTGACCTGCACGTCTCTGGGTCCTGGAGACATACAGGTCATGAAGAGTCTGACAGAATGTGCAATGCGCTGCAGTCTGCTCTTGTCCGTGGAGGTGGCGCTGTTGTACTGGACGGTGATAGAGGAGGTGATGATGGACTCCATGATGGCCATGTAGAACTCCACCAGCAACGTCGTCAGCATTCGTAGTTTTCGTAGCTGCCGTTAGAAGAACATTCTCTGCTGGGCCTTCCTGATGAGGGACCTGATAGTCGGCTCCCACATCACACACACACATTCTGTTACACAATATACTGCCAACACGCGGCTCACTCGCTGCATTGGACCTGCATACATGAACATGAGGAGACGGTGACGCGCGCCGCGCTCTCCAGCTCCGGCGTTTGTCTCTGTGAGTCTCTGGATCTGTGTTTATGTTAATAGATGGAGTGGTCCTCATAGGTTCTGTGACGTGGTCGCCTGCCTTGGTTTATATCAACACATGCATGTCTCCCGGCCGATTAGGAATCACTGATCATGGACACACTCTCACAGGCAGCGCTAATGCTACGACTGGCATCATTTAGGGACCATCAACAAATTGTAAAACATAAGTATAAGTGAAATCTTCAATATGGCAATGAAAAACAACCATTTTAGGAGAGAGAATTGTGAAAAGGTTTTGCATCACACAAGACAAAGGACTGACAGTTTGTATCATGATTTAACCCCTAAATAAAACTGGCAGAGCTGTCTGTCAGACACGAGCAGCTTCTACCAGAGTTAGTTAACTATTATATTTAAACATAAACAAATAATGATGTTGGAGACAAACTCCACTAATGATTTTCATCATAAAACACTTTCAAGAGAGACTGTAGTGTCCAACACTTGAATAGAATGAACATTTGAATGAATTTTTTTTTCTCCATATGGTCCATCCCTATATCACACACACCTCTGTTTTCGCCTTTTCTTGTTGCAGACATCATGTACCACCCAGGTCATCTTCCTGTTTGCTCCCCCTCCTAGCGCCCTCCTATCTCTCTCTCTCTCTCTGTCTTTCTTTTAACCCAGCACTGTTAATCACACTCAATTACTGAGGTTGTGTGCGTGAGTTTAATCAAACCGAGACGCGACAATGACTGAGCAGACTGCAAGAAAGAAATGGCTGAACATTGTTGCTTTGTTATTATTATTTTCTTACTCCGTTATTTAAAATAAATAAATAAAATTAACATTTGAAGATGTATGTTTTTAGGGAGGTGACATTTTTCTTTTTCTGATAAAATAAATGTATAAAAACAAGTGTTCCCACCTTGGCGACAATGAATGAACAAAGCACTGTTTGGTCTTAAGGAGAGCAAAGAGGGTTACAGTTGGAAGGCTTGTGGTCTTTTTGCAAGAGTACTACAACTTTTCTCAGTCAAACCACGCAGGTTTGGAGATTATCAGGTCCAAAGCCTAGGCCTCTGAATCCGAAACCATCATATCTGACTTCATTTGAGCTGTCATCCTGCATGGTTTGTACCTTGGCTGGTGGTTAGAAGGTCCCATAAATGGGGCACTTGCCCAGGTAAACCTGTCACCCACGTGTGGTCTGAAGGTACACACCACATTTCATTTCTCTCCTAAAGCCAGTCACCATGAGAAGCTCCTCCTCGCCCACTTCTTGTCGACAACCATCCAGTCCACTTGGTTAATGAAATCTTCATTTGTCTCTGTAGACTTGGATTCCATTTCCTCTTTGGCAGGGAGGGACACGGGCCAGAGAGACGCCTTGTAGATCACCTACTCTCTCATCCTGGACCCTAGCAAACCTGGGGCTCCATGCAGCAGCTTTTGATGAGAGGCAACTGTCCGAATCTTTCTGGTTCTTAAGCTCCCTCTCCTGCTTCTACTGGTCTCAGCTCGCTCATGATGTGTCTTTAGTATGGGCTTGTCATCAGTACACGTTCATTCATTCTCCTCACAGTATTTCTGTGAGTAATTCTTCTAACTCTGATGTTCTAGGTTTAGGACCAGAGATTATTCTATTTCCCTCTGATCACGCCTGGCCTGTGGATTGTAGTGGTGTTGGACATTTTAGGATTTGTTCTATTCCAGAACATCCTCTTTTCCTAAATGTAATTTTGTACATTCTTCCGTTCTCTGAATCCCACTCCAGGATCTGTACCGCTCTGAGCCCTGTCCTCTTCCAGAAGCTGAACTGACATTTACAGAAGCAAAGCCGTCCGCGGTCGGTGGCAGAGTATGGTGAAACACTGAGATGACCAGCAGCGACTCCAAAGTGAACAGCTTTAATTCCCGTGAGTTTACTCGATGTCACCTCGCCTTTGCAGTCGCCCTTTTATTCCGCCGTATTCCACCTGCAGCCCAATCATTTCTTCCACTCTCCAGATCATTTCACACCATTTCTTCATATTTTCGCTGCACATTCCATTTTTTCCCCTTCTCCTCCTCTTGGTCCACATCTCTCTCTGTCCTGGCAACAATGATTATGACTAGTGAGCATAATGCATAGCCATGAATAGGACTGTCCCGCTGATTGTGATGTATAGTTTTTCATTACCGCTCCCTGCCTCTGTCATTAGGCACAGGGTAGATGGGTGGAAGGGGGGTTCGCGAGAGGTGGTGGGTGTGTGGGGGAGTATCTATTTATCCACTAATTTGCAAGGGAAAAAATCTCCTCACCTTGTATGGTGGCAATCGGGGACAAGGTAATCGCACAGAGGCCTGTACGATGGGCCACTGATGGATGCGGTGCCATGTTATAGTGGCTATTGTGTGTGGGGCTGGAAGTAAGTTGGTGAGCGGATGTCGTCATGCTGCACACTCCAAGAATATCTGCAGTGCTTTAGATAAAATATATACTTATACTTGGAGGTCTCTCCCCTAGTAGTCTTCAGTCCACCTGCTTCTTTTGTGTTTACAAGATAACAAGCCAAATATAGTCCACCTCCATGAGACTACTTTAAATGTTACAGCATGGTTCAGCAAAAAAAAGCCAATTTCATTGTTCTTGACTGGAAACAATGGCGTCACCATCCGACACGGCTGTTTCCTGCTTCGTCTGGGTAGCTTTTCATTACAGGACTGCTTTGTTTTGAATGGGAGGAAAGTTTGGTCGCATCCCAGTCGCAGCTGTGGGAGATCTGTACACTGCACGTCACAGTAAACAAGCAGCGTGTCAACATGTGCTTTGGCAGGTGACAAAGTCCCAGTTCCCCAACCAACAATTGCACTTGTTTTGTTAACTGTAAATTCATACTTGAAATTGTGCATCACTCTGCAGCGGTCACGGAGAGCTAAGCTGTGTCGAGGATGTAACTGCTGACCAGTACAACTATTTCTGGAAAAAAATCGTTTGTGTATCGTGATAGGTAACTACTGTTAGTGTTCCTGCCTGTTGTATTCTCCAAATGTAATATTTATTAATATGAGGGGAAAGTTTTATATGAGACAATATGTTTATATATATATATATATTATTATTATTATTTTTTTTTTTTTTTTTTTTTTTCAACTGTCATAGTTATTATAAGCGCTTGTCTCTACATTTTTTTTTCATTGTTGAGGTTTCACCTGTTAAGTCTCCATTCTTCATAACATCTACTGACTTAGGACAAGGACCTTGACCTTGATCAAGATGTTTTTCAACACTTACCACCACCTCGCCCCCGGACTCATACTGGTTGCAGCACAGCGGCATTTTTATAGCAAGAAAAATACTATGACAGGAAGTAAGGTGGAGCTAGATTTAAAGCACAGAAGTAGTTATTTTTAATGTCGTACAACACAACAATTATGTGTGGTAAAACATAAGCTATGTTGCAGGTTAGTCTGCTATGATCACGTGTGTGTTGTCACTAGTGATGGGCTGATGAGGCTTCATGAAACAGTGTTCCTATTTTCTAGCCCACTAGATGGCACTGGAGTTAAAATTGATGTGAGGCGTAATTGAAATGGTTGTGAAATCCAATGATTTCAGAGCTGAAAGTGCCATCTAGTGGGTTCTGAAATAAGGACACTGTTTCGTGAAGCGTCATGACTAGAGGTTACCCAGTGTTGCTTCTCTTCTACTGCTCCGCTCACCTGCGTATTAAAACCTACAGCTGCTTCCAAATACAAATAACCTTATGGACAAGGCCCCCTTTCCTAGTGGAAGTCTTGCATAGCTAACAAGAAAAAGTAGTGAAGACGAACGAAGACAATGGAGGACATCGGTGATTATGTGTAAATGTTTCTTTATGGCTGTTTATTAATGTATTCAGAGCGGTTGAAGCCGGAATTAGCCTGTTCTAAATGAATGAGCATTAGCGGCGGGATGCCTGGCACATTCCATTATCCGCGCCGGCCTATTATTAGGATACAATGTGTCATAAAACAGCAGCTTTACACTAAGAATGTTGCCCTACACAGCCAAAATGGCTGGCTCAGCGCTCCCGAATCTATTAGCCTCTGTGTAAATGGCTTGTTGCTCTTACACGCCGCGGCTCTGGAGCGCGGCCACTCACTTTGTAATTGTGGCGCGTTTCTGCCAAAGAAGCTGGCGGCTCACCCTCCGCACGTGCATTCGCTGGCGCAAACACACACACGCGCACTCAACAATTAGTGTGTTTTACTTGATAATCAAATTATGGAAATGGCCGAGGAGTCCGGGAGACGCTTGCTTATTCAATTCCGAGCGGTTCAGGGCCGATTACCATATTCTGAAACATCTGACTTCATTAGCCAGACGAAAAGGGCCCTGGACCCGGCGAGCGAGATGAGAGAGATGAGAGAGACAAAGACTTTTAACTGCATCCATTGGCCTCATAAAGAGGTTATTAAGAGTCGGGCCTGGAGATGGCCGCTAATGATGTGTTGGGAAAATTAGGCCGATCAAACATTAAAAGCCGAGGCCCCCTCCTGTGGGGAGAGACGCCGCCAAATGGGTCAATTAGAGAGGTATTATTTCGCTCTTTCTCTGCCTTGTTCTCGCTCAAAGAAAGGCAAAACAAGTGGAGGGCGATCTGCATAAAGTGTTTACCGAGACAGACGCGTCCACTTAGGGCTCTGACACGCCTCATCTGGCAAACTAGGGGGCGGAGTTGCATCTTTGCGCCTCGCCGTGATATACGCTTGGTCATCCCGTGTGATAGAAGAGGCCGAGGAAAGTAAACTTGGATCTGTTGGCGCCGGATTTAAAGTCATGGCGGCGCGTGGGGGGGAGTTTTTTTTAGGTCCTCAATCATGAAATTATACAGTATCAACTGCATAATGACCTGGTCATAAATTATAATAACCGAATTAAGGTGCAAAGCACTTGAAATTGCCTTAAATAAAGTGGAGCCATAGATCATAGCCATTTGAAAAGACAAACGTGGCACGCCCAGAATGCTATAAAATACTGCTTGATACATTTTAATGATCTTTTTTTTTTCTGCCAAGCACTAAATGCTGATATTAAAAATGGCTTGATCAACAAAAAAATGCCATATTTACCCAGTAAGTGATACTTACTCAGCGTAAAAAGTGTTTTTATTGAAATGAACTGCATCTCTCCAATTTTTACTTTTAATTTTAAAAAATAATGTAAAAAATATTATATATATATATAAATGTACTGTATATTTATCAGTTTATATTATTTATACATTATTCATACATTATTTATTTGAGGGTTGCAAATGTTTTCTCCAGACAAAGGATGTCCACTGAAACACCTGTAATAAAAGGACGAAATGATCGAAACCCAGGATTAAAAAAACTTCAGTGTAGCATTTGGGGGATGGTTCGAAACAGTTCGATTAGTGTTATTCACCTTCATTTTTCTTTTTTTTTTTTAAACAATTTTTCAGTTTGACAATGAAATAATTTCCGTTGCTGTATAGTCCACGGTCGCAAAACACACTGGCTCGCACCCCACACACACACACACTCAGACCAAGAATGAATTGCAATTCTTCCAGTGAGTTCCAAGTAAATTGGCTCCTAACCAGCCAGGGTTAGGCTAACATATTAGAATTTTCCATCTGCTTGCTCTAAATCACTCAGCGTAAAGGGCAGGGTGTTCATCTCTCAACTCCAGGGACAGATTGCATTACCGAGCGATATATACCTTTATTTCCCGCCATTTGATCCTCAGCGCAGGGCTGATCAGTGCAGGGCTCGGTGTGTATCTTAAAGAGTGATATGTCTCTTGAAGGGGGGGCGTGGCGTGGCTCTTTTACAGTTTCTGTCGCTCCAGAGTGTGATGTATTCCTGCAGGGCTTGACGGTGGCCTCACACTCACAGACACCCGTGAGCCACTCTCTCCACTGGGCTAGAATTTTCCCCGTCTCTCTTCTTGCATCTGTAATCAACCTTGATGCTCGCCGCTGTTGTGCCCATTGATTTTTCTGTTTCACATGTGGGTGAAAATTGCACTTTAAGTTACCCTGAGTGTTAAATTAATAATGAAACTGCAAGAGTGCCCTCTCTACTGACTTTCAATTAACACCGTCAGGATTAGAGAGGATGGGTGGAGGGACGACGGGGGGTGGGGGTGGGGGGGAGAAAGATAGAGGAGAGCGAAGGACTTTCTGTGACACCTACTCTCAAGGTCTGACTTTCGATCATTTCGTCCTTCTTTCTTTTATTACAGGTGTTTCAGTGGACACCCTTTGTCTGGAGAAAACATTCGCAACGTTGCAACCCAAATGATTCAAGATAACAAAGTGCGACTAAAGGTCCTGAATGTAAAACATATAATTATAATAAAGAAAATATCTGTCAAGCAGAAGCTTATTGTTTTATTTGAGTTCAGCTAAATTATTTGACTTCACAACGGTGAGTGGCGAATGAAGTTCGACATCAGGAGTTTCTCTTGGACCCATTGATAATTCAATCTGGACGTCCAGATTACACTGCATTACACCCATTTTTCTGAACATGTTCAGTGGTGATGGAAACTTTAAAAAAAATCATTTCACCAAATAACAGTGGACTTGATGTTTCGCTTGATGTGAGGAGAGGAAAAAAAATGTAGCTGTGGTATAGTATAAAATAAGTACATACAAATTCAGATTCAATTCAGAGAAATTAAAAGCAGAGAGACATACGACACATACGGGCTAAAAAATGGGGAAATTGAGAATATTTCCAACATGATTTACCCTATTTTTATTTCCAAAGTTGAATATGCTTTATTATGTCTGTTTTTTTTTTTACCTATGTTTATGCTTTAGTTTTTGTTTCTATTTTAGGTGTATGCCTGTTTCACATGAAAAAAGTATTAAAATTAAAATTCACTATTTGCCGATCAGTCTTCATCCCGACCTTCAACTACAGTCATGAGCTGTGGATCATGACAGAAAGAACAAGATCCCAGATATAAGCGGCTGCAATGAGTTTCTCTGGCGGGTGGCAGGCGTCTCCCTTAGAGATAGGGAGAGAAGTTCTGTCACTCTGACTCGATGTAGATCTGCTACTCCTCCACGATGAAAGACATCAGTTGAGGTTGTCATGAGGATGGTCCCCTGGACGCCTCCCTTTGGAGGTGTTTCCGGATGTTGCCCAGGAGAAGTGCATTTGGAGTGCATTTGTCCCCACAACCTGGAAACGGATAAGCTATTTAAAATTGAAATAAAAAATACTCCTCTTCCTTAGCAGGCTAAGACAGCTACTAGCTAAAGATAATAACAAGAACTAAATTATTTTCTTATCTGGAGATGACTTAAGCAACAAATCAGTTTAGTTTCAACTCAATACCATTTTATTTAAACCTGCAATGTTGTGACACAAAAGAGCTATATAACACAGGAACAACTATTATCAGTCTCTAAATCCTTCTTCTTCTTCTCTAAATATCTTGCGATATTTGTTATTAATCTGTCAACGCTCTTTCTTCCACCTGTGACACCAAAAAGTGAAAGCCGGGGAGACGGCACGCTGCAAGGAGAGAACTTCAGTGGCATTTTGTTTATTGTTTTCACCCACAGCGGCTCCAGCAGAGTGCACACACACAACCCACAAAAGATCAGACGTCAGGGGAAACACCTGACTGAATGAGGAAATTCATCGCTTCAAAGAACCTGTTTGTATTTTATTACCACATACAACAATTGTGAAAGCTCATGGCAATAGCCGCGCACTTATGTAAGATTTAGATGATCCCAGACATCCAGAGAGTGAAGTCACCTTCAGTTTTATGTCGGCCGCGGCACTGACTTATTCTGGGTTTCTGTGGATGATCAGACGTTTTAGTTTCAAGACATAGTGAGGTCACTTTCCGTAGCAGGTGAGGGAAGGTCAGAACACCCATAGAGGGTGAGGAATTTGGACATCGAACAGCAGTTATTGTTATGAATGAAATCAGCAGCAGTTTGGATCAGGACCGAGCTCCTTACCTTGATTTATAAGGGCAGTGTATCCTGTCTTGCAGTGTAAGCTGTCTCCTGGAGTCACTCAAATGGTGAAACTGTTAACCCAAAAATGCAAGTTCAGTAATGCTTTAAATTGTCCAAAAAAAAATCAAAGTATTCCAACGTACACCTGTATGAAAAAAATAAAAGACTAATATTTTAAAAATGACTTCATGTGTTCAGGTGTTTCCGTTACTTGGAAATTTACCTGTGTTTTTGGTGTTTTCAGGAAGTGTTTTGATGATCTAAGGGGATACTGCAGGTGCGGAGTTAAAAGTTCACTTCTGGACAGTGATGTCTGGCGTTGGACCTCTGTGTCTCTAATACCTTCCTCTTCCTCCCTTGAACTCACACCCACACAAACATACGCAGGTCCAGCTGGGGAGTGCGTCTGTTGTTGTTCTCTTGATGTACTCCACAGCCCAGTGTGCTCACATTATCCAGCCTAATAACTTCCCGTTTCCTGTTTCTTGCTCGCTGCGACTTCCTGCCTCAATGACTGAGAGGAATGGGAAGACACAAGCATGAGGTCAGCCTCCCACAAATCATTTAAACCTCACGGTCTGATCTCATCACATGGAAATTTTAACTTAAATAAATAAATAATAAAAAGTGAAAATAGAAAATGCATCAATAAAAGAATAAATAAAATATTAAAAAGGAAAGGAAAGGAAAATAAACATTTCACACCACAGTGACTGGAAATAGGATGAAAGTGAGGTCATATCAATGCATGGTATTTTCACTTTGGTCAAAGGAAGAGCCTCTGTAAACAAAGGTAGTCAGACTGAACGGGAAATGAGCAGAGCGGGTTAAGAAAAGGTTGAGTTCCCAGAGGTTAACTAGCACATCCGATGTGTCAGCTCTACACTGACGCAGGCTGGATGTTTAGCTGACGATAGGAGCATTTCCAGCTCGATCAAGTCTGGAATTCCCCCAAGTTTCCCCTTATTTCAGAAAAAAGCCCTATTTCAGTGGTCATAATTCTATTGCAGTATAGAATTTATCATTCAATTCACAAATAATTTGGCTCGACCACCACCAAAGAATAGAAAAAGTGATATTTTCCCATCAGAATTTGCGCTTATTTCAAACAAAAGGCAGGCGAAAAAAACAATAGTAAAATATCTTATCCATTTGTACATGATAATTGTAAATGCTTGACTTATACATAAAAGAGGTGCAGTGTCAAAGGTAAAAAGTAATATTCTTTCACATCACTGTCTGAAGACCTTGACTGCCTCTTGTCCTTCACTAATGAATGAGTGACATCTGCTGGGGAGTTGCAAGACATATGTGCTGAGCGGGCATCTTTCCACAGATCTGTTCATTCAGTCCAGGATTTGGCAACGTTTAACAAATAGCGGTGAAGTATCAGTGCCTCGTAAATGTATTCAAATACTCAAAAGCACTGTGTGTCATTTGACAAAGCTTGTGCAGCAAATTAGCGAGGACCTCTGTAGCGCACTCATAAAGTGACAGGGCTTCTGCTTGCATCAGCACTCATCCTCATAATAATTTGTGAGCAGTGGATTATGAGCTTCAGCACAAAGTACGACTCCCATGAGTGTCCTGACACCTGACTCTCTTTTAGCGCACCAATTGGTGATTGTCTTCTTAGCCGAGAATAGGATTTTTAAAAATCAATGAAAATGGTGAAACCACCTTCCCAGTGCTTGTTCGTATTTCATCTCCTTATATTATCGTTGGCGTAGGTCTGTCTGTGTATCAACCAAAGTGAGTATTTAATTTTTTAAAAATACAAGATAATCAACGGTGGGATGGTGGTCTGAATTAAGGCCCAAATATGCTGCCTTCACGGACGACATTGTTCACATACTTCCATGCCTGCTTTGCGTTGGAATTACAGTGGTACCTCGGTTTTCGAACGTCTCGGACTTCGGACAAATCGGAGTTCGAACAAAAATTTCGAGTTTTTTTTTGCTTCGGATTTCGAACGAAAATCCAGAACTCGAACGCCCCCGAAAAAAGCTGGAAAAAACGTAATGTGCATGGATCGATCAGCTGACCCACAACGCACTTTGTTATTGTGTATAACGCAGCCTCTGCATGCAGACGTGTCCCGTTAGCTACATTTACTGACTGTTTTTTCTTCATATTGAGGTGTAAAACCTTTCCTGTCTCCACACTGGACCGTGGTAGAGTGTCACAGGGGAGGTGCTCGCTCTCCACACCTCCGAGGCTGGAGCGCTCACTCCAGGGTTTGATGTCCTGTTGTGGGCTGGAGCTGGGACAGGGATGAGGCGAGTCTGGGACAGAGCTAAGTTACTTGGTTTATGACTTTGTCACAGCCAAACTGCACAGAAGCGCACATTCAGAGCTGGACACGCACCGGGCACCTCTTCACTTCTGGAGAGACGTCACTCACTCGGCAACCCCTCCCACATGCAGCGGCCACACACATAGAGGAACAGCGCACTGCTCCCTCTGTCTTGCCACTCTCTCTGAAAGTCTGAAGAAAGTGTCTACTCAAGGTATTTTGTTGTACAATTTATTATTGTATTTTATGCTATTGAACATTGAATGTAACTGAAGTATTCGTATTAAGCTCCGTAGTTAGACTATAAAATGAGATTCAATGTTCCTACCCTGGAGAGGAAGAAGTGACATCATCGCTTTTGGACCAATTGTAGCAGAAACTGCATTTGCTGGCTTTTTACACATTATCACCATAAAATACTTCTCATATTTCATGTTTGTCCACCATGAACTTCTCCATTGTCAGCTGTTCAACTTCAAACAAACGTTTACTTTCACAAACATAACCTTGAATCTAATAGAAACATGAGAAACTGACTTCCCCAGCCTCTCACCTATGTCTTTGCCTAAGTTCAGTATGACACGAAATAACAGCTCTAGCACAGCAACTTCAATTTTAACATTCAGTTTGTTATACTATAATACATTTTATTCAGTTGTGTAAATAAATAATTACAGACCTTTAAAACGCAGATGATCTGTGTAAGATACTGACTTGAAATGGCAGGACTTGGGACTTGACTTGTCGGTCTCGACATCAAACTTACTTAAAAACAATGGAAGGTCAGCAAGAAGAGGATGTGGTCTAAAAGGATGTTCATGTTTCGGACAAAAAAAATCACAATAAATGAATTACAATAAAAATGTACGCATTGCAAGAATTCAACTTCTATTGACTCTCATCTCAGGAAAACCTGGTGACGTACAGAGTAATGGGTTTAAAAACCCTCATATTGCAGTGTGTGCCAGCAAAAATGAGTTAGTCCCATATTCAGCAGGAAAAAAAAAATCTGAAAATGCAAAACAGGCCGAGAGACTGACAAAGAAAATGAGGAGGCTGCAGGAGAGGTGATTGGGGAGGGCTTGTTTTGCCTCTGCGGCCCTCCCTCCTGACATACACGCTGAACACAAATATCATTCATTAACAGTAATGTGCCATCTTAACGCTGATGGATGGGGCGCAGGCGCAGCGTCACAGAGTTGCCCCCCTCACACCCGCGCGCACACACACACACGGACACACACAAGCATGCATACACTGCTATAAAACACACAAAGACAATTTAAACATAGACCTGCTGGGAGCCTGGATGGCTGACTATCACTCACACAGAGGAACACACACATACACACACACACACTGACTTCCATCCACGTACACGCAAGCGCAAAGAGCGGCTCATGCAGACGCCTGGAGCTCAGGTGTCAGACTGGCACACTGCAAATGAAGACATTTCCTGCAGCTGGCAACCTTTGATGGCTCTATGATTCCTCTGCCGCTCGCTCACACTCCTCAGAGGAAACAAGAGATGAAAGCTGGAGACGCACCAGAGTGACCAACACACACAGAGACAGAATGAGCCCAAACTCGACAGCCGTGCAGATGTAGTAAGACAGTGGGACGCTCAATATAGTCTTATTTCTTGCTTTCTCCTGAGATTAAAAAAATATATATTGCCAGCTTTTTAATCCCAATTTTTGTATACAGTTGTTATTCTGTGCATTAGCAGAATCTGACCTCAAGATAAGCAACAAATCCTTCTTTCTCTTTGATTTGTGGCTCAACTCTAGACCACCATCTTGAGAAGTTAAGCAAGGTCTTGCCATGTGAGACCAAGGGTTACTGCCCTGCACTCACCTGGACACTCCTCTACAGACCTGCATAGAAGGCATGAAGGCTGCAGACACCGATAGGGTGAAGAAGGGTGGCTCCGTCCTTGGAAGGAAAGAGGATCAAGTGTAGAAGTAGATGGAGAGGAAACTGAGAATGACTAACCGATCACTCACAAGATGACACCCAGACATGAGAAGCCAAGTGTAATACCTTTGTGATACTGAACATGAGACACAACAGTGCACTTGGGAACAGTCGTCATTTGATGCATTCAGAGTCAGAATGGTGTTGTACCTTCAGCTGTTCTTTTCTTCATAGGGGCCATACACCGAACTATGATGGTTTAGTCTTGAAATATTATCCTATAAGAAAATCCATGTTTCAGGTGTTAAGAGTGAGACATAAGGAGAGTGAATGTTCAGTATTCAGGACCTAAAATCTCTGCGTGTGTGATATGGAACGTGGCCTATCCAGAAGTGGTGAGGCGGGATCTTCATGTGTGTGGTGTGCGGCAAGTGGGTGCAGATATACCTATCAATGGCAGACTTTATCTTCATGTACGGCTGCTCTGACAGATTAACAAAAAAAACGTCAAATTTAGAAAATTCTTGTGTTTCACCTGCTTTAGGAGCATTATTTTTCATATGAATTTTTACGTTATATTTTTCATTTTTACGTTTATTATTTTTGACGCCCATTTTTAATATAGTCTTATTATTCCCTTTTTTTTTACATTTTCCTTGGATTCCAGAGAGTTCAGACGCTTGAGTTAATTCGTTTGACATAATATACAGTCAATTGTGAAACTCAGCTACATCTTAATTATCCGTCTCAGTTTGCAATTACCAGATTGACAATGACATACTGCTTCATGTTTGGGATATATTGTGTACACGTGGTCCTCCAGGGTCCGCCTTATCAGTCTCGATTAAGAGAATAGCAAAAATTTTGTTTAATAAATTACAGTTTGTCTGCCACTGCGAGGCATCATCAGTTCAGTTAGTCCACTTTTCCTGATACGTTTCCTCAATTGGGTCTTAGTTACAGGCTCCTCTCCCCTACTGCATCGATGACAGTATTACGAGACAGGTAGAGAGGAGCGGCATTAAGAGCGATGGCCGCTGAAGCCTTTATGAATCCATGACACCTCAATGTGCAATAGTCATTTGTGCCAGAGTGTGTGTGTGGCGATATGAGGATTGATGTTGGGGGCTGACCTCTGCCCCTCTCATTTCCATTTAGCCATTTGACTACTTTTTTTGAAGTCAGCAAAGCCCTAGCAGCTCAACTGGGGAGCAGTTTGTCCTCATTAGGTCGAGACCAGAGGAAAGTGTGGCCGCTAAATTTGATCCAACAGAAAACTAGCGAAGAAAAGACGATATACAGGATGAATTCAGTCATGTGATATCACTGCAAGATGGAGCTAGATGCGTGACTTTTGTTCTGGCTTGCAAAGAAAGTTGGATCTTCTAGGGGTTTTTTTTTATGTTGGCTTTTTGATGTTACTCACTTTAGGTAAACACTAAAAAAGAATCTTCACCTTGAGTAGAGGAGGGGGAAGCCATGTCCTGTTCCTCAGCTGTAAAAATCAACTGAGATGTTGGCATGACACTTATAGACAAAAGTGTGATTTGCATGGTTTTAAGATATTCGTTTTTGGCGGCACTACTGGTAAAAGAGCGTAATTCTTTACGAAAAAAGATCTGAACAGCCAACCAAAGCGAATTCTAGAAATGTTCTCCGTTGTTTGACTTAAGGTGCCGAACTTCAACAAGCTGGAGGCTTAAGACGTTTCAGCTAGAATGCTATTCTCTGCAAGCCATGATTTTTCAATATAAAACCTGTTATCATCAAAGATATGAAAAAAAACACACTTAAAAGGAGTTTTTGTCTCAGGCAGCATTTATTATTTTCGACTGGCAAAAGGGATTTTTTTTTCTCTGAATGATAAACAATGAATATTAACTTCCAGCGCAAATGGCTTGATGTACAAATCCCTGCTGCCACACGGATGTTATGGTTATGGATTATAGGTGCGTTGTGAGAACGCAGGACTGCAGTGTGAGTAAGGCAGAGATGTATCGGTCGTATGGAAACTGCTTCTGTTGCATAGGTAAACATTTATTCAGATAGCTTCTCACTCTCATAAAGAATTTCACAAATAATGTCTGCAAATATGTTTGTTTTTCTGAAATATTTCTGTGACTTTTTATTATAAATACTTATCACAGAAGAAAAAAATGGGTTTTTTTACCATTTTTAAAACAATGTCTTATTGTGTATTTCCCTTTCACTATTTACTAAAAAAAAAAAAAGCCCCCATTCACGTAACAGTCTCCTGTATTCCTTCCTCCTCCTCCAAAAAAAAAAAAAAATCCAGGGCGAACACTGGATTATTCCCCTCTGCTTCAGCGAACCGACATTATCTTCATATCATTGAGTGATCTTTCTCGACTCACCTTTTTCAAACAAGCTAAAGGACAAGCAGCCGCATCATTAGAATGTAAATTGTAGCCACAGATGGTTAAGACCCCTCCTTTGTCCTGGTTCCCCCTTAAGGCTAAAACACTTACATGCTCTCATCCCTACATTGAAATTTATGAAAATCATCTCTGCAATATTCAGCGAGTGTGTGGCTGCTATATATATTTATATACAACAGTCTTATTGAATCAGCGCGAAGTATAGGGCGATCCCATGGTTACATTGAAGGGGGCTTCAGAGGAGGCGGAGGAAAGAGAAGGGGACGGGGGAAAAAAAAAAATCAATGGCACCCGGTAATTGCATATTACGCCGTTATTTTGTGCATTGATATTGATAATACGTATGTTTACATTTGCAGTGATTAAAATCAATGCCATAAAGTGAGTTATGACAGCGCGGCCTGATGGGACGGCTTTATGGCTGCGGGGAACTAATGAGGTGGTTGATGGGAAGGAAGGATTGCCTCGATCTGTCTCTCTGCTGAATACTCACTGTGAGGGGCAAGAGGGAGCTAGTACCAATCCGAACTTTACTGCTGAAGTTTTTGTGGGATGTTGGAAACATTTACCTCTACGGAAGCTCTGAATTGCCATGGTAAGTTTTATTTATGTACTGCCTCGTTCATACGAGGTAATTATTAGGTTTGTACAAGAAAAAAATCACGTTTGTACGAGAAAAAAACACGTTCGTACGAGATTATTATCAAGTTTGTACGAGAATAAAACACGTTCGTACAGATAATTCTGATGTTCTTAAGAGAAAAAAACACATTCGTACGAGATTGTTATCATATTTGTACAATAAAAAAACACGTTCGCACATGAAAATTATTACGTTCTTAAGAGAAAAAAAACACGTTCGTACGAGATTGTTATCATATTTGTACAATAAAAAAACACGTTCGTATGAGATAATTATCACGTTTGTACGACAAAAAAAACACGTTCATACATCGGCTGTGGGATGACCAGAGACCGCCGAGTTGATGCTCTGACAGCACTTGCTTCTCAATGGACTGAGCATTTAAGATCAACATGCATGTGCTTCTTAATCTGGTCTTCTGACAGGCCACAGCTTCTCGAGCAGCTGCGCAGAGTACCATTGTGTCCGTCGACTGAGAAGCAGGTGCTGTCGGAGCATCAGCTCAGCGGTCTCCGGTCATCCCATATCTGACGTTTGAACGTGTTTTTTTCTCATACGAATGAAATAATTATCTGATACGAACATGTTTTTTTCTCATACAAACGTGTTTTTTTCTCGTATGAACGTAATAATTATCTCGTACAAACATGTTTTTTTTCTTACGAACGTAATAATGATGTCGTACGAACATGTTTTTTTCACATACAAATGTGTTTTTTTCTCGTACAAACATAATAATTATCTCGAGCAAACAAGATAATGCACAAATAAAAATAACGTATCATGACAGTTAGGCGTTCCATACTCTTCCTGGTCCTCAAGACCACTACAACACACAGCAGCATCATCATGATCACAACACGGAGCAGCACAGACCTCACTAGACGTTGATCAACTTCTACTTCACCAGGCATCACCACAGTCATAGATGTAAACACACAGAAATCATTTTTCATAACCTCAAACCAGATCTCTCCTCTGAGTTCCAGAGAGTGATCATAAGTACTTAAGTCTGTGAGATATATTTGCTCTTGTCATTCAAAACTAAACACAAATGAGACTTTTTCTCCACTTCTGTGGGACCTCATGAATCAGTGATGTCATCAGTCTGTGTCCAGTCGCCACACAGAAGAGGCATGTTTTCTCCCTCAGTGAAGAACACCACAGATTCAGGACACACAGAAGGAAGTAAAACCATCATACCGTTCAATGAGAGCACACATGCTTCGTTCAGTCATGGGAGCATTCGTGTTGTGACGTTGTTCCTCATCATCCATCACCGAATTCATTATCCTCCAGACCAGTTGAACTGCAGAATCTTCTTCTCCAGAGAGGAATAGATGATATAACTTGAAGGTCTGTTGACTGAAACCAAAAGAGATGATTTGTTGTCCACTTGCTGGAGTTGGTACTATCATGATGTTTCATCATCTCTGAAATTCATTTTTTTTATTTGTTTTGTGGTTCCAATGTTCAAAGCCCCACTGGACGCTCTGGTTTGGTCCCACACCATCACCACTGTTTGAGCATTGTCGGAGCACAAACGTTCCTGTTGGTCTGCTGGGTCTCACAGTCAAGGACAGTGGAGTTCCTCTCACCCCTCATGTTGCCCCGGGTCCAGCACGGCTCCAGGTACTGGCTCAAGTGATTATGGATTATCACAAAACACTCCTTCTCCTGCTCTTCCAAAATGATTGCCTAAAAATAATATTCATCTCCCTGGGGTCTGAAGTGTACCAGTGCCAGAAGGGCACCTGGTTTTCTACTTCCTGTTTGCAGGTCTGAAGGTCGGAATTGGACATCAACGGATAAGGGAGTATAAAGGATGAAGATAAAGATACAGAACAAATTCAAAATGTTTGTGACAAAAAGTGACTCAAGTAATGTGCGGTGATGTCTGGATGAAAAAGTTGAGTTCGAATTGAGAACAACAGCAAAAATTAAAGCAAGTGTGTTTGTGTTTGTGTTTAAGCATAACCGTCCCAGTGAGGAGCAATTTTGGGGAAAACCTCTTTATGCACTTGTGGGGCCCTTTTGCCGGACCCCACAGGGTTAATCCTCAATTTTAGGATGAAGACTTCAAACATCCTCACGCTTAGGTTTCAGTTTGGTTCAGAGTCATGTTTAAGGTGAGCCATTTGTTTGGGACGGTTATGTTCAGGGTGAGAGGCACTGTCAGTGAGAGGTCCCTACAAAGACAGTGCAACAAACCCGTGTGTATGCATGTGTGTGTATCGGTGTGTGTGTGGGCTCTGGAACAGGCCAGCAGATCGTTGCGATGTGTCGTCCACGGAGAAAGTGAAATATAGCCACAATTAGCCCTGGACACAGTTCAATGATGATAGAGAGGCTCTGCCCCCCTTAGACCATGATTAAAAGGCCTGCCCAGCCCACTACTACTGATAGAGACAACTGATCCCACATTATTACAGGCACGCTCACCGCCAACTACTAACACTAAGGACTTCATTCAAATGTGATCTGCTGCGGCTATTGTCCATTCATCTATCACGCCTCTAAATATTTTTGCTCCGTGGTGAATATTTACATTGGTCATGTTTAACCTTTGCTGCGGCGTAGTAGTGGGACGATTTGTTTTCAAATCATCGCCAGGCACAGAAAAACTTTATTGGAACATTTTTCATTTTGTTTTTTCATGTTTTTTTAATCGGAATATTTCTGTCGCCATTAATATTTATCAAGGGTGAAACAAATAAATAAATGCAACACGCGCAGATTTCATGAAAAATATTTTTGTCGGAATTCATGACACAAACAGAGGCAACCTTTCATTCTGGTCAGTGTCAAAGCTAATTCTTTAATAGTAAGTTATAAATAAATGTTTCCACTTATTGAGACTACTAACTCACAAACAAGTATCCAGTATCGGTATCCAAAACGTGTACACAAATACATGTTTATTAGTTCAGATAATAATAACGGTACTAGAAGTTTTCTTTTCAGTTTGTATTGAAAATATACTCAGTTAGTTTGTACTTGTAGACCGGTGAAAGTTGGACACGAGGAAGTCCGGGTACGATCACTTCCCGAAGGTTCAAGTAAATATGCGACATTGAAATTGACCACAGAACACCATTGCAATCCCTCTCGCTCCTTAAACAGTTTGTGAGGAAAGTCACCCTTTGAAAAGCAGGAAAGGTTGATAATATAACGTAGAAAGAAGATGGGAAGTGGAGGAAAAACGAAGGATAGAAACCACCCAAAAGAGCAAGAGCTAGTGAGACAGCGAGAGGGTGAATAAGAGGAATAGCCCTTCGCCTGTGTTCCATCAAGGGAGAAATTACACATTCACTAAGGTTTTTTCATAAGGAGACGGCCCTCATAGATCAAACCACTTGGATGTACCAGCCAATTTTCAACATGAAATATAGACACCAGAAATCTATTACACCTGTGTTCTCTCTTGCTCCGTCCCATCTGCAGTTGGCCGAGGCTCCGTTCACAGAGGCTTGCACACCTACATCATTGTCTTGCTCTGCCTCGGCCTCTCTCTCTTCTCTCTGCCAGTCTCTTTAGTTTCCTGACATGAACATTGTGTCGTCCACCTCAAAACTGGATCTCATCAGTTATTTACCTGACTGTTTCTTAAGACTTGAAGACACTGGATTTGGGCAAACATACGCCCTTATTCAGCTATTTTAATTTTCATATATCAATGTCATGTTGCGGTACTCCAGAGCAATGTGGAGAAGATCAGTGTTACCATAAATATTCCCTTGGTTCTACAGTCGCTGTAGAGTATCTCTACAGCGACTGGATTCTGCAGTTCACTTACTGTATCATCTCAATCTCACGTCTAGGCTGTAACATGTTCTTAGACTTTAGCGTCCCCTAGGTGACACAGGAGTCAGTCTACTTCATTACAATGTGAAAACTTTTTCAGCACTGTGAGCTCATAGGTACATGTGTTATGGGCATCAGATGTGTACTGTACTTACAGTGAATACTGTTACATGCACTGCAGAGAAAATTGAACAATGAGTTTTTCATCTCCATGATGAGGGGTGGTGCCATGAGCTCTTCAGACCTTCTGGTTCCTGTGACTGTAGAGGAAGAGCAATTGAACTTGATAGGAGCTGTTTCAGACCATTATATTGAACTGTGTAGACAGCAATGGTGCTGACTGAATGCGCAGATGGTTCAACGCCGTCACCATCATGTAGCTGTCGTCACTGTCAACGCACTACCTTCGGCTAGTTTTTGGACTAACTCACACGTTTCAGAATAAAATTCAATAATCCGAAGATCATGATGCCTCAACTAACTTAGCAACCATTCTAACAGTAACAGCATGGAGGTAATGTCGTCTCCTTAAACCAACGAATCACATCTTCTATTCTACTTGTGGGAACTAACAATAAAAACAACCTGAGTGAAGGAAGTTGAAGACAAGCTACACATCTCCAGATCCTCACCATCGCGAGTTGCACAGCTGATATCAAGTTTGCTGTGTGTTCTCCACAGACAATGGCTAACGCTGGGAAAGTTACGCACACAGTTGCACTCAATGGTGTATAATGTTATTAGACTATTTTCACATATGAGGAGTAGTTTGTTTACTTCCGCTGCGTAGCTGAAGCTCACGCAGCCGCACATCACCAAGTCCGATCATTGTTAAGCTACAGGGCTAGATGCCAGTCCGACTAAGAGAAATACAAATTTCTCTCCCATTGTCGGTTTATATGCATTTTAAAAGTTCAAAAGTTCTGCACCTCCTCATCCTAACTCCGACTATTCTTTTTGAACGTAAGAATGTGGTGGCTCACGCGATCACATGATTATTACAACATTATGTGATACTTGTTGCATTATGTGTCACAAGTTTGCTCTTCGTGACTGCTTTTCTTCATCGTCCATGGTGTCAAGTATCTTATTTCAGTTGTGGTAGCGCATTCTGGCGCACTTCAGGAAGGCAGTGCAGCATGCCTGGTGGAGGCGCTAGAATTTAGTCAGTCCGCTGCGGTCCTCAGTTCTGTCCCAAGACTGACGTCAAGCCCTGATGGAGGATTCATTCGCTTGATTCTTTTTGCTGGACACCAGGAAACACGCTAACTTGTAACTCAAATAGGGGGATCATGGTAAACACTCAGCTGAGTGGTACATTCAGTAAAACAATCAAATGTGTTGTGAGCAAAGTTGAGTTAGATAATGGACGCCATGTGGTGACTGCACATAGCCAGATGTGGATTCAGTTCTCACGTGTCTCATTCTGAGCTTTCTATCCTGAGCTCCAATAGAAATCGTAAGAGAAACCCTTGCATAGTTTATTCATAGTAGGACTTACACACGTTCTCCACATATGCCTTATGTATTACAAAACCAACTCTCTGTGATAGATGCTGTGATCCCGCGGAAATGAGGGCGGAATTGTGTAATATTCACTTAGGTGCCATATTTTCCCCAGAGGGCAAGATTAATTGTGTTATAACTTGGTTGGAGGGGAGGTGCAAAGAAAAATGGCAGTGCAGACCAGACCAGGCACAGGCCCCTTCCTCTATTCCAACTCTCTCGTCTCCCCTCCTTTTGATGGAGCCCATCTCTTAATACATCCTGAGAAATTGAGGTTAAGAGGGGATATTCAGGGGGTTATCCAGTATCGTGGTGCTCGCCGTGGGGAGATTGATGGTCTTAAGAGCGCGATGCCTTGGTCAAATTCATATGGTAATTCTTCCTATTGTCCCTGTGGAAACTGAGGCTTTCTTTAATCTGAGAGGGAGGGAGGCTTCCTCTCCCCCTGCTGAAATAAAACCCGTCACTTTATCTTCTCCAGAGATGCTGTTGACAGGTGTCTGCCGGGCTGCGGATAGATGCATCATGTTTTGTGCTCGTGTAAATTAAAAAGGAGAAGGGGAGGGCATATTAGTGATAAGATAACGTTTGGAGGTGGAGCGTTCGGTGGCGTGTTTAATAAAACGGTGACACCGTGAAATATGTTCATTTCATTCAAAAGATTCCCCAAAAGCAGATTTTTTTGTTGCTTTTTTTTGTTTCACAAGGATATTGTTGAGGGTGGCATTTCATGTTTTGAATAAAAAAAAATCCATACAAATATGTCCATGGATTGGGCCTTCAAAGCAGCATGACGTCATACTGTCAACTGGACTTTTGGGGGCCACAGTGAGGCAGCCTTCCTCATAACCGGCTGACGCATCAGGCATTCAGTTAAATCAAGTGTTTCCCCTCCTGCTGCAATTCCAGCGCTGCAATGGACTGTACAACATGGGAAATAAAAGTGGTTGAGGTGAGGGTTCAGCCATGGGGTGAAGATAAGCACCAATGTTGCCACCTTACTTGTCTCCAAGTGGAAGAGAGTCATGTACTTAACCCTGTTAAGGCCAAACAATTCCAATTCTTAGACTCTTTATCGGTCCCTCTAAACAAACACGTATGAGCTATCCGTTTTTTTTTTTCACACTGTCCATGAGGAGGGCTGATAAACTCATGTATCAAATATGATGCATTTGGCGTTATAGTGTAAAACAGTCCAAATGGGATACAGGAAGGAAATATCAGAGAGATTGTCAAGTCCACCATTACACTGTAAATTCAGAAGTGACATCCAAAAAAGAAGGACAAGTTTTTAGAAAATGTCATTTGGGTGGCAAAAGGGGGCTGTGTGTGGAGGGTACTTTTGGAAAAGGAGTGTGATGGATTTGCGTCGCTGATGCAAGTGCTCCACAGTTTGGGTCAGACAGGGGGCGGTGTATGAAAACTTTAGGAGAACAGTAAAAGTGCCTTCTGTTGTGGAGTGTGGGATCATTTTTAAAGGGCCAATAACATAAATTCTGCTAACCATAACTAGAAAACGCACCGCTTTAACACTATATATACAAATACATTTCAATAATATTTTGCTTCCATATGCCAATATGTAATATGTTCTAACAAAACACCCCCAGTTGTTCATCTGGGGATGACCCAAAACATAAACAAAGGAACTTCCCTTTTTCAGGGCCAGTTTTGACACTGTTGCTTATCTGCACCGTTTTTATATGTCAATATCATCTTTCACTCTTTGGGGTTATGGCAGTCGAACTTTCAGGCCGCAAGACGCATGTATAACAGGTGCCTCGCCAAAGCTGTCAGCATAGATCACTGCAGGTTGCTGAAGACAGATATATATATATATATATATATATATATATATATATATATATATATATATATATATATATATATATATATATATATATATATATATATTATAATTTCCTACTTTGTATTTCTGCATGGTTCCTTGCCACAGACTCTATAAGCGCTCTTCAACAATTATTAAAATTATTTTAATGTGAAGAGACTATTTCCCCTAGATTAATAAAAGTAATAATTCCCAAACTATCCAAATTCCCCACTCAGCTACTCCCCCACGAAAAAGGATGTGAATTTTTCTCTTGCAGTACAGTGTGGAAAACCAGTGGTGAAACAGTCGGCGGTCGATCAATATGCCTGCATGGCTAATCTATACACGTGGACATGAGAGCTACCATAGTAAATGCCTTATCCATATACTTGTTGGATCTATATATCCAGTAAATACCTGATCAATAGTAATGAATCAGCGCTCATGACATGGGCAAGATGATAATCAGCCGGAACCGGTGGAGCGCAAGGTATTTAAGTGTATCTAGTACATGTATATATCAGAAAACATGAATAAGATTTCATAAGCTAAAGAACTGCTGTATGCTCGGATCACTACATATGCATAGATTACGATGTCTACTAAAGTCATATCTGTTGTGAAACAGTTGTACAGTATTTCAGTGTCTAATATGAAATTTAAATGATCATAATGTTCTGTAACAAAAAGTTGCAGTTCTTTTTTTCTGAATCGCCACTTTTGGCTACAGGTTGGATCAGAAAGCTGAAGGAAACGTGTCAAATGAGTCCTTTAATGCTGCTCATTTTAGCTTTAACATGTGAAGTCGCTCAAAATTAAAGTTAAAGTTTGACAAAAACAATAAGAAAGATGAGAAAGCTGGGGAGATAGTGATGTGATGAGGAAAACTACAGTTCCTCATGAGGTGGAGTCAAGGGTGAAAGCTGGAGAAAACTGAGACCAATAATGTATTTTTACTCCTGACTGCTGAATGAATGTGGACTGTGTTTATAAATGTGGCCCCAATTTATATGGCGAACCCAAATTTTCTGCTGTTGAAAAGTAAAGTTCTCAATTATATCTTTATTAAAGTAAAGTTTAAAGTCCAAATGAGATTCACTTTGCACTTGATATTGTGCTGTGTATCTACAGTATAGTATGTCTCTCGAACTCTAAAACAAAGGGCATGTGTGTGTCTCCATTATGCACAAACTTGCTTCAGCAGAGTTGCTTAGGTGACAGAGTGACAGTGAATTTATTTAAAAAAAAAGTGATGTCTCAAAAGACGGAAACATGTGGAGCCCATTCTTAAAATGTAACCAGGTCCAGGTCCCACTATTGACTCTCTGCAAGCGACTGCAGCACTCGGTTCTTCAATCGCAATAATAGCAAACTCCCACACACCCAGAGCTTCAACTCCTTAATCAATAACCATATTAATCACTCAAAATATCAGCGTGACAAACCAATTATTAATCAGCACTGTCAGGCCTTATACACTGATAATGAATTTAGTGAAAGTGCTGTGAGTCCATCCATTCATTAACTGCTGATGGCAGCTCTAATGAGTGTTCAATGTCACCAGGATATTCTGCAGCTATTGATGAAGCAGGCTGCACACGTATGCAGATACAGACTGAAGATTCAGTCCAGGAGCAAGTGAAGAGCGCCTGAACAGTCAGTATGGAAGACTGCTGTGTCCATGTATCTGTTTCTGCTTTGTGTACGGTGATGACCGAACTGGCATAAAAATGAATTCCAGGCACTTATAAATATTACTACTAATACTACTGTATTGTAATGGCTTTATTAAATAAGATAAAGTATCAGTATGTTGCAAACCAAATACTGTATTTACCGGACAATAGAGTGCACCGGAATGTTAGCCACACCCACGAAATCTAAGAAGGAAAATAGATCTATTTCGTACATCGGTGTATAAGCCACGGGTGCTGTATGTGCCGCAGAAAATGCATGAGGATCACTTCTAGCGATCTTTTGGTTCTAGTTTTGAAAACGGGGTCCAGCATCGAGACTGACTCATGTAACAATCTTGGCAATGTTCTGAACTTGAATCATGAACTCCTCACATCTAATTTATATTTGTTGTGTTCAAAATGCGCTGTTTTCACCCACCAGTAGATCGTGGGCGAAAAGTGCAATTTGAGTGCTTTAAATCTAAATAAACTGCCTGTGATGTCAACGGTTTGATGTGGGGATGAGAGCAATATTGTTGCCAGCATGACGCTGTTTAGACTGTAAAAAGTAGGGATGCTCCGAGAGACAGGGAGAGCACTCAGCGGAAGCAGCTGTGTTCAACCTCTTTCATGAAAGTTCCCACTCTGGACGTTTGCAGAAGTTTCAGATTCAGGTGGCCAAAGAACGCTGCATCTGCATCGTCTTAAACAACACCCGAGAAAGGCTGGTCGTCTGGCTCGGTGAAATGATTGCTTATTTCTTGGGCTTCGCGTTCCGAATGTCACGTTGAGACCGGCGAGTGTCCGCGAGTGACCACTGGTTCCTGCAGTTTCACCTTCATGAGCACCAGAAAACTCTCTGTGCTCCGTCAAGTGCCGGTGTTTTAGATATTGCATTGAATTTGTGGCGTTGGCGCCTTTTATTGTGCATGTGCTACAGGACGCAAACTTTACACTTTACAAAAAAGCCTCTGCAGTAGACTTGCTGTTGCCCAGCGAGCTGCAAGTCGGCAGAGAGGGTGGGAGGAGCGGACGCATCACAAACCGTGGGCGGTGCTTCATAAGAGTGCCGGCTGTCATGTGATCGGATTTTGTGATCGGCAATGACAGGCAGTAATCGGCATTCACCGATCACAAAAAAAGTTGCAGCTTATAGTCCGGAAAATAGAGTAGTTCAGTAAACATGAAGCATAAAGTTAACTTGTGTTGAAAACCTGATTCAAGCTATGTTCATTCCCAACTTCAGAACAGTCATCCAGGAGGGTAAATGTTTTAGGGTTCATGAATAAAGGTGGGGAATTTGGTTGTTTTGTGCTGACTATTAAATCACTTCATTCCCCTCAGAGGAATCCAAACAAGCCCTTGTTTTTAGCGAACATTTCTCGATAAGGAGCTGAATGTTTAATGAGGCGTCCTAATTTTTCCGCATTAGTTTAAGTGTTTCTGCCCTCCATCTTGTCTGATGCCGTGTCCCCTTTGCTCAGCCGGCAGCCAGGAAATTTGCATACAAATGAATATCTAAAGAGGCTCAATGACATAATTGACTCACAATTAGACATTTTCTTGAGCCAGTCACTTTACACTGGACAGACAATATGCTAAATAAGGCAAGACACAGGCGCACGTGCTGCTACTTTGCATATTAATGAGATTCATTAGCTGTTGCTTGGCAATGGCTGACAAGAGAGAACTTTATCTTCTGGTCTCAATGTTTAACTTTTGGAGAGTGCCCACAACCAGAGCGCAACCGCAAGTAATTGTTTCTGAGCATGTTGTCTTGTCGAACATCATCATCATTATAGGAAATGAGGCTCGCCTCTAATGGCTGACGCTGACCGTGAGCCTGTTATGATAAGCGCGTGTAGGCTTTTAACACTGCTCAGAATCAGGACCGTTTTCACTCTGACACCCATCTGTCAAAGTAAAAACAGACCTGCGAATGGACGGAACACAAAAAAAATGACTAGAATGAAGTGTAAATAAATGATTGTTAAATCAAAATCTGGGTTTCCATTTTTTTTTTCAGAAATGAAATTGGAAGATCAACTACATCTTGGTGAGTTGCCTTAGAAAGGAGAGGAATGAAGGTTAGGAGTGAATGAGAGGGAGCCAAGTGGACAGGTGAAGGTACAGGATGTAGAGATAAAGAAGGTGGGGGATTTGAAGTACTTAAGCTCAAAGGTCCAGGGCAGTGGAGAGTGAGAAAAAGAGGTGAAGAAGCGGGTGCGGGCAGGATGGAATCACTGGAGAAAAGTGTCAGGTGTGATGTGTGACAAAAGGGAGTTTGCAAGGATGGAAAACGGTGGTCAGGCCAGCAATGTTGTATGGTTTGGAAACAGTAGCACTGAGGAAAAGACAGGAGGCAGAGCTGGAGGTAGCAGAGATGAAGATGCTGAGGTTCTCTCTGGGAGTGACCAGGATGGATCAGGAAGCAGTAGATCAGATGGACAGCACATGTCAGGTGTTTAGGAGACAAAGTCAGAGAGGCTAGATGGAGATGGTTTGGACATGTACAGAGGAGAGAGAGCCAGTACATTGGTAGGAAGATGTTGAGGTTGGAACTGCCAGGCAGAAGGTGGAGAGGAAGGCTGAAGAGGAGATTGATGGAGGTGGTGAAGGAGGACATGAGGTTTGTAGGTTGGAGAGAAGAGGAAGCAGAGGACAGGGTGAGATGGAGGAAGATGATGATTTTACTTGCTGGTGTCCAACCTTTTGGGGTTTTACACTTTCTATTTTGGCCTCCACTTGTCTCTCGCTTATAGAACTCTCCTCTCTCTAGTACATTTTTGTTTAGACCCCAGTACTTTGTCTTATTCCCAACTCTTGCTGTAACTCAGAAATCCTAAATACCAAATGCTTCAAATGTGACCAAACCTAAAAATAAAAATAACTTCTAAAGGGGAAGAGCTGCAGCTGCTGTCACACACTGTTGATATGTTCCAACGTGCACTTGCACATGAATCTGCATGAGCCGTCCCGGGAACATAAAAAGGGTGCACGGCACCCATGTCAGATACGCTGCCCTTTCTGCTAACAGCTTCTCTGGACAGAGGCTAACTGCTGTCATTGCCCTGCAGGAGCACACAGGCTTGTAAGTCTATACAGTCACGGTCATTCTGTAGGTCCTCAGACGGCTCGCAGCGGCATTCCCAAAGCAACCTGCCAGTGCGTTTGACCTTTCCTGTCCATCTCTAATCGGATTGTGTCCCTCTTTATGAAATCAGACGCTAAAGGTCAGCTGGCTGTTTAACATGAGGTGGAGGCCCAGAGCTATGGAATTTGCCTTGGCAGTAAATTGCCTTTATTATGTTTGATTCACGCGATTCTACATCGTCCCCAGGGCCACTGTGCGGGTGATACATTGAGATGGTGTAAGTGGCTTTGGAAAGAATGAAGACTAAAGTAAAGAATAGGGACTAGAGGTGTACAATGTTTTAGTCGCAACCGTTCTGTCACCTTTATTCCTGCTTTCTTCGACAATGAAAGATTGCAACGTCATGAGTATACAGCAAAATAATTAGACGCTCGAGTATTGATATGACCAAGACTCCTTGAGTCAAAGTCTATTTGAGTTTTGCTCAACAGAAAAAAATATGCATGGAGTTATACGTCGAGGGCTTCCTTGCTAAATTCCCAAGCACTGCCAAATAATCAAGGCCAGCTAACCATGCTAAAATCATTGTCAACCACCGCGAGTCGATGTCTCCTGGATATTTTGTGAATGGCAACTCAAAAATGCCTGAGATGTTGGGTTTTTTTTGGGTTTTTTTAGGGCATTTGGATTTCAAAACAAACTACAAAGGGTAAGATTGAATCTGCCAGTATGTTTTGATATAGAAACCTGAAAGAAAACATGCTATAAAGAAATGGTTTTGTATCTAGTCACATATTATTTCTCTCTTTCACTGTAAAACAGTGAAAAAAATAGTTTTTTTTGGCTATATGTTATGTTAGGGAACATATATTAACTGAAACTACTTCCAAAAGAAGATGGTGGAGAGACGTAGAGGCAGATGCGGCATGAGACAAAATGTCTTGACTTGAAATGAAGCAAAAAAAAAAAAACATCAGTTCTATTAAGTGTCTCCTTAAATCACCTCCTGACTCTGACCGATCATCACACACAGCAGCCCTCATTGCCACTACATGTGCTCAGTGCCCCTCACTTGATAGTGTCACTTCAGGGCATAAAGCCGTCTATATACATGACGACACCCATCAGAGACGCGAACAGAGAACTGAAAGATGAGCTGGTTGAGTCTGATACGTACAGACAACAAAGTGAAAACCCATTCAAGGGCCACTTCAAAGAAGGGTGACTTCACTGAGGACAGGCGAAACAGACATTTGCACCGTGCACTTTTACCGCGTCTCCGTTTTTGCTATGATTCACAGGAAATCATTAGACAGGGTTAGCTGCACATCTCACTAAAAGCCACCTCTGAAAACAATCACTGATAATAAATGAACTTTGCCTATTCCGAGCGGAACACATCCTATTTAGAATGCTGCAAACTCATTGCAAAAATGGCTGAATAGATCCCCAAGTGTTTTCCCAGTGAAATCGTTTCCTCATCAGTTTGGTTCTAATGCATGTTGGGTTTTAGAGGTTATGTGAGAGGAGGGAAAGTGGCACTTTATTTCTTCTAAAGGAGGTCATCCTGAAGTTCTGCAAGCAAGTTTTTACAGATACCAAACTTGTATTATTTCAGTTTGATGCGGTAGGTGAAGACCACATGACTGAGAAGTCTGGGCATTTTTGCGATATATTATGATCTTATCTTAGTGTCTAACAGTTTGGCCATACATTCATGAACCCTGCAATACTGTTTCATGATACCTCATCTACCCATCACTTTTTAGTTAGTGCTCATTCCCGCTAGTGGAAAACATACTGGAGCAATTTTAACCTCTCTCCAGACTTGTTTTAAAGTGGATAGCATTTCTCCTCGCTATTAAATTTCCAACTCATGCAACAGTAATAAAGCTAATTGCAAGGTAAAGAGTAATTTACACATGAAACACTCCACACTTGTTAAGCTCAGACTCTGTTATCATTACAAAGTCCACCACTTAAGCCTGAAGCATAAATTCAGTGCTGCTCAGTACAGTAAAACAGCCGCCTCCATGGTTGGTTGATATCAACCAATGGGGGTCGTTCAGGACAACACTTACTTCATCGCCTGAAATAACAATAACAACAAGTGCTCAAGCTTTTTACTGCATTTCAGGAGCAGTATATTTCATATTTGACTTTTTCCTTGCATGCCTCTTTTTATTGGGCTAGTTTTACAAACCGTAGAAATAGTTTAAGGTAGTGAAAGGAGTCAAACATCTTTAGTGGAAATTAACTGAGGTGATCCTGGTGGGTGGCACTTCAGCCACAAGTGGCTGCTCAGGACCTGTGCATTAACCTGTGTTACACCTGTGTGCACACCTGTACAAGAGGTGATGGCAGCCATCTACCTAGTCGGTCGACTTATGAGAACCCTCTTCACATCACTGTCTTGCTCGATACAACAAAAATTTGTCATGATAGTGGATGAATGGACCCTACTGCAGTCGGTGTTGGTCGACAGAAGACACGTGACTTGAGATTAAATTAAACAATTTAATCGAAGATGGAACAAATAATATAGACAGACAAATAACTGATGAACTAAGAAAGCCAGGAACCAAAACGCGGACCGGGATCGACACACAGGGAATGGGGAGAATCTGGAGAACAAGAGAGGCGGACGAGAATCAACAGCCTGCTAAAATGGGGAGAACAGAAAACACACCCAGAGTTAAGCTCAACAAGGTGGTGATAAACTGAAAGCGGTCGGTGGTGGTGACTACACACACACACGCTAGGATTAAACTACACGAAATGATATGACTAAAAAGTGAGACTGGACAACTGCTCATACGCGGACTGGATCGAGATGGGAGAGAAGAGGAAGTAGATCGAGGAAGAACAAGAAATGAAACTTACAGCTGAAATAGGAATTCGAGCTCGCGCAGTGGAATTTTAGAAAAGGTCAGGGACAAGAACAAGATCACGGAAGTCTTGGAAGAGTTACCTGAGTGGAGACAAGAAGCTACCATCTGGCAAACGTAGCTGGCGTCGGAGGGAATATCAGAGCCAGCTGCATTTGCCTGTGAAGGTGGAGGGAAGGCAGGAAACGGAAATGACAGAGAATAACAAAATAGAAGCACAAGGAAGGGACGTGGAAGAAATACAACAGATCAAAACAGACAGGTCAAAGTGCGGACATGACAAAATTATGATCAATGTTCAGAAGATGAGTCCGACAAACACAATTCAAGATGATGGGTGGGTTGTGAAGGTATGAGGTCAGGTGTAGGAGGACTGAGTGAAATTCCAAAACAAGATGAGTTGTACAATGGGTGTTAGGCCATTTCACATTTTTTTCTTGAAGTTCGGTGTTGCTTGAAGTCAGGGTTTACTCAAAGGTCTAGCAAGTCTGATGCCATTGAGCCAACACTGCGCACCTTTGGAACATGTCTGGAAACCTATAGATCAACGATGAAGTTGCCTCTACTTTGGGATGAATTCATGAAGCCAGCGATGCATGTACATGCTAATGTCCACTGTGTCTCTACCTCACCTCTTTCCATCTCTCTTTGTCCACTCATCCTCTTGTACTAATGGCTCCGGGAGTAAAGGAGGGGTGTGGTTATGTTTAATGCATGTGGTTTGTGTCCCAGTGCAGCCGAGTGGGCTGTAGTCCATTAATTAGTAACAAATGGTCATTGGAAACAAGACAGGCCAGTGGCAGGTCAACCAGCTCCCAGGTCCATTGTGATGTGGCTGCTGATGTCCTCCCTGGGCCTCACACTGGCTGGACCACGGTTGATTTATGACAGCAACAAACATGGACATCTCAGAATGAACCTGTAGAAGATGTGCCCCGCCTGTTTCTCTGGGTGACTAGCCTCAACCTTCGAGTGTATGGCACTGATCCAACCCTAGAATGAAAAAATGTGAGGGCAGTTTCACATTTTATTAAGGGGTTGCAGAGATGGGACCTAAACACATTGTTGACCACAGTGTACTAGCTTCCTTTTACTGTCAGGATCCAGTTAAAAGAGGCCAGATCAACTGCTGCAAACTAATATAGTAGCTTTGCATCAAAATAAGTTTAAAAAGTTCCCTGGCTCTGAGCGTCAAGGACTACAAATATGGCCGATGTGTGGAAACTGTGACTAAGTCTCTGGTAGTGATGGTCCTTCTTATGTCCTTATTCTCAGGGCCCACTAGATGGCATTCTCTGCTCTAAAATAATTGGATTTGAGCAACCACTTCAATGAAACCTCACTCAATTTTAACCCTAGAGTGCCATCTAGTGGGCTCTGTTTCATGAAGCCTCATGAGCCTATCACTAGTTTCTGGTCTTAACTGATCAAAACTATCAAATTCCGAGTGTCAACTTTAACCCAAGGGAGCCATCTAATCTGAAAATAAGGACGCTGTTTCATGAAGCCTCATGGACCCATCACTAGGAAAGACAAAAACACATCTCACAGCCAAACACACTCTTCTTCATATTTCAAGACAAGCCACATTTAGCCACAGTTAGAAAGACTCTCCATGAAGTAGGTCAGTACCGTTATTTATCCAGTGCGATGCATCAATTCGATGATCCTTTACAGTTTACATGAACGAGCTTTTGTTGTGTGTTTTGTGTAGAGTTGATGTGAGGTTTGTGTTGTGAAGTGGTTGCTCAAATGCAATGATTTTAGAGCAGGGAGTGTCATCTAGTAGTCTCTCAAAATAAGGACAAGCCTCATCATCCCATCACTACTTTTAATGCTTTATCATTTGGTTTTAAAGCTAATGTCTTCTACACAGCGACACCTCAACTAAGGAGCCATGTTGAAGACACACCTTTTTTTGCGATGGATTTTGATACAAACTGAATATCAATTAAATTGCTTTAATCTTGTTTTACCAGTCTGTATTTTTTTCTTTGTTTAGTTAGTCTGACTATTCATATTACCATTCTTTTATTCTATTGTTTTATTCATGTCTATTTCAATTTTGTTTTTGCGTCTTGTAATTTAAAAATCATAATTTCATAACTTGATCTTGGCACCGTTGACAAGTTGACAAGCACCTGAGATCAAAATCTATGTTTTGTTTCAAAGTTTTAGAGAGGCAACCAATGATACGTGGGTCATTACTTTAAATAAAATAGCATTACTGAACTGTACGCAGGAGATGCAGTTAAAATGATCCAGCAACTATGCAAATGCATCAGCAGAAAGAATCCAGATAATTGCCCACACACACACACACACCGAAAAACATTTTTTACATTATTGCACGTCGAATATTGGTTGATTAAGCCGCAGGAATAAATTATTTGTAATTACCGTCGCGTGAACAAGAACACACAGGAAAAAAAAAAAAGAAAGATAAAATGTTAATCAAGGCATGATAAATCATCTGCATCCATACAAACACAGCTTCTTCATGAGTCCCCTGAGCTTTTTTTCGCGCAGAAGGTGGAGAGTAGGAAATTAATTCTATGAAGTCAGCTGCACAGTAAGTAGAGACGCATGGCTCCGAGTCTGGTACCAGTGTCGGGGTGTGGCCTAAGAATTGGTTGTGTGGGGAAACAAAGTGTGCGGTAGTTGTGAACAGCAGCAGAAGAGATGTGCGTCCGCGTGTATAATCTGTTGTCATCCTCCTCTCTGTGGCAATTACATATCTTAATCTGCTTAGTTAGTGGCCAGGGGTCTTTAGCTAAAGGATTATCATCCAGATTTGAGTAATAGACTCCTCATTTAGTTTTAATGCGTTTTGCATGGAGAGCAACCTCCCCTCATCACTCTTGAAGATGAATCGGCCTCCCACTTACAAGATAAAGGAGGGAAAAAACTTGCAAAGATATTAGTCAAACAAGCAACTGCATAAATCATAACGTTTTGCTCATGGAGTTAAATTAACACCACCTCCGCAGCTTATTTATAATGGGAGATCAGGCAAACAAAGCAAAACATGAATATGGAATAATGCACCACAGAGGAGGAGATTTGGACCCTATTGTTTTGGACTGGAGTTAGGGAAGTACCAGGCAGTAATGGAAGCATGAAATATGATTTCTTATCATCAGCCAAATATTGGTCGGAAAGAAAGAAAAATAATAATAAAGTTGGAAATTAATAGGATGTAAAAGTAATACATGTAACATCCGACTTACGACCTGCTTGACTTACATCCGCCCGTACTTACGACCACGGCCAGCAGATGCTTATTTTTTTTTAATTCAATGTCTGGTACGGCAGCACGTAGCAGCCCGGCATCGCGTACGACAGTTACAGCAGCACAGTATCCCAGCATCTCACTCTCACACAGCCACCTACTACTACAGTAGCACCTATAACCCTCGCTTCGGCATTCGACTTACGTCCAATCCGACTTACGACCGGTTGGTCGGAACCGACTTGTATTGCTATCCGGAACAAAACCTTCCTCTAGCTATGCAGTGACTCTACTGAGGATAAGCATCCCCAGCATCCAAACCTGATCTCTAGAGTCCCCACAATCTTCAGCGCACATGTCCTTGCCAACAAGTCACTTCACTTGTCATGTGAAGACCAGACTCTCCTCTCTCTGAGACGCTCTTCTACTTTGTCTGTAGCGACCAGTTGGTCGGAACCGATCCCGGTCGGATGTTTCTTTTATATTAAAGCTTCTTTTGTAGTAATGTGGAGGGATTTACTTTATTCAGTCAAGTAACACTGTCTTTAAATATCCAGCAATGATTTAGTCACCATCAGTTTGTTCTATTTTTCCTCAATCATCATTGAAAATCTTGGCACAATTTGAGCCACTGGTTTTGTGTTTTTGAATAGTAGCTGTGATCTCAGTTACAATTTAAACTCCCTTGCAGTAATGTCACCAGCAAACATGGTTTTGTGATGGAAAAACCATTGTTACTGTTCAGACTAATGGAAAGTTACTGGTGAAGGCTGCCTCATTGTTTTTTTATACCATTCCTCCTTGTCATCAGAGTGCAGACTGAGCGTCTCACAGATGCTCAAGGTTGTTGCTACATTTTGCTTGTAATCTCCAATGTTATTGTGTACCCCTCCCGTCCAGCGATTAAAGTGTATGCTCACTGAGAATTCCTCAGTGAGAGTTTCAACATCATACTGTGAACTTATGTACTCACTCTCTTTGCAAAGATTCTTCAATAAATATTCATAAAAGACAATCTCTCTTTATTGAATAAATTCCACAACAGTTTCCATCCACCTATTCTTATTTGAATTTTCATAAATAGAGAAAATAAACGTGCGGGAAATTCACCGCCCAAAAAAGCTTTTACGCTTGGCGGAGGTGGATTTATCGGCTCACCGATATAAATAAATGACAACTTTTTGCTATGGTTTTGCTGGATAAACGTTGACAGGAACCACGTCACGTGTGGACACTCAGTCGTGTGTGTTTGTCTTGTGACAGTGAGACGCTTTCTGATGACATCGTGTCATGGCACACTGTCCTCTCAGTTATCGCAAAATAATGAAAATTTGAAACGGGCGCATTTTCTCTTCGCGTATTTTCATTAATGTCACTAAAGAAATGATTCGCATGGAAACCGGACTCGTGTTTGCGTGTCAATTCTCATGTTACAGACATTATTTTTTCCTCTCTCGGTTGTTTCCTCTCCCCAGCGCACCGCAGACAAAGGAGGCCTCCACCGCTGCTATCTTCGACAGGACGTGGCTCGTCTGTGTGGCACACACACACAGTTTGTTTGGTACTTTTAATTTGACAGTGCTCTGAATAGAGCCCATAAAGCACACCAGCACCCACGGACGAACATATGCACTAACGCACGCACACGCGGAGAGAGCCCCACACACACCTTTAATTTGACAGCGCTCTAACAAGAGCCTGCTGCTTGTCAAATGTTCTCAGGCGGCAGCAGGGATCCACAGAGCAGAGGGGGCTCTGTTCAAGGACATCTGTGAAGAAACACACACACCTCTTCACAAACACACACTTGCTTTGAAATGGCACACACGCTGAGGGGTTTCCACACCGCGGCTCCTCTCGCACGCTATCTTTCTCTCCTGTCTCACTCTATCTGGTCTTTATCCAACATTCTCATCACCTTCCTTACCTCTTTTTGGTCTTAAGTAGAGGGCTGAGAGGCAGAGATAGACCAGCGGAGATTTTGATGGCATCTTCCTGGCTCTCCTTCTATCTAAATCTCCAGGGCAGCTTTTGAAAGTTTCTCAAAAGGAGGGACTTTGGTCCTGATTTTCTGCACGGAGACGCTTGTGTGGCACACACACACCAGGCTTCAGTCCTTACCTGCGTGTGCAGGCTCCCATGCTGTCCCGGACTTGGCTGCCACAGGATGCTTTGCTCATTACGGTGAGAGAGGGCTGACTTGAGTGACTTCTTGCCGGGCTCCCGCTCCACTTGATCACAAGTCCTGCGGTGCAAGTGAGAAGCGCACGGCATTGACGCAGGCAGAATGTGTCAAAAGGCAGCGTGACATCGTGGATGTGGAGTAAAAGACAATGAAGGATCCTTGTCTACATTTGTAAATAACTAATCATTGACTTATTTTTATTTGGGTAACGTTAGATGAGGTCATGCCTTTGGTGCTGTTTAGCCAGTGGTGGTTTTAGGCACGCGCAAATTCAAATTCTTGAGCAATGCACCTCCGTGACAAGGGGTGGCACCGTGAGCTCTTCAGTCCTTCCAGTTCCTATGACTGTAGAGGAAGAGCAATCGCAGTTGGGGGGTAGCAAGGAGCTGTTTCAGACTGTAATATTGAACTGTGTCGGCAGCGATGGTGCTGACTGATGAACTAGGTTCACTTCAGAGGTCCAGAGTCAGCACATCAGAGCATGGTTCAACGCCGTCACCATCGCCAACATGCTTCCTTCGGCAGGTTAAAAAAAAAAACTGAATAAACTGAGATTGAAATTGTATTGTCCATTTATTCAAGGACGATAGAAGACTTGAGCAAAGTGTTGCATCGGGGCCATATGCAGGTTGATGCCTGTATTTTCATGGCCCTTTCGATGTCACACTAAATCTATGACTGTATAACACGTTGTCATTTTTCTGCCTTTTTTGTTTTTTTCTCTTTCAGTCAGTACATATAGCGTGTTGAAAGACTAAAGTTTTCTTCTTTTCAATTCTGTGTTTTTTATGTATAATTAATTTAATTAATAATTTAATTAAATGCATTTAATTGTAAATTACATGCATATAACACGAACTATTTCAATAGGTTTCATGGCATATTTACACTTCTTAATATCCATACTTACATTTAATCTTTCTAGGTTCATTTTGTCCTGTTACTTAAGTATGTATTTAGGATATTTTTGGTCATGTTTTTTTTGTCATCGCTGCCTTTCCTTTGATGATGGTCCTAACAACAGTTACAGTTTCACATGTGGCCCTTTAGGAAATGTAACAGCCCACCTCTGATCTAAAGTATGGATGAAGGACACATTTTAGTTTTTGTAGAAGTACAGTGGAACCTTGGTTCTTGACCACAATCCGTTCCAGACGGCCGTTCGAGAAGCGATTGGTTTGAAATCTGAATAGATTTTTCGCATTACAATGAATGGAAAAAGAAATAATGCGTTACAAGCCTTAAAATTTGCTTTTGTAGGAGTGAATGTAGAGTGTCTGCTGCAGGTGGCTGTTCCTCTATGTGTGTGGCCGTTGCATGTGGGAGGGGTTGCAGAGTGAGTGACGTCTCTCCAGAAGTGAAGAGGTGCCCGGTGCGTGTCCAGCTCTGAATGTGCGCTTCTGTGCAGTTTGGCTGTGACAAAGTCATAAACCAAGTCACGCTCTGTCCCAGACTCGCCATCAAACCCTGGAGTGAGCGCTCCAGCCTCGGAGGTGTGGAGAGTGAGCACTTCTCCTGTGACACTCTACCACGGTCCAGTGCGGCGACAGGAAAGGTTTTACACCTCAATATGAAGAAAAAACAGCCAGTAAATGTAGCTAACGGGACACGTCTGCATACAGAAAGTCAAGATATAAAGCCACGTTCTGTGAAACTATGAGTGAGAAATAGAGAACACACGCACGATATGTTACCGCATTGCCAAGTGTGACCACTTAATGCCATTAATCTTGATGCCCCATCATCCACCCCTCCCAATTCTCCAGCACCATTTCTGCTGCTGAAGTGCTCGGCGTCCTCTAAAAGTATGGATCTTGACCGCGACCATTTTCCCGCTGAAGAGGGAAAGGCTAAAGAGAAAGCGGTGACCCCTCTTCACTGCAATTTTCCCCTCATCAACTTGTGAGACTTCATTAACTTCTATGGGGTAATTTCAGCTCCCACTGCGTTTCAGCGAGGAGCCAGTTATGACGTCCTCGGCCATCTGTCCGTTCGCAGGCTTGCGTGCGTCAGCGGTCCCGCTCGCAACTGTGGAGTCATTTTTGCCACCGAAAAATTACTTCAACAATAAAAAAATCAATTCGGATAAAGATCATGAATGAAAAAGTACGTTTGAAGTTTCAAAATTATTATGTGTCTAGCTTGTGCATTGCAACATCTATGTAAGGCATCTTCAACCAAAGCCCCGAAACAGGACCCGCAACACGAACACGCTCCCGAGTTTCTCCAAGCACCAATTGACTGGAGCTTTAGGAGGGAAAGCTTGAGCCAATGCTGCCCTCATCAGGATATCATGAGTTACTGTTGGTATGGACGACTCATTGACGCATAATCCCGTTTACCGTTTAGAATTTAATATTTTTAAAATCTTTTATTATTATATGTTTGCCCCCTCGACATTTTATTGCCCGAATCTTAATAGCTTTAATTTAAAAATGAATATAAGAAATGTCTTGCATGATACATTATGTAGTTAAATGATGTAAAAACATAATTCCATCTTTTCTTTGACAAGTGCAGCATATGCCAGTGCTGTATCACAATGGAGCGATGTCACCAAAGAGTAAATCTGTCGAGCTCATCTATAATTCCTGTTATTTTGCTCCAATATATTTTGGGAACATCGTCTCTCTTACTTTGAGATTAATTCACAGGGTTTTTTAAATAAATGAATTATCTGAAATATGCTCTATAGTAAATCATCTTCCATCAAAACAGAAGAACTGTACTTTCATATTTAAATTACTTTTTTCTATATTTCATATTTTTTATTTTATTTTAAAGCTATATTTCCAAGGTTAAAATAGTTACATTTAATATGCCTTGTATGCAACTGAATGTGCATAAAAATAAAATAGCATTTCAATTTGTTTGACCTTTTCTCCCAAGAATAGACTCATCAAGCCACAGTGTTATTGTCTAACTCTAGTCAATAAATGATGCTAAGGATTAAGATGAGTGTGGTTACCTCAGTCAAGGCCACATTTCTGCTGGTGTCCCAGGTAAATAATTCAAAATCTTATTAACAGATTTCAATGAGAGGAAAAAATGGGCGGAAGTAAGCTGCTCGGTGGAGGTCTGCGGTCTTCTAGTGTTTTCTTGTTGTTGTTGTTGTTGATCTTAATGCTCATTTATTCATCCAAAGAGTCTAGTTGGTGTTTTTGCGAATACTTTTGAAGCATTAACTGTTCGAAATATTACAAAAAAAAACTTTTGGGATTTCAAAAGTCTATATCAAACAGAAAACACCTAATTGCAGCACAATTCCGTTGGCTGGATTAATTTTCTTAACATTTTAATTCTTTACTCCACTCATTTTCACTGAACAAGAGGTTGCCATTCACTAACAATGACGCACAGACCAAAAAAAGCACCCTCCACCTTCAGCACATCCTCAAAAATGTTTCAAAATTAGAGAAATACGTACACGCAGAAGTCCATAACCTCAATACAGATCCCCACATTCACCTCAGTTTTAAGGTGGACACCCAAGATCATCATCACCAATTCAGTCCCTGGCAAAAAAACATGAAATATAGTCTCAGTCTGCTCTTAAGTTTCTGAGCTTGGGTGTAACATAAAGTGCTTTTACAGAATATTATTATATCAAAGAGACGCTGACTCCTGCCCCCTCGGACATTCATCACCTCATCTTTTTAAACATTTCAGCTTAATAACTTTGAGTTATGGCCCAAAGTGTGTTTGAAGAGGTCACAGTGACTTTAAGCTCCGATAATTGAATTCCAAGTCCACTTATTCCTGGGAACAAGTAGACGTTTGTGCCAAATGTGATGGCACAGTTGTCACAGGCTGTGATGACATGTGCTTATGAGAGTATGATTGACGGCGTCTTTTCCCCCTCAGACATGGAGACGTTTCGGCTGTATGACCGCTCAAATACTTTTTTATTACAGTCCCTAATTTACCTGCGGTTCTCACCAACAATAGTGACCACAGCTGAAGCTGATGATGATGTCCCCTCCTGTGGGCTCTGAAAGGAGGACACTGCTTCATGAAGCTTCACAACACCACAGCAGTGACGCTTTGTCAAGTGTTGCTGATCTAGTCAGCCTCATATCCTGAAAGCAAAGATTTTGATTTGAAGTACAAAGTACATAAAATTGGAGACTACATACTAGCACTAGTGATTAGTCGATGAAGCTTCACAAAGCCTTATCCTCATTTTATGTGTCTGTGGCTCTGAAAATAAGGAACTTTCTTAAGCGCAACGCAAATGCTTGCTTTAGAACCTGTAATAGTGTGTCAGCTCCAACAAGGAGGTTGTGTTTTTGTCAGGCATAATGAGGCTTCATGAAACTGACTGAATTTTCAGAGCCCACTGGACGCTACTGGATGGGTTAAAAGTGTGTGGTTTCATTGAAGTGGTTGCACAAATCAAGTGGTGAGTCAATGAGGTTTCATGACACAGTACTGAAGGGTTGATGAGGTTTCATGACACAGTGTCCTGGTTTTCAGAGGCCACCAGATGGCACTGTCTGCTGTAAAATGTTGGGACTTGAACAACTAATTCGATGAAACCGAGTGGCCACTGTTTCATGAAGCCTCAACAGCCCATCACTAGTTGTGCATATGTCTGTTTACAAAACAGCTCGAAAACAGAAAAGCAAATTGCCAGTATCAAGATGGCTGCATGACAAAAGCCAAATATCCCCTTTCTCAAAACATATGTCGGAATGAACCCGTTTGCGATGGGAGTAGTACCTCAGTATGAAATGACAGAGCAGTCAGTGTTATGCTCAGACTATTTATGAGGACGTTTTCTGGTCAGTAAGGAGTTAGTGTTGATGAAGAGGAAGCAAATGAAAAATGCTGTGGAGCCATTTCAAGACTGCAGTAAAGGGACTCGTCTATGCTGCTGAAAGGCCACAACAAAAAAATCTGCATTGAAAAAAAGTCAACCTATGCAAACCACATAACATAATCCCGCTCACTTAAGTCACTTAAGCCCCAAATTGGAACAAGAAACAGCCAAAGTAGACATGTATCGTAAGTATTTTTGATTTATTGAAGGCACATCAGAAGTTGAGAACACATCGGTTTGACCACATCAATCTCCTGCATGACCTTTGCTCTTGGTTATTTGAAGCCTGATTTGTATTCTTAGTCACATGACCTACTGATTTCTACAATTGCATAGCAGCATTAAACACCCAAATATATTAATCTCATTTACCAGTGTTAGGTTTCGCAACTGCGAGTGGTCAACTGAAACAACATGCAAACAGGCGTGGATGTAGTGCTCTGTGTCTGAAGAACACCGTCCCCATGTGGACGATCACAGATCCTCTCGTATCAAAAAAAGAAGAAAAAAATAATTCTGTTCATTACTGATTTTCTACCCGGAGTCTCCTCTTCCCTTGGGTTCCCACCGTGTCTTTCATGCATGTGTTGAGGAAGTTTAGACACAGGTGCGTGTACTGCTCAGGGAAATCTCTGAAGTGGCTGACATGGGAGCTGGAGACAAAATCACAACTGTCCACTGAGACTCCTTTACGTTTCATAGTCTCCATGAAAAGCTTAATACTGCAGTGCCGGATCACCTGGTCGGCTTGGGAGAACAGGTAAAAATGGGGCCAGGTGGGGGGGCTCTCCTGCACCGCATCATAGTGGTTCTTATGGATGTACTTGGTCAGCGGATACAACACAACTCGCAACAAAAAGACTGTTGCAGCAAAAAGCGACAGGAGCACAGAGGTGAGGACCGGGTGTATTTTAGGACCCAAAGTGGCTTTAAGCGCACGCACCGCTCCGAGGACGTTCCCACTGTCCGGTGCGCTGTCCACCACTGTTCCGATGACGCTGAGCGTCTGGAACTGCGGTTGGCTCTGCAGCAGCTCCACGATGTAGCGGTACAGCATGAAGCCGCCGTTGCTGAACACGTGAAAGAAGATGGGACTGTTTTCCACCTCGTAGTCAAACAAGAGCTCAAGCAACTTAAGGGCCGTGGTTCTCAGCTCCTTGTAGCCGAAAGGCTCCAAAATGAAGACGCTCCTCAGGGGAGCAGTGTAGCAGATTGTGACACAGCCCTGCCAGTGGAAAAAGTCAGAGAACAGTGTCATTTATTATGTAGCTTGAACCCATGGACTGACAAAGGGCTATTGCAAATCCTTCCTAAACTGAGAGCGCCACCTACTGACAACGTCATGAAGTTTACACACCCCTCACTAGTACAGTGGTACCTCGGTTTCCAACGTCTCGGAATCCGAACAAATCAGTGTTCGAAAAAAAAAAAAATCTATATTTTTTTGCTTCTGATTTTGAACAAAAATCCAGAACTGGAACGCCCGGAAAAAACATAACGTGCGCGGACCGATCAGCTGACCCACGACGCGCTTTGTTATTGTGTCAGCCTCTGTATGCAGACGTGTCCCGCTACATTTACTGACTGTTTTTTCTTCATATTGAGGTGTAAAACCTTTCCTGTCTCCACACTGGACCGTGGTAGAGTGTCACAGGGGAGGTGCTCGCTCTCCACACCTCCGAGGCTGGAGCGCTCACTCCAGGGTTTGATGTCCTGTTGTGGGCTGGAGCTGGGACAGGGATGAGGCGAGTCTGGGACAGAGCGTTACTTGGTTTATGACTTTGTCACAGCCAAACTGCACAGAAGCGCACATTCAGAGCTGGACACGCACCGGGCACCTCTTCACTTCTGGAGAGATGTCACTCACTCGGCAGCCCCTCCCACATGCAGCGGCCACACACATAGAGGAACAGCGCACCTGCAGCAGACACTCTACATTCACTCCTACAAAAGACTATTTTAAGGCTTGGAACGTATCATTTATTTTTCCATTCATTGTAATGGGAAAAGTCGAAACAGATTTCGAACAATTCGCTTTTCGAACGGCCGTCTGGAACAGATTGTGGTCGAGAACCGAGGTACCACTGTATTTACAGATGCAACTTGACGTTGAATAGGCAGCTCAACCCATTTTGAAAGAACAAAAAAACATGTAAATGCCGACATCTAATGTGTGATGTCAGATCTAAAATAAATTTATGCGGTTATTATTGTATATTATTTTTCTACTTTCCTAACTTAAAGTAAAAACATTTTATACAGCAGAATGTATTTATTTACTTTATATTTATAGACATTATCATCTGATCAGCGTGTTGGGGAAAAAAATAACCATTATTTTAAATTGTGCTTTGTTTTGTAAATTATCTTTGAGATATTTTATTTATTTACAGTTGCAAAGATTTTTCATTGGCATTCTCGTAGTAAGTTGACTCTTCTCAAAACAAAAAGCAAATATATTTTGAGTTTCTCTTTCAATGTTTGACTACAAAAAAGGGCATTTTTATATGAAATCAGAATGAATTTTTCCAACAAATATAGCAAAAGAAATTGTCAGTAAATGTCAGGGAGACCTGATACGGTCTGATCTTAACAATTCACCTGTTCGTTGTAGATGGCACTGTATTTGGAAAGGTGTCTGTCTTTGCATCCGGCCCAACCGAGCAGAATAACAACTGGTTCCTTTGTCCCCTTCCAGCGTGACTCTGCAACATGAACATTCATTCATTCATTCCTTCCTGGTGAACGCGATCTGAGCCGAGCACAATAACGTGATGCTCACCGGACGTAGCTGCCTCTGGAAACACGATGTTGTATTCCATTCCATCCGCAGCCATGTCTTTATCAGGACAGTGACAGTACTTAAAGTGAAAAGAGGCTTCAAACGACAGCAAGATTTTTTAGACTGACCCCCGGAGTGTATTAAAATAAAGGCAGTAACACGCAAGACAGGTCAGCGGGAGCGGATGGATATTGCTCCCTTTCTGCTCCTCTTCCGGGGGGAGGTTTCAACTTCGCCTCGAAGGATTTCTGTCAGAACACATGCGGCATCGACACGTTCATATTACAATGAAAATTATGAATCGATGCGTAGCGAATAATGAAGTGGAAATGGCCGACACCACGACACATAAAAATCCAAATCAGGCGTCAAATAATGGAATGGTTACGAAGACACATAAATCGTCAAGAACGGGTTGAAGCAAAGAAAAGACGTCCGCTGAAAAATATTACACTCTTCAGAATAATGCAACCTGCATTGTGTACTATTTCTACACTTCCTGGCAGAACGCCTACTTGCTTGAAATGAAAGCGGAGTTAAAACCGAACGTTTTGGAGTGTGAGTATAATGTGCTCCATCGCTATCAATCGGCGAGATCATTTATTTGATGCTTTTATTTTGAAAGTATGTGCCTGTGCATGTACCGTTAGTATGTCAGCCTTGTTCAAAACAACGCACCTGTTATCCTGATGCATGGGGCGTATTCAGTTATTACAATTATTTAGTTAGTTATTTAGTGATTAAAATGAATTTATAATAGCGAGATGGTTCTAAGGACGGTTGTCGCTATACTGCAAATAGGCGCAAATTGTATCCTTATATCAATAACGACGCGTCTAAAAAGGCAACAGGACTAGAGGAATAAAAAATGCGAATATCGTAAATGGGTTTAACAAAACATGTCTGAAACACCAAACTTGTATTAAAAAAAATATTTTTTTAAAAATCCAACATGGATAACAAAAGTCATGATGACAAAAAAACAACCTTAAACCTTAATTTATGTCAAATAAAAACACATCAAGCTGTGATCAGCATTAAATGCATCAGAAAAGATCAAGTCACAAACAATAGCAGCCTGTCCATCACTAAATATAGCTGGTTGCAGCAATGAAACATAAGTATTAGCCATTGAAATGCATCATTACATTTATATGTGAAGCAAAATAAGTCTCTGGACATGTCAGGGCCCGGTTCACGTTAGACAACATCACATTCTGTTTTGGCTCCACACCATCTTCATCTTCTCCATGTGAGCTTTAGAGGATTTTGCAAAGGTGCTTTTTACAATATTCAGAGGGGCTGCTTTACCGCTGAGGTAGACCTTATTGACGGATGAAGGCATTAATGTCTCTTCACTCTCTTCTTCCTTCTCATCATTTTTGATCTGGGCGCATGTGAAGGCGAATATGTATCCTGTCATGAACGCATCAAACCCTGCCCTGTGTGTTCCTCCCTCAGCCTTCCTCTCCTTCTTGGCAGAGTTGGCCGTGGGCCCGTCCAATTTTGATATTTCTGTTGCGTCTGGATTCTTTGCCTCACTGACAGTAGTTTCAGCGCATGTGCTTTGCTCACACAAAACACCTGCTTCTTCCCCCGGCATGTTTTCCGCATGACTCTCTTTGATGTTTCCATCAGCACCATTTGAGGTGCTACTTTCTTCCCTCTCTTCACTTATGTTTGCACCATTGTCCTCTGTATGCTCTGTGTCCACTTCCATGCAGGCGGCTTTGCTCGGAGGCGAGTCATCTGGAGCTGTGTCTCCTGAATGTTTCTTATCTTTCCTTCTCTTTCTCTTCTTCCTCTTTTCCTGCTTTGTTTTCTCATCCTGGAGAACAATGAGGTCAGTGTCGTGGGATTGAGGACACTTGGTTCCATTGGGACACCAGCCAAACGCCTGTCAAACAAACCAAACACCACAAATTGATGCAATATTTTCAGACACCAATAACACTTTGTCACAGTCAAATCATTAATATTCAATTTGGTATTAGATGTAAACTTAGTCATAACAGTGTATTATTTATATATAGTGATGGTGTACATTCAATAGCACATCTGTCTGGGGTAAACAAAAAAATCTGGACATTCCGTGGGACTGTGCTATAGTCTCAAGAAGGATAGGAATGATATGAAGTTGTGCAAGACACTGCGGTGCCCATAAGCATATTGCTGTTATTATTTATTTAAGAGGACATATGTACTGAGACAGAGAAACAACAATATATACATATGTTCTCAGTGATGAGATAGACAGACAGACAGACAGACAGACAGACAGACAGACAGACAGACAGACAGACAGACAGACAGACAGACAGACAGACAGACAGACAGACAGACAGACAGACAGACAGACAGACAGACAGACAGACAGACAGACTACATTATGATACACTGAAAGTGGAAAAGAGAGCTACAGAGACTCGGTACTCACAGAGAAGCGCTCACAGACATCCATCTCTTCCTTGGTGGGCACCACGGCCGGACACGTCCTGTAGTCCACGTAGGTGGACATGTTTCCAGTGTAGTGACAGAACTCGATGTGTATTTGGTTCCCAGGAGTTTCAGGGGTCCCCATGCGGTTGTTATCAAGCTTGCTGATGAACACCATAAAAGAAACAATTACAACTACATACTGCTTCCATGTTTTCCTATTATCAAATAAACAAAGTCACACAACAAAATTGTACAAAATAATGGGCCATGAGGTGATACACACCATTTCTTGTAGGCGTACTCCAAGTAGGAAGCTGTTAGTCGAAGCTCAAAATCAGAGATGTATTTCGTATCGTAGATGCCCGCGGGAAACATGTCAGAAAGGTCGGCGGTGAATGTCGCCAATCGCTCTGGCACATGTGAATAGAAAGCCTGGTAGGACAGGAATATTATTTAACAGTTGCCACGTGCAGCTAATTCAGAGAGGCTGAAATGGCAACACAAGTTAGCGGCAAAGTTTTTCCACACTTGTAAATCATGCATCATTGTTGCTTCACAGATCATTGATGCGAAAAGCCTCTGAAGGCATTTCTCACTCACAATGAAACAAAAAATACTACCTGATAAAGAAAGACAATGTCGATCAGGCCGTTGTGGAGCACCAGGGGCTTGTTGGCACGCAGCAGTTCGGTAAATAACGCACGAATATGAACGCCGCGACCGTCAGCTCCTCCCTAAAAAAGTAAAATGGACTCAGTTCTTGCAGCACACGCTCCTATATAATCTTTTAAGTTTGTAATCTTTCCTCTAGACAGTGCCTTCTAAAAATAATAAATCTGCATTAGCACATTATCTCAACGAATTCTATCACTGGTCTTAAGAATCCACAGATAAAACTAATATAGACAATGCAGAAATTATCAGACTTGATTTTTTTTTTTAATCTACATAAAGAATGTTCATGCTTTTTGGGAGCAAAAACCTCCATAACCCTGATCAGAGCATCACCTTGTACCTTATCATTTCCTTTGCAGTAAGGGATTCCGTGGGCGTATTGCTTGTTGAAGTCAAACCCATGTTGGACTAGGAACTGCACTGCTTGGGGTTCGATGATGTATTCCTCAGAACACAGGAGGGTGAGGTTGTAAACCTGAACCAGGTATTTGTCTGTGGACTACAGCAACAACATTGTCAAAGAGGGAATTCAGTCTGAATGAATATCATCATTTAGTATTTGTGTGAGAGTCTATTGTCAACAACAAAAGATAAGCTCAAAATAAAATAAAATATTTTAACACTAAAGGTTGTCAGAAACAACAGAGTGAGTCACAAATGAGACATCTTTTTCAGTACTTCCTCCATTCAAACCTATCACGCCTTGCTCCTTCATGTACTTCAATCACAGGACCCATGTACAGCTCTGCACAATAGGTGATGTTAGATAAAACACATTTAATACACCTTCACCTTGTCAAGTTTCTTGTAGCAGGCAATGCCCAGTGAGAGGATGGAACGTGAGCGAGCAGCATGACATATTGCTCTATAGCGGTCCTCTATAGATCTGAAGTGGTGACATTTCGAAAAAGCACGTTTTAGAGGTTGACATACAATCAAATGCAAAATGAAAACTCAATTGAAGTTCATTGCAATAGTTCGACTTACTCAGCAAGCAAGGACTTCCGGTTCCCAAGACCACTGAGCTCCTGCAACAGATGACATGTGAACTGATGTTAATGTTACTGATCCTGGTCAAACGTAAGAGGGAGGGGGTTTGAATGATGTTGCCTCTGTTGCGGCTTCACAGCTAGGAAATCATACGTAGCAAATTGTGTGTTGGTTAAACCGTGCGATTAAAGTTAAGCACAAAAGGTGACCATGCACTGTAATAAACTTAGGTGTTCGCGTCCTGCAAACTTGTCATAAGTGCTTGGGTTAGAAACATTGTACAAAAAAATACCTCAGAAAACACGTAGTAACAGATTTACTCACCGTATCCAGTGCAAGGAAGGACGACGTTTTGATGGCAATGACCATTGCAGGCCACAGTTCTTTAAAATTATCATTTTGAACGTCAACAACTGGTACAGTTAGTGACGCTGTCATATCTGACGTGATTCGGTGGCTTGCAAGACAAGGCTACTGACAGGAATACTGCAAAAATATCACTTTTGACGTTATTAAGCAACGTTCGAATACAATTAATTCTTACAATCGTTCTAAACTACTTGTACTGTCATTTCAAAACATTAGCCATTAACATTTCAAGCGTGCGCCTTAAGGTCCTGCGTCACATAGTTGGAGGACCTAATGCCTGCTGGCAAATGTACATGTAATGTTTAATTCTATATACTCATAAACCATGTCATTCGATAATTATCACAAATGAGTCAATATTTAAACAAAGAAATTATTGACTGAAACCCCGTTTTCATTGTAGTCTTTTAATGGCCTTTTGCAAACGGGCATTCGTCATGGACTGCTACAGACTCTACGTCATCCATCCACCCATCGAGCAGAGGTTCTCCATTTTGGCTCTAATGAAGTCAGAAACATTCGTTTGTAATCAAATAGTTCCATGTATAGAGGTTCGAGTTGGATATTGATGCTAAAAGGTGACCCGTTTTTAATATTTAGTGTGTTCTAAATCGCGTCCACGGACTCTGCGCTGTGTTTCACTGTGTGCAATGGGAGGCTGCTCTGCTCCGAACTGCTCCAACTCAACCAGCATTGGGAAACAGCTGTTCCGATTCCCGAAAGACCCTTTACGCAAAAAGAAATGGGTGGTAAATTGCCGGCGTGATTTTGAGCCAACTCCTCATTCCAGACTATGTCAAGTAAGTTCTTTATGTGAGCAACTCACGTGACAAGGTTGTCCCTCGTGTGTGTTACTTTTAATCCGTTTTAAGTTCGGCTTGCGACACTTGCGAAGATGGGATCGTGGAAGGAAAAATGGGCGTGGCTAGATCTGATGTTACACTCCATTTCTTGAATTGAGTATAACGTGTGTGTTTGCACTTTTGATTCTGCCTCCAGGATCATTTTGAGCTGAGTCAGTTTGAGGAGATCGCCAGGTCTCCTGCTGGTGGAAAGAAGCTGAAACCCAATGCCATACCAACTTTGTTCAATCATGGAGAGCCACCGTTTCCTGTAGTCATTACTCCACACATCATCCAGCCACCAAAACCAGAATTGGGTAATTCATTCACTCATTTTTATTTCATATCGACGTTGTTTGCTTCTGTTAAATCAATGTGCATTTAGAACGTTTTCTGTTTTAACATTACACACGCAATGTGCTTCTCCTACAAACGATATCAATATCATATCAGGCCGCTTTGCTTCCTTTTCTGCTCAAAAGAATCAGTCTGCGTAATATACTGAAGTTAATACATTTTTATTCTAAATCAACCTGTTATACCAACGTAATAGACAACAAATAGAAGTTCAGTGTAAATGTGTGTGTCTGGTAAATTTCACTGATGCTGTGAGAAGGTGTATATAAAGAGATCTCACTTGTGAAACAGGACTGATGCTGGCCATATAACCTTTTACTTGTTCATTGTTGCCATTAAATGGTCACAGTGCACCAATGTAGTTGTGTGTGTTCTCACTCTGGAGTTGCCATAGCGATTGCTGGTTTGTGAGTGCGTGCATGAGAGAACGACTTGGTCCTCTAGTCAAATGGAAATGCAGAAGGATGTGATGTTAATTGTACTTTTTTTTTAGTAAGTAGAAAAAAAGGAAAATGTCTAACACCCTTCTTAATGGTTATGTTTTGTTGGTAGTGGAAAAGGATCTTAACGTTGGGGACCATGGCTATGCCAGGAGGAATCCACTGCATGGCTGTGAAGAAGAAGAAATGGGAGGCTCAGCTGAAGACCAACAGTCCTGCACACAGTGCCAGCTGCTGAAGAAGCAACTCGACAAAGAGATGCAGCAAACCGCACGCTTGCAAAAGGAGGTGGGATTTTTCTTGTCATCCTTGAATTTTACACATGAACAGTGACAATTTTTTTCTTCATTGAGATTGATTTTCCATTGTCTTGTCTGTCAGGCAGAGGAGATGAAGAAGCGCCTGTATCGCCTTGATCGGATAGAAAAAGGACTCCAGAACTTCTTGTATGAGGACCAGATCCGAGCACTGTCGCTCACGAAGCGCTCTCGCCGTGCCGTTTGGTCTCCAGACACCATTCTGAAGGCCAGAAAGATACGGTGTGCTGTTGGCACCAAAGGTTACGAGTATTTGAGAGAAGTAGGATACCCCCTACCGTCATACAGGACGCTGTGTAACCGCCTGGAAACCAAGATCCTGGTGACCACTGATATGAGCTGCGAGGAACTGGCTGAGCTCAGTCTGGGCCTAATGGCCACCTGTGAGAGTCCCACACAAGGCGTCGTAGACAATGATGAAGACGATCTAATAAGAGTGTTGTCTTGATCCCACAAGGTTTATGTGTCAGTTCAACCAAGAGCAGAATGTACAGGTGGTGGAAGCAGTCAGTGTCCAATGTTGACTTTTTTTTACTTCAGATATAAACATAATAAAGTCTTGCACCGGTGAACACAGTTATTTCATCAGTAAAATACTGCATTACTTTTCAGATAAGGCCAGTAAAACACAGAGGACGGTGGGAATTTCTCATTTCTGGGGTCATGTTTATACTTTTTGTTTAATATGAAAGGGAGCTGAAAGCACCAGTGACTGATTCCAATTACCTTGAAATGTTTTTTTTTCCCATATATATAATGTATAAAATGACAAATGATCACACCTGCTATGTGGGATATTAAAAACTCTGTTCATTTATTGTTTCTTTTTTTATTTGTTATTTTTCCCCATCATGTTTATCTTATTAGTTATGATAAATGTCACCTTGCAATTACATTTAATGTGGACTGTTCGGTGAGAGTTTGGAGCCTTACAACAGCATGCTATTAAATATATGTTTTTGATCTCGGATAGGGATGAAGTCAACAGTTATACAGTTCCAAAATATATGTCAAAAATTAATTTATTTTGATATTCATTAAGACCCCATGTATCATGAGTTCATTTATTGTCTATTTTTACACTGCATTTTATTTCAAGAAAATATGATCATTGTTGTTCATTTTTGGTCTCTTCCTGCTCCACTATTGTTCTTCTTCTCATGGTGGATGAAATTTCTTCAAAAACAATGACAGAGAGGCTTGAAATAATCCAACAAAAAGAGTAGACAACCAACTGAAGAACACAGCATTCTGAGAACTAAACTGAACTTTAATGTATCCAAACAGCAGTCATCATAATTCTGCCCTGCCACACTATTTTTCTTTCACCTCTGATGTGTTTTTTGATGCTACAAATGTAGGTCAATAGGCTTGTTTGTCAGACGGTGGCGTTCACCTCTACACAGTTCATCAGGCTGATCCACTCATTGTAAAGCAAATATTGTGCAAAAGTCTCGATAAGATTGTGTAGCTTCTGTGGGGTCCTTCAGAGACTTCACATCCTCCACCTAGAAACATTTGAAACATGTTGTTCTCTGCATATTGTGTCAGCAGATGAGATGTTAAATCTAAAGTGGCCGCTGGAGATATGTTGCAGGACACCATGGTTGTCTCTTAAGTTGTCGGTTGCTGTTGTGAACGTTTTTTATGGTCAGTAAATTGAGGGGGGGGGTTGGAAAATTGTAAAGTGGCAGCTAGTCAGGGCAATATTACTGAAGTGCAACATGAAACCACTTTAGGAATCTTGTGTCCCCTGACGCACTGAAATATGCTCACAATAAATAATATGTTCATAATAAACTGAAGACAAGTAGATAGCAGGCATCTGTTGAAATGCACTCCCACTTTCAGTTTTGTGGTCAGTTCAGATCATTGATTTAATAAATGGATTTATCTGGTGCACGCGTGTCCGTTTGTTTACGCTCTGTTTGCCTTGGGGGAAGTGCTCTGCAACCCTGAATGCTTAAAAACAAGAGGGGGCTTGCCATCTTTGATCAGAGGACAGAAAAGGATTTCAAGACGACAAAGGTAAAGGCCTTGTGTCCCGTCACATGTATGACTTTACTAGGTTAAAAAGATTGACCTGAGCACCACTGAAGGGGTTGAACTGATCTAAATCACAGCTGCATTAAGGCGCCAACACATGTGCTAACAGGTTATTGCATTGTTAATGCGCATGTGTTTCAGTGCCAGGTGGGTCCAGGCTGGTGAAGCCAGCGAGGACAATGTCCCTTCCTCTTCTTCTGTGGATCTACGCGAGCCTTCCTGGTCTGCTTTTTGGGGCCCATGTCTCCCTCCTGGTTGAACCGGATGATGCAGGATCCAGGATTTGCAAACCAGCCCCCCGCTGGACCATAAACGGGGAGTCACCCATGCAGGGGCAGCTGGGGAGAGTGGTGGTGGTGGCCCTGCTGAAGGCCAGCTGACAGTTCTGTCTCACTCAGTCCACCAAGTAAGTCACTAGGTTTCTATTCAGAGTTGATCTGCAGAGTCAGCTTGAACAAAACCAGTTCTTTCTGGTTGTTTTTAAGAGTTGACTTTACCCCCTCGTACATTTTAGATGAAGCACCCACAGTCCAAAATTTAAACAGCGGGGTTATGATGACTTGAACTATCTGTAGGTGTGTGAGTCAACAATTGAAGAAAACAAGGACCAACTGCTACAAGACAGAGCTCATTTTCCATGGAAATACGGATCCTTTTGTTTACTTATTCACGACTTCATTTATGAGCTAGAAATCCTATCTAATGTTTCTCAAATAGGTTTTGATTTCATAATACACAAAAATAATAAATAAGTAAATAGATATACCCACTAAATACACTGCTTGTCAATTTTAAACTCTATTAAACTGTATTTTTATGATAAAGTCAGCAGCTTATTGTTTTGTTCTTCTGAACTTTATTCTTATTAACTTAATTACCGGATTATCTAGTATATGATAACTAAATTATAGCGTCAATTTAAAAAAAGCAATGGGGATTAATTGGCAATTTCTTATTTTGAACGCTTGAAGTCACCAAATGAATAGTGAATTTAACCTTTGGTGGAGCAATGCGTCCAACTGGTTCACTTGTTTATCTTCTTACCTTAATACCGAAATAATTGTAATAATATAATACGAATTATATGAATTATCCCTCCCACCCACACTCATATTTTTCCTATTTAGTAAACTTCACAGTGCATGGGGAAATTAATTTATAATGTTGATAATAAACAGCAGTTCAAACTGATCATTGTGAGAAGATTTGACAAAGAATTAATGGGCATTACTCACGTACAGAGCAGGGTTGATAAACGGTCTTTCTTAGAAGACACAATGACATGAAGAGTGCAAAGACCCCTGACCAGAAATGCTGAAAGAAAAGAAGTCTCTCGTCTCTTTCTTATAGAATTGGGGGCCTGCGTGACAAACTGAACCGCAGCAACCTGACTGAGGTTTCCTTCATGATCGTGAACGAGCGCGAAGCATCTTCAAGAGCCATGTACTGGGAGCTGAAGAGGCGAGCGCCCCCCGACGTTCCTGTGTATCAGCAAGCTCCCTTCCAAGAAAATGTGTGGGATATTCTGGATGGCGACAAAGATGACTTCCTTGTTTATGACCGGTAATGATGACTCCATAGCTGTTGCATTTGTTAAATAATCATTTAAATTGAAACCTACTGTCAACTCTTCACTCTTCCATTTCCTTTGGTGCAAAAGGTCACAGGTTCAAAGAGGTTATCTGGTTTCTGATATGGTTTCAGTTTCCAGCCCCCTCAACTCCTGGTTTCTTAAGGATTTTTGCGCGTATTCACTGCTGTCATAACTACCCAAGCATCACCACTTTCTAAGCATCTACTGTGTTCAACAGTTGTGGACTTCTCACCTTCCACGTTGTGCTGCCATACAGTTTCCTGCACTATCCCTACATAGAGGCTGCCATCCGAGCGACTTACTTAAAAAATATCTGCAACTGCTCGGTAAGTGAGGAATTATTTGAAAAATAAATCATACTTTCAATTTTTATCCATCTAGAAGTTTGCACAATAGGATGCGTCACTTATGTTTTACATGTTTTATGGTGCTCTCTGCTTTACATAGTGTTTTAGACAAGTCTGGTTCATGACTTAACATTGGATGTGTGGAACTGATATCTACTGGTGTGGAATTTTTATAGTTGACACAGGAAGGATTGACGACTGTATCCAGAATATTTAGACACAATATTGTATCAAACATGTATACAAGTGGTTCTTTAGTCTTTAGTCACTTTAGTTTGTACAGGTGTCGCACACGATCAAACAAATGACTGACAGTCCAAATTCTGGACCCGGGAAAATCATGATCTCCTCTGTTCCTAAACAGCCTGCTAAATGGCAAAACTTGAACATAACTGCTCATCTTTGGGCGCTATGACATTCACAGTCGCTGGAACTGATCTAAGTTTTCATTCAAATAGAATGCAGAAGTTTCATTCAGATATGGAGCGGGGGCTTGTGTTTGTCATGACAAATTCAAAAGATTAGGGACTTGGGTTTGTTGCATTGATGCAAATTCTAACTGATATCCAGCAGAGGTGACTGCAGATGCCGCTCTGGGGTTAGTAGATGACTGTCTTCACCCGAAAATGTACCAGGTAATAAAGGACTTTTTGTTCCCTCCAGGCAAATGCTACTTTGTCCCAAGATGATAGTATGACGACGGCACAGACTCAACCTTCCTCACAGATGACTACACTGCCTACGGTTGTTGCAGACCATTCAGAGCCGACAGAGGTTTCTACTGGAATGAATCATGTCCACCATCGCCCCACCACCACACCAAAGTTGGTTAAAAACCGCCACCACCATCATCATCATCAGCACAAAACTCCTCATCACCACAGCCATAACTAAGAGTAGCTTTTTACGCTTCACTTTTCTATTTTTTTTTTTTTTTTTTTTGCTTCACTGTGTCAACATGAATTGTGGTTTTCCAGCAGTTCCTCTCCAGTCGCTGCCCTGTGTTGTGACTGAAGCTCGCTCCACACCTTTATGTCCAGTTAATGAAGTTCACAGTGTCCAACCTGCTCGCAGGAGCCTGTGGACGGATGAATCTGGAGACAAAAAGTGGACTGACTGCTATGGTTACTAGCCAGAGAAAGAGAGTGGTTGGTACTGATGCTGAGAAGTTGTCAATTCATGTCCAAATGTCAAATGCAAATAATAAATTCTTCTACAAAAATTGCCTTTTTATATTCATTACATGGTCTGCTAGCCCTATGTAATAAAGAATTCATTTTTATATAAGTCTATATATCTTTAATTTTAAGGGAAGCATTTCAGCAGGTGGATTAGCCACACAGCCATATGTCATGCTGCTCAACGTCCCACACACACACACACTGAGAACAGAGGGATTACCTCAGAGCTGCTTAAACAGAGATGCAGCATGCGTTTAGTGGACGACTTGTAAGATACAGAACAACGAGCGAATACAATGAAGGTATGGAAACTCTTAATGATTCTTACATAGTTAACCAGTCTGTCATGACATTCCAAACATGCTGACCCTCACACCTGCCGCTAGGGGTGAAGACAGCTTGGACAGTTGGAAGTGTGATAGGCTGTTGCTATTAGTTCCAGTGAGAAATAGTTGCAGTAGTCCAAGTTGGAGAATGAGCATATGGTTGTCATTTCAGGTATTGTTTTTAACTGAAGGGAGACCACTAACACTCTTCAATGTTGTATGAGTTAACTACAGTGTTGGCAAGATGTATCACCTTAACATATGGTGACATGTACAAGAACACCGTTTAACCCAGAGTAATTTAGTTTAATAATATATAGAGCCTAGACAATGTTGTACATACGACAAGATCAGTTCGCTTTGTGACGTCAAATGGGTTGACGCCTCGAAACGTGTTCCTGTAACCCTCAAAGGATCATGGTATTTATGTCTTACCATACACTGTAAACAGTGCCTCTTATTTTTGGCAAACTCGAACAACCCACCAAACTTCCATGGCGTAATATGATGACACTGGGAAAGAGAACTTGTACGTCCTATGCTGACATGGAAGGCAGCCTTCAGTGTTGATGCATTAGGTTTTCAATTGAAGCACACTGGGGTTGCCTTAGGTGTCATAATAGAACAGTCCACATTCCCGACGTCAATGGATTACACCAGGGGTGTCATGACTTGTCAAGGAGATCAGACCCAGTAGCTGAATTGGTGCAGGTTCACAGATGACTCGGGAGAACAAGGGTAGTCTAGCAATATAATACACACAAGACTAACAGGATGAACCAAGACCAAAAGAAGGAGTGAGGAACATGAGCAGTGGCAAGGAAAAACCTGAAACAGAAAACAGGCGAGTGAGATCAAGCCTGACTAAGGGGGAAATGGAAAATGCCGTTTACTCACGAGGGCCAAATATTAGAAAGGGCTTGGTGGTGGATCTACACACACACACTCACACACACAAGGAATAACTATAACGCGGAGAAACAGAATAGGTGAGTTTTAACAAAAACATTCATACGCAAACAAACAGCAAGAAGCGATAAACAGAAAACGGAGGATCGAGAGCAAACTAAGGAGGTGGCTGAAAAAACTTCAAGCACACACAGAATTTTGATAAGGAGCACTAGAGAAACTAGTGATGAAGGAGTTTACCATGAGGACGCAAAGCAACCATCTGGCGACGTGAGCTGGCACCAAGGTGTAGATAACCAGGTTCGGCTGATAAGAAGATCGCTGCCACGTCGCTCTGGAAGCTGGAGGTAACACAGGAAACGGCAACACAAACAAGAAAAATATGAAAATAAAAGCACAAGGAACATACGAAACATAAGGGGAGTGAGGATGGGATCTCTGAAGATGGTGTTTAAACTGGACTTTAAATGTATCACTGATTGAGATCGATTGTCATGTTGACAGTGTGTTTCTCTCTATTAGACGCTGCAGATGGTTTCTATTTGGCAGAATATCCAAATCGCTTACCAAGAGATTCTGGAAAATGGAGGTGATGTGTCATTACTTTCCTAACAAGTTGAACATCAATGTCCTTCACAAACATGTTCATTTTCGCTGTCTTTGTCACTGTTCAGACAAGAGGACAGAAAACTGGCCTTTGGTCTACTCCCCAGTACCACTCGGCTGCATCTTCCTCTGCTACCTGATCATGATACGGGTCGGACCGAGGCTGATGGCAGAGAGGCAGCCGGTCAACCTGAAGATGGTTTTGATAGTTTACAACTTCACCATGGTGTGTTTGTCTGCGTACATGTTTTATGAGGTAAGACAGCAAATTGGATTTAAAATTTAGATTATAACATGAGCCTTAGAGTAACTGAACATCATCTTTTTGTTCTCTAGTTCACAGCTTCTTCCTGGTTGGAAAGATACAGCCTCCTGTGTCAGCCAGTCGACTACAGTGAATCTCCACTGGCCATGAGGGTAAACCTTCCTTCGATATTCTCTCTCTGCTAACTTGGACCTGGAAACTACATTCAGAACTAGTTGACCTATTCATGGCCGATAAATGTATGATGCCATGTGACCATCTCACGTCTGTGACTGGCTGAGATGTTTTTTAATCATTGCCCTTTGCTTCACAACAGATGGCCCGAGTGTGTTGGTGGTTTTATGTCTCCAAGGTTATAGAGCTCAGCGACACTGTGAGTACGTAATACTGATCACTGTTGGTATAATCTTGTCTTGATGCCGAGTGTTTCTTCTCCAGATCTTTTTCATTCTAAGGAAAAAGAACAATCAGCTGACCTTCTTGCATGTCTACCACCACGCCACAATGATTTTCAACTGGTGGGTCGGAGTGAAATATGTGGCGGGCGGCCAGTGTAAGTGAATCTGTGGTATTAATACATGCACATTTGTATATCTTGTATATGTCTTTATATGTTTTCATGAAGATACGCTGTCTGTTTTGCAGCTTTCCTGATTGGCTTGATCAACTCCCTTGTTCATGTTGTGATGTATCTTTACTATGGACTGGCGGCTTTGGGACCACATATGATGAAATACCTCTGGTGGAAGCGATACCTGACCATCCTTCAACTGGTAATTAAGTACTCCACCCTGCAGTATGTCGACAGGACATCACACTCACATAAATGACTCACCAATTGAGTTCTAAGGATTTGCAGTTTTGCAATTCATATTTATTATTTTTGAGTTAGACATGACCAACAAGACAGTTTCTGATAATATATTGTAAAAATCATTGCATCACTATTCAACTATTGGTGTCTCATTTTTAAAATGTGATTTTTTTTTCTTCCCACCAGGTGCAGTTTTTTATCGTCACCATCCACACGTCATACAACCTCTATGCTGACTGTGACTTCCCTGATGCCATGAACATGGTGGTTTTAGCCTACTCCCTCAGCCTCATCATCCTCTTTGCCAATTTCTACTACCAAAGCTACCTCCATGCCACGACCAAGAAAAAGTAGTAAATTCAAAAGAACTAAATAAAGGACTCTTCAAAATGTCTACCACTGTTTCTCCTCCCAAAGGATATGTGACACACAACCTGCTATACAGTTCTGTCAGTGAAGATTATTTAGAGGATGATGTATATGGTGTATTTGTGCATTGTTATTTACATCACATAATTCTTTCAGTTAAGACGTCTCTTGGAAGAAAATAGCAGATGGTTGTGACAACAAGCCAAGGGTTTTTGACCAAATAAATCTGGCTGGATTCATATTTTTATTGATTATATGGTTTTCATTATTATTAGCTCAGAATGGTCAAGAGCCTCTCATTCTGACTACAAGTCTAACAAAGTATCTGCAACACAACCCAGAGTTGCATTCCTTTGTGCAATATGTGCTCCCTGCTGAAACAACTTCAAGAATGCATCGGCCGGGAATCGAACCCAGGTCTCCCACGTGGCAGGTGAGAATTGAACCACAAATGCTGTGGCTGGAAGTTTTTTTTCTTTCTTTTTTTTTTAATGCTCTTGGTCTGCGTCTCTGTGGTGTGATCAAATTTTCACACCAGAAATCCTTCCCTACACTCGACACTTTGATCGGCTGTGATTCACATATCTCTGTCACAACAAATTTGTGCTAAACTTTTGGGGCATTTTCCACTTTGCTCTAATTCACAGAAAAGATTTTATTTCCTTCAAGTCAAGCCTCTTTCACAACCCTAAGTTTTGGAAAATAGCAAACAACAAACAATTTAAAGAAACACTTGAGAGTTATTCGACCTCCATTAATTATTTTCATGACATTTGTGATGATACATTAACTTACAATGAGCAGAATGGCATCCCTGGCAGGTCCTGAGAGGATCTGTAATTTTATTTAAAAATTGGACTATGTCACTGCATGTCCTGCGGAAGACCGGGGTTTGATTCCCCAATGGGACATATTCTGAAATTTAAAGCAGTGGTCAAGAGTCTTACATGCTGACTACAAGACAAACACAACCTAGAGTTGCGTTCCTTTGCATGTATCCAACTTTTTTTGATAAAAAGAAAATGTCTGTTAGATCCCTTTGTAAACAGATTTGGATAGAGTCCTTTGCATCTCAGAAGTGTGAATGTAAATCAGAATCATCAGTCTGAATCAGAATCAGAATGAGATTTATTGCCATGGTCAGTGGGGAGCCCACTGACTAGGAAAGTGTCTTGAAATAAAGTGCAACAAAAAACAAATAAAATAAAATAAAATAAAATAAATAGAATAACATAACAACAAGGCTGTTCACGAATTTAACAGTCTGACGGCCGAGGGGAAGAAGCTGTTGCTGTGAGGGGAGGTTCTGGTCTGGATGGACCGTAGCCTCCTGCCAGAAGGAAGAGGAACAAACAGTCCATGTCCAGGGTGAGAAGGGTCGGCTCTGATCCGACCTGCACGTCTCTGGGTCCTAGAGGCATACAGGTCCTGAAGAGGTGGCAGGCTGCAACCGATCACCTTCTCAGCAGAACGTACGATGCACTGCAGTCGGCTCTTGTCCCTGGAGGTGGTGCTGTTGTACCAGACAGTGATAGAGGAGGTGAGGATGGACTGGATGATGGCCGTGTAGAACTCCACCAGCAACTTCGTCAGCAGTCGTAGTTTTCGTAGCTGCCTCAGAAAGAACATTCTCTGCTGGGCCTTCCTGATGAGGGACCTGATGGTTGGCTCCCATTTGAGGTCCTCAGTGACGGTGGTTCCCAGGAAGCAGAAGGAGTCCACAATAGGAATGGGTAAACCAGCCAACATGAGAGGGGTCAGAGAAACTGTGACTCTCCTGAAGTCTATGACCATCTCCACTGTCTTCTGGGCGTTGAGCTCCAGGTTGTTGTGGCTGCACCAGGACACCGCCGCTCCACCTCCCTAAGCCGACTCATCTCCATCTGAGATGAGCCCGATGATGGTGGTGTCATCCGCAAACTTGATCAGCTTCACGGACTCGTGGCTGGAGGTGCAGCAGTTAGTGTACAGAGAGAAGAGCCATGGAGAGAGAACACAGCCCTGAGGAGACCCGATGTTGAGGGTCCGAGTGTCGGAGACAGTCGTCCCCGGCAGCACACGCTGACTTCGGCTGGTCAGGAAGTCTGTAATCCATCTACAGAGGGAGTCGGGCACGTCGAGCTGGCAAAGCTTGTCTTCAAGCAGAGCTGGACGAATCGTGTTAAAGGCAGAGCTGAAGTCCACAAACAGGGTCCTGGCATAGGTTCCTGGGCAGTCCAGATGCTCCAGAACGAATTGAAGGGCCTGGTTCACTGCATCGTCCACAGATCTGTTGGCTCTGTAGGCAAACTGCAATGAGTCCAGGTGAGAAGCAGTGATAGATTTCAGGTGAGACAGAACCAGGCGCTCAAAGGACTTCATGACCACAGACGTCAGTGCCACCGGTCTGTAGTCATTCAGTCCTGTGATCCTGGCCTTCTTGGGAACAGGGATGATAGTGGAGGACTTAAAGCAGGCAGGAACATGACAGGACCTCCTGAACTTTCTTTCAAGTTTCATGAAGTAAGTCAATTGCCAAAACCATTCGCTGTAACTACACACACTGTTACTTTCAAGCCAGGCCTCTGTCATTACCCTAACTTTAGCATTCACTAGTGTATCCAATGCAATAAGTGCTACTTGTTGGGGTGATTATACCAGGCAAAACTACAACCTGGAAGTAAAGATTTTTTGACCAATGTCTCCTTGAGACGTCCTCAAATGGAGTCACTCATGATGGGTTATTTCCATAAGTGCTCCCATTTGGGGTTGTTTCTTCTGGGGCTTCTTCAACTGAAGACTGAAAGCTGAAAAGATGCAATTTTGACTAAATCTGTCACCAACACAACCCAGACAGCAGCACAGACTTGCTTCCTGGATGCAGTAAGTGCTTCCTGTTGGGGTAATGTTCGGGACAACTGCCTCCATGAGTCAAAAGGTTCTGACCCTCAACATCGGGTCTCCTCAGGGCTGTGTTCTCTCTCCATGGATTTCTCCCTGTACACTAACTACTGCACCTCCAGCCACCAGTCTGTGAAGCTGATCAGGTTTGTGGATGACACCACCATCATGGGGCTCATCTCAGATGGATTTCTCCATCCCCTCTCATGTTGGCTGGTTTACCCATTCCTACTGTGGACTCCTTCTGCTTCCTGGGCACCACCGTCACTGAGGAGCTCAGGAAGGCCCAGCAGAGTTTTTCCTGAGGCAGCTATGAAAACTACGACTGCAGACGAAGTTACTGGTGGAGTTCTACACAGCCATCATCCAGTCCATCTTCACCTCCTCTATCACCGTCTGGTACAACAGCGCCAAGAGCAGACGGCAGCGCATCGTGCGTTCGGCTGTGAAGGCGATCAGATGCAACCTGCCACCTCTTCAGGACCTGTATGTCTCCAGGACCCAGAGACGTGCAGGTCGGATCAGAGCCGACCCTTCTCACCCTGGACATGGACTGTTTGTTCCTCTTCCCTCTGGCAGGAGGCTACGGTCCATCCAGACCAGAACCTCCCATCACAGGAACAGCTTCTTCCCCTCGGCCGTCAAACTGTTTTGTGATCAGCCTTTATTGTTTGTGGGTTTTTTTTATTTTTATTTTTATTTTTATTTTTATTTTTATTTTTATTTTTATTTTTATTTTTATTTTTATTTTTATTTTTATTTTTATTTTTATTTCGAAGCATTTTTCGAAGACCCCCACTGACCATGGCAATAAATTCTATTCTGATTCTGATTCATACATCAGTACTGACTTACTTTCTTGCAGTACTTGTTGGAGTGTTTATTTCACGTTGATAAAGTAACTTGCAGTTACAAAAAGTTACCACAGGATGGTGCCATAAAGACGGTCGACGTTACGTTTCTCCCTTTGTTTCTTATCTTTTAATGATCATTTCACACATGGCACACCTCGAGTATATAATTAGTGAGTGAAGATAAATACTATTTTTGTTTGTGTGTTCGTTTTTCCCCTCCTTATGATTCATGCCGCTTTTTTGTCGCGGACCTCAACGTTGAGCTCCGCCCCCTTCTCAAGGCTAGGAATCTTGACATGTCTCTTTTTGCTGTACAGGCGTTGGTGGTATAGTGGTGAGCATAGCTGCCTTCCAAGCAGTTGACCCGGGTTCGATTCCCGGCCAACGCAACTCTTTTTCTGTTCCTGTTTTTCCATAAAAGTGACGTATATGTGTTAGGAAATGGATTCGTTTTTTATTTGAATAGCATCTCCGGATTAAAAAATATTGTGTTTATATATCGAGTGGATGCCTGTTCGTGACATGCAATTTGAAAGGCAATTTGCTGCTTTCAAAGTGAGACTGTATGGTAGCTATGAAAAACAAGTTAAAAGCCACTTCAAAGTCAAGCGGGGGTAGCTGAACCTTTTAAAAGCGCGGGTTAAGGGTTGCCCAATGGTCTTGCTCCAGGTGAGTTCCTGTTTTGAGAAAAATAAGATTAGAAATCCACACATTTTTCCTTCAGGGCCACCAAGTCTCTGTGGTTAATAACCTTCGGCAGCTAATGTAAAAGTAAGCAGTGCCTGAGAACTTGTGTCATAATAGCATCGTTTTAAGTCTTTGGACGCAGTGTAGTAAAATTAAAGATTCGTTATGATTCAATCATCTATTTTGATAACCACTTATTGAATAGAGGTGTTAAATTCCAGACTGCTGCTCCCTAATCCCGTATTCTTGTAGTGCATTATCGATTCCAGTTATTTTATTTGGTCCAATATTCGACTTAATTCATCGATCACTGAAATCCTCAACTCACGAGCAGGGTGGACATCAACCAACAAAAAAAATCTTGTATTCGATTCGATTGTTTTTCATTTATGAAAGTACGTGGCCAAATGACGAAGTTTTGTTCGCTTTTAACTCGTTCAGTCAAGTTGGATCACGTGACTCTCCTGGCGCAGTCTGGTTACCAAGGAAACGGATTCTTCCCTCGTTCAGTGGTGCTGTCGCTCCTAAACGTCCTGAAAAGAAAAGCGCGTGCTCCTTTTCAGTCGCCGTAGGTGAGCGATCTTCGTTTGAAAATATGTTAACGCTGTGTGATGCCGCCAAATACAGCAAGACAACTGTCGGTCGTGGCGTTTGTAGCTATCGAGACCATCGCCATGATGCGTGCCAGCTCCGTCCGCGGCTTCAGTAGCGTTGCAGCCACGTCTTCCAGAAATGTCGCTCGCTAAATAAAACGCGCTCTTATTCTGAAAGTGCATCGATATGAATGAGTACAGTATCGCTGGTTTTGAGACAGGAGGTGCACGTTCATGTACCAGGAGGACGCAGCAGCTGCCAGGTGTCCTGCGGAAGGCCCGGTCAACCAGCGAAAAAGGGGTTGAGGGCAGTGAAGTTTGAAGCTTCGGGACAAGAATAAGATGACAATCTCACAGAAATTCTGACTGTGGAGCCTCATCTGCGATGTTTATTATCTTTGGGAAAAAGAGCCCATTTCAAAGCTCTCATCGGACATACTTTTCATTCAACATTTTCAAATTAATAATAGGGAACTGTTCCTGTTCTCCTCCTGACAGGCCAAGATGTACTACCAAAGAAACGGCGTATCTTTCCCACCTCCCATCAGCCGAGACAGAGTGATATGGGAATTCCCAAAGGTACAGTTCTCTTCAAACTACTCCAACTCTGTAAACATCCAGAGAAGAACCTCATGTTGTCGTGCTGGGAAAAGTGTAGTGCAGCAAGGAATCTGTGAATGCCACGTGGTAAATACTGTTGAAAATACTGCCTTCAGTGTTACACAAGTGAAGCGTGTCTACATCAGAGGAGTGACTGGGACATCCAGACTGCTTCGTCATGTGAAGCCAGAGCAACCAGGCAACCGTGAGTGTCTTCTGGTCTGAGCCGCTTTCATACATTGTTGACCTTTGATACGTTTTTTTCTGTGAAAGATGGGATCGTCAGAAAATGTCCAAAGTGGTGGTTGTTGGAGACCTCAACGTGGGGAAGACTTGTCTTATAAACAGGTAAAGGATCCTGCGAGGACACAGTACGAAGCTACTGTACACTTTCGTTATTATATGTTGAAATAAAAAGATGTGTATCGCAGAACAAACTAAAAAAGAAGTGTGTTATCTGACCTAGAAGCAAATAAAGAGGCAGGTGAAGTTGGAAGTCTAGAGCAGTGTGCGTCCTTGTAACTTCTGTTGCTCTTTCTGTAGGTTTTGTAAAGATGTGTTTGACCGAGACTACAAGGCCACAATAGGCGTGGACTTTGAGATTGAGAGGTTTGAGATCACTGGGGTACCCTTTTCCCTTCAGATGTGAGTGTTTCTAACTCCTGTCTGAATGTTTTACAATGGCTGACTTTCCTGCTCATTGCCTTTGTCAGATGGGATACAGCGGGTCAGGAGAAATTCAAATGCATCGCCTCTGCCTACTACAGAGGGGCACAGGGTATGATACCTAACCCACTAGAAGAGATCTTGTAGTCCATGAGAAGAAATAAGGAACAATGGCTCTTGTGTTTGATCCACAGTTATTGTTTCAGTCTTTGACATGGCTGATATCAAGTCCCTGGAGCATACACGGTATGTTGTTTCTCATCCTCGCTGTGAAACCTTTCCCTGTCAATATGTTTATTATTATCTTTATGGGAAATGTCTTTTAGCCACGTCATCACACACGAGCCTGTACAAGTTTATATGCTTGTTATTCCCCTATGGTTTCAAAAACACTGTGGTGATACTGTATGTTTCATTGATGAACAACAATTCATGGCATAAAACACAATATTGTAATTGTGTTCTCTCATCCAGGAGCCTGTTTAGTGACAGTGTTTTTCCTCAAGTATACTGACAGTTATCTGTAATATTGTCTATCAAGAAGTAGTTTCCATTTGGGCCCACTTCCCTTTAAAGCAGAGATGCTTTTTTGGTTGTTTGGGTATTTGCAAATGCTTCTTCCAACTGGTCTACAGCACGTGTCTTACTTCTCTAGTCAGTGGCTGACAGAAGCCCTTCGAGAGAATGAGCCTGGCTCCTGTTTTATTTTCTTGGTGGGAACCAAGAGCGACCTCCTGGTGAGTTGTTTGATTTCAGATTGTTTCTTTAAACTGGATTTCTGTCTTCACTAGTTTCACTCAATTGTTTGTTATACATCCACTCTCCTTTTTCAGATGACCCTTTTGCTAGTGATGGGTAGATGAGGTTTCATGAAACAGTATTGCAGGGTTCATGAAACCGTGTCATAATTGTCTAGGTGGCGCTCTTGGTTTAGAAATGATGTGAGGTTTCATTGAAGCAGTTGTTCAAGTCCAAACACTTTACAGCAGTGCCATCTGGTGGCCTCTGAAAATCAGGATAATGTGCCATGAAACCTCATCTACCCATCACTGCCTTTTACACTTGAAGTATTAAGAGAGATACAAGTCTTCCACACCCCTTTGGTCAGCATAGCAAAATACAAATCGGAGATAACTTTCTCTCCCCCTTAACACATTTTAAACATGAATTTTCGACAGTATTATCTGACTCTTCTGCCTATTCTTGATCTTTTGAAGCCTTCTGAAGAGAGACAGAGGACAGAGAAAGACGCCTTGAGAATGGCAGCGGATGTAAATGCAGAGTTTTGGACTGTGTCCGCCAAAACAGGTGAAGGTTCATCTGACGCCATAATTTTGGTCAATGTCGAATAAAAAGTTTTCTTTTTTCTGTTTAGGTGAAAATGTCAATGACTTTTTCTTCAGAGTGGCAGCGCTAGCCTTTGAGAACTGTATCCGGAAAGACATGGAGGACGGTGTCCCACTCAGTATCGGACAGCGAAGTAGTATTAGTGAGTAGCAGACCATTATGAACTGAGCAAAATAAGCTTCGAGGATGACCGTTACAATGCTGTTTGTTTTAGCAGAATCAGATCGAGTCGTCCTGGCAGAGACTGAAATGAAAGACATGAAGAGAAACTGCTGCTGAAGATCCACTAGCCATTGACCTTGGATTCTGATGAGCTGTGGCAGATGTTTAGCGCCTGAAAATATGCACTCAAGGCTGATCAGACAGAACTCCATCTAGGTGTTTAAAACATCTGTGGGTGACAGAACAGCCAAACATCACAATATGCATTGATTCGTGCGCTTCAGATAAGTTGGTCTCACTGATTCTTCACATTGCCATTTTATATTTGGGGAATTTGAGTCAAATTGAGTGCTTGAAGTATTATTTGTACTGCAAGCTGTTGACATGATGGTGTACTACTGTTTTTTAATTTCATGGGACATAGTTTTTTAATGATAAGGTGGGAAAGCTGCATAATATAACACTATTTTATTAGTGTGAAATGACTAATGGCAGCTTGTCAAACTTACTGATCATTTATAAGAAGCTGTGTCTTTAAAAACCATTGTACATCAGAGGAGCCACCCACTGCTGCAGATGTTTCAAACAATGCCGGACTCTGCTACTTTGACCTTCCAACTTCACTGGATTTTAGAGTGGTCACCCCACTTGACCAGCATCTTGTCAGCTGGCGTATGACCTCTGCAGGACTTGACAGATCAAGAATCCGGGAACTGCTCCTTCTCCTTGCCTTATGCCTCTTCAGCCACAGTCATTTATCTGCACTGCAGTGCTGTTGCCCAGTTTCTTAGCTGATCCAAAGCATAGTCAGTGCTCCATACTGACATTAACCTAACATAATAAATACATTTGCAATGGTATTCGGGGAGTACATTTTTACTGTTTGTTTGCATATGCTAGTAAATATGACCAGTTTGTGGAAATAAACTGAAAACATTTTTTCATCTTGTCTCTGTCATTGTTGTGCTTAATAGTTAAGTACACAAGAAAAGGTGCTTCTTAAATATATTAGACCAAAACGTGAGTGTTTAGTAATTGTAGGTAATAACAGTTGAGTTGTCTTTGAAATGAAGGGCCAGTGTGTGATGCAAAAAAAGCCAGAATATACATTTTAAACTGGAAAAACAACTGGGTTTTTAACTATCTGAAGAATATACGATCCGTTTAGGGGTAACAAGCGGTCCGTTAGATAACTACTATTTCTTGTTATTTCGTCACAGCCACTGAAATGGATCCATTCTGCAGTTACATGTTTGAAAACACCCGCTCTGTAACGCTGTGACCGGGCCCTTGCCTTAGCTTGACGCACCTTAATATCATCTTAACGTGGTGAAAAACACTACCCTACACTACATTTCATAACATGTCGACTATGCCCTTTTAGAGTGCCGTAAATTGATGTATATTGTTCAGTTTTAAAAACTAAATTAAACGCGTTTCTTGAAACAGTGAAACAGGCAGTGAATCATCTTACTTTGTTTTGTTCCTCTTTGGGCATTGCGCATATGACGTCACGTGTTTCCCACGTCAGGAGGAAGTAGTATCCAAACAGCTAGCTGCTAACGCGTTTAAAGTAACGTATAATTACAGAATGGACGAATTGGAGTATTTAACATCATGCAACGCACAAACCCACTGAGTTGTGAGACTCAACTACTGAAACAGCTAACGGTCTACGTTGAAATGAACGTCCAAATGTGAGGTGACAGAGTTGCATGTTACTTTTTCTGCTAGTGCCCCTCTGTTGTCATATTCTAAAATGCGAGTGAGAAGACATGTTTGCGTTTATAATATTGGCATTTTTCTCTGAAGATTTGTAGAGACTTGTCGTTGCTGATACACGATGAAGAACAACAAATCCTACAAGCTTGTTCTGCACAAGAAAGGATTTGGTGGCAGCGGTAAGCAACTACTGCTATCTAGTGTTTAGTTGTCGAACCAAATAAATCCAACCTGGCAATTAATTCGCAAAGCTATGAACATGTTTTTGTGAAATGTTTAGTTGGGTTTAATATTAAATTCAACGTAATTATGTGTTTTTCACTCTGCATTGTTAATGGTAAAGTGTCACATGGTAAATGTTTATCATTTTAAACGTTGGACTGATCAGTCTTTTAGTATTGTCACTGACAATGTTTGTGTATATGCCTTAAAATAACCAACGATAAAATGAGCACATTCACAGTAATGGTAATTGATATATCTTTAAACTCTAGTCTACTTCATGTAGCCTACTGTATCCCCTTTTTCTATCCTGATGGAAATAGTTCAGAGTGATTGCCTTTGTCAACATTTGTACATTCCTGTCTGTTTGAATAGATGATGAGTTGGTTGTCAATCCAAAAGTGTTTCCCCAAGTCACGTTGGGGGATGTCATTGAGATTGCACACCCCACCGATGAATACAGGTAAATTACAGCAGAATCCTGTTTTGTGGAGCCAATGACTGAAGTAGTCACAACTGTTCTCAACAGCCCCCTGCTGCTGCAGGTGAAGAGCCTGAAAGAGGATCTTCAGAAAGGTAATGTAACTGCGTCGCTTAGTGTTTGTTGCCTGCCGAAGTTCTGACTATTATGCATTGTTACACATTCTGAGGTTGCCTTCTTCAACCTTGTTGTCTCAGAGACCATCAGTGTGGACCAGACTGTTGCCCAGGCGTTCAAACTGCGAGCGTATCAAGACGTCATAGTTAACATTGTGGATCCTAAGGTATGTTAGTTCTTTCTACTGTGACTTCTATTTTTTGTAACACACTTTCTTTTTCTTGTCAGGATGTCACTCTTGACTTGGTTGAGTTGACTTTTAAGGACCAATACATCGGCAGAGGGGATATGTGGAGACTTAAGAAGAGTCTGGTAGGACAAAGAGCACACTATTTTATTTTTTCTATGTATTGTATGAATGTATTCCATGTATTTTTTGTTCCATGCGACGACTGTGCCAAGAATATAATGCGATGATTAGCAATAAAGAATTGTAATTGACAATTTCACCTTTAATTTAAGCTCTCGTCCCATCAGCAGTTGCTCAGTGTTTTAGCCTAACCTAACCCAAGATGTGTTTTGCTTGTGTTATTGTGTTGTTTCAGGTCAGCACATGTGCCTACGTCACCCAAAAGGTAGAATTTGCCGGAATCAGGTAAATTGTCACACATACACCATACTAGATAATGTAGTGTAACAATGGTCTGCATGAATTTGCAATGATTGCAGTGTGTTTGGTGTTTTTTGGGATATTGACCATGTAACTTCCTCTGTGCATTAATGGATTATCATTAATGTTTAAATACAGTTAAATAATTACACGAAGTTGGATACCTCTCTGTGTTATATAAGAGGACAGAATAATAAATGGTACTCAGAAACACATCATTGGTAGGAAGTTGTTGAGGTTGAAACTGCCAGGAGGTTTATGGAGGTGGTGAAGGAGGACATGAGGTTTGAAGGTTTGAGAGAAGAGGAAGCAGAGGACAGGGGGAGATGGAGGAGGGTGATCTGCTGTGGCCACCCCTGAAGGGAGAAGCTGAAAGGGAAAGAAGAAGAAGACCCAGAAAAACATCCAAAAAAATCCCAGAAGTCAATAGTTTTGACCACTGACTTATTCAATGTCTCTTTCTTTATATCTGCAACCTTATCTGCCATAGATACATAAAGAAACATCAATATGAAACGTGAGATGTGCAGCAGCCAGGTTGGTACACAGCTGCTAACCCTACTGTTCACATCTTAGCAAGAACAAGTCTGCTATTAGCTGTCAGAAAAAATATAGACACAGCAATAAATGTGATCATCCTCTGATATATGACCAACATTTCATGTTTTCAACAGCAGTGTGAGCACTGTGAGGTGTTTAGGTGGGCTGTTTAGTTTAGGTGAGGAACATGATGCACTATATGTTTTCTAGTGAAATGTACCTATCTATCTGCATTTGACGTTCCTTTCCAAAAAATGGAAAAAGTTGTTTTTAATCAAATAGTTTTAATTAATTTTCACTAATGGTGCATGATTTTTTTAAACCATGTTGAATATTGCAATGTAAAATCACAATACTACAGTCCTGTGGTGCTATTGGATCATGACCCAAGCATCATGATGCGGGTCATCGTAGGGTTCTGGCAAATACTCTCTTTAAATGGAACAAGTTGCTCTATGCAGAAAATAGTGGAAGCGAGGGTGTGTCCCAACTTTGGAAAGGTACATTGCATTGCAGAGTTGATATCTTGAAATCAAAGACGGCAGAGAAGCACTGCTGGGATTTGCATGCAGGATCTCCTGTTGACTGGACAGGCATTAACTAAGCTGCCGTGCTTGGAATGATTTGTCTTCCTGCTTCTTCATGTCCAATGTGTTTTGGGATCTGCAGAGCCCAGGCCAGTGAGCTGTGGGTGAAGGGCGAGAAGGTGACCTGCGGCTACATCAGTGAAGACACCAGGGTTTGTTTCGTTAAACATCCTCTCCCAATGACATGTTTGAATTGAACATCTTCCATTTATGATCTTATGATCTCTTGAACAATTGTATAATGAGCCATAACATCATGACCACCTATCTACCGTCGTACAGGTTTCCCTTTTGAAACCAGAACCCTGCTGCTGCATACGTAGTCTGCACTTGTTATTACTACCTCAATTATATATTCTATGACTTTGAATTCCCTAAAAATATTATATAATAAATTCTCATCAACCTCAACATTTTAGCAGTCCTTCTCATCGATATTTCGCCTTTCAAGAAGCTCTCTGTGAGAGGAAAACGTAACATTTAGTTAGATATACCTTATTTCGAGAGAGATCATCGTGTCATTACTGTTTGTAGATCTTTATTTTCCAGGACTCAATGTGAATATTATTGTATATATTTGCATGATTGTTTTTGGCAACTGCCCTTCAGTCACAGCACTATTCATTTGACTCCTTATTTCAGGTTGTGTTCAGGTCAACATCTGCAAACGTCTACATTTTTATTCAAATGAGCTGTGAGATGTGGGACTTTGACATCTATGGTGAGGGAAGCATTTCAACTCATGTTGTCCCTTCACCTGTTAGCATTTGAGCTGAATATCTTTTCTCACTGTCAAACAGGAGATCTCTACTTCGAGAAGGCAGTCAACGGTTTCCTGTCTGACCTCTTTGCCAAGTGGAAGGTCAGTGTCGTTCTTTTGGTTTGGGACCGACATTTTCCGTGTCATGTTTTCACCCACTTACCCTCCCCCTAATACTGATTAACTTGTGATTCACAGACACTGGAAATAGTTATTTTTGCTACATCTGAGTACAGCACAGACACACACCTGTTTTCTGCACCGGTAAAAGAGGATGTTTGTGGGAAGTGGCAGGTTAATTCATCACAATGATGATCAATAAGCTGATATACAAACATTGTCTAGGACGATAGAAGAAGATCATGATTGAAAAATAAATCCGTATGAAGTTTGCCAAGTAGAATTCGTCAGATACATTTTCAGATCACTGTTTAGTGATGCTTCTAAGCAGCATTGATGTCAATGTTCAGCAAATCGAAAAATTGCTACTCTATTAACCTGTTGCACCTTAAACGTTTTACTCCCCTCTGACCATGTAGACATGTGCCTGAGTTGCCTGTGAAATGCCCACCAGTTAAGCTTTTTTTATTTTTATTTTTTTCTGGCAGGATAAGAACTGCAGTCATGAGGTGACAGTGGTTCTGTTCTCACGGACCTTCTACAATGCTAGAACTATTGGTGAGTGTTGAATGCATGTTTAATATGGCACCTATGGTCTAAGGCTTCCCCCCCACCTTCAGAGGAGTTCCCTGAGAATCTGCGGGCGTCCATCAGACCAGATCATGAAGGACGCTTTTACGAAGACTTCTATAGGTATGTCTTTCCAATGTTCTCTTGGTAGATATGACCTCTGGTAGCAGAGGATGAGACAATGATTTTTTTTTTTTTTTGTGACCAGGGTGGTGGCTCAGAATGAGAGACGGGATGAATGGACGTCCCTGCTGATTACAATAAAGAAGCTTTTCATTCAATATCCAGTCCTGGTGAGACTGAAGGAAGCAGGTGAGTGTAGGCTGGTGTGTGAAACACGTCAGTTTTGTGCTGAAATGTAATCAAGACATTTGTGTCAGATGGCGTTCCGGGTGGTTTCAACTCTACTGCTGCTCAGGGAAACTACCTGGAAGCTATCAACCTATCGTTCAATGGTCAGTGAGTCCCATCAAAGTCTTTACATGACACTTGGATTTCTAAAAAACGGTCTCTGTCTCCTGCAGTGTTTGACAAGCACTACATCAACCGCAACTTTGACCGCACCGGTCAGATGTCTGTGGTCATCACACCTGGGGTTGGAGTGTTTGAGGTGGACCGCCTTCTCATGATTCTCACCAAGCAACGCATGATTGACAACGGTCAGTGACATTTGTACGCCCTGGCAAACTTTATATATGGATGTAAAATCTTATCTAACGTTATATGTTATTCAAGTATTTTGAATATTAAAATATATTTTTGAATTCTCTCATACACACAGAGTGATGCTCTCATTTTTGTCTGTAGGTATTGGTGTGGATCTGGTCTGTATGGGGGAGCAACCATTGCATGCAGTCCCTTTGTTTAAGGTACGATTTCCAGAATATTTTTTTGTTTTTGCTGCATCTATTGTGTCAATCAATAAACTTTATTTTCTGAAGCTGCACAACAAAGCATCACCCGGTGATTCTCGCGTGGGCGACGACTACAACCTTCCTCACTGGATCAACCACAGGCATGACACTATTGTGTGGTTGTGTGGTGGAAAAAAATGTTTTGACAATTCTGTTGCATGTCTGCAGTTTTTACACTTCCAAAAGCCACAATGCTTGTAGCTCCTTCACCCCGCGAATCAAACTGGCAAGCCGTAAGGTAAGATGAAACTTGTTTTATCGTGGTTGAAATGTTTACATTGTGTTGTACTGAATAATATTTACTTTCCAGTTTCATGCTGAAAAATCAAAGAGCAACAAAGATAACAGTAAGTTGTTACTTTAAATGTATTTCATTTCCACTTCTGCATCATTGTTCTCCTGTTAGTTCAATTCATTGTCCTCTAGGTTTGTGTGCGCCAAAGGACTCTGAGAACAGCCTGCCCATACAGGTGGACTATGATGCTCACGATGCGCAGGTATTTCGACTACCTGGACCTTCTCGGGTTCAAAGAAGCTCCAACGTCAGGTATGAGCTGAGGTGTGTCTGTTTGACAGTCGCCTGCTGAGCTGAAGTAACTGTGTGTTTTAGGATGGGTCGCGAGAAAGAGACCAGTGGGAGGAAGAGCTGGGGGTCTGTGGATGTCGGGAGTGGGATTGGCACGTCGCCTCCTGTCCGTACAGATGAGCAACGTAGTTTAGCATCTGATGATAGTCTTGGCCCAGTGTCCAACATGCTTCTGATACCACGGATGCCTCCTGCCCAGTATGAAGTCAGCAGTTCTCTTGGTTACACAAGCACGAGAGGTGAGAAGCTGGATGCTCTTTATTGGATATTTTTTGCTTATATTTACATTTGTTCTTTTTAGACTTGCTGGAGAAGATGATGGACTCTCAGCGGGACTCAAGTGCGCCTGGCAGGTTCACTGTGGGGAGTGCAGAGTCCACCTTGCACATCAGGCCTGGGGGTTACACCCCACAGAGGGCACTGATAAACCCTTTCACACCGTCAAGGATGCCCATGAAACTCACCTCAAACCGCCGTCGCTGGATGCACACCTTCCCAGTCGGTAAGCAGACTCCCACAATTTCAGTTGCCTCACCCTAAGGGTGTAAGCTGCACTGGTCTCTGAGCCGCATTGGAGCATTCTGCCTGTAGAAAGGGCAGTGATTTTCACCTATCAGCTTCAAAAAGCGAGAGGATACATAATGTCACTCCTGAAAACATTTAGAAAAGATTGTCCAGCTGGCACTTTCCACCACTGCTCCTGTCTTTTTTGAGCTAGTCGATAGTAATGGAACTGAGCTCTTGGGCTTTTTCAGGACCTTCTGGTGAGGCTATTCAGATCCATCACCAGACCAGACAGAATATGGCAGAGCTGCAAGGAAGCCAGCAAAGAGATCCAGCCCACACCTCGGCCGAACTGCTGGAGCTGGCCTACCACGAGGCCACTGGAAGGTTCAACATACCGGTGGTCTCATGCTCGATTCGTCCGCTCACTTTTCCTTTGTCTGGTCGCACTCAGGAGAACGACATCCAGGCAGGGAGCGGAGAACGGTCTGTACATCAGTGGAGGAGTGGAAGAGTTCCCGGGAAGTCCAAGCAGCAATAATGGTGCTGGTTTTCAGTCTGATAATCTGACTAGAGAAGGATTACTTTTAAAATGAAATTACTTGGCTATAGAATGCCAACATGACAAGGGCGAAATACTAAGTGGCCTCCAGTATTGGCGACAAAAACTCTAGAACTGGCTGATCATAACATCTGGTGTAGGACAGGGTTTGACAGCCTGTTGCAGAATGCGCTCACTAATACTTCTATTCTGTCAGCTGTTGCCATGGGAACTTACTCGATGGTGTTGAGACTCTGGTAATGCATGTATACTCTTCACCAGTTTAACCGTGTGAATTGAAACTTGGAAGGAGCAGGTCATCCATCCATTTGCTAAGCGTCAAACATTGGTTGACTGCTGTAAAACGCTTGCCTGACAATTGGCTTCATCTATTCACTGCTCTTCTTCCCTCCTTGCATCTATCCTCGCAGCGTCTCTTACCAGCAGAGGCTCCGCGTTTGAAGACTTCTCTCTAAGCAATGCCAACCCGAGTAAGTCCTGAACACTAACACGGATTAAAATCAAAGCATGTTTCACGTGATTGCCATTTATTCCCATGTCAGGATGAAAGGCAATATTGATGATGAAGTTGATTGCAGTGTAAACATCCAGCTGAGGTTTCTTGTAGCTTTGGAGACTTATTCAGCATGTGCAGGGGACAAGAGACGTCTGTCTCCGGGGGTCGCTGCTCTAAACTACTTATTGAGGTCTTGAGGTTTGAGGTTCCCTGCTCCTTCTGGTCTCTATCACCTCTTTAATGCTCTCCCCACTACTTTCTTGTTCCCTTCACCGGGCTTCCAGTCAATCACTGTGGCTTTTAAACTGGAATATATCAGGTTGTTTGAATCCTCTAGTTTAATTTTAACCTCTCTCCCACCGTCACTGGTTTGCTGTCACCCTCTTTGATGAATCTTAGTGCTGCATGTGATATTGGGTTAATTCTGTCTTTCACGGTTTCATGTTATTTGAATGAGATTTTTCTGAATCATGTCTATGTGTTTGCATGAGGTCGATTTGGCCGAGTCACCACAATCACTGGGCCTGAGCACAATTTCTTCTGATCTGATCACAGAGCATCGCAATCTGCATGTTTGTTCACTGCTGCACCGCGGCACGTTCTGGTGCAGTCATCAGCAGACAGTGTCCGGACAGTCCAAGTAACACTCTCCTGTTTTTCTTCCCCCTCTTCTCTTTTCAACCTTTATTTGCTTTTATCACCGTGTCGCTTTCTGTCTTCCCAATCCATCCCTGTTTTCTCCCCCCCAACCCTTTCTGCTTCTCTCTTCTTTGTCCATCCCTCCTCCCCCTCCACACTCATGTACATGCATTTGTCTTTGCGCTGGGGTTTTGTGTGTCTGTGTGGTTTGGGTTCTGCTGAAGCCCTGCTGCTGTCTACGCCTCCGACAGTGCCCAGCTTCTGCTGCACAGTCGGGGTGGACTGGAAGTCCCTCACCACTCCAGCTTGTCTGCCTCTGACCACTGACTACTTCCCTGACCGACAAACACTTCAGAATGACTACACTGAAGGCTGCTACGACCTGCTTCCACACAGTGACCTGGAGAGGTGATCACTTGTGTTCTTCACAATGGTTGCACCCACTATTGTCTACTACTAAATTTATGCCAAAAATTCCTTCTGTTTCCCAGGAGGGAAGATGATGCTCCAGTGATGAGTGCCACCCAGGTGTTTGAGGAGTTCATCTGTCAGAGGTTGATGCAAGGTTATCAAATCATCGTCCAGACCAACAACAACAGGAAGTCACAACCCAAAGTGGCCACACCCCTTGGCAGCAGCCCTCTTTACACCAGAGGTACACTGAATGGCATTTGAAGATTGCTCATTTAAGACTCAGTATGGATTCACTTTGGTGTGTCCACCCATGTATCAAGGTCTGGTGTCTCTGCGGCGGGCAGAAGAAGAAGAGACTGTTTACTGGCTGAGCATGGGTCGCACTTTCCACAAAGTCTGCCTCAAAGACAAGATCATCACTGTCACTCGATACTTACCAAAGTGGGTCTAATTCTGTGTAGTACTTTGCAAAAATATTGTTTTAATAAAATATTTCTGTGTGAATTGAGGTACCCATGTGAGTCGGCGCAGATCCAGTACAGCTACAGTCTCTGTCCCCCTCACTATGATGCTCAGTTTGTGCCTTGCTGGGTGGAGTTTGGCCATGAACGACTGGAAGAATACAAGTGGAACTATCTGGATCAGTACATCTGTTCTGCTGGTTCTGAAGATTTTAGGTATGTGCGCATCAGCAGTGGACAAGTTGGACATTTCTACATTAAAATGACTTTAGCAAAGTGATGAACAGATCACGTACAAGGAAAAAAGGCAATGGCAAATCTTTATTTATCATTAATATCCAACCTTTCTAGAACATATTTTGTGTAGGTTATGATTATTCAATAGATATATACTTTATTTAACTTGAAATATTTACATAACTTCATTGGATTTTCTTTTAAAAACACTTCTAGTGCTGCAGAAATGTTACAAAGATTGCATCTTCCTAGTGCATATTTTCATGGTAGCTGTCTTCTAACAAGTTGCTGCTAGATGGTGTTGTGATGCTGCTCATGATGGGCTGGTGAGATCTCATGAAACAGTGCCCTTATTTTCTGGCCCCATTTGATGGCACTCTCTGCTCTAAAATCTTTGGATTTGAACGACCATTTTAAGGAAACCTGACATCAGTTTTAACTCAAGAGTGCGACTTGGTGGCCTCTGAAAATAAGGACTGTTTCATGAAGCCTAGTTGTGCAGAATGAGTAGAATGTCTACCTGTCTGAGAAACTATCATGGAAAAGGCATATATGTCACATGCTCTATTTGGCTGTCTCTTTAGTTTAATTGACTCGCTGAAGTTCTGGAGGACTCGCTTCCTCCTCCTACCTGCTGGAGGTGCCCGGCGAGTGGCAGACGGAGAGGGACACTGGGATGTGTACGGAGACGGAGCAAACAATGGCTCAGGTGGCAGCGCGGACTGGATCCTGCTGGATGGGTTCATCCGCTTCCTGGAGGGTTTAAACCGCATTCGACGGCGCCACCGCTCCGACAGGATCATCAGAGTAAGTCCAAGATACTGACTAAGAAAGTGAATGTTGAAATGAAAAAAATTGGGGGAAACAAACCACCGACTGAACCTTTTTAAAGCAGAAGGGAACTCCAATGAAGGTGAGCAGCCCTCTGCCTTCATATCCAACCGAGCCCGTTGGACCACCACAAGGCAAGAAAGGCACCTCGGCTTTGTCGGCGCTACTGGAGATGGAGCAGAACCAGAAGTCAGTGGCAGTTTTGATTGTAACCCTGCATGCTCCCGATCTCTCATGTCCAATCTGAATTACTGGCAGGACGCTGGAGGAGCAGCAGCAGGTGAAGCCCGCCGCCGCCGTGGTCAGCGAGCTGTCCAGCGTGGTCACAACCTCCACTTATGTAGACAGCCCACGAAAGGTGAGCGCAACACTGGCTTTGTGTTTGTGTTTGACTTTGCACAAATTGGTACAAATGAGGGCTCTGGTGTGCGTGTGCTGGGTTCTTCCTTCCTTTCCTTCTGTGGTTGGGCTTTGTTGATGCTGGGTTTTTTTGCTCTGTACTGTGCGCTTGCAGGATGCTGCCTTTATTTTGGATTTTATTCGTAGCCCTCGCTCCTCCTACGTCTATCACTCTCAGGTCAGTAATGGAGCGTCAAGGATGCCATGTCTATGTGTCGGCATTTTAAGGTGTGTGTGTGTGTGTGTGTGCCTTGAGACTAACTGTGAATCACAGCATGAGCATGCCTCTAACACTGAAACCATCCTCAGGCGAATTATAGAAATAGAGAAACCTGAATGTTTATCTGTTAATATTGTTTTGAAGTAGTAGTTTTTATTCACTTTCAGTGTCTAAAGTTCAGTTCTGTGTCAGTGTCATGTTTTTTGTTTGGTGTAAAGCAATATAAACATTGTTATGACATGCACAGAGTTCACAGTGGCATGAGGCGTACCCTGACTAACTCTACAGTTCTTCATGCTAGCAGTGCTAACAACATCCTCCATCCAGAAGACTGACCGTGGTGAACCGCACTTTAACACAAGTTGTGCCTCTGTGTAGCTACCTGCTGACACTGCTGAGGCTGCTGACAGGGGCGTCCTGTCTGCTGTGACCGCAGGGGCTGCAGCGGCTTCTGCAGGAGATGCCACCGCCACCACTGAATCCAGGTCCTTACATGACACTGCTCATGAGTGTAATGGGGCCGTGTGACTAGCTTGAACTGGTTTGTTGACAGTGGACACTCGGCTGCGGGAGCTTCCGCTCTGTCTTCCTCTTCAACGCTCATGGAGATTGTGGACGCCATTAAACATCCGACGTAAGATTTGTAGTTGGTTAGGTGATGTCGAATTGGTGTTTATATCTTTCCATATCTACCTGTTTTATTGATTTAATGCTTGTTCCTTAAAATGCGTAATAAGTCTTTTCATTTCTGAACCTATGAATCTTAGACTCAGGATTAGGGATGGGTGATAACACGATATACCACCAAACACAATCTCCACGGTGACGATTCTGCATCTCACGATACATTTGATAAACATGCAACTCTCTCGCCGCGTTGGACCTGCACATGTGAACACGACAGGACCGCGACGGCGCACCGCGCTCTCCAGCTCTGCAGTGTTTGACAGCTGTCACCAGCGTGTGACAGCTGTGGAGAGTATGGTGGACTTTGGTTCACGATCGTAGTTTTAAACGTATTTATAATATGGGGAGCCTTTGATAATGACACTGGTCGACTCTGAGTCTCTGGTTCTGTGTTTATTTTATTATATGGAGTAGTCCTCATAGGTTCTCTGACACGGCCGTCTGCCTTGGTTCATATCAACACTACCGTATTGGCCGCGGCGTCCTCTTCCGCGTCCCCATTAGGGTTCACTGATCACGGACACACTCTCACAGGCAGCGCTAATGCTACGACCCCGGCATCAGTTAGGGAACAAATTCTAGCGCGGTCAAAGTATTGGTGAAATCTTCAATAAGGCAACGAAAAACAACCATTTTAGTAGAGAGAATTGCGAAAATCGAGGACTGATATTTTGTATCATGATTCAGAGAATAGAATATGACTAAATGATCATTTATTCACATTATTTCTAATATTTCTTCAGTAGCATCTAGGAAATGTGTTCAGACAGGTCCATAGTTAAAGTCAACTGTTAAGAGACATGAGATACAGCAGACAGATGGCTCAATTTAACCCCTAAAAAAAGGTGGCAGAGCAGTCTGTCAGACACCAGCGGCTTCTACCAGAGACGTGAAACGTTGGTTTCTGGCAAACAACAATGCAGTTTGTGGTTCCAGAACTGGGGTGCAGCTCCTGCCGGAGCAGAAGGGTCTGCCTCTGAACGTCTTCATCAGCGCTGAGGTTGTTCACTGGCTGGTGAACAACGTGGAGGGCGTGTCCACCCCAGGCATGGCTGTGGACGTCATGCAGGTACGACCCCATGTTTTGGTGAACTGAGTGATTCCCATCTGGGAATGGTTCTGTCAGTGTTGTGATTTGTTTGTGTGCAAATGTTTTTTCATGGGAGCAGAAGATGTTGGATGAGGGACTGGTGGTTCATGCTTCAGGAGATGCCATGCGCACTTTTGTGTATGGCTTCTACTTCTACAGGATGGTGGCAGACAAGGACGGTGAGTCGGGGCGGGATTAACCCAGCTGGCACCACTGATCTAACATGGACTGTTTCTGGCAGGCCCCAGTACCCAGCTGCCTCCCACTGTGGCCGGTGGCTGGTCCACCGCCGCCCTGGAAGACTTCGCTCTGTTCCAGAGGAAGTGGTTCGAGGTGGCCTTTGTGTTGGAAGAGCAGCGGCCGTGCGACCTCCCAGCCTTCCTGCTGCCCTGGCTGCCCAGCCGGCCAGCCTCCTACGCAAGTAGGCACAGCTCCTTCAGCCGCAGCTTTGGAGGACGCAGCCAGGCCGCCGCTCTGCTAGGTACACGCATCCTGGTTCTCCCACCCAGGAGCTCCGGCTCCAGATGCTGAGGTCCAGCTCGGCTGCCGCCCGAGTCCCGGGGTCACACAGAGTGGAGGGTGGATTTGTGCCACAGAAATCTCAAATTTCCAAAAAAGTGGAGTCACTATGATTCCGAATTCCCCTGATCACATGACCTGCAGATTCTGCCGGCACCTTCAAGTTCACCCTTCAACCCTCCATCCAACATCATGTCTGCTACAGGCTCATTGTTTTAGCTGCTGCGATCAGAGAAGATACGGCACTAGGAATCAGTCTGATCTCTCAGGTCGAGTCCCACTGACCCAAATGAATTCCAGTCACTCTTGAATAAGACAGAAATTCAGTCACATCTTGTGACCCAGTCAGAGGCAATGAGCCGGCAGCTCCATCTCACATGCCAAACCCTGCTGCTGCCTCCCATGTAAACCTTCATCTCCCCCGGTGTGACCCTGGGAACCAGAGGGCAGCGGACTGTGGTGCCGCATCCGCGCTGCACTAGCGCCTCTAGAGTATAGAGCATGACTGGCGTCGGTCCAGCGGTGTCACATGACTGATGTGATTCACGCATGTGGTGTCAGGAGCTGCGGTGCAGTGGCGTGTCCTCATCTGTCGCTCTGCAGCTTTAGCGCATCATGCTGCTGTCCAGCTTTTGCTTTTCATTCAAGCCTTCAGTCACACAGTTCGTGCTCATCTGACCAATAACCAGCCTGGATAAGATGCTCACCCGCTCCCATCCTGCTCCCATCCATCTCTTCTACTGCCTCTCTCTCTCTCTCTTCCACGTCCATGTGTCTCCACCTCTTCCTCCATCCTGCAGCCGCCACCGTCCCCGAGCAGAAGATGGCCACCCTGGACGTGAACAACCGCAGCGACCGGACCGAGTGGTGCAGCTGCTATTACCACGGCAACTTCTCCCTCAACGCCGCCTTCGAGATCAAGCTGCACTGGATGGCCGTCACCGCCGCCGTGCTCTTTGAGATGGTGAGTGGGGAGCAGCTCGGGTCCAACAGGTCTGACCTGTCTCTGTCACGCGCAGGTCCAAGGGTGGCACAGGAAGGCGGCGTCCTGTGGCTTCCTGCTGGTCCCTGCTCTGGAGGTGCCCTTTGCTATGACCTCGTACCTGTACGGAGACCCCCTGAGGGCCCAGCTCTTCATCCCCCTCAACATCCACTGTCTGCTGAAGAACGGCAGCGACAACCTCTTTGAAGGTAGATTTCTTCTTAAATTTAGTGGGTGCAGAGAGAGTCACAACAACAATGTTTGGACTCTGACATTAGGATTCGAACCTGAGACCTACTGGGAGAGGATGCAGCTCTTCCAGGAGGCCATACTCTACAGGTTTGGCTTCGTGCACGACAAGTTCTCCGCTTCGGCCTTCAACTTCCCTGCGGAGAACAAGCCTCAGTACATCCACGTGACAGGTCAGACACACAGTACCGTAAACACAAGTCACAGAGACTCACTCCCCCCCCCGTTTCTCCCCCAGGAACCGTCTTCCTGCAGCTGCCTTACGCCAAGAGGAAGTACTCCAGCGGGCAGCAGCGGCGCCGCAGGAACTCCACCACCTCCAACAGCCAGGGGCCGTTCGGCAGCGAGGAGCAGGCGGGATACTACTGGGCCTACAACACCATGCTGACCAAGGCCTGGAGGACCGGCGTGCTGGGGGACGAGAGGCTCGCCGACCGCCTGCTCAGAGACTTCAGCGACTTCTGTGCCAACAAGGACAACAGGTTACTGAACTTTTGGGACAGTTGTCAAGAGAAGATGAACTCCAGCGCCCCCTAGTGTTTACAGGGGACCCTGTGTGTCACTGTTGTTTTATTTATACCGACCTGAGCCATCTGTTTTGAAATGACTGCTTATAAATAATAATCTTAAGATATTTTTGGTTCATGTTCTATTCCTCCAGCAGCACACACTCTCATTTTATCAGCCAAGATCATGAACATTAGTCTCACAATGACTGCATGACTTAGAGCAATACTTGCTTCTTATTGACCAGCAATTTTTTTTTGTTTATTTGTCCGTATAAATCAGATTGTCTGAATTCATTCAAGTAAAATTCTGGATCCTGAATAAGAAAGGGGGCACCAGCTGTGAGAGAACAGCTCACACAGATGAAGAGAGCGCTCAGGTGCTAGTCAACTGTACAGGTTCAAATCCCAACTAAGCCAAATTTTTTTGTCAGTTTTTTAGACACAAAAAAAGGAGGTAACTTCACTCAGACTGTCATTCTGCTCTATGCACGTCAACATAGTCTGTTGGTTTTATTCCTGTTAAATGTATCTAAAACCGCCACTGCTGACACAAGTGTTGTACTTGAATCGGCGTCACCCATAGGAGACATCGTGTACAGCAGAGGTTTTTGCGCAGTTGAACATAAAGCAACAGGTGATTGACATTTAATAAAATATAACTTGGGTACATTTGTATTTATGAACAGATTTAATACACATTCACAGGCATTTATGTTCATGAAAAAGAGAAAGAATAGACATTTCAGATGTGCGTCATAGCCACTGGCTTGATTCCCTGTCACTTAGCAGACAATAAGTGTTGATCCCTTTTTGGAATTCAATGAAGTCATTTGGTTTTTGATTCCAGAAGTTAACAAAAATAACAAATCACAAGAGGCCTTCAGCAGAGACGTGTGACACGCTTCACTGCCTGAAGATTCACACCTGTTCTGAGGTGCATGCAGGGCTGTAAACAGCATTTTCCCTCACCAAACTGCACTGTTTCATCTCAGTGTTCCCTTTAGTTAGTTAGCACAGATAGTGTTCATTAGTTTCCTATAAAGCAAACACAACAGAGCTGTAGTTATGATTCCTCACAGACAATACATCACAGCGATAAAAACTATATATTCCTTCCAAATATCCTCAAAAGTAGAGGACAAATCAAAAGAGGTGAATCTTTGGCGCATTCATGTGAGACACCTTCTCTCAAAGTGCTCCCGTTTCGGACGGTTCACCACTGCTGGAGTTTCAAATCTTTCCATCTTCAGAGGATGAGCGGCAGTTCTGCCAGGTCACAGTTTGAGGCATGAAATGCAGAAAAATAATCCCCAGAAGCCACCGAGCTTCTCTCTGAGGTGTGAAATCGATTTAAATCCCCATTTAAAGAATGAAAGAGTGTTACTGAAGCATGTGGTTGGCTCGCTGTGTTTGGTGAACCTGGTAGACCACAAACATTGACACAAGTTTATCCCCGTACAAGTTACAGATAATGCAGCTTTCCCTCAGTTCATATTTAAAATATTCCCTTGTGATTCATCCCTTTTTTCCCCTCTATATTCCCCCACTGCATAGACATGTTTCACAGCAGTCACGTGTGTAGTGAGCTCCCACAGCAAGCAGCTGTTGGCAGACGGCTCCCCTGGTTAAGACTCTCCCGGTCGATGCCTGTCCTTCCATTGGAGGCCTGATCGTCCTCTGTTCGCCAGTGAAGCCGTGGTGAAGGCGACGTCATGGACGCGTCAGTTGACACTGGCCTCCTCACAGACCGCCTCAGCCACAACCCCTGAACACACAATCACACTGTCAGTCCAACTTGTTGTCAACACTCAAAACAACGCACATGGATATGGCATTAATAAACCTGTAAACACCAGGGACCAGGCCTTCACGATGGTCGGTCCGAGTCGGTACCTTTATATTTTAGCGTTTCCACCGAAATGGTTCGGACCAACCGATCCGACCGGTACCATTTAAGGTGACCCTTGTCTGGGGGACCGAATGGGGTCTGACGCCCACGGCGCCACCCACTGGACAGTCACGAGCGAGCAAAATCTTGAGTTGAGTTACGACGGCAGCCATTGCAAAAATCGCTCACGGCCGAATCGACATGGAAGAAATGCAAGCGTTTCTTCTTCGGCGAGGACAATAAGGAGAGTTGGTTCTTGCGATCGAGCCGGCGCGGAGGTGTGTCGCGCGAATATTGCGAGGCTCGAAAGGCCACGTGATTTCCAGTGGATTGTGGGCCGCGGTCGCCATGTTTGAAATGGTCAAGAGACCGTGAGACGCGAATCTGTAGATACAACGAAAAAAAAAAGAGTCGCTGGACGATACTGGATCTGTCGGGCAAATATTATATATCGTGTTCATCTCAGCTGGTTGTGGTTGGACGGTGGCGGCTGTTGCGACCGCTAAAACAGCAATACTGTTGTAATAGCGATGGTTTATAAATAGCGAGGGGAATAAAATATCTGTTTTCACTTTACGTAGAGGTCTCATGTATAATGCATTATTACTGCGTTCTTAAGAAATCAAGAGCATTTATGACTCTTCATAATCGTGTACTGACATTTTTCATCAGGTGCATAATTTGTAATAATATACTATGTGGTTAGCTTAAGGGTTATGGTTCAGGTCTCTAGATTATAAATAACTTATGTTTATATTTATTTATGTAAAATATTTATAAACTCAAGTGACCACACATTATTATGAATGTTCATAACACCTTGTATAATGCCTTATAAATGCATGATGGTCTCTTATGTAGTAATAATGCACTATAGAAGAGACCTTTCAGTCAAGGGTGACCACATTTATGATGTCGAATTATGTAGCGTATTGATCTTCTCCCTCTACACCAACAACTGCACCTCCGAGCGCAAGACAGTGGAGATGACAGTGGACGTCAGGAGGCTTCCCCTCACCATAAGCAGCAGCCGTGGACTTCAAATTCCTGGGAACAACAATCTCCCAGGACCTGAAGAGGGAACATCACCTGCATCCTGCCCAGTCGAGGAGACACAGTCTCCTGTGCTTCACTTCTAAACGGCAACCATCCAGTCCCACACCTCCATCACTGGGTGGTGTGCAGCGGCCACACAGCCGGATGGGAAGAGACTGCAGCGGACTGCCGAGTGGTCAATGTCCCCAGCCCTCAACCCTCAGGAACTGGACAAAACCAGGACCATGAAGAGGGCAGGGAACATCATCAGAGACCCCCCTCACCTCAGGCAGGTGCCACACGGCCCTGCGGACAAAGACCCCCCCCCAGACACAGCAATAGCTTCTTCCCCTCCACCACAGCTCCAGTGTGCTCTCACTGTTCCCCTTCATTCTCCCACTCTCTCGGGTAAAGCACTGACTCAGGTGCGTGCACACTGACTGATCAGAAGAGACATTTCTCATGTCCAGGAATCATCATGCGCTGTTCTTGGTGGTAAACGTCATGCACAACTCCGCGGATGAAAAATGCCTCAAAAGAACACTGAACTCGATGCAACGGGACCCGACCCAGACCACTCACTGGCAACACTAAAGACAGAAAGACACATTAAAAACACTTTGTGGCTTAGTAACAATAGGGAAACATGTCATGACACCATGACTTGACATGCATATCATGTGTTATTTGATCATACATTATTTCATTTTATTTAGAGACCGAACATAAATGAGAAATCACGATCTTTGCAAGTGGTGAATATCTTGGCAACAGAATATGATCTTTAAAAGGCACTTTATTACAGGGTATTTAGTTCAATATTTTTGATCTAGGAAAGAAAAGAAAAGGATTTCAGCTTAAAAAATTCCATCAACAACAATTCAAGTGTAGCACTTTGGCTCTGACGTCGTGAGGGCCGTGTGTGGCCCCGGGGCCGTGCACCTCTGTGCTGCAGACATACTGTACACCAGAGAGAGACTCACGTAGTCTGAGCTTGATGGGCCAGATGAGGAGGGAGCAGAGCACCAGCACGGCAGCCACAGTGACTCCACCAGTCACCGCCACCATGACGTTGTGGTAGAACCACACTGGGGTGTTGCAGTCCAGCGCCGTCCTGAGGACACACAGACACAGCCGTCACTCAAGGACCGCAGTTCGACGGCTGTGACATGTGGTGTATGAAATGTGTGTGTGTGTGTGTGTGTGTGTGTGTGCGCTCCTCACGGGCACGGGTTCAGGGCCTGGATCAGCATGACAGCGACGCCGTTAGCGAACTTGTCGGTGAAGCTCATGGCGCCGTAAACAAACGCTCCACTTTGCTGCAGAAGGAAGAAAAATGAGTCATTTCCATGGCAACCATCTCCAAACTCAACGCTCATGTGACACACCTTTGAACAGGTCAAACACTACTTGACTAAGCTCAGGAGTAGTGACAGGTCGATGAGGTTTCATAAAACAGTGTCCAGATTTTCAGAGGCCACCAGATGGCGCTGTCTGCTGTAAAATGTTGGGACTTTGAACTAATTCAATGAAACCTCGCATCATTTCTAAAGCTACAGCGCCACCTAGTATAAACAGATCATTTGTTGACTTTCTAAATATAATTTGACCGGCACACATTTTTATCATAAATGAGCTTCATGCATTACATTACTTTATTAATAACATTTGTATAAAAATACGATGAAGGTTTTGTTTGAAAGTCGAACTTAATGGATTATACTGCACGAGTTCAGGAGGTGGTCGTCATGGCTACCGTCTGGTGGCCCATCTGGCAGCGTGAAACTGAAGGCACTTTCAGTTCTCTCTTTTTTTACTCGAACTTCTTTAATAATCTATTTTGGATCATCGGACGAAACTGGTGACATTTCCACTTTTTTTTCCCATCGATTTAATCTCCAAGGAGGAGAAGAAGACTTAAGACATTCACACCCTGTAAAGACAACATTAATTTGCAAAAAAAAAAAAAGATTCAATTCACATGTAATAATAAATATAATGACTGAAATGCCTCATAAAATACTCCATAAATCTGTATTAAAACAGGGTGGCCACTGAGAGACTGGAGGATGTGAAACAAAAATAATAATATGTACAAAAGTTCAGCTCAGCTCTTTCAAAAGTCAACTCAAAACCCACCTTTTCAGAATAGCTTTTGAAAACTGACTGTAAAGTGTCTGAGTATCTGAAAAAAAGCGCTAAAACTAGAAAACCATTGCATTATCATTATTTAAATATGCCTTCTTAATTTTCAATCATTATTTCTATATACTTTTTATATAATTACACATAGATTTTTAGTTATATATATGTCACTTAATACCAAAATTATTCATACCCCATCAAAAACAAACAGTTCCTTATTTTTTTCAGTTACACATGAGCTTCAGATTCTACTTAAATAGGACACACAAGAAAGACTGAAGCCATAACCAATTTATTTAAGATAGAAAGTGTAAATAAACATCTTTAACAGGGTGAAAACAGAAAAATCATTACTCAGTTGCAAACCCCTTATTTTTTATCACAGCCTCCAAAGATTTTTATAATTGCTCACAAGCTTCCTGTATATATCGGCAGGAATTTTGGACCATTCCTCCTTTCCAAATGTCTCCAGATCTTTGTGGTTGGGGGTTTCCGTGCTGTCACCCGTTTCTTGAGCTCCATCCAAAGGTTCTCGATGGGGTTTAAATCAAGACTTTGACTTGACCACTTCATAACATGAATATCATTGTCCTGGAACCATTTCTTCACCTCCTTGGCCCTTAGCTTCAGATGAGGTTTTGGGGTTTTCTTGAAGAATCTTCATGTGCTGCTCTTTCCTCATGATTCCTTCCACTTTAACCAAGGTCCACTGGCAAAAAAGCAGCCCCACAGCATGATGCTTCCACCTCCATGTTTCACAGGAGGGAGTGTTCTTTGGTTTAAAGGCATCGCCCTTCTCTCTCCAGATGAAAGCCACATCTCTGTGCCCAAAAAGCTCCATCTTTGTTTCATCTAACCACAGAACAGACGACCAAAAGCTTTGATCTTTCTTTACAGGTGATTTTGCCAAGGTCAGACAAGCTTTTACATACTTTGGTTGAAGCAGAGGGGTCTTCCTTGGTCGACGTCCATGGTCGAGGCCACTTTGGTGCAGTATCCGCTGGAGTGTCTGCCTTGATAGAGTCACAGCACTCGAACGCAGTTCCCTCAGAACAGCCTTGGTAGTCGTCGTTGGATTGCATTCAACATCCCACTTGATCTTTCTAGCCAGCTGAGGTGAGACTATTGACTTCCGTCCACGTCCTTTGAGGTTTTTGAAATTGTTGATGATACTTAACACTGTTGCTACTGGCACCTGAAATTGTTTGGGAATTTTTTTGTGCCCTTTTCTTCATTTTTAGCATTTACAATGCGTGTTCTCAAGTCCTCACTGAGCTATTTGCCATGGCAAGTCTTGTGTTGACTCTAAAATGACTGAAATGTAACAAGCAAGTCAACTTTTATAGTCTGGTTAAAGAACAAAATGCAAACTCAGACTCTCAGAGACGACAGTTTGCTTGAATATCCTGTGGATATCAGTCTTAGTATCACTGGGGTATGAATAATTTTGACACACATCACATGACATGACTGGTCATAGTTTCAGACTGGCCCACATATATTATTTATGTCAAATCTACGGTGAAATACTAAAGAAGAAAGAGAAAAATAAGGAATACCTCGTTTTTGACAGGGGTATGAATAATTTTGGGCTTAAATATATATATATATATACACACATATATATATATATATATATATACACATATATATATATATATATATATATATATATATACACATATATATTCATACCCCTGTGTGTGTGTGTATATATATATATATATATATATATATATACACACAAAACCGGTTCTGACTGTGTAGTGTCAAAAAGATATATATATATATATATATATATATACATATATATATATATATATATATATATATGTGTGTAGTGGAAACCCTGGCTGCTTTTGTTCAGGGATTCCTCCATATTTTTGTTGATGTTATCATTTTATATATATATATATATAGTCATGGCGACAAAGCTTACCGTCTGGTCCCCGATGAGCTCGGCCGTCATGGACAGGGATATGACCAGGATGGTGGCGGAGCCCGCCCCCAGCAGGACAGCAGCACCGTAGACCCGCTCGCTCATGCAGGGGTCCAGTAGAACCCAGCCAGAGAAGATGGCGATCAGCAGCAGGCCCAGGAAGTAGGTCAGCTGCACCGTCCACGGAAGACACAGGAAAGTAACAGGCCATAAACATCTTCATGTTCACTGCTACTCATTCATGCGGTTCAAGCAAAGAGCAAACCGTGGCCTGCACGGTCATAAACCCCATAACTTTAATAAAGTAGATAAGGACCATAAATCAGTGCTCAGCCAGGAGAAGCTTATGACTGAAGGATCACAGGAGTCTTCACCGTGTGGAAGCATCTGTCAGACAGATGGAGTTAAGGAAGTCACGTACGCTTTTCCCGATGAGCTTGTTGAGCGGCTTCATGATGAAGGAGGACAGGAACCCGCTCATGTACATGAGCAGAGGAATGGTGGCGATGAATTTCTGACGGGAGAACAAGGAAGGAGTGAAGAGGTGGAGGAGATTGAAGACGCAGAGCCAGCTCCTTACCTTGGACAGCCGCAGTGAGCTGGTGAGGTACATGGAGATGTAGGTCTGCGACAGGTTGACTATGAGTCTGGTGCACATGTAGAGAGCAGCCACCTGAACACACAGACGCACAACGTCGTCCAAACAGGAAGTGAGCTCATCTTCACATGGGATCCTCCACAGACCTGGTAGAACGATGGCTGCCTCAGCCAGCACTTCCACTGCAGGAGAAGGGGAAAGTTCTTCTGACGACGATGAAGCAGCGGGGTCTTCTCGCCCTCAGCCTCCTCCTGCTCTCCCTCTGGCCTCCCCTCCGCCGTGCCCAGGTGGAAGATGGTGGAGAAGGCGATGCCGATGCCCAGCACGATCAGAGCCAGGTTCTGGGAGGCGGATACTTCAATTCACCATGACACAGTTTGGGGCAAAAACACAGCTCAGACTGGAACAGAATCACTGTCTTTCAAATATTTCTGAAACAAGTTGTGGACTTCACGTAGCACGTTTCCAGTTAGCAATGAATACAGAGTTTACATCACACAAGGAGAAAAAAAATTGCGAAAAAAACGCTCTTTTCTCTGTCATCTTTTTAAAACCATTTTGAGCGTTTTAACCAACGACACTTACTGAGCTAAAAAAAAAACAGAACACTGGAAGAAAGTTTAGGCCATTCGGCAACTGCGGTTACTAATCTATGTTTTAATCATTCATTATTATTATTATTATTTAGTTCCAGTGTCACCGCAGCTAATCATTACAGCTGGAATTTCTCAATCCGGTTTTTCATATAACGTCACCGGAGAAACAGTATGCAGCGGACAAACTTGTACACGCCTTATTGGCATTTTTATTTTCAGTCATAACTGTGAGCTTCTGCCATTTTAAAACAATAAACAAAAATCCGACCTTGCTGCCAAATTGCTGACAACGTGACCTACTCCGGTTAGTTTTATTGCATTGAACAGACCTTTTAATATTGCACAATGCGAACACGTTCTATGGAAAACACAAAAATGGGGCACCCCTTTTTTATTTTTAATACACCATAAAATAACCATTTTATTTGAATTCAGAGGACTGGGTTTCTTCTCTTTGCTCGTGCTTCTACCATTACAAACCAGTCCAACCAAACATGTAATTGATCAAACCTGGCTGTTAAAACAGACTTTGTTTGGATCATAACTTCACAGAAGTGAATCTCATGACCTCCTTTTACTTTATGAATGAATGACTTGTTCTGTCGTGACTGACTGACTGAAAAATGGAAATGAATTATTATAAAATAGGAGCCACAGCCTTGGGCCCAGGCTCTGTGGGGGATATGTTTTTTTTGAAGATGACTCCAAAACAAACATGATCTGGGAAGCAGGTTTGGCCACATTATCAGATCACAAATGACTGGAAGTTTTGATGCTTCTTAAGGGGAAGCCACTTCATGCAAATATGCTCGGCCTGAACGACTAGTTTCACGGCTTGTGTGCTCACAATCACGCATTTCACTGAGCGTGATTTCAAGCCATGCATGCACAAGTTTGAAAAGACCTTGTTTCATGTTTGCATAGTTGAGTTCAAATAATTGTAGCGTGTTTTGAGCTACTTAAGGGACCATTTTGAACTATGGACATTGAAGAAATATGAAGAAAAATGCTTTGATTCATCAATGAGGTGACAGAAAACAATGAAAAATACATCACAAAAATAGCTGCGTTGGAATGTCAAGCTCAAATATACTGGTTTATTTTGAACATAGCTGTGTTACTGTGACTGAGCTGCTCTAGAGTGTGACGCTCACCCTGAAGATGGACATGTCTTTTGGTCCAACTGAATCGGTGAGTGGATCCGAGTTATCTTTCCCTTGCAGGTGGAGCAAGAGATAAGCCACAGCATAGACTGTGATGTTGGCCACAACTGTGAAGGCATACCTGGAGTCAGAGAAGGAAAAAGAGAGGGATCAAATTGGAGTTTGAGCTTGTCTGTGGGTGTGTGCACTTGTTTATCTCTCCTTGTGGGAACTTCAGCGTCGTGGTTAAGGTTAGCCATTTGTTTTGGGTGTTTAAAGTTTTGGGTGAGAGGCTGGGGAAAGGGTTATGGCAATGTGAGGTCCTCACAAGGATAGAGATATAAGTATCTACTTGTGTGCATGCGTTTGTGTGTGGGGAGGTGGGGGTCACCTGTAGGCCGTGAGCTCGACCTTTGCGTGCTCACATGTGACCAGCTCAGGTATGAGTGACAGGTGGGATATCTGAGTGGCGGCCCATCCGAACTGAAAGATGATGATGAAGGGGATGAAGTAGATGAGACTGGCCCACTGGGGGGTGTTTTGGTCGCAGCCCAGACACTGGTTAAAGATGAAGGCGAAGGACAGGACCACACACAGCGTCCCTGAAACAGACACGGCAGCTCCATCAGTTCTGTACCCGCTACCGAAAGCAACCAAAAACTGAAGTTGCTGACATTTTCAGGACATATTGCAAACAGGAAAAGGAACAAAGGAACAGATTTTAGTGGTGTTTCAAAGTGCTGTTGAGGTCAGAGCTGCAATTCTTCTTCGTTCCTGAGTCTATAAATATATACTGTATATATAAAATATAGATAGATAGATAGATGGACAGACGGACGGACAGATAGATACCATAAATGTGGGGAAACATTAGGTGGGACCACAGAACTGAGCTGTTCAAACTGAAGTTTTCACCTTTTCATTTCATTTCGACTTCACTTTCCGCTTCATAGTTGAAGATTTGGGCCGACTATTTTCTTATCTCTACTCTGAGGTTTCTCTCATGCCTGTTTGTTCCGATCCAAAGTTCATGACACACAACCATCCAAACTGTCACAAAGGTCTAGAAAGCACGCTGTAATGAGCGGAATTACACAAACAACATTCCAGGGAAAATCTAGTAAAAAAAAAAAAAAAAAAAATCTGTCATCCGACTTTTCTCTGAGTCGTCACATTCTGAGCCTTCACTTACGCAACCAGTCACCAGTTGCTGTTTATTGCATCTGTGATGGATGAGTTTATAACGGAGCATGAAAGCCAAGACAAAGATGAATATCATTCATTATTATTACTACAACGTTACGCTGGTAGCTTTACAACGCTTTGATCTGCTTTCTCTCGTGAATAAATTGCAAAGAATTTTAAAAAGTGAGCAAGATAGAAATTAATTTTGTTCTAGACGATAGAAGGTGGAGCTACCTGTTTATTAGCATCGGCTTCTGGTCTTATAATAGTGTTTCAACAGCGCATGCAGGATTACAAAAACATTTTTTTTTGCAGGATATATGGTTCAATACATAGTATTACAATTATAACCACATGGTACATCAAAACTTGAAGGATTTTTTTTTCCTTTTTTTCCGAGCAGCAAATGTCAAAGCTGATGTCAAAATCCAATGCATTTGTAATGAACTATGAGCAAGCAGCGACCCGGATACGTGGTCACATGATCGCAAAACCCTTGTTTGCAACAAAAAAAAAACTGCAGGAAACTACGCCTACATCAGCAGGAAAAAGAACCAGACATCATCACCCAGTTCAGACCACCGACACATGTGCATCTACCGGAGCGTCACATGATCAGTGACACATGACTGGGTGAAAGTTAGAAGCATGTTGACATTGGATTGAAAAGGCAATCTATATAATGACTTTATAAGTAAAATTAGACTACAATATTTATATTTAAAATACTTTTTTTTTTAAAAAGTGGTAGCCATTTAGGAAAGTACTAAACTTTGAAGTCCACATTTAAAAAAATAATGGCTATTGAAACTTATTTATTCAAAATCCGGTGGCACAGATTTACTTCCGTACCTTCCTGCTGTCCCACACTGAAGTGAGAATGTGGACTCACCTACGAGATGCCAGCTCTTCCTTTTGCCATAGTTCCCACAGCCGGGTGTGTGGTCCGACTCGTAACCCACCAGGGGTGTGGAGAGAGCGTCAGCTATCTGTCCCACCAGCAGCAGCACCCCTGGTGACAGGTGAGGAGAACGGTTCAAGGTAAGACATTATTATTCCATTACTATCCGGCTCATGGAAGTTTCATGTTCTGCTAGGATCCCCACACTGTCTCCTTATCTCTTCTGAGCTTCCATGAACCAGGAAGTTTAGTCAGCGTCTTCCAGACTTCCTGCTGGATCTAAACATACCGTCGGTCTCATGACTGCTCAGAATTTTATTTACATATTGCAATTAACATTTACTTAAATATAGGTCAGACAAGAACCAGTTCTCGCTTGGAGAACATCGAGGGCAGACACAGGGAGAAAGAGAGCCATTTCCGCTGTGAAAGTGGAGAGGAGACAGTGGGGTCTTGCTGTAGAGAGTGGTATACAAGAAGTTTTCAATAAAGTGGAAGCAGATTTTACAGAATTTACTTAAAATTAATGTGTTTTCTGTCTTATTTTAGGACATTAAAACGGTTATACTGAGCGGATTCAGGGTCCAGAAAGCTGAGGCCAAATGTGATTCCTGCTGATACTCAGGTTTAATCTCAGGACATGACATTTAGATCTCAACTTCAATATGATGATGTTCTGAGGTCACTTCTTCTGGCACAAGTCAGTCAGTCAAACATACTGTACACAGGTATTTTCAGATGACGACCACGCAGCAGCTATTGCTGAACTGAAGTGCCCTGTTAAAGGTCTAGTTCCATGTTTGCATCAAGGAACAAGTGCCCTGTTAAAGGTCTAGTTTGCATGAGGGAGCGCTTCAGTTTGGGCAGGTGACAACAGAAGCTATGGAGGAGGTGAGTTGTTATCAGAGTTCAGTCGACATAGGAAGCAGGTGACGAAGCAGCAGTATAATCTGGAGGTTTATCCGCAGACAGAACCTCAAGTGTGTGAAGTGGACAGTGACCGGTGGGAACTATCACTCAAGTTGAGTTTGGGTTTCCAAGTGGAGCTTTTCACACTTCATTTTCGGATGATGTTTTCTCATATGGTTATATGAACAGTATCGGATCACCTTGAAAGTCATACTGCGAGAGAGGAGTTTGAAACATGATGAAGAACATGATGGGAAAATGAATCATCCGCGATGTTTGACTGTGACAATTTGTCATTTGTGCTTGCATTGGTATTTCACTTCCTAATTTTAGCAGGTGAGTCACATTTTTACTGGACTGCCATAACGTCGACGCTTCTGTTTTATGACAACTTTGAAGTCGACCAGTTGAGAAAAGAGGCCAAAAATATAAGTTATATTCCCAGGAAGTGACATCATAAAGATCCTATAGGAATTTAAAAAATAAAATATTGACTCCACACCCAATAATTCAGAGAAAAGCTTTTGATATATATATATATATATATATATATATATATATATATATATATATATATATATATTCGGAGACTTGTTATCAGAGTTTGACGGAGTATATATATATATATATATATATATATATATATATATATATATACATACACACTACTCCACTGCAGCCTTATTTTCCCTTTAACCCAGAAAACATTTCTTAAAAAGTCACAAAATCTAAGAAGTGGAGTCGGTGTGAGTGTAAAACTTTCAACCTGGCACATCTCACCTCGCGAGTTGCAGAGCTTTTCTTTCCTCACCTGCATACGTGGTCTCGAAGCCCAGCACCGAGTGGTAGAAGATGAGCAGGTAAGTGAACCACATGGAAGCGCACAGGTCGTTGAGAAAGTGGCCCACTGCATAGCTGAGTCTCTTGAAGAAGGGCAGAGAGCGGGCCGGTTCCGACATGATCGTGTCTACTCACGCGCCGACGAGATGACTCAGCTGTTCAACACCTTCATCGGGTTAAATATCAGTTTCTGGTGGGTTGAACTCACAATACAAACGTGTTCCCCGAGCCTCCCTTTGACATGGTCCCATTTGCGCGGCTTAACGTACAATAGCTGACTGTCACCCGGTTCCATGGAGCAGCCAATTTCCTCCAGAGATCAGGTGACAAACGCCGCTGAGGAGGAGACACTCGAGCCTCACGGAGAGAACATTTTCAACCTCAGGAACACCTGTACGCCAACTGTTGTCAGGAGAAAACAGCCAACAAGAGACTCTGCGTCTTTGTGGTTTAAAAAAAAAAACAAAATGGAATGTTGGAGTTCGAGTTTTCAGGCGGCGAACATCTGTGACATAAACGCTACCAGATGTAAACAAGTCCAGGACCGGCAAAGATGACGCAACGCCGGAGCGGACCAATGGGAGGACGGGATTCCAGCTCCAGCGAGATGATAATCGGCAGGTTTAACAGGAGGTCGTTGAGTAACTCGCTTAACTAAAACGCGTCTTACAAAACCATGACACGAGCGCTTCACCGGAATGAAACAGATGAAAAAGAGTATCTGGAAGTTAGATTGTTCCTGTATGTTCGAGAAAAACAATTGAACCTCCCGGGATCCGCGCATTGAGGAAATACAAATAAAGGAGGAAGTGAAAAATAAATAAAAACTGACTGAGTGAATTTGACGTTTTCTCTATCGATTTAAAGACAATTTAAAGGGGGCGACGTGTGTCTTCTTAGGACGAACCTGATGTCACTGAGTTTTCATCTGTGCCAAACCAAGACTAGCAGGGAAACCTGAGATGGACTTGACAGCCGTATCTTTCACTGCATTCATTCAAATGTTTTATTGCACAGTAGTTTACAGCATAGCAACCTGACGTGTCCTTCAACCATCCAAGACCGAGGCTGAGGCACTGTCGACCTCAGTCCTCAAAATGGTCAAAGTTACTAGACTCCACAGTGCATGATATTGAAGCAGGATATTTAGTGGTGGTATCTGAACACGACTTAAGGAAATCCTCCGTCCTCTCCCCCTTCACAAGGATGTGCAAGCTCGAACGCCTCTGGTCAGTTTCCTTTTTTCTCCATTTGGAATGGAGAAATTACAAATTTCAAGAACCAAAATGGCTTTTTTTTCCATCACTTGTTTTAATAGAGTTATTCAACTGTCATTCTCCAACCCAGAGAGAAAATTAAAAATACAATTAAAAAAAAAAATCAGGAACACACTAGAATCTACAATCCTTCGGAACAAATGGAAAAAAAAGACAAAATAAAACAACAATGGAGGATTCAAATGGTCTTGTTATACTTTAACAGAAACATTTTTTTTACATAATCACTGAAAGTTTTCATTCTTGTAGTTGAGAGGTTCTCATCTGAGGGTCAAGCCCTGACCCCTGGAAGCATCCAAGGTCAGCGTGGGAGCTGCATCCCACTGTCCATCAAGTCTTTTATGAGATCAGCTTCACTGAGAGCGCAGCGTCTCTGCACGCGCGAGTGCGTGTGAGTGGGTTTGTCTCCCTCGGACACAACCCAGCGTCTTTTCAGACTCCTCAGCAGTTCAGTCCTGCTCAATTCTCAGTTCAGTACGTCTCCATAAATACAGTCCACCATTGGGGTCACGCTCCATCGCTGGCTGAAGACCTGTTGCCTTTTGGTTGATTCGGTACATGAGCTGAGTGAACATTCTGCTGCCTGGTGATCCAGTGAGTCCCGGAGACTCCAGGAGGGGACGAACAGAACCAGGGAGAAGAGTGAGGAAGGCTGGGGAGAAAGAACCAAGGACAAAACGAAGACATACAGCCCACTCGCTCTCATTTGTGCCGCTGCAGAACTTTCCTCTTCCTCCTCTTGAAGAAGCAGCAGCACCTGTGACACAAGACACCAGAACTTCAGGCCGACCGGAGAAGATGCAGACAGGATGTAGTTAAAAACCTAACTGTTCCTACATAAACAAGAGAAGCACTGTCCACAGGCTTGGTCTGTAACTGAAACTAATATGTGTCTGTCTTGTGGTTAACTTCTATTGAACAGTCATCGCCACAGTTCCACATTGTTCCTGTGATCATAACTCGCCGGCCACATCCTCATTTTTGGACCCTCTGCCGTTTGTCAGCATTGATTTACGGATATACTGACTGTTATCTTGAAGCTCTAAAAATTACACGCAGGTTCTGCTCCAGCTACTTTTGACCAAGTCAACATTTAGTGCAGAAGCAGCCACCGAGTTGAAGCACATCACAGTAGCTGACACAGATGACTGGTCTGTCGGGCTGCAACAAATTATCTCATCAACAAATAGAGAGGAATATAGCATCACAAGTGAATATTATGACTTCACAATCTTGACTCTTAAAAGGTGTGTTTAAAAGTCCAGCCTTTCCACTCAAAAACAACAGTGGACGTGGTTCTTCATGAAAATGAATCGATGGTCAGCATCTGTGGGGTCCGGGGACCCTGGCTGAACACTGACTTACATGAACTTTTAACAAACAAATATCCACCAACCATTTCAAGATAAGCAGTTTGAGCAAGGAAGTACAGGATCAATGACAGTCCAGCAACCCGCTAAGGTTACACAAGTTAGATCAGCTTAAGACAGATACAGCACATCAACTCAGTCCTGACTGTAACATTCGAAGTACCTGCTCTCACCTGCTCACTGGAGTTTTCTGTGCAGGCGGTGGTGTAAGCATACAAGACATTATTTAGCTTAACTGCACACACTCTGTCCTTGAGTCCACCTGTCCTGTACTCCACTTATCTTTGTCATGCTCCAACTGTTGGGCGGAATTCTCATTGCATTTAGTCAGTGACAGTTCACCTCTTTAACAGGCCATCTGTAGGTTTAAGGAAGTTTAAGAAATTTAAGCTTTAAGACCTTGTATAGACCAATTTGATCAAATTCAATACTTTGAACATCATGACCGTATTTGACTTTCCGTTTGTCAGGTAGTATTCACCCCATTAAACTAAGACAGACGACATCCCAGAGAATGGTGCAGGTTTCTGCCTATTACTGTATGGACTCCACGAGAACCAAGGTCAGTCAAAGCACATTGTTGACTTTAATAGCAATGTTTTTTCAAAGCGGACTAACTTGCCGCATCAGTAGTGGATATCATTATATTTACACATTACACCATGTGACCTGCTACTGTGAGCAGGAGCCGTAGACAACTCTAGTGTTTGAGTGTGCTTCTTACTTGGTGTCATCAGCCACCTCCACCTCAGCGTTGGCGGTGATTGGTGCGTTAGAGTGACCTGCCGTGGGGTCATCCGTGTTCAGCTCGCCGTTGGTTGAGCTCATCACCTGCAGAAAACAAGAGAGCAAAGACTTGACATCAAAAACACATGTCCGTGATGAGAGAGACAATGTGGAGATGTCAACAAACCTCCACAAAGCTTGGAGCTCTCGTGACAACAAAAAACATTTCCATATCCAAGTAGAGAAATTGCTTGTGGATGTTAATAAAATGCACTCCAGAGCTTGTCATGGCCTCACCTTCAGCCCCTGCCATGTAAATAAACTCAAGTGTGTCAGTGAGGAATACATGTTCCCAGATCATCCTGTAAACCTTGAAACTGCTTCAACCCAGATTGTTGAATATTACATAGCATCATCATTGCGGCAGAATGTATGTAGTAAAATGTATCTAGAAAATCTGTTGATTCAAAACACTTAGGACAATAAGACTGTTACAATGAACGTTAAGATTACATTATTACTTTCTTTATAATCCTTATTATGATTCAAGCCATAACTCCGCCCCCTCCCGACACACCATGTCAACGACTGACAACTAACAACTTGCTTTGTAAAAAACAAAGCTGTAAATATCTATTTGTACCAAAATAACTACTATTTAAAGTTTGGAACTGTTCTGTGGTTTCCTCCTGTCATCGCATCAATAGCAGCCCGCTTCCATGCCATCAGACTCACCGCTAGATTATGGCGGTAAACAAATATGCGGCCAAAATACCATTGTGAAAGGTTTGAGAATGTGAGAACTTGGATCATATTCAGCGAAGATACCGCACAGAAAGACAATTTAATGTAAACCAGTAAGATGACACTATGAGTTGGGCATTATACAGGCACTAATAATACATCTAGGGCGTCCTGCTGAGGAAACAGGGCGTCCATTTTTTCATGTTTTTCAGTTTATCTAAGACGCCCTAAAGCTACAGGCCTGTCTCACAAACTAACAAAGTAGCTTCATGTATCAAAGCACAATGTTAAATGCAATTTCAAAGTTACAGTAAGTGAAAGCGTGAAAAATGGCCGCCTCGCTCAAAACACTCTATTAAACCACAAAGACCTACAAACATGGGGCATGAACTGTTCACGTGGATCACTTCCGATTTCAAGGATTGCAAAAGTCGATCACCGAAGCACTTCGAGCAGCTTAAGCTGACCTGTTAGTAATTCAATATAAGACAGACTGGCATGTCAACTTGGTGTGAGACGATACTTTTCAAAACAAAAGTCACACCTCTGTGTTTAGGAACAGGAAATACAGTTCCTCCTGCTCAAAGATAAAAACACACTTCTTCTTTCAAGACAATATTGAGCAGTGGATCAAAAGTTTCTCTGTAAGCAGCTCAGTTTACAGCGAGCGCCGCATCATCAATTCCATGACTCTCAGATCACGGAGCGTAACATTTTGTGCAGGCACATTGTCTGAGCTAAATTACTGGGTAATGGATGAACACGGTTGTAAACCACAGACACCACCAGTTAACATGATGTTTCATCTTCCTAACACTGTAGATAACTCTAACTGTGCGTGGCCCCCTTAAAATAGCAAGTGTGTGTATGCAGGCGATGCAGAGTCGATGCAACACAGTGATGACAAACAGGTACTATGCAATAATTACACACCTGATTTTTGGTCTGTGGGGTTTTATCTCTGTTGTTCGTCTGGAGTGGAGTCTCAGTGGCCACTGGTCCAATAGGAGTCGGCTGGAAACACAAATGTATAGATCATTAAAGACAACACCTCCATTCACTTTCTTCTTCCATCTACATTACAGCATCCGAAAGTTGCAATAATTTTCTGTAGCATTGCATCATCACTTTTTACAGATAGGAAGCAACACCTAACTTTGGGATGAGAGTGACTTTCACTCAATGCATTTTTATGTAGCGTTTTGTTTCCATTTTTACTTTTCTAATGAACTGTACTGTCAAGTTATTGTTGAATCTAAAAACACTCCTTATTTGAGGAATACCTTCTGATAGTGATATACTTCTTTCCAGAACATTAATATTTGAAAGGAAGCTCAGTCCTAGTACTGCTGAAACACATGATCTCCGTACTCACCAGTGGCTTTCCAGTCCAGTCATACTGGTAGTCAAAGATGTATGAATTCCGGTCAAAGAGATCCGTGAAGAGCTTCCTAAGATAGTCGTAGTCTGGCTTCTCGAAGAAGTCCAGCCGTCGCACGTACCGCAGGTAAGTTGCCATCTCTTCTGTTACACATAGCCAAGCATAAAAGGTCACATTAAAAAGGTTTATCAAGACTAAAGTAAAACATGTAGTGCATATAGCTAAAAGGGGCAAAGAAAACAAAAGAAAAAAGAAGCATAATAAATATTATGTGTACGAACCTGGAAAGCCCTCACAGAGGACTTCTATAGGTGTGTCTCTCTTTGTATCACCTATCTTCTGATAGCGTTCTTTCAGAGTGTCAGCCTAATAAGCAAAAAGAAACATTGTCACATTATCACTAACAAGCTCAGACTCCAGAGTAACAAGAAGCTTGTAATGGCCTCACCTTAAGCCCCTGCCACGGAAGGCTTCCTCGTAAGAAGTACATGAACATGTGACCAAGCGCTTCCAAGTCGTCTCGCCTGCTTTGCTCTGAAACACACAGACACAGCAGACTCATTTAAGACTGTCAGTCGTTTCAGGAAATATCTGCCTTTCAGTGAGACCATAATGCAATACTTAACAAATCCACTTGATAACCAAAACAGAAAAATCAATACAAAAACATTTTTTTTAAATGCGATATATAATGATGTATATTTGAATTGCTGACTGCACAGTTGAGACCAAATGGGCCAGGGAAGACACACAACCCTATAAAATATGGGCACAACACGAATTTATGGATTCCCAGGATCAAACTCCTCTGTCAAAAATGTTAGGACACAATAAGAGGGTGTTCCTGTGTCCACAAACATGACAGGACTTGTATGAAATACTAGTTTGTAGTGTTAACCTTGTACCCATAGTTTCTGCAGCACTAGGTGAACTATGTAGGTGTAGACATTTGTGCCATAAATTGATCAGTTGAAAAGAACCCCATACCTTTCCCCAGATGTGTGTTGATACTCATGTATCTCGCAGTTCCAGTCAAGCTCTTGTGTTCCCTGTAAGGGATGTGTTTCTTGGTCTCAGGGTCAATGTATTCTTTGGCCAGGCCGAAGTCTATGATATGGATGGTGTGTTGCCGCTTGGATCCGGGTCGACCCACGAGGAAGTTCTCTGGTTTCACGTCTCGGTAGATGAGGCTTCTGGTGTGAACAAACTCCATGCGCGTTATCTGAGTAAGAAATTATGATTAAAACCTTACAACATGGGTAAAACAGTGTAATAATGAAGGAGTCAGACAGTGAGCTGGACTTACCAGTTGGATAGCTATCATGAGCACAGTCTTCAAAGTAAATGTCCGCTCACATAGATCAAACAGGTCTTCTAAACTGGGTCCCAAAAGCTCAAGAACCATCGCATTGTATTTACCACAAGGGCCGAAGTAAAACACCTGAGGAACACCCTCTGTGTGGCACAGAACCAGAGCTCATATGAAATTCACAAATCCATTATTATTCCTCCCTCTCTTTAAAAAACATCACAGCAGAAAACATCGGGTAGACGAACGGCTCTCACCTGAGGTACCCAGTTGCTTGTAGAAGCGATACTCTAAGTGAAGCTGCGGTGCTCGGGACTTGATTGGCTCCTGAAAAAGGAAAAACCAGGGAGAATCAATGAACTTGTGCGATCAGGTCTCAGGAGGTTTGAAAAACATGAGCATTGAGAAGGTGTTTTACCAGTTTGATGGCCACATATTCATTGGTATACAGGTTCTTCCCAAGTCGCAGCTCTCCGAAGTTTCCACAGCCAATCTTCTTCCCCACTCGAAAATTCGGTCCAACCATGAGGACCCCAGAGTTGGTGCCTGTGCCCCGGCTGCTGTGCCCTGAGCGGCTACCCGTCTTTCCAGACATTCGCTTTCCATCCTCTGCATCACCTTTCCCCCCAGCGCCGCCACCCCCGCCGCCTCCACCTCCTCCTCCTCCTCCCCCACCCCCACCCCCACCACCCCCGCCTACTCCTCGCTTGTCGAAGTCCATCAGCTTGTGGTATCCTGGCTTCTCCACGATTACGGTGATTCCATGCAACTAAAACTACCACTAAAACGAGTGCCTAGCGGCTTGACAGTCAGCTTGACTGAAAGGTGCACTGACCCCTGGGTCGTTGGAATTTCAAAATGGCTTACAGCACTGAAGGAGAAAAGGTAAGGGGGGTTCTGAGTTGTGAAAAATGAACACAGTACTAAAAGAGTTTAGGGCTAACAAGTTGAATGCAACATGAATTCAATGAGGACTTCTAATGGTAGAGAGGCCCGCAGTATGATTGGACGAGGGGACCAGTTCCAATTAAATAAATACCCCCTTGCAGGGGCCAGAGATGGAGATGGGGGAGATAAACTGTCGAACTCTGCATCAACCAAAAACGACCAAATCGTTCTTTAAAATGAAAAGTCAAGCCTGCTTCTGGCCTCAGACATGCCAGCCCACCATGACAGCAGATCAGGTACCAAACTGTCAACTATCAAGATCAGACGCACGAATGGTCAGGTTGTTTGGCTCATAGCCGGTTTCACTGACAGCCAGGGCGAGAAGATCATCAGGGATCTTGGATGCTGAGGTCTCCAGTCCCAACCTAGGAGAAACAGAAATAGAATATTTAGTGATTCAGATCCAAGCACTGCTGTGCTAAAAACAGCTCAATGAACCTCTTCAGATAAACAGATTTCACAGTGGCGATCAGTGGGTGAAAAACTGAACTGAGCTCTGAATGTGTTGAACAGAAACCTTCATAAAATCTCTAAATTTTGTTGACTAGAGTGCCTTATTATATCTCACTACTGTTCTGAAATACATAGGCAATAAAAGAAAATTAATGAGGATACCAATCCGATGCCGGATCTGGTTTCGATACCAACAGAATTAACAAATCGGTAACTCTTAATACAAACAGCAGAGATTTCAGATCCATTAATAAGCATGACTATCGTGAGCTGAAATGCAAAGTTTTTGCTTCTGAACGCATTAACTCAATGCGATAAATGTCAGGATTCGGGCATCCGCCCCATGTCAGTCATTATTGCAATTGTCTATCATGCCAAATATGTATTTAATGACACCAAAGGAGCCAATTATATTTCATTTTGCTGATTCGACTTCCTTTTCTTGTCTGATGCGTACATCATTTTGCCACACAACCAACAACAATGACGCCAACATCAGAGCACACAGACCTCGGGTATTGGATCGGAATATTATCGGTATCTCTGTAGGCGTGTGATTGTAAGGCTGTAAATTTTTATTTTTTATTTTTTAATAAAAGACCACATTTACAATGATCACTTTCAACATGGTTCTGCTGTGCTCTATAGAATAAGGGGATGGAGAATATTGACAGTCAGATTTGGTTCTGAAATTGTGTCATTCAATTGAATGTGTACCATGATTCAGCGAACCCACACAAAAAGAAGGTAACACCTTGTTCCAGCCCACGCACCAACTTGCTTCAAGATACAAAACTGATGCAAACACAAACTACATTCGCTCCATGTGGGTGTTGACATTTTTCTACCATGACAAGTTGAAGGTAAGTCACGTGTGAAAAAGGAAATGCTATTTTCAACGTCCTGTCAGTAACGTTCCCACAGTCGTATGGTGGTGTAAAATTATGTTCACTACTGTTTCAACAATCTTTAGTGTTGAAAAGGTAAGCAGGCTAAATCTGTATCAACTCTTCCAAATCCTTAAACACAAATCTCACAATTAATCCCAACCTGTGGCATCAAATTCCCAGATTAATGAATTTCCATGAATGACAGTACAAACTGCACACAGCAGCACATTTTTGAAACTTCCTGACAGCATCACTGACAAACAACCAGTTGGTGGTCGTAACTCAAGATTGTCTCCCACATTTGTCTTGTGTGGCGATGCCCAAATGTAAGCAACAACCCTGCCATTAGTATTTGACTAGGGATGTCCCGATATCGGTAGACGCCACAATACTAGCCTATTTCTCTGTACATGCCAAATATGGGCTCATGACATCAGTCATGTGAATCTGGGAAAATGTCAGAACAAAACACTGTGGAGACAATATTCGCATTTTACAGTAAAAAAGCAACTGTAACATTACGTCATGGACTTCAGCTTGGCACTGTGTGAAACCCGTTACCAAAGCCGAGCATGCTACAGTTCATGATCGCAGGTTTAATTGTACTTTTAACACAAAAAACTCAACAGTTCACACTGCTGGTGAGCTGATTTATGACCTGCTCCAGCTGCTGCCAGAGACACGGCTCAGACACTGGAGGATTTTTTTCATGATCATAACTTTAAACATATTTCATTCAAGAAAGCCCTAAATAATTACATTAGCAGTTACATTGGGTCTGATTTATTCATTACATTTAATTACATTGGTTACATTATGGTCAATTATTTCGTGTGGTCCCGGACAAAAAAAAACCCCAATCAAAGAAGGAACACTTGTGTTCGTAAACCACTATGCAGTACCAGGATCTTAGATACTATATATCAGCATATGCAAAGGTTGCTCAGGCTAAACTTGAAATATTAAAAGTGAAATATGTGGCAGCGCCGTCGTATTTGATTTGGCAACGTGCAGAAAAAAAAAATCAGAATTTAAAATGGTTATTATGGTATTATTAAGTACTCTGTACTAGCAAGTCCTAAAATGTCAGTACACCGTGAGCAAAAAAGTGGACATCCTTACATCTGATCTTTACAAAATTAACCAAAGATCACTGTATTCAACCTTAACTAGTAATACAAGGCAATGTGTTAAAACCTACATGCATTCAGTCATCATAAACTGCCTGGCTGACGGTTTCCTCATCGGCAGGTACAGGTCGCCTGATCACACAGCCCTTTTGAATTGACCAGTTATTCATAGTGATGTAAAAACACATCCAATTTCTGAACACTTCTTTCATATCAACGTGTCAAATGCATGGTCAGGTAAATGGACCCCGCTATGCCCAAAAGTTAGTTACATCTTCATATTCAAATCAATGGCGCAGATATTTTGTACGCCAGTCTAGATGCAACTTTACAATACATATATTTTTAATGGTTGTTTCGTAGGCTGTGGTCATGAACGACTGCCTGACCTCAGCATGACCGTGTGAACAGGACTTGTTGGGGCATGAACCGGCCTCAGTTATATCCAGCAGAAAGCTTTAAATATATTTCTGGAAATATAACTTATTTGTGAATAGTCAACACGCCATGTACAAAACAACCAAACCCAGTAAACAGGGCCTAAACCAGGGAGCAGATTGGAACCATTCTCTCGTGCGTTGTTACACTGCTCTGACACCACGCGGTAGAACTTGAGACTAAAATACACTGTATTTTACAATATCAATATGAACAGACAGTGGAAGGAGCGAGAATAAGCGACACCTCGTAGTATCTTCTAAGTAGGAAATACAATAATTACTTATCAGCCTGGCCTCATCTCACCACCTTCGAGGCAGTTTGACTACAATAACCGCCGAAACTATTCATAATTACACCAACTTCACAGTGAGAATCGAATAAATCAGTCGTCATAAAACGCATTTTGTTGCTTTCTAATATTTTCTCGCGAAGCTACACCACAGTCAAGTTAACCAAGCTCCCTCTGCTGTCAATACTAAACCAAAAAGATAAATAAACGAAGACGGAACAGACACTATATGCAGTGTCATCGCCATTTGGTGGCACGTAATAACAACCCGTTATTGAAAATATTCTATTGATCCACGATAAGCCAGCAGCAGGGCAGTCCAGCGCAGGAAGTTGAGCTTAGGCCACAGTAGTTTGTTTGGCCTCGACGTGCATTCATGACCAGAGTTACTTTATGGATTTGAGAAGTAACTTAAATAGCCACAGTTCGTGTTTTCAACGATACACAGGCAGAAAAACGGTGACTCTATTTGTTTAAAAGTCCGTCAAGAAGTGAGAGGCCAGCGTATACTAGCATTGGTAGCACCAGAAGCTAACGTGTAAGCGAACCCTCTAAATTCTGCTCATTCAAAAACCAAGCAAGTCGAAATAGATTAACGATAGGCTTCACCATATCTTACAAACCTGGACAGAGTTCTCCTGTTGCTTTTTTTTCACCTGGTTTGGCTCATAATCTTCGTCTCATTTTCCTGGCCATCGCTTTTTTCTGTGCATGTTTGGCTAACCAGCTGAAAAGCCTCGCCAGTGTCCACAACGCAATTTACGTAGATGCACATTAGCTCTGTTCACGAAGCGGTCGAGAAGCAGCGTAACATCGACGGTGACTTTCCAGCGCTCTCCGCCGATTGTGTACCTGCAGCAGACGTCATGTTACATGAGTCGGTGGGGAAAGTGCTTTTTTTTCTGTCCTGAAACTAGATCTTGGTTGGAATGGTAGTCTTGGAATGTTCTAACAATGATAGAAGAGTTGAAATCCAATGGTTTTACAAAGTAGAGTCGTTTAAAAGGAAAATCTCAAAATAAAGGTAATATATTTTCCAATCTTATAACATTTCGAAATAATAAAAGGCGAAAAATATGTTATATATACAGATGCATATATAAAACAACACTGTGTTTATGAATCAATATTTTGTACTTTGTATTATGAATTAAATATATTGTAGGTACCTACCTTGTTGGAACCTTGCCTCAGAATTCTGATGTATGGTCTGCTTTTTAATATCAGCTTACCTGTGTTTTGATGTTGTATTATGGAAACATGAAAATAAAGTGGAAATTTGTGAATAAAGGCAGAGAGTCATGACTGAAACTTCAATGTTTTAAGCTCAAGTAGCAGTACAAATTAAGCCGTAATTCCTAACAGAACAACAACAACAAAGTAACAATAGATATTACGTATGAAGTCCAAAATATTAAGAAGAAAGTCAAATAGTTGACAATAAAGTGGTTCATCAAGATTACAACTGTGTGGTTTGTGTTGTCCTCATATACAACAAGATGTCAGGACGAATGCAGATCAGATCTATACGCTGAAAAGGTAGACAAAAAATATAATATACTGTTGTTATTTGACAGGATTTTTTAAATTTGTTGTAGTCATTTAATACATGTTCTTCTTTTCTTGTCACATCCTCTCCATTTCTTAGACAAGGGTCAACCAAGAATTCATCCTCCTAATCTGGTCTCATACATGGTCAGCTCACTGGACTATCAAGAAGCTGCAGATCTGTTGCTCCTGCAGTGTTCAGATCAGGCAGATGAAGGTCAGTGTCATCACTGTTTTGATAAGGCAACATTATGATGCTTATTCATTAATATGAAAGTAGGACCCTCCAGAGGAGGGAAAGTCACGCTATAGGGCACACCAAAAACAAAGACACACCTCTCTGGAATATTTATATCATTTCTTTTTTATGTATGTATATTATTAATGTAAACAGTGATTTGCAGTTTTAATTTATATCCGATGTCCTGTTTTTCACCAGAAAAAGACAATGTAAAGCTTTAAACCTTATGTCTTTTATTATTTTTTGTTACTTTTTACTGACCCTATGAAATGGAAGAGTTGCTTTATATACTGCATGCTGTGAAAAGAATTCGACTGAGCTACTTATGTTGAAATCATATTTACATTTTTTTAATATTGGTTTTTAAATGCTATTAATCGCTTTATGATTTCTGTCGAACGTGAGCCCTATATTTTTATTTAAACAATATTTGGTGCTCAGATATGTACTTTAAAAAAATCGTAGTATGTAATTAAACAATGTAATTTTTTCTTCACCTTTCAGTGAAACAATGCTCTGATTTATATGTAACTCGTGTAAGAGCGTGATGAGTCTCCACAACAGATGTGGGGAAGTCCTACTTCTACAGCAGTTACATTAAAGGTCATTGTTATCTCCAGAAAGCTTTTTTAGTTGCTTGCCACATTTAATCAGGTGCACATCCTGCCTGCTGTTCTTTTTCAGCTGCTGAACCTGCAGTGCATAACTGACACTCCCAACACAAACTGCTCCACAGAGGGAATCAAGCCAGAATCGTCTTGTTTGTCATGCTCTCCTGTCTGTTCTGGACTTAGAGTGACGGCGGGGATTCAGTAGAATAAAATATAACTTAACTTTACGTCTTACATTTAATGGTAATTCATTGAAAAAATGCCAGTATATATTAATATACATCCACATGCTCAGCAAGATCACGTATAGGAATTTAACTTAACTCTTATTATCTTATTGTTTCCAGTCATGCATTATTAGATTTTAATATTATACACAGTAAAACTACAATTTGGTCTCTCCTATATGGGAATGCATTTCTTATGAGTGAAACTATTTGTTATCTAACTGGGAGGAAACTGCAATACTGAATGCATGTTTGAAATCACCACACCACCGATAAACTCCCATCTGTTATCGGTGTAATATCTGAAGTTTTTATGCGGTATGACGTGAAGTCAACGTATTGCAACATCTTGTGGCTTGCCACTAAAATTCACCATTCTATTAGTTCTAATCAGAGCCAAACATTATTTGTCTTGTTAATGTATTTAATATGTCTTGTATTTAAGGAAGCTGCAATGTTGACATGGTGATCCTCCCTCTCAAACTCATCTCATTAACGCCTGACACGGTTGTCAGAGTGACCTGCGAGTTCCTGTGTTTGGGACCTGAACATGTCATGCAGCTTTAGGAACAGTGTTGTTGTTATGTTATTATGCTCTCAGCACTCTCTTCCACCAGCATTAAAAACATCAAGCTCATCTCTTGGATGGATGTGTGTCTGGTAAATGTGACCAAGGTCTGTCTAATGTGACGCTGGTTTTCTTCATGAACTCTTCAGACAGTGGTTCCTACTACTAACCGCACCACCATGCCCCCTGTGACTGTTAATCCCTTCTTTTTGTCACTGGTTAAGAAACCAATAAATACTTAATTTTATTTTTTTATTACAAAAAATCTGAGAAACACATCTCATACTAGCACTCAACATCTACCAAATATGACTTCTGAATAGTTTTTAATTAATATTTTTTTCTTAAATTCTTTTGAACCCATGTGCTTAACTCTTTGTACAGACAGGTGTCGAAACACATATGTGATTTTAGGTGTTGCTGGGCAAAGTCTCACTCCATGTCAGCATGATCATTTTGAGCATCATAAAGAAAGGAGGACCAGTAAATTCTATTTCTATTATACTTTTTGCCTAATAAAGACAGATATATTAGGTATTTTGAAGTCACAAAAAATATAATTTCCTAGTCTTGGCTTCAAATATTTGTATAAAATATACAAGGTTGCTTTTCTCCGATCACTTATTTCATGAATAGTGAAGTGTTATATTAAATGAAGAGTTGCGTCTTTGTGTTTATTGTCTACTAGCAGTAAACATTGCTTCTTAATTCAGTTGTTTTTAGAATGACTGAAAAACCTTATTTACAATCACTTTTAACTTTATCGATCTGCACCAACCAAAGAATTTTCACAAAACGGCATCACAAGATGTCATTCTAAAGCTTGTGCGTAGTGCTTACAATGTCGCCTGCAAGAAAGCAGAACAAAAACAATTCAATCTGAAAATTATATTTAGTAAAAGCAATGTATTTGCCTGGACGTTGCTGTGTCGGTACGACAGTACGGAACGATTGAAAACATGAACAACAACAAACCACATGGTGGCGATAGTGCAACCCCGATCTCCTTAATCGTCACAGGAGAAGAAGAACCAACATGGCGTCCCCCAGCAGCGGTGTTGTCAGTGACAGGAGATGATTCGGGTCATACGGATGTAATCTGCGGGAATACTAGTCATTTGGGGATGTTTATAGAAATGTCTCCGTGTTTGAGAATAGTCGGTACCATCGTCTCACCTCCACTGGTCTTAAGAGATGCGGGACTGTTGGCAGCACATGGACGTGGGGTCCTTCTGGCCCGGAGACATTTGTCCACAAGCTCCTGTCTCACTGGAAAAATGCCTCCTCTGAGGAAAACCAGGGAGAAGGTCGAAATCCCCGGCTTGGAGATGATTACCTACGGGGAGAGGATGCATTATGTACCAGGGCTGGCGAAGCCCGTCTTCCCCAAGTGGGAGAGGGAGGAGAAGGATCCGTTCCATTACACAAGTCCCCCGCATCAGGAAATGCCGCTGTACAAGGAGAAACCTTGCTACGTGTTCCACCAGAGGACCAGCATCCTTGAAGGTAACTGATGCTTGGGATGTGTAGGCGGGACGCACCAGTAGAAGAAACACAAGCAGACTCGCGTGTAATGACGTAGTAACGTGCTTATAAACACAAAGTTTTTAAAATAACTAACGTCTCTTCCACCTGACCAGGTCTGGTCCAGGCTCTGTGGTTGACTAAAACCAAGCTGACCACTGGACTGCCCGCCCACATCCTCTCACCGGCCGTGGGTCTGGCCAGTCAAATACCAGATCAGGATGAGCGAGTGCAGAACGCCATCAGACATGCGCGCTTCTGGGACACCACCGAGGAGCGGCCCAAGAAAGATGTTTACGGGTAGAGTCGGCGCTGAGTTTGTCCTCCTGTCCTGAAGGACTCATGTTAGTTTTTGTCTCATCTGTCCTCAGCAAAACCCTGCTCCTCAACCTCCTGCATCTCTGTGGGACCCTGCAGACCTCCCACCCCAGTCTCAGCAGGAGAATGTTCGCAGAGAGCTACTCGTTGTCCACCACATGGACCAGAGGTACTCGGCTTTGGAGCCACTAGGTCAGTTCCCTTTGTTATTTTATTCATGTGTGACTTACTCTCTGTGGATCAGGGGAGAACATGTTCCAGATCCGTGGTCTGAACGGTCTGCTCCACACCAGCATGGATCCTTTGCCGCAGGTTTCTGACAAACAAAAAGTATTAGAGACGGCCGATGAGATGCTGGAGACCTTCTACCCTGTCTCCCCGACCATAGACCTGCAAGAGGTCCATTTGTACAAGGAAGTCAACTGCACAGGTGAAGTCTCACACTCAGAGGGCGTGCCCACGTGCGTTGCATGACTGCTTTCCGTCCAATCAGGTTTCAGCGCTGAGTGTCCGTACCCCCACGCCCACACACTCTACTTCCTGGAGGACTCGGATCCCGGGTGCAAGCTCAAACCAGAACAGTTCCGAGCCAAGATGATGATGTTTGCTTTCGGGAATGCTCTGGCTCGAGCGTACACACTCTATGGGGTGAGGGGTCACACAAAACATACACAACAAAGAAATGAGGAGGCACAAACACACAGACACAACACAAGAGGATGACAGGATGCACACAGAGATACGAGACAAAACACACAAGAGCGTCTACGCACTCAATCGAAACATAACAAGGTCACAAACAAAACAAATAGGACACACTCACAAGCACCTCACAGCCCAAACAAACAACAAAGAGGCACAAACACCTGCTGAAATTAACACACCAACCACACACACCAAAAACAACACAATCATGAGGTTGTACATAAAATGGTGACACAAACCCGATGTGCACAAATGAAGACACACACACACACACAAAACAACGGTTACATAACTAGACACACACTGCAGAAACATTATGTATATATTAACTAGTACAAATGTACTTTCAGTTTTCAGTGGTACTAGTACTCGGAATGTAAATGAGAAATAAAAGCAGACTGGAAGACCATTTCAACAAGAGAAACATGCTGAATCATCAAAACATACAATGCTAAAACCACACAGACTACGAATCAAGAGTCAGAAGTGCTTTTGTCTGTGGTCTAATTTGAGTGTGTGTCTCATCAGCCCACTCAGAGTGTTCTGGATCAACCTATCACGGTCCAAGCCATCGGTTCCAATGGCAGAATCTTCCAGTTCCTCATCTTCCAGCTGAATACCACAGATCTGACCGGAGACGATGGCGTCAAGAACCAGGTAACCTGGACATGAGCTGCACCAACGTATTTCCTTCTGATCTCTCGCTTCCTACCCACTTACCACTCTCTCCTCTGCTGCAGGTTTGGCTGGATGAAGACGTCGAGCTCTATGACTTTGCTAAAGTCAGACCATACATTAAGAAGAAGGAAGTGAGGGTGAGTCTTGTTTCAAACAACTGTTATTTGAAAAGCATCTTACAAGATGCTTGGTGTGACTTGAGGGAGGAGCTAAAGGGGTTAACTTTTTTCACTTCAGGTTCCTGCTGGTCTGAAGGGTTACAAGCCTGAAACCTTCAACAAGTTCCTGGCTCTCTACCTGAATGGAGTAGTCTAGGATCACCAGCTCTTCAGAGCAATAGTGTGAGTGAGTGAGTGTTGCGTCCAGGATGGGATTGGGTGAGACCTGAGTGACCAGGCTGCTCAGTCCAGTGAGTTAATGCATTGATTATGGTTTCAAACTGCTAAATAAAGTCTGCGTTTCAGTGTATCTGTGTGCTTCCTTTGATGTAAGTCCCTATACTATCTTCCTGAAACCAATAAACTATTTGAAGAATAAAAGGGAAATTTTAATTTATAAAGTATTCGAAGGTTGATGAGGTTTCATGAAACAATGTCATGATTTTTGATGTCATGACTGTCTGCTGTAATTTGGGATTTTAACAACTAAGTCAATGAAACCTCACATCATTTCTTAAGCAAGAGCGCCATCTACTGGACTCGGTTTCATCAACCCTGCAATATTGTTTCATGATACCTCATCTGCCTATAACTAAGAGAGGAAAATGGAAAATGCATGACAATATTCATACATCTATTGTAAGCTCGAAGCTCTATAAATGGAAACGCATGAGAGAAATAACTCAAATGTTGTTCCACTTTGTTGTGGGAACTGAACCCAGTGAGTTGGGGGAACACAGGTTTAGAATGACAGCCACACCAGCTGAAACACACAGAGCCAGGAGCAGATTCAGAGTATTGTTTATTTACACTCAGCTTCTCCACTGATGATGATAAAAAGTAACATTTATTTCCAAAGTTTCAGGAGTAACAATGTGATGGCTTTGGATCAGTCCAAATGTAACAACGTTCTATTCAAAAAAGAATTAAAAATATGACCAAACAATATCCAAACCTGGAATGATTGCGTAAGACTGAGTCTGATGCTGGAGTGTGTGTGTGTGTAACAAAACCATGAAGCAGCTTAGCACACTGGAATCAGGGCTGCAGTTTCGGGATGGTCCATGGTGAAGCAGATCGGGATTGTTCTCAAACGTACAGAGAGTTGTGAGCATACATTCATCAAAATGGCTTCCTACCGGAGGTTTCACACAAGGAAACTTGACACAGGAATATTAAGATGGAGAGTCTTCTCATGGCTGAACAGTCATTCCAGCTGCTGTTCTTCGACACGTCACTTCCTTCTTTGGTCCTTCTCGTATTTACATCTACGATTATTACAAAGGGTTGCTATTCACTTCAGCGTATGTTTTCCCAGTGTCTCACAAACATTTGTTGCACAACAAATAGCAATAAAACACATTAAATAACTGTGTTTGCATGAACACATAACAAACCTTCCGTTAGTCTCTACAAAGTGCGCATGTGTGTGTTGCCAAAGCATGGAAGGTCAAAGTAGGCAGCTCCGTGGTGAGTTCTCTAAGGAAACTAAATGGCCAGTCGCCTCCTGGCTTCACTAGATCTTCATGAAAAAAAAGTCTAAAATGAGGAGGTTTAAGGATTTGCTTTTTCACAGAGCCACCTTACAGGCTGCACTGAGGTTCTTTGAGGTCAGAACGGTGCGTCCGATAATCAAGGCGTCTCCGTAAGCAAGACTTTTGGTCCTGGACGTTGGCCAGTGGCTCCCCGGGTGGCACCAGAGGGGAGACGCTTTTGGCTCCGCTTGCATCTCATAGAGCTGCGTCGTTCATGCTAGGCTAAAGGCTTTCAGGAGTTCAAGACTTGGCCTTTGAGTGGGAGCGGAGGACGGGGCAAAAAGAAAAAAAAAATAAACAGTGCCACCCAGTGGCCGTCGAGAGCAGGTTCTCCCAAGGTTTTTCTGTGAGCCCACGAAGACACTGGTTTGTTGATAGCAGTTTTAGACGCAGGAGAGGTTCAGCTCTTCCTTTATTCAGTTCAACGCCGCACTCGCTGGGTAATTCCTTGGTTTAGGAGGTGGAGTTCCCTCCTTTAAATAGATTCTGGACCCAAGCGAGGGGCGTGGCCTGATGTCAGGAGTCATCATCTGTGTCCTCGATCAAGACCTTGGTGTCACGGGTCTTGGACCTGGAAGGTGAGTTAAGTCAGAGTTAGAAATGTGACGATAGTGGCAGTTTTGTTTTCTAATCCTTCTATTCCACACTAGTTCACTCAAAAACACACATTTCCCACATTATTATGTTTTGTATCTGAAGTATTTTGAGCTACTTACAGTCTGTACTAAAGGTAAGTACTATAATGGGACCAACTCATTTGACGACGCCTACTAGGTGTGAATATTTGGGGGTCCACACTCACTGAGAGGCAAGCCTTGGTCGACGTAAACTCATGCTGTAGCTCCTCTTCCAGCTCTTCTTGCCCTGCCTGTTCCTGACCCCGTCCTCCTGGTCCATCATCTGCTCCAGCAAGGTCTGGTCGTCTGCGTTTAGTGGGGCCACGCTGATGTCTCGGACGGCCCTGAACTCTCCACAGTTGTTCAGGTGCTCGTTCTCCAGTCGGAAAAAGTTCCAAACAAATCGCCTGCGGAGGAGAAAAGTGCTGTCAACGGCACACTGACTGAAGTAAGTCACCCAGGCAAACAAGGGAAAGAAAGGCACCTGAAAACCTCCATGGGAGCCAAGACTGTGGACAGTATGTCTGAAATTCCATTTAGTCCGGAGACAGTGCTGAGGGAAACGGTGAGCGTCCACGAGAACCTTAGCAGCACGTCCTCCACTATGGCACTGTAGTAATAGGCCTGCAAAACACAACATGATGCAATGAGAGTGAAACCTACTGCACCCAGCAGCCACTGTCAGCTAACAGCCTTTCAAGACTGCGAATGTGAAATAATTGTTTGATCCCACAGCGAGAGCTGGTACTTGGTGGCACACGGCAAACACAGAGATGAGACATTTCTTGCAGGTGGTTAGTAAGGGTAACTGAGGGTGCTCCACTACCTAAATACATGTATTGTTCAGCTACTCCTTTGTGTATGTTTAAGGTCAATGTCACTATGGAACATCTTCACTATTGCTGATGGACAGGGGGTTTTTGTTCAAGCTTTTATAGCACATTACTGAGTTCATTGGTTCCCTACTACTTACTCTCTTAGTAACTGAGCTCCCATCTTCTTTTGCTCATTGGCCATGACGCATGACAGTTTGGAATGCACTTCCTAGTTAAAATCAGGAGTATTGGTCACTGGTTGATTCTGTACAGCTACGTGCCACTTAGGGACTAGTTTATCTGTGGGAAAGTCGCTGGAGATCAAAAACTTGTGTCTGTCTTCATTTCATAACATACATTTGCTGCATTTCTATGTGATAGAGGAAGAATCATTGGAAGAAATTATTGGACTGTAAACTTGTTGCCACCACTGTATAGCCCCATGTCTTACGTCACCTTGTGTGGGTAGACGATCTCCTCTCTGAGGAACGTGTTCTCCCCAGCGTTGCGGTCAAACAGACCCCAGTCCATCTTCAGATCCCAGATTAGAGTGTAGCATGAGCTGATGATCAAACAGCAGATGTACAAGTAGAAGAAGATCTGGGCTTCATATTGAGATTGAGCTGAGGAAGGGAGGAAATGGAGAGCGTAAACCAAGAGGAAAAAAGTCCAAGTCATTGAAACTATCACTTGTCAGACAGGTTAACTAAACACTTGGCTAATGCCTCAACATCAGGGGCAACTGATGGGTAACCAAGGGTCAATGAGGACATTACCCTTACAGCACAGGCAGTACAACAAGACAAAAAGACCATATATTGAATTTTAGGCCTCACGACTCATTTTAGAAACCAAAATACAAAACTCATCATAGTCCTCGTATAAATCTTCACAAATTTCTCGACATCAGTTAAGTCATTCTATGCCTTCACACTACCTTTGTGAGTGTTGTACAGGGCAGCGAAGGTGACCACAAAGAAGGATGTGGAGTATTTCCCAGCATTCACCAGGTGAGGGAAGGCCCTTTTGGTGTCGCGGTAACGTCGCAGACACTGGATGAAGCGGAACCAAGCAGGAAGGCATTGGATGACCGCTCGGACGCCGTAAGAGTAGGTGTTACACACATCCGGACCTGAAGGTGACCAATGATCCCAATGAATGCCTCTCATCTTTATGAGCATGACAGTCTTCCTGCAGTCTCACCTTTGCTGCTGATGAGTCCATCGTGCTTCGTCCAGTCTAGTGTAAAACTGTAGAAGCAGATCATGTACTCCAGATCCATCAGAACCACCCCGAGAGAATTCAACTGGTCAGCCAGCCAGAAGTCTGCGAAGCCTACACGGTGGAATGGAGCCGTCACCACCCGAAACTACAAGGAAGAGAAGACATTTTATTGTTTCAAAGATCATTATGACCATCACGTTTTCTTCCTTTCTACTGCAATGAATTTCCTTTTTTATTTACATCCCTTTATTTTATTTGTTTATACTCTGAATTTCCATTTTTTATTTTGTATTTTTTAAATTAACTCCCTCTATTAATATGATTGCAAATATTTGTACTTACATGATTCAATTTCATTTTTTTCAACTTTAATTTCTACAAGAAAATATATATATATATATATATATATATATATATTTTTTTTTTTTTAATGTGTTTTGTCGACGTTTCTACAAACTGTGGGTCGGCCCTAGAGAAACTCTTTGGTACAGTAGCTTTAAGACAAAGCAACTGTGCTACCTGGGCATATGAACTGCAGCTAGCTCACTAAGCTATGTTAGTGAGTGTGCATCTTTGAACTCCACGGTATTTCCCAGTTATATAAGCCTGTGAGCTCAAATAGGTCCACATTATGCAGAACTGACCTTTTGGGAATTGGGTTTTTTATGTTTGCCCTTAGGTGCAGCAGCATGCATGTAAAATCTAAAACATAACAGCCTGTCTTGAGCGTCATGTCACAGGTTTGAATTATCACTTGTATTGTGTCACAATGTGAGTTGTGCCTCCCTCCTTGAGCCTTACACACTTAAGTGCAGGGAGGAATGCAACTACAAAGAGGCCGCCATTTGTTATTAGTTATTAAACTAGAAGATTATAAAGCAAGGGGAGGGGATTAAAGACATCCATAATGGTTAATAAACAACAGACAATATAACCATTTGAGCCAAATAATACAGATTAACCACTCAATTTCAATGCACAACGTGATGTCATCACTAAAATGAAATAAGATGGATGGAAATTCTAAGTCAAAAAAACTTCAGGATCGAGACACAAAAATGTTCTATACACAGCAGAGGTAGGAGGTGATGGTCGGTGAAGTCGCTGGGTATATCACAGCCAGAGGGGGGAGAATTTCTGCCATTGTCATGTGTTTGCCGTGTCTCATTATAGAAGTAGTGGGCAAACTCCACATAGGGCCGCAGTGGGTGCGGGTTTTTGTTCCAACCAGTCAGGTGAGTACAATCAGTTGATTGTCAGTCAGGTTCTGTTTTTTCAGCTGCAACAAAATTGTGTTTGGTTGGAACAAAACAATGCACCACCGGCCCTTTGAGGACCAGATTGCCCACACCTGCATTATAGCTATGTATCGGTTAGTGACAGCAACACTGCCCCCCACGGTCTCTGGTGGTACTGCTCCATCTGCCCCCATATCTGTAAGCTTTGGGGAAATGAAATGAAGGAACAGAAGGCACTGTCCGTGAGCATAAATGTGCCTTGACCCCAGAAACTAGGATAATATACAGTGGCACCTTTAACCAAAAGCTTTGTTTGTGACTTTTAAATTAGAGCTGACATATTGATATCATTTTCTTTAGATGAGATTGGTGTTTTCAAAACAGACAACAGCTTATTAAAGACATATTGTGAGCTGTTACCAGAAGTTTCAGTAGCCAGAAGCGGGACTTGTAGTAGCAGGTCTTGAAAGGGTTGATGAGGAAGAGGAGGAAGAAGCCGTACAGGGCCAGAGGGTTGGCCTGCATCGGTACGGGGATGTTTGCACTGAAGAGGCAGGACAGCAGGCTGACACACCACAACACCCCCAACAGACCTGCAATCTGTGCACAAACGCAAGATTATGTGGACTCAGTCGCAACAGTTGAAAGATTACACATTTATTCACTGATTCCATTTTGGTTGTTGGTTTACCTCAAATAGATGCTGGTGGGACAGGTTATTTCGGGGGTTAAGCTCAAAAATGAGCACATGGTTGACGCCCGCCTGCCTCCACCCGTACGTGTTAATACCTGTTGAACAGAAACATTGAAAACAGTCAGAGATCCTGGAATTATTCAGACTGGTAGTTGATAATTTACAAATTTACAAGCTGAATCAAGAAGGAGACAAAGAGGAAATTGACCGTTTCAGCAATACTGCGGTTCTCTGCGTGTATGTGTGCTGACTTACCTAACAGGAACAGGAATTCTATTAACAGGAAGCCCCCTCGATAGATGCGGATCATCGGCCAGACGTCAGAGCTGGGGAACATGACCGCTCCTGGCAAGGGTGGGATACATATGCGGTAAGAGGAAATACTTTATGGTATTTTCATCATTACTTTCTGCAGCGGATGCAGAGAAAAATGAATGTGCATGTTATTGATAATGACAGTGGCGCACTGGTGTAATACCTGTGATGACCACTGTGACCATTAAGACCAGAAAAACGCCGCAGTAGAGTCCGACTCTGAAGGTGGTCCATGCAGGTGCAGGCTGCGCACACACACACACACACACACGCACACACACACACACACACGCACGCACACAAAATAAAGAAAATCTTGAGTGTTTCATGTGAGACTACAATCAAACATCTCCATCTAAATAGCAGTCAAATGTACTTCAACAGTAGGTGAAACAAAAAAAACTTCATTCATTACACAGTCAAAATCGAAACAACAAAAGGTCTGACTAAACAATAAATCATATTTACAAGGAAAGGAAAGAGTCAGCACTTTAGTGAGGATAACTCTTTACCAAGCCAACTAATAGCACCGACATCAGCGCTTTTTTAGATATGCTGTTGCTGGAGAATCTAATTAGGTGGAGAATAAGTGACCACGTTTTTCATTCATTCCTATTCAGCATCTCATTCAAATACTTTTCATGAAGACAAAATCATAACTGTTTTTTAACAAATAGTGTATTTCTAAGTTGCTTTAACCCCTAAAGGTCTACAATTTATCTGGTAAACAAAAGTGTATTTGTCAAGCAAACTTTTTAATATCGAAAAGGACCTTTAGAAAATAGTCCCATTACTCTACATGCTACAAAGATTCTTCATTTCTAAACAATAACTGACATTTAACCAGCAAGCAGAACTCAGCTGCCTGAATTAAATCATGAGTGGAGATCACATTATCCCCTACTTTGCTACCAGTGCATTAAGACCTGTGTGTGTGTTCCAGAATTTAATGAAAGCTTATATCTTACTACCTTCAAGTTAAAGGAAACCTCCTTCTGATTATTTAACATGCTTAAATATCTTCAAAGTCTTTGTCACTTTGAAAAAAAAGCTTCTTTACATATTTAAGCTTCCAAGATGCTATTTACTTAGTTGAGTAGATGAGTAAAAACAACATTTGTAATGAGTACAGACTGGTCCTGCATGTGGCAGGGTGCATGTGTCTGACCTGAGCAGCTCCTAAGGGAGGCACCCTGAGCCTCTTCATGGCCTTCTGCCTATCTCCTCCTTCCAGCTCTGTGGTAACCAGCGCCTGAAGTTAAAGGAGACAAGGTGTCTTTCAATTCCTGCTTCTTTCAAAACCTTCCCACCAGCGTGAACGCACCTCAGTCTCCGAAATGAGCTGAGTGATTTTCTTGCAGGTGTAGAATGGAGCCACTTCCACATGAGCCACCCGCCAATGGGCTCCCCGCGAAGTCTCCAAAATCTTATCATGCTTCTTCAGGATTTTCCTGAAGCCTGTGAAGTTCAGGTTCTGGAGAGAAACAATGGAATTGGAGACAGCCAGTGATCAATCACATTTCACGTCCATTTCATACATGTTTGAAGTTGGCAAAATAGATAAAAATATCACTGTCGTTTGATGTTTCTTAATAAATAAGCTTTAAGGTGAGAGCTCAGTAACCGCATCTATAAGAATGACCAGCAGATGTCAGAAAAATTATGAATTTTCGTGTTTTGTCATACATCACATGTAAATTCTTGCAGTCATGATCCAATCCTGTGGGAACTGGCAATCTGTGTTTTTTTCAGAACATGTTTGATTCTCTTATGCTACTGAAGTTTTGATGCTACTTACGATTGTTTTTAATGCCCATGTTCTATCAATGTCAATCAACAATTTTGTGCAAATAACCACAAACACAAACCTGCCTCTCCTTTGGAGATCCTACGACTACGAGGCTCCAAACAGGGAAGCACATGAATGCAAATGTCCCAAACACACTGTCATGGCAGCTGATGCCTGAACCACACAGATGGTGCTCACAACTGTTTTCAGCAGAGTTCAGTGGTTTTGAGGTTTGACCTATCAAAGCACTCCCAGAATACTGCTGAGCAAAGAGGGTGAGAAAGGGGGCTGCAAGATGTTGGACACATTCAGACGCGGTGCACACCTCAGGTAGTGTTTTGAGTAACTCGAGGTAAAACGTGCTGAACTTCATTGCACCTGCTAAATCATTCTGAGGGGAAAAACTGTTAACTTAAGCCTTGAGCTAGAGGTAGACATGAGGTACCTGATAGTTCTGTAGAAGAATCAGACTGAGGTAGAACTCAGAGAAAGCCAACTGTAGGTCCTTAATGTTTCTGTGCTTGCATCTCTCCTGCTGCGATAGGGCGAACACGGTTTTCCTTCGTCTCAGACCTCGGCCATGAGCAGTGTTCTCTCTCTGAGCGTCCAATGACGACTGCAGCTCATTTTGGAGAGTGGCAAACCTTCGTTGAGCCTCAGCGAGTTTCTCTGTCATGGCAGAAGGATACGAAAAGACAACTCAGAGACAGATTCCAATTGTTCTACTACCAAGTGTAAAAATGCATTACCAGAGTAGAAGGTATTGATCTTCGCCAGTTCCTTTTCACACGTCTGAAAGAACTTCTCCTCGAATTTGGCATAGTATCTTTTAACTGTGTCTTCATCAGTGACTGTGGTACAGAAAGACAGACACCAGATTTAACACGGTTGATACTTTTGTACCTGGACACATTTATTCCGTACAGTTATTACAATTATAACACATTTGGAAAGACAAAACAGTCATTTTTATACAGTTTGATTTTCAATGTAAAAGCCATTTCACATGCAAAACAACAAGTGCCTATTCATCAACTTCCAAAATATCTCCCTAACGCCAAGCCAAGCGCTTTTTCATCGCTGACCCCTCATTATGTAATTTCAACATCTGAGTCCTGTAATTTCTCTCTTTTGTTGTCAACTCGTGTGAGATCTCGCTTCAGATCAGACTGTGGTGGGCCTTAATTGAATAATGAATAAACAGAAATGTGACTAGCAACGGCGGCCAAACAGAACATGCGAACCTATGACTCACTGGGTTTCAGAATAGCAGCTTTTAGCCAAGACACAGAATTAACTAAATTGGGCATGTTAGGTCCCCGCCCCCCTACACTCAGACAACTGTAATCTTTTGATCCCATTTTGGCCTTATTCGGCTCTTTTCTCTGTCTGCGCTTATGTCAGTGTGATTATTATCATCATTACCACTATGACATGTCTGTCTCTCAGTAATGATGGCTATGCTTTCCATCGGAAAATTGATGTTTTTAACCTCCATTCACGGCGCCCTGATGTATTCTTGCAAAGTGCCAGTGTGAGCAGACTTCCTCCTCTTCAAGTCCAGTCACACAATCGGGTCAAGGGTGCAAAGAGAACACGCTGAATTGTGTTTCACAAGGCACACGACAGTGCAACTCTATTGTGAATTCAGATTAGAACTTGCTTTGTAAGATGAGCATTGGATGCCTCAAAATAATTCTTAATTCAGGGTGAACATGTTGATACAATACACCGCTGCACTGGAATTGCACTAAATGCGGATACATATATTCCATCTGTACCATCCTTCATGACTCCAAAATGACACCATGCACTTTAGCTACTGGAGCTATTATGAAGGAACCAGCAATGAAACAGAATTCCTTTCATTTTGGTTAAAAAGACACAACAATTCAAGGTGAGTCAACTCTCATTCCAGCTTCAGCTTTATACAAATATATATTTAAAAAAATCTGACTAAATTTGAATGCTTTAATTATTCAGAAGCATTTTATGGATCTGGGAAAGAACCCATGGAGTAACAGCTTTTCCACTGCGAGACTGATAAAACAATGGTAATTTGAAGACTTTGCATGAGACAAACTACTTAATGGGCAAAAAAACATAAAAAAAAATATTAAAAAAACATAAATGGGCCAGATTAAGGAAAACAGGTTGAGCACCACTTGAGCAACAACACAGTATTTCAGCAAACATAAGATTCAACTTGATCACCAACCAAATTATAATTATGTTAAATACACAAATGAAGTTCAACAATTAAGATGAGCATCCTCACTCAAACTCGTGTTTTAATATAGTGGCTGCTGGATCAAATAAACAAAAGTTCAAGTTCAATTAAATACATTTTGGCTCCCTCTAGCCTAATCAAAAAAAATTATGTTATGTTCATTTAACTGGCATAAAATAAATAAACAAACAATGATTACAAAACACAACATAACGGCTGACACAAATTCCAGTGCAAAGGTTGGTCGCTTTGGCAGTTTACTATAAAAATGACCAACAAAATAGTGCAAATATTAGATTACAGTATAAAATATGAAGTAGTAATAGTCACCCCAGTAGTGCATTATGTTTCATTCAACAGCATAATTATCAAATGAATAATGGGGTTCCAACAGAGAATAACATGAACCAAATATTAAGCTTAGTGAGTTCTACTATCAACTGCCATTTTCTAGTCAGTCACTTTCCAACAGGTCACATTATTCTGTGGAATGGTAAATTGAAAAATCGGCTGCTGAACAGCATTCTCCAGTGTTTGTACTTCAACTCGGACAGCACTCAAAAGCCAGTAATTATGGTGTCAATGGTGAACAAGGAATGTTGAATTTCTGTTTGAAATATTGAAAAGGTCAGTATTTTGTAAATAATTGTCACAGTTGTGAGATTTTTGAGACTTGTTTTGAGGAGGGGCATGGACTAGTAATTTATCTATAAACCAGAACTACAACTCCCAAAAAGTAAGAATTTCTAGACATTTAATTCCCTGTACCCCTCGCTATGCGAATTAACCCAACACTTCCATGACCTTGTTATGGATTCTCAGTGCCTTATACCTTTGATATTTACATTACTTGACATTTCCATTATTTATTAAACAGAGTTACTCACAGATTCACTCTTGAAATAAACTCAGACAAAGAGGAAGACAGACGAGACAACATGGAACAGATTTTTTTAAGTCTATGAGGAACTATATCCTCATGCAAAGAAGGACACATCAGACATGTGGAACTAGACAACAACAAGAAAGAAATAGATAAGATACACACTACTGTAACTGAATCATGATGTTCTTGTGTTATAGAAGGCTGCTAAATGTATCCATTTCTCAACATCAGCAGTTTCTAGAACATTTCGCAGCAGCAGGTCTTTAGTTGTTCTTTAAACAAGGAACATTTTATTCCACGCCATCATTACCTTAGCGCCAATACTCTATGGGTATTACAGTACTTTTTAAAGATGCAGGTTGATGATGGAAACAATTTTAAACAAATTTCAGTACTAATAACACTGAAAAGGAATTATGTTCATAGTCACCAGGATGGAAAGAAGAGCTACCAGAACACACTGCATTGATATAAAACACTGACATTTTAGTCCTTTTTGGGAAATCAACAAGCAACAGCCCTGCAAAAATGTTTATAGATGAAACAGGGGAGAGTGCATGCGTCAGTCTGCCACAAAATGACACCTAAACCACAGGAACACTTGTACTTGTCTGTATGGTGTAAGGAACATCTAAAAGCAGAGGCGCACTGGAGGTCTAATGAAAGAGGCAGAATTCAAACCACTATTGAGGATAACTGGACAGTGAAAGAAGCAGAAAAGCTGAAATCTATTACCAAGTGTAATAGATGGTGATAAAAGTGTAATAGATGTAAACAAGTCCAGTCATTTCTCCTGAGCTTCTATTAGGCTATGAGTTTCTTCAATTTGCAAAAAGTTAACTATTTTGAACTCTCTACTATTGACAACTTTATCCTGAAACTCATTGGGACAGATAATTGAGTTGTTTGGAAATGTCTGTGTACTGACTGTCTAGTGGACTGGCTGACAATAGACGGAACAGATCAATACAGAAAACCCAGTTACATAAGCCGTTTCATTGCAGTATCCAGATGGGGCTGTGTAGCAGCATCATTTCCCAACTACCTTGGAATTGTGTGTATATTTTCTATTTTTCTGTAAAGCCAACTTTCATTTTCATGTCAAGAACTTGTAGAACCGTGACTCTAGCCACTGGTGGTTTTCCTGAACAGGAATAGCGGGCACGAAAGCACAAAACAACATGTTGTGATGCAAAGGAACCTCTGTCATTAAAAGCTATAAAAGACATTAGCGCACGCAGAGACACACAGTATGACAAGAAGTATTGCAGAGCTGAAAATTTCAAACCTATGAGGTTCGGCAGGAAGTTGAAGGAAGTCGTACAGCACAGTACGTACAAGTTAAAGTTCCTGCAACATTTGCAAAACAATGCTCATAGATTTCATGGACCAATGAGTGGATGAAATCTATGTTCAAGAGAACTTTACCTAAGCGGTGTAGTAAATTAAAAGGTGCAATGCTGTTCACTTGGAACAAGAAACCCAAAAGACCAGAATAGGAGTTGTCTTCAACCATTTTTGAAGAAAGAAGCAAAGAAATTAGTAATGTCCATTGAGGCCTGTATTTAGTCTAAATTACTCAGGAGGCTCTGAAGACTACCACAAAAACAAAACCTTTAAAAACAGTTGCTTTGAGGCAAAGCACAAAACACCTGAAAGGAAGAAGGCAGCAGGCAGTTTCCTTGGGGGGGGGAGGCATTTGAGTAATGGGGGACAAGGATATTTATAACAAAAAATAAATGACTTCTTATATAAATATAATCATAAATGACATGTCTAGGGTTCACATTACAAAACATGCAAATAAAACTTACCTAACAATATGTTACAAATCATCAACCGCTGTAAAATATTTCTATTTTACAGTCTATACTGGATCATTGCCTGCACAAGTTTAGCTTAACACTCAAGTATGCTAGTTTTGACTATTATTAAACAATGAACTTGCATACTAATTTACTATTAATGATCAATAATCAAGTTGTTTCCATTGAACTTTTCATTTCCATCCTCGGACAGAATATATTCCAACAGAACAAGACACTAATAATCACTTTTATAATGATTTATAATATGCTGATTATACCCATATGAACAAGTAACTTATTGATGTATATATAGTATATGTTCCATAACTTAAGTATAACTTATAATTCCTTAACTAAACTATAATTCCAAAATGTTTCATTCTGAAATTGAAATGTATTATTATTTACTGCATGACCAGGTCCAGCCCACTTTAAACTGGACCTGATCAAATCGTCTAAACATCCAACCTATTTTAAAATAAAAAAAAACATATACAGGTTTACTCACAAGGCTGTCTTACTTAAAAATGCACCTGGCACAAGCAAAAACCTTTTAATCAGATAGTACACAGTAATTGATATTGCGCCATAGTTTTCTTCTTAAGGCATTGCTAATTTAACCGTGAGCAGCAGGCAAATCTGCAGGAGTTCTCATGCCATGACTAAAGATCCCTTAGGAGAGTTTCTAGGACCCAGTGGAATTAAGGCTGTAAAGACTGTGCATAAAGTACAGCTCCAGTCGTAGACAGTCCAAAGCAAATGTTCATTCATTCCCACACCTTCAGTACACATCCAACGTTTGAACTTGTGTTCTGAAGTTGAACTTCATTTTTATTCATAGACTAAATTAAGGCTAGTAAAGACATGAAGCACTTGAATAGCTGCTCGACAACTTTTTCTGCCAAGTCTCACTTTGAGATGATGCAATGCAGCAACAAACACACCTGTTATAAGGTTCACAAATCAGAAAAACTCAGTTTCAACTCACTGATCACAAGGTAACAGTCATGACATCAACCCTTGTCATCATACTATTTTAGGCACTCATTGCAAGGAAGCAGCAGCTTTTAAAACAACTCCAGAATCAATGTGAAGTCTTAAAGTCACAGGTCGACATGTGATGTTCACTCTGACAGACAGGAAAGCTCCAAGAGTGGAAGTGTGAGTGTCAGTTAGTGTTGGTCTTCACAATGTGATAAATAGCATATGGATCATGGTCTGGCACACAGAAGTGCATCATTGCCAGTTGATAATAATTTGAAATATCAGTCAAAAACAGGATTAGGAATGGTGTCACATAAGTCATCCTGAGTGAAAACTAGGACATAAATTCAAATGACTCCATGGCAGTGAGCAGAAAGCTTTGATGGAGTATAATTTATGAATGAGAGGGTTCAGGGGGAGTTACCTTCAATAGATGGCGCCTGATCCTGAGCAGCATAGAGCATCTCTTTGAAGGCCTACAGATGGGGGGAAAACAAAAACAAAGATCAAGTCAACATGTGTTTTTATTTGCATTCTATGGTAAACAACTATTTCTACCATTCAATGTGATTATGGATGTTTCAAGAGGGTGTCTCAACCTTCTATGCGATCATGATCAACCCACAGAGAAAGCCCTTTACAGCCTCAAGCCAATGCACACAAGAAATAAGAACAGAATCAGATCAATGTTAAATTGTGTGGTTAAATTCTGCAAAACTTAGTAGATGGTATTTTATTTAACTCTGTGCTGCCAGTTGCCTCTCAATCAATGGTCTAACTGTAGTTTAGATTGAGACCTTTGACGCAGTGAATTGACCAGGAAACATTTATCTTAGCCTGATGTGGGAACCCAGTGATCATGCTTCTCTATATATATGATCTCTATTGATGCAGAAGAACATGTGACCAGTGCTGCGGTTGCACTCGGGATATGAGGCAGGCCATTGAAGCAAATATGCTGGATGACCACTCATCACTTGAGTTTAAAGTTTAAAGTATAGTTGCTGTCAAACATTTGTACATTTAAAATGCAATATTTGACAGCAACCGATTTTGCACGTACGCAAAGCTTTGCTGTGTGTACTCTTTAAGCACCTCTGGTCGACTCTGCAGGGTGAGTTGAAAACAACAGTCAACTATACAGCTGGACAATTGCTTTCTCTCAGGCGGTAGTCGGTCAGTCCATCGACCACAACGCTACAAAGGTCTTATTGTGGTCTAGCAGAGAAGAACAGACGCACACTCAAACAGAAAGGCGAGTGCTGTTAGCCTACTAAATCACCACTGCTCGAAGTAAGTAGAGCAATTTAAAAAAAAATGACCATTACGCTTTGAGTCCAAAGTGAAGCCGAGAAACACATTTTATCATTAAAAAAAAAAGTACAATTCAGTCCAACAATGAGGGTGAGGTAAGAAGTTAGACAACATCAGAGAAGATGTCTGAGAGCACAGAGGATGAGGTTCTTTGTGAGTTTCGGATGGCAATATTGAAGAACTTATTTGTCAATTGAGTGCCTAACAGAGGAGGGTATTATTTTAGATGTCCTGGCGCAGTTGTGTTTTCTTATCAGGGACTAAAAAGGTCTCCGAAACTGTCCACGCAACATGTGGATGAATTGAGATTAAGACCTGATAACAATCCAGAGACCTGGTGTGGAACAGGACTGAATTTCAGTGCTTAAATTACAGCAGTGCAGTTGTTACAAGAGGATCAATAACATTTAGCGTGTTTTTAGGAGTGCTGCTCAAAATATCGAGCCAAAACAGCACATTAACAAAGAGTGTCCTAAATCACACCGGGAAGAGGCAACCATTAATGAGTCGGTTTCAGAAGAAGCCCATCTCTATCCATTTCTCACACGATCTGCTTTCCATACCATCCATAAGTAGTACCAGGTTCATGAAAAACATACTCCCTGTAGCATTCACACAAAGAGCCACAACCCGAGAATGAAAAGGGCTAAGCAAAAGTTAAGACATAATCTCACCACCTCTAGGGCGGACGGCTGAGCAGGGTCAGATCATGATCTCCGTCATTGCTACTGAAACAGACGGTGGACTAAACCAAGAATATGAAGGGGCTTTACAGTACGGTGAAAAGGGAGATGAATAAAGCGTGTTTGTACGATCAGATCAAGTCAAGAGCCAAAAATTGTAATTTGGTACAAAGCAATGACCTCAGTGAAAAAGGTCCATAAACAAGAGCTGAAAGGTGTCAGGCTGTATTTATGCCTTTCCTTTGACCTAATGTCTCAACAAAACAACCAGATGGAACCGGACTTGTCTAATACGATGACAATTTAAAGTGACAGAGTGCTTGTAGTGCATGCGAAGTCATCTGTCAACAGCAAGAGCACACATCTCTAACTCCAAAACAACACGCTTTCCCACACCTTTTTTTCTCCAATCCTGATGTGTTGGCATGAATGTGTGCGTACATGAGTAAGGTGGCTGCGCTGGCTCAGCATGTGCACAGGTTCAAGTTTCCAAAACGAAACACAGCAGCTCAACAGGAAGGAGAGCGGCTCTGCTTATCCTCCCAGATTACCCTAGTTCTGTCCACTCCCCCCTGCTCTGCCGGTCACACTCTCACATTGCTTTGCTGACATTTTCACAGCGAAGTGAGGCTAACACAGACAAGTAGAGTGCACACATGACTCTTGTTTTTCATCACTGGTTGATACACTTTTCCACTGCTTTGTCATCACTGCAATACTCACAAAGATAATTCTCCTTCTACCAAAATACACAGTAGCAATTCCCTTTCTAGGTACTGTATGAAGTGACTCTGAAAAACGAAGGACGGCATTTGAATACATTTAAATGTCAATGTCAATTTCCAAGAGCAGCAATTGATTTCTAGCTGGATTGATCAGAACAGATCGACTAATCCAGTCATGATGGATATTCAGGCTACATTCACATGAAAACATCCTCTCCTATCCACATTTTTTCCTAGCATTTTAAAGAAATGTTTCACAAAAACTGAGCCATTTCAGGCGTTTGAAAACAAGCAAAAACGATGTAGCATATGTGCGAGGCCTGTCGTTGGTGTTGTATTGCTCTAGCAACAAACTAAGAAGAAGCTTAGCTATGCCACTCCGTGAGCACAGTCGCATAACAACCTGACAGACGTGGACTGACGACTACATTGTGCTGTTATCATGAGTCCCAGGTAACTCCAAAACGACAAAGTCACAAGAGACTTCCCATGGCAGCAGCGTGCAATGTTTCCAACAATTTCAGCAGATCTGAGGTGCTGACACTGACACCAGCAAGGGACTAATTTGTAAGTGCAATAAACCAGCACGTCGCAACGATTCAGCTCATTAATATAAGTGAACTTGAGATCCCAGAGCACAAAATATATTTTTCTACTGTTCTGGAATCGTCCATCATGATGTCCTTGTAGACATAATCCACAACTCTTGCCACTGAAACAATGAATGAAACAGCGCAAGGCCATGATGTGCATCTTCATCCGCAACAGTAACACATAACACATGTTTGTATCGGATTGTGGTATTCTTAAATGTGTATTTTATTTGCAAAATCAGCAGGACCTTGTTATTTTGAAGCAGTATTAGTGTACTTAATTTTATTTGTATAATTTGTGTTGTTCCAAACTTCTGTATTTTTACTTAATAAAACACTGTTCAATGATTTCAGTGTATTCAAGTACTTCTTTTAACAGTTGAGCACATGGTAATAATACGCCGGTAATAACAATAACCCCCATCCCCCGCCCATATGCATAGTGATGAATCGTCACATGACCAATGGGGCAGTGACTCGTTTGCAGCTGCTTATCAGCAATTTTCAGGACTACCTGTTGAGACAGGAATTTTAAAATGCTTTCACCCCGGGGTACCATTTCAAGAAGTATTAGATACCGTAACTAAAAATGCTGGATTTGTGTGGATGAAAGGTCAATCCGATGCAGAACAGTCACAGTGCAGAGAGTGCCTGAGTCATACTTAAGTCTGTATACCCGTATTACCCCATTGAGGAAGCTTTATCCGACTGCCCTGGAAATGCTAAGCTCAAAGAGTATCTGGAAACATTCTGCCTCTTGGCTGTGCTCAGAATGGTCCGATATTCCCCAGACCTGCTAGAGGGAAGTCTGTTGCTACCAGTTCCCCTAACCTCGGTCTCACAAAATATTTGAAAACATCGACTAAAAATGGCTTCGGAATTGTGTGCTGCTGAATGTCACACAGCCATTCTACCCAAGTTTGGTCTCACAGGAAAGGAGGGCCACGTGATCAGGGCTGTGTGTCACTTTGAATGGACAGTGTGAAGCTAAAAAATGTGTGATCTTACTAATACCAGTCAGGTGGTGCCCGGTCTTCAACTCACATATTACACATATCTTCATAAGCTCCTCATCAGGATGGGCTCAAACCAAGGCACAGAAAAGCCAATATGTCCTTAAGTGTTTATCTAAAACAACACATCTTAAATAAGTTGGAGCTATGACTCAAGACTATTTTTAGCAGAAAGCAAAAACACAGACTAACAAAGCAATTACACCTCAGCAAGACTGTGATGAAATCACCTATTTGTAGCTATAATATACATGTATGTGAGCGATACTAGGAGAGTTACAAATAATGTTTACAATGACATTTGCTGTTTACATCTTTATTATTGTTGTTCCACAGAATTGTTGTTGAGAGACCTTTATTTTTCCTCTTTATCAAAGTTGCACAAGTGCAGCAGACAAAGCGATTAATATTTGGTCTGCAAAAAAAAAAACAGCCTGTGTCAGAAGTTTCATTTTTCAAATGCATTTTTTTTTAGTTCTGCAAGCAACAGACTTCAGTCATAATGCTTTTTTTTTTACACAGAAAACAGCCATGATCATGTCCACCTCCATGATGTGTTTTGTGTTTTTCCACTATCCACTTGTTTAAATATGTTTGACCACATGAGAGTTCATTTTTTAAAAAGAGATAATTTTTCTGAAGGCCTGGCGATACTCATTTAAGCCATGATGGTGCACCACACACTTGTGTACAAACCCTATTCATTTCTCATTTGGCAATACAAGAAGGTGGTGATATAAGAAGAAAACACTCGTCTACAGATATTTTTGGGGAATAGTTGAAAACATAAAAAATATATAGACAAAAATATACATATCAAAACGGCAAAGAAAAAGGTGCCTGGATTACTGAACCGATCAGAGGGGTGCAACAACACTGAAAGTATGTTGTCGTATGCTGTCATCGCTGCAGTCTACATGTGTATAATCAGTAGCGTGCTGCAACAAAGCCCACAGGAGGAACATGCAAACAAGGCAGTTCATTGTCGTGCCTCCTCAGAATCCCTGAACCTGCCTCTAAATGCCAACAGACCCGACCTTTGGCTCAGGAAAAAAAGAATTGTTGATGCGCCCATATTTTTGTTTGTCTGCTTCATCTGCTCATCAGTCCTCCCGAAACCAGCTGACATCAGCAAAGTCACTTCCCATGAAGATTGAATGCTTCTCTTTGAGTTCCTAATGGATGTTTGACATCATTAAGACTAAGAACATATTGAGGATACCACAGTAAACTAAATAAAGGATACATTCATGGTGATGCTTTACGTGGAGTGCAAATGCAACAAGAGGTCACATTAAGTATAGTAATACAGTTTATGTCAGTAAGGATATTAATATTCTGGGCAGTATAGTAATGCCATTATTGAACAATTGCACACAAAACTGTGATGCAGTCTCATCAAATAATTTCACAAATAAATGAAAAGAGGGTTACAAACCATCACAGCTTCTGTTCAAAACATGTAAAAATAAAGGTTATGAAAACCAATGGTTGCATTAATTGACAGATGAACTTTAACTTAAGTCACAAATATCATGCACAGATACCCTTCATCATTTAGAAAAATGTAAAATGTGTCCAAAAGCTTCTTCATGCTAATGTATCCATGACAGAGAATATGGCCAGAAAATGACTGCATTCCACAAAAAAATGTAACCATCTTAAAAAATCCGAGACATAACTCTAGCAACAAGATACTGCAATACGATGGCCTTGTCGCAAGGAATTTACATCCTAAGCTCATTTCCACACAAGTACTGCAATATGCAGCTGCTTCTACCGAAATGCTCCTGGTAACTGACAATTTTTAATCAATGCTTGTAATTCTCAGCGTGGCCCTTCAGCAACCAGGAAGTCACATATTCAAAGGTGTATTATGATGTGACAAACATGTTAGTTCAACAAACATTCCAGGTATAAATAAACCTGCACTTCTTCCTTGGTGCTTCTGCTCTAAACGTAATGGTAGTTTGATGACTACTGTACATGTATATGTATATGAAACTTGTTTAATTTAACTTAGGGGTTATAACAAACATGCTCTTCCCTTATTGAATATTACGATTGAATGGCAGGAAGCTTCGACCTGCCCTCTAGCAGGAACAAAAGAGACAGCATGGCTTTGGTTCACACACAACCTCTGCTGACCTAGCAGCCAAGTGTGAGAGCCAAACACAGCTGCCATGAGAAAACATGACATGTCTGAAAGAGACGGGTCAAAGTTGGGCCAGCAAGCCTCACTTCAGAGGAGTTTCACTCCCTGGGCCAGGAGCCAGACTAGCAGCTGGAGCAGCTACGCTTGGGAAAACATACTCAACATGCATCCACTGGAGGATCACAACAAGCAAGAGGGGGTTTGTGTAATCCACAAGAGAGTAATATCATCTGCCAATCAAAGAAGAAACTCCTGTTTCCTAGTGTGCGGTGGGACAATATGCCGCTGTCAGACTTATGATTGAGAAATTTGTAACGATTTAGAGGTGTTGTCATCTTAGGGAACCTTCATGGTGCCAAGGTGACGGTCTCTTGGGAGATATAATCAATGGCCTGAATGCCTAAAAAAGGTGTTTCGATTGTGCGTTTGAAGTCAGTGAATGTTGGCCACAGGACTGAGCCTTGTAGCCAATGTTTGGATTTCTGGATTTGTTGTCCATAAAAAGGATGTTGTGTTGCTCTTCTCTCAAGATTGCCTCTTGCAGGGGAGGGAAAAAATAATTCGGACCTTCAGGTCTAATATTGTGAGGAAAAAAAAAACATAAGAATGCTCCACGTATAGGGAACAAAAACGCTGCTTCATCAAGATGGGTTTCCAAGTGTGGAAATCTTCTTTTTAAGTGCAAAATCCAAGAGTTACAAGGCAACAAGCATATTTTCCAACCAATTCCCAACACGCTGGTCTCCCTGCAGGCATGAATAAACATAAAACAAAATCTTTCATATTACATTTGGAGCTGGCATAATCAGCTCAGAGAAAGAGTGGGCTGGTAAGTGTATGAAACAGGGGTCGCCGACAGCAGTGCTAAAGTGTAAATAGGCATTCCATATCTGTTTATAGCAGCACTGTCTCTTCTTATCAGTGCTTTTATTAGGGTGCTACCCTGAATATGTGTAACCCCAGAATAAGTTGTCAACTCTTTTGGTAATTGTTGACTCGCTCCTCATGAAAGCACATGTATCGTTTTAGGCTAGATACCTTATCAATACATCATACTCGCCAATTACTTCCCATTATGTGATGGTTAATGTGGCCATTTTTAGAGTTCTGTCGGGAGCTGTTAAACTTCATCAATTTCTGAGCAAACAGAAACTACACTTCATTTAAATTGCACAAAGGATCTTGACCCCAATTGATTCATTCAGCACCAATCCTGTCTGTTAAGCCATGGTGTTAAGATTTTCAAGAAATTTGAGCTGTCATGGGTTTAAGCAGGGGACAAGATGGTCCTTCACAGTTCAGACGTTCAAACCAACGGACAATTTAAACTAAACAAACGACCAGAAATGTTTCAAACACAGAGAATAACACAGAAAAGGAGTGCGACGTTGGACAGAAGCAAATCTCTGCAGACAGGTGAAAGTGTGCTCATTTTTCTAAACGTGACAGAATAGGATAAACACTGCTTAAAGCGGCTGAACATAGTGTACTAGCAGCTGCAAGAAAAGAACTCTCCTAATGATTTGCTATGGATGTAACAGCTAAAATGGTTTACATGGTTACTGAAGTCAAACTGATAACCAAACATAAAATGTTTTAAGAGTTGAAACACCAAAACCTCAATATGAGTTCTTCTTGAAATTATTTAAAAAATGGGTTGGGTCTCAACCAACTGTTTAAGTTAAATTTCATACAAACACAGTAATCCAAAAACAAGATCACTGATTTGAAATCCCATTTCCCATTTTCATTTAACAAAAAAACCCTGGCTCTCAACTGTTCCTCATTGCTCTGCGGTCACTTTGAGCAGGAATGTGTGACTCTGCAGCAAGCAGAGCATTAGCTGAATACAGTTAGGACTGTTACCAGGCAATGCAGTCTGACTGCTGCACGCAGGTTCTGAGGGGAAGGGGACCTTGAGACTTCGACGGAGCAGAAAGCACATTCGGAATGTAAAAAAAATGTTTGAAAACAGCACAGATTGCAGCTACTAGCAGAGGTGTGAACGCTCAGATGTAACATTGCAGCAGTGTTGAGGTGCAGAGCGTTCACCCGAAAATGCTTGGCAAATGTCTGACGCATGCACACACTAACACTCATGAGGTTAACAATTTGCAAATGTCCTGCATTATCCTACTTAAGTCTCACAAAAATGTATTTGATCACTAAGAGTTATGTGACCTGACCTTCGCTTTTCATGATTCTGTTGGCTTCATATGACTCAATCAATCATGGAATATGAGATTCATAATAGCCTAATAATGTTTTGTATGTTGTAGTCAGACTCACCACTTGCGGCCTAATGAAGGAAAGATGAGCAATGCACACGAGGCCCCCACTGATGGAAGGGAAGTGAGTGACCCCTGGGATCTAATTCACTATGCAAGCTATTGTGGCTTACGATACTAGAAATTTTTGTATGGAAAAGTGCAACATATTTTACAGCAGTTGGGAGAGGCTTAAATCCTGTTGTACAAAATAACCAGATGAAATTTGATGAACTTCTTAACATCCTGCTCCGTCAATGGATGGAGATCATTGACCTGTCTGACCATCTTATAATTTCAAAGCATTTTCCATGCTAAAATCTATGAGACCATCAATGATCCTGCCACTTCTTTTAACTTTTTTTTATTTATTTTTTTTTATCAAATGACAGGTAGTGACGCTTGTTCAGCAAACAAAAGCTGGCACATTTTGATGGACGTGTGTATTTCTGTACTTGCACAACCTTCTAGAACGTATTAAATGCCATCTGAAAATGGTCAAAAAATAATGGGTGAAAGGTTAGAGCTGGACAAAGTGCTGGGTCAGCAATTCGGAAGATTAACGAGCTCAATAAAAGATGAGTCAGCAGAAAGGCTTTTGTCCGTCTTTACACCCAAACACATTCTTGAACCACCCCGGTGAGTAGTGAAACCTGCAGACCCAGATACCAATAACCCCGCTGAGACGTCCCCACAAAGACAATAAATGAAGAAGAGCGGTGTCCCTCGGTGAATTGAATAGAATAAAAACACACACTAATAATCCGGGAGACAGAATTAGGAGGTGTTATTGTAGAAGCTAAGCTAGCTAGTAGCATCCAGAGCTCACTCACCTCATACTGGATGTACTGTTTCCTCCACTCCGGGGTGATGTGAGCTGAAAGATGCTCCGTGAATTTCATCTTGATAATGTGGACAACTAGTATCACCTGTTTGTAACCGGACAGGGACGAGGAGCAGCGGGATGGTTGGTCAGGAGCACAGGAACTGTCATTCGAAAAGAGGCTTCTCGGTCAAACACGGATGCCCTTTTTGTCTTCACATAAAGAGGTTCGTCACCGACACATATACGTGCGGTTAAAGAAATAATCGATGGAGTCTTGTGCCATGGCGGCTAAAGAATGCGTCAATGTGACTATATCAGGGAGGTACGGTAAATTCTGGTAAACAGGTCCAGTGCTAGCTGCTGCTGCTGCTGCTTCCTCGCTCTACCTACAGTCTAAGTGAGGCGTTCACGGTCCGCTCGGATATACGATGACATCACAGCATCACGGGGCGTCCTGTCTGGCGTCAGAGGTTTGTTTACATCCAATAAAGCACAAACACTCGCTCGTGGTTCAAGAGATTTAAAGATAATGTCATAACAACTTCATTCATAACAACAACTTTCACGTTTTCCGTCATTACATTATTTATGCAAAAGACCTTTCTTTTTTTTTTTTGGTCCAAAACGCCATCGAGGGTCTTTCTGCTGCATTCAAAGTCAACTCGGACATGTTGTAATTTATCAAACGCTTCATATCCTTACATAACCACTTGGGTGCCATCCACATAACTAATTATGATTAAAAATATTCTAGAATAGTGGGCATTCATGACGCAACTGCGAGCAAAAACACATTTATCTTTTGTCTGTTTAGTCATTCTATTTATTCTTAAATGCTTAACATCACATTTTGTTTTGTTGACAACATCGGTTGCGTCACTACAGTCACCGTTTAAAAATAATTTATTTAAACATAATGGCACATACAATGACTGAGCTTTACGTTCTGTAACTCAATCACTAAATAAACGTATTCATTTTACTGTACGTGATAATGACGTCGTGTTTTTTTCTACCTTCTTCCTCCAGTGTGAGGGCGACACCTGCTGGCCGAATGTTTTATGTTCCCGTCTTATCTCATAAAGGCAACAGACTTCACAACGCCATTTTACTTTGATACTTATTAGACAATTTGTGTTGCTGTTGGTAGTTTATTGTCTCTTATTTTTATCGTTCTTCTATAAAATAGTGAGTCAGCACTACTGTTATAAGTCCTTAATTCCTTTATATGAATAAATTAATGTATGGAAACTTGCAATAATGAAGCTGATTCTGCTCATTGTTGAATATAGTATACAGTGAAACTAAACGTGTGTGTGTTTGAAATATTTTCCACTAGTGGTATCAATGCTTTGACTTGTTTCTTTGTAAATTAGAGTTATACAGTGTGATGCACTGAAGGTACTTCAATACCGTGTGGAAAAAAAAACCCACACAACTAAACTTTATCATGATCAGCCTTTGTTGTTTGTGGGTTATTTTATTTTATTAACAGCACTTTATTTCGAAGCACTTTCCTAGTTGGTGGAACCCCCACTGACCATGGCAATAATATTCTGATTCTGATTCTGATCATCATCACAGTAACATTTGCTATTTTTGTATTGTTTCTTACTCTCAGTTTTACAATAGCAAGCAGAGTTTAGTTCAAGCTTCTTTTGACGCTGATTGTGGGAGAGACAAATGACATGAGACAAAGTTGATGGTCATCAGAATAACACCGAGCGTTTTATTTGAAATATGATGAATTTTGTTTGAAAACAGAACAATATACATTTGAACTCACAGCAGGATCATATTACAGAAACAAGAGTTGAGATCAGACATGAGAACATCAGTTAGAATCCAACAGTAGCAGCGAGTCGGCATCTCTCTTGGCATTCACCGCGTGCCTTAATTGACGGATTTGAAATCAAGGTCCACTGTGAACACTGAGAGAGAAATACCGCTACATTCAAAATATCTGTCTGTCAGATCAATTTAGTAAAAATATCCCTCACGATCATTTATATTCAGGTAGAGAGGAGCTGAACATTTTGTCCAAGGACACCAACTCATATCAATGCGGTTGAACTAGACATGCTGATTTGTATTTGCTATATCCTTGAATCATAGCAATGGCTACCAATAAAAGGAGTGTATTAAAATGAGGACTATGATGATGATGATGAGATCAAATAGATGCAAACATTAAAGGTCATCAACATTACTGTTGAGCCAATCAGATGGTTAAACCGTCAAAGGGTCAGATCAGACTCAATAAAGGACATTTACCAGATAAAAACCCCACTGGGACTCGGACTGTCCTCCATTTGTCTCTTTCTCTGACATGTCAAGGACACATGAAGCAGGCAGCCATTACAGACACAACCCGAGCTGGACTGGATGCAGGGAGGGGGGGTGCAGTGTCAGAACAAAACCCACCAAGATCGAGTCATGCTTAAATCTCAGGTGGAATCATAATGGCAGAATAAAATTATATCAATGAAAATATGATATTGCCTGGATTAATAATTCAAAACATCAATCAGATTCACCTCACGCATACATGTTCATGATTAAAATTATGAATATAAGACACTGCTACTATGTTAGTCTTGGCAGAAACATTTACATTCATTCTTGAGACTATTAAAAAGGCCTGATCATGCAGGTTGAGGCTATAAATAGGCCTTTACATCCGCCCAGACACTTTGAAATGACATCTATGTTCAGAAACAAATTTCATGACCAAATGCTGAATAGCTGTCTATATGAATGGAAGGCTAGTATATAAGAACAAATAACCGAAAGCCGCAGGGTGACACGGAGCATCCTGTCGTCGCATCCCGATGCTTCACATCCTCCATCATCCTCATCCTCCTCTCCATTCAAAGCATCTTGTCCCCTGCTTTTGTTGTGGAAAACAGATGGAATTGTCTTTTAAAAATGGAGGGGGAAAAAACTCCGACCACCACAGCCTTTGTCCGTAGATTTGTTTCCTTCTGTGGAGATGCAGAGGAATAGTCTCGGTTCCGTTTGTGTTCGGATTCCAGACGGTTTGTGCGGTAACAGTGTTCGGTTTATTGCTCTAGATATCACGGGCGGGCGGGACGTTTGTCTCGTGCGGTGCTAGAGTGCTCCGTTGGGATGACGTCACTGCAGCCAAACGCTCCAATTGAAATTGTTTTATACATATACATTTTTTAAACATTCTTTTCTATTTACACTTTTCTTTAAAACATCGTTTAATTTGGTACAAAATCGAAACTCGTAGTTGATTTTATGTTTACGTCGTATCACGTTTTTTTCACCTTCTGTCCAGCAAATGTATTCACAATCATTTCGGATTAAAAAATGAAACTTAAACACTGTTCTTAATTTAGTTAATTTAGGACTTTCGCCTTTTACATGTACCAGTGCATTGAGTTTCAGCATTACGAGAACATTTTCCTTCAGAATTGTCTATTTTTATGCTTCGTCTTGGTCCCGTCTGTCGGTCGCGGTTCTACCATGGTATTTGTCAACGGTATTTGATTTATTTCTTTGCATTTATTTAACTACCATATGACACTCACAGAGAAAACGCAGTAGCCTGGATCACAGCTTTAGTCTGTGTCGACAAGTATGCTGTGCATCTGCCTCGTTGGCGCAGTAGGCAGCGCGTCAGTCTCATAATCTGAAGGTCGTGAGTTCGAGCCTCACACGGGGCAGCATTTTTTTTTTCAATCGGACTCAAATATTAAAATGCTAAGTGAGATCACGGTAATCCCAGGCCATGATGTTTCATAATCCTATTCTTCGAACAGTACATATAAGCATCTTTAGTTTAGTTTAGTCTCAGTTAAGTGTTTACATGTTGATTATTTAATAAAAACAACAAGTCTTTGGTCACATGATCTGTTATTTAAACTCAGTCTCCTATTTTTTATTGTCAATAAAGTGTTACAATACATTTGTGAATTTTCATCTGAAATATTTATTTCCACATTAACAAGCAAGATTTTTGTTTGCTTTATTAGGTATGACGACGATTACAGAGGGAGTGGAACAGCAAACATTACAGGTAATACTTCAGTTTTTGCCGTGAGCTTGTCATTTCAACGGATTAAACAATACGTATGTGTGTGTGTGACAGTGCAGTTCCTGGGATTATCACCTTGACCTCAGTATCATGACTGTGCCGGTGGAATTTTCCAGGAGGAGCTTTAAGTAAGTAAGTGTCGGGAGGCCTGGCGAGAGTTTATGTCAGAGCGTCCTCGGTCAGTCTCACCGTCGCCACAGATGAGCAGACGACATCGGTGTTAAGGAGAATCCGCCACACACGACTCATGGATCTACACTCACCCATAGAATATATGACCATGTGGACAGATACACAGCATCCTGATAAATTACGCTCCGGTTAAGTTGTGACTAGATTTAGACAGCTATCACCGATGGCAGAAGAAGATGAGCTGGCTGGAGCATCAGAATTCATCAAAGGTGAGTGAGGTCAAATGACAGTTTTTCTTGGGACAAAAACTATTTATATTTGTGGTTTTGAAAAGAAGAAAACGCTCAGAGTTGTTGTCAAGATTTGACACACAACTAAAAATACCCTGAGGCAGAGCAATATATAGCCACAATAATCCTTGGTGAGTACAAGACAAGTCAGAAAGTATTAGTTTCAAGTGTTGTTTATTTATCTGGTGATGCTGCAACACAACAAAAAAAAAATCCACGGGTAGTTAGAAGAACAACAAACAAAACAAACGAGCAACAAACGCCACCCCACCAATCAAAATGCTTTATTTCTGGGCCTGTGAGAAAAAGTCTTTACCTTGTGGAACTTAAATTCAAGATATCAGTGATTGTGATTTGCTCCAAAATGTTTTTCTTTCTTGTGTCAGTCACTTATCAAATGACCAAATGATGCAAAATCAGAAATAACAGTTGTACAACTAAAGCTTTGTGTCACAGATCGTCTGTACTTCGCCACTCTGCGTGGAAAACCGAAGAACACGGCGACAACTCACTTCTTCAGCGTTGATGAAGAATTCACTTATGACAGGTACGACTCACAGGAGACGACCCAATTTACCTAGTGCATGTCCAGTCGAGGTTTGAGGATGGGTGTAAAGGATGGCAAAACTGGATGATGAGTTTCTTTTTTGCAAATATGAATGCATGGATGGATGGTTGGGTGAAGGGATGGATAGGTGGATGATGGATGGATGGTTGGCTGAAGGGATGGATGGATAGGTGGATGGTGAAACCCACCTGATACTCCTTAACACTTAAAAGGAATTTTCTCCAATAAGGAATCCAAGAGTTATTCAACCTTTTCTTTGGACGAGAAAGGTACAAGCTGCAAGCCATGCCTCCAGGTGGCCATAGGCAACGTTCTTGAGTCACCTAAAATGATGGATTTGCTATTGCAATTTGAACCCCTAAGAAGTTGGCTGTGAACAAACTGCACAACAAGCAAGATTCAAAAGGAGGTTCACAACCGAAACTCAACACTCCAGTTCATGAACAGTACCATCTACTTAAAGAGAAGGAACAAATTTAACCAGATAGTTTTTGGATACATGGATTCTACAAGAGGAAAGGTACAAATGAGCTAGTATTAATCGACAGCAAATTCAAATGAAATGTAATGTGAACTGTAAAGGAAGTCATGTTCAGTTGGGTTCATGGTTTATTAGGGTGAAGTATTTTCACATAAAGTATGTACAAGTAGTAAGTAAGTACAGAATACTATGGAAGTAATGGTAAAATAAATCAATGAATCAATGATTTTTCTCTGTTCTCATCCGTCACGGTTTGTGCTTCTAGTCTAAATATAATACACAGGTAACTGACTGACTGTTCTGATCCAATTACAGCTTACAGGTCAAGTTGAGATCTGAGGCTGAGGAAGGAATTAGGACACATGCTGAGTGACACTACTCAGACATGTTAGATCAGACCTGCACTTGACATCAAAGGGCACTTCACACTGACATTCAAACAGTCAAAGAAGCCTCTAAAAATCTCTTGCGCTTCTGCTTAGTGAAAAAATAACTGATGTAGCGACAATAAAAAGTGACGTTGTCATGCTCACCCACCCACTTTGAATGGCAGCCAGCTTTTATTGAAGTTGCTTTGATGTGCCTTTGTCTGCTGCAGTTTCTATGGCGACTTCGGGCCGCTCAACCTGGCCATGGTGTACCGCTACTGCGTCAAGCTCAACAAGAAGCTCAAGGTAACGAAGACACAGAAGCGTGATCGTGTGCCTTAACTCAACCCTCTTTTTTTCCAGTTCTTCACAATGTCCAAAAAGAAATTGGTCCACTACACCAGTCATGAGCCGAAGAAGAGAGCCAACGCTGCTGTTCTCATCGGTGCCTACACGGTGAGGCGTCTCATGAGGAGTTATGAGTGTGAGTTATGAGATTTAACCCAGAATGATTCTGCTTCAGATCATTTACTTGAAAAGAAGTCCAGATGAAGCCTACAGGAATCTGATCTCAGGAGGCAACTCAAGCTTCCTGCCCTTCAGGTACAGACCAACACACAAAGCTACACATGTCCACGAAAACAGGTTCTGACCAGATGCCTGAGCCATCGTAACTGTTGCGCCTCTATATGGAAAAGCAGGGAAGCTACTCAAGGTCAAGTACGGTTAACTGGTTCATCGACTGAAGAAAAATACGGGGGAATTTGTGGGATGGAAATCATTTATTAGTGTATCAGATATCAATGTAATAAAATGTTAAAGAAATGCACTGGGATTTGTCACATTAGAAAAAAATATTTGAACTTAAATAACCTTAGGGGCCACATTACATACTGTGACAACTGCAAGGGGGCGAGGAAAAAATATGAGACAAAAATGACGAAAAAAGATCAGTCAGTAAAGATATTCTGAGTAAGTGTGCTTGAAAAATATTTACAAAAGTCATAGAAGATAGTTGTTATTATTCCGTTGCTGTTGGCTTGTTTTTTTATGTATACATTTTATTTACAAATGCTCAATGTATCTTGTACATTTCAAAAGATATCATCAAAGATATCATAAAGGTGTTACGATTAAATTAATTTATAATTTCAATTTTTACATTATTTTTGGGGCAAGAAATACTGGGAATCAGCATCATCAACAAGGGAAAATAAAACAAAACAAAGCGCTTGTTTAACAGAGTTGAACTCATCATAAAGCGAAGAGCAAAATAAAATTATTTTTTACAGTATTTATTTGACATCACAAGGGCCCCATCATTTCAGTTAAAGGGCCGCATGTGGCCCGGGGACACGTCTTTCCCAGGTCTGCAGTAAACAATAAACTCCCACTATAACAATAGTACTGTAAAATACCAAACATGAAAACAAAAGGGGATTAGTTTGATTCATTTGATCCACAGAGACGCTGCAGTAGAAGAAAGCTCCTTCAACCTCACTGTACTCGACTGCCTGCAAGGAATACACAAGGTAATACAGTTCATCAATTACCATGGGACGACACATGTTTTATGCTTTATTTGGCAGCCAGCATTGTTATCACTGAGTTGTGTGTTTGTTTTTCAGGCTTCGCAGCAAGGTTTTCTAGACTTTGAAAAATTCAAAGTTGATGAGTACGAACATTATGAGGTATGATTCATACAGAATAGAAGTGAGCAGAGCAAATACATATTTAATTATTGGATGCAATATTTCATATTTCACAGTAACATCACTTGTCTCCATTTTCAAAAATATTTATTTTTGAGTGTAAAAGTTCAACATTCACTGGATTTTATTTTCAGCGTGTTGAAAACGGAGACATGAACTGGATCATTCCCGGGAAAGTTCTGGCGTTCAGCAGTCCACATTCTCGCAACAAAGTGGAAAATGGTGAGTGCCATGCATGAAATTAATCTCTGCGGAAACGACGGCTGAGTGGAACTGATGTTCTACACCACGGAGTATGATGTGTCAAATAATGCAGCTCCCACAACGTTCTTGAAAAAAGTTTAAAATTTAACTTAAAATTTGTTGCTCAAATATTATAAAACAAGGAGGAAATAAGGAGAAAAAAAGGTCATTACATGCTACATTTGCCTGCATATAATTTCGTTTTATATACGTTTAAATGTATGTACGGACACATTTATCATCATATGACAGCTTGGTAACATAACTCTGGATGACACATATAAATATGATAAAAGGGCATTTCTTTACAAAGTTTTTTCTCTTTTATTTTATTCATTTATTTTAAGGGACCAGAAATACTGTCAAATTAGCTCTGCACATTATACACACCCTCTGAAGGCTAACAAAAAGCTACAAGTAGCCCCCAAGCAGCATTTGGCCCATGTCTGACGTGCACACACAAACAGACACACATGGTTTAGGTTCATCAGTTCAACTTTCTTTGACTCTTGCTGCGCCAGGTTACCCTCTGCACGCTCCAGAAACCTACTTCCCGTACTTCCGTCACCACAACATCACGGCTGTGGTGCGTCTGAACAGGAAGTTGTACGAGGGCCGGCGATTTGAAGACGCCGGGTTCGAACACCACGACCTTCCGTTCCAGGACGGTGGGATCCCAACAGACCTCATCACCAGGCGCTTCCTGCACGTGTGCGAGAGCGCGACGGGGGCTGTGGCCGTGCACTGCAAAGGTGAGTGAACACGCAACTCTGTTTGACATGGACCTCACCTCTGACCTTTTACAGCTGGTCTCGGACGGACGGGCACTCTCATTGGCTGCTACCTCATGAAGCACTTCCGCTTCACCGCAGCTGAGGCCATCGCTTGGATCCGAATCTGCAGGCCTGGCTCCATCATCGGACCCCAGCAGAACTTTTTAGAGGAGTAAGTCCAATATTAGTGGCACGTGATTCCAGTATTTGAACAGACAGTATATATTTGTGTGTGGTTATGTCTGTAGGAAACAGCACAGTTTGTGGGTCCAGGGCGATGTCTATCGCTCCAAACAGAAGCTGGCTCAGAACCGTCTGGCCCGCCGGCAGCAGCTCCAGCAGCAGCAGAGCCACAGTATGGACTGTGAGCGGACGAAGCCTGAAGCTATAGATCGCCTGTTCAGCAGCATGGATAACCTGAGCATCAACAAGAGCCCCAGATCATACGGGTCAGATGAGGTGAGACGTCGGGGCGGTGTCTGACTGAGCAGGCGGACTGAAGACAGGATGTGAAAACTGGTGCCTTGTGTGTCCAGAACTTTGATCACGCCAGTCAAACGCAAGGCGACAAACTCAGGGCGTTGAAAGGAAACAAACCTCCTCGATCAACGTCCTCATCATCAAGGTACCGTTTAGAGTGTGGAATATTTCATATTCATATTCTGTTTACATCCTGTCACACTTCTAAAGTCACCTTGGATTAACTCCGGATGAGGTGGACTCTCGAAGATTAATGTTCATGTTCCCTGAACACACTGTTAAAGCTCATGGTCCGTCGTCTAATAGTCTCTCCCTATATTAGGCTTAATCTCACCAAAACCTGGACGTCCTCTTCCACCCCCCTTCAGCAACGCTCCAATGTCATCACCAGGTGAGCAGGCAGCCTCCTCCCTCTCCTCTCAAGGCACGGACGCTCACCTTCTAATGTTCACCCTCTCAGTCTCTTTTCTGGCAGGTCCACTTTCCTGAACTGATATGGATCCAGACGTCCTGAACTCATCCACTCCTCTCAGCCTTAAACAGTCCTCCAAACTCTTGCATAAATAAAACCGTATACTTGAAGGTCGCTGCATGTCTGGTGCTAAGAGATTTTTTTTAAATAAGTGATGCCTAGAGGGACCGCCTGAACCTCTCCAAAGGAGGACTGGAGACAGTTGGCCACAATAAATACCTCTGCACAGACAGTTCACGCTTAAAACTAATATATCTGATGTTCTACTGAGTTATTTGGTCTCTACAAGTTTTCAGTCGGGTCATATCAGCTGTTCATCACTGTGCGTAAGTCAGATGGAAAAATGCAGCAGCATCATGCTTCAAATGCAGTAACAAATACTAAATATTACATACAAAAACATGTATTTTTGCTATGACATCTATCTTTGAATGTTATGAGGAACAAACACTCAGAACAGCTGAGTTGTGACTATCAAACATTTAAAAATTGAGAGCATTTCTGAATATCTAATGCATGTATGTAGCATTTAAGCATGAAAATATTTATTTGTCAATTGTTTTGTTTTTGAATCAGTTGCTGTGGTTCGTATCTTTTTCTTTTGTGCTTTTTGAAGTAGAATTGAAAAGGTGAACCTCCACTTTATGGGACTCCCAACTGCAAATGCACTTTATTAAGTCAACATATGTGTGACATCTTTAGGTTTAAATGTCGGGATGTGACTCAGATAGAAAGTGTTTTGAGACTGAATAAACTGTTTCTCTCTGCTTCTTCATCTTCTTTCTTCCTTTTTACATGCAAAATCCAAACAAATCCATCTAACAACAACAAAAATAAAACTTAATAAATTTAAAAATAGTTATTTTACTGTATATATATTTATTTATAGTATTTTACTTTTTAGTCATCAATGACTCAGTTCTTTACTACTGCAGGTTAAACTCAGCCCATGGTTGAATGATAAATCGCCCTGAAACATTACTAAAACATGTTTATTATGCAAACACACCAATAAAAAGCACCATTTGGCCTCATCTTTAAATCTCACTGATTCAGAGTTTCTGTCTGTGTCCTGTGTCTGAAGAGGCATGTTGGGAAGAGTCAAGTCAAAACCTATCGATCTACTGAAGAGCTGATGATATCCTCCAGGACCAGCCTCTGAAAGAAATACTTGGCTTCAGAATGGAGTAGCTCTTATTAATAACATGTACAGTGAGCTGTACCTGTCTCTCCTCATCCAGTCTCAGGTTCTTCAGCTGGTACAGCATCACCTGCCCTGAACTGTCTCCCACGAGGACACAGTTAGTTTGGCTAGCAAACAGCAGGCAGCTCAATTTCACACCAGATGGAGCAGATTGGACGGCCACTGGGTCCAGACTGAGGAGACAAGGTGCTCATGAAGGAGTGACAAGCATCCTATCTACCACTGGCATGAGGTACCCACAGACTGGATTCCAGGTTCCAGATCTCCAGCTGATCCTCCTTGATGGCGCCGAACACTGTGGCCCACCTGGGGGACCACTTGATGTCACGCACCGCTCTCTGGCTGGAGGTGAATTCTAGCAGGGGCCGGACATTGTCCTGCTTCCACAGCTGGATGGTCCAGTCTGAAGAGCAGCTCAGGAAGAGATCAGGAGAGTGTGGAGACCAGGAGACGTTGTTCACTGGACACTGAGAAGTAGAGAGATGAGCTCAAGAGAAGACTACATTTATGTTGAAAGCAAAGACCAGAACGCACAAAGTGTTTCTTGTAGGTTTCCAGAAACTGCTGATTGTTGGAGCAGGAGCACTTGTGGATGAGGCCTTCCCACGTGCCGGCCAGGTAGACACTGGAGTCCTGAAGAAATGTGTGGTCCACCAGATTAAAATCAAAGAGTCAAATGCAAGTGTTGATTCTCCACTTACGCTTGGGTGGAAGTTGAAGCACATGCCAGCGGTGTGTGTTGACAGGAGGCTCTCTGTGTTCTTTCTGCTCTTGTTTCCCACTGCTTTGATGGTGGAGAGTCGCTTCAGCTTCATCAGATCTGCAGCAGAACGGTCAGAAGGTTGAAGTCGGCAGGCAGTTTATGCAGTCCACATGGTCATGGAGAGGGGTCCATGTTAGAGATGCATTGTCTCCTACACTTTAGCAGAATACACTGTTATTTGCTTTTCTTTTTTAAGCATTACAATGGAGGGAAAGCATATTTATTTTCACTGACAAATCTTTTCACCACAATGTCTTCAGTCATTCATGTAATTATTATTATTATTATTGTTGTTGTTGTTGTTGTTGTTGTTGTTATCATCATATCATTATTATTATTATTATTATTATTATTATCATTATTAAATGGGAGCTGAAAATTAGAAAATGAAACAAAAACAAACCATAAATCAATTTTGTAAAATTCTACTACTAAGCTGGTATATATGAAAATAAGACAGATAATCAAAATAGTTTGATAATTGAAATGTATTATGAAATGTATTTATTATTATTTTATTCAAAGGATCTTTCATTTACATCTGTTTCTTTGTAAACCAGTCATGTCATATATATATATATATATATATATATATATATATATATATATATATATATATATATATATATATATATATATATATATATAATATTATATATATATATGAGGAATTATATATATATATATATATATATATATATATATGTTTTTCTTTTGTTTTTGTTTTTTTTATATATATAGTGTGTTGCAGTGTTTGGAAGAATCCTGTTTGACACTTCCAATGAAATTGGAAATTTTCTTTGTTATTTCTAATTCTTCCACTGCCATTCTAAGTAGAAGATGAGCTGGTAAATCGAGGAGAATTAACTCCTCACTTGAGTTGATATTTTAACTTCACATATTTTTAACCTACCTTGACAGTCAAATCCATTCTTGCTGACAAACCACTTGCACACCCTGCCATCGGCAGCCACAGAGAAGAGAGCTTCCACCTTTTCCTCCCCGACCAAACTCAGCTCCTGGTGAGTCCACCTCAGCTGCCAGACTGGGCCCAGGTGCTTGTTGGAGCAGTCGCTGAACACAGGGCGAGAATGAGAAACACTCAAGGTTTGTGAGGGAAGCAGTGAGCTCACCGGCTACTGACAAGCCTCGCCGCCCCGGCGGGACTCTGGAGGTCGTAGATCACGATGCTTCCATCTTGCATTCCGACTGCCAGCTGGCTGGGATTGTTGGCTGAGAAGTCCAGAGATGTCACAGCACTTTCACAGTTAATAACTCGCTCCGGCCACTGCAGATTGAGGGGAAAATCCATTGAAATTCAGACAAGTTAAAGTTTGAAAGAAAAACAAACCGTGGGGTTCTTGATGGACCAGCAGCACACAAGTCCTGCCGCCTGGTCCCGACAGTCAAACTGACCATAGCCTACAGCAAGGAGATCCTAAAAAAGGGGAGAAACACACCAGACATGATAATAATTTTTCACCTTGTGCATGGTTACTGTCATAGTTACCAGATTCTTCTTGTTCCAGGCCATACAGCTGACATTAACTCCTCTACTGAGGTCACATGTATAAGTCCAAAGATGGTCCAGAGCAGGAGAAGAGGAGCTCTCCTCCACTTCCTGTTCCTCCTCATAGATGTGTATCGGTTCGTAAGGGTCTGAAATACAGAAAATATATAAACAGTATGTACATAAATACCACCAAAAAAATGGCAGTCTGTGATTGGTTAAAAAGAATGCAAGTTGTTTTCCCTAATAATGTGACTGCATTGTAAGGAACATGTATTTTTGGGATGAGAAGCAGAGCAAATACACATCTAATGGCATCTTGCTTTGATGCATTCTGGTTTCTTGAGCAATATAGGTGAGATCATTCCAATAGAACGTCCCAAACTTACAATTTCTTAACCATACTGGGGAATTTATATGGGGAAATGTATGTCATAAACAGTATAAATTCCCACTATTGACAGTGGTATGTAATGAAAATCACAGTTTGAATGTTACACAGTCAAATATGACACAACATACAACAGCATGAACATTTTGGTTATTGTATGCGATGGTGTCTATTTTACCCTGAAGTACAGGAAGTTGTCTGTAGGCAGCCAGTTGTGACTGGAAGGTGTTGGCCAGGACGCTTCTCTGCATCACTAGGAGACTGTGATGAAACACCTCGGAGTGAAGGATCACCTGCAGCTCGCTCTCGGCACCGGCAGTGTTGCCCAGCGACTCCATCTCTCTCATTGAGCTGCTAGCACTGCCTGAGGCGGACAGAGGAATACAGTACTTTCTCAGAGTTGTTTGCTGCACTGGCTGACAAAACAAAATGCTTAATAATTCCATGAGAAAAATACAGGAAAGAACCGCTGTCTGGGAGGTCTGTTCTCACCTGTACTGGCCAGGCTGCTGGACGCACTCCTCTCTGCTCCACGGCTGGAGTCCACAGCAGCCTCTCTAAATTTGGGCCTGTCAGGATCAAGTGTAGTTTCCCCGCTTTGCTCTAAACTGTGGAACGTGTCGAATATGTCCCAGGTGGTGGCAGTCGCCCCTATGGAGGTGACAACAGGAGTGACTCAGAAAACAGAATTTAAACGTGTAATTCATTTACAGAAACAAAAAAAAACATAGATTTGATATTTACATCATAACACTGTTTGTATTTTGGTGTAAAGAACAGAACCTTAACCCAGATTTCTCAGGTCACTGTCAATATTAATGCTATTTTACTCTTTGTTGTATTCATTCCTTGTGGTCTGTTACCACCATCTGAAAGGTGCTTTTTTTTTACTATTGTTACAGATATTATTATTATCATATCCTGGTGAAAATGTGACTGTTTTATCAATAAAGATTTATGAAAAAGAGTCAGTTTGATGCCTATATATCTGTACAATATGGTCAGATCAACAATGCTAAATAAGATTCAACACATGTTTCATTGGAATAAAACCTGATGATGTTTGCCGTTTACAAAACGTATAACCTGTTTGACAAATAATTTTTGAAGATTTTCAAATGAAAAAATGTGATCTTGGTTTGGTTTCTCTGTCCCTGTGTCAGACAAGTGTGCAAACTGGCCGACCTGCATCCACCTTCACCACGCTGTCACTCTGGATCTGCTTGTTTTTAACCGCTCCATTCAAAGTCTGCATTGACCGGTCCACGTGCTTATCGCTGGACCTTCTGCTCCTGCAGGCTTTCACATACTGACTGTTGCGCTTCCTAGAAGGCACAGCCAACAAAAGTCCAGTGACTTCTTTGTAATGAACAGTTATTAATCGAATCAGTTGATAGTTACCTTAAGGTGTCTGCATCATCTGCATCCACTGACACTGCAGTGCTGGGTATGTCCAACAGTGAAATGGTGTCTGACTCAGTGATATTGATGTCTATAATTTCACTCAACATTTCCTCAGTGACCTGCTCTTCAACTGTTTCCACGATGTCTCTTTTCTTCTGTGTATCTGGAGCAGGTGTGAACATCACCATATAATCAGAATAAGGATCTAATATAAATGCTCCAAACAAAAACCAGGACATCAACACAGCTGTCATTATCATATACAGATGACAGAGACAGACCTGGTATGTTGATGGGAGCGTCACGCTTGTTGAACGTCTCCTCAATCTCTTCGTTGACTGAGTCGATTGTTGACTGGCTGGACTTTCTGCTGCTTCCCAAAATGGACCTGCAGTATAATAACATATAACGTATAGATTATTGTCGGGATAATTACAAAATAGAACATGCTGAAGCCAAATTCAATGTATACATGCTAGTTAAAAATAAAAGAAAAACAAAGTGTCACTTATCGCCTCACCTTGAAAAAGGCATTGAAAAGCTCCCGGAGGCAGTGGTGTTTTCGGAGGCTGACCCAGCAGAGAAGTCGTCAAGGAAGAACCGACTGCTTCTGGTCTGGATTCCACTGGTCTCCACCTGGAGCAGCGGCAGTGGAGTGACGTCATTGCCATCCTCATCAATCACCTGCAAGCAAGGACAGAAATATGTTGAAGCAATAATCGGGAATATTATCATGGTGGTTTTGGAAATTGTATTGTTTTGGTGAAATTGTTGTGCGGTCATTGACAGATGAAAGTGATTTATGTGATAACAGTAAAAAAGTAATACAGTGGTACCTCGGTTCTCGACCACAATCCGTTCCAGAAGGCCGTTCGAGAATTGTTCGAAATCTGAATCGATTTTTCCCATTACAATGAATGGAAAAAGAAATAATGTGTTCCGAGCCTTAAAATAGGCTTTTGTAGGAGTGAATGTAGAGTGTCTGCTGCAGGTGCGCTGTTCCTCTATGTGTGTGGCCGCTGCATGTGGGAGGGGTTGCCGAGTGAGTGACGTCTCTCCAGAAGTGAAGAGGTGCCCGGTGCGTGTCCAGCTCTGAATGTGCGCTTCTGTGCAGTTTGGCTGAGACAAAGTCATAAACCAAGTAACGCTCTGTCCCAGACTCGCCTCATCCTTGTCCCAGCTCCAGCCCACAACAGGACATCAAACCCTGGAGTGAGCTCTCCAGCCTCGGAGGTGTGGAGAGCGAGCTCCTCCCCTGTGACACTCTACCATGGTCCAGTGCAGAGACAGGACATTTTTTACAAATCAATTTAAAGAAAAAACAGCCATTAAATGTAGCTAACGGGACACGTCTGCATACAGAGGCTGCGTTATACACATATAGACGTTCGAGAACCGAGGTACCACTGTATTGGCAATAGTAATACTACATCACATAGCTAAAATAAACTAAGTTGGAAAAGATGCATTAGTTTAGCTAAATCTTAATTTTTTAAAAATTTAAAAAAATATTTAATTGAGACAAATTCCTCCATGGAACCATTATAGCAGATTCTATCACCTATAATTAATTATTCATTATGACTTTTTTATTTTTTAACACTTCTCTTGATTTTTTTTTTAATTTTTATTTCAAGTCAAACATTTTATCTCGTAATCTTAAGACAAACATACATTACATACAGAAATTAATTATGATTCATTTCTGAACAGTCCTCAGAAAACAAAAAAGAGGATATACTGTGTTTGTATACTTAAAAAAACACTACCACTGAAAGGTTATTTAAATGTGTTTATCCTTAAATGCAGGAAACTGCGTCGGCTTTTCACGGTGACTCAAGGGTGTCGTACAAACGACACGTATCCTTGTCAAAAAAATCTTCATCAAAAACCAACAATTTCCAACAACTTACCCGGACGGCGTGCCTCTTGTCCAGCAGCCTGCTGCCGGCCGCCTGACTCAGACTCCTCCGGCTGGGAGACACGAGGCTGCTGGTGAGTCTGGTGCTCTGGGAGATGTTTCTCAGCCTGGAAGACCTGAAACGAATTAAGAGAGAAGGGCAGTACAAGAATGTGGACGGTAGCTCTGCTGTGGACGCTCACGGTCTCAGGAGAAGTCTTCTCTGTCTGTCCTCTCTCACCGACATGACTGCTCTGCCGCGGTTACCATAACAACGAGACGCTCAAACACACGGCAGGAATCGGAATCGACAGAAGCTAATAGTATTGGTTACAATGACAGATAAAGCACTATGAAAAAAAAAAAGTTAGTATAGTTATTTTTTTTCAGGTACAAAATGTATTTTATTTCAATTTATTTTAAAGCTGTTTGTTATCTGGTGTATCTGTGTAGTTTCGGAAATTAAACCTGTTCTTTAATAAATACTGTATATACCTGCAGGATTTGACTGTGAGTGTGTACCTAATTTATAATATTTTCTCTGATGAGACAAACCAAACATATAAATGGACAAAAGAAATAATGATGCAAATAAAATATATAATAAAGAGAATACAAGCTTAAGTTTAAAAAATGCAATTTGTTTTTAACATTAATCAATTTGAAAAATACATGTGTATTTGTCAGTTATCTATTCTTGAAGATCGATACAATGCGCATACAATTCTTTCACCGTGGAGCAGAGGCTCAGTCAGTTCCGTGCTGACCTCCACTGTAATAAAGCTAAGCGGCCTAAAAGAACAAACAGATCTTATCTGAGAAATCATTTGAGCTCTGCTCTGTAGATAAGTCTATTAAAGACACATCAGCCTCACACACGCCGCAGGCTCTCAGGACACTGAGAGGTGAAAGGAGTGAGAGCTGGTCTATTTTTCAGGTGTCAACTATTTAAAATATATGTAGTATTTCTTTCATTTTTTGGTCAGAATGTCACACTCTGGCGACTTGGACAGGAAGATCCACCAGGACCTTCATCTGGGCTGTTTGACAAGAACTCAGCTTGTTATTGTCTCTGTTGCAATTGGACTTGTGGTGCTGGCGGCCGTCATCGCTGTGCCTGTTGTGTTGCTCACCAAAACCGAAGGTATGAACAGCTATATTCCATCCTTCACATAAGAATCAGAATCAACGAAACTCCTGGCATATGTACTTTGGGCAATGAGCGGAAAACTTCAGCGCCAAACGAAAACATGCCAGTCTTTTTGGATTAAGAGAAAATAAAAGAAACATTTACAGGTACAACGGCATCTGGTGTTGTGAAATGTAATGTAATGTGTAAATGTCAGAAATTCAGTCAGCCAATAACACAGCGATTCACTCTGCCACCAAGCAACATAAATCACATGCAGCTTCTTATCTCCTGAAATGCATCTGCTATACTCTTAAGTGACTAGATTTACACCTTCATTATCACAGGATCTAACACACTTTATGGCTCATTTATCACAGAAGTCAAAGTCTCTGTGATAACACACCTGCTGGACACCTGTCCACAGGTGATAGTGATTGCTGCCCCTTGTAATAGTGTATGATGGCCTTTATGCATTAAACACTAGCGCTTATTATTTATTGTTTCAAAGTACACTGAGTAAAGTTGTATTTTTAGATAGTTATGGTTAAACACAGTGTCAGGCATGCTTCTATTTTTAGTAATATCTTTTGTCTCCCAGATCTCCCTGATGTCCCTCATGTTCCGTTTCCGACTGATGGAGACATGCTGGATTACCTGGTGCAGACGGGCGAGATCGAAAAACCCGATGGCCTCCTGGCTAAGTGGTTTCACCGAGCCAACAGCAAGGAGGAGATGAACAAGGCCTTAGAAAGTAAAGTAAATGCGCCTTTTGCACCAAGCCAAGATCAGGTCGACTCCTCTGCCTTCTTGTGATCCGTCAGGTGATGCCATGATCCTGGAGGCTGACGTCACTCTGGAGGGTTATGGGACCCCCAATGAGAAACCTGTGCCCATAATGGCCCACCCTCCGAGCATCTACAGCAACAACACTCTGGATGAATGGTTAGATGCAGTGCTGTCCTCCAGAAAAGGTGTGAAGTTGGACTTCAAGGCCCTGAAGTCTGTGGGTCTGTCATTGGACCTGCTGAGGCAGAAGAACCAGAGTCGAGGGATAAACAGACCGGTGTGGCTGAACGCTGACATCCTTGTGGGACCCAATGTGCCGTCATACATGCCCACAGTCAATGGAACCAGGTGAGAGCGTGTTGACAATGAGAATGTTTCTTGGATTTTTTAAATCTATATATATATATATATATTCACTTCTACGGTATGTACAGGTTTACCATCTTCACTAGAAGAAACTGCTGTTTAAGGCGTAATGAAAGTTCATTGTTTGTGTGACTGAATTTACTCACTCACCAAACTTCTTCTTCCTGACCTTCAATGGAATCAAAGATTTCTACAGTTGATACAGGAGAAGTTCCCCGATGTGACGTTATCCACTGGATGGATGGTAAAAAAAACATCAAAGTCATTTTCATGAGTAATGTGTCGAGTGATATATATATATATATATATATCACTCATGTATGTGTGCAATAGGTGGGTTACGCACCGCCATTTTTTACAAACAGTTACAGCAGGGCCATGGTGGAAGACATGTACAACATGGTCAAAGACCTTCCTCAAATGGTGAGTTGTTTATACTCATACTGATGCAGAACAACATAGTATACTACATCTATCTTTCATGGCCAACGTGGTCATACTTATACATCTTTAGTGGCGTTAACTGGACACTATATAGAAAAAGAAAAAGAAAAAGTTACAGTCTGAGTCTTGTTTCCCTGTCAGACCAACTGATCATGCTGCTTCTTGGAGAGCAAGTGGAGCTCTGATATGAATCACAAAATAAGTTGCTGCAAAATACATACAGTACAGGCCACGAGTTTATTTTAAATCATTATTTTCATGACTATTTACATTGTAGATTCTCACTGAAGACATCAAAACTATGTATGAACACATTTGAAATTGTTTGGTAAACAAAGAACGGTGTAATTATTCAAAACTTTTATGTATTTGATTCTTCAAAACTGCTCATTAGCTGTACTGCTCATTTAGGGTTTGTGGCGCTGCCAACAGATCAATAGGTGGCTAGTTTGAGTCATCTAAGATATGAAACATATTTAGACCTATTCAAAAAATACATTTTCTTACTACATAATCCCAAATGCTTCACATATTTGATGTCCTCAGTCTGTATCTACAATGCAGGAAGTAGTAAAAATAAAGAAAAAACACTCAAACCTTGGGCCTGTACTGTATATAGGTGACGAACAAGAATGTTCATCTAATTTGTGCCTGCAGGTGACGTTCCCAGTGCACGCTCTTCTTGTTCGAAAAGGCTGGCAGCACATCAGTTGGCTTCTTAGCCAGTCGCCAAGGTAACACATCATCATCATGTTGTCTCAAAATGTCACATCTTCACTCGTGTGAAAAAAACATTCGATTTTCTTTTAGGTCCTAATGTTCCAATACTTGTTTTTGTTATGTTAATCTTTGACTCTGACCTCTGAGTGTGATGCAGCCAACTGTCACGAGTGTAACCAGCAACCAGAGAAGGTGAATGATCTTCACGTTTACCTCAGGTTCAGTCTGACACTGTGGCAGGGTTCTACTCATCCAAACGTCAGCGATCTTCTCTTTGTTCGGGACAACAGCCACCCAGCCAGGGTCTACTACGACATATATGAGCCCACACTGTCTGAATTCCAGCAGGCTGCACGTAAGGACAGTTCTGTTTCCATGATAAGAAAAAGCATGTGTGCATATCAAAGGCAGTCTGGTTATGAGTGTTTATTCGGGTCATGTCTCCAGGACAGATGGGTCGGGTTAGGAGCTTCTATCCTGGAGGAGATCTCATGGACTTCCTTGATCACAAACGCAGAAACAAACTCTCCATGAATGTCCGCTGGCTCATTGTCACAGACCGGGACACACTTTCAGCTGCACTTTCAGGTTGGAACAAAACAATATGAATCTCTAAGATCATGTTAAAAGTGAAATTATTCATGGCAGACAGTACTGGTGGAATGCTGGTCATAAAGATAGGATCGAAAAATGGGCACCCAGATGCACCCCTTGTGGAAACCACTGTAGATAAAGAGACATTGAGATTGCAGGTATAGCCATTCACACAATTGATACCTCAAAAATATATAACTATCTGCTCCTAATGTGATGACTATCTATTCATTTGGGAGTCCAGGATGTGCTGCAGATTCTCCAGAATACAGCTGATGTCTCATGGGGGCTGTACCTCAGGGTTCCTTCCATGTTGCTTCTAGAAGCTTCTCTCAGGGAGCTACAGTTGGCCTACAGCAGAGATGAGCTCCACAGGCCTGTTTGGATCAGCCTGGAGGGATCACATGACTTCATCCAGGTCGGCCATTGTTTCTCCCATCATTTAGGAATGTTTGTTGAAGTAACCTTCTCCCCCACCTCATCAGGAATTTGTATCAGTCGTGGAAAGAACTTTCCCGTACGTCACTCTGGTCCTGGAGCAACGCAGCTGGCCACCTGTGATACCATCGCCCCTGACAGGCTTGTCTCAAAGAGTCGCACTGCACCTACGCTCCAGAGGTCTTCCAAAGAGGGAGCTTCACTCTTTGGTCAAGATGATGGACAGTTATGATGTCTTAGTTGAGGAGGACCCGGGAAGCAGAGACGCAACTGTGGCTGACCTTAAGGAACTGGTGATTAAAGAAGGAGCACGCGGAAACTTGTATTTGGAATGTCAGAATGGTTATTAAACAATAAAGAAAGGATTGGGAATAGAGAGATTAAAATTGACTTATACTCATTTATTGGTCTATAGCTTGCCTGAGTCTCTGCCCCTTCTGGTCGGTAATGATGTGCATTTTGACTGCATTTTTTACACAACATTTGCCTGTGAAATACTTAAATAAGACTGCAAATGGGGAATGTCATCCCAGGACAGTAAAATATGTTGTTGGGAAAACAAAACTGAAATAAAACATCCTAAGGTTCTATAGGAATAATAATATTTTATTGATCATTACTGTGAAATAAAAATAAAATCATTCGATGGACATAATAACATAATTTCAGGCTGGAAAATTGTTATGCAGAACGTACCATATCTGTGATGTAAACAATCGACCTGACTTATCGTCATGTAGCGTTTTGATCGGTAGTGTGAAGCCTGTGCATCGTCTACAGCTCAGTGCTGCTCAGGACAATAGGCAGTTCATCTGCTCCCTCATTGCGTTTATAACGGTCTGGATCGGTGACTCGGCGCTGGCCTTCTTCCTCGTCACAGGACGTCTGACGGTTCTTGGTCAGGTACTCGCTACAGGAGCAGAAGTTGTTGTAGAATGAAGAGGAGAGGCCAGCGATGTCTGTGGAGAGGTAGGGGAGGACTTCTGGAGACGCCTGGTTGTAGTAGCTGATCTGGAGAGACATGGACGTATGACCTTTAAAAAAAGCCTTGCGTAAAGTCAGAGAGGCAGGAAGTTTCAAACACAGACCATGGACTTGTTGTTGCTGGTCTCCAATATGGTGAATCCAGCACATAGGACCTCCCCTCTGTTGCAGCCCTCGGCGGGAGGATAAGTGGGCAGGGACACAGAGCGCAGCGCGATGACGTATGGATCTCTATCATACGGATCACAAATGTTTTTGAGAGGAAACCCTCACAAGCAGAGGAATATATGAACTTCATAAAGATCAGCGGTTACTACTTGTATTTGAGGTTAGTTTTGTGCAGCGCAAGCATCCCCACTCACCCACTCGCGCAGGGTCTTCTTGTGGAAGCCAAAAGGATAAAGTCCTGGAGGATTCCAGGCCCCTGTTTGGTGGGAGAGGCGGAGCCATTGCAAGTCACTGACGGCGTCACCACCCGGTACAGGAAGTCATCATCATCCACCTGGCGAATCAGCTCACATTCCCTGGTGTGGACAGAGCGTGTTTCAAAGTCAAACAACTCACTTCTGCACTCTGCACTCTGGTGTGGTACAAAATGTAAGCAATCATGGTAAACTTGCATTTTTTGACTGAGCTCATCCGAGTTTGACACATAGATACGAACGCACATATCCAACCAACCAAGCCCTTGAAGCCTATGTCAAGGCCATGCTAAGCTACATCTCAACTGGAAACATGACACACTCTAAAAATGAAAGAATCTTTTGTTGGCATTACATAACTATAGATGCTTCTGTCGATTTATTGTGCATGTGGTGAGCAATCTCACAAAAAAACAAAACAATATAACATAATCATAACTGACTATAAAATACATTTATTATGTAAAAATTTGGGACATTATGTTATGATTTATGTCTGGTTTATTTGTCACAGAGAAATGAAACGCAGCCTGGTTTGTTAACATAGACAGAGCCTTTTCTACATTGTGTTTGTAAATGAGAGGAAATGCTGGTGTCTGTTACTTGTAGTTGGAGTCCCAGCTTGGTCTGTTTCTCAGCTCAGCCAGCAGTTTGAAGGCTCTGCGAGCCGGTACGTCCACCTCCGCCTCCACCCTCACGCTCAAGGCAGACTTGTGCTCCAGTGTGTAGAGACGCACCTGAGAGGAAGGTAACAGGGCGCCATCTACTGGTGGCACTGAATAAAACAGGACGGTGACAAACCTTGTCTTTCTCAGAGTTCAGACGCCAGTTGTTCCTAGCAGCAAGCATTTTCAGAGCAGAGACATTGTTGTAGCTCAGATACACCTGGAGAACACAGACACACTTGAATGACAACAAGTCATGGATTTAAACTTGAATCTTTCTAAATTCTTCTTTGGTTAACTACTTTGTGCAGTTCATTTCTGCTTACTCAGCTTATTTTTTAAGCTGACTTCCACTGTACAACTTCTACTTATGGTCCACTTGTTTCCCTATTTTCAGATGGCAACGGTTATTTATTGCTGTACACAGGAATTCTGATGCAACTTGCAAAGCACAAACCATTTCCAGTGCAGAATCACAAAAAGAAAAGGGTAGATATTCTGCATTTATTGGAAAATAATATTTGGACTTGAGTTGCAGGTCATAAATGACTAGGGCTATTGGAGATGCCTACAGCTATAAGTTGCATAGAAGACTTCAAAAATAAGTTTTGCCAAAAGGAAAGTCAATAAAAGATCAGGCAAACACAAATAAATGACAAAGGCACTCAATCTATAATTCCCACAGAGTTAACATAACAAATCTTTAGAGCATGTTCATTTTAAAAATGTTTTCACTGGCTCACCTGGTTCCGAGGATCCCATGGTACAGATAAAGGAACCTCGCCCTGCTTTCTTGAAATGATGTATTTCCTTCAGGGCAAAACCAAAACACAGGTCTGAATAGCAGTTTCAACATCCCTCAGTCCTCAAACAGACCAACTTTCACCTGTCCAGTCTGATTTTCTTGCGTGCTATGGCTTCCTGGAACCTTCTTTCCCCCTCCTGTCCAAGTTGGGGCATGAAATTAGAAATTTTTGTCCAATTTATATGGAGAATACCTCAGGTGAAAGACGTACCACAGGTTCAGGGCGTATCCTTGGTAACAAACACGGCTTCCCCTGCTGGTCCAGCACCTCAAACGTCATGAAAGCTGAATTAATGTGTCGGTTGGGCCCCTCCTCCTGGTAGGCCTCTGCTCGCACACCAACCTCCATGCTGCAGACACATATTAACACTCATGACACGCTCACTGACAGAGAGATGATGTCATCACCCGCACAACAGTGAGGAGGTATGCTAGGCAGCCGGGTTTATGAGGAATCTTGTACCTGGTTTTGAAGGCGTTGTTGACGATGGCTTTGAGAAGCAGTCGGTCTCCTATCTGTGACGGGCCTCTGAAGGTGAACATGTCGATGGTGCGCAGGGTGGGGTGAGCACGGCACAGACGGCTGAAAACAACAACACAAGAAATGTTGACTTTGAGCAAAGAAACTGTGACACATAGCACTAGCTGTACTGCAGTGTCATGTCAACACTGTAGTTTGTGTTAGGCTGAATACCTGGCAGCTATTGTCGCTACGTTCACCATCCAGGCCATGATCTGTCCTCCAAATGTGTTCACCTACAGTTCACAGAAAGTATGACACAAGTCAGCCATAACATCATGACCACCTCCCTAATACTCTATGGGTCTTTCTTGTAGCGTCAGAGTAACCAAAGCTCATTGACAGACATGGAAAGTGAGACCAGTGAAGTTTCTATTTCACTCTGATGTAAATTATAGTGGATTATGAAAAGTGGATCAGGAAAAGAGACTAATATGACAGGGCTTTCCTAAAGCTGTGGTCGGGTGCAGAGGAGAGTGAATAACCTGATGGTTTGTGTGCGGAGGAAGAACCAGTTCAACACTCTCCACCTTTGTCTTCTCTGCGGGGACAGCATGACTGCCTGCCAAGCTCTCAGCTGAAGAACACAAAAAAAACAACCCCCCACCATTCTCTTGAATGACATCATGTATTTGGGGGTCTCTTACCATGGTTTCATACTACCAACGCTAATACTTTGATTATATTCCACAGCGATTTTCCTTAAACCATAACCTCTAGCAATATTAATATTTCTCAGTCTGCCACAATAGTTCAACTAAATGGTATTTAAATTTCATCGTTGTTATGTTACTATTACTACAACTATTTAACTACTATTACTATTGTTGTCGGGTTTTTTTGCATATAATTGAGAACAAAAAGTCCAATGTATTCTCACCCTGCAGGACAGAACCATGACACAGCAAATCTCTGATGATGTCATCATGTACCATCCTGACCCTGCGCCTCTCTGCTGCAACACTGTACTCCACCTGCTCCTTCTGAGTGACTGGTGTGATGGGTTTCAGGATGACCTGTTGGCACATTTATGGTATAATACTTGGAGGTTAGAAACAATCATTAACTTTTATGTATTTTTTTAATAACTCCTGTCACCTTTGTCCCAGTGTTAGACCGCTGTGTTACAAAGGTAGCAAAGGCGTTGCAGACCCTCCAGTGCCGGTCCAAGAATAGGTCCTCACATCTCACCTGGATCCCAACCTGGGATACAATAAAGATTTTAGATCATAACTTCCAATATCCTAGAGTTGCTTATTATTATTAGCATTATTATTATTAGTGTCACGCATGTCTTCATGGAGTTGATGTGGTTGGTCTATGGACCAAGCCCATATTTATCTCTCAAAAGAACATTCTAAACTAATAGAAAACTAAACATTAAATGTCAAATAAAAAGGTAAAATGTATTTTCTACAATAAAAACGGCTATATTCAGCATTGCCCTATCTATGTTTTTAATGTACTGCGGGTGTTCAACTGACCTCCATGCTGGTGTTGAAGGCCCTGTTGACCTTTGCTCTGATGCTCACCACCTGACCCACACTGAGCGCAGAAGGAAGCAACAATAAGAGCACACACTTTTGAAGATTGTGCAGAGCTACTTTCACCTAATGGTGTGCTCGAAGTGGATGTCATCCATGGAGGCTGTGACACAGGGACAGCCAGCATGCCTCTCCGCTGAACATAGGAACCATGTGTCACTTCCTGTCTGACAGGTCCTTTATCCCTTTACATCACATCACCCAGCACCAAAGGTCAGACCTCACCAGAGAGGCAGGCAGTGGAGTCCATCCACTTAAGCAGCTGTCCCACGCTAAGCTCCTGACGGTGGTTGCTGTGACACGGCATCACGATCTGACTCATCTTCACTTCAAACGGGTTGTGGCTTTCATCTTCCTCATCTTCCTCCTCTTCCTCATTCTCCAGAGCAGCTGACTCTATGGAACTCATGATGAGCTGACAAGAAGAAAAATAAAAAAAGCTTGAATATTCTTAATAATTAGGTACTATAAGTAAGTTGGATAAATTAACCGTTATATTTTTTTTATTTAGGAAAGGTACAGCATGCAAGAACAAATTATATATGTATTTTGTTTAAAGAAAGTTTCATAATATTGTGTACTTATTTTAGACAACAGCAAAACAAGTATTTTGTTTTGGACAACAATCCAAAATCTATTCACTATAGCATACAATTCAGTTGTAACAGTAAAAGCTAAACGTTTGTTGAGTGTTCAAATCTTGCCACTAAGGATAATTATTAAAAAGCAGTCTGATTTGTGGATGAATAATCCCGACTTGAAACATCTTTTTACATTTGCTTGCTCATGACTTTGCTCATGAAGGTCGATTTTTTATCGAACTTGTTCTTCAGGAAGATTAAAACATTGAAACAAAATGGAATTTGGACTTGAGTTTATGACTACCTCTATGATTACCTTTAAGTTGTAATGAAGAAAAAAACATTAGAACCTACGTATTAGGAAAAGTGCACAACACAGTACTGCAACATATTGCACCTGAATAACAGTAACTGGCGCTGGTTGTGATTTAATTCCAGCAAAAAGCACCGATATAAAGTGCAAATAGCAAATGCTGTGGTCTTTGTCAGCGTGCTATGTTTGTTTAGGACGAGCACATTTGAGCAGTTCTGATGGGATCACTATGCGGTTCAGTTTAGCTGTATCGTAACGCCGTCTGGTGTAGTTGTCAAAACAATGTTGTTTTAGCACCTCAGCTAACACTCAGCTGTCAGAAGGAACTTCCGCCTTTTCGAGCCCCCGAAAACTTCATTCCACTGACATAACAACAGGAGAAAAGTCGGACTTGAAAACTACCACCGATAGATCTGGACAGTGCCTTACCTCCTGAAGGTGCGAGGGGGTTCCCGAGGACTCACCGTAACAAACTTGTTGTGAGCCCCCGTGCAGCAGCAGCAGCAGTGGGGCTGTAGTAGGGAGTACGAACCAGCAGGCGTAGAACCTGCGTGTGTGTGCAGGCGTGGGCGCGCGTGCGTGTGTGTCTGCAGCGCGCATGCACAAAAACGTGGAGCGAGAAGAAACATATCAATACTGACTCTCACTGCACACGCATTTTCACATTTCTTATTCTTATTCTTATTGTTATTTTTATTCTTATTCTTATTCTTAAGCAACAAAGCCACCCAACGACAATGAATTCAGCAATATAAACTTGTATAAACTGTAACGGGTTATTAATATGAGACGTGTTTGTATTTAGAAGCTGTTTTCTAAATTGGAAAAAAAAAAAACGCTTTTAAATGAACACATTTTGAAAGAGTTTTAGCGCCATCTAGTGGAGCATTATGCACATATCCCTCTTGTGACACGAATGCCAATGGAATCTTAACTTTTCCGACCATTTGTACCATCTACTTTGTTGAGGAATTGCCGGACTATGAAGGAATATAAAACTATTTCTTGTTTTAGGTTTGCAGGTATATTCAGGAGGTACGAAGAAAAGTGATGAACGGATTTGCTTGTCACTTTCGGGTGGTTTTTATATTCGTCTACAGTCAACAGGTGCTTACTGTTTGTGGGGAGGAACCGGACCGAGCTATAGTTTCCATGCTTGTTTGAAGCCTGAGGACTTTGACCGTCAGGTTTACCGCTACACAGATGTGTTTACTAGAAGTGTGCAGAAACTTTAGGAGGTTGCCGTGACACCGGTCCCGCCTCCTCAGAACTCCAAATCACTTCCAGGGACCAGTTCGGAGTCCAACCCCTCTACCTCGAGCTTGAACTAAAACCCGCTTCCACTTTCAATCGGCTGGTTCTACCTCCGACATGAGTGGACCGGAGCATGGAGGCGAACCCCCGGAGGACTGGGAGCTGCTGCAGCCGCTCGTCTGTAGCCTCAGGCGGCGCGCCATGGAGGCCGAGGATCCCTGTCCCGTCCGGACCTTCTCCCACCAGTTCCTCGTCAAGTTCCTGCGGGCCAGAGATCTGGACGTGGACCAATCCTTCATGGTAAGGTTTCACTCAAAATACCGGTTTCTCCGCGGAACTCGACACCACATGCGACAAAACCTTTAGTGGTTTCGCTCTGTTGTGATTGTAAAAGCCAGGAGAAGATCTAAAAAATATATAATAATAAAAATAATGCAGTAGTGTGAAGTCATCTTATATTAACATAAATAAAAAATAACCAACCTTCTGTACAAGTTCTTCTATTTAGCATCGAATTATTTTCTATATTTCATACACAGAGTGACTTTTAAAATTTTCTTTCTGACCCTCCGCAGCTTCAATATGACTTCACTATCGCTTTTGTATTTGATGTTTTGGTAAGGTGTAGTTTCATATTTGATATTCTTAGCTCCAGGATGTCATCCTTATTTCAAGGAAATGTTTTAGGACGAATGCCTGATCAGTGAATAGGCAGCTATATCAAATGACCCTCAACACTGACAGAAGAGTTTCATATTTATATGTTCTGTTCCTTGTATGAATCCAAGAGTCATCCTCCTTGAGCAGGAATGTATTTCCCAACAAGCAGAACCATTAACTAAGTATTGCAACTAACCACAATTAAATGTATTAAATACATATATACAGAGAAACACTGCCTTTACAGTTCTGGAGTTGTCTACTGTGGTACATGCTTTCAGTTCCAAGAGGCATTTAAGTTTGGCACTTAGCCATTAAACATCACTCATATAACCCTTTGGTAAATTAACACATATCTGCCTCTTTATTGGAAGCAATACTTTTGTTATTACTTAATTAAACATATATTCGTTGTTAAAAATTCAATTTCTTTATGTAAAATAATCAGTTGTGCTATCTATTAATCTATTCATAAACTGCACAACCATTCAAAAGCAAGTATTATTGTGAATAGCATATGAAGCCTGTATCCACTTAATGTGTTTTTACAATATGTTACTAAGTTAAGTGCAGTGACCCAATAGCAACTGTCAATCATTGTTCCATATAAACATAAAAGTGGCCTGGCAGGCTGCCTGTTCTCTTTAATTTATTCGTTCTTCTACTTTAAATATGGCACTGACCATTGCATATCAAGAAAAGAGAAAGTAATAATTATAATACAAATAAGAGAAACCAATACATTTTTATAGACTGAGCCATAAATGAAATTTTAATTTAATACTACTACTAACAACTCACACTAGCTATATGAAGGGTCCCTTCCGCCTATTGGTGGAGTCAGATGCATTAGATATGAGCCGTGATGTAGTTTATTTAATAACCATGCAATACACTGACTTAAGAAACCGCGTCTTGAAAAAGACACTTGCGTGACTTAAGCCTTGTAACTTTGTGGGTATGTTTCAAGACGTCTTGAGTCGGAAGGGAGTTTGTTAACTACCAATGAAGCAACTTCAAACAAGGCCTGGAGTTACAATGGAGCAGCAATAAATCTGTAATCTGCCCGGTAATAACAACAATGAAACCAAAAAGTGCTGTGTGTGTGTATTGAAAAAATCCCATTTCAATCCAATTTTAATATAAAGTAAATATATAGAGTAAATGTTACCATATTTATTTTGAGTCTTTGTTTTAGACTGCTCACTAAAACGGCAGGATTCATGCTTCTCTGTCTGCGTTTGGGTCAGATGACTCCATATATCTGCATATTAGTGAGTCTGATGTGGCCTGCAGCTCTTACAGAACTACCTGCGCTGGAGGAGAGAAAGTCCTGAGATCAGCGGTTGTCTGTCCCCGTCCTCTGTGCTCGGCCTGCTCAACACTACCTACCATGCTGTCCTTCCTGAGCGGGACCACACGGGAAGCAGGGTGCTCATCTACAGGATCGGTAGGTGTGGGGCTCTGCTCCTACATGTGCTGATAGCTGTCCAGGGTGTCCTATAACTCAAGCCAGTTCAGCTAAACATGTATGATTCATTTAATATGGAGACTTTTTCAATTCCTGTGTCAATCTATGCGTCTGTAGGGCAGTGGAACCCAAAAGACTGGACCGCTTTCCAAGTCTTTCGTGTCAGTCTGATGACATCAGAGATCATCTCCATGGAGACTGTGACACAGAAGCAGGGAGTGAAGGTGATATTTGACCTTGAGGGATGGACCTTTGGACACGCCTTTCAGATCTCCCCCTCGCTGGCTCGGAAAATATCCTCCGTTCTCACTGTGAGTATGTGACAGGTATAGAGCAACGCTGTATCATGAAAAACTGGAGTTTTCCAGAGCTTCTTCTTGTTGGTGCATTCATACAGATCACAATTTTGATGAATGGCAAGCATTTTATTTTTGCATTTGTCAGAACTCCTTCCCATTAAAAGTTCGAGGAATTCACTTGGTCAATGAGCCCATCTTCTTCCAGCCGGTCCTGGCCTTGATCCGTCCCTTCCTGCCTGAAAAGATCAAACAAAGGGTCAGTCCATCTTCTGAGAGCGAAGGAGTCAAGAAATGAAGTCATTCTCTCATTTCTGTTGCAGATCCACATGCACAGTGGAGACTTCCAGAATTCTTTAGGCGACTTCTTCTCTCCGCACGTGCTGCCTCCAGAGTACGGAGGGGAGGGGCCTGGAATGGAAGAGGTGTGTAGAGACTGGGCGGAGCGTTTGTGTCAATCTGAGTCGATGCTCCAGCAGATTGCAGCGCACCCTACTGGAGACATCGACGCTCCGCTTGAAGACTTGATTTCAGAGGAGCAGCCAAGCGTGCATCTGACGGAGAGTAGATGTTTACCTGTAGAGCCTGCTGAGGGCGTAGAGACCAGTGTTTCTGGTGGTGTTACAGTAGATCCCCTTGTCAGATAGACAAATCTAGGATTGCTGAGTCACCACATCACGTACTTGTGATTTTATCTGAAGCCATTCACAAAGGGTTTGCTATAAAGTGCCCAGGGCCAGAATGGCGACCTCAATGGGACTTGAACCCATAACCACTCTCACTGCAGTGATCCTGCGGAGCCGCCCGCCATACTGTTTATCCATAGTCTTAGTTAGTAACAACTAGGTCTGTGTAATGATGCTGCATTAATGCTTTATAACAGATAGCGGGGACTGAGGAATTCAAGCTAAACTTAATTTAGTACAGAGTTTCTGTTCTATATTTTTTGCTTGTTTGGTGCAATAAGTAATCTGCTGATCAAAACATAAATGGAAACTCTGAGGAACGCCTACTGCGGACCCGTGTCCGACTAAGTCAAAGAGGAGGGCAAAATTAAAAAAAATATATTGTCTTAATAAAGCAGCATTTTTAAATGAAATTGCATTCTTTCCCTCTTCAACTGTTACAGTACCTGATAGGTATTAGCAGTAGCAGTGCCCTTTTAAAGGTTCTGAAGTGACTGTGAAACAGTCCTGAATTTAAGCCGACAAAGTAAGTATGAGCTTCATCAACATTTTTATTTAAAAAAAATAAATTAAATTAAAATCTGTTTTATAACTGTAAAGCACTTAACTCTTCTTATAATAAAGAAGTCAAATATTTGGACTTATTAGATAAGTACAAGCCAATTGCCCTCATTGCCATGACCCACCGTTTACCTGTATATGAGTGTTGTGGAAGAAGAAAAGTGGAACAAAGGACAAACAAGAGGGTGTAAGTAATATGGGCGGATCCAGGTGTGAGTGACTGTCACACTCGATTGTGATCAACTTTCACCAGTTTACCACACGTTTTTTAGAGGCGAGTCTTGTGAGTGTGGACGAATGGTTATCTCAGTTCTTTAATGTGAAAAAATGCTACTTAATGAAGCGAATACACCATACACCGTGCAAGCTGCCTGAGATTCCTATATGTGGATGAAGGTTGTACTTTTATGTTAACGTGCAATGAATTTGTTAGTCTGCTGTTATTATGAGGATAAGAGTGATACAAAACAGGAAATGACCGTGGTCTGAATGGAAACATCAGTTTTTATGTCATAATAGATTTTAATTTAGTTCACTGTTTGCTCATGTTGGTTATATTTTTTCATTCTCATGTTTTCACTTCATGTATGGCATAATGTCTTGATCATGTTTGATAGTGTATTTATTGTAATCTTTCCATGAATTGTCATTATTTTTTCAATACTGATCATTAAATTGTATGCTAGTATATCACAGCTTTCAAACTGAGAATTCATTCAAAATTGTTGTTTATGATTTAATATCTTCAATGTTCTCTTAATAACTCGAAATAATTCCTGCTGTATAACTGAAAGGAATGTTGACTGTTAAAAGACATACTGTAATTCAGATGTGCCTTATAGTCGTCATTAAATCTTCAACCGATTTTGTCATTTTTAGCAGCCTCTTTTTGATATTACGGGCAAAAAATGATGAGGTCAGTTTTCCACTGCTCACATGCTTGGTAATGAATACATTTCTATTTTTAGACCATACTGTATAGAGGATGAGCATTTTAAAAGTGGACCCTTACCTCTGTTGCCTACTTCTGGTTATGATTTCAAAAATTAACTGTGACTCTAACTAAATTATAGTATAGTATAATATTCATCTTTTTGTCATTTCTGAAGTCACCTCCTAACCTACCTCAGCTTATTTATTAGCAACGTATGCGCAATGAATAATAAACAAGATCTTTAAGCTACTCATTATGCAAGAGAGAAACAAACAGCTCGCTAGTCGTTTTTTGGAAGTAAATATTTGTCATTGGATTTGTATTTTATTCAACAAATACTTTTGTAGTGGGAGTTATGAAGAACATAATGCAAGTCAATTTCAGCAGGTGTTAAATGTTAATGTCTGTTGCTCTCCACACTTGAACTCCATGATCATGGGAGCAACAGATATAACAGAAAAGATAACGTGTCGTTGGTATGTGTTGCACCTGCTGGTTGAAAATGATCAATTATTTACAAACTCAAGAATCCTCACTGTTATTTTTCTAAATCCTACTAATAGTGGCGACCTTTGAGCCTGGGGCCAGTAAACACATCTGTCTAATCTCTTATCATCTGTTCACTTCCAGTGACACCACTTTTCTACAGTCAACAGTCTGGACATGGGCCACTGGTGTCCTGTGTGCATAACTAGAACCTGATCCAGGTCAAACACAGGCCTTATGTGCTCTAATAATGAACTGTTACCTTGAGCTAAATCAATTTAGATAATGAATGACAGGTGAAATGTATATTGAACCACAATTTGTAAATCAAAATAACCTCACTGGAAGCGCTGAATCGCAAACTTACCTCTGTCCTGATATTGCCTCAGCATTACATCACAAACCATGATTTCCCAACTCTGAAAAAAGGAGAACCAGTCAGTGCTCCACTGGGCTTAAACCCAGGTGACCATGAGACATGGTGCCTTTGTCACATCAATTAACATATATATATATATATATATATATATATATATATATATATATATATATATATATATATATATATATATATATATATATGGTTCCTCAATGAAAACACGTCAATAAACAATAGAGGGTTTCATTTTCTTTCTTATTTATTCCAACAAAAATATTAGTTAGAATTTGTGTATTTTTGTCAACTGTAAAAATGTAGACAAGAGCTATTATGACATTAAAAATGAAAAAGCAGATTAGTTTAAAAGGTCTGTGAAATTTTATTGACACCTTTGCATCTTTACCTGAAAAGCAGATATAACTTCCCTCTGTGGTCAGCGCTGACTGGAAGGAAGTCAACACTTCTTTCTCAAGCTCTTTTATTCCCTCTAGTGGAACAACAGGGAACTTTTTTTTAAGTAAATGTATTTTGAAAATCCGGTTATACCATAAACAGTTGAACGCTGTGGATACCTCCCTAACTATAGAAAATATTCACATATTTGAAGAAAAATCAATTAAATTATATCCACAACAATACATTAATGGTCAACTTAAAGTGAGTTGTTTATAGTTGATGTCTCTTAAATAAATATAAAACAAGTAAGTATCAATGTTTGACACAGAGTAGATCTCCCTTTTATGTTATGTTATGTAAACTCCAGTTGTGTTGAAACACACACACACACACACACACACACACACACACACACACACACACACACACACACACACACACACACACACACACACACACACACACACACACACAAGAGGCAGGAGTCATGCGTCCAGCACACCATTAGTTGTTCTGCCATTTGGCGTTAAAGCAAAACAATCACAACTCACACCTCAGTCTTGAAAGCCTTTATACGAGTTTTCATCAAATACCGCACTGTATTATTGTATAAATCCAACAAACAACTGGGAGAATGACTTGGTTAACACATCTGTTAAGGTCCTGTGGATCTGTTCAAAGTGTGTTTGGGACTAAATGTCAATACAGAGACAATGATCATTCAATCCCACACAGGATGGAATCAAGATAACACATATTCTACTCCAACCAAACCCTTTCATCACTTGCCTCTTATGAGCACTAGTTATCACAACATAGCTGTTTTGGTAATCAGATGTTGCTGGCATAGATCCCAAATAATATAGTTCACCTTGTGTAGTTGGTATTGTATGTTTGGATGTTGCGGATCCAAGATTTGTTTTCATGCTGCTCTTTGTTTTTTGGGTCCCTTTTTTTTTCTTCAGTGGCTTTTGCATCTTCGCTCTCATGATGGTGTCGCATGTGTGACTTTTAGCACTCTCTGAAAGAAGGCTAAACAAACATTTGGTATCTTTCAGAACAATGGCTGCTTAGAAAAACAAACAATTCAGCCTTGGCCAAATGTTCAGGACCACTCCCAGGATTTAACATTTTGCTCCAAATATACGTTCCTCTGGTTAAATCAGGGCTATTATTATAGTTGTGGAACAAGTTAGTTAGTACTTTGCTGACTGTTAAGCGGTCAGGATTCTGGCAAAATATAGAAAAGGGAATCCTGTTTGTTTGACCTTTTGGTGTGAAAACCTAGCTTAATGGAGTCCTTGTTTAATGAGATGGGAGGATAATTATGGGCTTGATCAATGTTATTTTCACATTTCAAGAAACTGCTGGTTTATTTTTGGTCCTCCATAAATCAGTTTGAAATATAATATTATTGTGAGCTGTAGAACCTTGGCTGTTTTTGGGCTGTAGCATGATGGATTCCATGCTGCATACATGTTAAGATGATCTGAAAAAACACTCTAGTAAGGTTAATGAATATGACTACAGTCATATAATTAGTAGTTTGAAATTAAATATAATAATATGTAAGCATATCTTTCCGTTATCTTTTGCTGAATTTGTAAACAGGTTGGGGACTCCGTATCACGCGTTCTAAATTAAACAGTTAATATTTCGGTTACAATACGTCGCAATACCAGCAATTTTTTTTTTCAACTTATTGTGGACACAGATGAGTGAACGGTTTGTGTGTGCGTGTGCGTGTAGCCTCCACTCTGCATCCATCTTGCCACGTTCCAGAGCACAGGAGGGGCGGGGCAGAGATTAGACGAGCCACACGGTTCAATAAACCTGACGCATCTTCACTGTGATTGGTCCAAACATCCATGGGACCCGCCCTTTATCAAGCACTGCGCTGCGATTGGTGGAGCGAGCCATCTCTTTCTAAGAGAGTGTTTCTATGGTTAGAGGTTTTATGAGTCAGAGACAGAATTGCGACCTCTTTCAGCGACCGGTCACACAAACCTTCTGATCTCTCTACTACCGTCTAATCGCCCAAAAAAATCACCATGGCGTCCAAGAAAAGCGCAAAAGCCAACGTTAAATCTAAAGGTAAGAGCTGTTTGCATTTGCTTCATTTCACCGTAGAGTGGGAGATGAAGTGCTCAAAAGTTGCGATGTTGTTTTATGCAGTGATTCCAAGCTGTAATTCTGCTCATGGGAAGCCATCGCTAACGTTTTGTTTGAATGATTCAGTCGCTCCCCACCGAGGAAGCTACATTCTTAAGTGATATAATACATCATGGAGAACTGTATTGACGTGATACTTGGTGTCGCATCCGCAGAAACCAGCTGTTTCTGCGGGAGCCCTGATAGGTGACTCCTGGCTGAGGCACGGTGGGCCACCGCGAACGCCTAAGTCTGCCCTGTCGTCCTGACCTGTGCGAGAACCATGCATGAGTTGCAGTGAAAGAGGAGGCACTAGTGTCCAGAGGCGGGTGTATGCAGGGAAAGCTGCTCCCGGTAATCCCGAGCAGAGCCTGCGCCGCCATTGTTGCTGTGTGACGTCGACTCGCACGCGAGCTACATGCTAAATCCCCTCCAATATGGTTCATGCTGTAGCACAGGGTTTCTAATAAACATGCAGTTCATAACCACTGCTGCTCCGCAGGACCACGCACACACGCCCCCGGGTCCGCTGTAGGCGTCCATACGTGGCGTTGGTGCACCACTACATGGGCTGTCGTGGAATCAGAACCGACCGGAACAGCAGTAGCTTCAACTTCAACATCGCGTCAGAGCAAAGTTACGAGCCATAAAAGAATGTGTGACGTCACCCACGGTCGTTCACGACGTGTACGCTGCACCCCCTTAATGACACGTGGCTCTTTGCGTGTGCATTTGAGGGGTGGGGGGTCGCACGGAAGCGTCTGAATGAAAAGTTTTCTCGACTAGGCGTTTAAAGATCCTTGGTAGCGTGTTGCCCTGCGTGCAAAGTCCACAGTGGCGTGTTCGAGAAGTCCAGGGTACAAAAAGTCAAGGGTACCTTTTATATCCTGAACCCCTGCTCATGGGTTCCGGCATGTATTTAAGAACTATAACAAAAAAACCAATGTATTCATCCGTGTGTTTTCGTCATCTATTTCATCTTACTTTAAGTTTGAGATCTTTTGTGTATAGTTTGTAATAAGTTTGATGGTGATCAAATATTGCATTTGCATACACAACTTTTCCAAGATATTCTTTGAAAGTGGCTCACAATATTTAGATTGATACATAGTCACTGTTGGAGATTTATATCATAACTACTGAGTCTCCAATTGAAGAGAGGGCAGTGTCACCCTTCAGCACACTGCATTTATTAATTTCACTAAATGAGATGTCATCCTAAAGGATTATGGTGACATGCTCGCCTGCCGGGGAGGTTTTACCTCCGCAATATTAGGTTAATTCTAATATGAAATTAAGGTGTGGGTGCACACAATCACATGAGTTTCCTGTCTTCTATGCAAACAGATTTAGATAACCTGAAAATGATTCAATTTAAAATGGTGGACTCAAGTCTGCAGTGTAGCGATTATGTGCAACTAACTCTCATATTACACTGATCTGTTCGTATTTACACGTACATGTGAATCCCTATTCCTTCCACAGAGATCACAGTGTTTGGAACTGAAACGGTAAAGGTCTTGTCTATGGATTTAAATCATATTTGTGTGTTGCTGTGTTGCTTGATAGGGTGTGTTTATGTGGCTAATCATGGAAGCATGCACCTTTGCATGACTGGTGCTTTTGACTTAATGAACTTAAACATGCGTGTGATAAATATCACAACATAATTTGCAATTGTTCAGCGATCTGCCAAGTATGCTCACCGGTGTGTCATCGTGTTGCAGTGTTGTCAGTCTGGTGGATTTCTTTTAGCGACATGTTTGATCTCAGCAAGGGATATTTTGTTTCACAAAACTTATTTGGCTTTTGCTTCTCTTACTGTTGCACATTTATTTTCTGAGCCTTTTTGTTGGATTATTCTTAACTGTTCTTTTTCCACTGTTTGATCAGGTTTGTTTGCAGAAAGCCTTAGTTGTGTCAACAGCAGTGCAAAATAACACACTCGTGATTCTTTGGGAAGTATTTCTTTTTCACAAAGATGGAACGAAGATGCTATATTCTCATGCTGAGTCAGCAAGTTATTGGAGGAGTGGATGGGTGGATTCATGCTCAAATTTCTCAGATTTTAATTGAGTCCAAGCGTGCTGTGAAGCTTCATTGGCATGTGTGTGAAAGAAACCTGGGTGTTTAACCAGGGTCAGAGGTCATCGTTTAGTGTTAGAGGTTGGGAAATGTGCGTTACTCCCTGGAATGTCCTCAAAGGTATACGAGCATGGATGTGTGCTCTCTTAACATGCACAAGCCTGGTGTTGTGGATAGAGCCAGAGGGAAAACTTTATAGGGCGGTCCACAGAAGCCGTTGTATAAAACTCTGCCAAAGCCTCAGACTGAACAATGTGTACCGAGAGTCACAGGGGAAGAGCACTTTTCTATTGGCTCACAACCATATCTGCCTGGCGGTCGCGTATGCATGCATTTGTTGGTGTAAGGCTGCTGTGCTGGCATGGAGTGTGCAAAGGAGCAGTGTGGTATGTTAATCTGTACTTCTCTTTTTTTCTTGTTATTTTTGGTGTGTTTTTTTTTTATGTGTGCTCCTCCACTTCGCCGTGGTCTGCACATTTGAATGGTTTCCATGTTGGTATCCTTTTTGAATTTTAAGTCAAACTGCATTTCATTATAAATAATTGTATTCATCCTGTCGTGTAGATTAACAGATCACTAATTCTCCAATTGACTATGAAAGTCACCATTCAGGTTACAGGTTTCCTCTGCCCTTGAGCTGTCTCGTCTGTTTTGGTGCTTAAAATGTGTGTGGTAGCAAAACTTATGTTATGCTATGATCAAAATGGTTGTCTTATTTCTAAAACACAGCTTTGTTGGTGTGAAGCGCTATACAATTTAACTGTGGGTCTGTCCTCTTCGCTGTGGTTTGGTTGCAAGCCAGAGGACGTAAGCAGTTTCTCAGAGCAGATCCATTGCTCCGTCTGCTCAAGACAGGATCTCTTGGTTAGTCTGGCCGTCTTCTAGATGCCTTCGGGACACTCATTTTTTTTAAAAGTCATTCCATTCATGTTTTGTGGTGACCCCTGGGTAACTAGGGAGATAATACCTCTGCTCTCCAGGGAATCAACTTGGAATTTACCCAAGAGAGTCGGGATGTGTCTTGTGATGGGTCTTGGCCCGTTTGTTTGCAGTACTGGTTCTCCACACCCTCTCTGTGGATGAGTAGTGGATCATTAAGTGACAAAGTTTCATCCTGCCTGTTCTGCTAGGTCACCAATATTCATTCAATAGCTCTTCTTTCTTCAGTGGTGACACATGAAGTACAGTGCGATTTGAATAGTTATGCATTTTCACTCAAGCATTTTCCAGGCTGTGAGTTTCACACAAAGCAGTGTATGAAGGGTGGTACTAAGTATTCATTTGAAATGTGAAAGTTAATAATGGAATCAAAATATTGTAAAAGGAGGTTGTCCCTACTCCCTGTGGATTCCAAGTCATACTGAGGATGTAGTGAAAGAGACCTAATGCATAACAGATGGACCCTGAGGTGCTTTCATATCATAGCTTTGATGGAGGAGCAACAATGCTGTAGCAATCTAGAAAAGAGACGACATGTACTGTAGACCATATACAGACATTTAGAGAGGCAGGTCTGAAGCATTTTGGACTGTAATGAAACAGGGATTTTGTTGAATCAGTATTGGAACTTTGTTGGACGTGCCTGAGCATTTATAGGTGAACAATATAAGTTAACTGACTATATGAGAAACATGGCAAAACCTGAGGGCTCATGTTTGAACACTTTGTGGATTTTAAATGAACAGTTGTTGACATTTACTGTGTATTTGGTCAATCAGTCTGCAGAATGAGTATCATGGATCAAGGTACCAACAATAGTCAATATTAAATCCAGCCATTTATGAATGACAGAATGTGGTTATTTGCTGATACTGCAGCCTTAAGGATCTGTCAATTTAGATTTGATGCATTGTACTTGTCACTCAGAAACGTTGTTAATAGCGTTAACAGATTGGCTTGAATTGCTTTGTACTGGCGCCTGAAAACACAGCACCACTGAAGTTGAGGTTGGGACTTATAGAAAGCTGAAGATTTTAGCTCCATATATAAGTGCAACCCAGCAGAATTATTGAAATGATAACAAACCAACAAAAATACTTCCAACTTCTTTGGCGCATCATGGTAAATTCCAAAACACATTGCAGGATGTCACGCAAAGTGGAAGTGAGCATATTTGGGCTTATGGATAAGATGGGTCCATGGGGGGAGAAAATTGAAGAAGATGTATGCAAAATCCAAGTTTGAAATGCTCCCAATTCTTTAGGTGCACTGGTGCAGGTTGGCTAAAAAAATGAATGAATGCATGCATGCATGAATGCAAAAAAAAAGGGTCGGTTCACAAGAGGGCGTGTCAGCCTGATATTTTAAACCTGCTGAGTTGATGAGCGATTCCACAGATGCTGCAATGAAATGTGAAAGTGGATCCATCCCCAGTTCAGTAATTTACAGAAACTTGGCCTCCATACTCAAATATTATGTGTTCAAATATAGATGTACATATCAGCCGGATGTAAACATGACTATCAAGATCTGTGGCAAACAGAAAATTAAGAAATACATTTCAAATACATCTGTGGTTTACAGACATCTTAGCTGTGTAGAATCTTTACAAAGAACACCAGCAGATGTGCATATCATTTGTGAAGTTAAAAACAATTTTAAAAGCTATTTTGCTGTTCTATTGTCTGCACTCTACCAAGTTAGGAGGTACGAGCTTGTTGTTTCAAACATGAACAGGATGAACTCGCAGCTGTTTTAAGTTGGTCGATCTGACTCTGCTACTTCCGCGGATGATCCGTTATGAAGTGCAAAAGGATGAGCAGAATGTGGCAAAGAGGGATTTGGATGTAATCTTTCCACACTGAGCCGATCCAACCCATCATGCCGGGTGTCAATGACACATGGCAGAACTCCACATCCTGCTCAACACCTGGTTCTTAAAGATGAAAAGCATACAAACTGCCTTTAATAATTTGATAATTATGAGTCTTATAAACTCAAATAGCCTTTAATTTCTAGTCATCATAGGTTATTCCAGTTCATATTCTTTTGTCTTAGATGTGTTCTTGTCCCTGAAATGCAAGTACTAAAGTATAAGGGATCCAAAATCAATATTTTAGTGCTTTTGCCAATAAAAGTTTTAAACGGTGGCAGATCACACCCTTTTTTTCCTGCAAACATAAATTGTGTCCACTCTACCTGCGCACATGGACAAAAGGGGGCAGTGTTGGTCAACACGGCATGTGTCAATGGCCGTTGTCTTCCATGCAAGTGTTTTTGTCAAGGCCAGCTGGTCTAACAACTCTATAAATAAATCATTTTGACCTCAGCGCCATTTCAAGTTCTGGGTTAAGAGATGTGGAGAGCAAGGACGACCTGCAGATAAACTAGAGAGGACCAGTGTCGACGGAGCTGTTCATTTGTCTTACTGTCTGTATGGTTGCTTTGTGGCTCGCTTTTCTACATGAACATAATTTTTCAAGGGATGGCTGATCCAGCGGTTCTGGTTGAGTCTGTCACCACGCCGGTCGTAAACACCACAATATCAGGCGAGGTAGAAGGTGAGAATTCACTCCGAGTTCAAGAAGGTGACTATTGTCATGTTTAAAGGTGTGAAGGAGTGTTATGTACATGGAGTAGACCGAATGGTGCTCAATTCAGCTATTTTAACCAACTTCTTCTTTTACCTTTCATTGTGTAAACAGCCCTCTTTTCATCCATTATTGCATCATTTGTTTTTTTCACTCACTGGATGATGCTCACCCATTAAGATATATGGTTTAAACTATTGAGTCCTTCATGATTTTGTAGAGGCAGGGTTGCACAGCTGTTCATGTCATTGTAACTATTTTGTGCTATAGCTTGTCATTGTCACCTTAGAATAGCTTCCCACTCGCTGCACTTCTGAATGCACCCCGACTCTATGTCTCCCCCCCTTGAGCTGCAGGAGACCTGACCACCATGTCTGATACTTTCTTTAATGGAGCTTGACAGTTTTTAACATCGATTTTTCGATCGAATTTTCACATGGTTTGGTCATTGGTGACATGTTTCCCTTGGTTTGTTTTTTTACCTTTTGTAGTTTGTGTAGTACCTTCTCCTGCTTTCCATCATGATCCTCCAAATATGGTTCACTTTATTGTTGCTATTTCAGTCAGCAACTGTCAAAAGTACCCTGCTACTGGAATATAGTGGTAAATACGGAACACTAACTTTCATGTGGTGTTGTTTTTGTCAATTCAAGAAGCATGTTTTTGCTGCCGTAATGAAATAACCATCATTCTGTGTCAATTTGGCGCCCTGTGGTCTCAAACCCTCCAGTGTTTGAGGCCTTTTTTGTATTTACTTTGTAGGGTGAAGCTTCACGTCTCCTATTAGCTTGTTGGAAAAGGTTGGAGATGATGACTTTCTGAACATCCTTGAGATTGTAGGGGTCTGTGAGTTTGCATTTTTTTAATGAAAGTTATTCCCTTTTGTCTTTCAGCAGATGGAGGTAAACCACAAACAGCCAATAAGAATGGAAAGAAGTCAGACAGTGGGTCCAGCAGCGGCACCTTCTTCACCTGGTTCATCGTCCTAGCGTTGCTGGGCGTGTGGACGTCTATCGCCGTGGTCTACTTCGACCTCGTGGACTATCAGGGGGTCGTCGGTGAGTGCATGATTCCTGCTTTATCTAACCCTATGCACTTTGCATGAAGGGGTGGACACTGGCTTTGCATTTTGCTGATCATCTATTTTATTTTCTGTATATATTAATTTAAATAGCTGATCCTTCCACACGTAAACCAGAAGAAGAGAAAAATATGTCCAATCGTTGGATTATGAGTGCTGTATGCTTTTTATCAAGCTATTGATCACACTCTTCTGTGATTATTGATGCAGTACTATTGATGGTTGTTTTGTCTTTTTGCATGCAGACAAAGCTAAGGGTATACAAATTAACCTGTCTGAAGCACTGCAAGGTAAACATTTATGTACATCTGTACCCCTAATCACTGTTTGGTGTCACCTTGAAAGTTTTTTTCCCTCATCCTCCTGGGGTCATTCTGATCTGCACATTTACAGATTTTAATTAAAAGACAGTTGGTGCCCTATTGTTCGTCTTAAATGGAAGTTATAAGAATAAACATGCCAGTCACTGGATGCAAATTATTGATTTTTGTTCCTTCTCCCAGGAACTTTTGCTTTCTGTACCATGTCTTTTGGGACATCAAAAGTGGCTGCAAGGCTTCATGGTAAAATATCCATGAAGTAATGAGACAGAACTAGCTCTTTGTAAATCTCTTATATTCATATTTCAAATTCTGGCGCTAAGACTGAAACAACTTTATAACATTATCTCACGAGTGTAAAGTGTAGAAAGGAAGTGCTTCTTGAGTTTGCTTTTCAGGGTTGGATGTTTGCTTTCCCGGTGCATGTGCACGATATTTTGCATGTCAATAAGATATGAATTAATGTTTGGCCTGCTGACTGATCTTTGTGTAATTGTGGACGCCTTGCTGTTGCAGGTAAACTGGCTGCATACGACTCAGACGGCGATGGCGACTTTGATGTCGAGGATGCCAAAATTCTTCTCGGCAAGTATTCATTCTTCCTTTTTTTTTTTAAATCAGTGTCCTGCAGTGAGGAAAAATAGACGTGTTTTCACCACCATCCCCTTAAGAATACGGCCAATGCTGCCGGACATTGATGCAATTGTTATGACTGAATAATGTTATGGTGGCATGACTAGAAAAACTAATGAAATTCATATTGCAACAAACCATTTTAGTACCTCTGTGAAGTTGAGTGTGCGCTCCAAACATTGTGGCGTCTGCATCAAAATACCTGTGCAGCTGTTTTGGTGAATCAACACCTTCCATTATTTTGTGGACATGTAAGTGCATGAGGCATTCATGATGACAAGGAGAACACACTGGGTCTGGATCTAAAAACCTGACGTCGCCAGTGCTGCTTTTTTGCATGTCGCAATCAAACCTGGAAGCATGTCAGTTAATTGTTGAAAGATTTTAATGTTTGAACAACTTCTTTTGTCTCATGTGAACAGTCAGCAGTTTGACAACGAGGATAGGATTTTTGGGTGTGGCAGGGACTCAGAATGAGGGTTTTTGTCGTTGTTGAATTGCTGATCGTGATATCTCCTGACCAAACTACATTTCAGGCCTACTACAACCAAGCAATCCCTAAAACTCCTTAAAAAAACAAAGTGGAAATAACACACATTTAAGTCTCATTTTCACTCAACACAGCAATTGTTTTTCCAAAATGTTATGCATTTTTAAAAGCTAGCGAGTGAGTTGAATTCTCTTGAGTCATTGCATGTTTGCATGGCAGATGAAAAGGTTCTACTGAAGTCATTTTTGCATGTTCTTGTCAAAGCAGTTAGTGCTGTTCTTGTCTGCGTTCTACACCTTTGAACCATACATGGCAAATATTTACACAAACCCAAGATGATTTTCTTGTCAACATTATATGAGACTTTCTGTCTGTCCTGCTGATAAATGGATGTTCTCCAAAAAGACTACCACATTTATCAGTGCATTTCACATGTACATTTCTCACAGTGGTTTGTTTTGCTTACCAAGTTTTGAGTTTATTTTGGGAAGGTTGTGCCGGATTGACCACTTTATACGTGAGAACTGCTAAATCCATGGAACAATTCTGAGCAACTCACATGTGGATCACAGTCCTATAGATCATGGGGAGAATGAATCTTTACATGTGCTACTTCTTCAGTATGTTTGACTGTCAGGACATGCTTTTACTTTTCGGGTACATCTGATGTAGTAATATAACCATTTACTTATCAGTCTGGATAGCATACCTGCTTCTTGCTGTGGCAGTTTGATCCCTCGCTGTCTAACCCAAGCTCAACTTCTCTTGCTTTCCCCTTCCCTTTCTCTTCCCTACACCTGCCATTAACACCTTTTTTTGGCCACTGAGTTTCACCATATTTTCATTGTATCCCTTTGGTAGTTTCCGCCCCACGTCTTTCCCCACTCCCACGCCCTGTATTTTTTCACTTCACACCCCCCCAACCATCAAACCATACATTCCTGCCCCCACCATCCCCCCCTTTTGTCTGCATAGGCTTGACCAGTGAGGGCAATGGTCAGGGAGAGTCCCAGGTTCTCGATTGGTTAGAAGAAGTGGAGGAGGGCGGTTCCGATTGGTTAAACAGTGTCTTCACTTTCCTGTATGGTGTGATTAACCCCCTGGAGTACCTAGAAGAGGAGCATCGTGGCGCCTCTGGAGTTACACGAGCACCAGAGGAAGAAGATGAGGATGATGAAGAGGATCACGACGAAGAAGTTTCAAGGACAAGAGGAAGGAAGGATGATTCAGATCGAGGGCAGAAGGTTGTCATAGTTGGTCTCCAAAACCAGTGAAGATGATTTCCACTGCTCATCATGTCCGGAGCCGCAGTGTTAAACGCTCACTCAAAATAGGTCTGCGTTCACTGATCCTTCGGCTTGAGTGTCCAGAAGTGGCCCTCTGATGTCCACCACCACTGCTGTGAAGAATCTCTGAAGTATTCAAACTTTATTTTGCGATCACGACTCCCCTGGTGGGAAGTGCGACTCAGGAACAACGTTTTGCACAAAGCCAGCTACACACAAGCACACAGAATGCAACGACAGCTCTTTCCTCCTTTTCACTGACTTTCTGTATATTCCTGTCTGCATGTATCCTGTGAACATCAACTGTTTCTTTTGTGACAAACCCCTGCAGAAGACATATCACTTAAGTAAATGGAAACACGTAAGCTATAATTGAACATGTCCTGATCTCCTTTAACTGCTTCTGATATTAATGTGAAATACTTGACAATAGTGGTGCCTCAACCCCCTTGTTTTATAAGTCAACCTGAAGCTTTGTATGTTTCTATCCTTTCTATACTAGTGACTGTTTCTGAGCATGCCATGTTTCCTACTTCCCTTTTTAACAATAACAAGTATGCTTTTAAACACAGTTGTGGCGATCTATTCATCTGTTTCTCACTTATATTTCAGCCATGTAGTCCGATGATGAAACCTAAAACTGACAATCAAAACATTACCCGTGCTCTATACAGGTCAAGTAGCAATGCTGTAGCTCTACTAAATAAACAGCCCCTTTCTCCACACAAAACTACTGTGTATTCATAAATAGCTGTAGGGAGTTTTCTAAATATATATTTGGTTTTCTTCCCCTTTTCCACATAAGCTTACCTGTGCTGTGAGCTTCTATTCTGTGTGTTTGGTCTGAGGTCACAGTTTAAATAATAAACATGTTTGGTTTGTTTGCTAGTTCTTCAGGCCAAAAGTCAGCAGTTGATTGGAATGTGCGCTGCCTGCAGCTGGTCAGACACATTCACACGATGGCACTGAAACTGACTCCTTCTGTCTTGTTTGCATAATCAGATGAGAAACCTGGAGGTGCATCCAGAGGTGCAGCTAAGAAAGGTATCCTGCGGTCGCATGCTCGAAACGAGTGCCGTGGTGTGCAGTGTAACCTGAAGCTGCTTATATGCTTTTTTTGGTCGATTGCTGAGGTTGTGAGACACAATGAGGGCCAGAGGGTTTTGGTTATGTTGATGCATGGAAATGCTAGTTGTCACGTGATCTTGGACAGAAATCTCTCTGGTATCCTTTCGATCTCTGCTACGAAGCCTTTTAAACACAACTTGAGACAAACAAGACTTTAGAATACTCAACCTCACATTACCTCAGGAACTAATTTTTAACTTGAGCTTTCAAACAACGGGGTCCAATTTCTAAAAATTAAGTGTCGCAGATGTTTTTAATATTGGCTCCGAGTGTTGCACGGAGCCTACCGTATCACCTTCAGAGTTTTTAAAGAGTTAAGCATAAATGGGTCGGCATCCATTTTGACCATGGAAGTATGGCAAAAACTCACACACAGCAATAGTGAGTCGGGGTTCTTTACAACCTCACTCCACAGTTAGACTGAGGTTCTGACAACTGACCAGGCAGCAGCCTGCTATTTAGCGACACATTTAGAGACTTCGGTGAGTACTCGTGGTGTTGATGGAACTAACTTTGGCTGGCTCAGTTGCCTATAATGGAGCGATCACCAAATGAGCTGATCTTTTTGTGTCACGTTGACTTCCAGCAAAATGTGGTTCATCAACTCTGTGCTTGACTGGAATGAGCTTGTGAGCTAAAATGAATACTAAGGCTTTACTGCTGCTTAATACCCCGCCGCAGTCACCGTGGATCAGGCGAATGCAAATTAATATGACTCACCCAAGTGAGTAACTAGTACCTTGAGAATGAATCTAGCAGGAATCCTGGGATGCTGAGATTGTAGTCAATAGTCAGACGACTGATTCATCTGACCTTTGTTCAAATAATGCAGATGAATCTCGACTCGTCTGGTGTGGCGTGAGCATGGCCGTTTAAAATTCATCCCATTCCACTGGAGATAATGCACACCATGTTGTTCATGAATCCCAGACTCCCGGACAACAAAGGACGTCGGTTTGAAGCTCCGCGAGGCTCTGAAACAGCAACTAGCCATCATCCACGAAAGAGTGGAGGCCAAGAAGCTGGCGAGGCTGGCCCTGGCAGAGGTCCGCAAGCTCCTGGAGAAGGAAGAGGAGGAGAAGCAGCTGGAGCTTGGCAGGGTAGAAATACGAGCAGCTGTGAAGGAGAGAGTGGCGGCCCGGCTGAAGGAGGAAGAGGAGAAGATGGCAGAGGAAGAGATGGCGAAAGCTGTGATGAGACTTAAGAAGGAGAAGGCTGTGAATGACACCAAGGAGGAAGATGGGGAGGAGAAGGTAGTGGGGAAGGATGAGGCTCAGGATGAGGTCAAGGAAAGGGATAAAGACTTGGGCAAGGAGAGAAGGCTAAAGAGCAAAAGTGAGGGGAAAAGAAAATCTGGGGAATAGAAGACAATGTTAATGTTCAGTCTCTGCTCATCCTGATGTCTGAATGATAGAAGGTACTGTCAAGATGGAACACAACTTGTTGCTAGTTATGGGTTAGACGTTGAATGCGCAGTTGTCCTGCTAGAACAGAAGTGGTGATGACGAAGAAGGAGGCCTCTAAAAACGCAATACGTTTGTGTGAATGCGTCCGTTTGAAGCCCAGATGGCGACGGCGTTTGCTTTTTGACTCCTGTGAGAATTGTGTATATTTATGTGTCTATAATAAAAGTTGAGAAGTCTGATTCTCAAGTTGTTCATGTGATGATTTTCTCGGAAACTGAATGTGATGTTGACATTTTTGGTTCGTCGTGACTAGCCACCACCCGTGATAGGTCCCCACCCCAGGAACACAAAGTACTCCACAGAGGTACTAAAGTTGGATTTAAGATGGAAATCACATCCAGGTGATGTTTAGGAGGCACCGTGTATCAAGAGTTTGCCTGTCAACTTGTGCATCATCTCATGTAGGCCTGAAAGAGAAAGATGTTGTCGTCGCTGCCCGAAGTGAAGAATCTGCTGCCCCGGTGGAGACTGCTGATCCTGAGCGCGAGCCTGAAGGTAAGTCTCTCGCTGGCAGCTGCGTCCTCATCACTGTTGAGACTACGCAACCAAGCAAACATCCATATGTAGTCTCTTATCTTAGAGCTGTGAATTGATTAGTAATGTTCTGGAACATTTTTAACAGGTTTAAATGAAGCAAACTGTCAATCAATGCAGTGAATCTACAAACCCATATACAGTATAGTTGGGTGAGCAGAGCATTTTACAAAAAGCTCCAAGGAAACGTGACTGGTTCCTGAATGAAACCCCTTGTTTCATGTTAATTCATTCATATAACCAGAATGACATATTAGCGTAAATGTCTGCTCATATAACAGGGTTTACTGTTGTCTATAAATCCATATTTTTAACAATGGTGCCTTCATTTGATATCTGGTGGAGCCAGCACAGGGCCAACATGCTGCTGGAGTTTTTTTTTAAAGAATGAGGTCAAGTCTGCTCTTGTTGGAGTTTACTGTCGCTGCATTTGTCACAGAGAAAAGATGCTTTCACACACATCCACACCGCAGCATTAGGCGGCTGAATGTAGCTGCCTGGCCTCGGGGGGAATGACCCATATTGTTCCAGGATTCTCCCTGGTTTGGTCAAGCTAATGCAAGGTAGCTTGTTCTTACCTCAAGCTGTGAGATGAAGTGTCAACCACAGTGACGTGTCATGACCCACAAGTATGGTAAAGTCACATACTCGCAACGTAATCCCATTAACTAGCCAACCAATCCAATGGTACTTTAATTTTGTGCACTAATATTAGTAGTAGTTGTATTGGTTTGGGTTCATGTAAATGCAGCTTTTAGAAACGCATTTGAAAAATCCGAAGAAGACGTTTGACATTATTCTCTGTCACTGTCACCGTGACATTGGTCTGGCATAGTGTCTCCCTCTGCTGCCTACTGGACAGCAGCGCGCCGTCCTCCCGCCTGTCACGCTCTCCCCCTGAATCAGAGAGAATCTGAGGCGAACACAGCAGCTCTGTCAGACACGTCAACAGGAGTGTGTGACCGTCAGTGATGCTGACAGCTACGCATCTTTAGCCCATAACTAATCGCTCCGCAGTAGCACCAGTCCCCTCACCACATTGCTCTGGGAGGCTGCAGCATACTGTCACGCTCACTTATTGACGTGCCGAGCATGTCTTTGTCCAGCCAGCAATAGCAATGAAGCATATAGTGAGGGTGATGTTGTGTTTCTCATTTGTGCCCCTGCTTATTGCTATATATGAAGCATCTGAATATATTCATGAAGAGAAGCTCACATTCTCAGTTCCTATTTAGGAAGCTCTTCTGAGGTTGTCTGCATCATCTCTTCCACTAGTAGTTGAGCCCTAAAATAACTTCATGTCAGTCCTAAGCTCCCGATGGTTTGTCGTCCTGCAGCTATTGTGGAGCCCGACCCAGTCCCGGTGGAGGATGATATGCAGGCAACTGAGGCAGAAGAGCTCGCTGCTCCTCCTCCTCCAGGTGTGTTGACTCGTGCTTCCTGGTTTAACTCTTTCCTACATGGTGATCAGGAGTCAGTGGAACTGTGCTCTTTGTCAACAGAGCCTGAGCCACAACCAGAAGAAGTTGAAGTTGTTGTATCCGAGCCTGAGCCCGAACCAGAAGCAGAGCCTGCTGAGGTTTGTGCCGCTCTGCGAGGAGTTCTTTGATTGTTCTTCTGGAAGAAGAGCCGAGCTGAGTCAGATTGACCTTGTGTGTGCGGCTTGCAGGTGATTGAAGAGGAGCCAGAGATTCTGGAGGAAGAGCTTCCTGCAGCTGAAGAGGTATGTAGTCATGTTTTCTACTACTACAGTTACTGGAATGACCATAACTAATCTGTCTAATGTGTCATGCATCAGCAAGTGTGTGTGGGAAAACACAGTTGATGCTGCTGTGTGTTGCCTTGTTTAGGATGTGAGTCATCAACAATGAATCGCTTGTATCATGAAGTCAGTGGACTCCATAAGTCGGGACCTTTCATTGGCAGGTTGTTCCTGTTGCTGTCGGAGCATTTAATCCTAGTCAATGAATAAGGAGATCTGTGACTCACAGGTTAATCCTCGGGTCCAGTTCATGAAGGCTTTGATCTCGCACATCGTTGCTGGTCACATGGTAGACATAAAAACCTGTTTTTTTTAAGTTGTGTTAGAAATCCATTTCAGTTTTTGATAGTGGATGGTTGTCATTGATTTAGCAGATACATTAAGGTGTGGGCAATGGTTTCATGGATGTGAAGCCTTTGCAACTCAATCCTCCACTACTGTTTGACTGTGTGCTTTTTCTAGTGAGCTTGGGGTCTGTCCTCCATTCTTTTTTTATCTTTGTCATCTGGAGTGTGTGAGGGTGACCAAGTCATTTCCTCTACTTTAAGGAGCCAGAGGCTGAACCAGCTGTGGAGGAGGCTGCAGATGAACCAGTGGACGAACCAGCTGTGGAGGAGATGGTAGAGGAACCAGCTGAAGAGGAAGCAGTGGAGGAAGAAGCTCCACCAGCTGTGGAGGAGACAGTAGAGGAACCAGCTGAGGAGAAAGCAGAAGAGGAAGAAGCTGAACCAGCGGTGGAGGAGACATCAGAAGAGGAAGCAGTAGAGGAAGAAGCAGAACCAGCGGTGGATGAGACAGTAGAGGAACCAGTGGAGGAAGAAGCTGAACCAGCTGTCGAAGAGGCTGCAGATGAAGCAGATGAGGAACCAGCTGTGGAGGAGACTGCAGAAGAGGAACCAGCAGAAGAGGAATCTGAACCTGCGGTGGAGGAAGAAGCAGTCGAAGAGGCCGCAGAAGAAGCAGAAGAGGTGGAAGCTGAACCAGAACCTGCTGAAGAAGCCGTGGAGGTAGCCGCTGTTGCTGAGGCAACTGACAATGAAGAGGAGGTAACTGAAGAAGAGGTGGCACCAAGGGAGGAAACCAAAGAAGAAGCTGCTCAAGAGGAGGAAACTGAAGAGGTTGCAGCAGAAGAGGAGACCAAAGAAGAGACCACTCAAGAAGAAGCAACCAAGGAAGAAGCAGAAACAGAAGAAGAGGCTGCAACAGAAGAAGTAGAAGAGGAAGAGGAGACAGCAGAAGAAGAGACAGCAGCAGCACAAGAAGAAGAAGAGACGGAAGAGGAGACAGCAGAAGAGGAGACGGCAGAGGAGGAAGAGACGGCAGAGGAGGAAGAGGAGACAGCTGATGAGGCACATTCAGAGGACGTGGAAGAGGATCAACCAGAAACGGGTAAGGTTTTGGAACGACGTTTAGTCCTCTCTTCTACTTGACTAGGCATCAGGTAGATCATGACAAAGTTCACACCCTCACCTTTTCCTGCCCCTGAGCGAGGGCAGGACGACTTATTGTATTGTGATCGAAATTGCAAATTCTGACAACACTGTGTGTGATCGATGAAACTGCGGCTCCTCGCTGCTGTAGTCCATTTTTCCACGTTAGTCTCGCCTAGCTGGATTGCTATCTGAGCTAATGGCTACACTGTAAACCATCACAGAACGAAGTCAGTGCAGTAATTTAAAATACTTGTTTGCAGCAGAGGTCGTGGACGCGCAGGAACAGAGTCAGGATGAGCCCACAGGTGAGTCACTGTGAAGAGAGCAGCTCCTACAGGAGCCAGGTGAAGTCTGCTTTGACCTCATGACATGAGTCTGTAACTCTGGTCCTGTAGAAACGTAGGCAGCCCTGGTCTTCATGTCGACTGAGGGGCCCCCTCTCCTCTCTGATGTGGCCGCAGCACCCAGGAGAAGACTCCAACCAAGTCGTCATGAAAACATGCCCCGCCCCTCGTGTTTGCATAAATGTCCCAACGATTGCTGATTTCTCACTAACATTTTCTCCACTTTGACGTTCCACTTTATTCAGGGTGCTTCAGTCTTGCGTCGTCTTGAAATTTACTTAGAATTTGGACTCCTGTTTTTTTGTTTTGTTTATTTTTTTTTTTTTGCCAAACAGCAGGAGACTGATTTGTTTTGACTTAACTTATAGTCTCTGCTCGCTCTGTGAATCAGCTCACTGCTTGAAGAAGTGATCTGTTTGTCTGGAGGGGTAGATTCCACCATCTTCTCTGTTGTGTGTCTGTGTGTGTATGTGAGAGAGGGAGAGTCTCTCTAACCAGCGTTGACAAATCTTAAGATAATCAGTCGGGTGAGTGTAAGTTGAGCTGCGGCTGACTTGCCCTGTTGGGGTTTTGATCTTCCTAATCGTTCCACAGCACAGGACATTTCCAAATCTCTGGTCCAACCCAGAAGGTCCTCCTCACTTCCTCCTTCAATAGTTGTTTTCTTTCATTTCTTTGAGGCGACAAAGTTCACTGTTTTTGTTCTTGTACCTGTGGTTTCAGCAACATCAAGTGTGTGTGTAAGATTGAGTGTGTGTGAGTGCGTGTCTTCAGTAATGTGAGAGTAACACTCCGTGTGCGTGGAGATGCTAACCAGACGTTAGCAGAGCGGAACCTCAGCGTTCCTGCGTCTCCTCCCTTCTGTAACACCAGCGGTTCTTTTCTAAAACTTTGTACGTCTCTGAACTGTGAAACCCTTTTTTCCAAGAGAGCTTTTAGATTTTTAAAAAAATAGGATTAAATTAAAGGAATTTAACTTTTTTTTTTTTTAAATAAAGCCATAAGCTCAGAGGTTGTTTCATGAGCTGCGATTGGTCAGAACCCACTTTGTCCTCAACAAGCAGTAACAGTTGGACAACAGTGGCTGGATTACTGAGCTCCGGGGGGAGGAATTTATGCTGTCGCCCACAAGCCACTCGTCGCCAGGGTGAAACTGTTGTTCACTAACGTGATGTAAACAGTCGTGACAATGAAAACCAAGTAAGCGTTGCAGTTCTGTCGATGAGGAGCTGGGAGTAGCAATAAAAGGTTTACAACAACGAAGATGAGTCGACTGCTTTACTGCACAACATGGCTGACCCATGTGCTGCTGCTGCTGATACTGGGAACTGTTTAGATCATCTTTAGATTTAAGGCACATGTGCATCATGGTTCCTCACAGCGAGCGTGAGTGGACTCTGACGTCATGACTGTCACCGTGCAGCTGCACCTAAACGCTGCCATTCCGTCTGGATGCTGTGGTTTGAGGGAGCGTTCGCCTCCTCACTGTCCTCCCTGCTGCTCTCCTTCCTGCTCTCGTCACCATGGCAACAGTGCTGCTGAGTGGAATAGATGGGGAAATCATCTTCTCTGACTTTCATCTATATTCATTCAGTCAATATTTGCGGCGTCGGGTGACCGATGACTATGCACACCGCCACTTGGGGGCGACATTTTAGATTGTAATTCAAGCCTTAACGTTTAAAGGCCATTAAAATGCGTATAAAATTCGGATCTTTTCCACATGTTATCATAAAAATAGGAGCCACATTTGGGGCATCTTCAGATTATAGAGATTAAAGCATAAAGACAGCCGTAGAGAGGCATTTAGGAAGAAGCTTTCTTTTTTATTATATTTTTTTACCGCTTACATTTATGTTTTGTGCGATGTTTAACGCTCAATGTGTTATACTTGATATGTTATTGTCACTGCTCTTCCATCTGTTAAGTGCCATTAAAAACAAGAGTGGAAAATCCTTTTTTCTGCCCAGGAATAGTAGCAAGTCATGCGCACCGCGGCATGACACCAGCAAGGTCACGCACTCTCAGCCCCTTCTTTATTAACGAAATTATTAAAACACAACCAATCATGCAAATGATAAAAGTCCCGATAATAATAAAAAAAAGCATCAGTTACGCTGAAATAGAATATTGTCGATACACAGCAGCAGGTAACAGTGGGATATCAAAAGTGTAAACATCGTAACAAATGTTAGCAGCAGCGGCAGCCATGTTCGCGTGACGACACGAGAAGCGCGCACACACACGCACCTGAGTCTGAGCGACGTGTGGGGACTTCGGGAAGCAGTCACGTGATTCGCTGACGCGCCGGCTCCCCTCAATCCCACCGTCGCCGCAGCCTCCTCCAGCCACTCAGTCCAACTCTCCGCGGTGTCATATACAAAGCGATGCTCGATGTCCACTCAGCCCACTGAAAACGTTCGCTGTTCCTCAAAAAGAAGCTGGATTTTTGACAGAAATAATATAAATATTCAGGATACATAACTGTAAATGCAGGGAGTAACTTTACACCTCAGAATTAATCGGTTACAAACTTAAAAATTGCACGTAACATGTTGAGATACATACACCATAAATCTTTGAATATTATAGGATACGAATCAGGGTAGAAAAATACCTACAAACTTAGATTAATCCATACATCCTGTTTCTCCTTTCAGTCCGTTGTTTATCCAACATGTGACAGTTGAAGCCCTTAAAGCCATTTGGTTCTAGTGATGGGCAGATGAGGTTTCATGAAACATTGTCCTGATGTTCAGCGGCCACCAGATGGTGCTGTCTGCTGTAAAATGTTTGAACTTGAACAACCAATTCACTGAAACCTCCTGCATTTCTGAACCAAAAGCGCCATCTAGTGAAATTAGGACACTGTTTCACCAACCCTGCAATACTGTTTCATGACACCGCATCTCCCCATCACTACTTCCACACCTGCCCAGCGGCCAACAGTACATAGGCGTTAAAAAGTTCTTTTTAACAAAGAATACAGCTCATATTTAAGTTCTAGTATTTACTAAAATTTTGTTGCTGCCCTTGTGCCTTTGCTGTTTTGGGCTTTTTTGTAAGTGCTAACAAAACATTCATCGTGCTGCTTCCTACCAGCAGGGGTCTCACTTGTAAAAGTACTGGATTGAAAAAATATTTTAATGTGGAATTACAAATGAATTTTCAAATGAAATGTTTTTCTGAAATCTTGTCTGTTTTGGTATCGGCTACAACTACCATCACACAACACAGAAATCTGAATCGGGGACAAGCTAGCTTGTATTTTGACAGAACTATGAAAGCTTTTTTTTTTTTTTTGTAGTTTAATATTATTTTGAAAGATCATTTTGTTAACTAAAAATACTGACAAAAAATGAAAGAATTACATTTAAGGAGTGTGCTGTGTTACTGATATTTTATCATTAAATCTTAAGGTTACTTTAGTCTAGAAATATTGACAATAATATTGTTTATCAGCAATGATCGACGGCACTTAAATGGTGGCTTAAATCATTCATGACTGACTGGCAACTGAAGGAACTAATCTGAATTCAAAAGTGGGTGATCTAATCTGGTAATGGAGAGACAGGGCCGTCTCTTCTTTCGTACTCGCATGCATCCAACTCACCGACAGAGTCAAAGTTAAATACTGGCAAATGAGACGCAAACCCCTGCTCACTCATATTCCAGATTACCAAGGCTCTTAACCTTCATGTCTCTTCCCTCTTGTATCAAATGTTACCCCTCAATGAAACACGTAAAATGTTTAAAATAGTTATAGAAAACGTCTCACACCTTGTAAGACCTATTGTGTCGCTGGAATCTAACTACCGTCAGTGGTCAACACTGAGCGTCTCTACTCAGTCCAGGTCGCTCATATAAAGAACGCTATTAAAAACAGTGGTACAAAACTCGATATACCATATTGACAGTGACAATATACGTGATAAATATTGTTATTATTCAGCACAAATACTTACAGGACACTGCTGTCATATTCTGTTTCACTGCTCCAACACCACAAGTAGCAGAGGATGAGCCTGTTGAGTTTTGAGTCCACAGACACGGCACGGTTATGACGCTAAATGCTGGAGTTCTTTGAGCTGTAAGGTGTTCGGTGGCAGGGCGGTCAGGACACGCGCGTCGCTCTGGACGCACGTCTGAAAAGGCATTTGGATGTGATAGAATCTCTAAATGAATAAAAGGAGGATCGGGTGAGAATCTGGAGCCGAGGCAGCCTCTGATCCAGGATCAGGGGAGAAGCATCTGTGAAGATTCTCTGACTTCTCGGACATGGCGGTCACCTCCACAGGGACCCAGCAGTGCCAGAAACAACCGCTCATCAGAAACAGCCTGCCTTTTCTTTTTTAGATTCACAGAAACAAAATGTCCGACCCTGTTTGTTGTACGCACGACAGGGTCATTCCTTATAGGCCAACCCCAACGTCGGTGGCGGGGTGTGCGTAAGAATGGGGCGGGGCAGTGTGGGCGGGGGCGTCGGGCTCGGCCGGCCGAACATCACCTGCCTGGGGTGCGCGGCGTGCATGGCCTGCTCTTGAAAATTCTGCAGATTCTCCTGGAAGCGTTGGTTGCTGCTGACCTGGTCGAAGCGGTTGTTGTCGTCGTAGTGGCGGTGGTTGTTGTGCAGGTCCGGGGTGGGGCCCCGCTCGGACGGGACGCTGCTGCTGTTCTTCCTCCTCAGGGTGGACTCGCAGCTGGACGAGGCGGCTGACTGGCTGTCTGAGCCGCCGTCGCTGCTGGCCGCCGCCGTATCCACGGGCGTGACCCTGATGGTGGTGAGAGCTTGAGGGTGGGGGTGGAACGGAGGAGGGAAGATGGGAGTGGGCGTCATGGGCACGTTGGGGTTGGGGGAGGTTGGGTTGTAGTTGTGGGGCACGTTGTTGAAATTGGGGTTATTTGGGATGTAGTTCACGTGCTGCATGTTCGGGTTGTTGGGGTAGTACTGATGCAAGGGGTGGTGCAGGTGGTTGAAGTGTACGCCGCCACCACCGCCGCCTCCCATTCCGCCTCCCATTCCGCCTCCTCCCTCCCCCCCACCATCACTCTCTGTCTCTATCCCCATCACACTCCTGCGTCCATCAGCAGGAGGCCCGTCCCTCGAGGAGTCGCTCCCATCCGTGTGTCTGTTTAGGTCATTGAGGTTAAAAGCCGACTGCCTGAAAGACGCCCGCTGTTCCGGCGGCTTCCATCGCCAGGAGCCGCTGCCGTCAGTGCTTGGAGGCTTCACGACGGGCTTGCCGGGCTTGGACTCAGGATGGGCTTCAACCCGGATGATACTCCCGCTTCTCTCCAGACCACCTCCTAGGAATGACCAAAGCCATACTTGAGCAGTTGTCTGCTCACGAAGAAGACGTGAACCTACCTCCTCCCCCGACTGCTCCTGTGGTGGAGGCAGGCGGTGACGGGTCCTGGTCCATTAAGGCTCGGTACCTGATGGAGCCCGTGCAGCTCACAGTGCTGCCGCCATCTTCCGAGCGAGGGGAGTGGAGAAGACCCTGTTGTTTGGACAAAGCGATCACCTGGTACGTACAGCAAATGTTTACTGACCACAGCACTTTTTTCATTGAAGAGACAAAGCACCTGGAGGAAACATGACCTACCTGCATCAGTCGAGGTTGTCCACCTGCACTCAGGGGTCGGCACGGCAGCGTGGTCTTCTCCGCCACCCTCAGCCACTTCTCTCTCACAGACCCGCCCCCGTCCATGATGCTGTCCTCTGACTCGCTTTCTTGGTCTCTGGACGGCGTGTTTTCCTCTTCAGGTATGTGAACCAGCTGTGAGGATCCAGGCCGGGGCTGAATGCAGACCCGGGCCCCGCCGGCCAATCCCGCGCTGCCGTTGGGATGTGCCATGTGATTATGGTTGGACACAGACACGCAGCTCGCCGCTAGCTTCATGTACTGAGCGGGAATGTGGGCGCCTGCGTACAGCTCCGTGTCCTGGTTGGACTGCGACGGAAGGTGAGAGCCTCTGTACTCCACCTCCATGCTCATGGAGGGGGGTTCTGAAGCGCAGCGCAGCTCCGGGTTCCTCTGAGGGGACGAGGCGGAGGTGGGCCTGATCCCATCCATCACCTGCAGCGAGAGCTTCCTGTTGTCGTTCTTGTTCTTCCACTGGCTGAGGAGCTGCTTGGATCGAGTGGAATCCATGGAGGCATGGATGGAGGTGTGTCGGCGTGACACTCGACCCTCTTCCAGAGAAGAACCGCCGTGAGACCTGGAGGAGGAGACGTCAATCATAACAGTTATAAATAACAACACAGACTGAACCTTCAAGGTCATGGTGAGAAACATCCACACGTTGAAGAATATTTAGCACCTAGCTATGTCTCTGACTGAGTGTTGGCAGACCAGGATGTCCAGCTTGTTTACATGGACACTTCTTTGAGCCATATCGAGGGAGAATAAAGTTTTTAAAATCAGTCAAGTAAGTACTCAACAGTGATACACAACTGCACATAAACTAATCATACCCTCCTTTTCAGAGGCCACCAGGTGGCGCTCTTATGATGTCTGACTTCAACCAATGAATTGAACGAAATCTCAGATCGCTTTTAAACCCACAGCGCCCCCCACAGGCCTCTGGAAATGAGGGCACTGCTTCAAGAAACCTCCTCAGCACAGTTTGGTCGATGGACGATAACTAATGTCCACGATATACCGCCAAACACAATCTCCACGATGACAATTCTGCATCTCATGATAAATTTGACAAATAATAATGCGGTTCATGTCGACACATGCAGGTCTCCCTGGCGCCTCGGCCAAACACAGTGGTGAAAACAGTCGGATATAGGACGGAGCTCCGCTCCTGTATTTGCGGTGGCGTCCTCTTTGGCGGCCCCATTAGGGTTCACTGATCGCGGACACACTCTCACAGGCAGACCTGGCAGTTAGGGACCATCAACAAATTCTAAAGCGGTCGAAGTATCAGCGAAATAAGGCAATGGAAATCATCACACAAGACAAAGGACTGACATTTTGTATCATGATTCAGAGAATAGAATATGACTAAATGGTCATTTATTCACATTATTTCTGATATTTCTTCAATAGCATCTAGGAAATGTGTTCAGACTGGTCCATAGTTAAAGTCAAGTGTTAAGAGACATGAGATACAGTAGACAGACGGCTCAATTTAACCCCTAAATAAAACTGGCAGAGCAGTCTGTCAGACACGAGCAGGTTCTACCAGAGACGTGAAACATTGAATTTCTCATCTCTACACTTAGTTAACTATTATATTTAAACATAAACCAATACTGATGTTGCAGACAAACTCCACCAAAGAGTTTCATTGCAAAACCGTTTCAAGAGAGACTGTAGTGTCCAACACATGGAATAGAATGAAAATGTACTCATCGTATTATCGTCTTCTCGTCCACATCGCCCGTCCCTGGTCAATAGAAACTGTATATTCAGAGCCAGAGGTGCCACACACTACAGGTTTGCCCTTTTCTGCTTCATGATGATCCCATAATGAAGCCACCTCATCACAAGACAATCACTTAAAATGCCAGTGTGTGCATGTCCCCCCTCCTGTGAGGAGCCAAGCACACTGCAGCACCTGCAGGTGAACACCTCGCTGATTACTAAGAGTCTGTTTCCTGATGGGTGTTTGCTCCGCAGACTTTCCACAGGAGTCAATTCATTCTTACATCATCGTGCAGAAACTAATGCGCAGGTCCACAATGTTTCATATGCAGATCAACTGGTCCCTTTCTGCATGGACATCTTCTGCTGTGGATATACAAGAGTTGCCAGCTGCTGTCTCACTGAGCTCACTGAAACCAATGAATTTTCACGTGCTAGAAAAGGTGTCGTACAGTATCGATGAAATAAACATAGGGCATTAACTGCAGCAGGTCAAGTAGCTCAACCGGCCAATTCCTTGTAGCATGTTTCTGTATTTGGACCCATGTCAAGCCACCCTGCAGAGCCCATGGGTATTGATCTAATGACATCTCCGCTGTTGTTACCAATGATAGTCTGAGTTATTACAAGGTATCACATATGTCACTTGGAGTAGCCAAGCAACATATTGGCGGGTGAATTTAGCGGAATTTCTTGGGTGTTTGAAAGCTAGGTCACCACCTGCTCAAAACACCAGGATGACCCCAGTATCAGACATATTTGGAGGATGAGGAATCTTGTCCTTTTACATGAGAGGAATCCAGTGGATGTTAACAATAGGAGGCACTTGAGAATGTGTGGTAAAGAGAAACATAACCTATTTATTCATGGGGCAGTCTGAGTTTCTATTTTATTTGGATATGACTGATCCATCAGAAAGCAATGTCAGGGTGCAGATGGTAAACTGCATCTGCTTGCTGTGAGAAAACAAAGTCGCAAAGCAGCCCTGGAGGCTGAAATATTAAAAAACAGGCGAGACGCAGTGATGCAAGCAACCAGTTTCTATCGCTGTTCAAGCCTGCAGCGGTTCAGAGTGAAGGTTGGTATGACTGCACCACATGCATGACAGGGTGCTCTGTTTACAGAAGTGTACTTCAGTCTCCTCCTGCTCACCTGGGGAGTGTGCTGCTGCTGAACGTCATCATGTTGTCACGGTTGTCCAGCGGACTGGTGGGAGTGATGACCTCCACCTCTGCACTGGCTCGCTTCATGGCGCTCATCGATGGCTCTCTGTAGGACGCGCTGCGGGTCAGGATGGGCTCTCCTTGGTTGGGCGACAAAGTGTGGGAGGAGGTCCTGGTCAGGATGGGCTCTGGTTGGCTGGGAGCCAGGATGTGGTGACCTATCAGAGCCAGCAAGTCAGGTGAGCATCCCGAGTCAGAACAGACCAATGAGGACGCATATTTCTCCTACCTGGATGGCTGTTGCTGATTGTTGACTGGCTGACATTGGGGAGGGAGGAGAGAGGGGGCTCTCTGAGGATGGGGGGAGGAGGAGGAAAATATCGGGAGCGATCGTCACTGGGCTGGAAATTCCCCACAGCATACACTCCCTGGATATTGGAATCAGTAAACAGATTATTTCAAAATTAAAGTTCCCGTCTCAGAGATGTTTTATGGATTTATTCACAAAAGGAACTGAAAAGGAAATCAAAACTCAACCTCCACATGAAGCTCATGCTGAATCTTAAGAGTTGAGGTTCTAACCTGACAACAAAAACTCCTTCTTTGAGGATGTAGAACAACAGGAGTGGGCAGATGAAGTGGGCTTCATGCGTGTGTGTACAAATGCTTCAGTCCATCTGATGTCTGTGTGTGAGGCGGTCTAAGTGTGTGTGGGCTGTGAAATATCCTGCTGGAGTACGAAGAGGACCCACAAACACGGTGAGCGGCCACGTTCGTTCAAACATGGAGCAGCAGGCATTTGTGGTTGAGTCAAGTTGCGCAGCAAATTTGCTTTCTGTTTTCTGTTGTAATAGACTCAATATACTAGCAAACATGCGCTAACACCAATGACACCAAAAATGCAACAAACCAACAGTACTTAATCCAAGGTTTTTTCATTAGGTTGTATATTAATGTAATTCACTCACAGGAGCTCAAATGTTGCCCTGTTAGCAATAACTTAAATACAAATCCTAATAGGAGTTATCCACTGTCTCAGAATCCAGAACTGCATGCGGTCCTTTCCCCAGTTTCATGAGGCTCTTCGCCAAATGACTGCGATTTTGGTCAAGTTGCTACTGAGATGATTGTTTAAACAGAAAATAAGACGAAAAAGTAAGAGCTATTCTGGCGAAATGTCAAAATATTGTTCAAAGACTTGCATTTCACTTTGAAACAAACAATAAACCTCGCTGCATGTTCAGTGCCGATGCGAGTTGTGGTCCTAAGACTTGGAGCATCATCAGATCCATGATCAACACAATTGACATTACTACGTTTCACTTTGTCATGACCTAAACTAAACGTATAGCATGTGTTTCACCTATTATTCATTGCTGATCGTTGTGAAGTCTGTGTAATTCAGTGAATGTGAGACGCTCCAGTCGGAAGTGTCGCTCACATACACAGACCGGAGCGTTACGTTATTGGAGGCATGAGCCACGTAAAGAAATATATAGTAAAATAAACGGGGCACACATTTCTATCTACGTCGCTTGATATTTCGAGGAGGATCACAGTAAAAAGTATGAATTTTAAAAATACCTGCACAAGAGACATACGCCAGATGCAAAGTGGCAACCTTGCAATACTGCCGCAAAGTCACATGATCAGCTGTTCAGGTGAGCCTTACAGCCTGACATATTTGTAGGATGTGGTTCTTTTCAGCAACATAGTAAAACAATGTGGCTCTTAGCATATGACTGGTTGACCCCTGCTTTAGTCAAACACCCTCATGACAAGCTGCTCAACCATCAGCAGGAAGTGCCCAGCAGTACTTACACACAACCTGCCAACAATCATGAAAGTCTATGGTTCATACAGAATCATTGTTTTATTTAAAGAAAACCACCCGTTCAAAGATGTTGATTTCAAAAGCTCATCGCTCCAGATGCTACTAATGGACGCCCCACAGAATAACCAATTGCAACACAAGTATCTGTGTCCTTGCCTGTGAGCCTGTTTCATAATGTAAATGTCAAGAGATACAGGAGGCGCTGACCCTGTAGAACAGAAAGACCTGCAGCCACCAGACCGATCATACTAGCTTGAAACAAGCTGGTCCTTGATGCTGCTTGACTGGACGCCCACATGTGCAAATAAATTCAAAGGCTAAAATCTGTTTTCTTCTTTACTGAGTCACACTATAAAACATAGTTTTAGTAGCTCACTGAAAACATGTCTGTAGAAAGGATGGCTTTCTGAGACCAATGCATGACATATTAACATATTTATATTTATTTAAATGTCCCATTTATTTTGGCATTTGCAAACATAAATATTAGCAAATATTAATGTGCTTGACCTGCAGAGACAGCGGAGTGAACATGAGGTGTTACTAATTTATGTTTCTGACCTCCTTTGGATGAAATACTTAGGAATTTAAAAGGTGCAGTGGTGAAATCCAAGCTGAAAGAGACTGCTGTATTACCTCCACTGCGTGTTTGTGGTGTGTGTATTAGAACTTCGCCTTTTTGTGATGTCTGAAAATGTATAAAATCTGACGGCAGCTAGCAGCTGCTAGATATTTAGACAAACTCTCATTGTGAAAAGGCAGGGTTACCAGGTAAATGGCGATGGCGGCTCCCAGCAGCCATCCACAGTACACGTCCACCGGGTGGTTCCTGAACTGAATGATGCGGGTCAGACCGGCCAGGATGGCCAGCATGATGAAGGAAAAGACCAGCAGCGGCTTCAGCAGCTTGGCCGAGTCCGTCAGCACCGTGTTGAAGTACATCTGGAAGACAACCAAAGACCATGACCATGATGTATGGTGCGACGCTTTCGTGCTCTATGGTTGCCATGGTAACCAAGCAGGCATCTTTCAGTGAAATCATTTCTCAGTATTGAGTCTATTTCAGTTCAATACAGTTAATATCATTTGATCGATTATATTTTAAGTTGTTTATTTTGCTCCATCATAGCAAACCAGTTCATTCGGTACTTCACTGTGGTCAGAAGTGGAACCAAAATACTCTGAGTAACTGAACTTACTGAGATGTAAACAGCAGCAAAAGCAGCCAGAGTTGCATGTTGGGAGGGGAAGGACTTCCTGTGAGCACAAGAAAGACTCTACAGTCAGATGGGGTCTCTTTGTACACAATACTGCATCAAATATATTTAAATACAGAGCTACATTTGTGTCTATTCTTGTCAAGGAAAGTATGTGACAAGCAGGTTAGCTCGGATGAATAAAACACCATTTAAATGGAGTCGACTATTCACATTAAGTTCCTTGCAATTGAAAGTAAAGCAAAGCAAAGATGAGATGTTGTTACAAATCGGCTGGAGTGAGTGATGACAGTCCCCCCTGTGGAGCCCAGATACTGGGACTGATGTTGACTGCTGATGAGTGATGGATCGGATGGTGTGAAGCAGCATGACCACACTGAGTGAAGAGAGAGAGACGGATTTAAGAAGACAACACCCAAAGAGATGAGAGGTGGTTTCAACAGGGGAGCATATGAAAAACACACATTTTGGTCAAGACAACAGACAAGCATGACAGATGCTTCGAGGGATTCAATCATTCAGCCTGGTGGTAAACTTGTATTAGCTGGTGTTGAGGGAATTCAGATTTCTGAGGACCAAGCTCAGACCAAGATTAAATTTAGACAAGCATCAAACCCATGCACCAGTTTTGGTAAGCTCCTTCGGTGGGCAAATGTAAAATCGAGTTTTGTAGTCGACACCAAGACCAATGAGGGGGAGGAGACCAACTGAATGTAGAATACAGAACCACTTAGTCATATACACACACATTTATTTATAGCTACTAATAAAGAAACTGCAGTCATTTAGTCGGTTAGTTATATCACTGGGAAAAGAGTTTATATTTATAAGGCACACTTTATATTGGGTTGATAATTTAAGTTAATTGTTTTGTCAACAAAAAAAGATCTCAATGAATCAGTAGTGTCCTGGAATCACATTATATTTATGGAGAATGCAACGACATCATTCACTGCATGCACACAATTTCTGAGATTGGAAAAATGGAACACGCAGAGAGTAAATCAAAAAGGACCTGCTATGCAGAGCAATACTAACTTGGATCCTATAACCTGCCCAATGTGTGTAAAATCATCTCAGTGAGATGTTGCCTTATTAGAGAGCAGGCACCTCGCTTGTAAACTGCTGTGTCAGCGTCATCATCACCAGCATCGGTGGAAAACTATCAGCTACATCTCTAAACCAGGTTTCAGAATACTTTTTTTTGCAGCTTTGCAAAATTTGCCTGTGTTATTCCCATGACAGATGCACATAGTTAGGATTTGTTCCAAACCGCAGCTTGAGATTCTAAAGGTCAATATTTTTTGCAATCAATACAATTCATTTGGTAGATGGGGCTTCATGAAACAGTCCCCTGGTTTTCAGAGGCCACCAGATGGCACTGTCTGCTGTAGAATGTTTGGACTTGAACAACTAGGACACTGTTTCATTAACCCTCCAATACTGTTTCATGACACCTCATCGAGCCATCACTACTATTCATGCAATCCTTTTATTCCTGACACATAGGGCTAAAGTTAATCCCAGCTACTTGGGGCAAGAGGCGGGGGATCACAAAACAGGTCGCCAGATCCATCGAACACTCTAAACGCCTACACACGGTTCCATGTAGGCAGAGAGAGAGCATACTATCTCCACACAGATGGGACCCAGGTTTGCTCCAAGTTGAAACCCGCAGCCATCCACAGTAACATTAAAACACACTTCCTAAAATGCTTGGCTTCAAATTGAGTGACTGGAACTTTGAGGGTTTTTTTTTTTTCTGAGGACCATCAGAAAAGCACTCTTTTGCTCGACATTAAAGTGACTTATTTTATCCACTGCAAGTCATTATTTTTTACTAAAAGGGGAAATGAATAAGGCCAAAATAGTTCATCACTGAAATTCCATATGTACTGCCACAAAATTCAAATAAGTAATAAATAAGTTCGATAAGTGGGAAAATGCTATCATCCGCAAACACAACTTACTGAAAAATAGCTACCAGTTTGTCTCCTTTTATAATCATTGTAAAAAAAATAATTTGTATGTTTTTTTTCTCCCAACTGAAACACTTATTAGACTCTGTTGCATTTTATCTTAATTCTAGTCAGCAGTGCTTTTTTTTGTTGTACAATCTTATTGAAAAACCCCAGCTCTCAGGGCATGTGTTTGATAGGTAAGAAGAATTGATTCAACTTCTAACCAAACTAGAACTGGCATTTCCTCTTCATATTTTATTTGTGAAGTGTAAATGGGATGCTTCATCCATCAAAGTCGAAGCGTGGCAAACAATGAGTGGATAAAGAGAAAGGAATCCTGCATTCACACAAAAAAAGGGTGAAATGTAACCATGTTTTAGTGTAGTCGGTTTAACTGTTCAAATAGCTTCCCCATCCTTGGCTTGGATTTACCTGCCAGCAGTGATGAGACTGTGGTCTTGTCCAGAGCAGATGTCCTCCAGAATAAAAGCTTCATCACAACTGGTCATGTTGAGATGCGTGAGGTTAGGTTTGCAGACGTCAAGCCAGAAAGGCGTGTGCAGACCAGTGGACAGCTGCAGGATGTCGGTGATCAGTGCGGTCACACACAGGCCGAAGATATGGACGCCTGAAAGGTGAGGAGAGGTTCAACAGCAGGCTTCAGAAGAAAGCTTGATCTGCATCATTGAAACTGTGTGGTAAGGTGTACTTTGCATTCAAGGACAATCGTGTTAATCCATGACCTTGTTGGACTATGAACTGAAACCACTGCCAAATATAGGCAAGTCTAAAAGGCACAGTGTGCGACATACTATTGCAAAAGACTTCTTTTTTTTAATTATAAGAATGAATGATGCAGGACTGTTAGTATCATACAATTTCAGTCTCTCTCATCTGTGAAACTGTCAGGGGGTCCTAAAACAATAGTAGCATGTGGGTGCAACATCCACGTCCACCCACCTATGAAGCGAACAGCCCGGCGTATGTAGGAGTTGAAATTGCAGCCTGCAGCGTTGATGTTGGCCTCAGACTGGATGCCCGATGACCTCCGCGAGAGATAGCAGTACAGGATGGCCTCTCCGATCAGAATCTGCCCACAGAGACGACACCAAGGCATCAGAATTAGGATTCTGATGACACTACACCAGCTCATTACTGGGTTTGCTTGGCTACCAAACAAACAGACCGGCGTATACGGCACGTAGTTGCTGATGAGTTAGTTAGACCGAATGAAAGGATCCCTTAAGATACGGACTCTCAAACATCAGAGCAGACTTGAAGTCGGATTAAGAAATGAGAGGAGGGTCTGTAATCTTTTCCTAGAGTGAACTCTCATTCATTTGTCCTCCAGAGTCTTTAAGTCTTTAACACTCTTTTCTTCCCACACTTGTGTTTCGCAGTCATCTGAGGAGACCCCATGAAAAAAATGAATAGATTCTTTAAAGCAGCAGAGCAGAGGGTTGTAAACTATTTCTATCTGGTGACAAAGTTCCTGACCAGAAATGCATGATCATTTAAATTCAATTCAGTGCATTTCACTTCATTTATGCTCTTATTTCTGAACACCTGCCTCCAAACTCTCAGAAATACACCTGACAGTGGAGGAGGACCCTTGCAGAAACATAATATATACATATATATATATATAATATATAGTGGGTGAAGTAGCGACCTGCAAAGGTGCTGTGTCAGTAAAACGTTATCCAAATGAGATTATGAATCAGTCAGCAACATTAAGTAAATGTATTCATACTTCTAAAACGTGAACATAAAATCTAGAATATGTATGGGAAAATACATGTCAACTTATCATTTTCCCTAATAACACAGGATATTCAAGTTCTTCTGATTCACTTTTTAGGGTCTATTTTTGGCTACAGTCTTTCTGACCTTTAACAAAATTTGCATCCTAACACTAAGACACATGAGGCAGGGGTGGATAATTATATACTTTAACTGAGGAGCTGTCAAGCTGAAGGATAGAAGAAGAAGTCTTGCTTTCACTTGTTGCTTTAATATGAACAAGAACAAAACAGGAAAGAAGTGTAGTTATGCCATGACATTATGAACTTAAAATGTGTTTTTTCTAGATCCTATTCTATTTTATTTTAGGTACATCTCATTTAATGATGTCCCTGTATCTGTAAACTCAATAAAAGCATAGATTCTTTTCTTGAATCTTCTCTTGTTCCTTGATGAAGTGAGCTTCATCAATGTTCTAGAAACATCATACTGCCTTCTTGCTGTCGTCGATGGACTAGGGTTTTTTTTTTGTTTTTTTTTTTCATGTGAGAGTTGAGTTTGAAGAAGGTGAAAATGAGATCTGGGCATTCAGTGTTCCACAGATATAGACTCAATAACACAAAACTATAAATAGCTTTCATTACATTACTTAGAAAACATCAAGTGAAAAGCTGGTGGTGAAAAGCAAGCTATAAGACTGAACACAAAAGCACAGCCAGTGCAGTGGACTTCAAAAAAGACCTTTACCTTTGTTCAAAATAAGCATTCACTATGCATAATATTCAACTGAGGGCAAGAAATGTTAAAGAATCAGAAATAGAAAGTCTATTATCATGGAAATACAAAGGTTTAAAGAGACAAATTGAGTAATATACTGCTTGATACTGCACAGTATGAATGGCTTGGTACTCGCATTGAATGTTTTATATTGAATTTGAAAGGGAATGTATTTGATTAATACAAAAAATAAAAAAAAACTTTTGAATGAAATTATGAAACAAAAAAAAAGGTAATATTATGTGAATCAAATAAAAAACAATCACATTTTTAAATCATATAAAAACAATATTCGTAAACAAACAAAACGGTAAAATGCGACTATTGAAAATTCAACTAACAAAATACAATTAAAAATATAAACTAAATAAACTATTAAAAATGTAAATTGTGTTGTTGACTATCATTGGCATAGATTTACTCCCACAGATGTGCGTGAGCAGCATTTTCTGATGACGACAGTAAGTAAGCTGGTGTTGAATCAGCTGTCCGCTGCAGATTTGAGCGTCTGACTCTACGTGGCACCATTGACGTTTAACCTACATTACCAGCTTGTCCCCTTGAATCATTGTCAGCCTCAATTCACTATTAAGCAACCAAAGAATCACCATCTTTTCACACCAACTTTGATCAGCATCCTGGTCTTTTATCTCCTTTAATCTCCTTCCTAAGTTGACACCAGAGAGATCACCATACTGTGCAGGACCCTCACCTCTCCTCTTCCGGTCCTCCACATTTTCATGTTCAAGCATTCATGTTTAAAATTCTTATTATTGTTACAATCATTCATGTTTATTGTCCATGGCATGGCTTTATCTACAAAACAGCGTCTAAAACAGTCGCAGGTGTTCAACAATGGTCAGGACACCATAGAAACGTGGGTCACTCACGGTTACAGTGGGAGCAGCGAAGGCCAAGCTGAAGAGCAGAGGCAGAGGACAGACCTCCTGCCTGGGGAGGATGTAGGGGAGAGACAGGCTGCGGTCATTGCAACTGTAGCCAGAATGCACCGGCTGGAAAATATCCGTCAGCTCCAACAAGTACAGACTGACAACGGACGAGGCAAGGATGGGGAGCTGGGGAGACAGAGAGAGGGAGCAAATTAAACAGAATTATACATTACTGTCGAATCGCTGAACACATGTATTGTTCCTCTCGGATCAAAGATGTTTCGCCACCTCAGAATAAACTGTCTGTGGGGCTCAATCATGTCATGTCCCAGTGATTTGCATACAAAGTGTTTGTGGAAAGTCAGAGTGCTTCGGAGGGGGCAGTTCCCGCTGTGAGCATGCCATGCCATCATCCCAGTTTCTCTTTCGTGACCTTTAGTGTTGTTCTGACACAGGAATGAATAATCATGACTATTATGAAAAGCTTGACGGTGAATAGATGGAAAATCCAGCACATTGTGATCAGTGAATCACCGACCAATGCTCATTTTGGTAGGATACAACACACCCACATCACATTGTTCGGCAGTCTACGTTACGGCACGCAGATGCCGGCTGGGATTTTTCACCGGCTCTTCAAATTTGTGCTTTTATAGCAATGTTGGCAACACATTTATATCCACAAAAAGAAATCTTGTGAATGAATCTGTGCTGGAAAACATCCCCGCCCGGCTGCCGCTTGTCGTCAAGCTATGCGTGACTCACAGTTTCCAATGGAGGATGGAAGGATTTACTCGACAGCCATTCAGAGACAGTATAGTCCTGGACTGAGTTATACGTACGTTGAGATATTTGCACACCACCAACTAACGAAAAATTGTTCTTCGAACATGATGAAGGAAAGGACTCTGTTCTTGGATAAAATCAGCGATGAAGTATTTCAATACAAAATCCCAAATTTATGAGAGGCTGCTCCTGATCTTTATAAGAGGAAAGACAGCAGATAAATATGCACAAACTTGCACAAAGATTTTTTTAATGACTAACTAAATGAATTACTGTAGTGTATACTGTAATGACTAAAAGCAAATAACAACAATTAAAAGGAATAACTTCACTGCAACCTCCCACGATGACCGGTCGAAAAGAAACAGTTTCCATGAATGAAAGTACACATATCCCCTGACTGCGTTTCAGTCATGGTGTGATAGCAGAGTGGCTCTTTCAGCAGCTAACATTTGCCAACATCTTTTTTTAAATATTCAGGAAAACAAGTTGGAAGCAGCTAAGCAACAGTTAAAATGGCAAGCAACACAGTGACTTGTTGGCGTCCATGTTGGCTCAGTGATGACGGTGCAGAGCAGGGGAGTCCACACTTTCCTTGCAAACAACGTAGAATTATAGTTTGTGAACATAAAAACACTTAACAGACACGCTCTGGATTCAACTCAGGAATGTATTGCTCAGTAGGGATGGGCAAAATAGATGAACTAACTTTTTGTTTTTCCTTTTTTTTCGTGATGATATTTCTCCACACAATCAGAATGAATAATTATTTTCCAAATTTTTCACGCATGGCAATCAAACAAGAATCCTAACGCTTACGAAATGTTTGTGGCACAAGACAATATTGATATGCTTAAATATTGCAATACCTGCTCGTGCAATATTCTGTTTGAAGTCTGCTATATCAGTGTCTGACAAATAAAGACAGCATTTCTGATGTGTGCCGTCCTTCTGTACATTGGAGGTGCATTGAAGCTGTTCTTTCCTCTGTGGGACTGTGAAAAGTATCTGACAAACTAAACTGACGGAGTTCAAAACAACTAGCTCATTTTCTACAATTTCATAATATTGAAGGTTTTTCTGTATCATACGATTTTAAAATACAAGTAACATCCTTACGACTGGGAATGGTTCTGACCAACCGGTTGTAAGTCAGATTGGACGTAAGTCGAATGCCATTCAAAATAGCCGACGCGAGGGTTATAGGTGCTACTGTAGTGGTAGATGGCTGTGTGAGAGAGAGATGCTGGGATACTGTGCTGCCGTAACTGTCGTAGTGTTGCCAGGCTGCTACGTGCTTCAGTGTCAGACATTGAAAAAAAAATAAATAAATAAGCATATGGTGGCCATGGTCGTATCACTTTAATTACAGCATCATAATATATCGTGATGTATCGTACTGTCATTCATGTATCAAGATATGTATCGTATCAGAATCAGAATCAGAATCAGAATCAAATTTATTGCCATGGTCAGTGGGGAGCCCACTGACTAGGAAAGTGCCTTGGAATAAAGTGCAACAAAAAAAATAAATAAATAAAAATAAAATAAATAAATAAATAAATAAATAAATAAAAATAAAATAAAATAAAATAAAATAAAATAAAATAAAATAAAATAAATAGAATAACATTACAACAAGGCTGTTCATGAATTTAACAGTCTGACGGCCGAGGGAAAGAAGCTGTTCCTGTGACGGGAGGTTCTGGTCTGGATGGACCGTAGCCTCCTGCCAGAGGGAAGAGGAACAAACAGTCTATGTCCAGGGTGAGAAGGGTCGGCTCTGATCCGACCTGCACGTCTCTGGGTCCTAGAGGTATATAGGTCATGAAGAGGTGGCAGGCTGCAACCGATCACCTTCTCAGCAGAACGTACGATGCGCTGTAGTCTGCTCTTGTCCCTGGAGGTGGCACTGTTGTACCAGACGGTGATAGAGGAGGTGAGGATGGACTGGATGATGGCCGTGTAGAACTCCACCAGCAACTTCTTCGGCAGTCGTAGTTTTCGTAGCTGCCTCAGAAAGAACATTCTCTGCTGGGCCTTCCTGATGAGGGACCTGATGGTTGGCTCCCATTTGAGGTCCTCAGTGATGGTGGTTCCCAGGAAGCAGAAGGAGTCCACAATAGGAACAGGTAAACCAGCCAACATGAGAGGGGACGGAGGAGCTGTTACTCTCCTGAAGTCCATGATCATCTCCACTGTCTTCTGAGCGTTGAGCTCCAGGTTGTTGTTGCTGCAGGTTGTATCGCCTGCTGATCCACAGTCCAAATACCAAGGACTTTAGCTGGAATCTGGATCCACTTGATGCTAACACGATTACCATTACACTAACTGATGATCATAACTGCTCCTCTGAAGTAAAAGATTTATGACAGAAGGTGATTTCTTGCACCTTGTTATTGCTCATAAACTGCTATGTGTATTTATTAAGAGTGCATGCATATCATCCCAGTGCTGGTTCTTTTTTCATTCTCATTTCCAAACTGAATATGAGCAGTTTTAAAGGCTTTCGATTCCTCTGTTCAGTCCATACAGTGTCCCTACATGGCCTTAATGATAAACAAGGACATGAAAAAAGGCCGGCGGCTAGAAGTGTCCTCAACTATCGAAGAACGCAGCATAAGAAATCTGAGATGGAGGCTTTGTAATGAAGACCGTCTTTATCACCCGAGTCATTAGCCTGCGTCGACCCTCTGGGTGCTCTCCATCACTTCATCTGTTAAATTAAATCGTAACCAGCCGTTTAAAGACAGACAGGGTGTAGAAGTAGTGGCGATTGCTGTATGAACACAGAGAATCAGACTGCAGCAGGATGCTTTTCTCCTCTTAACGTTCCAGTCCTGATATAAAAATACACCCATTCAGAGAGCCACGTTGCCTAGCAGCCAGTTAGTGGGTAGGATGGTGTGACCGAGTCTGAGGGAGAAAATGCAGCTCTGTCAGGAATAAGAAACGAGGATACAGGGATGTTCAGCCCCATCATCCAAAAACAAACAGACGCTTCTATCATGTTTCTGAAAAGACTGTATTTTGCTTGTTCAGGAAGCCACCAGCACCATTTATCCAGACAGAAATGTAAGTGTTTTTAAGCTTTATCTGTGAGAACACACAGTTTGAGGACAAGATTCTTTTTTTTTTTTTTTTTAATGACCGACCAAATATCCTAGAGAGTCAGGGTCTCTCGGTCAATCATGGGAGTCTTTGAGTGACAGCCCCGACAGGTTACCAACACATAAAAAAAAAAGAAACAGAGCATTTAGAATAAATCTCATGTTTTGGCAGCGACAGTGTCTGGAGAAACACCACTGTCAGACCGATAATCAAGTCAGGGACAAATTCCAACTGTAGCTTTCATTTATTATTCACAAGTTATATGAAACTTTCTTCTCCTAATGAGTGAGGGGTCCAAAACCATTTTTTCCAGCCAGGATTGCAGCAACAATTTCCTCTACTATCCCCTCTCATATCCAGCTGGTCCAAAACTAAAGCTGTTTCACCAGCTGGCACCACCATGTCTCCAGTTTCTGCTTCAATCCATTTTTACAGAAACGATTTCTAGGTTGTAAAATTCTGCCACCTAGCAAGATCGGAACACTGATGTCAGGGTTCTCACCAGGATTTTTTTTTTCTCACTGTCCAGGAGCCCCCCCAAAAAATCGACATCACAAAGTGGGAGATCGACATCCCGGTGTATGGGCCCCCTATACACTCATATACGCTGAACCCAGGATGAGCGTGCAGCCTTTCACACTCGGGCAGGTCCTAACTGGTGACTCTGAAGATAGGGCTCCAATCTCAAGGGGGTCATGCCTGTTCCAGCAGGTCCTGAGCTGTTGTCTGGAGCAGTGTGATATTGTTGGTTGCAGGGCTTTGTCGTGCCGTTTCTGACTTGAATATATCTTGATTCTGCATGAAAAGCCTTTGATGAACATGTTCTCAAACGGCCTCCACCAATAATCATCATCATTATTCAGTAACATATCACCACACAGGAACATTACACTCAAGCAGGACATGCTTCAAATATAAATCTGCAGCAGGTGTTTCTATTTTTTCCTTTCTCATATTCTAGTTCCTCTTCAGTTTATAACATAATGCAGAAACCACACTGTCTTCGTGGATCAGCATATGTTGTCGTTTCAGAAGGTAGAGTTTACAACTTGGTCACTTCGGGCAGACGTAGGGATGACAGAGCTTGTCGTACATCATTCTTCTTTTCTCCTATGCCGGCGCTGGGGAGGACCTTGTTATGGCTGAAGTTATGAAAATAGCAGTCCTGACCCTCTAACTTCTAAAGAACTCCAGGACAATATCCACCTTTACACATGGCTTGATGTCCAGTCCGTCTGTGTTACTGTCTCAGATTTTTGAGGATAATGGACAGGGATAACACCCCACCATCATATCACTCCTACTTTCGTGAATGTGCCTTTGAGCAGGTAAGATTTCTTTCAATATCGTCTGAATGGAAGGACGACAGAGTTCGCTTCACTGTTTCGAAAAAGGTAAACTTGATCTTGGAATGAGAATGGGATGAGTACAAAACCTCAAAACCTGAAACCTATCAGCAGAATTCCTACAGAACATTATATTTCTGGAGAAATTTGATCCTATAAGATTATCAACACAGAGACACTGCTAAGGCATAATATAGCAGAGAACCTCAATGGACGTTTGCTTCCAATTTTGACACAAGGTACTTTATAAATTCGGGCTGCACCAATCGATCAGGTGACCGATTTATCAGCACCGATATGGACATATATTTATGTCACCATGTCAGCTGATGAAATGACAAACATAAGCGAATTTCTTTTAGTATTTATTTTATGTTATATTTATACATGATGAGAAATTTTATTATTCTTTAAAAAATTTTCATCACAATATAAAAATGACAAAACAAAGCAGGCTTTTCCCAGGAAAATGTAACTACTTGCTTTGACTTTGTAGCCCCGCCTGCACAGTAGACCTGCACCTGCAGACATTAGAGTCAGCCATGATGGCAGTCGTTTGGCAATACTTCTTCGTCTAGTAAAATTGCAAAAAAAATTCCGAATTGCAGTTTGCAACGTGCACATCCACGGACTCAGAAGCAACATTAATACAAGACACTTGGTCTCAAATCACAGCGCCAAATTTCAGTGCTACTAAAAGGCTAACGAAAGGATGCTAACCCGAGCTAACCGCAGGCGAATGCTCAGTTTGGCATTGTTATTGTTTTGGACAAGCAGCCGAGTTTTGTTGTCGAGGACCGGCACTGCCAGTATAAACTTAAATTTTAACAATGTAAAAACAAAGTTTACATTGTGGGTTTCATCTGTTCATTTTTCTTTGAAAAGGGAATATAACATTTTGTCTTTATCTTTTTTTTGGTTTGTTATTTGCTTCACAAGTTGCAATGTTTTCTATACAGTGTTGTTCAGTATTATTGCTATTTAGTAGGTTTGTGTAAGTAATGTTAAAAAAAAGTGACTTTTGTGTATGGTGTAGTTGAGGACGAAAAAGAGAAAAAAAACAATCTGAAAAAATTGGCATTGGCCTGTTGGGACAAAAATCAATAATGGGAAAAAGCAATAATCGGTATCGCTTATCGGCCAAGAAAAAGGTAATCGGTGCACACCTGATAAAAACTGAGTGATATGAAATACTATTCCACAAGTGGAACCTTGAAGAACACTACTCGCCAACGTCGCACAGTCCAGTGATGTGCTGTCGACAGCATCAAGAGATCAAGAGATCATCATGCATTGCAGAAGCGTCAAGCGTCAATATGAGACATCTTGAGTATCTATTCCAACTCAACTCCTAGCGAGGTTCCAGGCATGTCAAACTAGGGGGAGGGCATGGAGCTCACCTGAAATAGGCCAGAAAGATGAGCCTGGGTGTTCCCTCTGGAAACCTTGAGCAAGGACAGGGGAGGCAGGAACAACCTATTCTGTCGCCTGCATCATCTCTAACTTGCGTACGGAATGGAGTGTCCTGTTCAACCAGACATTCTGCAGAGGTTTATTGTGTCAGGATGATTAATAAGCACCGAAATTAACACTTAGAGCATTTGACCTCATTACAATCCATCCCACATATAGTTGGAAGGCAAAAGTGAGGAAACACTGAACAGTCACATCAGCAGGAAGTCTTGTCAGAATGACTGCTGGGGAACTATGCTAACACTCCCACTGGTGTGTGTTTCTTCTTTTACTGCTTCTACACCGCCACACATTTGTGGCGGTGTAGAAGCAGGCTGCTCCTGTTTAATTTCAAATGCAGACAGAGAGCACTTAACCTAATGGAACAGTTCTGCTAATGAAATAGGGGTAAACAGGTTTTCTTTAAATGCTGGAACTCTGGGTTCATTTTGGCACCACTGCATTCGAATTATCTGCCTCGAGTTTCGTTTTATCCTTTTTCTTTACAACGCAGCTCTACTATATACGACATAATAGTAAACAACTCTTGGTCATGTGTGTCGAACTCAAGGCCCAGGGGCCAAATCCAGCCCACCCCCAGTCATTATTTGTGGCCCACAAGAGCCTTGAATGAAAGCAGACTCTTTTATTTATTTATTTATTTTGACAAGGGTGCCAATAATTTGTTCGGCCCGCGACTGGACTGTGTTTAAAATTTTAGAAGCATTGAGCTTGGCACCAGCTTTAGGTGGAGGGACCACTCCAGAGATGATGCACAGACACCACTCAGAAGGCTAAAGCTCTAGTGGACAACTCAGTAAATGACCATTTCACCACACAATAAATCAATGTAGTGGTCATTTCAAAATCTTCAAGGAAATTTACATAAGGAAATTGGGTTCAAACGTCAGGCAGTGAAACCAGCACTGAGATGATTTGATCCTACATCGGTATCAAATCGATACTAGCTTATTTAAGATGCCACTTCCTTGTCGTCCAATCGTGTCCACCTTCATGTTTAAGACATTGACTCATTGTTTGTCTACGAATCCAGGGTGTTTTGTAACCTTTACCCAACTCTAAAAGACAGATTTTTAAAATGTGAGACAACATACAAAGAGGTAACTCAATTGGCAGTTTGGTGTCCACAGAGACGGTACCCAACAGTATTTATTAATGCTATAAAGTTGGACGTTTTTATCAGCAGAAGATGAAGACAGCTACACTGCTTGAACACAAATCATCACATGACCTCCATTTTGGCTGAAATGAATTGGATTAAAACCGCAGTGATCATAATAAAACAAAATCTTGACATTCCCAACGTCACACTCTTCTCCCACACATGATCACTCTTTGAAAATGCTCACTGTAAAGCAACTGGTAGGCACCAACATCTCAAAGGTCTTGTGTTTATAATGCTTTAAAGGAGCCTCATTTGAAGGTAACTACATTATACACGATATTTGAGGTGGAACCTTCGTATGTCAGGCATTGATCACTGCGCTTAAGAAAAGCTGAGATTCACATGTATTTCCTGTCTCCAAGCACGACTCTTCAATGAATGTCAAACCTTCAGCAGTAGAGCAGTCTCAATCCCAGCATGCATCAGCTAAAGCAATTATTATTATTAAACAAACCCCCCCGAACAAGCCATGAATGAGGTGCAATTGCGAGTGTGATGAGAGTTTAACGGCCAAAATACATCATCCAGTCGTGCATACCATCCACTGCTACAGTGCCCAACACTAGATGATAGGCCATCTAATCTAATCTAACCTAATCTAATCTTATTATCTGTGCACACATTTCTTTTAACACGTCTCACAATGTTGCTTTGCATTTCCCTTGAATCACTCACTCAATACACGCACCAGACCTCTGAATTCCAGAGCCGTTTCCCCAAACTGCATTCGCCTTTGCGTAGGAAATATAGGTTATATTTGAAGATATCGACTGTACGCACTATATTTGCACACACGGGCGCTCATGACTTCCACAGTGGTGGAGATGCGCGGCCTCCCGTATCAGTGTGGGAGGGTAGGAACTGGATGTACTTGCACTGTAGGCGTTAGACTTGGAATGGGGAAGTGTTCTTGTGAGTCAGTGAAATACAGTATAGTGAAACGCCACGGTTTTAGTGGGAAATCACCTTGATTAAAGAGGCAAGTAGGTCAGGTATAAATGTAGAATTATATCGAGGCCCTGTTTCAGAGCCTTATAATAATAATTGCACCAAAATTGACTCACTTTAAATGTGCTTTTTACACAAATACAACAAATACCACTGTCCTCATACATGTTCTGCAAAATCCCCACATACTTCACTGATGTTCTGGACTTCCTCATATAATACCACACTTCTTCTCTGGGAGCTCAGCCATAGGCTTCTCTGAGATTACTGGTTCTAAACTAGTCAGGCTTTCGGAACCACTTCCAACACTTAAATAATGTATTTTAGGGGGCAGGAAATACTCCTAAAACAGTCAACTGAAAACACAAACAATTATAAAAAATAAAAGTTATATTTCAGTTGCACTCACAATGAACAAAAAAAATGCACAATGAGTAACATTCCGACATGATAAGTGTGACTACAGGAGGGCGGCATCAATACAGTTAAAGGGACCTTTTTGGCCCCGAACCTGCACTTTTTCCAGGTTTGCCTTAAATGACATGAAAAAAACAATACTTTTGTTTTAAATTACAGGTACATTTTTTTAAGTACAGTTCTGTACCTGACATTAAACATGATATAACCATTTAAGGGTATTTCAATTATATAAATGCTGGTCCATTTTTGGCCAGGAAACGACCGATAGATCCACTGAAAGCAGCTTTGCGACCCACTTTTGGGTCCGAGCCACCAGTTGAGAACCACATCTCTAGCTCTACGAAGACAGTGCAACTCCTTCTGGCTTACTCCGTGCTTCTCTATCAACAAACATCCACAGGGCAAACAATGGATCTATGGTGTTCTTTCTTGGAATGAAACCATAATGTTGTGATGGTGACCCCTCCATTTCAGGACTCAAAAACCATTTCCCACACCTTCATACTGAGACTCCACAACTCAATCCCAGTTCTGACAATCCGCTCCGTTCCTAAAAATTGTGAGAGGGAATTGTGTGAGGGAAAAAAATATTTTATCAAATATTCTGATGCTAAATCAGAGGTGCCACCATTGATTTGACAACACTACGAAGGATTTACTATGCACAATCATTTAAAGTGGAGTCTTGCGCAGTGGAAACAACAGTTGTTTCCTAAACATTTTCAAAGTAAGGACAATTAAGAGTTCATCTCAGGTTTTAGAGTAGTGCAGGTTGTTTTTTAATAGCGATTGCGTTGTTAATACTGAAGTCAAAAATGAACAACCACCACATTTACTTTTGCATCCATTGATCCACCACTACGCTCAGATACACAGCGGGTCCTGAGTATCACCTTATCCAGGATATACATGCACATGCTTTTTCCAGATCAGCAGATTAAAGTGGAACAGGATATGACCTTCCAGCCGACCGACTTTGAAGTGGAAAGCCACCGTTTTTTAAGTGACAGGGCCCAAAAATTCCTCTCCAGCCAAAAAAATCTCTGCAATGACAGGATGCCTCAATGCTCTTCTTAAGCAATGGTGGTCTGCTGCTGGGGGTCTTGGCAGAAAAATGGCCATCTGCTCAATGAATGCTCACTTGCAACCATGCAGGTTTGTGCAAACAAGTGTGGTTTAACTTCTTAAATTCATTCCCTCTGTTTAAGTGGGGCAAGAGGAAGCGGATGACCCTTCCCAACACCTGTCAGCCGAAAGACAAAGATCTATTAGACTCGCCTTATCGACCTGAACCTACAAGCTGAGCTTCCAAATTCGTCCAGACGCGGAACCTAATATGACATTGCCACTGATGAAACAGCAGGGTCCGAGGACACCTTTCTGGAATTAAACCAGCGACCTTTAGGTTGGGGTCGTGTGGATCTTTTACTACCCGGTTTACCCCATTAAAAGCGAATGAGTGAAAGTCTTCAGGTCAGTCTAAGGACGCGAGCGCATCCCTGCAACACACACTTACCTCAACAAAATAAAAGCACGGCAGCAGTGTGACGCTGTCCTTGGTCTCCTTCCCGCCTTTCAGCTTGGCTCGCGACATGACGAGCGGCCGCTGGTCTCTCCGGTTTCCGGGAGACAGACAGTTGTACTTGATTCCCCTCGTAATTTTGGCGAATTTCCCTCCGTGCCAGGCGTCTTCTCCCCTCAAAGCTGTCACAGCCGGACGTCAACAGTCGAGGTTGCCAGACACTCTACTACGTTAGTCCGTGCCAAACGCGCATCTTTCGGGCAGCGGTGTCACACCTGGGCTGGTTCCGTTCTCCCCAGCAACGGCTCCGTCCATTTCATGTCATAAACGGTGAGACAGGTGTGAGTGTGTGGCGAACGTGCAACATGTGGAGGAGGACTCCCCCAGTTCTGCTCCGCTCCTCCGCTCTGCCGCAGCAGGTGAACGCGCAGCAAGCCACAGTTAATCACTGTCCTTCTTCCTGTTTGTATTTTCAAATTAAAATCCGCTTCCGGCATCTCTTTTGCTGAAAAAAAAATCCAGCTTTTATTTCAGTTTTTCTTCTCTTCTTATTACGTCACACTATCACTGAGAAACAACCTCACTTTCGATTGATTTTTAGACTGTGTAGCTCTTTCTCTTGAACTTCATTTACTTTATTTATAGGGAATGATGACAATGGTGCAAGTGACAGATGGTGGTGTTCTAGATTTTAATTTACATTCTTCTTTCATCCCTCATATTATTCTTTGCACCTATTTTGTGTTGTCCGAGCGAGCTAACACCACTGCCACCTGCTGACCTGTTGAACTCATTGATATCAATGAGATTTCAAATGTTAAAGAGGATGGTGAATTACAGTGGTACCTCGGTTCTCAACCACAATCCATTTCAGGCGGCCGTTCGAGAAGCGATTTGTTTGAAATCTAAATCAATTTTTCCCATTACAATGAATAGAAAAAGAAATAATGCGTACCAAGCCTTAAAATAGGCTTTTGTAGGAGTGAATGTAGAGTGTCCAGCTCTGAATGTGCGCTTCTGTGCAGTTTGGCTGTGACTAAGTCACGCTCTGTCCGAGACTTGCCTCATCCCTGTCTCCAGCCGACAACAGGAACCTGTTGTGCACGCTCCAGCCTCGGAGGTGTGGATAGCGAGCACCTTCCTTGTGACACTCTACCACGGTCCAGTGCGGAGACAGGAAAGGTTTTACAATATGAAGAAAAAACAGTCAGTAAATATAGCTAACGGGACACGTCTGCATACAGAGGCTATACACAATAACAAAGCGCATCGTGAGTCAGCTGATGGGTCCGCGCGCGTTCGGGTTCTGGATTCCGAAATCCGAAGCAAAAAAATATCAAAATTTTTGTTCGAACTCCGATTTGTTCGAAGTCCAAGACGTTCGAAAACCGAGGTACCACTGTATATAGATAAAATACATAATGTGGGTGGGAATGAGCTGCTTGACATCCATTATCCAGATCACCAGGTTAGAGTACACTGATGTTTTAATCCTCCATCTCTCATTTCTTGATTTGGAATCTGAGTGACTCCTCATCTCATTACGTCTGAAGCAAAATAGCAACCGAATGATGGGCGCGGCGGCGAACGAGTGTGCTAAAAACCTACTTTCCACATGGGGGACACAAATGAGTTTCCAAACACCCCCTCAAGCACAGCGAACTGCTACAGATATTTGGGGCAAACAGGCCTCAGGGCTGCAGGCGATTATCTTGGTTTCATGTTTGAGCTCCTGCTTCAGCCTCCCACAATAGGACCAGGAGCCTGCAGTGTAATAAAGAACCCTTCCAAAAAAATAATAAGAAACACACGCACCACGTCTTCAATTAGTGTCATTTCATGACTGATGTAGAGTGATATCGTCAGCTCATTTGGAGCAATATATAATTCTGCTTTTATTATGGGATGATCTGGGGCAGTTCTGTTGCTCGGTGCTGAAGGGAGTTAATAAGGTGCTTATCCCCATAACAACCTTCATCAACACTTCACACCCCCACAATTGATGGTAGGAACAATTTTAAGTTCACACTGCAGTGACTGTGGCTGTGTCTGAACTAGGCTGATGGAGAGATTTCAAGAGAAATCTGCTGTTAATGACTAATAAAGATATAAAAAAGATGTGAATACACGTCCACCCACAATGCAGGAGGCAACTGGGTCACATCCAACCACAGTAAAACATAAAAAAAAAAAAAAACGTCAGCAGAAGCTAAAGTCCATGATTTGCTGTTCAAAATGATCATTCATTCATTCTTCCTCTTATTCCCCAACGGAGTCGTCGGGTTGTAGAGCCGGTCCCAGCGGGTGAAAGGCGGGTTGCCAGCCTATCACAGGGCAGACATATGGACCAACAACCATTCATCCTCACAGCCTTATCTACAAAAAAATAAGGGTAAGCAATAATTGTAATTCATGGTTGATCCAGGTAAGCTAAGGAAGTGGGGCAGAGCCATCTGATGTCTTATCGCGGCATTTATCAACAGAAGCGTGATAACATTTCAGAAATTGTTTTTGTAACTTATAAAGCTCTTCATGTTAATCATATCATTATTCATGTTTATTTCAGACTTCGTAGTTTGTTGATAATAGTTAAAAAAAAATAATGAAACATAAACTCAATGTGTCTAATTTGGACGGCCTGGTGTACCATAGTCAAGGGTTTATTATTCTTGGAATTTAAATATTTGTGCAAAGCCATAAACAAATCACTGGTACCTTTATAGAGCACACAGACAATAGTTTCAACTTTGCTAAGAGACACCATCTAATCAATGCCAAAACAAATAATTTTAAGAGAACCGATTCATGGACAAGGAGAACATAAAAACCCCATAAAGAAAAGCACTGTGTGTAGGATTTGAAGCCACTAATAACCTAGTTTTAAAAAATACTCATTCTTCAATGTTCAGGGGCAAATGGCTGTGTCACATGAAATGCCTCCATCGTAAGTCTCTAGTGTAAATCTGACCATGAAAAAAACAACAACAGTGATAAAGTGACCCTCTAGGGATCCTGCAGATTAGAGAGTGCACGTGCAAGGCTACTCGCCTCACCTTTCCCTCAACAATACACAATAACAACAACAAACAATAACTCTTATTTACATCAAAATCTTAATAGCTGCTAACAGTGTTGTTCTTGCTTTAAGCATCTGAGAATGATGGGAACTAAAAAAAAATTAACATATATATTTGTATTTAACTTCTTTTAAAAGTAAATGTCATCTTCACCGTGTGCTTTGTGGAGACACCATTGACCTAGAAAATAGTACATGCAACATTTTTTTTTTTAATAATTACATAAGAGTGCAACAAACCACGCCACAAGAACGGCAATCGTATTTATTAAATTCCCTGGAGCAGAAGACCACGTCCTTCTTTAACGCAGATGTTCTCCCGGACAGTAGGGGGCAGTAAGCAGCTGCTGTTATTAAAAACAGTCAGTATTAAAGCGTCGAGTGTGCTCTTCAGCCGGCGGAGACATGTGAGGATGTTTTATTTCGAATCACTCCGACCAGCGAAAATGTGTTTAACATAAACAGACATTTAACCATACTAAATGTAAATCTGAGCTATAACGTCGGTTGTGTAGTTGTTTGGTGTTTGATTCTGGCGTGTTCGCCTCTCGTCATGGAGAAGAACTTCAGTCAATGGAAGAAACAGTGTCTGAACAAGTTGGACCTCAGTTTAAAGGGCAGTGTGGACCAAGACATCGCTCACATTGTGTCGCTTCTGAACGGCTGTGATGAGTTCTTCACCACCAGCTCCTGCTCCGGGAGAATCACTATCATTGACGCGGTAATAGCACTAGCTCATCTCTTGCAAACAGATACTGTAGGTGTATAGAGGTAGTAGGATTTACTGGTGGATGTTTAGCAATGATGAACACTCATATTTGACATGCGTAATGTATTTTTTGACGTCGTAAACATGTGGTTTATACTACACCAAGTCAGGAGTAACGTTTGACCATATATTTAACCAATATATTGCATTCGAAAACCGCAAAACATCATGTGTTCTGATACATTTAAGGAGCGTCAATAATTCTCCAGTGCCAACTCAAGTTCTGATAAATTTTTTGCGTGTTAACTTACCACAGGACACACTATTATTCAAGATGTGTGTGTCTGAGTGAATGATACAGTACAAGCCGAGTTTTACTTTGATCAGACCATTGATTAAACACTTTCCTTAAAAAAATGTAAATCAAACCCCATAAACATCTCACTGTTTGTATTTATTTTGACTCTTATTCAGGTTCCAGACAGCTCTGGCATCCAAAAACAGAATTGTGCCTGGTTGTTTGTTTCACATGCCAAGTGTACACTCGATGACCTGGTGAGTTAATGCTAACTAACGACCACACAGAACGATGAATTTTGTCCGTGTTTTCTAACCGTGTGTGTGTGTTGTTTCATCAGATGGCCAGTCTGGACAAGTCCACAGGAGATGCTGTGCTCAAGTTTGAGCCATTTGTGTTGCATGTTCAGTGTAGGAGGCTGGAGGACGCTCAGCTGATGGTAGCACCCCTGATCTTTATTCACACCTCCACAAGATACTTTCTTCAGATTCAGTCTGAGCAGCTGGGTGCTATACAGTGGGCTGTAGACTGTCACTCATATTTATTCAGAAACAGCAGAGTATAACTGAAATCCCATTGCTACTGAAATGTGACCAGCACCACTGCGGCTTTGTGCCCCACTTTTGGGCCGTGAACAACTGCTCCAAATAACAACCTTGTCACTGCTTATTAACTGTAAATATGCAGGTGACTAGTTTACTATTAGGGGTTGAGATAGACTTTTGAGAAAAAATATTGGTGCGCAGAACATTTTTCAATGGAACACATGAATTCATGCGATGGTGAACCAAAAACATAGAACCTTTTTCATAGAAAACATAGAGTTATCAGGACCAAGATGGGCTGGTTTCTGGTCTCTCTTTCCTCTAGGTTGTTAAAAAGGGTGAAATAGAATAGCCATGCACTCCAAGCAAATTCAGATACAGTATGTCAACACTGTCAACATTTACTGTACTCGCAAGATGGTAGATGTGCCCCGTGTCTGACTCTGGCAGGTGAAGTGGACTGTCCGATTGACGGGGCTTATAAGTGTCATGTAAAATGATGTCGCTATATGGGGGACAGATCATCATGTTGTGAGGGAGCCGTTCATAAGGGAGGAGGTTGATAGAAAAGTGAATGAGCTTGGCAGAAAAAGATGTTTGTGTGTGTGACTGGAGTTGCCCAGTGGCTCATTAATATTGCAAATAAAAACTGTTATTAGTTGTTATGCATAGAACAGTTTTAGTGCACAAGTCTTATTGTGTGATTTAGAAAATGTGCATGTGCACTCGTTGTTTTGACATCTGATGATGCTTAATATATGAGCGGTGGGGAAAAAAAATAATTGTTAGTTCCAGACATCAACAGTCTGAATAGAAATCTATTGTCAAATATGAATGGTTGCCATGGTGATGTGGGTCTGCCACAGGAGTGGAAGATGACGCTTTTGTTGTCCTTCGTCCTCTGATTCTCACCTCTGCTCTTATGTGAAACTGCGCAGAAATTATTCATGGCTTTAAATTCCAGATTTATTTCCGAAAGTTATCAATGGTGGGTAATTCAAAATAGTTCAGTTATAAAGATGTGATATTTAAAACCTACGAGTCTGTTGACTGATCATGTGAAAACATATTATTTTTGGTCTTTTTCAACAATTGCTTGCATTATATTACTGCATTCAGGAGGCTTGTGCTCGTAACCGGCACCTCTATTTTATTTTTTGCCTCTTCCAGCACTCTGTAGCAGTGGAGTCGGGCTTCAGGAACTCGGGTCTCACTGTTGGCAAGACGGGAAAGATCATCACGGTACTGTGGATCACACTCATTTTCGAAATAAACTGAGGGCCAACTTCAGTGTACTCTTTTTCTACAGGTCAGCCAGTGTTTGTGCCGAATTACTATAACTCTCTTGCACACTGTCAAAAATGTTTCACTTCTCCTGTAACGTGGGGTGAATTCCAATTCCTTCCTTAAAACTCAATCCTCAACTTAAAAAAATGCATGTTCCCACAGAGTGCCAGGCCTCTCCCGATTCTCAAGAAGCTAAGTTGAGGAGCAAGATTGAAGAAAATATCTTCCTCAATAATGAGATTTGCCAGCACCTACTTTAGGATTGAGGAATACCCAGACAACCCAGAATGCTTTGTGTTTTTTCAGCCAATAAAAATGGCGTCCAAAGCGTTGAATAAAGTCAGCTACAAATGCAAGTATTTTCTTTGTTAATGGAGATAAAAATATTATGAAAATCATTGCATTGTCTTTGCCCGTTTTATGGATTATTTACCTTGTTGCATGACATTTACTCTAATTTTAGAATCTTTTATCTGTCTTCTTCTTAATTGACAAACTGAACGCCACTTTTGCGTAATACTGCCCCCCCACAGTCTGAGGACGTGTCTGCATTTAAGGAGCGTCCAAGTTGCATAGCCCTGAGCACTTGGTTTTGAAGGCTAAAATTGAGGGTTGAGAATTTAGCCTACATGGAGGAATTAGAATTCACCCTTAGTCCTGCAAGTATTTTAAGATGTGTTTGTAAAATGAATGTAAAATGTATATAATTATCCACACAACAAATAAACAAAAAATGAATGATTTTGTTACAGATATGCACTTTATTCCATATTATTTAAAACAGCATGTGTGTAAAAAACATGTCTATACCGAGTGCCTTGTGTAATTTACATCAAATCTGAAGAGCCTGTGTGTTTCCTGCCCTCAGGCCGTCCGCTGCACACATGGTCTGGAGGTACCGTTGACCCTGAAAGGACACCTTCTGGTTTCACACCAATACATTGATTTCTTATGTCACATGGCCAACGCGAAGATGGAGGAGAACTTCAGAAGAATCGACAGGTCTGTTTTTTCTCACAAGTAGAAAATTGCTACTGCCAACTGCTGCATCAGCTCCTTTTCAGAAGGTCCTCTCAGTCATTGGAACGTGCTGTGAAGTTGAGCGACTCTCAGGCTTTCACCATAAAATAAAGAGTGTTTTGAGGAAATTGCTAAACATAGATAAAATAGAATCACCTTTTCTATTTTAAGTAAAGATAATAAAGAAAGATGTAATATGTATGGAGACATAAAACGAGGGGGGGGAATGAAGCGATAAATTATTAAGTTGTTAGTATGCTGGTGGGTCATCTCAAGCGGAGAACTGGGCACCAAAGAGAATGATTAAATTAAGTTAAGGTGAAGGAGGCTGACCTGCTGTGGCAACCTCTGACAGGAAGTATCCAAAGAAATGCCAAAACACTTTAAATAGTGAATGTAAAAAAATATTTTTACTTTGCTGGAGTAATATCTAGTCTTGTTCTGCAGGTTCTACCAGAACCTCCAGTCGTCTTTGGCTTCAAGGAGTGTACACAAACATGACCTTCCACAAGCCCAGGAACCAGAGGTTTTGCCTGACTCACGGGCTGCAGCCGAGGGAGACTCGGGAGAACTGGAGAAAAGGAGCCCGACAAGTGTGTACAGACGGAGGAGAAAACAAAGACAGCAGACTGATGGTTGCCATGGTGACAGTGGAGGCAGCACCAGTGTCTCAGAACTGGACGACTGTCTGGATCTGTTTGCGTGAGTTACTCACTCGCTCACTGTCAGAGTGATGTTTGCACTTGAAACTCAGTGACATGTTGCAAATGGTATTTCAAAAGCACCATTTGTTCATTGTAATGGTTTTGCAAAGACAATTCCGCAGAGGTTTGTGTCTGTTTTGTCGACGGACACCTGGCGCTGACTGGAGGCGACTCTGTTTCACACTGCTAACAACTGGCCTGGGAACACTGCATCTCTGTAATCACACTGTGTCATGATGCCCATGAGCAATGTAGCGCTGTTCTCCTGTGGTGCGAGAAGATTTGCAACAAATAATATTGACATTCGCCCAAAATAAACCCACAGACATTGTCTTTGAATAGTGGGAAAGTGACTCTTTGTTGCCATGGTGACCGTATCTCAGCAGTGGAACCCCTGGATTGTAAACTGAAGGCTACTTATGTTTAATAAGAAAAGTAACCGAAACAATGATCCAAGTGAATAACAATGTCAATAAAGTTTTCTAAAGTTTGGAAAAAAGGACAATCTGATCAGAAAGTGATACCTAATTCTTTGACATTTTAAAGCATATACTATAAAAAGAATCATTAAACACAAATTATGATTTAATATGATGAAAAGCACAATTTTATGAAAACCGTTTTACCCATTATAATCAATAAATACGATAGACATCAAAGATTTCATTATTATAAAATTATAGTTGAAAATAGGATCAGAATATTATGAGCACTGGAAGAAAGGAGTTGGTAAGACATCTGCGTTAAATAAGTCAACTGTGAAATTCATTTTACAAGAGGCTTCTGTTGTATTGTCGTTTTATGTAATACAGACAGTTATCTTTGCTGGTACATGAACATGATATATCTAAATGATTCGAAGGATCGCCCGCCCCCGTTTATTTCTAACGGCAGTTCACTGATGTGACCACAAGAGGTCAGTAGATATGAGTGGATTTAGACTGTGTACTTAAGGTTTCCAAAGCAAAAATGAGTTTAGATGTAATAATGTGGTTACAACATACTTATGATGGTGTCATCGTCAAGGGTCACATGAGGGTCTTCATTTTGTGATTAACTCTGATCATCCTTGATCTGTCACTCTTGTCCTTGATCTTTTTTTATTCCCACTCCTGAGAGCGTTGGTATGAATATTAATCCAGGATAAAACGGGTCAGAAAATAAAGAGAAAATAAAGGGTTTCACGACAGAGAAGTGCGGCAACGCAAATTCAGCTCACACTTGTGATATAATCACGCTGGCACGTATATGAATTACATGCTGCGTGACTCAGCACTTAAGCGAAGGTTGAGGCGATCCTCTCACCCCCACACTTCCTGTAAATCACTGAGACACACAGAGACTGGCTCGCTGTCTCAAGCTTCTCTCTGAGTGAAGTAAGGTGTCCCACACAAACTTTTAAACATGAGATCGTGCTGCTGGCTGAATAAATGATGGAGATTTAAGCGAGGTTCTCAAACGTCGCATAAATTTAATGTTGCATTTGGTTACAACAGACCTCAAAAGTGTGTGTGTATGTGTGACGCTTGTGTGTGTGTCCTGCTAACTCTAAGTGACTCTTCAGAGATTGCTCTGTGAGGTAGAATGAATCGGTTTTATTCTGGAGGATTCTGTGAAGTCACAGAGGTGGAAACACCAGCACTCAGTCCCTGAAGGAGGTAAGTGGACTCAGACATCGGCTAGAGCCATTTTTATTTCAGTCTTCTCTCCGATTTGGGTCTATCACCATTGCTAGAGACGTCCAAGTGAGGCAGGCGGACTCCCGGGCAGTTCTCTTGGAGTCCATCATGCTGTACTTCCAGGTGGTGATTCTGTCCTCAGCAGCCATGCTGGTCTACTACTGTGAGTTCACCGACACTTTCAGTCCAGCAGAGCAGGGCTTCATCTGCAGAGACCCAAGACTGTCGAGGCCAGATCCAGGGCCAGAGTCCTCAAGCGGCATCCACCCGATGACGCTCTACTCTGTGCTGGGAGGACTGCCTGTGGTGCTGGTGAGTCTCTCAACTCAGAAGAAGATGGATGTATGCTCATTTTTATGTAATGTTTATGAGGTATTGTTCCACATAGGACTGGAGGTTACACAAATATGCTCACTTTTATGTAATGTTTATGAGGTATTGTTCCACATAGGACGGGAGGTTACACAAATATTTTTAGATTCTGGGAACAGGTTTTGGACATGTCAGATATTCTTTGCTCTAAAGTAAAAAAGGAAATTATTAAAAATGTTGACGTATGAACATAGGAAAATACCAGTAAAATATGATAGAATTATCGCTCTTATGTGTGCGGCGGGGTTGTAGCATAATTGTAACTAGTTCATCGATGAACCAAATGGTATATAAAAATAAATATTTTGCTCCATGCTTGAGCTTTTCCAGTTCAATGCAGCTCAATATCTCTTTTTTTCCCCCCCACTTGCTCAATGTCGGGGCGTCTGTACTTGTCCAACAAAGAGCTATTGCTCTCCTAGCCTGAAGCAGTAAGATGGGTTTTCTTTAGCCGTGGATTCAAATGTTCTGGGTCGATACCAAGCACAACTGATGAGATATCTCAGTGGTTATCACAGTTTTATTTTCCTTTACCGTTGTCGTTCTAAGATATCAGGGGTGGAGTTGGTGATGTTCCTGTTTCACTCTTCTAACGGGTTTCATGACCAAGAAAAGGTTGTGGTGCTGGCCGACTGTCTCTACGTGAACCCTATGATCCGCAGGACGTCACGATTCCTCGGTGAGTTCCTAGTGTCTTTCCTTCACTGAGGAGGGATGTAATAACAGCTTTGTTGAGAGTACTGTCTCTCCAAGTCATTGGTATTTCTGGACCAAGCGAATACCTGCTTTGAATGATGTCTACCATTCTCCCAAGGTTCTGGATTTCAAATGCTTCCTCTCTTCAGGTGTGTTTGCCTTTGGCTTTTTCACGACCGACATCTTCGTCAACATGGGTCAGCTGGTCTCGGGAAGTCTGGCTCCCTACTTTCTGTCCGTCTGTCGTCCTAACTACACGGCTCTGGGGTGTGAAGACGTGGCGCTTTTCATCAGCCGCCCAGACGTCTGCACCGGTGACCCTCAAGACGTCATGAGGGCCAGGAAAACATTCCCCTGCAAAGAGGCGGCGCTGAGTCTCTTTACCGCTCTTTACCTGTCTGTGAGTGCACATGCAGCGAAGTCTGTGGTGGACTTCAGTCGTGATAATGTAATTAAATGTTTGTTTTCAGATCTACGCCCTGTCATGTGTCGGGATCAATGGGGGGGCTGCTGCCGACCCCCCTCTTCTGTATCACGTTGGTCAGTCTGGCTGTACTGACGGGTGTGAACAGAGTCGCCGAGTACAGGAACACCTGGAATGATGTCATTGCAGGAATGGCCACTGGTGGCGCTATTGCGGCCTTTCTGGTAAGCCAACCAGCAAGTTTTTAGCTGTGTTGTTACAAAATGTATCTTATGGTATTTAAATGGGTTTAACAATTTTAACCCTCAAACTACCGCACCATGTTTTTTTAATACGTTGTAAAATAACATTTGAATTCTATTTTATACAGTATCTTAAGTATGATGGGCTTTGATGTCAAACTCTGTCACGCAACAGGCTAAATATCAATGAAAAAAATTACAGTATATCAACTGAGTCATCTGTGAATGGCATTCTTTCACAGGAAGAAAAAGTAAATAGAAGTAGAGTCTCTTTCAATAATTGAAGGCAATTTTTCTCCACTGTCTCCCAGCACAGGAGACTGACTGGGTTTCTTCCTGAAGTACAAACATGCATCTCATTTCCCATCTTTCATGAAATTCCTTTTTGGATGCATCAATTTTTAGCAAATTTCCTCATTGATAATCTCAGTCTGCTCTTCCTCCAAAGGAGAAAGCTTAAATGGTTTGTTGATGAAGCTGTTTTTGCACATTAAATAAATTTGATTTCGACTACATGCATTTATTTGGTGGTCTCAAGAAATGACTTGACGGGCTGGTGAACCTGCACTACTGGAGTTTGAGGTTGGAGTGTTGGTGCAGCATTGATGTTGAAATGTAGCTACTGCCAATTTAACAGTTAATGTAGTGGCGACTAGAGGACGTTACAGTGACACTACTAGCAATGAGAACGATTTAAACTGAAGATGGGTGTTTGATCAGTTGTTTGTGGCTCCGTTTTCCTTCGTCTCTAGTTGTCAACTGGAAACCTTTTTTGGAAAAAGGTTGATGTTTTAGAGTACCGGACACAATGCAGTGAGGAGTCTGAACTGCGACATGAGCACCAGGCTTCAATCTTATGTAGCCATTGAGAAGTGGGTTAATGGAGCGAAGAGCTTCAGGGCAAACTTTCCTGGTCCTGCTTCTTTACATTTCACTTTTGTAGCAGTGGAGAAAAGCCACGTGTTTATGTCAGACGTGCTTTGTTGGTAACACGTCTGTGTCTCTCTTCAGGTAGTTTATGTGGTCCAGAACTTCAAGAAGAGGCCTGTGATTCCCCGCAGCACCTCAGATGTAGCAACAGTCGACACCAATGAAATTTCTCCCAATATGAACCTGATTATGGCGGCCAGCGACAAGTGTTTGGCCGCAGAGGTAATTCATAATCATAAAAGCGACGCTGACTGTTGATGGTGAAATGTTATTGCGTCTGTATTGGTGTTTTCATTTGTCAAGATTATACATCATAAATTCAGCAGTGGTAAATAAATGTTGCTCCATTTTAACGTCTGGATCTTTTTTCAGACACCTGGATCATACTCGGAAATCACATGACTATGACCGCCAGCCACCTCCTTGAGATACAGGAAGTGGTTTCTAATGAACTTGAATACTTTTTGTTAATGCAGTAATATGTCATATCTTTGTCAACAATTTTTATCCTGCTACTACAATCACTGCTTTGTAGTCATGAGGAGGACGACAACGAAGATGAGTATCTGATAGACGAGACGGGAAACAAACTGCATATATGTTTCACCAACCCAAAACTGCCTTATGCTGCAATGTCATTGGGAAAGATGTGTTATAAGTGTGTATACTATTTAAGTGGAGGTGGAAGATATTATGTTATCCAATACATATATATGTGTGTAATACATATGCAGATTTATTGTGTGTTTAATTCCTTATTCCAGTGCATCATTGTTTTAATAAAAGTATTTGCAATACGGCATCTCAAGGACTCAAGTTGTAGACTAGAAATGACCAAAAACCTTCCATGAGAAACTTTTGAAAATAATTTTGTAATTTTGAAAGTAAATTCAAAATTTGAAAGTAAATTCTAATGTTGGGGGAAATACGCTAACCAACCGTGAGACACGTCGTGGCAAATCACATACAAAGATACTACAGAATATTTGGTTGATAAAAAATAAATTTCGCTCGGTTGCTTCCGTCCCCCTATTGGACGAGGAGATCACGTGGGAGTGCACCTGCAGGAGGCGAGCGCGTGCCTTCAAGCGAGTCACAGCAGATACGAGAGCGGCCACTTCAAGGTAAGAAAGCTAAACACTTTCTCACACACACTCGTCGTATTTATCAAGAAGTAGCTTAAAAAGCACTTTTTAAAATGACTTTTATGGGCACGGAACGGTGTCTTTGACGGAATTCAGTGGCGTCTAAACTCCGCCGGTGCCACCCACCGGAGTAAGAACAGAGAGAGGTGAAGATAACTCCCTAATGCTACTTAAGCCTCGGTTTCTCCCGAGAGTTCCTGGTGAGAGCTGGACTCGAAGAGACTCGGCGACTTAAGCAACTTTCAGTGTTTGCCGGTCAGTCACACAGTATGTTCTGTTACAACAATAAATGTGCGTGTAAGTGTCAATTTAGCGCAGTAGTTTTTTGCTTGGGAAACTTGGGGTTCTGACCAAAGGGTCCACACCATATTCCAGGTACCCTGTATTGCAGTGTGATATTTATTATGATAAACATCTATTGTAATGTTGTATTTCACCGCAGCAATATTCATTTGAAACTCATGACAACAATGCAGTCAACCAGGAGGAACATGAGGAAGACATAAAACAAGAAAAAAGTTTGAAGGGAAACAGTACAGGATTTCTTCCCCTAAAAATACTGGATTGATCAAAGAAAACTATATATATATATATATATATATATATAGTGCTGTCATTTTAACGCGTTAATACGATTGAGCTTAAGTGCCTATTTGAGACAGCCTTATTTTATTTATTTCACTGGATCGCTGTATTTGTATTACATTTTTTAAAACAGTCTTATTTATTTCACTGTATTGCTGTTTGTTTTACATTTTTGAAGACAGCTTTATTTTGTTTATTTCACTGTATTGCTGTATTTGTTTTACATTTTTGAATAATGCACCTGGCCTAACTGGGTTGCGGATGTGCTTGACCTTTACTTTTGGATTTCATTTATGAAGCACAGTTCACCAGTAAAAAATTGGATTTCTAATATTCTCTTCTTACTGTATTCAATTTATTAGTCATGCACTACAATTTTTAATATCCTAGAACTCTTTAGACCTTTAGCAGATATGATATATTATTTAATATATTCGTAAATAATCCAGGGTTTAAAAATATTAGTCTGAAAGTTTTATTCTAAAATTAATACAAACTGAAGTGTTTTGGTTTTTGCTGTAAAGGACTGTAGCAAATGTAGTGTAAATTACGCGAAATACTGGTGGATATAGAAGATGTCCAGTGTGAAATACTTTGATTAAATGTAAATACTTTATTGAATCTCATCAGGAGACAAGCAGTGGTATTTAACTAGGTTAGTTTGCCGTCCAACAAATAAACGTCTCACAGGTAAGAGAAGGTAATTGGTTCACCGATTTTCAGCGGCATCATGACAGGACTTTATCTCCTCTGAGCAACATGGACGTGCTTCCCTAACATGCTTGGTCTTACCGATGCTAGCTGGCAAGCAGATGGCAGATTACTTGTTAACCGCATGAGAAGATTAGCTCCATCTATTTACTGACTCGCCTTATCCTTCTGGCTTCAATCGCCTCCTATCTGCCGCTCCATTGTTCTGATTGATCACTGACGGGCCAGTTAGCAATTGGGTTTCCCGTCTGTGACAACTGACTGGTTAAATACAGAACCATGTGGCCGCAGGCGGTTAAGCCCCCACATAAGACTGGCCGCCTGTATGTCTTAAAGGGACTTGTGGTCCCTCACCTCTTGAGTGGATGGATGTCTTTGTGAAGAGGCACAATGGGGTGAGCCCATTTTTCTCCTCAGTGACCTCAGACTGCAGGTCACACTCTTGTTTTGAAGCGTGCCGCTGACCTCAAACTTAGTTATTTAAAAAAAAATGTTCTATTATCTCTAGCTTTATTAGAAGCTACACTGTTTTTGGGGAATGAGACTGCATGTTATTAATGTTATTAGTTGCATCATACTGTTACTTCATACAGTCAAGCACCCAACCTGACCGTGTATTTGGCAGACAATATTGTTCCTAAGTCTGTGTCACCGAGTCTCTGTTGGTAGGAGTCAGTCCCAGCTGACAGTTTTAGTGAGGAGCACTTACAGACGGAGGCTTAAAGAAATGATCTGACACAAGTCTCACCCACATTTAGACCCATTTTTTTGCCATATGAGTCAACAGGTGGAGAATTTCAGACTAGTAAAGCAAATTATGAACTGTTTTGTGTTGTTATTGATCATGTTTTGCTTGCTTTTCAAGGATCAGCATGGAAGAGCGGGGTCTTCTGAGAGAGAGACTTCACGCCATCACTGTAAGATGATCATTTTTCTTTTGAAATTAAATCTTTTAAGCCATTGTACTATTAATCTATTATCAAATAAACTAGCCATGTTTAGAAGCGGTTTATAACTTTGATGACGATGAGGAGTTTGTTGAACAACTCACTACAAATGCAGTGTGAATTATCAATATGAAAGTAAATTATGTAAAGCTGAATGAATGTTTGACTTAATGAACGGCAAATAGAATCAAAAACAGACAAAAATGTGTCAGTAGATGTTTGATATTTAAGGCTTTGTCCTCACTAATAAGTGCATGTTGTGTTTTTTCAGGAGAAGCATCGCATTCAAGGGGACATCAGACTGAAGAAGCAGGAGCTGGACCAGGAGAAGCTCAAACTGCAGCATCTAAAGGTCTGCCTAGTCCGACATTTCTAACTTTACTGACTCTCTATATATGTTTTAAATATTGAACTCCTGCTCTGCACGATGTGCACACGCCACTAAGTGAGAAAATTTCATAGACTTTGGTTCAGTACCTTACATTTTAAATATATATTTTAAAACAATAAACTCCCAATTAGAATATTAATTGATGAAAATGTCATTGACTTTGGTTCAGTACCTTACATTTTAAGTCTGTATTTTAAAACAATAAATTGCTGAAACTCTGATTTCAGTATTTGGTTTAAGACTGAGACTCTTGAGTCAACAGGTTGGCACGATTGACAAATTGCTGTTTGTGGTAGCCTTGTTAATAATAACATTAAATACAATAATATTTACTGTAATTTTCGGACTATAAGCCACTACTTTTTTCTTGCGGTCTGAGCCCTATATGGATTTTTACAGGCTGAAATCGGAGATGATGGCTTTTTATTTGCACTCAAAGCACTCAAATGTACAGCTCCGCCAACAGAGTCCTGGAGGTCTGGAATCGAGAAACAGCTGCTGACAGGGAACTTTGGGCATTTGGGCGAAAACAGCGCCTTTTAAGGGCTTTAATGTGAATAAAAGATGTGAGACACTGTGTCGAGACAAAGTGCGTTCGGCTCGAAAGTTCGCCGTGAACACAAGCGAGATGGGGATTTGGCTGCTGACTTGATCCCGGCTGGAGAGCTGCACCATGTCTATTGTGAGAGCAGCATGGATAAATCAAGATGCTCCGTATTATGCTGCTTGTTTCCGCTATTTCCTCACTCTCGATGCTGGACCCCGTTTTATAAACTAGTTTTGAAAAGCGTTTTTAAGCCGGTGCGCCAATGACCTGTACTTCTTTTTCTCAGTGGTGGCCAATAGAGGCAACTCAGACTAGTTCTGCTGAATAGTCGTGGTTTGAGAGAAATGCCACATTTGTTTAAGAGCCCCAGAGTTTTCTCCACTGCAGTGCGCCATGAAGGATGACTGTCATTTTAAAAGCCCATGACATGAACATGACAGGGCTCACATAACTACCACCTGCCTGTTGAGACCCTAAAGTATGTAATGAATGCAGTCTCATATAGTGCGTTTAGGGAAAATGCCGCGATACATGTGCACAAACTAGAACTAAAAATCTGTCTTCCTCAACAGAAACGCTGCTTGAGAGAACAGTGGCTCCTCCAGGACTCCTCTTCCCACAATGCAGCAGAATCACCGCGGCAGAAGAAACTTCTGTCTGACCAACAGCAGACGAGAGCTCTGGAGAAAAACATCTTTAGGTGTGCACCCGGAAACAAACGGGCCAAGACTGAATGGTTCAAAAACTACTCTGTTTGAAGGGCAAATCCAGACGAGGCTTTCATTTATTTTTAAGTTGGCTAAGACTCATTCAGGATGTATAAAGCTAAGTCTTCCGTGTCCGTGCTACTTCTCAAGTCGCTCTAGTTCCTTGTTTAAATGGACTGCAAATAGAAGATACTGTATTGATCCCTATGATACACTACATTTTCAATAGTATCTTTTGACTGATCAGATTCTAATGTAGACTAAATATCGTGACTCAGAATGACCTTTAACTCTCACTAAAGAGGTCTTGTGACTGACCGTTTTTTGGGATCTTTTATTTCTAAACGGTTATTAGGAACTCAAAAGGGAAGGTGGTGTGAGTAATAAATGGTATGATCCATGACCCAGAGACGCAGAGGGTCAGTTGTCTTTCCTAGAATCAAACGTGCATTTCAGAGCCTCATAACATGCGACAAATCTGTCTGCGGTGACGAACTTTTGTGTGTGTGTCTGTTGTAGCCTATATATTTTAGTCGGGACCAATTTGGGGGAAAACCGGACCCCACTAGGTTAAGCCTCAATTTGAGGATGAGGTCTTCAAAACAGTGAGGTCATGAAATAAGGTTTAAGTTTGGTTCAGAGCCCTGGTTAAGGTGAGCCATGGATGGTTAGGTTTAGGGTGAGAGGCTGGGGAAAGGGTTATGTCAATGAGAAACCTCACAATGTCCCCACAAGGGTAGCAATACAAAGGTGTGTGTGTGTGTGTTTGTGTTTCGGACCTTTAAGTGACCCACATTCCTCTTCCAGAATAGAGAAAGAGCTGGAGTCTCTGGAGAGGGAGGAGTCTCTCATCTCCACTAATGAGAGCTTCATCCTGAACAGACTGAAGGTGGTGGAGAAGAGTCCAGCCGACATCATTAAGGTCTGTGTGCATCTTCAAAGATAACTCACACTCAAACTGACTTGTTGTCCTTGGTATCTCAGGAGGCCCAGAAGAGTTTTGTGGCAGGTGAGTCGACGTCAAATATCAGGATAGGAGTGATAATGACGCAGGTGTCGCTGGTGTCTCTGTTTCAGATGTGCCACAGAGCAACACTATGACCCCTAATGTCGCGCTGCTTGATGAAAACACTGAAGAGCAAGGTCAGGTCCTCACTGTCTTTGAGAGAAGAGAGCCTGCTGACGTGGGTCGTGTCTCACTCAGATGTGTTCGCCATGGAGGTCAGCGTTGCCAAAAACCTGCTGACTGGAGAGAGCACAGTCCTCTCGGCTACCAGGGTTCAACCCGAGGACATTCACCAGAGCGCTGGGCAGAAGGTTTATGTAGACTCAAGGAGCTGTGTGTACGCGCTTGACTCGCAGGAGGTGAGCAGCTGGTTGAAGCGTCTCACGTTCACTGAGGAGCTAAGGACAAGATCCACGTCTTTCTGCAGGACTCTCGACGTCTGAGCCGGATGTCGGTGCTGTCAGCCGACGAGGTGGAACAGTTGCTGAGGAACGCGGCGCAGAACAAAGTCAACCACCAACGTTCAGTCCACAACCACCACAGGGGGGCGCCACGTTGCTGTTACAACCACAAAGATGAGTGGGAGAACAGAGAGGGGCCACTCCGACCGACCGTCAGTCACCACGGTGCAAGTAATAAGACATTTGAGCGCGACTGCAGAGAGAGCAGGTCCAAGATCATGCTGGAGGAGCTGAGGCGAGCTCGGCAGGAACGGCAGAAGTGCCGGGAAGAGAGGAGAAACTCGAGCTGTCTCAGGTGTGGACAGAAGGATCAACTGCCCCAGGGCCAGCGGCGCTCTTTGCAGGACGATCACCATGGAAGCCACCACACCTGCCACATCACCAGAAGCTGCAGCAGCGTGAGCCAGTGTCTGCCTCCCAGGTCACATGACCCGGAGGAGGTGAGCTGCCATCACCCCCGGCTGCGCTACACTCCAGCCAGCCACATCCCTCTGGATGACTATGTGAGCGTGGAGCAGGAGCAGGTCTACTGCTACAACGGTGGGCCGGCACCCTCCCCGCTGTGTGAAGACGACGCCCCCTACACCATTCTCAACTCCTTGGACACCTCTGAGCCCATCACCGCCGTGTTCATGGGCTTTCACACCACGGAGGACGACCGGAGTCGAGACTTCGAGGGGTCGCTGAAAGCCGAGCTGATTGTCATCAGTGATGACGCTGATGACAAAATGGACAAGAGGGCGAAGCAGGGGCAGCGCCTCCAGGGGGCAGCAGTGAGCAGCTCAGTCAACGGAGGGGGGCGGACGCAGAAGGGGCCAAGTGTCAGGAAGATCCACAAGAAGCACAAAGCCTGTTGTTCAGTCTGTTGACTGCAACTGAGAGACTTGTGGCCACTGGGGGTCGCTGAAGTCATACACCCCCCCACTGCTCTGGCTTTCATGGAGTGATCTATTTATTTGGGAACCAATGTCACGGACTGACAGTGGCACTGGTTACACATTCTGCAGTGACGCACCCGGGAGGTTGAAGAGGGCAGGCAGTACTACTGGAATGGATGGTCTTAGTAAAGTAGGATTTCCATCTTCATGTCCTCACTGCGTACTTTCATGTTTTTAGTTCATGATATTGACGGACTTACACTTGGGACAGGAAGCAGTGAATCTAAACATGAGTGCACATAGACACTCGGTCGGTTTCAATTTACCACTGGGGGAAAATTAAAAAAGAAAACAAAAAAAAACATGCTTTTATTCATCGTTTTAACTGCTGTTAAGTTTAGAAAGTAATAACCAGTGTTGTCCAATATTAGCTGGCAATGGGCTGTTTCATGACTGTCCTAATTTAGAGACCACTAGATGGCACTCTCTGTTCTATAGAAGAATTAAATGAATGTAGCCTTGCATCATTTTTTTCAGTGAGAGCGCCACCTTCTGGGTTCTGAAAGTGAGGACGGTGTTTCAAGAAACCTTATCAGTCCTTCACTACTAGCAATGAAAAGTAAATGTAATGTTATTCCCTTCAGATTTTATACAAATGTGAATGTTATTGTTGTAGATGATGCCATAAAACTTTTGTATTGACACCTTGCTGTCTCTCTTATGTTTGTGTGTCTTTAGGTGGACATGTTAGCAGACAAGCTGGAGTTGGTTATAGTGGCAGTGTGGGTGCATGAGAAAGACAGGAGGTGATACCAGCGTCTCTTTTATTGAGCTTTGCTCTGCTGTTACAGACAACGTGAGTGTGCAAAGGTGCAACATGAAATCCCGGTTTCGCGAACGGTTGCATGTTAAAATCAAATTAACTAAATTTTAAAATCAAATTAACTAAATACTAAAAACTAGTCAGCAGGGCGAGAGATCAAACCATGGCAGAACCGTCAGCAGGACAACACCGCAGCAGTACCAGCGTAGAGATCCGGACTTATTGAAGCTGCTGCGTCACATGGCCACAAAGAAGACTCAGCAAGGGTCAGAAGCACATGCTCAGAGACAAATCACAACACTGCTGCATAGGTGGACACATACTGCTGACCTCAGCATATCACAAGTGAACGTGTTAAACAATGAGAGGTAAGTCAGCTAAGCTACCACAGACGCCAGAGTCCCCATAATTGAGATGTCTTAAGAAGGAAACAGCTTTATCGAGCTTCAATTGAGCACCAGAACCATTGGCAGTAATGACAGTCGCTTATGAATAGACAGTGTTATGTTAGCAAGTGGAAGGGTGACGGTGATGGCTGCTACGGCGTGAACTATTATAGCACCAACCATCTCACACTCCTGCAATGGTCATATCTCCGGGCAGTTAAAAGAATCCAGAATAAAATATTCAAACTATATTTATCTTATAAAACTACTGATGTAAAATCTGAAATGATTGCACTGAAATGTGAAGAAATTGTGTCAAGTAAATGAAGATTCACTCCGTCACTAGACTCCTTGACTCATCATGACCTACGATCCAGACATGCTTGTTCTGTTTCCTATGCAGCACAGGGCGTGCAAGCAGCGCGACATGGACAAGACGCCCTCGCCTACAGGTCGTGCAGGACCTCCAGCACGGTGGCCAGGGACCACGCCTGCGTCTCGCAGCTGAATGGACAGAACTGACCGTTCTCGTTGGTCAGCTCCGGAAGACCTCGCCACGGAGACCTGAGAGAAGGCCGGACGGAGGTGAGGTTACTTTGTAAACGCATAACACACACTTACACGACTACCTCTCCAGATGTGTGTAGTGTCTCGACAGCACATTCTTCACCAGAGTCACCGTCTGGGCCAATGTTTCATCCCCCAACTTCTTAGCGAAGAACAGCTTCGCTCGCAGGAAGTAACCCACCGGCCACAGCCACTCCTGCAGACGCAGACACACACACACGCAGATGAGGATTTAGCACCACACATCCTCATGGGCAGCAGACTCACCGGTCCTTGGTGGTAGTTGAATCCCTTTGCCAGGTTGTAGTTGTCGTTATCCAGAGCGTTGTCGTACACACCGCAGTACACCATGTCACTGCGGCAAACACATCACCAGTCACTTTACAATAGAGTTGTGGGTTATTGAGACTCAAGTATTGCAGTGCATTATGGGCTAATATTTCTCTATTGACTAAAGATGTAGAATTTGTTCAAATATTCAATGGCCGTACTCGGGGTCGAGCGTTTTCATCCCCAGTGGTCCCAGTAGTTTCTTCTCTGCCATTTCCAGAGCCTTCCACGCTCTCTCTACAGTGAAGAGCTCCGGGGCCTGTCAAACACACACACCCACCCCAACGTGTTAGGTGCAGGCTAACGTCACAGATGGCCAGTGGCGCACGAGTACTGACCACCACCATGGCGATGGTGAAGTTGGGCCGCAGCTGATAGTCGCACCAGGGGCTGGATGCTCCGTAGCTGTCCTTGTAAATGCCCTTCTTGTGAACCAGCTCAGGGTGTTTCTCGTGGGGGTCCCCCGGCTCCCCCGACACCCAGAAGCCAGGCTCAAAGGACTGCTGGAGCTGATGGTTCCATTGGGAGTAGGAGATGAACACCTCGGAACCTGGTGACGGGTGAGATATGAAGCGGCACCGGGACAGAAGTGCAATGAATCCTCATTGGGATTTTACCATTTCTGCTGACTTTAGCACCGTCGTAAGGGAAGAGTCCTTTGGCGTGCAGCTGCACCACCCAACGAACAGCAGACTTACTCAGACCCACGATTTCTACTGCAGCGCCATCCCTGGACACACAGATGGATATGGTGTCGGCCACTCGCTTATTCCTCATTCACTCATGCCCATGTCTGTGCTACCTGGGCGTAGCTGGCATGCCTTTGTTCCTGGCTCTCTCGCTCTCCCCCATCTTATCCATCCATGTGCCACAGTTGAAGCGGTTTCCTCCGCTGACAAAGCCAGTCTCTGGATCCACCTTAGTGGCCACGTTGAACCCTGAAGAGCCAAGTTCACGTCAGACTCCCCTCCTCAGACTGACCCACACTCCTACCTTCATCTCTCATGTTCATGTCGATCTTGGGTCCAGCGTTCCGCTCTCTGAAGGCGATCCCCTCCAGGTGGCGCTGCAGAGCCTCTTGGATCACGTCATAGAGGGGTTGCTCCTTCAAAAAATAGACGCAAATGAATAATTTATTCAAGACGACAAACATTTATTTATGATTAATAAGAGCTAGTCATATCGACAAATGGACTTGTGTCACTCACCACCTCTCCAGGTTTGGCCGGCTCGCAGTTGTCACTGGGGTACATGCGTGTGACCGGGCAGCGGAGGATGTCCTCACCCTGAGGCACGTGGGTGGCGTAGTCCTGGACAAGCAAACAGCAGACACATTCACAAGAGCTGCGAATATCAACGGCAAAAACACGCTCTTATTCAGTCGCATTAGACGCATAAATAACATCCTTTGACTTATTGGTTACATATGCAGTTCCCTAGTTCGGCCACTAGGAGCAGTGATAAATAACGTTTGCAATGACTCTCTAGCACGTGAATTATTTTGCATGAGGGGAAAATTTGGGAGGAATTTCTTGTCGTTGTCAGTGATTCTGAACTATTGAACTTAATAATGACTTGGTATTAGTATTCTGTTTATGATCCTCCAGTGCATCGCAAGTTAAATTGGTACGTCCTCTTGCCCCAAACAGAACACAACCAGTCAACGAAAAACAACTCTGAATGTCTGGAATAAACCATTGGTATTTACAAAATGGTTTTAATGATGATAAAATGCTTTTTATCTACAAATGTATACAGCGGACTCAAAATTACAGAAAACCTGAGCTTGAGTTCGATGGATGGGGTTTCCACTGAGAGGTTACATTTCTAAGGCTTTCAAAGAGCCTTTACCTGGATGCACTGCAGCCACCACCACACAGCGTCACGGCAGTTGTATCTGGCGCAGCGACCCTCACCCAGGAGGTTTGGGATCAAACCGTGACGCAAGGTTCCAGCAAAGGCCAGGATGATGTTGCTGTAGAAAACATTCATTTATTTCACAATGCCAGCCCATAAGAGTGGGATGAGACACTCACCGGGCCTCCGTGTGTCGCCCAGTGAGCAGCATGAGTCCTCTCAGAGCAATAAAAGTGTCTCTTCCCCAGCAGCGGAAGATCCCGGAGGAGAAATGCGGGAGACCTGACAGGAGCGCAAGCTTTAAGGACGCATCCAGGAGGGTTGAAAACCATGTGAGAAGTTTACCTGCGGCTAAGGAGACGCAGCACTGCTCCTTCTGACCGGTGATGGGGTTGAGCCGGTACGGAACATCGTTCAAAGCGGCAGAGAGAGGAGGGAGGGCAGAGAAGCGGCCCACTCCACACATCTGGAGAGAGCCCAGCGCAAGGTGACGGACAAAGCTGGAGCCATTCTGCACAAAGCTGCGGTGAGAACAGTGAATCATCACATAAAAATATTCCAAGACTGAAGTTTAGTTATATAAAAAATATAAATGTTCATGAAAATTTGGAAACGGGATGAAACAAATAGAGAAATATTATTCAAAAGTAATGCACCAAGAGCGTCTAACTTGACACACTAAATAGCCCCAACAACAATTCAATGTATACAAGCGCGCCCTCCCACAAATGTTCAATCCGTTTTCAGGTGTGACTGTAATAAATAGACAGTCTAAGCACTGGTTCTGTTTACACGAGAGCCGTGTGTGAGCCTGTATTCTGGCTTTAATAAGTTCGATGCGATGATTCACCTGGACATGAGCTTGAAAGTTGCGTCCAGAGCGGTGGTGTACGTAGCCACCATGATGGCATCAAAGTATGAGGGGATGAGGTAGCGCGGGATGTGTTTCAGGTAGTCGAACATGGCCTTCAACCACTGTCCCACCTGCACAGAAGCAACTCAGCTCTCTGTACATGTCACTTGATCTTTTACTCCATGTTCAACACAGCGTTTTGACTGTGGCAAGCCTCGCATGTGACCACTCCTCTCACCTCTGCCAGTGGTCCCTCTCTGTGCACCAGTCTGTTGGAGACAAAGTCGATCAGCCAGTCGCCCTGTCTGAGGTTGGAACACACGGGGTGACCCAGGTCGTTGTTGGGGCGGATATCAGCCAGCACCGACATCAACCCTGCAGCAAATACATTTAAAAGTCCTCTGTTACACTCAAATAAAATTAGCTTTCAGTGACATCAATTCATTGTTTTAAGCACCAATAACAAAAAATAATGTCAGTGTCTGATGAGAATAAGCCTGTATTTTCGTTATTGAATAATATTGAAGAAACTACTTTATGAAACAACATACTCGACTGACGCGAGTCAGAGTTGTATGTCATTGTCGTGACCTTCTGAAGTACCTTGCAGTCCAGCGTACTTGAAGCTCTCCCACCCAGGGATGTCGTAGCAGCCTCCGCCGTCCTCCTTCTCCTCAGAGTTGCAGCGAAACAGCAGGATGTTCATGTCGGCCAGTGTCAGTTTAGACATCAACCTAAAATATAATATAATATTTAGGTGTATACAGTTTTAGTATCCCAGAAGCCACTAGATGGCGCGCTTGGGTTAGAACTGATGTGAGGTTTCATCGTTTTAGTCGCTCAAGTTCAAATATTTTACAGCAGACAGTGCCATCTGGTGGCCTCTGAAAACCAACCCTTCAATACTGTGTCATGGAACTTCAACTACCTAACACTTATGTTGAGAATAAAAATAATTCACAATTATTCAAAGCTAAAAGTCATTCAACTGACAATCAAACACTAACCAAGCCTAGCACACGGGACAAGAAGTACTCCTTCACTCACCATCAAAACACAAGAAACACAAACCACATTCCCGTCTTTCATGAAATCCCGTAACATCTTCGCTGCACCTAAAACAACTGGATCTACATGTATTAAAAGCTTGTGCTGGCCAGATTTGATCCTTGAGTTTGCCACCAGACTGAATGTAATTCAACACCATGTTTTCCTCTCTATGTGTTCAGGCTGCAGAAACATGTCATGGACTCACTGAGCCAGTGGTTTCAGCAGAGCCTCGGGTGGATTGTCGTCAGCCACGCTTCCTTTTTTGTATTTTGGACTGAACTGGGACAGGTAATGCCTCAGAACACCGACCAACTTCTGAGCCGTGGGATCTAAACTGACCCTGAGAGACAGAAGAAGACACCATCACGGATGTAACCATAAGAATGCTGCACCATTCTATAAGGTTCCGTTGTGTTCACCTGAACGCGATAACACTTCCTGGTGTCAACTTCTGGAAGGTGATTTCCTGCACAAACTCAGAGCGGCCTTTAGATGTCACTCCAGCTTGCTTCACCACCGTGCTTTCCTGCAACTGTTCCACCACACCCATTAGACATCTCCAACAGTCACAAATAACAGTCTGCAGGAGACTAACTGGTATGTGCTCCTTTATTTCCACAGTGTAGTCTGGCAGGCCGTTGATGTACTTGTCATCTTTCTTATAACCTCCGGCGCTCCTCTCCACCGTCCTGGCTTCCAACACCACTTCCTCAATCTTCCCTGTGGGCAGGAAATTGTGCGTTCAAGAGGAATATGTGACAGAAATGACGGCCAGAATACTGACCTGGTATAAACATGGGGGGGACACTGTTGTTGTACTGGTGGGTTTTGGGGTTCCAGAAGGCTGTTCTACACACCGACACCACTGACTGGTGAGTCGATGGACAGTGACGGGTCACAGCGACGATGTCGGAATCAACCTGGTCTACATACACCTGTGTGGAAAAGGTCAGAAGGAAGGAGCAATGAGGGGTGGAGCCTATATAAAAACGACAACATATGATGACCCCAGTTGCACCTGTATGAATCCTTGTGCTGCCAGCTCCTGGTGCAGCTTGTTGAGAGCCAGCTTCCCAGCGATGATACCAGTCTGGAAACCAACCTCACCAGGTGAGGACGGGGATGCAGTGGGGTTCCACTTGGGGTAAAAACGTTCCTCCTTCACTACAGAGATCTACAAAAAGAGGCACAATTCAGCATCAAGATGGGAGCTTTTTGCTCATGCTGTGCTCAGAATAGTCTTGTCAGTGGGCACTGTAAAGGTCAAAGAGTGGACGTCCAGATTCTGCTCCTGAGCGCCACTGTGTGCGCACACACCATCTCACCAAACAGGACCACAGTTTCTCGCTGGTCTGATTCCCCGACAACCTCTGTTTGACCCGAGCTATTTTTGGAGGTATTTGCAGTGATTAATCGGCAGATTAGAAAAGAGACTCCCAGCAACACAGGATTACAATACAGTCACACACGGTCTACGTGGGTTCTGAGGCTTGACCTGATGAGGGACCATTTCATCGTATCCCCTGGTGGATCCGGTCGCACAGCAGGCCATCGACACAATAGCAGAGCTGGGCAGAGAGTCTAGAGATGACCGTAGCTGCGGAGGATGATATTTTAGACAGATGAGCGAAAAGCAGACCGACACATTTGGTGCAGAAAAACACACACCTGTATCGGACACTCGTTGTCATGCGTCACGTCCAGGAACATGGCGTGAGCGATGGAGGGCATGAGAGGGCGCAGACTGGGCTGAACGAAGGCTCCCACCGGCTCGCCGCCGTAACGATAGACCAGTCTGCCCTCCTCGTGGCTGTCCCCGGCAGACATGGCCTCTGAGGGAAAAGGTGGGAGAATAAAAGATGTCACATGACCCTGGATCACCACTACCAGAGCTGCCAACCAGGCACACACAAGGAAGCTCATGCAGAAACTAATCCTAACAACTCCGAGCAGCTTGCTTTCACTGATCATTTATCCGCTGTTCTTCAGTTTATTCATTTGCGCGGGTAGTGATGATATTATTTACTATTAAATTATAAAGTTAGTAGCTAAAAATAACCAAAACTATCATACAGAAGCCATTTCCCTGCCTGTGAAATGTATATTTCCTTCTCAGGGTGGAGAAGTTTGTTATTTATGGGCATCCGCTGCACCGTACCTCGTATCAGCGATGAGATTCCTAGCCTGGTTACGAAGACATTGTCCAGCTCTTCACTGCCGGTGAACAGCTCAGCCACCACATACAGGTTAGGACACACTTTCCTGGCCACATCCAGCAAAAACTGACCGGCAAGACGGGCGGCCAGAAGCAACACGGATGCGTTAGAAGGCGAGTGAGGAGTGCAAACCAGGAGGTCAAAGCACGAGCCGTTGAGGGTAAAAGCCGGGGTGTGGGGGCAGAAATGAGAGACAAAGTTAGTGGATGGCACACAGCTGTACCTCGTATCAGGCTGCTAATTCCCAGCCGGTTCACAAAGACATTGTCAATCAGCTCACTGCCAGTAAAGAGCTCAGCGATGACGTACAGATTGGGTCGGACACATCTGGCTGCATCTAACATGGCCTGGATGAGACAACACACCAGAGACTACTTGACACGGAGCTCTTCTTTAACAACACCTGCCCACTAAGAAAACGCTGCCGTAACAGGTACAAGTCGAGCACAACAACATGGCAAGTTGCCTGGTTTCTGCTTATATTGAGCTGACTGACCTCAGCAACGTGCAGCGGTGTGGAGTGGCAGTTGTCCAGACGGACTCCGTGGAAGTATTTAGCTGTGATTTCAGTGTACTTCTGCATGTGAGCCCACAGGTACGGGCAGTCCTCTGGTCCTTTACCATAGCGAAGCTTAACACTGTCGCCCCAACATATCAGCTCGCGGCGCAGGTAGACATTTGACCCTGGAGTGGAAAAATGCCAAGCACAGATATTTAAAATACATCTGTAAGTGTATTAAATCTATAAGCTGCTGAGCTTTGGGTTCACCTGGTTCTGCAAAGTTGCGCAGCGGATCGTCCCCCATCACCCACCCATTGTGTGCTAGGAAATTACACATTTTATCTGGGTCATTCAGGAGCAGCATCTCCTGCTCCAGAGTCATGTCCTTGTAAGGGAAGGTGAAGTACCTACAACAGCAACGAATGGGCTTCAGCCAGCCAGTTGGAAACTGAAATATTCACTTGAAATTGTTCTATCAATGTAATTCTAAACATCTTAAAACCCCCAACTACTGTCTGAAGTGAGTCCACAGCACCCAGGACGTGTGCGTGCGTGTCTCTCCACTTCTAACACCAACTAACGTGCCAGCACAGTTCTGTACAGGCTGCTCATTGTTGCTGACTCATTGTTGTCTGAGTCAGATGACCTTCTTCTGAATAATTGAGGATGTGAAGTTGTAAGGACAGAGAGCGACTCGATTCAGATCTGATCTCATCACAGTTGGCTGCATTCAGTAGAAAAATAAATCAGAATAAAAATGTTTGTGTTGTTTTACAAAAATTCTATTTATATATTGACTGACTGTTTTATGACACTTTTACAGGGGTTCATTTCTGTGGCCTCCCCACAAGAGGAAGCCCAAACCAGAGGCAGTTTGGAAGTTTGCCCACACGTATCAGCAGCACTCAGTGACCCCCAGACATGAGCATCCCTTGATAGAGCTTCCCCATGTCCTTTCAAATTCATTTTAGTGTAGAGCACTTTGAGTTTCCTCTCTTACGAAAGGTGCTATATGAATTAAGTTTCATTCATCCATTCATACCTGGTAACCAGGGGGTTTTTCCTGCTAACAGGACCCAGCTTGGGGCCATGTTCCGCCAGCCTCTCGTACACAACATTCCCTATGATGCAGTTGACTGCCTGGAGGTAGAGTGAGCGGATAGAAATCTTCAGAGGTGATGCTGTGTCTTCGTATTTACACAAACCCACAGCGAAGAACAAAGACGGACGCATTTTTTAAATTGATTGTCCAGTTCACTAATATGTCTTCCACCTGCTCCTGATGCTGATGGACGATGTGGTGTTGCTCCTTGTTCAGCTCGTTCAGTTTCTGCCTCAGCCAACCGCAGCAGTCCTCTATGTGATGTGAGGAGGAGCTGCAAAGAGAGGAGACACCATTACAGTTCAGGTGAAACCTTCTCAGCAAGTCAAAGCCTCAAGTTGTGAAAAATACATTGACCTTTAATTATTTTAAAATATGTTAAAGTAGGCAAATCACCCATTTGAACCTTCCACACAGAACAATATAAGATTATTAATTCATAAAGTCACATAATTGTTTTGTCCAGTACTGAACGCAGCTTTGCGACGCACTTTTGGATCCCGACCCACCAGGTGAGAATCACTGCACTAGAGAGGGATTTCCGTAATGTATCCCCTTGGCTTTCCAAGGCCAGATAGTCTCCTCCGAATTTTAGAACATTTTGTAAGGATCACATCAGAGGGACATTGTACATGGAAAGTGACTCCCCAATGAAGCAACAAGTCCTCCCACAGTGAGCTCTGAAGGTGTTTTATATTTGATCCCTACAGAATAGACACAACAGTTCATTATTTCTGGCAGATTAAAGTCTTGAGTCTTGCTCTCTACAGCGCATGGATGACATCACTGACAGCAACATTGGAGTGTAGCACTCACAGTGGTAGTAACAGATTTTAAAAAAATGCCACCTTTGGTGTATGTATCATAGTTGCAATGCAAATGCTTGAGGCCAGACCTGTGTGGGACAAATGTCTCCAGAGCAGAGTCCATGTCCACCATGTTGCCATAACGCCGGTAGTTCTGGTCCTGGATTATCTTCAGCCCCTTTTTCCCTCCAGTCTTCTTATGGTCTGGTTTAGTTCCTGGAAGCAAACAGCAGAAAACAAAGGCTATAAAAGGAACAAAGACTGAACATTGCAAAGCCAGACCTGCTTGTTTCTATTCACTTTTAGTGGCTTTTAAATCACTCAAAGATCCGGAAAGATGTCGGTAAGATTTGACAAGGTTTCAGTCTCAGCTAGGGTGATGGACTCACCGGATTGGAGGAGGGTTCTGAACTGGTCCACAGCACTGTCCACTAGGACTTGGAAGAACTCCCACAGTTTGAGTTGAGGAAACACATCCTGCCACAAAACGCCCCGAATAGCCTGACAAGCAAAGACACACACTTCAATCTGAACTGAAACATCTTTTCACAAGCTGTTAAATATAGTTTCACGCAAACCATTATTCCTAACAGTTTTTCAATTTAGTCTGAAGACTTGACATGGTTTATGGAACACTTTACTTTTCTAGCGAACAATAATAGGCATATAAGTGCATTTTAACTTTTGGGGGAATTATTGTACCCAATTTTGAGGGGCCATTGTCTTCCATATTAATATATAGAAAATGAAAGTGAATTATGCCCTCATATGAAATGTGCCTGGCCACATTATTTGGAAAGAAACTAGCTTTGCTTTGTAAAGACCTATTGTGATAAAACGATTCATACTAATTCATTGGCCTTATTGTTTACTAAAACAAAAGCAAATCATGATTTAGATCTGTTTTTTAGTGACACCAACAAGGTCATCCAACATCCTCATCTCTTTTAAAGGTGTATAGGGCCGACGGTTTGTGAAGAGTCATAAGAGAAGCACAGCAAGACTTCAGTATTTACATAAGAAAGAAATACTTTGAATGCAACCATTTTTTCCATATCAATTATTTCTTTACCTTTTATTGAGAAAACAAGAGAAAAAAAACCCACCCATGTTTTGTTCTTCAAGCTCAAAGACAATGCTCGTGTTTCATGCAGAGTCGGAGCGCACTCACATTCAGGTGGCTTTCATTACTGATATCAGCAGGGAGTCCGCGGTCTGTGTAGAGTCCATCTGCTATTCCTGTGGTCAAATGCCAGATAGCTCGGTCCAGCACCCAGGCCGGACGCAGGTGAGGAGAGTTGACCATGTTGTAGCCGCACTCGGGATGCTCCTTGATCCAAACACTGTTTGCAGCTGTTACAAAAACATATCAGAGATTAACATTTCGGTTGTGGTGGATTTTCAAGCTACGATCATAATTTTATTTTTTAGAAAAGTATTATTAGGTTTCAAAGAGTTCAGGAGGAATACCCCAAAAGTATCTATTGACAAGTCGATTGTATGATATGAGTTTATTATCGCTCAGCTCTGTGGCACTGTTTTTATAACTTATTAGATGATTCATGACAATAGTTATGATATATGACAAGCTTTTATGATTTGATATGACGTCATACTCAGGTTGAAAACCACGTCTGTTTAAACAGCATCAGTTAGCGTACAACCAATGTCCCACCTGTGTGGTTGTACACCACATCAGTGATGCACAGCATGTCCCACTCTGTCCTCAGCTTGGTCACCAGTGCGCCCACGTCCTCCCAGTCGTAGTTACGTCCAGCAGGACTGAACTCCGGGCTGAAAGACAGCTGATCTGCCAGGGAGTAGCAGGACCGCGACTCTCCCAGGGTCTGCAGCGGCGTGAAGTGGATCATGTTGTAGCCTAAGAAGAGACAGAGGTTGTTAAAAACCGCAGTAGAGAAACATCGGTATACTTTCACGAGACAAACCTGACTCCTTGGCTACCCTCAGGCGGTCGGGCCAGTCGTCTAGATGTCCCAGACATTTGGACAGGTAGGTTTGGATGGTGATGCAGTCTAAAGGAAGGACGTGGTTGTCTGCTCCGACGCGCAGGAGTGGATCCACAACAATATATCCACTGCCGGACCTCTTGGTATCTTTGCTGGTAAAAAACAACACACAGAATCAGAGATAAATACTCACATATTGCCATATCGGTTCGCAGATTTAATAACTCAGCAGTAACTTACCCTGACGCAAAGTAGTACTGGTAAGATCCGGCTACTTTGAGATTCAGGGAGCAGAATTTGTCCGAGTCATCCTCACTTCCTGTCGTGTGAGTCCATTCCAGACAGCGGAAAGCCTCTCGTTTGAACGGCTGTCCCTCAGGTGGGTAGTTCGTGTAGACAGTGACCTTCCTTCCCTGCAGACTTGGACCAAGGCGGAACTGGAGCTCAAAGCCTGAGGAGACAGGTTCATAACTTCACCTAACCCTGCATCACTGACATAAAAGGAAAGAAGCGCCAACTGTTATTTACAAATGTATTGATGTGTATGCTGTAGAGCCATACTGGATACTTGAGCCATACTTGAAACTGCAAGCTGCTTCAAAGGTACTAATGAGTATTGCAAGTTTAACAAACTTTTTAACTACTTTCTAAATGTCTAGATGATATATCTTCTGAAGGAAAAAACAAAATAAGGGCACAGCGTGAAGACTGAAATGTTATGTATGAACAAAAGAATCCTGCCGCAGTACAGCAAAAAAGCCCAGAGGAATGGCTTCAAGAATCATACAACAATAACAGCGACTAGACATTACCAAAAACGGCAAGCCTCTCTTGTGTTTCAACTTCCTCAACATTTCATTAAAAGCCCCAAATACGTGACTGAAAAACAGCTGAGAACACAGGAGGTCACAGGCAAGTCAACAGCCTCCCACTGCAGGATGGTGCTGCCATATAAATAGGACAGCTAAAGACCAGGCACAAAAAAATCCATATCAGGTTCAGAGTGCTCTAAATGTCAAGTGGAACAGTTGAACTAGCTGCTCTTTTATATCCGGCTCACGCCACCTACTGCTGGTTAACATTTTTGACTTAAGAGCCTAAATAGCGATGGGGAATTCTCATTACACAACATGAAATGAAACTCATTAAATTAAGAAGATCCCTACGCAACAAAACACAACTCAACACGCCAAAAATTGATCACGAAACTGACTGTTTATAGACTCATTTCAAATTCTGATTCTATAATGCAGTTGAATTTCATTCCAGTAAATATTGTCTCTTATGTTTTCCTCACTTACTTCTTGTAATATCTCTGTCTGGTTGCCTAACTCTGCCATCACAGTTTCAAAACGTCTGTGGTCTAAGTCTTTAAGTGAATGAGAACAAAGAAATGCTGTACTATATGGATTTTTACAGGCTAAAGAGTGTCATGGTCACATCTTTTATTTAACTTGAAGTGCTCACAATGCACTGTTTTCACCCGCAAACAGAGCCGATCTCCTAGAGGACTGGAGGCGAGAAGCAGCAGCCAAGAACTTTGTCTGAACTTCGGACGAAACAGTGCATTTTGAGTGCATTAATGTAAATAAAAGACATGGTGAGTTCATGATTCTAAGTTCAGAACATTGCAGAGTTTGTTTCATGAGTCAGTCTCCATGCTGAACCCCATTTTCAAAACTTGTTTAGACGTGATCATCATGCATTGTTAAGCCGGGTGCACCATTGACCTTTCTACGGTGCAGACAGCATCACTGCACCCGCGGCTTATAGACCGGTGTGGCTCATGTATGAACAAGATCTATTTTCCTTCTTAAATTTAGTGGGTGCTGGCTACTATTCCGGTGCGCTCTGTAGTCTGGAAATTACGGGATGTATTTTTCAAGTCAAATGTGAAGTCATTGCAATTTTAATCCTTTCAGTTGAAGTGAAATGCAAACCCAACTTCGGAAAATGTGTATAAGAAAACAGTTTTCAATTATTTGGAAAAAAACACAAATTTAGTGGGTGCATAGAAGACAGAGATGATCAGCTAGAGATGGGACTTAGGACTGACTGATGGCAGGTGGATTTCGAGGAGCATTTATTGTTACCATGGTGACATGTGTAGGTGGGGAAAGCAGGCAAACTTCACCTTGAATAGGGAGTGTGTGACATCCAACTGACATGAAGCTGTTGTGTGTCAAGTCACATTAAAAAGCTTAGTCTAGGGCTTGACTAACCCTACCAACAATGTCATGGCTTACCAGTCAAAAACAAAAAAAACAGAAGTTGATTCAGACAATGAAAAGCTTGAAAAGTTCTACCTTGGTCGAGTCTGAATAAAGTCCTCTCAAGGTTCTCTTTCTCGTTGAGCATCAGGACTCGGATCTGCCTGAGGTGTTGAGGCAACATCTCTCCACCGAATCACGCAGACAATTGATCCAGAACTGGAAAGAGGAAGACAGTGACACAAACAGTTGCTCATCTTGTGCAAGAACCTTTTGCAACGTGTGCATCGTTGGCTGAGATGTAAGTCGCAGGATATTTCAAACCGTTCAGCAAACATGCGACAAGACAAAATGCGAGCGAACTGCAAGAGAAGAGCGTTTGAACCACATGGAAAGCTGTTTAAACATGCAGGGAAAAGAACATGACAACAAAGGAAGCGCGATTAAGAGCAGCTTTAAAAGAGACGATCACAGCAGAATGTCTGTCCTGCATCTTTTTCAACAGTTTCTCGATATTAAACAGACCTGCAACTGAGAAAATGCCAACACCCAGCCTGTATATAATGCTAATGGGTTGCACAGGATTCTTACAATTAAAATAGAAATAATACAGACTGCGTGATTTATATTGTTATTGGAGAAATTATGTGGTTATGACAATTTAAAAACCAGAAACAGCCAAGTCACCAACATGGTGCCCACGGTTGACCCCAGAGATCAATGGCATAGCCCACAGGCCTTTTAAAAAAGAAAAATGCCTGACATAGTCTGTCACTCCCAAACCATGATTTATAATTTTATTTATTTTTCTTTGTTTACGTCGGGCTTCAAGACCAACACTCCTCCAGTAGAGACCAGTTTGGACCGCTGTCTTCACGTAAGAGACTACCAGGGAATAAGGGAATTGTAAACAATCTTGTGGAAATTCTGAAACTCCATTCATCCAGTTTTAACTGCTTTCAATTGAGTGACTTGGAATTTGGTTTGAAAGACGGTTCTACTTGGATACTTTAATGAATGCTAAAGTTACGCCTATATAAAGGATGTCAAGCTAAGAAGCTAGATGATGGCTGTCAGAAGGTAAACAATTTATTCAGAGAACATGTGGGATAACGTCAAAACTCTAACAAAAGCCCATACTTATGGAAGCCAAACCCATGACATGCCAACATAAATTGCAAAACCCACAGTTACAACAAGACTACAAAAGATTTCAGCAAATAGCACAGGTCCTGCTTATTCCTATACTGCAATTGTTTTAACCCAGCTGAGAGTGATAGTGATGGGTAGATGAGGCTTCATGAAACAGTGTCCTGATTTTCAGAGGCCACCAGATGGCACTGTCTGCTGTAAAATGTTTGGACTTCAACAACTAATTCAATGAAACCTCACATCATTTCTAAACCATGAGCGACATCTAGTGGCCTCTGACAAATGGGACACTGCTTCATGAAACCTCATCGACCCTTCACCAGGGACTGAATACCGGCAGACAGAAATGTCTTATAAAGGAGGGTCATTAACCTTTAAACAAAGTTTGCAAGAAGCATTGAGGGAGAAGCCAAGGTCCAGTCATGAGACCATTTTTTGAGCATGTGAACATAAAATGTGTCAGGGATGACACATGAGATACAAAGGAAATGTTTTCATCTTGAATATGGAGCCGAGTTTCTCTAAACCCCCAAAAAGGAAAGCTTGTCAAGAAGGACAAAGGAATAACTGTAGCACTTATGATGATGCAACATCTCGCATGACAATGAACTGAAGCACAGAGACAAAGCAAAAATCCAAAGCAGACACCTGAATCTACCCTCAAAATCGTCTGTGAATCTTCACTGACTAATGGACCTTTGAGACAAATGCCCAGACCCCATAACATTGTCAATAAAACAACCTGACAATGGAGAGCTGTCGGTTTATTCCTACGAAAAGAAAGTTATAGTGTTGCATCACACTTGAAAGCAGGTCCGTAGGAGATGAGTAATCTAAACAGACTCCAGCATAACACAGCTGCAACAGACTTCACCTCTCTCTCAGTGTGAGAACCAAGGAACATAAGCCTGACTTGCTCCACATCTTTCTACCGTTACTGTTGTATATGTTTGCTGTTTGTGTGCACCAAATATCAATGTAAACGATACATTTCCTTGACTTACATAGCTCCATTGGGCTTCTTGTTTACAAGACATGTTTCAAGTAATGAATCATTAGTAGTGGTAACAAACGCACATCAACAACTTTCCATTAAGTATCAAAGTCAACACTCATCAGACAAACTGTAACACACAACAGATTAGTTGACCTTCTTCTTAATAAGAAAATGCTCAACAAAATACACAGAGGGAGTAAATCACCACTCCCTGGCAGATCTGGTGTGGACAGTCACCGACTTCAGAACCTCCACATGCTAAACTGGACCATTGGATGCCTCCATTTATGGACAAATGGGGAAGCAATGGCTCGCCAATCTTGACCAATGGAGTTAATGAATGAATGGTATTAGGGCTCTGATCAAATACACACAAAACGTTTAATATATTGTTGACAGTAGCAAGCATGCAAGTTTAGAACTATTCCACGCCACAGTGCGGCAACAGAGTGCTTATGATAAAGCTGGCCACCTCTGGTGTCATAACACAAGCTGTACACGTGAATGCTGAAAGTGTCTTAAGACTAGTATTGTGTTAGATATAAATTCATCTGAAATTAGCTGAATAACAGAAAAGACCATTTGGAAAACATAAAAATGTATGGGACAACTAAAGAATATTTGTACTTTATAATCGCACAGGATTTATTATAGAAAACATTTTTTTTTATTTTATTGTTTGCTACTGTCAGCAGTATTCTTGAAGTCCAGTCAAATATATAGTGCTTGTGGTCTTCCATTGGCATTCTTGAAGTAAGGCTTACTTACTGGACCAACACATGGAGCCAGTACTTGGAGGTGATATCTGTAAGAAGAAGAACCAGGAGGGTAATGCATCCAGAGTCAGTGAACCCCGCACATGCCGCCCACTGAGTCTGCGCAGTCATACACAGCGAACAGGACAAGGTCAGGGATCCACTCGTTAATGTCACTATTTCTATTTATACATCGCTTTCCTGGACTGTTCAGCTGGCCGGGCATGTCTGGCCTCTAACACCTGATCAGACAGAAACACATACAGCCGCATATTGACAGTTGAGGACAATAAATATCAGCTGTAGCGCAGAGCTCTGCAGCGCGCGCGCACACACACCAGACTCAATATGAAAAAAAGGCGATTTTACTCCGGTTTATTATTTTCAACTCACCGATGGTACGTCACAAAAAAGGCGCATGGGCTTAACCATATACATGTAACATTCATTCATTCGGCTATATCTGCCATCTGTATTTTACAAAGGAACCCTTAAAAACCTATCATTTATGAGTGAGAAGTGGGGTGGCCTTCGTGGTGGGCGGTACCGTCAAGTTGAACATTTAGTAGTGAAATATGTTCGACTGACACCGACAAGTCTAACAAACCATTGAACGAAAATAATTCTTTTTTTTTTTGACAATTTTCTGGCTGAATTGTGTGCAGTTTGTTGTCGATTTGTGGATCACACAAAATCTCTGGAGCTACGTGACTGAAGTCACGTAAATGTCTCTTTAAATGACGGCTGCTAAACTGGGTTAGCAAGAAGAGGAACTCGTCGCGCTGCGTCGTTACATTTCAGGGTCATTTGTTTGTGTTTGCTCCGTGAAATATAACCTGGTTCGTGCGCTGTCACCTGTGAGAAGAGTCCGGTCGGAGTCCAGAGCGGCGCCCCGTAGCCAGCAGCACAGGCAGCCTCCTGTTTCTGACGGTAGCTTGGGCTAACACGTGGGGGCGTGGCTTTTAGGCGCTACCGTAATTACTTAAATAAACAGGACGGCCAATTCTAGTCGATTTTCATTCATTCATTTTGCATAGTTGAAGCGCAACATAAACTTCTGCAGGTGTGTGGAAAACACGTGCGTGCATGTGGCATGCTATCATCTGATTTAAAATATTGTTATTGTGAAGAGTGATACACTGTACTTTAATCACAGGCATTTTGTCGTCACACACACCGCAAATGTAATCCGTTTTAAACTAATATATGTAATAATATGTAATAACAATATGACTTAAAATTTTAACATCGAAGTGTTAGATGCACAGATGTGATAAAAGTGTATTTTTCGTATCAATGTTGAACAACAGTGATCATATCATCCAACATTTTGGGAGGAATTTATCATATGAAGACACACTATGTCCAGAATAATAGGTCTTCCAATTGCATAATTTCTCTGTATCTAATCTCTGAGGTGGGTGCAGACTAGCGGGTTGGAGACACACACAAAGGGGACTTACATAACTGTGCACTGCAGTAGACCTCTACACAAACAGACACACACACATGCGCAGACATACATACACCCAATAGGACTGAAGTGCATCATCAACAAAGCTATGTTATGTCACTCACTGGCGTAAATCGACTGAAACAAAAAGTCAAATTATGATGAAGAGAGGTTTGGTTGCTGTCAGATTTGCACTGTAATTCTACTACAAAATGCCTGTCTGAGCACCCTATTCAGCCTCAGTGTCTAATATGTATCTGCTGATATTATGACTGTGACAGTATGGTGTTTATAAAGCAGAAAAATAGATGCAGTTTTTAGATTTTTCAGCGAATGATTCCAGAATTTTATATATTTCAATAAGTGGGTTTGGGTCAGGATGAGGTCAGTCAAGACATTGGCCTACAGTATGGAACAAGTCAAGGTCGTAACTTCATGTCAAGCCCTATTTTTCCGTCGCAAGACCTCATATATGAAACATTTTTGACACAGACAGTGACACAATTTCGGTTCTTTCCATGTCAACCCTGATGTGCGGTTCGAGCCAATGATAGTATAATATTTAAACAAACATTTTGATGCAATTTTTCCCCTCAAAAGAGCTTAAAGGTCAAAGGTCTCTGCTGTTGGTGACTGCAATCCAAGAGAAAATTAAGCTGCCTGTTTTTAGTTTTGTGGTAAAATACACCATCATTTCATGTCGTGTACTCATTAAACTAGGGCTGCTGGTCACTCTCTTTAACAATGGATTCTAAAAACAGCTCTGTAGCTCACCAATAGTCACAATTGTGTTGTTGCCAGCGTTGACTTGAACCTTGTCTCTTCAAACAAGAGCGTCAGCGCACACTTGTCACACCAACACTGACCATATGCGCTTTAAAACGGAAGATATTTTAACATACACTCCAAAAAAGCAGGAAAAACACTAAACATTTGGGTTAAAATAAAATAAAATAAAATAAAATAAAATAAAATAAAATAAAATAAAATAAAATAAAATAAATCTTTATTTTATTTATATAAAAACTTGCATAAAAATACCTTGGATCTTAGGTATGCTTCCTTCAGTGGCAGTGCAAATCAATGTTCTTTATTTGTTCAATTCAAAACTGAAGTTATGGTCCAGTTCATGAAGCTCAAGAGCAAAACTCAACCTCGTAATCTCTATTATTGATATTGTCACAGCAAGTTTAAACATGGCCACGAAATAGCCGGTAATTCTCCAGCTTCTTGCCTGTATTTCTGACAGTCTCCTTCAGGATCCCCAGCAGGCTGTGTCTTTGGTTCCACGCTGCTCTGTCTTTATTTCTGCTCCATTTCTGTCATAATCTGCTCTGTTCTGCTGTGGATGGGAATTATTCACTTCTGTTCTCATCCTGGGGAAACAGCAACACACTTGATACACACTTGAATTATGTGAAAAGTCCTACATAAGCTTCCATCTGTCTCTTTTGCAGTTATCCACATTCATACTTCCATGAGAGAATATGCATCCAGGATTAACAACAGGAGTAAATGATGTGATGGATTACGTGTTTATAACCACATCATTCATTTATATTTACACAAAAATGAACACCTACTTATGGAATGACAAGGGGTCATAATTAAATAGAAGGGACTGGGAGTAGAAGACTTGTTGGGAATAGGCTTGTTGGAAATGTAGCAACTGGATGTCCGTATTTCCTCATTTATATTCACATTTCTGTGTGTATATATATGTCCTTATAGGCTAATTAATGACTTATGTAAATTTTTATATATTTCTAAATAAATTTACACATTGTTTCCTGTTAACGTCTGTATTCCTAATCCCTTCTTTAATATTTAATTATAGTCCTCCTGGCATTCCTATCTATGGGGGGATAATGGCAATAACTGGACAGGGCAGATAACATTTTACCAAAAAATAAATAAATAAATAAATAATGTTTATATTGATTCACAGACTCAAAACAAGATTTGCACCGACTGAAAACTCAATAGACAGACTATTGTTGGCCTGTTTTCTATTTTAAAAATTGGCCCACTCAGGGATTGACTTGATCTTTGAAAAGTCAGACAAACACACGATAGATTTTTTTTTCCTTTTATCTAATCCATAAATCAAACCTATCTTTACATATTTTTCAGAATATGTAGCTCTATCCGGTGGTGTCAAATGTTCGGTTGACCATGATGTTTTAAACATATTTACTTCATAATTTCTCTTTGGTAAATATTCAAAACATTTGATAATGCAAACCAAAATCCAGTTACCTCAATGAAATCCAATATATTTCAGATTTGTTTTTATTTATTCTATAAATTAAATTATAAAAAGCAACCACTGCTGATTTTCTGTTGAGTATGACTCATTTGCGCACAACACTGTTGCCAGAGACAGCGAATAACCAAGCAACTCAATCAACTCGACCAACACACAACACCATCAAATACTTCATTTTTTCACACTTTTGTGCCCCCTCTGGTGAACTGTTGGCGTCCCCCACGCCCACCCTCACGCTGGCATTTGTGCCTCGTCCCCAGTGGTTGATTCGAACCATTATTGATCGCTTGTGTGGTAAAAGTGATCCTAGCGCAGATCCTTAAACGTCTCACACAGGATGATGCTTTCATTCAGGTGATACAGTCGTGAGGGGTACATGAAGCTTCATGAAACAGTGTCCTGATTTTCAGAGGCCACCAGATGGCACTGTCTGCTGTAACATGCTTGGACTTCAACGACGATTTCAATGAAACCTCACATCATTTCTAAACCAAGAGCACCACCTAGTGGCCTCTGAAAATTAGGACACTGTTTCATCGACACAGCAACACTGTTTCATGATACCTCATTGACCCATCACTACTTTTTAGTAATCTAGTTTTTGTCCACTTTTGTCCACCACTAAATTAGTCCTGTTTGACACATAGAGTCTCCAATTAAACCTGTTTTTGGATTGTGGGAGGAAACATGAGTGCACACATCTGGTACTCAAGCCAGGCTGGGGATGAGCTGAAGACAACTGATGGATATGGATCATATTTCAACACATCTATTTTGTCTTTCCCATCATGGTCCACATTCCACCCGATGTTTTAAGCTGTTCTTCAGTGTCGCTAAAAATGTTTGGAACAAATCCAAGAAAACAACAAAAAACATCAGCAAAATTACATAAGACTCTTTTCCCCACGACCTTGCACCATGTAAATGGATGTGACATCACAGATCCACCATGTCTGATCGAGCTAAGAAAAACACTGTGACTATACCCACAAAAAACACCAGTGCATGCGTGAGCTTTGCTAAGTTCAACTTTACAGTGCATCGACATAATCCTCAATAAGTTGGGGCACGACAGATGTGCTTGAGAGTTTTCTGTATGTGTGTGCCATAAGTGTGTCAGCGTGAGAGCCTAAATATGTGTGGCGCTAAAGCTGCACTTTTCTCATTGGCTGCTCCCACACACACTCAATATTCGAGCCGCAGGCGCTGTGATGTGTGTGTGTGTGTGTGAGAGAGAGAACATAAAGGGGGAAGACAGAAATAATCCGACAGTCGTGGAGAAACATGTTGCAGTTGGCTCAGTGAAGAGCAGCGGAAGTCACAGCGCGGCCACAGCTGGAGAAGCAGGTAGGACACGCAACTAAACACTCGCCTCACGTTGTTTCAATTGTTACGAGTCTTTCTGTTGTGATCAGAGGATTGCAGATGCAAACAGTGCACATGGCTGATCTGGATTAATCGCTGCTAATCCATTCTCTGACCAAAAGGATGAAACACCTGCTTTATCAGGGTTGGACCTGAGAGCTGAGAGTTTGCACGAGAGTTCCTGGAATCATTCACTGCATGACTGTGTCATACTATTGAGCAACATCAATCCTTATGATTCAGTGAGAGAGAGTCTCAACATGAGTGCTGGGAACTCGATTGCGGAAACATCAATCCGATGACATGCTCTCATGTTCTCCCCCCTATTGTCCTGTGTGACAGCAAGTCCCCGGGGCCACATCCGGCCCTTTCCGCCGTCTGAGTCCGGTCAGAGTCAGGTCAGAGTCATATCCCGAATCAGAGCATGAGGATTTACTTTTTTAAAGTAATATTCCGTCTTTAAAATTTGCATCTCTTCTGAATATCTCAATATTATGATTATGGTTTTGTTGTGTTTGAGCTGGGATCTTGTTGAAATAAGACATCAGGTGTACCTTCGAAAAAATATTAATAAATAATAAATTGATAAAAATAAATAAATAATATATTATTATGATACAAAAACATTTTGCTGTTCATTTTCATTTAATATATATATATTTTTTCATTAATGCAAACTCTTTTCTCTCATTTCCACAAGGATTTTGCATCTATTTCTCACCTTGTTTATTAACTTATTAGTCTTTTATTGTACTAGACTTTTAATTAATCAATGGTAATGTCTCAATAAATTATAATATAGAGCACAATTTTTGTATTTTTTTTTTTTGGATCATAACATTTATACAACCATATTTCAGCTTTTCCTTTCATTCCCTTGTTCTCGTGAAATTCCTGTTCATCACAATATTGATTCCAAAATGACCATTTTTAACCGAAAATAAACTACTCTATTTAACATATTTTGGATGAAAAATATCTAGTTTATAATTTTTGACTCAGATTGTTGAGCTAAATAAATTGGTCATCATTACAAGTTGCGAGTTGTTGGTCCACGGTGGTGGTTTGGGATTAACGTACAACTGGATTGTGTTACAGTGAATCAAAATATGAGAGCAAATATATTGTGCGTAACATTTGCTTCAGTTGTTCCCTACTGTATGTTGTGTTGAATCCCCTCATGACTTCTGTAGCCCGGCCGGGTGTCAACTGTAGGACTGTCAGTCGACCACCATGGTGCTGTGTGTGTGTCTGTGTGACATGTCCGGCCGCACATCCAGACGTGACCTTGACGCTGATCTATCTGAGCAGAGTAATGATCGCCGCAGCTGGAAATCCCTGACATGCTCTGTAATGAAGCGACGTCCAGGGCTGAAGCCAGTCGGGATTAGTGCGTATGGACCCGCTTGATTAAAAACCAAATATGATCCAGTCCAGCTCTTATGTGATGCGGTCACAGACGAACCACAGAACCAGACATCCATGTGAGCAGAACTCCCAGAGGGGATTGACTTTCTGACCTTTGACCTGAATACTTCTGATACTTATCCAGGATTCTAGTTGGATGTAAAACCTAGAATGTTGAATATAACAGTACAAATAAAAAAAATATTAAAACGATATATGCATCTTATACTTATATAATACCAGTTTTATCCAGTTTATCTTCACTTACTCCTTCTGGCATTCACAGACATATTGAGCCATTTTCCTTTGTACTTCCGTGAAGTTTCCACGAACATATGAGTATACAGACTATTAAAATTGTCACCTCTACTTTGTGTTTGTGAGGACAGCACTGACTTCCCCGCAGGCTTGTGTTGTTAAATAGCAGCGGCAGCGAAACAGAAGTGTCCTATTTTGTTTTCCTCGGCAGTCAGTTGTAATACATCACATCTGCTTTCTGAAAATTGCCTCAGTAATAACAGATGATGAAACGGTGTCCATGGTGGTGTCACATTTAATTTGATGGAGTCAAACGCATCTCCTCGGCCACTTTTACAGATGGTCCTTACATCAGCTAGCCCTGAGTTTGTTAGATACTCTGTACTGTATTGGACATCAATCCTCATAATCTCACTGAGGGACAGATGTACTGCAGGTTTTCATGTACTAAAAAGTATCGGAATCAGAATCAGTTTTATTTCCATGGTCCGTGGATCCCACCAACTAGGAAAGTGCTTTGGACTAAAGTGAAAATAAAATAAAATAAAATAAAATAAAATAACAAAGGCTGATCACAAAAAACTATGCAAAGTCATTTACCATATCTTTCGAAGGTTCAGTATTCATACACAAACAATAGCTTGAGGAAAAAACATGTTTTTTTATGTGTCAAACGTGGATGCAGACTGTGTAGATGTGTAGTTGAGAGATGGCTGCACAGATTGCAGTGAGGAGGAGACATCAGTGCATTTTCCAGCCTCATATTGATGGCACAAGACTTCAACGTTCAACTCCGGCGTGAACCTTAGATGAATCCATTTAACAAGCCAGTAGCACAAGTAGCTGAAATACTGAAGAGCCAGAGACAAAAAACTGTGAATGTAACTTCTTAAATAAGCATAGCTTTTTATACAAATAGTTTAAGCATTTTTTTTCACTTCCGCTTTGTCTGAGACCTTTAAACTGTGTGTCACTGTAAATCACTCAGGTGGCTGTGGGGGCGTGCGTGGGCTTCCTGGAAGCTGCCTGTGACAACTGTCACAGGCACTGTCTGTCTGTGGTGTGTAGCTGTGTCTGTGCATGTTCCGATGTGTGCTAACATAAGTTATTTCCAGTGTTCTGCTGCGGAGATTTCCAAATCTGTTTTGCCAAAAGAGCTGTCCAAGGTACTGAATGCTGTGTTGTGCAGGGGTGGAAGGTTATTAATTCTTTTTTTTTTTTTCTGTACCTAAACGTCTAAGTTGGATCCTTTGTTGCAACTTCAACCCCCACACACACACAAAAAAAAACCAAGCAAAATAAACAACCCCCTCGTAAAAAAAAAACCACATTTAAAAAAGTTTAATAACTCACTTAATAAATAGAATTTTTCATAGTATGTTTGCCAGAAACGTGGTTGACCATTAACACTGTTATGAGAAGCAACCCAGGGATTCAGCTGCTGTGATGCTGTAGGAGTGTTGCTAAACAACACAATAAGAGAATATATCATGAGCCCACATGGAGCACAAAAAGACCAGGACACCACACCAATATGATATAACAGTACATTATGTGGGTGCCTTTGATTGCACAAAAACAAATAAATAAATAAACATTACAAATATTATTGGGTTGAAGGTGGGACAAGTGACTTCTCTGGTATGTGTTTTGGAAGGTCAAGATCAGTAGAATCCACTTCGTAAAAAATAAAGCTGCATTTTATTCATTTAAATGTTCCACAATTTTAAAAAGATAAATCTGTGTGCACATGTGTGTGTAGTTCAGGGATCACCAACATGGAGCCCATGGGTAATAATAATGACAAGATTTAGATTTCCATGTAATAACCATGTTATTATGTTTGATTTTGTTTGATGTTTTTTCCTTTTTTGTTACACCATTGGTAATTATTCTGAAAACTCAGCAATGAGACAAGTATTTGAGAGTTTCTGAAGTGTGTACTGAACTCATCGCGTCCAATGAAATTTCAAATGCACATTATTGTGGGGGTGTAGGTACGCACTCTCTTGAGTGCCTTTCTAGTTATGACATACATAAGTTTGATAAATACAACCAGTTACTTTTAGATTTAATTTTCAATATGAATTACTGCTGAGATTTGCTGACCTGCAATATAAGGTTATTTTCTTGTATTTTCTAAAGCTGAAAATCTTTTCTAGTGACACAATTTTTTTTTAATTCTGAATTTTAAAAAAAGTAATCTCATTTAATATACTTCACCAAAAGATCTAAATTGAAACCATTGCTGAAAATATCTTTCATGGGTCAGTGCAAATTGCGGCCACTTGATGGCACTCTCTGCCCTGTAATCTCTGGTTTTTAACAACTATTACTATAAATGTCATTGTTTTTAAACTGAGAGCGCCTCCTACTGAGCTCTGAAAATGAAGGCACTGTTTCATGAAACCCATCACTACTTGCTGCTAATCTTCAACCTCATTTCTAAACCCGAGTGGATCGAAGTTTTACGCAGCTACAGATATTCAAGGGTCTTTCGGGCCACTGAAAATGACTTGTCGGGCTGGATTAGGCCCCCGGGCCGTGAGTTTGACACTTGCATTGTGCGGTGTGAGGGACTGGGATGGAACGTTTGGTACCAGACGTCACTGTCATAATTAATTCTGGCTGAATTGAGCGACTCCCTGTGGGCTGCAGCTCTCTCTATACAAGGCCAGTGCCTCGCGGCCGGATGCAACAAGCAGGTGTAGGAGTGTGTGAGGAGAGGGAGAGCGAGAGAGGGAGTTTAACCGGCTGCCAATATCAATTCCTCGCTCATGCTCTAATTCACCAGCATCACCATCGCCGTGGTTGATGTGGCCGGTGCTCTCTCTCCATCACTAGCTCTCTCTCGCAGCAGCACAGGCAGCTCACATGCGTCCTTCCTCCCGGCAGCGGGCAGTTGCCTCGCTGCTGGCTCTGCAGTTAGGACGAGGCCGACTGGAGATGATCTCCTTCTGGCTGCTGTGCTGGAAGCTGCTGGTAGGTACGCACACTCCGAGCTCGGCAGCAGCGTGGATAATTCCTGGGAGGAGGGAGTGAAGGAGCGGGAATGACATGAAGCTTCTGTGTTTGGTGTGTGTGCGTGTGTGTGGAGCCAGATTATATAACACAACCCATCTCAAATATGATACCAGAGTAAAGCTTGGACGCCAAGAAGATTCAGTTCTCAGTGGTACAATTGTGCGATGAGCATTGAGCATAATCTGTGTGATAAAATATGTTGTGAGATAATGCAGCGTTTGACACAACAGTCTTGCGGCAGGTCGGTGGATCATATCAGGATTAGAGCTGGCTGCGCTCCTCAATCCCCATATGCTGGGAATCTGTCCAGAAATGGGACACTTGCTATTTGCAGCATATAGTGATGAGATGCCAGTGAGTGTCCTGCTTAGTGATCTGGACCTATATAAGCCTGAGTGACAGGAGTATCGCTTTCTCCCTGCTTTTCTCACATCCACGCTGTGCTCTTGCCACCCACAGATAAATGACTCAGCGCATTCAGCCTTTTAGGGTGAATTTAAAAAGGCAGCGTGACATCATGGAAAATACATGCACACTTATGCAACAATGGTTTGTCACCAGTTGTTTACCCGTATTGGGTTGATGGTGGAGCAAGTGACTTCTCTGGTGTGTGTTTTGGAAGGTCAAGATCAATAGAATCTGCAATGATTGTGTTTTGGACATAAAAAAAGCTGCATTTTATTCATTTAAAAGTTACGTAATAAAAAATGAAAAGTGGTTTATTGACCACCAACATGGTGCCCAACAATAATAATAATTTAGATTTTCATGTAATAATCATCTTATTGTGTTTGCTTTTGTTTATTTCTTTTTTCTTTTTGTTACACCATTGGTAATTATTGTGAAAACTCAGCAATGAGACAAGTATTGGAGCGGAATATCATTTATCATCCACTGTTTATCATGATTTCAGAAGTGTGTACTGAACAGATGGCAGCCCTTTGAGTCACACGGTGCCCAAAGGTTGGTCACTCCTGGTGTAGTTGTAGTTGGTGCAGTCCTCTTGACAACTCTTGTGTCAGAGAATTGTTTGTTCATACAGCCCAGTGAGACAACGGATACTCGGAAGCCACCTCTCTCTCAGATTTGTTTACTTCCCTCACTTCATTGGGAGGCAAGAAGTTGTTGAAACCCAGTGAGTTCCCGGGACAGAGCAGAAATAGGAAGCAAAAACAACCACTCGCTTTGAAATATTTACTTCGGAACCTGACAGTTCTGTATGTGTACACAAGGTTGATGCTGGTGGAAAAGGCTGAATTCTTAATGTAAATATACTGCCAGGCCAAAAAGACTGACAAGACCGAGGTCAACTAAATACCTGAGGACTCTGATGTTGCCTCTCTGTGGCCTCCTGAATCCAACAACTTCTGAAAAGGAGCTTCAGCTTGTGAACTTTTGGCAATGGTGCTGGCTTTGTTGGTGTTAGGTGGTGTCAATGAGGTTATCACCTTAAAGCGCATGCATTGTATTCCTCAAAGCTACAAGGATCGACTGATGGTACACAATGTTTTCTCCATGTTCTGCAGTTTCCATGCAAAAAAAAGTGTTGGTTGAAAACATGAATTTTCCTTCTCTGCAGACATCTCCGTCTGAGCAAATCTGAGCTCTGACTGGTTAACACACCAGGACTTGTCTGTGGAGCTCAGATCTTTCAGTGCTCCACATGTACAACTCTTCAAACGTGTTGCGCCCTTCACTCCCATATTTGTAGTGCGACAGTTTGTCCCACCGAACCGCACCTCTACATAGACTTTACCTGTAAATCAGTCGCCTGAACTCAACTCTATTTTGGGACGTGCTGGACAAGGGCTTGCGACCGTCCTCTCCCATCGTCAACACTGAAAATACATTTTGTGACTTTTAAAGATGCCACAGCCAACAAGTGCCAAAGCTATAGGCAGTTCAACAAAACATTGGATTGAGTGAGCGGTTCTTTGTGGCCAGGCAGTGTGTTCCTCAGCAGTATTTCTGCTGAGGAACACGCTTAAGATTGGCTAAAGGAAGTTTAGGAATAGGGCCATTTAGCTTCACCACTATAATCAAAGAAGGACAGCAAAGTAATCCAAAGAACACGGATGGCAAATATCCTAGAATGGTAGGTTAAGAATGGACTTGTGCAAGGCCGGGTTAGCGTTCAACCCGTGTCCAGCAGTATTGCAAAGCAGCACAGCTACAAGGATAAATGAGTATAAAAAAATGTGGCAGTGACTGGAACTGTGGATGACGAAGGTGACAATAAGGTGAAGCCTGAAATGATAGTCGCTGCTATGCAAAGATTTTCCCAGAGTCTGGGGAGTTTTCTGCTGTAGGGGTCAATATGTGGTGAAATGTAACTTGCAATGTCAGCACCTCGCAGTCTAACCCCCCAAGTTGACATACGCATCAGGTCGGTTGCTATCGCATTGTTGCTTTGTTGAGAGGAGATGCTTTCCTTTCATGACTGTTAAAAAAATTCAATCCAACCAAAATGCCAGAGAAAAACTAAACACCGCGCTGTATCCCTCCCCTACAATGCAGATTTATCTTGAAAAGATTTTTAACAAACACCACAAAGCTCCAACCGTTGGAATCCACCGCCCACAGAGAGAAGTTGGTAGAAACCATGCGCGGCATGTGCAGTGAGAGTCTTCCACCCCCGTGCTTAACAATGCAAGATAACAGTCAAGACGCAGGCCACTTTTGACAGCTCTTTCCACATCATAACTGGATATCTCACATGCTTCCAGGACAGCTGGGGCAAGGAGGTTTGTGTGAAACCTACACCTGACTAAGTGCATCATAAACTGGCAAACACAATTGTGCTCCATCTCTCAATGTAAAGAGATTAGCCTGAGCGATTTTCCAGCAGCCGCTGCTCCATTGAAAAAGAAAAGATATTTTCCTAAAAGGAATTCTTGCTTTCCTCTACTCACCGATGCTTTGCATCATTTCACGTAAATGTTTCTGGCAGAAAACAATATCTGTTGATGCAGATGGAAACACAATTGCAAACAGCTGTTTTGCTTTACAGTACATGGTTTATATTTCTTCTATTGTTGAAGTGGCGGTGCTGTCAGTCCAGGCTGAATATGAAGCATGACCTCATCATCTTGATCTGGCAGGGGAGCGATGTGTGCCGTGAGATTTGGTTTACAAATTGATGTCGCCTGGCCAAGTGTCACACAGGCCAAGAAGTTATGTCGGATTGTCACACAGCAGAAGCCAGTGATGGAGGGCAGCCAGCCGTGGGCACGAACGGTGATGCAACAGTATACGCCACTGTGATATCACGTGCAGGTTTAATCCAGTTTGGCACCTCAAATATAACTTATATTGTAAGGTAATCATTTTTCCATGCAAAATGCATCGGTGGCTTTTTAAAATTGTCTATTTTATGGCTGAGATGCTAAATTCTATCTTTGCACCAACTTCAGTAACTTGAAGACGCTTCTGCCTCCCACCATGGTGCGTTCCTATAGCAACAACCTCTGTCTGTCAGTTGCACATGCCCTGAATGATAGCCCATAATAACCCACTCACAGCAGGGGAGTTACCATGGTAACGGCATATAGGGTTGCGCTCGGCCTATCTCACATTAATAGGTCATGTATGCTACTTTAGACTTTGTCTTTATGTGCCACTAAAAATAAAACTCATTATGAGGTGGGCAAGCTTCTGTAGCTGGCTGTTTTGATGGTCGGGCGTTTGTGATCACTATTTTTAGCGGAGTTGTGAAGCAGCCGAGTTGCTATTGCTGATGCTTGGCATCAATACTGTTAAAGAGCAACTGATAAAGGTGACAATGGAATGTGCTAAAAAGGTTATTTTGACTTAAAATGGAACAAAATGTTCTTATTGAAGTTCAGTGACTCCTGCTATATATATATATATATATATATATATATATATATATATATATATATACATATATATAATTTTGCATTATTTACTCCCAATATATGAAAGGACTTTTTTTTTATTTAAAATTTTTCAAATTCAAATATATTCTCAGAAGATGATGCTGTTTATTGCTCAGGCTTATTTTATCTGAGGTTTCATCCATAAACCTACAAAATTTATGAATTGAAAAAAAAGATGATAAGCGGATGCTTCAAGAAGAAAAACTGAGTTTTGTATTGAATAAAAATCTATGCATTTCAACACCAAACACTGATTATACTGAGAAATCCAGCCTCAAAGAATTACCTGTTAAAGCACAGTCAGTCACAGACTATTACTGTAAATAATAAAATGCACGGTTTGGCCTTGTGATTTCAGTTTTAGGTCCTGAGTTAGACTGAGTTGAGCTAAACTGGGGTGGTGTGAGAAGAGCAAAACAGAATAGAAGGAATGGAATTACTATCCTTAAAGGTGCAGTTTAAGCTTCAGTTTAAGGATATTCATAGATGCACAGGTGGATGCTCAAGTTCAGGCGCCGATGGCAAAACTGGTCTGGCATGCCACATGAACATTGACAGTTTTGCCCTTTCACTTTGCTTCAAGAGTAAGAACAAACATTCTTTCTGATCATATTGCGATTCTCTTTCTGCCAACAGAGAGCCACGACTGGACTGAGGAGAACAACCGCTGAGCTGACAGACGGTAACCACGACGACAGTAGCTCAGGCAACGACAACCCCGTCGACAGTTCTCCTTCTCCCACACAGCCGGCAGGTCCAGAAACCATGGAGATCAGCGCATCGCCACATGTCCCGGACCTGGAGAGAGAAAACTCACTCGGCTGCTGTGCCCAAAATGAAGAATATTACCCAGAAGCCTGCAGGGTGATGCAACCAGTGGATGATGGCACAGAGGGAGGAAATGGACAAACAAATGGAGATGATTTCATCTTTCAGGAGGATAAAGAGAAGGAAGTAGAGGATAGTGGAAATGAAGATAAAGGAGTGAGCAACACAGAGGAGGTGGTAGGAGATAAGCCGGAGGCTGAAAAGGATGAGACGACTCGAGAAATAAAGGAGGAGTATACTGGAAATGAGGGATCAGTGCTAGAAGACGAGGATGGCTGGAGAGATGAGACGACAGCGGAGGTCATAAGCGATTTCCTGACGGATCAAATCTTGACTCTTAACAGCCCGTCTTCATCGCCTGTTAAAGACTTGCTACCTCCAGAGGGAGCTGCTGAAATGGGGTCGCAGGACGCCTGGTGTCACGACGACACAGACGACTTCAGCAACGATCACATGAGCGACTGCATCCAGGCAGAGCTGGCTATTGTCTACTCCGACAGCGATGCCGCTGAAGACCCGTGGGCCACGTTCACGCAAGATGCACACCAGGAGGAGGAAGTTCAAGATGGGGGGCAAGTGGAGGACGGGTTGGACATGGGAGCGGAGGAGCAAACAATGCAGGACATAAACAGTGAGCATCAGAGAAGAAAAGGAGCAGATGAGGAGGACGCAATGAGGAAACGGCGAGATCTTTTCTTGAGCTCCCCATCGGAGAGCTTGAGCTCCAGCTGTGCAGACTCTGAGAGGAAGGTAGAAGAAAGAAGAACTTCTGAACAAGTATTGTGCAATTGTTGATCCTGGTTTCATCGGATTTGTTGCTTGTATCCATCAGGTTCCTGGAGATTTCTCCATCACACAGGACACGCAGAGTGAGAACGTCTCCTCGGAGCATTTGGACTTCATGTTTGCTCGGCAGCAGTGGAAGAAGATGGAGGAACAGGCCAAGGGCAAACCTATTCCAACGCCTGGACTGAGAGTTCAGGAGAGCTTTCAGGGCACTCACTCGTCCCTTTACCCTCCCACCCGCAGCCCGCGACTCAAGCGAAGGTAGGCCTCCGACTTGTTGGTTGTGTTAGAAAGGTTGAGCAATGGAAGTCTTCATGACAAGTTAGAGTTAGAAATGAAGATATGGAAGGAGTTTTTATTCACAAAATCAGACATGGGTTCATCACAGGGACAGCTCATGATATTCCTTTGTCCAAAGGGAAAACCATCTGCGTGGCTCCAGGGAAACTCCCTTGTCCTCCATCTTGTCCCCAAGTTCTGAAGACTCAGGCCTGGATGACTTGTCGTTTCGAAGCACACTGGAAGAGCCCGAGAGCGCGGTGGAAAGAGAGATCCGACTGACATTGGAGCGAGAGGAGCAGCACCGAAGGGAGACGGGGCTCCTTGCACAAGGCCTTGTTCCATCCCGGTAGGTAACTCCGCCACCGTTGAGTTAAATGTGTCGGATGAAGGTAGGTTTGGAAAGTGAACGAAGGTCGGAGGTAGCTTCATGGAGAGAGGGGATGGGAGAGTGTGGAATGGAGGTCGTTCACATTGATCTAAAATTGAGTCTACTTTGTGGGTCATTGCCGGTGGTGTCTGACCTAAAATGGCATGCATTTTTGTCTGAAAAACTGAGTGAATCAGGCCACCAATTTGACCCAGATATGTAGAAGGGTTTCCGCTGGTCACCACCGAGCCCTATGGTGCAGGTTGTTGTTGATTTAGATGTCTTCAGTGCAGCCATGATATGATGCAGACGTGTTTTGCTAGCCATGTTGCTTTACTTGTTGTTGAATATGAACATGAATATGCAACTTTTCTTGCTGTCACTCAGACCGTCCACCCTGCTGACAGGACAGTCACCACCTCGGCCCCCAGCCTGTCGCACCCCGACCCTGTCCATCTCCCCCTCTCCGACCTGCTCCTCCTCTCTTCCTCGGTCTGCCTATCATGAAATGACAGCTAATAATGTCATCATCCTGGAGCCTGACTCCTCCAGCTCCACCACCAGGAACTGCCTCCTCTCCACTGCCATCGGTGGTCTCCCTGAGTGGTCTTCCAGCGTGGATGCCAAGCCCTCTGCCAACATCATCGTGGTAGAAACCTCCAACCTGATCATCCGGAGCGCGTCGGAGTTCTGCCTCAGCTCAGCTCCTCTCAGCGTGGAGACCCAGGAGAGCACCTTCTCGTCCAATCCCTTTTTCAAGCTGCGCTCCCTGAGCAGCCAGTCGCTGGTGGAGCAGGAGATCCGTGTGGTGAGGCAGAGGGAGGAGGAGTGGAGGCGGCAGAGGGAGGAAATGTGGAGGAGGAAGAGAGAAGAGGAGTGGAGGAGAGGGAGGGAGAGCTACGACACTGTGCTTGTGTCTCCGGGGCTGAGCGACAGCAGCCACATAGGTAGGTGTGGGTCACTGGAGGGACATGATGTTTGATGTCCATGAAAGATACAACAGATCTTTATGACAGGGCTATCATTTCTTCAGATTCAGGTTGGTCCTGAGTTTTTTTTCTTGGGCATTTCATTCTTTTCCAGTGGCAGAGATTCCAGATAAGAGCGTGTCCTCTCCTTCATCACCCTCCAGGACTCGCAAAATGGAGCGATCCAGTATGTCATGTGATCACAAGGTTGGTTAATGCATGCAGTTTCTTTATGAACGTTATGTGAAGTGCCACCCAACTTCCTCACCTTCACAGTCATCATGACATTACGACAACAAACTCTATCTGAAGATGAAACTAGGACCAAACTTGACATTTACAACACTAGCTATGTTGCACACATTAGCTGTGGTACAAGTGGACTACTGTTTTCTTGTCCTCCTCACTGGCACTCAGAACCTGCTCAGGCGCTACAGTAGCTGGAAGCATTTGTAAAACACAAGTCACACACTGAGAGGAAACGTGCAACAGCATCATTACTGAATACCAGAATAGCTGTAACCATGGCAACCACAGGACGTTTGGCAGAAATTATGTGACTCCGAAGATGGTTGTTTATTTCATCTGATAAAATTGATCATCATTTGCCCTCCTTCTTCCACTCATCTGTTCCTCATCTATCTTTTCATGGGTCTTAATTTCGCTCTTCTACCCATTTATATATTTCACATTATTTTTTTTGTCTACACAGTGACTGATCCATTCATCCATTCACTGACTTTTACATTAACTCCAACTTTGTCTATTATGTTATGACTGTTTCATCCGTCTACTGATCACTTTTTATTCCCATATGAATGTCTTGTCTCCTGATCCATCTCTTACTGACTGTGTTTGTCCATCCCTTCATCCAACTATTCATCCATCCATCTTTTTGTCTCCTTGCTGTTCATCCATACATCCGTCCGTCCGTCCTGACTGTTGCTATCAGAGGTTTATTTAAATCTCCCGCTGCCTCCAGTTCCCCCCCTCCTTCTCTTGTTTGCCACGGCGGCAAAATGCCATGGCGCAGCGATGGGAGGCATCTTTGCTGGCCAATCAGAAGAAAGAATGAGCTGCGACGCCGCTGCCGTAACGTCCTGGCTACTCTTCCCGAATCACATGTCCAGATGCGTGCGATCCATCCATCTTCTTTTTTTTTCCAAACCCCATTTATCTTTCAGAGCCACAGTTTAAGATTCAGCATTTTAAAACTCCTATTTAGTCCCACTCTGAAGGCCCACACCGGACTCTCCTTCATTCTCACTCATCAGCCTTTCGCACTTTGCTTTCTATAGATGTAAGTGGAATTATTTATTCATATTTATTGTTTCTATTAAGTACTGTAGTGAACTTATGGTTTGAATATAATCATGTGTTTTGGTAGCAATGCAGATCTAGGTCACTTATTCTTTTCATGCAGTCTTGTATTTATGGCAAATACTGCTTTTAAAATAGTCACAAAGAGATGTGTGTTCTTACAAGCAAGTATCCTGATGGAAAACAAGCACTGAAGAATGATATATTATACACCTGAATATTTTTACATTTTTATGTCTGTACGACTCCTGACAGATGAGATGTATTGTATTTTTGCTGCCTAATAATATATGAATTCAGCTGAGCTTGAGAGCGAGGAGGTCTGCTGGAATGTTTTATAGGAATATATTTCAGTGTGTGGATGTGCATGTGCGAGTGTTTGACTATAGCCAAAGGTTTAATGGTGAGAGGGGGCATAACTTCATCTTCAAGGAGCACTGGATTCCTAAAGCTGTACAATTAAGCATGTTTGTGCAATAAAGATTTACTGAAGACATTTGAGAAACTATTTATTTCCACACGGGATATTGTTACTGTTTGCCGTGGACGATTGAAAAATCAAAACAAGGTAACAATTCCCTCAATTCGGTCATTTCTGTTAAAATGTCTGGCACACTGTGATGTATTTTAGTGCTAAATTTGTTGTGTGTTACTCCTGCAGAGTAGCAGTCCATTGACTTTAGTCCAATTCTGAAACTGACCAATTCAAGTGTTACTTTTTATGGCTTACCCATCATCCTGAGGCACGTGGTCAATTTTCCCCTGCCAAAAGAATCCAACACCATCGGTCCAAATGAAGTGGCGTTGGCTTCATGATCAAAACATTTCCTCATACGACTCAAAAAGGTCTTCCACAGGCTTAGATCCGCATCGTCCATCTCAGAAAGAGTCATCTGTACTTCACCAACGTCCACCCATCACTGCCATTCACTCTTGTCCAGAGGCTCCTTCGGTGGAGCTGGAGGATTCAACAGGTCAATGATTTGTCCTTCACGGAGCATCAGAACTGCTTGTCTCAAACTCCATCTGCAGCAATGAAAGAACAGAATATGATTTGGACTCACAGACGGAGAACATTTTTGGCGCAATTTCAAATGCAACCAATCGGTCTAAAGGCAGCTTTCCTCACGTACCGTTGACATAATAGGGGTGGCAGAAGGAGCACCAAGGAAATGCTTAATGTAGAAAAGACGATGGTATTTCACTATGTATCGACCACAGAAGTATAGTGCCGAGTTCAGGGACAAAAAAGTGAAACTTGATCACACTGTGTTTGTGCCTTTAACAGATAAATGAAGATAAACAACTCTAAATTATTTCACATGAATAATATATAATATTTTTAAGTACAGCGTTTTCCTCCCGGTTGTCAAATGTGTACATTTGTAATGAAGAAGTTACACAGGCAAATAAAAGACAATAGTAGAAACAAGCATCCAAACCTACGTTCTGGTCTCAGCATCTCTAGAGGAGGACGTGTACAGGTAAGCTCCAGTCTTTGAACCCGTCACAGGGATCTTCAGCTGCAATTCAGAACAGCTCACGATAACAAATGTACTACAGAGTATTTTCTAGGATGAAGAAATTACCCGTGCAGATTGTGGATCCACCCGGTTGTGCGCGTCAGTCAGGTGGATGTTATGGACTTTTAAAGGCGGTGCTCCCAGCATCTCCATGGCGACTGTGCATGCTTTCAGTTTCTCTATAGCAAATCTGTGGTAGTCGGCGTTGGCGAAGGTTTCTGGTCGAAATGGAAAAAGTAAAGAGTCACATGATGAAAACCTGACAAAAGAAATTGAATTGAAACGTTTTTTTTTAAACATTCTCAATCCAGTGATGTCCAATAAAATTAGTACCAAAAGCTCATTGACTAAGCACAAGACATCCCAGTTCAATAAACGACAAAGGAGACAGCAGTACTAACGATAAACAAATGTTCTAAGATGCTCACTTTGCTGTAGATAGTACATGGTTCCAACCCCACCGCCGGTCAGCGCGGTGGTGAAGATGGCCAGCTGTCCCAGTTTATGAGTGGAGATCCTCATCACGGCTCACTGTCCCTGGTTATATACAAAACTGTGGCGTAAACAGAGTTTAAAAAAAACTCTTTACATATCAGTTATTCGAAATCATAACACATCAGTAAGAATAAAATGACAATGACCTTCAGAATATTCAGCGAATATAACGCGACATTCCCTTAAAATCGATATATAGTTGTATTCGTTAGAAATCCATGTATTCAACGAAATACAATATTCTAATTTCAATAAAATATGTGGACAAATTTACCACACACGGTGTTCGTTGAGATCCTTGCCGGGTCGGTTACTTCCTTATACGTCAGGGCACAGGAGCCAATCAACAGCTTGTGCGTTACTTTTGCATTTGCATGGATCCCGCGGCAAAGGCGGGTGGAGCTTGTATGGTCATGCTCGTTTTCCCTCTCTCTTTTTGCCCCCACACTTTTTGGCTTGTACGGGTTGCTTTAAAAAAATAAAAGAAGTATAATATTTTATGGAAAGATATGTAGGTGCAACTCGAACGTTGATCATCGATGTATCACATACAATGGACTTATTATGAATGGATTCATTATTGTGAAACACAAATACATAATGCTATTTAAAAATGCAGATGTTGTGTTTCTATTAATGAGTTCATACAAAACAATCTTCATATTTTTTGCTGAAACATTTCACGCATCCATAATATCAAATAGACGTTTCTCACAACCTAAAAGAAAATGTAGCTCAGCTCCTTCTTATCAGTGTCCCGCAGCTGGGAGGATCACTGGGGTGTATCAAATGTCGTTATCTGCGAACCAACTGTCACCTCAGTGCCAGAAAGTTGTATTCCTTTCCACTGTGGTGTTTGTTTATATCGCACGTATTGCGACACGAATCGCTGCAGTACCTCAATCCGAACGGAGGAGGCGCAAATGTGCCAACAGTTGGAAAGATTCCACGAAGAAGCAGCCATTCATAAAGCGTTATGTCATCTGCTCTTTTGCTGCATCGACAGTAACGTTCAGTACACATCCAGTAGGTAAGTGGCACGCGTTTGTTGCAGCCCATAATTTTCACCCTTTGCTTTCATTTGAATGTTTTCCGTTGATCATTTGAAGTTGTTACGTTGACAAACTCCAGGAACGTGTCCACTCACCTGCTGCTGACACAAAGCCTTTGCAAACTGAATACATAGATTTCCGCATATCGACTCTGGTCTTGGCTAAAACGCACGTCACGTAACATCACAGTGTCTTTTCTTGTCTCACTGTCATAACGTGGAAATAAGTACTGACGCCTTAAAACACATCGGAGGAAGTTGTGTAACTACCAACGTGTGACTCTTTGGCTCACAGAGTGTATCCAGAATTAAAGTCCATGTACGCAATAATTTTTCTCCAACTGGGTCTGAACTCGTCTTTTTTTTGCGGAATGTTTTTCTTCATCGGCAGCATGTTGGGCGCAGTGGTGGTTGGCATCGGAACCGCTGGGTGGGTCCGGATCAGGGACATGTTGGCGCCCCTTCCTGGCAGCTCTGCGGAGAAACTGACTGTCAAAGGGTTCATATCAAGGTAACACGCTGCATTTTGCTGTTGGTTTATTTACGATCCCAGGTTCTATCATGTTACATACTGTCCATCGTAACTGTTACTGTTCTGTAACGCGGTGTTGTGTGAAAATGTCTCCATCTAGTGGAATGAGCGAAGGCAGCAGGAAGAGGTCACTGACCCTGACTTGTTGATAAGGTGTCAGGTCAGTGAGCGTTTGCTCTGACTGTCCACAGGAGGCGACTGGACAGCCAACAAGGAGTTAGTCAGATCTCAACGGAGGAGGCGCTGAGTCGAGACGACGTTCATGCAGCTTTTATCTGCACAGAAAACGTGACCCACGAGGAGAACGTCAGGTAGTCAAACTCCGTTACGACAAGTTGCCTTATATCCTGGATCTGAGGGCTGCTTCCTGGCTGTCTCTGCAGAAGGTTTCTGGAGGCAGGGAAGCACGTATGTGTGGAGTATCCCATGACCCTCAACTACAAAGCTGCGGAGGAGCTGTGGTCCCTTGCTGAGGACAGAGGTTTGATTCTCCACGAGGAGCACATTGAGCTGCTGACAGAAGACTACAAGCTGCTCAAGAAAGAAGTGAAGGGGAAGCTCCTGCAGGAAGGAACACTTCATTTCACCGGTGCGTGCAGATGGTTATGAGTTTTCTTTGACTTCAGGGACAGACGAATCATTGCTCTGTTTTGCTGAAGGTGGCCCTCTGAAGCCTGGATTTGGTTTCCTAGCGTTCAGTGGAATCGCCCGCCTCACCTGGTTAGTGGATTTGTTCGGTGAACTCACGGTCACCGCAGCAACAATGGTGGAGAACTCTGACAACAACTATAGCAAGATGACAGCCAAACTGCTCACAGCTGACAGCAGGTGAGGAAGACCACGAAAAGAATGAAGTGGATCCAAATATATTTTTCACTTGCATTCAAAAGCATGTTTCTTGTGTGCTTCTGTCTCTCCTAATAGACCACTGACGTGGATTGAGGAGCGTGGCCCGGATCTCCCCAGGACAAAAAACATCAATTTTCGTTTTGACTCCTGTGTTCTGACTCAATTGCCTCCAGCTCCGAGAGGGACCGTGGGCCTCTTCATGCAGGACCTGGTCCACTTCTGCAACAAGTTGTTGGGCCAAGTGAGTCCAGAGGAGCTTCAGAGAGAGAGAAGACGGGTGCTGCACTGCCTGTCGCTGGCTCAGAGGATACAGGACGTCTGTCAGAGATAAAGAGACCAGTCTTCATGTGGAGCTTCTTCATACTTGAATTACGACCATGCCTTTATGTTCCGCCACATCATTGTTTGGTCAGTTTATCCGCAAGTGCTGGGTCTGGAGTCAGGGACTGGAGTGTTTATTATAAGTGCTTTTCATCCTTGTTTTTTCATTTCGGCATCTTTGTTTGATGAGCTGTCAGTCATATATGTGTGCAACTAAATTTCAGGTGGTCTGGCAGTTTATTTCCCAAAGAAAGTGCAATAAAAACAAACAAATTGGGATTCCATGTGTTTTTTTTGTATCAATTAAAGCTCACCATAAATAAAGTAAACGAATAAAAATATGTAGACAGAGAAATAGAGGAATAATGCCTGTCTATGTGTGTATGGGCTGTTTTGCGAATGAAATATATGTAATTGAAGGGAATGACATTATAAACGAAGCTCTATTTTTTAATAAAAAAAAATTGATACAGCATTTGTCTGTTTAAGACTGTACTAAAAAGGGCCTGGCTTCCACTAGGGGGCAGTTTCCGTAGTGTAGTGGTTATCACATCCGCCTAACACGCGGAAGGTCCTCGGTTCGAAACCGGGCGGAAACAGCGTTTTTTCAACGGTGTCCCAAAATAGTACAATAATGCACGTCTGTAATGGTCGTCATGAATCACGTGGTTTTTGAAGACAACATGCAATCGTCTTTAAATATCATACCCGTGGCAAAATATCTCACACAACACCACGAAGCAAACAATGAGGGAGGAAGTACATTCAAGAACTTATATTCGATACGATTCAATTCGACAGAAGCAGAAACAAAACAGTGGCCTTGACACTTCATTGAAAGAATGGCATGCAAGAGCGTCTAGGATTCGCCCACCATCCAACGTCCGACAGTCTCTGTGTCACCTCTGTAGCTCCAAAGTCAGGAACAACACCAAGAGCATAATGTGAGTCAGTATTGATCAGGGGTCTCAAACGTGAGGCCCATGGGCCATTTGTTGCTCTCCTGATGCAGTTCTGTGGCCCATAACTGGAAGTCGCTAAATAAAGTAAGGACCTTTGACCATCTTCTTGATGTGCCCTGTTGTCAATTTACCATCAACTCAGTTTATGGCAGTCATGTATTGATCTCCCAAAAAGTGTTGATACATGAACATTTTGAAAATGGGAGGGTCACTGGCGGGACCAAACTTGGCCTGAGTGTTAGAGCAAAACAATCTGTCTGAAAACAAAGTGGCCTGCTGCCCAACACCCTGTCCACTGCTGAAGATGATACTGACCTGCTGGTCCTGGAGGATAGTGACCACCTTGTTGCGAATCTCTGGTCTGGTGACGACAGCATGGGTAGGGACAATCGCAAGGTGACAGGAATCATAATCTGTGATCGGAACTGGACCCTTCCCCGGGCAAATCAGCTCATAGTCCTCTGCCTTCACATTCACAGCCCAATTTGGTCTACCACCTGGAAACAAATCTGTTTTTGCCCAGCTCACAACCCACCCATCATGCAGGTGACATCTTCCCTTCTTCTCCGGGGACAATAGAGAGGGGTTGGACTCCAGGTGTACACTGTACCATGGGAAGGATTCTATACTATGACAACCACACTGCATTACAGGGCTCCAGGAATGTTGTTGGAGAAATGGCATCCAAGGTTCAGTGCATTCTGTGAGATAACTTCTCCCCTTTCTCCCCTACTAACTTGCACATCGGACTCCTCGTGGGACCCCCTTCCACCTGTAGAAATTCTCTGGCTGTTGCAGGCTCTTTGTCTCATGGCTATGGTCTTCCAACTCTCCATTGAGAGCCAGTGAGAAGCAGAGATTGTGGCCCCACCACTGAGGGGGCACAGCTATCTTGCTAACCCCTCTTTGGGTTTCATCCAATCGCAAAGGCTTTGCACACCTCGGAGAACAATGGTTACATACAGGCAATCGTTCTGCAAGAATGTGCCAAAAGGTGCTTGAGTTTGTTAGTGTCGACTGCCTCGCCTCTTTTTCTCCTTCCCTTTGCATGTGTCCTGACCACCATATTACTTTCCATTGTACATTTATTTTACTCTATATTTCTCACATTGACAGCCATGTGTATTGTGGGTTTCTGTTCTGTGCATACTGATAGTAGTTTGTCAGTTCTGCACAGGTTTTTCTCCTGGTTTGGTGACTCTCTCGATTCTCCTTTCTGTCTGTGTTACTGTTATATTTAATAAATTCTACATATATTAATAAATGCTCTTGGGTTTTGTCTAGTCTGAGTTTGTGGCAATAAACTGTGTAAATTTACGTTTTACATCACGTTTTCTTTCTTTCTTCCTTTTTTTAAAAGCCAGTGACGTCCTGAACAGTTGTGTGTTTCACAAAGGCAACGTCTCCTGCCCCTTCAACCAGACACCTGGAACAACAATGCAACACTGAAAAACAAGAGCTTCTCGGGGGGCTTCTAAGCATCTTATGCAAATGTTTTTGGAAAACCAAAGAGGTGTTAAAAATAATGTCATCAAAACAAATACTGTAGCAGAAAAAACATGCCAAGTTAGAAATAAGGAAAAATATTGTTGGGGGATAAATGAATGTTTGCACATTGCATTACGAAAGAAATTTTCAATTAGCAATTTTATCCTTATTTTATCCAAAAAGGTTCTATAACCTGACTGAGGATTGAAATGAAAAAAAATACAGTGAGTATATTTTTTCAAATTCAAATAAGAATTTAAAGCTGCCTTCACAAAAAACAGCACCAAACAGAGCAGATTATATAAGTCATCACTTAGCAATGCTGAAGAAGACAAGAGGTGCAGCTCAGTGTCTTCGCACCATGAATGTGTCACAGTAGCGGTTTTCCCTCTATAACATAACAACACATGACACTTGACATGTGGTCAGGCACATGACTCACTGAAATCACAGTCAGTGGTCTGTTTGTGGATTTCGCCCATGGGAATGTTCCAACCAGCAGTTCTGCCCAGTCCCGTGTGGCACGATCTTTTTCCTTTCAGGTTGTTCCACGTCACGCCTGAGCCCTTCTTTACCACGGCAACAGCGTAGTAAGAAGAGAAGGGACCTGTGTGAGAGGAGGGGGTCATGCATACAGAGGAGGATATGTTAAGAGTGTAGAGTTTGGAGACATGCTGGGCACGTCTCTTACCTGCAGGGTTGTTGCACAGAGCTGAAGAGAAAACACAGTTTAAGTTAAGAGATGTTGCGTGGATGATCACTGTGAAGAGGTTTTCACCTTCTTTGTACTCCTCTGCCATGGCAGGAACCAAACCACACTTGCCAGCTGTGAACACCTCGCCACCGTCCACTGCCATGGCATCGGCCACCGAGTGCTAGGGGTCAGCAAAGATGTCAGCACGGTCGGAGTGAGAAAAGAGTCACGACGGAAATGGGTCTGGAGGTTTACCACAATCGAATTCAGACAGTCTTGAACTGAGTTGGCCTTGTAGCACTCGATGGGGTTGTGGTGATGCGTGAAACTAGCGACGTGCCATGTAAAGCACTTGGCTGACTCAGCGTCACCCACAGTGCACCATTTGATCGCAGGTGATTCACTACCCACATGGGACTCTGGAAGGAGAGTGGAAGCAGCAGAAACACAAAAGTTAGGTCAGATGTCACAACACTTTGAGCAGTTAGGGAATTAAAAGTGCAATGAAACAGCAAACACATAGTTCCTAAATAAATAGATATATTTTTTAAATTTGTTTCGGTAAAATTAACCAGGATAATTGGTGGTTAGATGAAACACATTTGGGTTAGGGGTTAAACAAACGGCACTGCATTCAATCAAAATAAAAGTCAGGCCATTTACTATCGTGGGATTAAACCATTAAACAATGAAGAGGGGATTTAAAAAGAAAGAAATAACTTAATAACCCAATGAAAAGTTGTCTGCAAAAGTGTAATTCTTGTTCTTCTTCTTATTATTATTATTTATAATAATAATTATTATTTAATTTTAATTTTTTGTCTATTATTTGGGGGACAGGCATACACAGTAATGGACATAGATCAGAGGAGGCAAAGAAGAGAGTGCAGGCAGGGTGGCACGGGTGGTGACCGTGTCTGCTCTACAGACAACAGGGAACTGTAAATGCAGGAATTCCTGGTCCACTGATCATACTGGTGCACAAGACACGTGGCAGCTAGGATGATAACAACAACAACAAACATGGAGGAATCCCTGAACAAAAGCAAACAAAAGCATCTGTTTGCTTTTGTTCAGGGAGGTTTTTCATGTTTTTCACTACACAATGGCCAGGGTTTCCTACATGACAAAAAAACAAAACAAAACAGAAGTTTTGCGAGATCTTGCAATACTGTGACGTTCTGGGTTTATGCTACTGTTCCTTTAAGAGTTCAATGGTAACAAGTGAGTGAGGGTGGAGTGAGATGCTGCACTGGGGGTGAGAGAAAGTTCTTTTTTTTGGGAGTTGTTGAGGAGAGCGAGGAGCTGTTTTCTGGAGACCACTACACAGTGTTCGAGTGAAATAAAAGAAGAAACTAAACTACAGAACGGCTGTTTTTGTCTACTACCAGCAGACGCTACAATACTTTTGCAAGATCTGACGGCGTTCAAAATTCAATTCAATCAAATTCTGCTGCGAGAAGTAGAGGAGTCATGGAGGATGACCTGACACTGATTTAAAAACCATGCTTGCGACGAAGCACAGGCTGTATGTCCTCATATTTTAGTCCAATTTCAAAATAATCTCTCGCAATACTTTTGCTAGATCTCTTTTTTTTTTGGTTATGTCCCCTTAGGGGCGCCGTAGTTTCCACTACTCTGAATGTATTTGAAATCCTTATAACGTTGAAATTCTGATACAAATATTAAGACATGAAAAGAGCTTTAGTTGAAATAAGGTGATATAAAAACTTGAATATAGCCACCATAGTGATTTATTGTGCTGTTATGATGCTGATGCTAAACAAACAATATTTTGTTGTTTAAATGTATGTATGGCTCCATCATTTGATTCAGTAATATACCAAATTCATTCAAATTGAAAAATGTGGCTTCTTGTGGCAAATATTCTGATACCATTAAACTGCGATTAAAATCAAATTTTCGAATGAACTAGATTCATTTGTTTAATCGAATCCCCCCCTACAACAAACCTTTATTTAATGAATGGATGATGCTGAGGTAGTCAACACCCAGTCAATGACGGCGGGAAGGGGCACCAGCTTTAGGGTGGAGTCCTTGAACATCAGGTTCTTGGCAGGTGCATAAGCTACAGAGGAGAAGAGATTGAATCCCTTAAAAAAAAAAAAAAAGTAGGCAATTTAAATTAGTTTTGTACAGCAGTTTGCGTTGAGTCATTTTCTTTCCCACACGTGGGAATGTTTTTCTATATCTTAATACATGTATCTTGGATTTTCGCTCAGTATGTGTTTGTACTAACCTGGACTGACTGTAGGCTGGTCCAGACACGATGGGCCAACTCTCTGCGGGTGACCACAGCATGAGCAGGAACTCTCTCCAGGTGGCGGCGCTTGTACTCATTGATGGGAGCTCTGGTGTTGTACTTGCACAGGAGCTCATAGTCAACCATCAGAGCGTCTGAGGAGAACATCATTCTGTTATGTTCTCAACAATCAAAATGCTTTTCAAAACGTCTCTTTGTTTCCCAAATGCACAACTTCCAGCTGTTTATAAACCTGATGCGCCTCTAACTTGACCACACACTGTCACCACAGAACAGCTAACGGCTAACGTGACATCTCACTTCAAAACTTTTGCAAAATGTTTGCTTTGTGGTTTAAAAGTTGGCGAAAAACTAAATGCACAACAAAATAAATGTGCTCCAAAATGTGGAGAGAGAAGGAATAATTGTTTTTACGAAGCGAGTTCAGCCAAAGAAGACAGTTATTGCATAAATAAATCATAATATATGTTGTCATATTGCCAGCCCCTTTCTGGAGACATTTGAAACAAATACATTTTCTGCTATTTGTTTCAAATAACGTGGCAAAATAACAACCAAGCGTCAGTAGCTGCAGTTTCTCACAAATGAAAAAGTATTTTCTATAGGACTTTAAGCACAAGTGCAGTTTGACCCAAGTTCCTTTGATGGTGAGCCTCAGGATTTTTTCAATGAACCAAGGGTGTCGTGGCTAGAAAAAGGTTTTTTTTCAACCTTCAACACAGTGTTTTTCCACTGACCTAATGAAACCGGAGTTCTATGAATGCATGCTCCGCCCTCTAACTGACTGCCCAACGACCATCATTGTGGTTTTTAACCACTAGCTTTTATGAAACAGACTTATGAAATAGAAATACTGGTTACCCAATGTAACCCCGGTTCTATGAATATGCACGTTGCCCTACAACTGGCTGCCCTGCAGAAATATGGAACTACAGTGGTACCTCGGTTCTCAATCACAATCTGTTCCAGACGGCCGTTCGAGAAGCGATTGAAATCCGAATGGATTTTTCCCAGAATGAATGGAAAAAGAAATAATGCGTTCCAAGCCTTAAAATAGGCTTTTGTAGGAGTGAATGTAGAGTGTCTGCTGCAGGTGCGCTGTTCCTCTATGTGTGTGGCCGCTGCATGTGGGAGGGGTTGCCCAGTGAGTGAGGTCTCTCCAGAAGTGAAGAGGTGCCCGGTGCGTGTCCAGCTCTGAATGTGCGCTTCTGTGCAGTTTGGCTGTGACAAAGTCATAAACCAAGTCACGCTCTGTCCCAGACTCGCCTCATCCCTGTCCCAGCTCCAGCCCACAACAGGACATCAAACCCTGGAGTGAGCTCTCCAGCCTTGGAGGTGTGGAGAGTGAGCACCTCCCCTGTGACACTCTACCACGGTCCAGTGCGGAGACAGGAAAGGTTTTACACCTCAATATGAAGAAAAAACAGTCAGTAAATGTAGCTAACGGGACACGTCTGCATACAGAGGCTGCGTTATACACAATAACAAAGCGCATCGTGGGTCAGCGGATCGGTCCGCGCGCGTTATATTTTTCCGGCTGTTTTCGGGGGCATTCGAGTTCTGGATTTTCGTTCAAAATCCGAAGCAAAAAAATCTTGAAATTTTTGTTCGAACTCCGATTTGTTCGAAGTCCGGGACGTTCGAAAACCGAAATACCACTGTATTTTGAATTCCCAAAATACCAAAATCGGCACTGTGCTGACAATACACATAGCTATTATTGGTGCAACTTGAGTCAAAAGACGACAAACGTCAGAGTCAGTGTAATATGACCCACTGTACAATCAAAAGAACTGACAATAATCCAGGATGCCTCTGCAGCAATGACAAAAGGTCCAAATGGTGCAGAGATATCACAGATGCCGTAACATTTCAACTCAAACATGACATTGTCTTCAGTTTTTAGCAGAATACTAGCTTATGCTAGGATACAATTGGATACAATAAATCCAGCAATAGTTCATTACACATGCACAGATGTGGTACTGACCTGGTAGAGTGAGGTGATCCACAAACGCCAAATCTCCAGCTCCATCTTCCAGACACCTGTTACCATCGATCTGTTACTCTTAGTCTAAAAGAAAGAGCTAAAGTTTTCAGAGTGAATCACGCGGCACTGACTTGAAGGCGCCTTCGAAGCCGTAGTAGGGCTCCCGGTGCGACATGGAGCAGTCATTTTTGCACAGCTGACACAGTCTGTGGACCCTTGCCCCGGTACACAGCTGGCTTGGACGAATTTGCTCACAGCTGAAAATAAGACAAACAACTGAGCAAGAATTGGACTGCGGTTCGGTTGATATCAAATGCTGGTGACCACTGGAGGTCCTTACCCTCCTCAAGTGAACTCTCTTCTACTCCGTCCCACGTCAAAATGCCCATTGACAGCAGTGTTCCCACAGGAATGTTCCAGCCAGCGGACTTCCCGAAGCCAGTGTGACAGGATTTCTTCCCCTGCAGCTCTCTGATGCCAAACCCAGAGTTTTTCTTCACCACGACAACAGCATAGTAACAATGATCTGAGACTGATTCATGACAACATTCATAATGGTTACAATTAGAGGATCAAAACATGGTAAAAAAAAGTATGTTTGAGTTGCAACATTTTAGTTCAAACAAGTTCAAAGTAAAGCGCAGAAAAAAAACCAAGGAAACCAAAAAGGCAGCAGAATGGACACGCACACACAATCTAATAGCTGTCAAACACGCAAGTTCTTCCTCATGAGAGGAAGAACTTTACCGGTGGACGCAAAGTAACCATCTGGCAAAACAGACTGGAACCAAGGTGTTGAAATCAGTGTAACTTGATGAGTGGATGGGTTCCAGTTGCGCTGCTGTGAAGGTGGACAGTAAACAGGAAAAGAAAACAACACAAGAAAAAACGAATATAACAAAATAAAAGCACACGAAGAGTCAGAAGATACCTGCCAGGGTTGGAGTATTTGAATGACCGAGTTAACTAAGACGTGCTCATTACAATATTCAAAAACTTTTTGCATGCAAAAGCTGCTCACTTGTATCTGCACTTTTGTTTGTTGACAATTTGAAATACATTTTGTACTTTGTTAACCAAAGGTGTCGTCATTGTGTCGTAAAGAAAGTCTGGAAATAAAGTTAGATAGTCCCAATGGCCACATATGAGGACATTGGTTTTTGTGAGAACCAGTAATTGTATAAAGCTAAAATTTTATATTTACGCTAATTGGGTCCCTCTGGCCCCAAATAGCAAGGAAAATATAAGGATACAGAGACAATCGTCCTCATATGAGGGCATTGGTTTTGACATGGTTCAAGAGCGTATAAAAAGCTAAAATTGTATTTCAACTAAAATGAGGTCCTACTAATCCCAAACAGAAAGGAGAAATAAAAAATGAACATGAAACAAGAACCTGAGTCTGAGGAGGTGAAGATGTATATGGTAATGATCAGCGTGTCTAAAAACCAATAAAAGGGGCTTTTCACACGGCAGACTTTGTCTTGGCGGGATCAGATCCGATTCCCGAAAGTGATGTTACACAGGTTTCACAGCCAAAATAAACATAGTTGTCATTTTCATGTGGAGCAGAAGAGTGAGAGACTTTGCTGAAGGTCAAGTGATTTTTATCAGTCTAATACAGAGCCAGATGTCTCAAGGATAAATAAATGAATCAGAAAATGAGATTCAAGTTTTTTTTGTTTTTTTTTATTGCTACAAATGCACTGCGGCATTACCCACTGTTCTCAGATCGTCTGTACAGCAACTAAAGCCTTTATAGCATACACTCTCGTGTCGGACCAGGACCTTAAGACCACTTGGCAAGGGTAGTGTCCAACGGAGTCGGCCTGGAATCGTACAGGTACTTTCAAGCAGCCAGCTGTAGTGTAAAAGAAATGCAATACATTTTAAACAACATTTTTAAAAGGCTCAAAATTCACAAAATATACGATAAAAAACTGTCAGCAATCTAGTAACAAAATGGAAACACACAGTGACCGAGAAAATATGCATCTAACTGTATTATTACACCTAACAATACTGTAATTAAGAAGAGGTTTTTAACTTTGTTTTCTACATACCGGTGGATTTGTCCCATGAAATCTTGCTGTCATCTTTTACCGGTATTGTGACAGTTTTGGGCAAAGTGAAGTACTTTGGTGAAGAAACCTCCACGTTGTACACTCTCTCCTTACTGATGCAGAAGTACTTCATCTTCTGGAACTAATATGAAGTCAGAGGACGACGTGAGTGACCATGTGGGATCTCAGAAACCGTCTATTGTCTATTCAGAATCCCTGTAACCTCAGTCATCTGTGTACCTGCTTGTGGAACTTGCGTGCCGCTGTGGTTGCCCTCAAAGTGCTGCTGTGTAAAGTGTGTGTCAGCATCCGGCGTCTGTATTCGTCCGCGCTCATGCAGAGCTGGCCCCACATGGACAGAGCCTGCTCCCACGCCATGTTGACCAGCGGCACGCTCATCATCTCCTCACAGACCTGACCCACAGTGCAGCAGAGATGCAGCACTGGCCATGATTCATGGATAGTTAGTTGACAAAACAGCTCAATAGTCAGTAGCGCAGTGGGTGAGCATCCCTCACCAGCGTTGTCCTGGACAGCAACTGAGCTTGAACTCGGTTTCAAGGTGAAAAGAGAAGGAGTGGGCAAATGGGCCGTTGCCTTTATCAAGTAGACCATATCACCAACCTGCACAAGCACAAACTTAAACATCAAGATTGTAATGTGACTGGACATGTCATAAAAGCAAGCATGCGGAACATTATTTATTATTGTATTTATTATACAAGCAGCTTCATGTCTATAAGGTTTCTATAGTGCTGCATTTATTATTAGGGCAGTAAAAATAACTCTTCATGATTTATTACGATTGTGATTCAAAATTACCATATTTTCCGCACTACAGAGCGCACCAGAATACGAGCCGCACCCACAAAATTTATGAAGGAAAATAGATCTTTTTCGTACATAAGCCGCACCAGTCTATAAGCCGCAGGTGCACTGTTGCTGTAGAAAATGCATGAGAATCACTTCTAGTGATCCTCTAGTTCTACTTTTGAAAACGGGGTCCAGTATCAAGACTGACTCATGAAACAATCTCGGCAATGTTCTGAACTTGAATCATGAACTCCTCACATCTTGTTTATATTTAAAGTGTTCAAAATGCACTGTTTTCACCCTCCAGTAGATTGTCTCTGTTGGCAAAACAGCGCAATTTGAGCACTTTAAAAGTAAATAAAATGCCTGTGATGTCAACGGTTTGATGTGGGGATGAGAGCAATATTGTTGCCAGCGTGACGCTCTTTAGACTGTATAAATGAGGGATGCTCCGAGAGACAGGGAGAACACTCTGCGAAAGCAACTGTCTTCAACCTCTTTTATGAAAGTTCCCACTCTGGACGTTTGCAAAAGTTTCAGATTGAGGTGGCCAAAGAATGCTGCATCTGACACACGAAAAACACCAGCGGATTCGGTCGATTCCGTCTTAAAACAACACCTGAGAAAGGCTGGCCATCTGGCTTATTTTTTCGTCAATATGCTTAGCGTTCCGAATGTCACACTCAGACTGGGGAGTTTCTGCGAGTGACCACAGCTTCCTGCAGTTTCACCTTCATGGGCACTAAAACTGGTGTTTTAAATATCGTATTGAATTTGTGGCGTCGACGCCTTTTAACATGCATGTGCTGCAGGATGCAAACTTTACATGACAGAAAAGAGATCAGCCGAGATCAGCCTTTCATAATTGGTGGCCGATCGATTGGAGCATGCCTAGTAAAAATCCATATATTAGCCGACCGTGAGAAAAAAGTAGCGTCTTATAGTCCGGAAAATACAGTATTATTATTATTAATATGGATAATAATAAAACAATTTTGAAAATCCTGATGCTTGGAAAAGGATTACTCGTCATAATAATGCCTCCGGTAGCATCAAGCTCTGATGATAGAAGTGATCCAAGCTCACAGCTGTGACGGGACAAGATGACCAAACTACCTGTGGGCACACCAGCAGCACAGAGCAGTACTTTTTCCCAGGCGAGAAGGGAAGAAAGTAAATGGTGAGTGTGTCCTCTTGTCCTGACTTCAGATAAATACACTTGACTGCACTGATGAACTCGCTGTCATAATGGTCTGCAAGCATACAACATCCACTGTGACCACTGGGAAAACCATTCACTTTAGCAGGGGAACCAACCAGGATCCAGGTTCTCGTCCTCCGTCTCATCCTTCTGGTTCTCTTCTGACGTCCCATCGGCACTGAAATCACAACCAAGGATTGACTGTCACAGCGAGGAGGAGAGCTCCGAAAAAGTATCTCCAAATAATGACTTTTTTGGAAGTGCACTGCAGGGAGAAAAGGACTACCCATGGATTTCAGGTGCTTTTTCTTTGTCTAAATCCACACTCACTTGGAAGAGCTCTTAAGGTTGTGTTTCAGCTTATCAGGCTCCAGAGGGTTAAAACTGGACTCCACCAGTATGATCCTGGAAACACACATAAGTCACTTGTTGTTCATACAATGTTTGAAAGTCTCGAATTGTGCACATCCACTGACTTAAACATGGCTTCTCTCTTCAGGTGGTTGGCAATCGGTACATGGACCACGCTGAGTGTGTAACAAGAGGAGACATACTTGAGAATGTTCTGGGGAAGAAAAAAGTAGACGTATATATAAATAAATTCCGATATATACAACTATACTCCAAAAATGTATGAACTAAAAAACTAGCAGAATATGCAGGAAAAGTGAACAAGTGAGTGGTAATATCGTCTTGGATGGAATATTAATATGAATTAAATAATGAAAATGTAATATTAAACATGAGCAGAACAAAACAAACAACATTCCAGACCTAGTTTCTCCCATAAACCTACGGAACTCACTGTGGGTGTGATCTGAGTGACGCAGGTGACGAGATTGAAGGATAAAGTCGCGGCACTGGCACCAGTTGTAGAGGTGGAAACCAGCAGGAGAACGGCCTCTTTTGGCTGCAGGTAGGAGAAGGCGAACTGGACGGTCAGATGCGCGCTCCCTCTGGGGAAGATCATCAGTCAAGATTGAGGGAAGTGATGAAAAAGGCTTCACACTCTATTATTAGCTACTGTATCTTCACATGGGTCTGTATCAATAAGATCGAGAGACATCCATTCTGACTGTGTCACTACCCCACAGTTAGACATGAAGAAAACATATCCAAAATACACAAATAATATATCCATCGAAAAACTACACCCATAAAGGACAACACAACACCATAAAAACACATGATGGCATGATGTTGAGGACTATATATATATATATATATATATATATATATATATATATATATATATATATATATATATATATATATCCACTATGGCAATTGGAGTTGAATTGAATTGTAAACCCTTACTTGGGAGGAACGGAGATGTTTGAGCCTTCAGGAAGGGAGAAAAGTTTGGCATCCTCCCCCAGCAGCACAGCTCTGTATTTGAGAGCTTTAGAGGACGGGTTTGTTAAATTCACCTGCGCCACAAGAAATACGCCGAAGAATGAAAACGATTGCATCAGACTTTTTAAGCAAAATAGACAAATAAATAAAACGGTTTCTGAACAACAGAGTTCCTAACAAGAATTACATCAGTCACTGAATTATCAACAAAATAAATAGATGAATGTTTGGCAGCCACTGGTGACGCCTGTGTGATGGTGTGTCATAAAAAATAAGAAACAACAACATTAAATAAGAGCAGATACAAAAAATACCTGCATTAATGAACAATATATTATTGAAATATATTCTGGAAAAGTCACAAAAGAAAGAAAGAAAAGCCAGAGTCCGGCCTACAGGCTTCAGACCTGCTTTGTGAAGGAGTCATGCAGGGCGCCTGATAGTGTGATGGTTTTCTGCGGCAGGTACTGAGGCAGCCTCTCATACAGGTGGACACACAGCATCAACATTTGGATTGGGTTTGGATCCGACAACTCCGTGGCCTAAAAAAAAGACAAGGCATGCAAGTCGACTGAGCCCCTGCCATGGGATGAGCGCTCACTGACTTGTACGTCCATGTTGAGGGAGAGTTTATTGAGTGCCCGGGTCACAATGATGTTATTGTGCAGGATCTGCTCCACACTACGAGGTGTGGTGTACATCCTCTGGACATGGCTTCGTATCTAAGGCAGAAAAGGCTGTCAGACAAATCAACATGGAGGAAAGCTTTTCCTTTGCATTGCCACTAATATGGCATTTAAACTTGACGCTTTTGCGTCTCAGTTTTATGTCACATCCTGAAGAAAATTTGGGATAATTTGACAGCTTTATTGAGGTCATTAAAAATGTACGCTTCACAATTAATAGTGGGAGAAACGCTTCCTAGTCAGTCCTGACATACTGACCATATATGGACAGTATGCAGCCAGAAGAGATCCTATCACCAGCCCATCTGTCAAGTCCAAGTCAAAATTCATGATGCAGCGGGCCGATGGAGCACTTCCTGTGACGAATAAGGGAATTGGTCATTCATTTCTAAACAGCAGTCACTGAGCAAGTATACTGACCAGCAGGCCACACCAGCTCCCTCACGCCCTCGTAGGTCACGTTGAGCCAAGACAGCAGCTTGAGCTCGTGGGAAGAGTAGACGTTGCTGACCAGCGGCTTCGACCTGAAGCCGTCTTCACCATGTTGCACAACGGTCGTCTCACCTCCCTTTAACACACGATGAAGCACCAGAACCTGCAGAGCAGCCGTGAATGATATGAGTGGGTGAGATGTGTGTGGAGAAGTCAGTCCAGTCAAGGCTCAGTGATCCACTTGTCACACCCTGTGAATAGTAAAAACCAAATACATAATACAAACAATAACAGTACAGTATAATCTTTCACCACAAACAAGAAAAAATGAAAATAAATGAAATGTAAAATTAGCAGTTGTAGGTCTGCATTTATTATTACATGGATGAAATGTGCATTAACTGAATCTATCTATCTATCCATCCATCCATCCATCCATCCATCCATCCATCTAACAGGTATTTAAAGTGCAAGACAACGTACACATCAGTTGCCCAAGGGAAAAAGAATGTCCATCCTCCATCAGCATGTATTCCAAGACGAAGAAGAGCCAATTTCACCAAGGCAGCAAATCTTACCTTAAATATCTGGAGCATCAAATCAGTCCATGATCTCTTGCTCAGAGACTCGTAGTCAATTTTGCTGTAGTCCAGCCCACCTTCTTCTGTCTTGGACTTCAAGAAAGAAAGCAAAGAATTCTCATGAATGAAACTACATGAAACACTGAGTTAATGACTCATGTCTCATGTCATGTCTCATCGATGATGACTGAGAAACATTTTACATCTTCCTCTTTAGCATCCACCAACATGTAAAGAGAGTGTGCTTTCTCTTGGACGAACACTGCAGAGAGCACCTGATCAACTTCAGTAGCAATGCAGTGAGCCTGCGCAGAATGTTGCGTGAGACAGGTGGGAACCTCCCCCCACCTCATACTATAGTGTAGTGATGGGTAGATGAGATTTCATGAAAGAGACATGAGATGTTCAGAGGCCACCAGATGGAACTGTCTGCTGTAATGTTTGGACTTAAACAACTTATTCAATGAAACCTCACATTATTTCTGAACCAAGGGCGCCATCTAGTGGCCTCTGAAAAATAGGACACTGCTTCATCAACCCTGCAATACTGTTTCATGATACCTCTTCGACCCACCACTACTATCTTGAATTCTACTGCACTGAAACTGTTTCATTCTTCTTAGCAAAGCATAGAAATGCAACGTTATAAACATAAAATAGCATTGTTAGAGACCACAGCTTCCCTTACCTGGAGAGAACACCAATGCTGGAACTCATCTTTATCTAGTAAGTACTCCGGACGGATGTGGGACAAAGAGGCACCTTGAATCCTGAGGAGTCAGATTAAACATGCAAAAAAACACTATAAACTGCTATAGAATACAAACATTTCAGATATTACTCACCAAAGACACCATGGAACTCATTGGAAGAACAAAATTCATGGACATTATGAGCATAGGTCGCCTTCAGAACCGTCATGAATTACTTCTCATTTTCACCCTACTTTAGTAAGTGCAGTATCGCAATCTCAAGGCTGTCACCAGTGAATAGGACTTGAGCATGTTTCAAAAGCAACCTACATTCGGCCAACCCCTTGTGATACGACCCCTCTCCAAGTCTTTATTTGGCACCATTTTTGAGATTGTACGTATTAAAACAAATCGGAAACATCGAAACCAGGGGCTAAAACATAACACATCATGGAGGTGGACGTGAGCATGACAGTTTTCGCCATTCACAGAAACAACCTGAAAGAAACATCGTAATGACTGAAGTCCGTTGCTCACTCAAGACGGACCACGTGAGGATGGCTGCAGATTAAAGAGAGATTTACTTCTCATGACTGAAAAATCCTGGTGGAAACGCATCCTTGGGACGGGCAAACTTCCCAGATCATTATATTTCGACGCATTAAGACCGTTACCTAAGGAACTCGATCATCGTTTCATGGTGCTTGAGCAGCTGGCTGGTGAGTTCCTTGGTATCCTTGGAGAAAGTTGGCCAGTGGGGAACCCCAGGAATCAGTTGTCCCACCAGGTAGTTAACTATGTCCACAACAGACCTATGTGTGAAAACGAAAAGACATTTTAACGCTAAATCATTGCGAAATGCAGTCAGGAATATTCATGCATGACCAGACCTGGTGTCTTTATTTTGTCTGACGGGGTAGTTGCGACCACCAAAATCCCTTATTTGAGCCTTAGGCACAACTCTGATGAGGAATGACATGAGGGGAAGTAAATAACAAATGAATGGCACATGAACGTAGTTCAGTAGTAGTTGAGTACCTCCTCAGTGTGGTGGGTATAGAGACCGGTCGTGACCCACCGGGATAGCCGAAGAGGCCAAACCATCGCTCCACAGCCAGTAAGACTTTGTGGCAAAAGACCCCCTCTTCTGTATCAGCAGCAGGGAATTGTGGGATGGAAAGATGAGCTGATTTTCTTCCAGTCAGAGCGTCATCCTCATCTCTACTGCCCTGGCCTCGGGAGGACTCTAAGAAGACCCTAGATAGCACCTTTCTCCAGATACAACAAACAACATGTTGCATACAAACCTTCCACTATCTCACCTGAAATGGTGTCTTTGTTGGTTGAGATCTGATCGAAGAAGGACGAGGAGGATGAGGAGCGACTGGAAGCTGGGATGTTTGAGTGGCCAAGCTGAAGGTTGGCCTCGACATTCTCAGGTGCTGGAAGACAACACCCCATCGGCATGTTCACAAGAAGACTGTTTCAGTGCAGTTACGGCTGCGGTGTTGTTTACCGTCTTTGAAAGCGATCAGCAGCTTGGAGTTATGCTCAGCCAAATAAGGCCAGAGTGTTAACAAACAATTGTCACTCGTAGCACACACTTTGACCTTGAACCTGAGAAGGGAAAAAAAAATTCACACGGACACAAACGCGTAAGTTAGCTTTGCAATTACATCTCTCAAAAATATCTTTTTCCCTCACCTGTTATTGAACTGGTCAGTGAAAGTGATGGTGCAGCACACTGACAGAGGCGCTGCAGAGTAGAACGTAACTAGACATTTCAAAGAGGAGCGTCGCTGGAAAACAAGCTGATTAGGAAAATGGCACAGCCAGTTTTATTGCACTGCAGTCATGTAACTATACCTGCTCATTCGGAAGAAAAGCATTCCCCTTTAAAAAAGAGACTGACACCGGCTGTATACTTGTTCCATTTTCTAAAATCAGGTCTTCAACCTCTGCTGATATAGAAGTTGCACTGAAATACATTGTGAACACTCATATTAGACGTAAAAAATAAATAAACTGACAAAAAAAAAAAAACAAAGTCATGATGTATTGACCCACTCTTTGTATCCAGAAGCCAGAAGGGTCAGCTCTCTGGTTGCTGAGGTTTTTGGTGGGACTGGATTGAGCAGAAGCTGGGGAGGATGGATGGAGATACTGGGCAGCTGGAGAGAGATTGTGATGGACAGCTCACGATACGGCTGTTCTTGCTCTCTGGCTGTCTCCTCTTCTCCCAGGTACAGAGACAGACAAAGTCGCGTCACCCTGCCTGCCAAGAAGGCCAAGACTTGTCAAACAGAGGGCAAATATTGATACTCTGGGCTGAAAAAGACATCAACATTTGTTGTTCTTTTGTAGTTTTCCATCCTCAGGGTGAAAAACTGGGTCACGTCATATACATTTTTTTCACAGAATCAACTGAAATAATAAGTTTGAGATGAGTTCTTACTTGCTGTGATCACCTCAGGCCTGATCCTAACCACCAGGGTAGTGGACTGACCAGGGCTTAGCACGCCACATGATGGTGATATGACACAGGGCGCCTCCGACTCTTCACCAATATCTGGTTCTGTTGCGATTCTGCCACCGATCCACCACTTCATGTTCTCACCAACAATGTACCCACACACACTCTCGTCGTACCACGCTCTCAGCTCCACGGTCTGCAAATGGAGTGCAGTGAAATAACAGCAAATAAAGACAGAAAGAACTGTTCTCAAGTCATGAATCTCAGTGAGAGGGAATGATACCTGACTACACAGGCCGGAGTCTTGGGGCATGTCTGACACCACGTGGAAATGTAGGTTGGATGGGAACATCTCCAAAGGAGGACACAACACTATTGCTGTAGCAAAACATCAAGCTTCAACTTAGACGACGACACTTATATGTGTTATATGGAGAAGTGTCGCCATCTATTGGCTGTAAAATTCACCTGTCACTTGTATGGTTGGGGGTTCATCCAGTTGTTTGGCATTTTTCTTACTGCTTCCAACATTGTGTGACGAACTGGGCAGTGGAGGAACAATGGGACATCTGACTCCGTTGATCATCAATGGAAGGTCAAATTCGTAGGTGGCTGGCTGCAGGAGACATTTCTGATCACTATCTGGATGTTTGCCAGGTGTCTAGTACGAGACAGATTTAAAGCTATTTTGATGTGATTTAAGAAGACAACTCACCTGAGAGGGGGTAAAGACAAGCAGACCATGTATCGTCTGGGACCCATTAAGCACCACTTTGGTTACACTTGCCGCTTTGTCCACTGAAAACATGTTTTATATCATTTGTGTGTTGAACCTGCTGTTCTGTGAGTAGGAGCACATACTTGCTGAGGGAAACTGCAAGGAGAAGTCTGGGTGTTCAGACAAATCACAGGTGACACTTGCAGAAGCGGATGAGTTGTTGGTCAGACAGAAGGGCAGCCTTCTACACGAACCAACGTGGGCGTCAAAGTGGAAATGCAACTAGACAATGCGGGAGAAAACATATGTAAGTTCTGATCTGCAGCCAGCCGAGTACAAATGAATCAAATTTGACCCCCGTCAGAGACTGTTTAAACTTCTGTGGGAACGTTGAACTAACTCACTGGAATCACGCATCACCTCTCTGATCTGATGCAAAGCAGACACGTCTGAGACGCGCTCGGTCTAATAGGGAGGTGGCCGGGGTCAGAGCCAATTCTTGTGAGTTAATAAAAAAAAAACAGACTCTAGTAACATCTTGTTCGCCAAGATTTTGTCATTTTTGGAGACTGTCAGGTGTGCCATGGGAAATGACCCAATTTCACTAGATAAAGGTGAACAATATGACAATATGAAATCACGAACAATCAGAATGTGTTGACAGCCGACCAACGTGAGGAGATGACACAGAATCTGTCACATTCTTTCTATACACTGGAGATCTATATTGATGTGGCGAGTGGTCCATCGGTTGTTGCAGCGCTGCGCCTGGTGATCCTCTACGCAAATGCGAGTTGTTTTTAAGCCTGATCGGATGCGCCTCTAACTGAGCATTTCTTTGGGAGGAAACCGGTGTACCCGGAGAAAACCCACACAAACTGGGAGAATATGCAAATTTCATGCAGGCCAACCCCGGAATTGAACCCGTGAGATATATATATATATACATATGTGTGTGTGTGTGTGTGTGTGTGTGTGTGTGTGTGTGTGTGTGTGTGTGTGTGTGTGTGTGTGTGTGTAAAAACCCAGATCAGACAAGCACAGTCACCTACCACGTTGATGTCAACATCAGGAGGCTCCACTGATCCTCCAATTCTAAGCTGAAGAGACTTCATGCTTCTCACGGCAATCTATGGTGGATGTGATGACTTAATACATAGAGAAATTCTTGGTCCGCCACACTAGTCTTCTCTTACCTCGATAATGGTGTCAAACTTGACGACCGAATCAGGGTGGAATTGGATTTCCAGCTGTGTCTGACCTGCACTGGGTACCACGCCTTCTGAGGGACTCACAACCATCCCCGGCAGAGGAAAGACATCCAGCACCTTAAAGTAGGCGTGGTTCTGCCCATTGTTGTATATGACCGCCGTTCTGCTGGATGGCATGTTGAGTGGCACCGATCCAAATATCAATCGATACTCTGCCAGCTGCACACTGGTGGATCCAACCTGATGGAACAGATTGCAATGAGAATCTCAATCTGTGTGAACTACTGGGTGTGGCACTCCTTGATCTGACTGCATGAGGCGTAGCCAAGCTTATTGTTTAGCAAGGAAAGGACCGAGCAAGTTTGCATAGATTTTGACCCTCTAGAGTCAAGGTAAAATGATGTTTGACAGCACTCTGATAAAAGAGAGGTTTCACCTTGGCAGTGCAGTGAAGGCGTTGTGTCTTGCCATTGACAACACAAAGGTCAAAGTCTCCATCTGATGGTGAAGAATAAAAGGGATGCCACACCACCTCACAGACCAATTCCCGAAGAGGCTGGACAATTCCTGGATGGCGGAACAGGATGGTCACACTAGCTATGATGAAGAGACATTTTAACACAGCTCTTCACAGCTCATCACCTTTCGCTGGTCTGATGGAGAAAAGCAGGCCGCTCTCGGTGACGACTGGCTGCCATGTGAACTCTGCCGGGCGGCGGTGGTGATTCCGAAGTGTAACTGAGCCATGATATCCAGAGGCAGCCAGTAAATAGGGGGTGGGACATAGTCGGAGGAGAGTGGTGGACAGCTCCAGACTAACATGGACGACGTTAGCCTGAACCATGATCGGGAACGGTCGATGCTTGTTGACGATACAAGTCGAGTGCAATGCAGCACTCTTGTCAAAGTCTTCCATCGTCAGCTGAAGGAATAAACAAACACAAAAAGTAATACTCAGCCATGACACAAACTGATAAAAACTGATAAGCACACCATTTACCTGGCTTCCTCCAAAGGTCATCTGTTCGTAGCCAGTACTTTGGGTCGGCTGAAAAGTCTTTCTGGACAGTAGCTGATACAGTGATTCGTCATTGGGCTGCATGTCTTTGATGCCAAGCTTTGGCGGGACAAGGCCATTGGATGAGGCAATCCCAATATCTACATCGACCTCCGACCCGTCAAATCGTCTAGTGAAACAGACATTTTCGGTCAATAAGAACATAGATATTATAACAAATCTATGTTCTAGGTTCTCTACCTCTGTTTGCTTCTCTGCAGCCGCGATATTCTGAGTTGACTTATGAAGTCGCTGTACATTTTCCGGTTCCTCTGTCTTTGCTCCACCTCCTCTTTGGTTAATGCGTAGTCGGTGTCTAAATAATTGTAGCGACGGATGCCGGTGAAGATGGTCCTGTGAAAGGATCAGCCGGTTCTACTAGGGCTTGCTGTATTACACTGAACATTGAGAAATGTATGTACCTGAACTGTCTGTTCGGAGAGCCTGGCCTAATACTCGTCGCGCGGTCATCAGGGAAGGCCAGGAACTCATCTTCCTCTGTGTTCTTGTCCCTGTGGTGCATGTGGAGTTGTGTCCTGTCCGCATTGAGGACTGTGGTGTAGACGATGTCACGGCAGGCGGACATGTCTCTGGGGCGCACGTGAGGCCGCAGTCCTGTCGGATAGTTGACTGACCGACTGATAACTGCAAACAGCCCACAAAAACAACATTTGAGAGATCTACAGAGGCTTATAAACAACTAAAGTTTAAGTGACTAAATAAAGCAGATGGGTCCACCAGAGCAGCGTTTTTCAACCGGGGCGCCACGCCACATGTGCCGTGAGAGAGAGTCAGGTGTCTCGTGGGAAAATGATCCAGTTTCACCTCATTTATCAAGAGATAGAGGTGGGCGATATGATGACAAGAAATCATGACAGTTACAACGTGTTGACAAGCAACCAAGGCGAGGAGATCACATGGATTCGCTGACATTCATTCATTCATTCATTCCTATACACACATACAGCGAAGAAGCCGGTCAAATGCGCAACTTCCAGCTGTTTTACAACCTGATTCGCCTCTAACTTGACCACACACTTTCACCACAGAACGATGGAGGGAGTGATTCTTGTCGGACCTGTGATGCCAAAGACTGTCTGCACCGCGGAGCTAACGGTAAACGTGATGTCTCACTTCAAAACTTAATCGATACTCATACACTGCCAAAGTTTGCTTTATGGTTTAAAAGTTGGCAAAAAAGTAAATGCACAACAAAATAAATGCCCTCCAAAGAGAGAAAGAATCATTGTTTTTATGAAACAAGTTCAGGCAAAGAATGCTAAGGATTTGTCTGGAAACTCAAAACTACAATAAAATGGTGCAAAAGAGAAGTGATAAAATCGAAACAGTTATTTAAAGTAAGTAAATACATAAATAAATGATGATATATGTTGCCATATTGCCAGCCCCTTTCTGGAAAACATTTGAAACAAATACATTTACTGCAAATTGTTTCTGCAAATATCATGGCAAAATAACAACCAAGTGTCAGTAGCTGCAGTTTTTCACAAATGAAAAGGGATTTTTTTTATCGGACTGTGAGCACAAGTGCACTTTGCCCAAGGTTCCTTTAGTGGTGAGCCTCGTGATATTTTCAATGAACCTACGGTTCCGTGGCTTGAAAAAGGTTGAAAAACAATGCGCCTGAGAATATATTTGGTTGGATTTATTCGTGGATTTAATAGATAAAAAATGGATCAGAATTTGACTTGCTCATAGGGGTATTACCTGGCAGGGTCACTTCACTGTTACAAAAAGCAGAGAGTTGGAGAGAAATCTTGTGGAAGCTGCGGAGCTCCAGTTCTGGGGCACCACTGATGATGTTGCTGGTCTTATGGGTCATCACATAACCGAGAACATCAATCATCTGACACACCTGGAAACTCCCTTGCTGACGTGCGGTGAAAGTCACAACAATATCCTAGACGGACAAACAGGACGACTTCCTTGAGTGAGCGTGTACCGACCACAGAATCTCATGCTCTGTCTGACCTGGCTGTGTCCGGCGGGAATGGTGCCTGCAACAGGATCGATGATGAAATGCGCTAACTTGTGGAAGCGGAACTTGACTGGAAGCTGGGAGCAAAGGTTCTGCAGTTTGCATAAAACAGATTTGCTGCGGCCCAGCGAGCAGTCGAAGTCAAATCTGGCGGAGGGACTGGGCACCAGAGAAACCGGTAGACCTGAGCCTGTCACGGGAAGCTCCACACCGCCGTGACCTGCAGAGTTTGAAAGACAGATTACAATTGATTCACAGTATCAAGACGTACTGATCGACAAAATGTGTGGGTGTGCGTCTATGTGTGTACCATTGAAGTAGGTGCAACCATCCTTGGTGATAACAGACTCAAAACACAGGAAAAGGCAGTAGTCTCGCTGGCCTGAAGAATAGCGGTGCTTCTTATATCGATACGGACTGAAGCAAGACAAAAATCAGTCACACTTCTGTGAGGTTTAAAGGACAAGTGAAACATTAGCTTCGATATTTACGCAACAAACACAGGGCTGAAGCAGAGTGTGACGGTGGTTTTCTCAAAGGGCGCCAGTCTTCCTTGCATAGGGACGACAAGAAACTCATCAAATATATCTTTGTCTGGCTGACCGGAACGCTGCATCCTCTCCAACAAGGAGGCACTTGCACTCTTCTGCATGTCTGCCCCCTAACAACACAGCAGAATGTACAAAATTGTGTGTGTGTTAAGGAGCTGATTATTATTATTATGATAATTTTCTTACCATCTCGGTCCCAGGAGTAGTGACTTCAAGGCGGCAGAACCACTCACTCACATTTGGTGAGTTGTTTCTTAGCACAACATTTTCCACACAGGAAGTGCCAAAATACAAAGGTCCAAACCACAGACAGGATATTTTATTTCCCTGTGTAAAAACATATCACATCACATTACCTTGGGAATACATAGGGCATTGTGTTCGTAACTCCTACCTTTAGATCAGACAGCTCAAGATTCTGCTCCACCACTTGTGCCTTTATACTGAGAATGAAGTCTGAGTGGTTCTGGAGTTTCACTCTGAAAGAGAAGGATGACAAGAGCCCTTTAAGGTAAAAGGGTAAGAACCCCTGAACTAGACTTGACGTCCTGGCGACACACTCACACAGCCTCTTCGTTGATCTGCCTGGGTTTATCTGTCTGCAGCTCCACTTTGAGCCACCTAGTGGATCTTGCTGCAATGACTCCACTGCCGGGCGAGAGCTTCACTGACGGGTCTCCACTGTATTCAACCTGGAAAGTGACTGAAAAACGAAGGAGGGGATGAATAAACGTCAGTTCAATGCTTTCAGGTTCAACAGTGTTTCACCTGGTGCTGAGCCATGATTGGTCACGGGAAGGTGTTTGGTGACCACCTGAGTGCCGACGGTGAAACAGCCAAAGTCCAACTCCGAATCCATTAATCACCAAGAAATGTTTAGATGCCTGAAGAAATAAATATCATGACTCATGACTTACTGTTACAAAGAATGCTCAAACGTTTCTACCAGTAACCAGCAGTATCAGCTAATATGAGGTTGCTAAATAACATTTCCCCCAAGATAAAAGAAGTTGTGTCAGTGAAAGTGTTTTTCTCCCCAAATTTTCAAATGGAAATTTACTTTCCATCTCAATATTGCATAGTAAGTACAGTGGAACCTCGGTTCTCGACCGCAATCCGTTCCAGACGGCTGTTTGAGAAGCAATTTGTTCGAAATCTGAATCGATTTTTCCCATTACAATGAATGGCAAAAGGCAGAATGCGTTCCAAGCCTTAAAATAGGCTTTTGTAGGAGTGAATGTAGAGTGTCTGCTGCAGGTGCGCTGTTCCTCTATGTGTGTGGCCGCTGCATGTGGGAGGGGTTGCCGAGTGAGTGAGGTCTCTCCAGAAGTGAAGAGGTGCCCGGTGCGTGTCCAGCTCTGAATGTGCGCTTCTGTGCAGTTTGGCTGTGACAAAGTCATAAACCAAGTCACGCTCTGTCCCAGACTCTCCTCATCCCTGTCCCAGCTCCAGCCCACAACAGGACATCAAACCCTGGAGTGAGCGCTCCAGCCTCGGAGGTGTGGAGAGCGAGCACCTCCCCTGTGACACTCTACCACGGTCCAGTGTGGAGACAGGAAAGGTTTTACACCTCAATATGAAGAAAAAACAGTCAGTAAATGTAGCTAACGGGACACGTCTGCATACAGAGGCTGCGTTATACACAATAACAAAGCGCGTCGTGGGTCCGCTGATCGGTCCGTGCACGTTATGTTTTTTTCCGGCTTTTTTCGGGGGCGTTCGAGCTCTGGATTTTCGTTCGAAAACCGAAGCAAAAAAAATCTCGAAATCTTTGTACGCACTCCGATTTGTTCGAAGTCCTAGACGTTTGAAAATCGAGGTACCACTGTATTTCCATAGCTTGCGCTCTCAGTTTAATGATGTGACGCTTCATTGTTGTTCATTGTCCAAGATTATGGAGCAGAAGGTGGCATCCAGCGGCCCCCGAAAATTGGGACATTATTTCATGAAACCTCATCAGTACCCCTTCTGTAGTCTGCTTCCTGTTTGGTGATGAATTACTGAGGTTTCATTTTTCAAGTCACAATGGACAGCAAGAAGAGAAAACTTCGCCAACTGGCCTGTGCTGAGTGGCTGTGAAGTTATTTATATTCTTTGATGAGGAAGCCATTGGTCTTGTGTCTTTGAAATTCAGGCAGTGAGTAAGTACTGGATGATAAAAGAGGAGCTCAAATAAAGACAAGCAAGCAAACACACAAGTTGTGCACGAACCACAGTTTCACAACAGAAATGTTGATAATAAAAAAAACCATCCTATTTAACACAACATATTATTCTCTAAAATTATATAGAAACATTTCCATTATGTCTCGCAATTCCCCTTCAGCATGTATGTTCTGATGTAAAACTGCTATGAAAACTTACCTTACCATTTCATTGTAGCTAATTTCTTACTCTACTCGTCAATATTGATCACACAGCACGAACAAATGACGATCGCGCTACACCGGCCTCTAGTGGTCAGCTAATGCATTACATTATTTTTTGCAGCGAGGAAAACGTCGCGAAATTAGACGTCTCGACACACGGTTTAGTTTCAGTGGGTGACACAGTGTTTATTTTATTATCCACAGCAAACACAGTAATTTTTAATTTTAGAATAGTTTTGAATTGAGTTTTACCTCTTACGTGGATCACGGCTTTTCTGAAACTTACTCCCTGGCAGACTTACTTTCACGAATAATTCATTCGGTTGGTGATAAAAAAAAAGTTTACTAAGTCATCGAAGAACGGTTCAGTTTCCTGTCGCAGCTCAGGTGGTTTCCAGGCAACGACACCAACAGCCACGCTCGTTCAATACCGTAACATGGGTCACCTGGGCGGAGCTTAACTTCAACCGTAGTCATATGACAAGTTCAATTTGACACAATTTGGAAAACCACAGCTGTGAACCTAAAATTCCATATCTTATAATCTAAAATAACGGTATATCCCTTTATAATTGTCATAAGCTCAAATATGATCTAAGTGCATTCAAGAGACTTAAAGCCAAATAACACCAGCAAGAGGCCAAAATTGTGCATTAAAAAGACTTTATTTGGAAAAAGTGGGCGACATAAACAAAGATGATGGATTAAGTTACATTATTTTAACAGCCTGGAAACCGCTTCATGGAGAGACGAGGGTCGAAGACCTCAATAAGCAAATGAGAGCAGTGAGTTTGCAAGAACATGATCGGCAGTTGTGAGAAATGAGTGTCCGGTCCTGGACTCTCTGTTTCAGCCCCTCTGTCCACAGTGAACACTAGTTCCCCTGCTGACAGGTGTGGAAACTGCAGGCTACCTCCAGATCTGTCACAGAGAGAGTCATATACTCAGGCACACACATCCAAGTCAGAAGGAGAATCTCAGCGAATGTCTCAAACCTGAAGCTGAATCAGTGCACTTCCTCAGGGAGTTCATTGCATTCATGTATTCATCTCCCAAAAACTGCTGGTATGTTGTGCCAGCTGGGATCTCGCGCAGACACTTGGTGGAGTCCTTGAACAGCAGGTTGTTTCCTCCATCAGAGCTGAACAACTTGAAGTCACTGTTCTGCTGAATTAAGGAAATGGACGTCAGAGGGCAAAATAACATTCAATCTGTCAGACCAGAATGATGGCGAGAATGACTGACCAGCGTGTTCTGGAGGACTTGGACAACACTGTTGCGAATCTCCGGTCTGGTGACGACAGCATGGGCAGGGACATTAGCAAGGTGACAGGAAGCGAAGTCTGTGATCGGAACTGGACCCTCCCCCGGGCAAATCAGCTCATAGTCCTCTGCCTTCACGTTCAGGGCCCAATCTGGTCTACCACCTGGACACAAAGCAAAAGGAAACAAAAACTTAACGTATTCAATTAAAAAAACATTTTGTACCCTAAACAACGAAAAGACAGTTTCTTACCGCCAGTGACGTCCTGCACAGTTGAGTGTTTCACAAAGGCAACGTCTCCTGCCCCTTCAACCAGACACCTGGAACAACAACGCAACTTTGAGGAACAGAGGCAAAACAAGGCTTTCAAAGTCTTGTGTCTTTTTTGTTATTTATTCATTTTTAATTAAAACCAAAAATAAATATACTCATTCATTTAAAAAAAAGGAATTTCACCCAAACTGTCTTGTATAAAATAACATAAAAGGAGGCGGATTGGTATTAAATAAAGATATGTTTTATCATTATAATGCTATTTCTAAAGGGCAACAAACAACACATAATACATTACTTCAATTAAATAAGAATGACAATCTGTCTTCACTTGTGGAAGAAGCAACACAATAACAAACACAGCGGATTATACAAACTATCATGGAGCAATGAACATTCATCAATGTATTTGGTGACTGTATTATGCTGCTAATATTCAACGTGAGATGTGAGAGTGACTGACCTGAAGGCGCCGGTGTAGCCGTAGTAACGCTCGTGAGAGTTGGCCTGGCACTTGTAGGGGTCTCCCACTGCTCTGCCGCTGCCGACACACTGTGAGCAGAAATGAGATCCAAGCACTGACCCGGGAGCACAGCCACCGCTGAAGAACTTAGCTGTGGAGACGAGAGGCGCAGCTCAGTGTCTTCGCATCATGAATATGTGTAACAGTTTTCCCTGTATAACATAACAACAGTCCCATGACTCACTGAAATCACAGTCAGTGGTCTGTTTGTGGATTTCGCCCATGGGAATGTTCCAACCAGCAGTTCTGCCCAGTCCAGTGTGGCACGATCTTTTTCCTTTCAGGTTGTTCCACGTCACGCCTGAGCCCTTCTTTACCACGGCAACAGCGTAGTAAGAAGAGAAGGGACCTGTGTGAGAGGAGGGGGTCTCATACAGTCATGCATACAGAGGAGGATATGTTAAGAGTGTAGAGTTTGGAGACATGCTGGGCACGTCTCTTACCTGCAGGGTTGTTGCACAGAGCTGAAGGGAAAAGAGAACAAGTTAAGAGATGTTGCGTGGATGATCACTGTGAAGAGGTTTTCACCTTCTTTGTACTCCTCTGCCATGGCAGGAACCAAACCACATTTGCCAGCTGTGAACACCTGGCCACCGTCCACTGCCATGGCATCGGCCACTGAGTGCTAGGGGTCAGCAAAGATGTCAGCACGGTCGGAGTGAGAAAAGAGTCACGACGGAAATGGGTCTGGAGGTTTACCACAATCAAGTTGAGACAGTCTTTCACTGTGTTGGCCTTGTGGCAGTCAATGTTGTCGTCCTCCATTCTCCAAGCGCTGCACTTGATGAACTCGGCCTCCCCCACAACACACCATTTGATCGCAGACGACACAGTACCCACATTGGTGTCTGGAAACAAACAAACATGAGGTCAGAGGTCAAACAGTTTCAGCTGTTAATGAATTAAAAGTAGGCAAATGAAAAAGCTAGGAATATTTCAAAGGGATTCAGGTGCTGTTGGAACAGGAGCAAAGGACTGATGTGCAAAATTGCACTGAGAGGAGATAAGATTTTTCACACAGATCAAGTTGGGACAGTTGGGTAGTTATCCTTGTCTCGTCATTGACTGTTTATGCTCTCAATATATGACAGATTCTTTTCCTCATACTGCACTTGAAGTCAAAATAAAACGCAGTAGAATAATTTTTGGCCCATTCACTGTCAGTCTCATCAAAAATGTGGTGGAGATTCTGGGAACAGAAGAGGCTTATTGCTTGATCTATATAGGAATATATACTAATATTTATTTTAAAAAATATAAAGTTTAATATGCCTGGTCGTCACATGGCTGGTTGCCAGAGCTTGTATTCTTACCATGTTTGTCCACGTCTGTATTGTTTGATGGATTAGATAAAATAAAATGACCACAATTGGGATGTCGTTAAACAAAGTGTACTACTTTAAATCGGAATAAATACAGCCATTTTTGCTATCGGTGTCCCGTTTGGGTCCAGTTGCAAAGTCTGATGGAGAAGAATGGACTTATACATTGCAAACGACATTGTATTTTGCTGATAGAAATGTTACGCATGTGGTAGAATGAGCCATCAAACCCTTCACTTCAATTTTCTGTGGCTATCATAACATAAAAAAACAAACATCATCCCGCGGCAGGTAGGACACATGCAGTAAGCAGATACACCGGTGCTTTAGTTGTAGCGGGAAAAGAAACTGAACACTAACTACACAATTTAAAACTTACACAATGCAACCACTGGGTGACATCATAATATATCAATAAAATGAGTGAATTTCCACTCATCCCAAACTTTTTTTTTCAAACTACAGATACAGAGGACAAAATCATCGAGAGGGGTATTTCATTTTGAGAAAAGAAAATTGTTATTTTCTTCCCTCCACACTTCCCTTTTGCATGAAAAAATGTCTGCAAATGTGTACTTTTTTAAACTCATTCGGTTGTAAGAATTGTTGGGGACAGTCATACAGTGTAATGGACAGAGAGCAAAGAACAGAGTGCAGGCACGAGTAGCGACATGGAGTTGGAGTGACTAGGAAGGACAAGATTAGAGAGCAGTGAGTGCAGACACGGCTCATGTAGAAAGGTTTGGAGAGGAAGTCATGGAGGCCAGAGCAGAGAGGGAAACATGACGGATGAAGAAGGTTGGAGAGGAAGGTACCAGGGTAAAATGAGACAAAGAAGGTAGCCAATTGTGTTTCATGGATGCAGTAATAAGTAAATGAAGAGTAGAGATGTGGAGGAGGATGTGTTGTAGTCGGTGCCCCTGATGGGAAATGCCATAGAAGAAGAAACTAAAGTGCCTAAATTCAGACTCTATGTGGATAAATGACTGAAAGAAATGATCAATCAAAACTATTCTTCATTGCTTTATATGTGGCGTCTATTCTGCTTTTCTTTCTTGTGGTTGTATAAAATGCTGGTTGAACAGAAACAAGCAATAGTTTTAATAAAGTGACAAACCTTTGCTCAGGGAGCGGACGATGCTCACGTACCGAGCCCCCAGGTAGAGCAGCGAGTCCGTGATGGCGGGGAGGCGCACCAGCTTCACGGTCGAGTCCTTGAACATCAGGTTCTTGGAATGGTATTTTGCGGAGGAGAACAGACTGAATTCCTAAAAACACAATGAAAATGTACAGTATAATTAGATCATGGCCTCATCCTTAACCAAACAAAGCAACTTCAATCGCGTATAGCGTGCACTAAAGACGGCGAACGTTTGAACTTGAACTATGATATAGTCGGAAGAATGTTCCTGTGTGTTTACTTGTGTTTAGCTGCAGTCTTAAAAATGAGATACTGACCGTAGAGGTGAGGGCTGGTTGCAGGCTGGTCCAGATACGCTGGGCCAACTGATCATCTTTGCGGGTGACCACAGCATGAGCAGGAACTCTGGCCAGGTGGCAGCGCTCGTAGTCATCGATTGGACGTCTGGAGTCGTCCTTGCACAGGAGCTCATACTCAGCCTTCTTGTCGTCTAAAGAGCGAAACAGTGTGTGATATCAACCAGTGTCGGGACTCACGCGCTATTAAGTAACGCTATATTTTGTAATAACAAATGTGCCATAACGCGTTCCTTTGGCAAAATTACCAACGCGTTTATCATTACTGTGATTTAAACGTGCTCGTAACTTGTTACTTCACATTCACAACTCTTCGAAAAGTTTAAAAAGCCATGTCCATAATATGCATTAAAAGCTTCTGTGGGCGTTGCAAAGTTTCGCTGGCCTGACGCCACAGGAGAAGCCACTGCAGCCAAACAGCAGTAGCTTGACTTGGGGACGCCTGTTGCACAGTCTTTATCTCAGAAGCAGCAGAACATACCAGTAGCAGCGATGTATGTTGTGGAAGACATACTACCTATCGCAGCTGTGGAGATGTGTTGCTGTTGAGATGATGGTCAGTATCGGTTTGGCACTAGTGTTTGTTCCTGCTACTACTAAGTGTTCTGCACTCTCACTGCCGTTGCACCTTTAGGTCACTAAGTGGCGACTTTGTAATGGCATTGCACTTGAAGTGGATTAGGGCTTATCGATCATAGACAGCCTTTATTACCTGACTGTCTAGTTTAGCAGGCCACACAAATAATAGTAATAGGTCCGATTCTGTTCCAACGTTGCTGGTTTCCGACCCAGCCTTATGACCATGACTGTTCTAAGATGATTATGTTTGAGTTCCACTATTTACAGTTTTAAAAAAGTTACTTGCTAGTAACTAGTTACTTTGAAAGTAATGAGTAACTTGAAGTGACAAAGTTACTTTTGAATGAGGTAACTAGTAACTGTAACTAAGTTACTAGCTTAAAGTAACTTGCCCAACACTGGATATCACAAACGTATTTTATATATTATTACAAGTAACATCCGACTTCCAACTGGGATCAGTTCCGACCAACCGGTCGAAAGTCGGGTGGCACGTACTGTAAGTCGAATGCCATTCAAAATAGCTGACGCGAGGGTTATAGGTTCTACTGTAGTGGTAGATGGCTGTGTGAGAGTGAGATGCTGGGATACTGTGCTGCCGTAACTGTTGTACATGATGCCAGGATGCTAAGTGCTGCGGTGCCAGACATTGAAGGTCGGAAGTCGTATGTTACTTGCATATATTATACTATATATTATTACAGCTCACTTTTTTAAAGAATTAACTCCTTGTTGATTATTCTTGCAAACAATGGGCATATACTCAACTAGTTGAATTTTAAATTTATATTTATCCCTATCAATATTTTTTTATTTTAGTCACGTCATGGTCACATGGTAAATTTCTTCGGGAAAAAAAGAAGACAGATTAATGGATATTCTGTTTGAGGTGACTCTAGGACGTGAATACAGTTCTATTCATTACACAGATGTGGTACTGACCTGGTACAGTCAGGTGTTTCACAAACGCCACATCTCCAGCTCCATCTTCCAGACACCTGTTACCATCGGTCTGTTACTCTCAGTCTAAAACAAAGAGTTTAAGTTTTCAGGGTGAATCATGTGGCACTGACTTGAAGGCGCCTTCGTAGTCATAGTAGAGCTCCCGGTGCGACCTGGTGCAGTTGTTTTTGCACAGCCGACACAGTTTATCGACCGATGCGCCCGGTGCACAGCTGGCTTCGAAGAAGTTGCCGACAGCTGGAAATAAGGGAAACAACAGAGCAGCAGTTGAACTTGGCTGAGCACTGAGCTGTATTTGCATGGATCAAATGCTGGTGACCACTGGAGGTCCTTACCCTCCTCAAGTGTACTGTTTTCCACTCCGCTCCACGTCAAAATGCCCATTGACAGCAGTGTTCCCACAGGAATGTTCCAGCCAGCGGACTTCCCGAAGCCAGTGTGACAGGATTTCTTCCCCTGCAGCTGGCTAAACTTGAATCCAGAGCCTTTCTTCACCACGGCAACAGCATAGTAACAACTAGCTGAGTCTGAATGACAACAACAACAATATTGGTTATGATTACAGGATTGAAACATCGACAACAAAACAGACTCAAATATATATATATATATATATATATATATATATGAGTATTGTAGAATAGGAGGAAAAAAGACAAAGATTAAGTCCACAATGCTAAATAGATGGAATTGTTGCAACTAAATTAAAATATGACAAAGCACGTTTTTTTAAACAAGACTGATGATATTAACTGAATCTTCAGGCACGTCTGAAGATATGTTGAGTTAAAGACCATTTTGTGTGACAAATTTGAAGTAACTTGATGTCAAAAAATGAAGCGCTTTTAATGAAGAAAAACAATCTTTACTAATTGTGTTGCAACAGGAAAACAATACTTGAATTACTACATGAATTAACAAAGAAGAAAAGAAAGGAAATTATGGCATCATAGTTATTATATTTTATGAATAATAATAATAATAATAATGACATAAAGTCACTTCTGCAAAAACTTGAAATTTGGAGCACAATATTTCTTTAACATACCCTTAAACTTGCATTCAGATGCAATTGTTACTTCTCATTTAAAAAACTCATAATTTAACTTTACAGTTATAACATTATGTCCTTTATCATACAGCTAGTTCCTTTTTTGAAGGGAAGGTGAGTGGGAGATGACATATTTCGCAAGGAAATGATTTTACTTACTACAGCCTTAAATAACAAACCAAAACTACGGCAAATTCATACACTGTATTTTTCTTCATTTATAATGTGTCATTTTAAACAACTCTTTTCAATTTCTTATTTTTAAACAAAGGAACGGCGGACTGAAATATTAATAGTAAATGCTTTGATCTCATTGTCAAATCTATATTTGCCTGCAGGGAGGCAGGAAGAGCTGAGGTACGCTCCTTGAGCAACAGTGGTGTAAATGATACTGTGCATAAAAAGCCTCAACATACTGCTTCCGTAGTCTTCAGCAATGATGGGATGCAGGTTGTAGTTATTCAGTCCGGCAGTGTAGATGTCCCCCCCATCCAAGGTGATGGCGTCCGCAAGACCTTTCTGGTGAAAGAAGTTGAGATGAAAAATACTAGCAGTTTCATTGAAATTGAATTGAGAATGTCCCCCATATTTCAACTCTATGAATTGGAATGGAAATTCTCGTTGATAATCTCAGTATATTTAAAAAAAAAACATGAGTTTCATTTTCTACATATGACTGATTTACTTTTTTTTTTTTACATTTTTTCATCAGAAAATAATTTTAAAAAAAAAACATCCTCTATAATACTGATGTTTTAAATTGACGTAGCATTTTTCTTTCAAACTAACGCAGTACCGCAATAAACAAGGAGCAAACGTCATATCATACAACAAACTTTGCAACAACACTGAGGGTTGATGGTACGAATCCCAGTGGGGGCAAAAATAAATGTTAAAAAAGCCTTCGTTAAGTGAACTATTTTATACGATAAATCGTCTTAACATTCCAGAGGAGGTTTTCTTTTCTCACCGAGATGTCGTTGATGCAGTCGATGGTGCTGGTTCGCTTCACGCAGGAGAAACCTGTAGCTACGGCTGCAAATGCCAAACACTTCTGATATTCTGCCTCGGACTTGACGCACCATTTCAACTTGGGGGAGTCAGCGAACACTGCGGCTGTGGAAGTAGAAACCCGTGACTGAAACGGCAGCCAAATGCACAATTGACGGAGTCACTTGTCAAGCGATGTTTACCGAAGCTGCCGAGCAGCGCCACGATCACGAGGGACTTCATGCTGGAGTCTCGGAGCCGGAGCAGAGAGTCCGACTCCCTCTGGACCTTTTATACATGGTGTCGGGGGGGAAAAGTTCAGGCAAGTTTCCTCATGAGCGCGTCCATGTGCGCGTGCCCGCGTGTGTACCTTTGAATGCTGGGAACGCGGATGACAGTGACTGATGAAACGCTGGAAATTTTTAAAAAACTTCTTCCTCAACGTCGACAACAAATGACACGCTGTAAATTGACCCCCAGGAATAACAGGATACGTGGGTCGTATTACCGACTGTTCCTATATTTCTATCAAAAGATACATTTCCTTGTGCAGTGACAATAGCAGATCATATTTTCCTGACCTTTTTTTTTTTTAAGAAACTCTTTTAAGTTACACAGTAAATGAATACAATATTGAAAAGACGGTGATGATATTAAAGAATAAACTTTAAGTATTTGTTGCAATCTGAAGTAATTTCCATCATTGGGGGAACCACAATGGAGGGCGATCTTCAGGGTGATGCCTCCACTAACTGCTACAGAGAGTCCCCAGAGTCATCGCCGGGCTCCCCACAAGATGGCACAGGGGTTAGGGCCAGGCACTTGACACTGGTTAGGGGTCAGCTCCAGATATTGGTGGGACCATCCTTCATCACATTCATCACGAGTCCACAAGCGTCTGCATCTTGGCGGCTGGTGCTTGAATAGTCTTCTCTTGGAGGCGCCTCTCAGTGCTCAGTTGAGGCACTTTTGGGTGGTGCACCTGGAGAGTCCATCCATTTCTCTATGACAGGTCCTGCTGAGGGCCTTAGGGCAGCTGCCAGACCACCAGGTGGACCGAGCCTGACTGGTTTCTATGTCTGTGGAGCACCTGGATATCCTGACATACCATCCACAGATCTTCAGAAAGGCCCTCAGTAACAAGATAGCCTGCTTCTTCCCATTGTCTACAGTGGTGGCTGGATATCTCACGGTCGGCCTTACCTTTAACTCCGCCAGCTTTAGGTAACACAGGTGAGTGAGGTTCTCTGGTGCTATATGACGCCTTGGATTGATAGGAACTTGTGACCCTCCATTCACCTAGAGGTGCCTCCTGATCCATAATAGATCAGGATCCAGTACCAGTGCAATGGGTCTGACTTGCAGGTAGTTGACCCTCAAACTTGAGGTTCTTCTCAGGATCGAGGGTGGAGCATCAGGCCAGTTCCTATGACTTGCAACTGCATGAGCCTGGCATCCTCTTCATGGCTGAGTGGTAAGAGGCATCAATACGGAGGTGTAGGTTGGGAAAAGACAATGCCATTCTCTTCCCATCTGGTGAACCTTCTGCTGAGCAGCATTCCCATACAAACCACAGCAGGGGGTGAGGGCTTTATGGCCCTTGCATAATATGGATCTTCCTGATTCACACTATGTGACTCATATCACTATGAAGGTGTAGGTTTCTCGGCGCACTGTACTGAAAATTGTACTGTACTGAAAAGAGGCCCCATTTTTTCAGTCCTTTTTTCCCATCCTCCAGGTCATGTGAGGAGTGCGACATTGCACGACAGGTGGTGCACTTTAAAAGCAACTATATCACATCGACCAAATGTGTTGCGTCCATACATATGAGAGGTGGAAAAAGTCAGATGGCTCTCACACTTGCTCTTTATCTGCAGGAGCAAGGCAGGTGGAAACGCAAAAGGTTCCAGGGAATCTGAAACAAAAATGTTCTTGTTCTTTTTTTTCGTATAATGAAAAGCATTTCCTGAAACAAAAACCGTCTGTTTGTCATCATACTTCATGAAGGGGACATTGTCTCAGAGATCAGAAAAATGAATGATGATATGCTTTGCAGGACAAACTGTAATAGGACCTCAGTGTTTACAGTGTCAACATTTCTCAACACATGAGCTAAGGTTGTATTTGCAGACCTACAGCACTGCTCTCTTTGCTCACATTTAGCAAGTACTGAAAACCCCCTTGTAAATTTCCCAACTAATGATTAAAGTACTCAACTGCATCGCTGGACGTTTTCTTTTCCTCTCAATGTCGGAACTGCTTAGATGTGTTTGTTTCTTTCACCCTGCCCAGAGAGCTCACTTTGGCTGGTCGTGTATGACTTGCCAAAAAGAGCTTTACCACAAAACAGACGGTCCGTGCCTAAGACACATGAACCCCTGCACGGTTCGCCGTTTTTCCCTGCTGAGATCCAACCTAGAGGAGCATCATCATGAACAGGCACACGTAGGGGGTTCAAATGTTTTCTACTAGATTTGACTCTGGCAACATTAAAACAAGATACTTGGCCTCACATTTTCTGTTCTTCAAGCCCTCGAACGCTTCTTGTGGCCGAGTGCTTGGACATTGACTGCGGTCCACAGGGCCAGCTTGACTAAGCAGAATCTACAAAGATAAGCTCAGAATCAATGAATTAGTCCGCTGCAACATCAGAGTTGGATGGAGGAGGACTGTTGGTTGCCTGCATGTACACCACTGTGGTGTCAGTGGATTTAGGCCAAGCACTGGTATCTAGAGTTCGTACACAACGTGGAGCTAAAGCCCCCTGAATTTTAACATCTCACTGAACATTATTAGGTCGGTAACGTTCCACCGCGCACGTCCTCCTCCGCCCCCCGACAGAGAGCATCGATTGCACATTAACTTTCATTGATATAATTTCAGAGAACAAGCCGATACACGACTGGGGTCAACACCCTGTTATCTAGTGTGCAGACCCGTCTACCTGGTCTGAAAGACAATGGCCTGATTACCTTTTGAATATAGTCACTTCCGGCCAGGCACCATTTGAGGCACGAACTTCTTTACCCCCCTTATTCAGGGGTCCTCTACACAGGTTAACCCATCGGGTGTCTGAAGCCTGCACTCAGTTCATTGTCAGTCTGGTGCTGCTTGTTTCAAACCGGATCAGTTATGTTGCATGTGCTTGACTTGGTCGGACCAAAAACCCGCACCCCCCAGGCCCTTTCAGGACTGGCTCCAAGACCCCTGCCCTCGATCTTCATTGTACATCAAACAATCCGCATTGATATGAGGATTCATATCTAAAATTGTGCATGTCTACTTTTTAAGTGACACCACAAAACAACTGAGTCGTTCAGCTATAGTCATGAAAATACTGTCACTTGTTTATGCCAGAGAGAGAGAGAGAGATTCTGCTTATATATATAAATTCTGCTTGGTCAAGCTGGCCCTATATATGTATGTATATATATATATATATATATATATATATATATATATATATATATATATATATATATATATATATATATATATATATATATATATATATAGGGAGACAGAGAGAGAGAGAGATTCTGCTCATATATATAAATTGTGCTTATTCAAGCTGGCCCTGTATATATATATATATATATATATATATATATATATATATATATATATAGAGAGAGAGAGAGAGAGAGAGAGAGAGATTCTGCTTATATATATAAATTCTGCTTAGTCAAGCTGGCCCTGTATATATATGTGTGTATATATATATATATATATATATATATATATATATAGGGAGACAGAGAGAGAGAGAGATTCTGCTCATATATATAAATTGTGCTTATTCAAGCTGGCCCTGTGTCAACTGAGTCGTTCAGCTATAATCATGAAAATACCGTCACTTGTTTATGCCAATACAGAAGCCCACGAACTGTACTTCCAATATTTGATAATTACTCTTTTATAAATAGAATATGTATCAATCTCTTTCTCTCTGTCTACATATACATATATATATATATATATATATATATATATATATATATATATATATATATATATATAGGGAGAGAGAGAGAGAGATTCTGCTTATATATATAAATTCTGCTTGGTCAAGCTGGCCCTATATATGTATGTATATATATATATATATAGAGAGAGAGAGAGAGAGAGAGAGAGAGATTCTGCTCATATATAAATTCTGCTTATTCAAGCTGGCCCTGTATATATATATATATATATATATATATATATATATATATAGGGAGAGAGATGCCATGGTCAGTGGAGATCCCACCAACTAGGTAAGTGGTATGGAATAAAGTGCTGTCAACAAATAAAATAAAACAACAATGGCTGATCACGAACTCAACAGTCTGCCGGCCGAGAAAAAAATAAGAAAAGAAAAGAAAATATAAGTTCTAGTTTTACCCATTAGAGGACAAAATAAGTCTGGTTTGCAGGCCAAACACTGCGGTCACTGAAGCAGAAAATGAAAGCAGCGTCTTCATAAGACTCGCCAGCAGATGGTAGCATAAAGAGCTCTCACATTTCCTGGTCGACTGCTGCCTTCGTTGCTCTTCGACACCAGCTGAAGACATGGCAGCTCAAATCGTCACTGACTGCTGAAACTTCACACGTCACTTGGATATCAAGGTCCACAGAGTCCACAGATGCCACGCTGGTGAGAAGTGTCTGCGATAAGCAGTGTAGATTTCTCGTTTTGGATGCACTGGCTGTTCTAAATTCCAAGAAATAAAGACTTGAAATATGCCATTTCATGTGTCATGAATCTAAAAATGGGCTTCACGTGTGCCTGCAGGTGAATTAATGATATCCACTACGTATCAAATGCAAGGTAGACTCTGTAGTTTATTTAGGTAACAGTGTTTCTAGAGAAAGACATGAAGAGCAATCCCTTGATTTGGTGGTTATATTTCACCGGCAGCGTATAAAAAAAAGAAGGAAACCAAAGTACTACCTGCTATAAGCATCAGCCTCTCCGTACAGTAGTAGGTCCAACTGATGTGACGCACAAGCCTTCATTCATCCCCTTCTAAATCAAAAGTCACCCCGCACCCCTGCCCAAAAAAGCATACGCTCACTCAGCATTATAAACTTGAGTAAAATGTGCAAATCCACACGTGTTGGATTTTTAATCACAGATATTCAACACATTGGTTGTTGTGTAATGTGTGAATCGTTCCTCTTTGTATCCTAGATGTTACATTTGTTCATAAAATGACAACGTGAGACAATTGGGTCAAGAAAAAAAAAACGAACAAAAAAAAATAAAGTTTCAGTTTACCCAATTTCGGGTAGAGAAATAACAGCAACAGAAAATAAACTCTGGTATTCAATGTCCTTTCAGGAAAGATAAAATCTTTGCAAGTCCAGGTGCCTCCTCATTAAATAGCAGTCAGACAGTTTGGGCTGATTTGCTTAAATATCAGATACACTATGAATTCACACGACCGTGAAGCCTGAAAAAAATAGAACCTGCAGTAGAGCAATATCACGAAGTACAAAAATGTAAAGAGTGCTGGCACCCACAACCCCTTACTGGCCAAATCCGGGGCATCTCAGAGAGATCGGGCTGCCGGCACCGTAATCTGCACTCAAAGACTGAAGGAGAAAGGAGTCCATCCACAGACAGTTCCAGGTGAGAGATGAGAATGAGGCCATAGCAGTGTCCAGGCTTGGTGACATGATGAGGTCCACCAGAAAGACACGTAAGAAAAACAGTGTTTTGGAAGTCTAGTTTCTCTCCTGCACAAATACAGTCTCCTGCGGGCAGAGCCCCGCCTCCTGCAGTGAGATGTCATAGTCCAAGTGGGCAAGTTTTCTTCTGGGGAAGTTGGTGACTAGTTCAAAGCGTTCGTTGGGGTAACCCTTGGATTGGACGTGTCTGACCAGTGCCTTGTGGGAGACAAGGAGAAGACATTAGCCCAACCACAGTCACTTTAAAAGGTGCTTTTTCTCACCATAAGTTTTGCTTGTGAAGACAGGGATATTTGCTCTCTTTGTCCATCTGGATAGCGCAGCATCAACCTGGCCTTGGGACCTTGAAGAAACCACACACATGGTTCAATGCATCGAGCGTTAAAAATGATGCAACAGCCACACACTGCAGATCTCCTTCTACGGCACAACAATTGCTACACCCTTTAAGGAGGATGTTCCTGCATAAACAGAAGGTTTTTGGAGTTTGGTAGACAGCTGCAAACACAAGCTCTGAACCTTGAAGCAGAACTTGTGACATACTTCCTTCCTGAAGAGCACGATCCCGACTCTGCCCTCCCAGAGATGACAAGATAAACAACCCAACAAGAATGTTGAGGCAAAAGCCTACACTACTACTAAGAGATACTTATTTGAGGATGATCTATCAGAACGGAAGTGAAGGGTTCGGCTATTCCTCCTGCATGTTGGCTTACCATTGTCATCAGGGCAGTCAAGGTCACATGTGTTGGCAGTGATGGACGCGGATGGTCTTTCAGTTGCAGGAGGACAAGAGTTTCCTTCAGAATCTGGATGGTGAGCTGCAGCTGGGGGCTCCAGGTGGTTCTTTTTGCTCTCCTCCTTCTTGTAGCTGTGGTTGTTTTCTTTGAACGGAGACTTTTTGTGGCAGGAAGACGAGCCCTCTGGATGAAGCCGCTGCTGAGCTGCCGAGGCAGCCTGATGCTTTTTTTCTTCCAAGGGCTCCGGGGATTCGCTGTCAGAGCCTTCGACGGAGATGGGGCCTTCGCTGTCGGAGAAGGGCTCCGCGTCCGAGTCCTCTTCAGACCGAGGGGAGTCTGGAATCTCGGGGACGTTTGAGGACTCGTAGTGTGTCTCCTGTAGCGACGCTCTGATCGCTGCCTCCAGCTGGCTGTCTTCACTGGCGTCAATCAGACTCTCCTAGGAACAGATGTTGTTTAGAACGAGGAAAGGATGGCGATAGAAAGGAAACCTACAGATCGAGCTCTCTTGGCGGGGGGTGCCTGACAGGACGGCCCGTCGAGCTGCCCATGCTCAGCCAAGAAGCCAGACACTTGCTCCAAAAAGGACGCCACGTCCAACTGGTTCCACTCCACCATCTTCTGTCCTGAACACAGCCGTAGTTTCTCACGTTATTATAAGGAACATGGTTCACACAATATGAACATAATATATGGAATACACTTCATTACTAGTAGTTTTGTCTCAGCACCATGTCTATAAAAACACATACCTGTTCGGGGATCCAGGATGGAAATGTACGGGAACTTATTCAGCTTATAGAACTGAATGTATCGTTGTCCTTCCTCACTGTCGTGATATACCTGTTACCATAAAAATAACTGTCAGAATTATTATGAAAAAATACTAATGCAATGCATAAAGCAGTTAAGACAAAACACATTTCTTTATTAATATTTCATCCGGTAAAATGAAAAGAAACGCACAAGCACAGTTCAAATAACCATGTGTGCAGGCATTGAAAGCCTCAATAAAACACGGTAGAGACCAGTCCAATTTCGATACAACACCACTCTGTTTCACTTCCTACCTGCCAGAAAATAAAGTGTTCTCTGATGATGGTCTTGACTCCATCGTTGCTCCACACGTCCCTGTTCAGGCACTGGCAGGCGAAGTCTTGTACATTTTGAATGTTGATCATCAGCCACTTGTTCTCCATCTGGCCGCAGTCTTTTGCCTGAATTGGCGAAGAGTTAGGCATCTATATTACCATGAGGCAATGAGGCGACAAAGATACAAACTGAAGGGCAGTGCAGCCCTGCAGCACATGCTGGGACACCTCAAGACAAGCAACACGGTGATCAAGACTGGCAAAGAGTGTGATGCACATTTGTGGGGATGACTTGTTATCATGTCCCACAGTGTGTTGGAGCTTTGTTTAGTAGGTGGAAGCTAATGATCGCACCATTGGATGGTAAAAACAGGATCTACAGTTTCACACACAATGTGTTTGATGAACTGTTTTTGTGCGGAAGAGAGACATTTTTTTCTGGAAAATTACTCAGAGGGAAACCACTCTGGAAGGCACAATGAGCCTGCTACACAGAGTCCCCTCTTTTAAAGACGTAAGCCTAGCGCAAAATGGCGGTGAGCAGTTCTCTGTCTGCAAGAGAGCTCAACTGTTTACATGAGGTGGGCGCTAGTATTATCCACCAACAGCTGCTCACAGGATGGTAGGGGAAAGTACCTCAGTTGTCCAGTTTTAGGTGAGATGACGGCTCAGCCGTTTACCTCACATGTTTAGCCTGCTGTGAACGTGAGATGACGTCTTCTTGGCCAAATGGAATCAAGAGCCTATCAATTTTGGACAATCAGAGAGCGAGGAAGGCGCTACATTCCTTTACCATCCTGGTATTTGCAAATTCGCCTCCGGGAGGCTGCTGTTTTTTTTTTTAACAAAAGGACAGACTTCTTCTCTGAAAAATGTCACAAAAAATGAATAGAAAGTAAGTCTGTGTGACAGGTCGAAAGAGTAGACCTCTAAGACAAGCTCGTCTTACAGCTTAAATAACTCACTGAAGTTACATTTAAGTTTAAGTTCAAAATGCCTGTGTATATTTATATATTAGGGATGGGTGATATGGACAAAAAAGTTACCACTATAATTGTAATTTCGGCGATAACTATCACATTAAATGCCTTTTCATTCTATTCCATGTGTTGGACACAACAGTCTCTCTTGAAACTGTTTTATGTTGAAACTATTAGTGGAGTTTGTCTCCTACATTATTACTTGTTTATGTTTAAATATAACAGTTAACTGAGTGTAGAGATGAGAAATTCAATGTTTCACATCTCTGGTAGAAGCCACTGGTGTCTGATAGACTGCTCTGCCAGTTTTATTTATGTATATCTGTATCTCATGTCTCTTAACAGTTGACTTTAACTATGGACCAGTCTCACACATTGCCTAGATGCTACTGAAGAAATATTCTATTAGATATTAGAGATATAGATTAGAGATATTCTATTCTCCAAATCATCATACAAACTGCCAGTCCTTTGTCTAGTGTGATGGAAAAACCTCTTCATAATTCTCTCTCCTAAAATGGTTGTTTTTCATTGCCTTATTGAAGATTTCAATAATACTTTGACCATTTTAGAATTTGTTGACATTAATCTCAGAATTCTCACTATAAAGTCAGAATTTTGAGATTAAAGTCAGAAATCTGACTTTAAAGTCAGAAGTCTGCTATTTTTTTTTTCTTCACTGGCCCTAATCCTCTTCCATAAATAACCCATTTATACTGTGTGATCACAATTTTTAAGATCTGTATTTGTATTTTTCACATTTATTTTCTTTGTTTCAGGATAATTTCTTCTGTACAATGCCAGTCCTATAACTTGACGATGTCTGATGTCGATGAATGTTAAGGAAGCAGAGCTTTTACTTTGCATTTTAAGGGACAGGGACAGGCATGCATTCATCACTCCAACTGCAGCTGGAACATTTTCACTGACTGAGTCATCATCTGATGTTTCATTCAGTCCTCAGCTGGTGTACAACCTGAGTGGAGATGAGGGGTCCAAAGTGTCTCCTCACCGTTTCAAAGCTGCCTTTGTGCATGAGTTCAATCGGAGGACGAAACAGATCTGCCAGAGTGCTGAGTTTTTTGTCCACAGCGCCGCCATTCCGCAGCTCCTGTTCCTGACGAACTAGAAAGACAAAATCAAACAGTAAACACAAGGAAATTCTACATTCATTAACTCACACTTCTATAGGAGTTAATGTTGCGTTCCATTCTTACTTGTCTCTGTTTGGAAGTCTCTAAATCCATCGAATATCGATCTAGCAGGTCTTCTCCGTTTAGGCACTGCATGTACAAAAGACAAAAAGCAATCACATTTCAGATAAACTAAAAAATTGAAGAAAATAAAAAGTTTGTCATACCTCCAAATAGGGGTTCGGGCTCCACCAGAATCTCTTGCTTCTGAGGAATGGGTGCACGTACTTCACTACACAAGATTTAAAAAAAACATTTTTTTAAAAGTCTCCTTTTAAAGAACGGACAAAAACATCACATAACAGGATTCACTTACTCTGTAGGGGGAGCTCTGCTGCTTGAAGCCGCTGAACCAGAGCTGGTACTGGGCTCTTCTGCAACCCCGCCTCCATCCAGAAACATGGTTACTGCCATTTCCAGGTTGTTGTTGCATGCTTCCAGCATATGTTTTCCAACACTTTCTGTGACTCCTGAAGAGCAACAGACAGATGCAGATAGAAACATGAAGACATGCGGTTGAAATTCTTTCATTGTTGTGACACTACTGTTCCTGTTACAGGGCTTTTACAACCTGCGTGAGCTATTCAAACAAATTGTGTTATTAACCAGTTAACTCTTTTCACAGAAAACCAAAGATGCAAGTTTGACAAGGAAAGTTCACCATCATGCTTAATGATATCTTCTGAACACCAAATATGACAGAGCAAACACTATTATTGTTATTATTTTTTACCACCCATGCATGGTCTGGGAGGACAAAGCATTGATAAAACATGGCAAAAAGGGTCCTCGATCAGACAAACCAGGTTCAGGAATCCATCTGGTGGCTTTTCTTAAGTCAGCCCAGTGTTTTCAGTAGAAGTAATATATGACGATGTGTAACAATACGCAGAGATAACCGCAATGGTGGACGATATTAGAACTTGTACTTGTACTGTGATGAACTTCTGTATTGTGGTCGGACCGTGTGCAAACATGCTACTCGTGTACTGCGCATGCCCGCTCCACTTTGTGAGTCTGAGCAACAACCCCGGAATTTCTTTCCTTATCGAAGCGAAATAACTTCAAAGTCACACCTTTAACCACGCTCGAGTACTCAAACATTTAATTCTGAACAGTGACGTACGATCGGCAGCATCGAGGGCATGCTGCCGCTGTGTAAAAGAACCCCTTGCGCTGAACATGACAGAAAGACTAGAATGCAGGCTGGTGATGAAGAAGGTGGCCGTCCATTGCACACTATTAAACAACAGGCGATGCAACACGGAGCAAAGAACAGAATTGTAGCGGTATTGAGTGTGCATATCGCCATGTGGGGGTCTATAAACGTCTTCAAAAAGCATCGACACATAATATTCAAATCCTGTGGCCCTGGAATCCTCCGTTATGCCTTTTTTTTCATGACTGTAGCTGTTTAAAGGCTCTTCTTCTCGCACACCACAGACAGTTTTCTTTTCCGCGCAGTGATTTCCTGTCTGAATAAGTACCAGGCCATCACGAAGATAATATCCCCAAACTACTCTTTCGGCGAAGCGGCGTATAAAACATTGTTTTACCTGTTATTGCTGTAAATTGTTGTATTAACCCATTCACCCCCGAAGCCGAGGTGTCTCCGAGCGCCGCCATCTTACCGCCACAAACAACAACATAAAATTGGCGCATGCGCGACGTCGTCCTTTTTTTTGCCTGACTGGCGCGACTGCATCTACGTAGCTCGTACGTCAAACCTCTTTGTGGGACTTGTAGTTCTTGAAACGGCGTCACGGTTCCTCTCTTGAGGGAGACGGTTATTTTCGATCGGCTTCTTTAATTTGCCACACAAATACCGAGTAGTATGATACGCATTATTCTTTAAATAAAAGTCTGATTTCCTTTGTGGTTGATAAGTGTGATTAAAATAAATAAATATTACTTTTAATAGCTTTCTTTTTATTATTTTTGTATTTTGGATACAATGCTATAAAGTCCAGAAACACATTTATTCTGGATCAACAAAATCAATAATAGCACTTCTTTTCACAACTAATAAAACTCAAGTTGTCAAATAATTCTGTTTATTACAGTGGGGGTGAAAAGAATGTAAATGGGTTTACTTTTTTTTGGGACAAATAGAAGAGTGACACCAGTCTTTCACTTCAAAAGATTTACAACTGATGACAAATCACACTTTCTCGAGTCAAGTGACTGAATAACACAATGTACACGTATGAATCACTGCAGTGAATCAGATAAATCAAAAACTAATTGAATAAAACGAAGGATATTTTAACACCTTTGTAAAATATATAAAAAATGCAATCATTTTTGATGGGAAGCTAAATATAAAAGGTAATACGACGTATACGTATTACAGGATGCTTGTCACTTATTAAAAATTAATGGCGGTTTGAAGTACATAGATCAAAAATCTCAGAACATTAAACCTCTATGTCAACGTGTGACTTCCAGCCCTGAGGAGAGAGCCAATTTTAAAATAATGCATATTCTTTCACACTGTACAGAAGATACCATTAAGTCCCCAGTGCATCATCTGGGTGGTTTTCAGGTTAAAACATATCAAAGTGCACAAAAAACAAAATTTAAGTTTCCGATAAGTGTAAAAACAACCACCTTCAAAATGTGTCACAGCAAATACACCTAAAACAAACCCCAAAATGTACCATTTTTAAAATGAAATTAAAAAAATGAACTTTAAATTCTACTCTTTACAAACCTAAGATATATATTTTACATTCCCATGAGCTTTATTCTACTGCAAAATTCCTTCCTGTCAGATGAGGTGGGCGTGAACTGCGACAGTCAAGAGTGAGGGGTTGACTTCTTATTTTAATCTCACCAAAAATGGCATGCACGTGAAACCTAACTGATCGATGTTAAAATGAAAGGTGTAAACAGTAAGCAGGGCAGTCTGGCGGAGTTGTGTAGTCCAAAAACACAAAGTGAATAGGTGACTACTTGAGTATTTGTCAAAAAGTGCCCTGCAACAGCCTGGCGACCTGTTCGGGATGTCCCCCACTCATTATGTGACAAACCTTTAAGTGTGTTTTTTTGCATTAAAATGGCAGCCAGGCTCAAATTGGCCTTTATTTTTTTAGAATTGTCAATACCTTTACAATGAAAAAGAAAACTAAGGTCACCCCTAGCATTAATAATGTGTTGCGTCACGCTTAAAAAAAAAAAAAAAAAAAAAAAAGGTGAAAGAAAGGTGGCGATGCTTATATTTGCGTTTCATACTTTATATCCAGCCTGATGAATAAATACGCTAAGATACATTCGCATAGATCCAACATGTGAATGAGTGCATACATGCATACATGTATGTTGAGTGCGCTGTTCTGACGTTGGAATGCATTTCTGTATATAGAGTGACTGGTATAGCGAGGTTGATGTGTCCAGAGTGAAGTCTTGTTAGTCACAGCGCAGGCGGGGTGGAGGGAACACTATCTGGTGCTGCACAGCAAGTGCTGTCGCCTAGAAGCGGATGTAGGTGGCGTCGATTTGACGTACACTGGGCAGCGCCAGCATGATCTTCCGCCGGTACTGTGGGTCCTTCTGCAGGGGGTTTCTTTCCAGGTAGACCGTCTCTAGAGACTTGGCATTCTTCAGCTCATCCAGATCTGTCCAGTTTTCGATCTGGTTGTCGTTCATCTGCAAAGAAACAGAGCATTATAATGCACTGACGCGGCTCTTTTTGTCAGCACACCTTGATGAACACGCCTCTATAGCAGTCATATGTGAGTGCCAGCACCTTCACATGAGTAAATGACCACCCCAGGTCCAGTTCTATTGGCTTCTGCCAATCCTCTTCCTGTCACCACGTACCGCAAACAAGTCCCTTTGCTCGTCCTCCTGCCCATCTGATCTTTTCAAGTCATCCCCTTTGAAAACCACAGATTCACCCTGATCTCTTGCCACACAACACTTGTCAGGATTTCAGTGTGCATGCCCGTTTTTTCCTTCAGAACTTTACACGTGGTGCGGCACATTTTCAGAGTGGGAGAGTTGTCGCATTCCCTCCATAACTTTTATTTACTTCAATATCCTGGTGATGAGATCAATAACACACTCTTATCTTATCTCTTCAGTTGATAACCCAGGAACATCCCTCTCTTTAACCTAGCCAGCCAAATATCCTTTCCTGCTCTCCCACTTGAATACATGGAGTCTGCTTTCGGATATCCCATGTAGTAATGCATGGCTCCAATGTGCATCTTCAGTAACCACATGAGCATGAATTTTCTCTTGTTTTGGTCGATATATAGCCAAGTAGGACAGCACTACCTTGTTGTTATGGAAGACTGTACTCTCCTTGACAATGATATTGGACATGTTCACAGTTTTTGGTCTGAAAGAAGAATGCAACATCCTCCTCCCTTTGTTTCCATGCAAAAGAATAATATTGTACTTCCATCTTAGTTGACTAAAAGTAGAGATGCTGCAGAGTGAAGGTGTCATCTCCGGTAGAGTCACAAACACTGAGCTACCAAAGTAACTATGTGCTTGATAGGCCAGCAACCTCACCTGACCTGAAACCTATGAATATAAAGTGATGTGATGAGGCTTCATGAAAAGTGTCCACCTTTTCAGTCGTCAATAGATGCTTTTGGTTTAAAAATAATGCAAGGTTTCAGTTAAATAGCAGTAAAAGAGCAACTTCATCAGCCTATGCATTGAATATTTCCGAGTTGGAAACAGTTTTTTGGTCTTGACTGAGTTAGATAAACACTAGAAATATATGTGCTTGTGTGTGATGAATCGATCCTGAAGTAGAGCTGCAAAAATGAAAGCCAGAATTTGGCCGATAACTCACCCAGAACTCCTGCAAATCTGTCAGGTGGTTGATGTTTTCGATTTTCTTCACCCTATTAGCTGCAATGTCCAGAGTCGTGAGCTTTTTCTGCGAGGAAGAACCAGGGTTTGCAATAATTTGCTTCGTACGCAGAACACAAATATTATTATTGTTATTATTATTTTTTAACTCACATTGTTTTCCAAGCCCTCGATGACCTCGATGCCATTGTGACTCAGATACAACTCTTTCAGGTTTACCAGGTTTTCTAGCCCCTCAATCTTTGTTATACGGTTACTCTAGAAATAAAAATCATTTTGAAAACAAGTCAGCAGTCCATTTATTTTTATGAGTAACACCTGATATTACATACTTCTAATGAGCACCTACCTGGATGCTTAAAACAGTCAGGTTATGTAGAGCCTCCAGATTCTGAAGCTTTGTTATTTTATTTGTGCCGAGGTATAAACTTTGCAAAGATGACAGTGTGTCAAGGTTCTCTATTACCTGTGGCAACAAAAAAGAAACACCTTGGAAATATGCGGTGAAATCAAAACATGCATCTCAAAATGGTTTTAAGTGCATACCCTGATTCTGTTGGACCCAAGCTCCAGCATTTCTAAAATTGTCAGGTGGTCCAAGTTGGCGATGGAACTGATTTTGTTGTGAAGTAAAAATAATTTCTTCAGCTGAGTCATCTGCTCCAAACCTTCCACCTTCCTCAGGATGTTGAAGGACACATCAAGCTGCCTGGTGATCAGTCAAAGAAGTCAAAGAGTTTCGGTTATTTCAACAAGTAAAAGCATGAAGGGAAAATGATATTTATTCCCTGAAAACAAAACACTTTTTTCTACTTAAACTGACATCGACTTGACTGAATACATTACTAGTATTAAACTTACTCCAACTGCGTGAGCATGTGCAGGTTTTCAAGTTTGCGGATCTGATTGTCGTAAAGATCTAATTCTTGCAGGGCACCCAGACTTTCAAGGTTCTCTATCTTTTTGATGAGGTTCTGCCGCAAGGAGAGGGTCTGAAAGAACACACACCATAATGAGCACTGTGTATAACACATCCTGTTTTTTCAATAAAAACAAGAGGCTCTTACTTTAGCTTTCTGTAGCACCTCCAAACCTTCAATCTTTCCAATACGACAATGAACCAGATCCACGTCCTAAAACATAGAAATAAATTGATGACAGATATTTTTAATATACATTAATATGCCTATTATAATTTAATTTGGTCAACATTAACCTTGCATGACTGTGAAACCATCTCACCTCTTCTTCAGGGTCCAAAGTTATCGTGTCCATGTCGACAGGGGACTCTTCTTTGCCTTTAATGAAGTAAAATGATTTAAAATCAATAGTCACAGTTAGGGATGGGTATTGAATAGTAGATGAGGTTTCATGAAACAGAGTCATGATTTGCAGAGGCCACCAGATGGCGCTGTTTGCTGTAAAATGTTTGGACTTGAACAACTAATTCAATGAAACCTCACATCATTTCAAAACCAAGAGCGCCACCTAGTGGCACCATATCATCATCTCTGCAATACTGTTTCATGATACCTAATGTACCCATCACTCATCACAATGGAACTTTGAAAACTTTTAGATATTACAATGAACAAGGACAATATTGGGGGAGTCGTACATGAGGAAGCAGGCTGATTGGGATCCATGTCTCCATTGATACTCTTCCTCCTTGCCTCATCATCCCCAGACTCCTCTGACTCGCCCCTCCTGTCCACTGAAGTCAACAGAGGAGAGAGGGAGTGATTATTGTGATGAACAAACAAGTTTAGCTGATGCTGGTGTAAGACGATACTCTGCGCTGTGCTCACCCCAGCAACGTCAAATGGGGCGTCCAGTCTCAACCACATAGAGATTTGATTCAACTATTACTGAATAGTAAGAGAAGGTTCTGGACTCTTAGTTCTAGACAGCATGAAGTCTAGGCTGGGAAAAATAAACCTAACATGTTTATTTTCAAGCTCATCTTTTGACTTTGAATTCTTTCCAATTCAAAACTTTTTTTTTTTTTGCAAAGACACATTTATGTTTATTATTTATAAATTATATGTTATTTATTATAGCGCAATTCACTAAACACCTGATCATGTGTGTTCACCTGCTTATTACAAATGTTCTAATGATGATCTTGAGAGCTGAAAAAGCTTCTATAACCTCTTCAGACTACAGCATTTGTTGTGTAAGGAAAGTTGTTTTTCCAAAAATTAATATCAACTTGTTAGAGGAAAATTGTCATTATTGATAAAGCTACTGTAACTAAAATATATCAGAGCCATTATTGTACATATTGTATGGACACTGGATTCATTCTCAAAACTTGAATAGAATTTTCTATCCTGCTATGTTTTCTTTCAGGAGTTGTCAATTTGTATCATCCTACTTTATTCCATGAGCACAAACTGTATTACGTTCCACTTGCAAACAGACTTGGAACTCCACCTTTATTAATATTTCAAAGCAATAATGATATACTGAGAGCACTGCAGAAACACAAATATTTGTCGCACAACCTGACACCTTCACGATGTCAACCACAACAAAATGTTATTTTTTGTTGCATTGTGGTGAGCCATAATAATGAGTAAAAATGAACATAGAAAAGTATTAATTAAATACAAATGGCAAAAACGTGCACCACAAAATATAATTCTGTGATTTGAAAAACAATTAACTAAAGTTCAGGACTTGGTAATGATGCAAGCATTATTATTTTATATGACAATATTCATAGTGAAACTGAGATATTGCCACCAGTTTTCTCCAAAAACACTACTATTGGCTGTCACTTCTTACAAAAGGTTTTTGTGTCTCCTCTTGTGGCATATCGAATCTTCTCTAAGGTAGATGTCAGATCGCTTAACCCCTGACTAAAGGTTGGGTGGTGTCATACATTATAATAAGACAATCTTATTAAAGGACTCGCTTATCTGCAGGTCATGAGAGCAGCCGTAATAAAGTTCGAGACGACTCCACGTTTGCGACACGGTCTAACATCTGCATCAGCAGTTACAGGGGCTCAGATATCTCGCACTCGTGTAGCTTTGTGTGTCCACCATTGAAATCCACACAAAAGCAAGGGTGAAAGGTTCACTGTTTTAAAAGTGACCTGGCTCGGATGCTTTTCTTTCTGACAGCTTCGTGACTGTTGTAGTGTGATAATTACAATGAAGCAACATTGCTAACCGCTTTTATCGGCTCGTTTAGTCGCTAGAACAGGCTGAGCACATGACGATAAAAGACGGGCGAAGTCGCGCTGGACGAACTGTTAATATAGGAACGTCATGTAACGATTATTGCTGTTAGCCAGTTAGCTATCAAGTCTCAGGCGCGTGTCCGCTTATTCACAAGAGGTAGCAGCTATCACTGACAAAGGTGAGGAAGTGGACACGTTTGCCGTTACGGCCGCTTCACGAGCGAACATTACACTCGCCGGATAACGCTGTGTTTACAAATATACCCACCTTCCATTTCTTGGTGCTCTCCAACAGAAGCCATGTTCGCTGTAAACACTCCTGGCAACCGCTCGGCCAATCCAGTGCGAGCACGTACCGCCGTCAACCGCTCAACTCAAGCAGACATTTACTGAAAAATTAATAAATACGTTTTGGTGGAAAGATAACATCACAATTGTATAATAAATACCCATATTTATCTTATGATGCATTAAGTTTTCGATTTTTTAAATGAAATTTTGTAACATTTTATCTTCATTTATGTATTCCATCTCAGACATTTTATTTCATAAACACATCTAATACTAATTAACAAAGTCATAGTACAAGCTTTGAAGCAGCGATATTAATATAATGTGAAAATTGTAACAGATTTAATGTTAGATAAATGGTGTTCTGAGTTCGATGTTTGTTGTTTCGGTGAGAATTATTATTTTAATTTGAAAGGCTATCCCGGAAGTATTCTAATCATCCACACTATGAGCTTGACGCAAGTTACCGGAGTTAAGCAATTTAATTTTGGCGTTTGACTGAGTAGGGCACAAGGTTTGTATATGTTTCCTCTGTGACTTGATATATTTTGTCTTTACTTTATTGAGACGGACAGCATGTGGGGAATATTTTTGTTTTAGTGCGTTTGGCTTTCGACTTGACAAGCATAGCGAACTTTGCTAACGGTATGGGTCTCAGTAAATACGTGTCAAATATTTTCCGTTTATCCGTTTGTTTCAGCTCTTATGGTGATTCACCTTCAATGTTCGACGGCAATTAAAGCAGAGGTGAACATCAGTTGGAGAGACGGCTCATCTTTTTATTTCAGTCAAAGACGCCACAGTAAGAGCTTACCCGCATCTCCGACGTGCATGAACGAGAGGATTTGATGCTTCCCTGTGAAAATTCACGACATACCCATCTAAATGGAAACTTCTGATGACATAGCAATGGACATACAAAACGGGGATCTTGATGAAAACGGTGAAATTCGTCGATCCTGTCGTCCGAAGATTCCCACGGAAAGGATGCGTGAATATCAAGAGGAGGAAACTCAAAAAAGGGAAAGAAGGCTAATTCAGCTGTATGAAAAATGGAAGATGGAGGCAAGATCAGCTCGGAAGCAATTGAAGTCAGACTTGGATGAAAGTGAAATAGTGTCACTCATTGACAACCTGGAGAAATGTAAGGAAGATGTTGATAACATCTATATTAAGATAAGGAAATATATTTCTCCAAGCAATGAAACGAGACGGCGTGTTGATGCATGTGAAGCCGTCACAAGGGACATTATGAAGATAGCTCAGGAACGACTTGTTGGCCTAGACGGAGATTACGATCCAGAAACTGTGAAGCACCGCCTTCATGAGCTTTCAAAGTGTGATTACGCTCACTCAATTTATGGTTCAACAGTGTCACCCTCCAGTCTACACTCAAGCAGTTCAAGTCAAAGTTCCATTCTAGCAGCCAAAAGAACAGAAGCTGCAGCAGAACTTGCAGCCAAGGAAGCTGAGTATGAAGGGAAATTAAAGGAGGAAATGCAAAGACAAAGAATACAACGTTTGGAAGAACAACAGAAAAGAGAACTGCTAAATCAGAAAGGCGAGTTAGACAGACTTAAAGCAGAGGCTGACATAAGAGCTGCAAGAGCAAGATTGGAAGTGTACAATCAAGAAGTCAACGTACACTCCTATGATTACGAAACTAAAATGTATGAGGGAGTGTTTCCTGAACGTCCTGTACAATCAACACCAGGCCAGCACCACTCTAAAGCTCCGCCAGCTTCACCTCCTCCGCCCGCAGATGTGTCATTTCTGGCTCAAACACTACAAGACAGCATCGCCCTGAACCGGCTACCAATGCCTGAACCTACCGTTTTCTCTGGCGACCCGATACAGTTCAATGAATGGAAGGCCTCATTCGTATCTCTCATTGACAGGAAGAATATTTCATCAGCCGAAAAACTTCACTATCTGAGAAGATACGTCAGTGGTGAAGCTCGAAAAACACTGGAAGGCATTTTCTACAGAGATGATGATGATGCATATAAGGATGCCTGGCTTCGTCTCAACCACAGGTACGGTCAGCCCTTTACTATTCAAAGAGCAATCAGAGAAAAACTGAAAAACTGGCCAAAACTCCAGCCCAAAGATGCAGGAGGATTCAGAGCATTAGCAGACTTTCTCCAAACATGTCTGGAAGCCATTCCTCATGTCAAGGGTTTAAACATATGAAATGATTGTGAGGAGAATCAAAAATTAGTCAAGAAACTACCAGATTGGGCCGCATCACGCTGGAACCGACATGTCACTCAGGTGATCAATGAAAGGCAGGAATTTCCAGAATTCAAGGAATTTGTCTCATTCATGCATATGGAAGCTGAGATTGCGTGTAATCCCATAACTTCCTTTCACGCACTGAATTCAAGTGAGACGCATGCAGACAAACTCCCATCAAAAGAGAGAAGAAACAGGTCCAATGTTCTCCATACACAGACCTCCACGGAAACTCATCCACCTTCAAAAACAAATGCAAACCCTCTGTGCATGTTCTGTCTCAGTATTAGCCATCGTCTACACCGATGTCCAAACTTCAGACGCACCTCACTAGATGAAAGGCAAGAATTTGTGAAAGACAAACGTCTCTGTTTTGGTTGTCTAAAACCTGGACACAGTGCGAAGGAGTGCCACCACAAACATATCTGCGACAACTGTAAAGGAAGACATCCAACTCAGCTCCATGATGACAACTTCTGCAAAGGGAAACCAAAGCTTGTGTCACCCCAACCAGACATGGAAACGGCAACAACACAGTCTCTGCACACAAGAACTGAAGACTCATCGATCCACACATCCATGATTGTTCCAGTTTGGATCTCTTTAAGCCACAATCCAGTTACAGAGAAGCTAGTTGCCAGCACTTGCCACAGAGTTGCTGTCAAGGAACTTCCCCCGGTGACACCACTAGATGTTATTAAGGTTCTGGAGTCTGATTTCAAGGACACAGACAAGAGTGAAAATTCGTTCTCTCAAGATGACATTCTCTTTCTCAATATAATGAGGGAAAACATCAGCAAAAATGATCAAGGACATTATGAAATGCCGCTACCATTTAAGGAAAGACCACATCTCCCGAACAACAGACAACTTGCAGTCGTGCGACTAGGCCACCTGAAAAAGAAATTACTGAGGGATGAAATGTACAAAGAACATTATGTGAAGTTCATGAGTGAAGTCATTGACAGAGGTGATGCAGAAGAAGTGCACCAAGGTGGAAAGGAAGGAGAAAGGTGGTACATTCCACACCATGGAGTTTATCACACCAAAAAACCAAGTAAGCTCCGTGTGGTCTTCGACTGTTCTGCAAGATACCAAGGAACAAGCCTCAATGAACATCTTCTTCGAGGTCCTGATCTCATGAACAGTCTGATTGGCATTCTTCTGAGATTCAGACAACACCATATTGCCGTGATGAGTGATGTTGAAAAGATGTTTCATCAGTTTCATGTGCCTGAACCTGACAGAGACTACCTACGTTTCCTTTGGTGGAAAAATGGAGATCTTACAGCAGAGCCTTCCGAATACAGAATGAAGGTCCATCTCTTTGGTGCAGCATCATCGCCTGGATGTGCCAACTACGGACTCAAACATCTGGCAAAAGAGAACCAAGGTCAGTTTCCTCTTGGATCACAGTATATCATGAAAGACTTTTATGTTGACGATGGTGTTACAAGTGTGGCAGATGCGAGCCAAGCTGTTCAGCTTGCACAGGAGGCAACACAACTGTGTGCTTTAGGTGGTCTAAGACTCCATAAATTTGTGTCCAACAGCAAGCTTGTTCTTGAAAGTTTACCACAGTCTGAATGTGCCATTCACTTACAAGATCTTGATTTGAATCTCAATGAGCCCAAAACAGAACGAGCTCTGGGGATACATTGGCACCCTGAGTCTGACACTTTGAGATTTCAAAACTACCTGAAAGGACAACCTGAATCACGGCGTGGGATACTGTCCACAGTTGCCTCAATTTACGACCCACTTGGTCTAATCGCTCCAGTCTTGCTTGTTGGAAAAAGAGTGCTTCAGGAGACTTGTAAACGTGGAATTAGCTGGGATGAACCACTTGTCAGCCCACTACAAGCTACGTGGGAACAATGGAAAGGTAAGCTGAATAGACTGAATTCAATCTCAGTTGCTCGTTGTTTCATTCCCTCTGACTTTGGACACACAGTAAAAAGAGAGCTACATCACTTTTCTGATGCTAGCACATATGGGTATGGCCAATGCTCATACCTACGACTGTTAAATGATGCAGGAGATGTCCACTGTACTCTGATTATGGCCAAGTCCAGAGTTGCGCCAATCAAAGTTGTAACGGTCCCCAGACTAGAACTGAGTGCAGCAGTTGTTTCAGTTTCAATCAGTCACATATTGAAGGAAGAACTTGATCTTGAGGGAGCGGAGGAGTACTTTTGGACGGATTCCAAAGTCGTCTTGGGTTAGATCAACAATGAGGCTCGACGTTTTCATACATTTGTCTCAAACAGAGTACAGAAAATACGCCTCATGACCACCCCGCAGCAATAGCGATACATATCGTCAGAAGAAAACCCTGCTGACCTTGCCTCCCGGGGCTCCACTCATTACTTCAGGCTGGTTTTCAGGACCACAGTTTCTATGGCAAAGGGAGCTACCTCCGGAAATAGAGTTCATACCTGATGTACAAATTGGAGACCCTGAAGTGAAAGGTGTACAACCTCTCAATGTACAGTGTACTGAGCAAACAAATCTGTTGGAGAAACTCTCAAAGTTCTCCTCTTGGAGCAAGGTCACTCAAGCAATCGCTCGTCTAATCCGCCGTGCCAAGGGTGACACATCAACGGACCTCAGCACTGTTCAGGAGAGAGAGGAAGCAAAATGTTTAATCATCCAGCGTCTACAAGCGCAAGAATATTCACAAGAGATCAAAACACTGAAAAGAGGAAATCTACTGTCACCACAGAGTCAACTTTACAAGTTTGATGCCTTTCTTGATCAGGACGGAATACTCAAGGTGGGAGGACGACTTAGAAATTCATCTCTCCCAACATTTCAAAAGCATCCAACTTTGCTTCCAAAGAATCACTACATCACCAAGCTGATCATTGCTCATTATCACTCGACGATCAAGCATCAAGGAAAAGGCATGACAATGAACGAGATCAGAGCCAACGGGTATTGGATTCCAGGTCTTAACGGAACGTCGCCTCACTAATTCATCACTGCGTCACATGTCGAAAGCTAAGAGGAAGCACAGAAGAGCAGAGAATGGCTGATTTACCATCTGAACGTTTGGATCCTTCACCACCATTCACATACTGTGGAATGGACTGCTTCGGTCCATTTCTCACAAAACAAGGACGAAAGACAAACAAGAGATATGGACTCTTATTTACTTGCCTGTATTCTCGTGCAATCCATATTGAGATGTTGGTGGACATGTCATCTGATGCATTCATCAACGCCCTTCGATGTTTTATTGCTCTGAGAGGAACTGTGCGTCAGATAAGGTGTGATCATGGCAGTAATTTTGTCGGCGCAAAGCATGAACTCACTCAAGCTCTAAAGGAACTTGACTGCAACAGACTGGCTACCTATTTAGCGGATAGACAGTGTGACTTTAAAATGAATGCTCCCCATGCCAGTCACGCAGGAGGTGTATGGGAGCGACAAATCCGAACAGTCAGAAATGTTCTCAGTGCTACACTTTCGCTCTCATCTGACAGATTAGACGATAGTTCACTGCGGACCTTCTTCTACGAAGCTATGTTCATTGTGAACAGTCGCCCCCTCACAGTTGAAAACCTCAGTGATCCAAACAGCCTTGAACCGCTAACGCCTAATCATCTAATCACCATGAAATCATCTGTGGCTTTACCTCCACCTGGCAAGTTCATCAAAGAGGACACGTATGCTCGAAAGCGATGGCGTCGCGTTCAGTTTCTCTCGAACAGTTTTGGAGTCGATGGAAGGGGGAATATTTGAGCAACATCTCGACACGTCAACGTTGGTACAAAATAAGAAGGAATCTTCGTGTAGGAGACATTGTCCTGGAGAAGTCACTGGACCATCCACGAAGTGAATGGAAATTGTCAAAGGTGGTTCAGACAGTGACGGACAAGGACGGACTCGTAAGAAGAGTGAAGATACAAGTTGCTGATCAGAAGATTGGGCCAGCTGGACAACGTTTTGGCAAGATATCAGTTGTGGAACGACCAGTTCATAAGTTGATCCTTCTGGTGGAGACTGCATAATTGACAATGTTATTTAGAGACATATCCTTAATAAGTGATGTTTAACGGATATTAATGACATCATCTAAAGTGGACTGAAAGCATTTAAGTAAATCATTCGTTTATTTATGTGAATCAGTTACACTCATGATTGGTGGGAGTGTAACAGATTTAATGTTAGATAAATGGTGTTCTGAGTTCGATGTTTGTTGTTTCGGTGAGAATTATTATTTTAATTTGAAAGGCTATCCCGGAAGTATTCTAATCATCCACACTATGAGCTTGACGCAAGTTACCGGAGTTAAGCAATTTAATTTTGGCGTTTGACTGAGTAGGGCACAAGGTTTGTATATGTTTCCTCTGTGACTTGATATATTTTGTCTTTACTTTATTGAGACGGACAGCATGTGGGGAATATTTTGTTTTAGTGCGTTTGGCTTTCGACTTGACAAGCATAGCGAACTTTGCTAACGGTATGGGTCTCAGTAAATACGTGTCAAATATTTTCCGTTTATCCGTTTGTTTCAGCTCTTATGGTGATTCACCTTCAATGTTCGACGGCAATTAAAGCAGAGGTGAACATCAGTTGGAGAGACGGCTCATCTTTTTATTTCAGTCAAAGACGCCACAAAAATACGCTTAAAATGTGCCAACTATGTTAATTTGTTAGTAATAATACGCTTAATGTATGATGTGCTTTTGATTTAAAAGAAGCAGGATGTATGTTGTTGTTATTTTTCCTGTAAAATGATTGAAATCTACATCATACATGTAGGGAGCAACTCAGTGAAAAACAGCAACCAATCAATCATAACTACTGGAATTTGTTTATTGGCAGTATGTATTTCATCTGCCTATACTTGATATCTGTACAATCCAAAGTATAACACAATGCAATACTTATTTCTGTGAACAACTGACATCGTCCAGAAGTCATATCTTCACTGATAAAATGTTCCTGTAACAAGATACTAGGGTTTTATTTGTACATGATGTCTTGTAGGTAAGAATGCTGTGAACAAACTTGATCTACATGTAATTGAATACCACAATTTAACAAACCAGTAAAGCTGACGGGAGGCAGAGGACGTGAAGCTCTTGTCCATGCTGAGGAATTCATGGCCAATCCATCCACTGAGAGTCCATAATCAGTGAGCAGCTCCTCCAGTTAGAAAGGAATTTCATGATCTTATTTAACATTGTGTGTGTGAGTATCTGGTTTATCCTACTAAAGTGTCCACCAACTTTGTCATGAGCCTCCTCGTGTTGTACCATTTGGTTATTCCTTACCATCGCACCAGCACTTGGCTATGGGTTTTTCCATATGTGTGACTTTAACTCAGCCTTGTTGTTACTCATCACACTTCTGTTGTTTACATTAGCAGACCTCGTCTGGTCAGCTAGCTTCTCTTTGAATGTCTTTAAAACATCTTGAAAACAAAAAACGAAAAACGAATAGCTCACAAATCAAGACCAACAGGTGAAACCTGCTGCTAATAAATAAAGATTAGAGACATTTTGTTAAAGAGTAACCCATCAGGAGGTGAAATCAGTATATATATATATATATACATATATATATATATATATATTATAACTTGGCTCCGTTATAGATTGACTGACACTTTTCCTAGTTGCGTTGAGGGCAAGAACTCTCAGAAGCTCATGAAATACATGTTTATAGTCCAAAAGAAACTGAGTATAGCCAACCGTCAAGCTAGTAGAAGGAAAATACAGTATATACACACACAAATATTGTAAGTAATAATCGAAGAAAACTCGGAGGCAGTGAAGACACAGAGCAGCTCTTCTAAAATTATTTTTACGAGCTATACTTGCTATTGGAAATAAAACCGGCCGTCTGTTGCCATGGTGACCGGCCTGTCCCAAAAAGGAAGAAGGTTCATGGAGAGGACTCACGCCCATTCCACGTGACAATCCAATCAGCCAATGAGAGTGCATCATCCTCAGCTCTGCAAAATCGAAAGAGCGTCGCGAGGACGGAGCAGTCTTTGCAGCTGACTCCTGGCTGCGGATGTATTAACGCGTTCTCTCTCTAAACGGCTTACAGAAAATCTGGTAGCTTTCAACTGGGGAAAGTTTTTGTCTGTTCTGGGCGCTTGAAACTCTTCGTGGTCCGAGGCGATCAACTGAAGCGATGGGGATGACTTTTTATGGGCTGGTCGTTCTCATGTTGTGCCGCATGTCGCAAGCCTTGTCTGTGCCTGTAGGTAAGAAGTGCATTATTGAAACGTCCATTTAAAACCCTACATCCCCCTAAAGATGACCTGAAAAGGCAGCTATTTGGCTTGTCGCTGTGGGCCGTGAACTTCCTGTCTCGAGCGCAGCAGGTGGGATTTAACTGGCGCCTTCTATTTCCTCCTCATTGTGTTTGTTTGGATTGTGACTCGGTCTCTTTAAAGACTCGGTCCACCTCACCCTCTGCACGTCTCTCTCCTGTAAACATTTACAAATACAACTGGTCTTGGCTTATTGATTATGGAAAGCCTGCCGTCTTAACATTTGCCCTCCCGTTCGACACGCACATCTGATCGTATTGGAAGATTTCATTGTAAAGAATTAGCTCAAGAGAAACCATCCAATCGAGTCAGGCTTGTTTAGGGAACTAAAAAATGGCAATACTAATAGTTTTTGCATCCATATTTAACAATCAATAACTTTCCACCTTAGGCTATGTGAGACTAATTACATAGCAAATTGTCAATATTTGCTTTCAACTATAAGTATGAATAAAATTTAACATGAATGTCTTGGTGCCCCATAATGCACTACAGCAGTTCGTTCATTCAGTTATTCATACAACAGTTAACATTATGCGCTCAAAGATTTATCGTTAAAATTAAAGTCACTTGGATCAGAGATAGATTTACTGAAATTTGAGGATTCTACAAATACAGTTGACTCAAACATAATAGCACAATAGCTGCATGAACTTCAGAGCCACCAAACTCTATATAATGAATTGTTTGTTAATTCATGTTCTGGAGGTAGAAAGGTTGGTCTCTTTTCTTACGTGACACATTGGTTAGCTCACTTCTTTCACCGTTTAGACGCTGTCAAAGTCCAATACGAGCAGCGAGTGGCAGTCGGTGCTCATGAGGTCACGGAGCTAGTCCTCCTGAACGGAGTGTACTTGACCAACCGGGAAGCCAAGGCCGTTCTGCAGTGGATGTCAGCTGATTTCCATCCTCTCCTCCATCTGAGCTCCAGCAACTCCTCCCTGCTGAGTATGAAAAGCATCGTTCATGAAGTCACCGCTCATAGCGGCTCCTCTGGCTGATGTTTTGTGTGTTCCATTTCAGAGAATCACACAGTGGTGCGGTCTCGAGAATGCATACTGGAGGGGAGCCAGCTGCAATGGGTGGACCGCGTCTCCGTTGGCCGGCAGATCTACCTCACCCAGGATCGCAATGACGCCTGGGTGCCGTACGTGCCGCAAGCAGTGCCCCTTAAAACACTGTGGGAACAGGTGATGGTGCACCCAGAAGAGGAGAGGCTTGAGGTGGGCTGTGTCACACTGATGAGAGAGCTGAGTCTCTCACAAGAACATTCAGGTTGGTTTCGAGCTGCAGCTTCATTTTCATTTGTTTGCGAACACAGCAATCTGCTCAAACTGAGTATTTGTTTTCGCATTAGTAGATTTTGTTAGCTCACTTTCCCTGTTTGGAATCTGCCTTGAAGGAAAATACTTTTTAGCCTAATGTTTGTCATCCTCGTGGGGAGACAAAGTTGGAGAGGCTAGATTGAGAGGGTTTGGACGTGTACAGAGGAGAGAGAGCCAGTACATTGGTAGGAAGATGTTGAGGTTGGAACTGCCAGGCAGAAGGTGGAGAGGAAGGCCAAAGAGGAGATTGATGGAGGTGGTGAAGGAGGACATGAGGTTTGTAGGTTTGAGAGAAGAGGAAGCAGAGGACAGGGCGAGATGGAGGTAGATGAAGCACTGTGGCCACCCCTGAAGGGAGAAGCCGAAGAAGTTTGTCATCCTCGTGGGACTATATTAAATTAGGGAAAAAAGTTTAGCACCAGGAGGCTTCTTTTAAAAGCAGCAAAAGTTTCAATCAGATCAACCGGACTAGTAATAGTCAAGGAAAACGTTTAATGGAAAGGTGTTAATGGACAGGAGTAGAACCAATCCAGTGTGATGGGTGACAAAGAGTTAGCATTATGCTGATGAGGATGTGTTTATGGGTCCCCGCCCACTGGGGATAGGCAGTCAGATGTTGATGCCACGCTGTACAGGTGTGAAGGACCTGTCCATGCCGAGATCAGTGGCTAAATCTGCCTAGGGAGGGTGTTTAGGACAGCATTGTATGAGGATGAAAGATAGTGTCTCAGTCCTCCACCTCTGTTTAGAGAGGGGTTTTCCACAAAAATGGCCTCTTTTAATCCTCTTTCAAACCACCATGTGTTGGGCCATTCATTTGTGGAGAGGTTGTTTAGTTTCTCCAATGTAAAGGTCTGGACACTCTTGACTGCACTGGACTGCATAAACCACATGACTCCTTTTGTGGTGTGGCGTTTTGTCCTTGGGATGGACAAGTTTCTGTCTTAAGGTGTTGCCTGGTTTGAACTGAACCCGCACTTCATGTTTGCTAAAGATTCTTCGGAGTTTCTCAGAAGGAATAACAATGCCGTTACAACGCTGGACATTGTTTTCTTTGTCCCTTTTGATGTTTTGGTAAAGGCACATTTTTGAAGGGCACTCTTTATGTGGTTCTGTCTCTACCCCTAGGTGAGCTGGGGATGTTTTGCACTCGATATCTCAATGTTCTGATCACTCAGTGGCTGGTGCGTATTGGTTGGTGTGTGTTGGTCTTGTACACTTCCTGTCATTGTTAACCGCACAGTCCAGGAAAAGCTAGTCAGTTGTTTTCCACATCACAATTTGACGACGTCCTGGATAACTGAGCACTCGCACAAACATTCTTTGATAAGGCCTGCTTCTGGTCTGTCTCTATGTTCCTGTGTTCTCCTCATGTCAAGTCGTGTGAGACAGTTTTTGTCGTCCGTGTCCACAGTAACACAGCCTTCTTCTATATCTGCCGTGATTTTCTGATTTCAGTGACAAATGTGCCCCAGTTGCTGATTCCACTGCTGGCATTTCTGGCTTTTATCGGGCTGGTGGCGATAAGTCTCCTCCTCTCCAAAACCCACGGTGAGTAAAGAACAAGTGAGTTTAGAATGACTAGCGTTAGAGCAGCGCTGTTTCATTGTAGTCTCACATGACTGGTCCAAGTCTCATGCCACTCCAGAAATGTAAAGAATGGTCATGTGTTTTATCTTTCTCCCCCTTAGGTTTGAGGCACCCAGGAGGTAAGAAACTTTTGACTCTTGCTTACAAAGGATGGCGCGCTGTGATTGGATGGGTGAACATTAACTGAGACACGATGGCCACAAAACTACAACACATCTTGTCAGTCAGGTGTTTTTTATACCATCTGATGGCCGGCACAACTGAAGTTGCCAAGTCAGCATTGATACACAAATGTGACTCAGTGAGTCGAGGAGTAGCTGTGTCTTTGGTTACCATACAATGCTGTGGGAACAGTCGGATATCCAGCAGGGTTTTCAGTTTGTGTATAAAAGTGTCTGGCTCATTGAAGAATTTAGAACCACTAGAGTGCATTGCCAACAGCCCAAGAAATGTGCTAAATATTTGTACTAATCGGAAATAGATGATAACTAATCTCTAGAGTGACCTTTATATAGTGAGGTGTTATCAGCGAGGGGTGGGTGATATGGGCCTAAAAATATCCTTATATACTTTATAAAAATTTTTTCTATTAAATGTGGCTTTTACTGAAGAGTTATTCTTCACATACTTTGCACTGCTTTTCTAGCCAGGACAGTTCTCTATCTGTCTGTTTGGTACCAGCACTGTGCCACCATTTATGCCGAGCCTGAAGCTGTGTGCTTGTCCTTACATGCTGTCCCTATTGGCTTTTTAAAGCCAAGACAGTATAAAAACTCGAATTAGTTGGTGATGTTACTGCAAACAATATATAATTTATAAATTTTTATTTACTAGAGTTTGCTCCAATTATTTATGTTTTATATTTGTTTTTATTTTTTAATTTGGGGAAGGCATTAAAGCGTCTTTCTCCAGGTGTTAGGTCGGAAGGTGTAGAAGAGGAAAGTTAGAGATCCTTCCCTGACATTCCTACCAGTGATGTGTAGATGAGGTTTTACAACACAGTACTGAAGGCCTGGTGAGGTTTCATGTAACACTGTCTTCAGAGGCCACCAGATGGCACTGTCTCACATCATTTCTAAACCAAGAGCGCCATCTAGTGGCCTCTGAAAAGTAGGACACTGTTTCGCCAACCCTGCAATACAGTTTCATGATACTTCATCTACCCATCACTAGTTCCAACCAGCGTGATGCGCTGGGGGAGATCAAGTGTAGCCGCTTTTATGATGAGAATGGTGTCCTGGGCTGAAGAGCTGAGCTAGAAGCTGAAGAACGCTTTTGAACGGGTATTTTCCGCTTGGTGGATACAAGGTCACGGGAACAAGTGGACACGTGAAGAGGTGTGCAGAATGAAGTTGAAGTTGGAGAGTAATAGGTGGTTAGTTTTAGTCACTTGTAACGTGGATTTTCTTCTCTTAGTGAGTTGACTGTTTTATGTGGCGTGTTGGCCTGTTGCGTAACCCTCACAATGACATGTGGGAAGGGGTCAGGTGGTGGGGAGCTTGTTTCCCGCGTCAAACTGTGGCGCTGTGGAGGGGGTTAATATTGAAAGCCACCTGACTGACTCACCAACTTGTTATTTCAGGTTGAGGTCAAAGTGTAGATGAAGAAATGCGCGATGAAATAAAAGTGGAGCGATGTGGTCTGACAGTGTGTTTTTTATTGCAGGAGTCATTGGCTCAGTCATACATTACCCAAAAGACATTGCAGAGGTGCCTCAGGAGATGAAAGGCGGTTACAGAACCCTGTGAGTGGAAGGTGCTCCCTCTACTCGGACCTGCTGTGTGGATGAGGATTCTGCTTTATGCACTTTATCGACGTTGGATTAGCTTCTCTGTATGAATTTTAAAAACACAATGCATTTCTTTTTATGACATGTAATGTCAACAAAGTTTGGTCTTCAGTGTGGAAAGAAAAGAATGCTTCGCTTTGCATTGGAGCTTGGGCTCCACTGGGCTGAAATCAGAAAGCTTTATGTCATGGTTTCAGGCTGTCCAGTGGCCAGTCAGATAATCCGAACAACATCATGTTCTTCTGCGTGTTTCAGTTACACCACTTATCAGCCACAAACACTGGATTATTGTAATGAATGTTTTCCTGGTGACTCCGGAAGGGCGTTGTGTTGTAAATGCTGCCAAAGTATTTTGCCTTTTCACTGGCTTGTTATTTAACAAACGCTTAAATAAAGATTTCTTATTATTGTTTGTTATCCTTGTTTTCAAATATCTTCAACCCTCTCTCTAATAAAATGATTGGTGTAAAAATAAATATCCCATTGCATTTTCCCGTCCAAAATGTTCCTTGACAGAACCAGCCTGTTAAATGTAAACATAAACATCATTTGTGCACCTTGAAGCCACCACTGTGTGGTGATGAACTTTACTTACTCTCTAAAAGTAAACTACCTTTCATTTGAATAGTATTTGTTTAGAATATTAACCTAATTTATTACGACACCACAATTATTTCGTTTGTGTGACTGTAAACACACATGCTGACTTCGTTCTGATGCTAAGTAATTGTTTTATGACCTAAGCAAAGATGCAAAATCACTCATCTGTAAATATTTCAAAGTCCAACCTGCTTATCCGGTTCAGTGTTGTTTTGAAAGACGTTTTTTTTTTTATTGTGTACGGACATTACACTGCTGATATAGCGCAGTTTGAATTTTAAGATGGACGAGTAGGGCACACACACAAACTCGGTACACAGGAACATATATACTAAGCATAAATGATCAGTAGGTACGTACACAGAATAAAAAAAGTATCACTGAAAAGTAGTGATGTGCGGATCGATCCTGAAATATCGATACCGGATCTTGACTCTCGAAAATCGAGTCTCAAACCAAAGTATCGATACTTTCGATACTTAAGTATTTTGAGGTATTGTATATTCTTAACAGGAACATGAAGAAAAGTAACTAAACTATTGAGATCCTGTCTAGACACGCGGTTGGTGGGAACTACTTTTCTTCCTCCCATTATGTATAGGCAGGCAGGCAGGCTACATCCAGGTAATGTACAGTAATAAATAATAATAATATAATAATATAATAATAATGAAGTAATAGTATGTGTATCGCTGAAATAATCCCACCCATCCTAACTTTAGCCTCGATTAATTCATGTAAAGATTCCATGGTAGTTCACCATTTAAAGTAGGTCTTTTAAATTATACAGTCCAATGACAGTAAAACAGCCTTGGTGAAAAATGTACAACAAAAGATGTATAAAACAGAAGTTTAGCTACCAAATATAGTGTTATTTTCAATCAAACTTAAACTATTTTATATATATATATATATATATATATATATATATATATATATATATATATATATATATATATATATATATATATATATATATATATATATATATATCACCCTGAATATGACTCAGTATCGGATCGAAAAGGAAATCAGTAGAGTCGAACATCACTACTGAAGAGCTACAAGGCGTGATCTTGAACTGATTCGTTCCATAGAGGGCGCCCTTTCTTTGCGTAGCAGTCCTTTTTTTAAGCGAGTAAGACAATTCCACCAATCAGAAAGGCTTAATGCGTGCGTTACCACAGCGACAACGGTTGGGATCAAATGGACCAATCAGGACAGAGCATTCTCCCATTTAAACCATACGTAACACATTCAAACACAAAGTCAATGAGAACCGAGTTGGCTACAGGTCGGTCCGCTTGCTGAGTAAGTGATTATTGTGGCGGTCGCGTTTATTTCTTTTACATTGTTGATCGATATTTGTGAAGTCGACAGTGCGTGTTTGCTGTCGAAAAGAAAACTATTTTAAAGGTTGTCGCGTACGATGCTATTGTTGTAGAAACATGCGTTACCGAGTGGCGTGCGTGGTCAACGTTTGGTGTTTATGCGGCTTCACCACATTGCTTCCGAGTGAACACTAAATGCTAAGTGTCTAAATGCGCGAGACGTGCACGTGGTTGTTTAACTTGTGGATCGCGCACAGTTTCGCCTCTTGAATGCTTATTGTCTCCAGCTGTGGAGTCGCTCATCGTGCTCGGTCCTGTCCACAGCTGTGACTGGGAGATCTTGCAAAGATGTCTCAGTTTGGCTTTGAAAACGACATGCGCAGCGTCCTGAAACTCGACGTCCCCATCCAGAACGCTCCCATGGCTAGATGGCAGAGGAAGTCCAGCACCAACGGCCTGTCGCCTGGAAAACAGGGAAATGCCACATTGAGCTCCTCAAAGACGCCGAGCAAAACACCTGGTGAGTTAGTCCTTTAGCTTCTCGCCGTCATAGTGAGTCAACGTTTGGAGGCGCTTCCTTTTTTCAGGCAAAACGAAGAAGCCGACTCCCTGTAAGATCGGCGCTGATCGCTTCATCCCAGTTCGGAGCACTCAACAAATGGAGGTGGCCAGCTTCCTGCTGACCAAGCAGAAGGACGCAGCTGAAGCTAATGACGCCGGGGCCGCAGCAGTACGTGTCATGAAGGTCAACAGCAGCCACACTTCTCCGAGAAATGACTGACGCGTGTGTGTGATCGCAGGAGAACCGAAAAGCCATGTCGGTGTTGCTGAACGGCTACAACGTCGAAGATGCCAAGATCCTTCATTTTGGCTCGAGGCCTCTCAATGCGGCTGAAGGTGGGTTCAGAAAGGGGGTGAGTGAGGGAGTGAGAAAGAAAGTCTAAACAAGTGAATGATTCAACAGGTTTTCAAAACAACTTGAAAGTCCTCTACCACCAGGCAACGACGCCAGCCTCTGTGAAAAAGACAAGATACATCTCTCCCACACCCGACAGAATCTTGGATGCTCCTGATCTGCGCAACGATTTCTGTAAGTTCCTTTTGTTTACTTTCTTTGGTTGTCAAAATTAAAATAAATGTTCCCTTCCAGATTTGACCCTGCTGGACTGGAGCAGTCTGAACGTCCTGGCGGTGGCGCTCAACAACAGCGTGTACCTGTGGGATGCCACTCGAGGCGACATCACTCTCCTGATGCAGATGGAGGAGGAGTCCGACTACATCTGCTCCGTGTCCTGGACTAAACAGGGCAACTATCTGGCTGTTGGAACCAGTGACTCCAAAGTTCAAGTAGGGGGCAACTCTTGGGATTTGTACTATTTTATTTATATTTTGAGCTGATGATCTGAAGTTGCTCCGTAGCTGTGGGATGTTGAGAAACAGAAGCGCCTGCGCTTGCTCGCTGGCCACACGGGCAGAGTTGGCAGTCTCAGCTGGAACGACCACATCCTGTCCAGGTACTGTCTCACGTTGGTTCAAACACGGTGCTCTTGAGCAGAAGGCTTACGTTCGCTCATTGGTTTCAGTGGCTCCAAATCGGGACACATTCACCACCATGACGTCCGGGTGGCGAACCATCACATCCAGACTTTGGCAGGCCACGCACAGGAAGTCTGTGGCCTGAAGTGGTCGCCGGATGGCCGCTATCTGGCCAGCGGCAGCAACGACAACTTGGTGTGCGTTTGGCCGCGGGTCAACGAGGGCAGCGTGGCCAATGCCGCCCAGCCCGTCCACTGCTGGAACGACCACCAAGGAGCGATCAAGGTGAGCAGCGTCTGCTTGCAGGTGATGGGTCCTGCAACAGCGATGCGCCGGCGCCGCTTTAAGACAAACACGTGACTGTGTCGACTCTATAAAAACACGGCGAACTGTGTTTATAAGGAAGATGTGACTGCTGAAACGGTCTAATCTCACGGTTCCTTGTGACTGTCTTTGTGGGTCTAAGGGGCAGATCCAAGGGAAACGCAAGTTGTCTGCCGTGTGGGACCAGTTTCTCTCGGATCTTCGACTTGTCTTGTTTTAATAATTAATTAAGAAAATTTTGCCTTTTTTTTTAATAAACGTTTTTCACATTATTTAAAGTTATTGAATAATGGTGAATGCAAACACTTGATATTATATACAGTAGGTCATCAAATCAGTGTAAAATCAGTCTGTCAAGTCGGTGGCTTGCAGTGTTTTTTTTTCCCCTCAAAAGTTCTCAATATTCATGTCGATCCTGTCTTGCATGCCAGGCTCTGGCCTGGTGCCCATGGCAGCCCAATGTACTGGCATCTGGTGGCGGCACAAGTGACCGACGCATTCGCATCTGGAACGTGAATAGTGGCTCCTGCATCACCTCATTGGAGACGCAGTCGCAGGTGAGCACGGGCGCTGCCTGTGGACTGGCGATCGATGACAAGCCTCATGTTTGATTCCCTGCTTCCCAGATCTCTTCCTTGGTTTTCGTGCCGAACTACAAAGAGCTGGTTTCAGCGCATGGCTACACCTGCAACAGTGTGTCCATCTGGAGGTACCCATCTCTCACCAGAGTGGCTGAGCTCAGCGGTAAGATTCTTTGAACTTCCGGCTGCTTTATTTCTATTATTTTTTTTCAACTGGACTCATTTGGCTGCCTCATGTTCACCAGGACACGGAGACCGAGTTCTCAGCATGACCATGAGTCCAGACAGCTCGACCATCGCAACGGTGGCTGCAGATGAGACCATCCGTCTGTGGAAGAGCTTCGAAATGGACCCCGTGAAGAAGAAGGCCAGTGAGAGATTGGCCAAGCCCACCACCAGCAGCGTGATGCTCAATGCACTCCGATAACCTTTTATCTCGCCAATGGTTTCGACTCCTTTTCTTGCATGCCGTTTATTAGTCAATAAAATGTTTCAATCACGTTCACTTCTGTCGCCAGGAGTAATGGATTTATTTTTGAAAATGTATTTATATCTTGTATTTGAATGTACAGAGAATTGGTACATGTTTTAGACATGGGTTTTGAAATAAATTCCTTGTTGATCATTTCATTTGTGTTGGACTGTCAGTGATGTATCTTTAGGAGTTGCATGTACAAAAAGCATTAGACTTTAAAGCAGTAGTGGGTAGACGTGGCATCAGGAAACTGTCCTAATTCTTGGAGGTCACTAGATGGCGCTCTTTGTTTAGAAATGTGAGATTTCATTGAATTACTGGTTAAAGTCCAAACATTTTGCAGCAGACAGTGCCATCTGGTGGCCTCTGAAAACCAGGACACTGTTTCATGAAACCATCTACCCATCACTACTTTGAAGACAAGCCTGAACATCTTCAATTCTATCTTTGAATCAGATACTACAATAACACAATCTTCAATGTCACTCTGGCTGCATCACCTTGATCTGTGGTGTACAGCTCAGACCTCCTCGGGAGCAATGAATGCGAGACATCAGTCTAAGTTTCAACACTCATTTATTGATCCTCATTTTTTCTTGACAACGTTTATGAGTCCACACACATGGGAGATGACTCCAGAACAAGATAAAGGAGAGCACTTCATCGCCAATCCAGAGCCTGTTTCACGTTCAAAGCCGATCTCAGATTAGCAGTTGAGCTATGAGGCGACAAATAAGGACTGGTCAGTTGACAGTTGAGGGGAGTTTATCACCCGTGGGGTCAGAATAAACACTTCATTTATATACAAGATGGAGCCACGGTTTCCAGTACGACGATAATTTACAAGCCGGAGTCGGTTAGCAAGCACTAAGGCGAGGAGAGAGGAGGCTGAGGGAGACGTGGACCCGCATGCTTCGATCCAGAGGGCTGACGGTCCGGAGAAGCCAATCTCCATTAACTCACTTTTTAAAAATGACACTTCATAAATTGGTGTTTACAAGCCTCTATAAAGCAGGTGAGTAAATGATTTTGGACACAAAAACTACTCTGCTTGAAAGTATTAAATAAATTCTATGTTGAATAAAGCGGGGATGACTGCATATAGCTTCTAAGGTGACCCACAACACACCCCTAGGATCAGACTTCTCCCTGGAGAAAACCAGCAGTGCTCAGCAGGTTGTCTGGCCTGTGGCACACACTCTGAAATTCTTCCAGACTTGAATGGCTGGTAGACCACGTCTTCTGTGAAAAGCTCCCTCTAAATCTGAGAAACATATCTGGGTCACCTTGGACAGAACAGCTAAAGCCTCTTGTGTGTACGCTGCAGCTACAGTGAGAATAAAAGACACTTACAGCCAAGGATCAGACCACAGAGCAGTTAAAGGCGAACTAATAAGATCCACTTTTCAAAAGCGTTTTTTACATTTACAAATGTGCAGGCGATAACGACGGGAGGTACAGAAATGGAGGCACTGGTCGGTCAAATGGGGAACGGAGTCATGACAGGTCCAGAACTGGCTACTGAATGATCATCAATGAGAAGCCTCCACGAAAAAAAGTGCACACAGGAACTGTACAAATGTAAATATGAAAGCTTAAATAAGAACAATTAATATGTAAAACTTAAATTTAAAAAATAATGTAAGAGCTGCACATTAAATTAGCAATTTTCAAAATTATATTTTACACGGATTGTTTACGCTCATTGGAAACTGAATTTGAACCATTTTGCTCGCAACATTAGCCGAATCCCTCTCCACTCTCGAGTCACACTGGACTCTCACGAGGACAGACGTGGGAGGGGAGTGTAAAAAAACAAGCCACAACGCTTCCTAACAATGTGCAGCTCCACTTTTTTCAATGTTTGTCCTGTGAAAATTAAAACACGCTTTGGTAAAAATCGAGCCAAAATGAATGGACATAAAGTGCAAATGTAACCGAGCAGGTCAGAGGTGCGACACAAATGGACATTAAAAGTGCTCAGACGTAACAGTAGCTACGACAACTCACTGTGGTGACGTGCAAGAAAGGCTATGAAAACAAACACAAAACCGATGTTCTCATAAACAAGCTAAAAACACTGCCCTGACAGCTTCCTCCTGCTACTGTGAGGCCGTCTTCCTCCACAGCCGGTTAGTTTTGAACAAACGCCTGAAGAAGCGACGGCTCACTGCGTAGAAATGTTGCTTATATTCATCACAGGTCACAGCTACACCTAAATAAAGACACGAGTCCTCGTGAAGGTTGGATTGTTAGTTCATCTTCATGCAAATGAGCTACGAGCTGGGAGCGACTGCAGGGGGCGCCAGAGGCCTTCTTCGACTGTTGAACAGCAGCACTTCACTGTTTCTTGGATGACTTGGTTTACATGGTTAATGTTTGATGGAGGAGGAGGAGGAGGAGACTTTAGATTGTTCAGGGTGTTTGACTTTTCTTACGAAAGCTCAGGTCCTCTGAGGAGTCTGGCCCGACGGCATGGACTGGGCCGACTTTCTCCGTGACAGTTTTGATCTGTGGAGACCAGAATAAGAGAGGTGGTGAAATGATGTCCAATATTTTTGTGAGGAGTGAGTGACGGCCACTGAAAAAAAGAACTCTCTCTCTTAAGTCTCTGACCCTGTGAAGATGGACCCAAGAGCCGTTTACGAGTCTGCAATTACACTCTTTCACCAGAAGCGCCGCCAAAAACAAATATTGATAAACTACCAAATGTTGCTTTGAACGAAAACTCTGAGATTTAAGTGTAATTCTAAGATAAAGGTGGAGAATCTGAGATTAATATCAGACATTATAGATGAAGTGACAATTCTGAGATCCAACCAGCATTAAACAGTGTCCATTAGAGGCCATGGCTTCAGCTGCGTGATGAACACTTAGACTTAGAGACTTAGACTTAGACTTGACTTTATTGATCCCTTTGGGATGACTCCCTCCAGGAAATTTACGACACTGAAGCTGACAAGTGTTTACCTGATGGTGCCAGCCAACAGCGGGTTAAAAGCATACAGCCAGTCGTGCATCTCTTTGTCATTGTTGGCCTGCAGGAGGATCCCACGGTGCTCGGTACAGACGGCAAATGTGTTGGGGGTCTGTGAAGGCCAGAGGTTATAGTCAGTCGTGACATCGATGTGGATACAGTGGGTGAAAGTCATGTGATGGGCGGCGTACCCTCAGTAAGGTCTGCTTGTCTTCACTGTATTCCACCTTGGCGGACGACAGGTTAATGACCGCCCGCTCCACACTGTCCCTCTCACTGCGGTACAGGTAGACGTAGGGTCTGCGGACCACCACGTAGCGCTTCACCCAGCCACTGGTGTGGGGCTCCAGGAAGTGAAGGTATCCCTTCTTTGACACGATAGGACTGTCAATGAAAACACAGTGAGATTGGAGCACCAGCATTGCCTTCCTTAACAGGACACGACTCTGCTATCAGATGGATTTACCAATGTTAAGAGAGAACTTCATGTGTTCATTTACAAGGGCATTCAAGTGACAGAATAAAGATCTACTGGCTAGTGCACCGACTGTGACTCGAGAGAGAGCTGACCTGACTCGGATCTCCTGGATGTCAGGAACAAAGGTGAATCCTCTCAGTGCCTTCTTTCTGTCCACCGGGCTGAACGGATCCAGATCTGGGGTCGAGGCTCCAGAACTGGGTTCAGTGAGTCTACAAGAAAACAATGATGAAACTTGCATCTCAACTAGGGATGTATTACGGTCTTTAAAAACCTTTTTTAAATGTACATTTCTAATGCATATACAAGAAAATAAGACTTATTATTTCATGATTAAAAATTAAAGACTTAAGAGAACTGAATGGAATATATTGGCTCACCGAAGGTCAAAGTGTCCCTCTACCAGTGAGGGGCAGGTGGAGGACGGAGTGAGCGTGCTCAGAGACGAGGTGGACTCTCTCATCAGGGACGCAGACATCTCAGAAAGCTACAACACATTCACAACATTTTGGACCCCAAAACACATAAATAACAAGCAGGTACAGACAAAACAGACAAAAGGTCAAACACAGACACACATTAAAGAAAACACCTCCATCAGCTAGTGCATCATTTCTGTCAACATAATGCAAGAGCAAATAAAGAAGTCTAAGAGCCCCTCGCTGGTGAATAGGTGAGGAGGAGGTTCGGTGGGATCAACTTCAGGGATGACTAAGGACAGGGGGGGATTATGAGGAAGAAGCTAGGACCTACAAAGATGGATTCAGAAGATGCTCATGTTAGACAGCTAGACAGATAGATAGATAGATAGATAGATAGATAGATAGATAGATAGATAGATGATAGATAGATAGATAGATAGATAGATAGATAGATAGATAGATAGATAGATAGATAGATAGATAGATAGATAGATAGATAGATGGATAGATAGATAGATAGATAGATAGATGGATAGATAGATAGATAGATGATAGATAGATAGATAGATGATAGATAGATAGATAGATAGATAGATAGATAGATAGATAGATAGATAGATAGATGGATTTTCATAAGAAAGCAAAATACAGCCCATAAAGGTATGAACTGTTTGAAAGAAAAAAAAAGGTCTGCAGAGAGGGAAGTAGTGGGCCGGGGGTTAGGAGACCTGGGCTGGAGCTCACCTTGCTCTCACTGGCACTGCTGCTCACCTGGCTGTACTCCCTGTTGAAGGTGTGCATCAGCAGACGCAGACACTGCAGAACAGAGCAGAGCAGAGCAGAGCAGTGAGTTACAAAACTAATGAAAGATTGCAAATGAAGCATTCAATGAGCACAGCCAGGAGGTGTCACCTTAGCAGCCAGCTCCCTCTGCCTCTGGTTCGGGCTGCCGGGGATGGGGCTGCTGCTGGGACTGTGGCTCAAGACCGGGCTCTTGGCAAAGTCACAGAAGTCGGCGTTCTTGTAAAGCACTTCCTGTCCAGCCTGTAGAGTGGCTTCCAGCTTCTCCCTCAGCAGCAGATAGTGTCTGGTCTTCTCCACCTTTAAAATGCAAAGATCCAGATCCATAATATCACAGTTAGAAATTGTTCAGTGTCATTATTATTATTTGTTCTTGATAGATATATATATATATATATATTCTGTTTGTGTAAACAGGTATAAAAACAACAGTTGATTAAGTTGTCAGTTAGCAAACTTATGTTCCAATAAGTAAGGCTTCAAAGTTTAGGAGAAACTTGCGAGTGACTTTCAAACCTACCTCCTGCAGCAAGCTGAGTTTCTCCAGCTCCCACTGATGATCAAGAATCAGGCTGTCACTGCGAGGCCTCCATCCTGCCAGGTTCTCTTCTCCTCTCACGTAAGCAACTGAGGTGTCAAGAACACGCCTGCGACGGCGCTGCATGCCTTCAGAGGAAAGTGGACAGTCAGCGCTTTCAAGTTTCAAACCAAGGCTTTCATACTGCAACCGCGTCTATCTGACCTGGACTTCCATTGTCTGCTACATGACAGAGAGTAACCTCATACACTCCGGTCACACGGTTGCTGATGGAGGAAGGAGAGAGAAGAATGAAGCGGCAGTGACACTTAGGAGGTCTGATGTTCATCTGCACCTTTCAGAAGGTCGTAGGCAGCCGGTGCTGAAGAGGTTTCTGATGGAGCGAGAGGCCGGCAGCTTGGCGTCGCGGGAGTAGAAGACCATGCAGAAATCTTTGGTGATGACAGTAGGTTGAGTGCAGTTCTCCATCTGAAGCAAATAAATAAAAAAAAATATCATTATAGAATGGATGCAGGATCTAAAAGCTACTGCTTTAACAGTAGGTTTTTAACTTTTTGTCTTGTAAGTCGTGAGAAGGACAAATATATTTATGAATTTTGGTAAAAGCTAGTTTTATTTCACTCAACTACTCATGAATTAAACACAACTGTGGTCTTTAAGGTCAAGAAAACAGTCTCTCCGCCTTTTCAATTCGAACACCAAGCGAATCTATCTTTTTCAAGTTGTGAAATTTTGTATGTTTTACTTTATAAACAATCACCATCTTAGAAATGTAGCAGGTGAAGGCTGGTTATACGGTGAAAAGAAGTGAAGTCCACTACCTCTAGATAAGCAGAGAGGGTGATGTAGATCTTCTCTCCGTAGGGAGTAACTCTGTTCAGGAGCAGGGAGTTGTGCATGGAGCTGTCCCAGGCTGCCTCAAACCGATAGAAGGTTCTGGAGATGAAATAAAGCCTTAAACACTCCTCTAACATCTTAGGTGAAAACAAGCAGCAAGCACATGGTTGGCACGAACGGCAAAGACGATCAAAATGATTGTCATTATACCTATGATCAACTCCCAAAGAGACGCTGGCATAAATGAGGAGGAACAGAGAGAAAGAGGAAATGAGTTTTGATCGGTTCAAAGTTCTGAAAATCAGAATGTTTGCACAAAGAAAATAAAGCACAGGTGCAAAGCAAAACGTGGAGCAGCATGATTCGGTACAAGTAAAAAAAAAACGATCAGCCACAGTTCGTACTTGTCATCGTGTTTGGGCCAGAAATATCCAGATGACAGGATGTTGAGTGAGAGGATGTTCGGGTCGATGATGGTCTCGTCAGCTTCTGGGGTGTTTCGTATGCGCCCTGACAGGTCATGATAAGACTCCATCAAGATCATTTCAAAAGCACAGACTTGAGGTTTTTGGCATGTCGTCCTGACTCACCAATGACGAGCTCCTTCACCTCTTTCCACTCAATATCATTTCCTGTCTCATGAGCGATTGTCACAGTGATCCTCCTCTGAATGCCCTGTGGAGCCAAGAGCCATAAAACTGTCTTTTACATGATTGAGTTCAAGATTCTACCTGCGGCAAACGCATACGTGCGGATTAAACTGCAATAAAATCTGAGTGGCATACAAAAGTAACCTCTAATATTTAAAGTATAACGTGTCACAAGTTCAACCAGTTCCGTGTCCAAAATACTGCACCTGATGTAAGAGGAAGGTGCCATGACAGGGCATCCCACCCCTGTGGTCAACAACAGCAGGGATGTAGCTGAGAACAGAAAAAACACCATAAATTCATATAGGCCTAAAACAACGAATGATATTACCAGTACAGGTGATTTTTAAAAAATAAAACGTACTCTCCGTTGGCTTCAAGCTCACAAATCTCAAAGAACACCATGAGGTCATATTTGGCGTGACAGGGTCCGGCAGTTGTGCGGGTCAGAGTGCTGAGCTTGGTAGCCGGCACTGGAGCAGAAAGAAAATGGCTTGAGAATCATTTGCTGCATCGATCGATCATATGTTTTACAGCATGATCAGAGCCAAAGGGAAGCTCTTTGTTTTGTTGGCGTTTTCGTACAAACATAATCACCTGGTTTGGATAAGGGCATCACTCTGGGAAACTGTCTTCTGGAGGGTCTCAGTGGGCTGAAAACAAGAACCACAAAATATGAACTCCAGTACACACCAGCGTGTGAGTGTCAATCCGTGTTTGTCCTCACCTGATCAAGTCCTTGCAGAGAGGGGGGAACGGCTGTTTCTGATAGTGACCAAACACCTCAAAAACAATGGGCTGAGTCTTGATGTACTCCACAAATGACTTGGTCACCTCCACCGTGATCTAGAGAAGAAATATTTGGGAGAGTTGAGAACAAAACTTATCTGTGACAGAGAAAATATTCTTACATTCTGGACGTGGTAGAAGCCCAGCGGCGGTCCTCTGCCAGTGTTCTTCAGAGGTTCAGTGGAAAATGCTTCATCATGACGGTGAATGAAGCTGAGAAATAAATATAAAAATATTTATTTTACCTAATAAGAGAGACACCTAAACCCTCTCCTTGCATTTCCTACTGTTGAACCACTTGAAATTTAAATTAAGGTATGTATTAGAGTACTGAAAAACTGACTTCAAAAACATTTCGCTAAGTTAAACCTTTGCTCTAATTATACTTGTAATTAGAATTTTGAAAAAAGAACTGTGGTGCCACTTGTGTAATAAAGCTGTATAATAAAGAGCTCCCTTGTGACTCACTTGAACTGGCAGAAGATGTCTGCATATTCAGCAGAGATGCTGGAAGCTTGTAAGACGGTGACTCTGAAAGTGAAAGTGCTGCCGATCTTCAGGTGAGACAACGCTTTCTCCAAGGAGAGATCGAGAGGAAGATCTAGGCCCAAACTGGAGCTCTTTACTGGGCTAACTGGAGGCTCCTGAGCAGCTGCAGGAGAAGAACACAAAATGTAACCTAGTAATTCTTGTGCATTTTCCCTTCCCTGCTTTCGGTCAGCTGCTGAAGTTATGGTCCAACTAACCTTCACATGTGTTGTTATTGACTTCATCTGCGGAGATCCCCAGCTCCACATTTTGACCCTCACCCTCCACGATCCGCAGCTCATCCTGGGAGGTGTTTGAGTGGGAAAGTCCACCAGAGCAGGATTCGGTCTGAAACTTTTTTTGCACCAAATAAGGATTGCACCTTAACGTTAGTCAAAAAAGCAACAAATATTCCAACTCACCTTCTCAAATTGTTTATCCTCAAATGAGATCTTGGCTGTGCCTGACTGCCTCACTCCAGAGCCATAATCTGGAGCCTCCTCATCAGCTGCACACAGAAGAGACCACACTATAAAAAATAAATTGATAAAGTAGGGTACGGAATAAACAGGCTGTACCTGAAATGGCCTGCACAGCCACCCTGAGAAATCCCTTCACCTCCCCTTTCTCGCTGACAACAGCCACACGGTGGACCAGGGGTACCGGATACAGCAAGTTACTTAGGTACACAAAAGCTCTAACAAGGAGAGACAATAACGTCTGAGCTGTGCTGTTAGAAGTGGGAGGACCAGTAGCTGGTGTGATGTTGACTGACCTGCCCACCAGACGGAACCAGGGGAAGCGGTCGTAAAAGGGGTCACCTCCTGTAAGGGCATGGTCGCAGTCCTCTACTGCACTGTTGGGCAGCTCCGCAGCTCGGTCATACATTTCTCTCATGAGGTCCAGTCTCTGCCTACAGGTGCAAATATCCAACACAAATACATGTAATTTAGAATTATGAGTTACAGCCAAAATAACCTAATTTACCAATAACGTAGCCTTAAAGTCTTCACAAGCTAATGGTACCTAAGCTTCTCCAGGGTCCAGTAATGCGTAGCTCCATTCTTTTGGTCCTGGACTTCCACCGCTACGATTGTTTGAGGGAAAGGTCGTCTCTCTCGCTCTTGGGCGACACTGGGGGGCAACAGGTCCGGAGGCAGCGGTGAGTAGAGCGTGTCAGTCAGCAAGACGAACTGGAACTGCACCTGTGGTCAAGTTGAAAGGAATGAATTGGACTAAGTATTTTCAGAGTCTCAGCAAAGACAGCAATGGAACAGCGGGTTTGTATGTATCTGGTTCAACAAAATTATAGCCAAATTATATGTGCATATTCGGATTAAAAGTTCATTATAAATGATAGAGGAGAAAAAAAACCTAAGCGATTCGTGACACAGTAATGTGCACTTATCCTTTCTCACCTTCTTCTTAAGCTCCACACTGATAGCATTGGCCTCTTTGAGGAAGATGGCGTTGCCCCACAGAAGATCACGGAGTGAGGTGAACTGGTAGAAGCGCCACTTTCGGAAAGCCCACAGAGCCAGCTCTGTCTCACGCTTGGTCCATGGCACTGAGAAGTACCACATTTCAATAAAACACTACTCAAAAATAAGCGAAGCAACAAATTGAAGACAAACTCTTCAAATATTCCTCTTGACATGGAATATTCCATCTAATTTTGAGGCATCTACACTGAAAATATTGTAAATAAGATGCTTAAAGGTACAAAAGTCTACCTTCTTCTTCAGGCTCCTCCTCCTCCTCAGGGGACTCGAGGTAGCGAGAATCCACTTGTTTCTGCAGCGCCTCCAATTTACTCTCGTAGTCCTGAGTGACAGTGGATATCAGTTATTCTCATACTGGTTACAAGAGTAATCAGGCAAGATGACATCTTGTTACTCGTAACTCACCAGCCTCTGTTGTTCCAGTAAGTTACTAGCCTCTTCTCGTTCCTTGCGGTACTGATCCTCGAGTTCCTGAAGTCTGAAAGATACAGGCACAAATTGTTAGTAAAACATCATCAGTGTGCTGTTACATTATCGGCCCTTAGTGGATCATATTCTTCCAGAAAACTTAAAACTAAAATATTCTCTCACCTCTGTTCCATCTCCTGCTTCATGTCAATTCCTTGCTTCTCCAGCAGTTCCCGCTGTGCAAAAGCCCAGTCAACCGGCTCCACTGGAGTCTCAGCGCACGGCGTCCTTTCACGCTCGAGCCGAGCCTGCTCCGGGTCATTGAAGCGGAATACATGGCTCTTGCCCATGATGATGCGATTGCCTGGGAGAAGAAACTTTTCAGTCCAAGTCTCTTGACGGCAGACTTTTCGGTTTTTAAGGTGAATTTGAGAAGTACAAATTCAAAAACATCTCATCTCTTACCAGAACGCAGTACAATGGGTGATGTCACTCTCTTTCCATTGACATACATCTCTGCTTCTTCACACGGCTCAAGGATAACACAACCTGTCAATAAGCAACACAATATTATTATATTATTATATTTAGGGCTTTATTCAAGTCATTTACTACTTATAAAATATACTTACTTTCTCCTTGTGGGCCTGTGGTGCTACTAAAGGTGCAGTGTTCATCTTTGATGAAATGGCCACTTAGGACAATGTCCTGACGTGTCTTTGCATCTTCACGTCCCACCCTGGTGGCAAAAACAATAGATACAAATATTGAAAATGTGACTTGAATATCAGCGAAGAAAAAAAAACATACTTAGTAGTCCCATCTTTAATGTAGTAGAGCAGACACTCAGACATCAGAGGGTCTTCATTCAGGTTCACCAAGTGAGGAGTCTGAGTGAAATCATGAGGAACATCTGTGATTGATGCGTTCACTGTAGTGTCACAGATTTACTATTTAAAAACCACAATGGCTCTACCTTTTTGGGAGAGAAAACACCCACAGTACCGCCATCTTCTCTCATTGCAACACCCATCTCGGCCAGCAGGGCTTCTCTGAAAAACCCCCCCAAAAAAAACAGAGGTCAATAGTTATATAAATAACAATTATAATAGAATATGCAATATATGTTTTTTCACTCTATACAATAGAAACAGAAAAGATTGTTAGCTGTCTATATGGACTCATCATTATTATTACACTAAAAAACTGTGTACAGTTAGCCAACCTCTCCATGCGAATAGCTTCAGTACGTCGTAGCTTCTCTTCCCAGGTCTCATTGAGCTCCGCAATGATCTTCTCGGTTTCCTATATAAAGAAAAACCATTGAAAACTCTGACTTTCATTTCCGTTACGTTGTTCCACCCCTGTAATTCATCTGATTTTTTTTCATCGCTCCGTGTCTTTTACCTTGAGCCGTTCAATGGCCTCTTCACTGGCGGGGCTGAAGATGCGATCATGGAGGTTTGCAATGGAGCCGGCCCGACTGGAGAGGGCCGACAGTGAGGGAGAGGGACTCATTCCTGTCATGGCGTTTGACACTGTGGAGAGATCACTCCCTTGACTGACAGCCTGGCGATTATTCACAAAGTTCTTGTAATCGCACAGGTCTGCCAGAGAGAGGTGTTGTGTGGAGGAGATGCGAGAGAACGGGAAGGACAGACGGAAGGAAGGAGCGGAGGCCGGGTAGTTAAGAAACAGGTACAAGGAAACAAAACGAGGGAGTAACAAGAGGGAGTACAAAAATGATGAGTCAAATGATTGATCCAAAAAGCAGAGAGTATTTTTTGATTCCTACTGTTTCCCTCTGCATACAGTTGCATCTAAAATATCATAGAACATTTAAGGTGATCTAAATTTATATTTCAACATTTACTCTATCAGTATCAAAACCCGTAGACGGGTTTGCTTCGAGCAGATGTCCCTCTTGTCAGCCAATACGCCATTGGTCACTCATAAACTGAATGCATCATGCTGTGAAATAGCTATAGCACTAGCTACATACAAAATAAAGGGGGATGTAAACATAATAAAGCCGTGCAGATTCTTGATGAGATGCGGCTAGAAGTCACACAGAGCAAATTCAAGATAATAAAAATACACGACAGAAAATACCACAAATTGAGTCAAAAGTGAAAGTGAAACACTGTATTCTCAATTAAACTCACACCTACAAAATGTTGTCCACATTTAGTTGGATCGCTCTAATTCTCTTGCATTTGCTTTGTATTTCTTTGATTTTGCATCAAAGTAAAAAATGCTTTGATGTTTCAATTAAATTGCCATTTTTTTGTAAGATTATGAACGCCAGCTTGATAATTTGCTGCGAAGCGCAGGCTTGTTCATACACACATTTCAAACTGTCGACGACTGCACTGTTGCAGCGATATGCTGACAGGACAAAGGAGAGAAGAGTTCAATCTTTTTTGGCCTGAAACATCCTGAGCTTTTAGACTTTAGGAAAGCTGCTTTTTTTTTTCATACTCACTCTCGATGATGTCGCCCAGCCCCTGAGCGTACAGCAGGTCTTTGAGACGAGCCACCTCTTCTTTCAGCTCACGCACCAGCCGGTTGTTGGGGTCCTCGTTGATGACGGCGTTACAGCGAATCTGTTTGGCACGGTCCGCATAACTGCAGGGGCGGAGTCCACAGGATATTAAATGATGAGGAGATAGTTGAGCTAAAGACTGCAGCCCCAAATTTAAATTATGTTAACAAATGATTCCATGACTTCCATGAAAAGCAACGATGAGGAAATCCACTGTGATGGTCTTACCGAAGTGTGCTGAGAGTTTCATCATAGTTAATGTCAGCGGGGCTAAGGGCCGCTACCATCGCCGTCCGAGAGTTTCCTCCTAAAAACATTTCAGATAGAGTTAAAATTAAGTGAAGATGACTACAACAGAGCCAAATTTGGATGTTGGCACCTAAGTTTTCCCTTAGCAACCAGGTCAGAACAGAATCTCTGTATGGTATGAAGCTCTCCACCTTCTTCTTTTTCTTGTTCTGTTAAACACCAAAAACACATTCAATATTAATCACCAACAACTTAAATTTAGATGTGCATCAGAGGTTGCCACTAACCTTATTTGGAGCCGAATCCTGTCAAGTGAAATAATAAATATATTTAGATCTTAATTGGGTTTATCATGTTTATTGCAAAGCTCTTACCAGTTCAGCCAGAGCAGAGATGACCTTTCCCAGAGTAGTCAGAGACTTGTTGATGTTTGCTCCCTCCTGCAGACAGAGGTGGAGGATTGGTCACGTGTTGTAAAATCTTAGTTGTCCAAGACAAAGAAAATAAGCCTCACCTTCAGTCTGGTTCCTTTAGCTCCTGTTGAATCTGCTCTCTCACTGCCAGCCAAATCTACCAGGCTGATCTTACTGACCTAATGCACAAGAGCCCAGAAAGAAATCTTCACTCAGTAATAGGTGAGAAAGAGAACAATAAATGTGTGTAGGGTATCAAAACAACAGCAAAGCAGTCGTAGAAAGACAAGAAACAAAAAGAAACAAAAACAGTCAATAGAGTATACTGAATGAATATAATGATGCAGCTTTTCAAACCACTATTACCAATATGTGTGGCTGTTATGATGCAGACAGAATAGTATTTCTGCTCTGCCATGGTTGACTGCCTCTCCACTGAGCTGCTCCGAGTGGCCACAGAATACCACAAAAGCTTTTCTGAATGAGCTTCAATGGCTTGCTCGCCTTTGCCGTTGATGTTCTGGTCTAATTTAGACAATATCTTTGTGGTTTCTGAGGTGACTGGAAGATAAAGTTGTGCTGGGACCTTCTCAGATGTGTTGTCGGTCTCCATGTCATGTTTCTTCTGGGTGAAGATGATGTTGAAGACAGCATGGGAGCGGCTGCTGGTCTCATTCATGTTGGTAGCAGCAACAGTTCTGATTGAAGACAAAAAAAACTGCATGATGATGTGTTGAACTGAAACATTTTCTTTCTAACCATCGAGCCCTCTTGTAGGCTGTGAGCCCTCTGATAAACTGTGAAATGGCAGCATTCACTCTTAAGAACCATCTGTTCCTCAAAATGACAATCAGTATGCTAACCAATGTTTCCTCTGCTTTATTTTTTCTTTCAGTATCATGAACTTAAACATATTGTCACAACTTTTATCACATTTCATTTCTTCATTATCAGTGAGTTTTGCATGTTTTTCACTGATAAACATTACAAGTCAGAAAGGTCAAAATGACTTTTTCAAAAGTCATTTAACTTCATTATTATCTTTATTTTATTTTTAATTACACTGGATTATGGCTCCCTTGACATACTTTGGATTTTGGTCAATCATTCTTAAAATGCCTTATATATTAGGCAAATACATAAAAAAAAAATCATCATCTTCAAAATTGTTAATAACACCTAAGTAAATGAATTAAACACTTTTGACTCCTCTAATATTTATCCTATCCAGAAAAAGAACACCATTTTCAAAGAAGATATTGGTTCACATCAATACATTTCTTACAAAGGCAACAATTTTACTGCCATAAAATCAAAAGCCTGGATACTACGTATATAACTGTAATGGAGAAGGCCTTCAAGAGTTGGTGGCCAAGGTTACCTGGCTTTGTTTCCCGAGTCCATCAGATCCTGGATGTCATTGTATGAGGTCACTGCTAGTTTGGACAAATCTTCCACGTAGGGGCCCATCAGAGGATGCTCTCTGACTCGCAGGTTGCCTTTGTTTTTGGGGTTCAGTAGATCACGCACACGCTCGCAATAGATCTCCATGTAACTCACCTGCAAAGAGAAAATGTTGCACATGTATCTATTTGTATAATAATAATAATAATAGAGTAGTTTGACTTGTTTGACTGTCACATACAGTAGATGCCGTCGAATATAACATATGCGAATATAAAGACAGAAAACTACTGTGGGAGAAATACATTATATCTAATCTATACAAATAATGCACTGCAGTATTCCACATGATGTTGGATTACTTTACGGCGCCCCGTAAAGTGCACTCTGCGTGAACAATGTTTTATTGCAGAGCAAAACTGATGAGACGCATATGGGACAGGTTAATCTGTTAGAAATCATGCATCAGCTGGTGAACGCAGTGAATGTAATAAAACAATAATTACCTCCACGGAGTAAGACTTGCTGTTGTCATTATTGCTGTCATTGATCTTGGTGAAAAGGTCTTCGCACAGCTGGAAAACAAATAATCCGAATTACTTTGATTGGATTAAACAAATAACACCTGGCATTTAAATGTGTTTTCTGTCGTTCAGAAAATAGCACGTTTATCTACACCTGGAAAAATTATGGGACACCAGTGGTGTCCTGAGCTGGAGGTTTTATACATTTACAAAAACACCCACATACACCAATGGTTTCATATCACTAATTCCAATAGAAAAGAGGGCACTTCTGTGAGAGGCTGATAGATAACTATGTAGATCATTTATCTGCTGTGGGTTACACATATATTTACAACCCAGATGATGGCTGATGATTGTGTGTTTACCCTGATGATCCTGAATGTTTATGGCCAGTCGGGATCTTGTAGTTACACAGTAGACGCCAATAAAAATATACATTTTCTGAGTGGCCTTAAGTCGCTGTCATTGAAAATATGATAATGAACGAGTCAACATGATTTGATCACAGAAAGTGCAGATTGTTATTTGGTTGTGGAACTTTGGTTAAGATTATTACCAAAGGTATGATCCCCTGCTGGTCCTGCTCTTGCCGTCCCATCATGGTGTAGCTTTTGCCAGCTCCTGTCTGCCCGTAAGCAAAAATGCAAACGTTGTAGCCCTCGAAAGCGTGAAGCAGCATCTCCTCGCCGATGTCCTTATAGACCTGCATCTGGGACGCATAGTTGATGTCCTCAGGCTGCGGACAGAGTTTGGCAGAGAATAATTAAACTTACTCACTGTGAAAGAATGTAAAGAAGCCAAGACAATATATTTTCATCAGTCCTACCGTAGTGTGTGACCAGTACGAAAAGTCAAAATTGAAACTTTTGTTTTCTTTGGGTTGCTTGGGATTGAGAATTGCTTCAAGAGAAAATGACAAAATATCACAGTTAGACGCAGTTAATTGTGAAAATAAATGGCAAACCATTTAAGTTAAGTTTACACAAACTCAATTACCCTATGAATTACAAAATTTAATACAATTTGATACACTCCAATCAATCAACTTAATATTCATTTCTTTTATCATTATTGTGTCTCTGATTTACAAAGAGGAACAGTTATCGATGTCTAACTGTCTCATTCTAACTCCACTCATCTTGCCAAACTTCATTCATGTTCAATAGTTTTCACATCCAAGGCACAGTGCAACACCAAAAGACAAAGTATATCTTTAAATATTTGAGCAAACACAACTTCTCACGTCAGCAGAATGGGAGCTCAGATAGAACAATGAGGCCTTGATATCTCTGACAGAAGTGAGGCACGGTGGTCTCTGGGTTCGACATGCCTGACTGAAGCTTTTGTTTTCCTGAAATAGCTGGTCGGATGCTTTGCTCTCTCTCTCTGTTTTCCATTGCTGCACTACTACTGGCCTCAAAATCAAATGAAGAATTTCAACAACTTTGTTTCCTACATTTTAAAACACAAAAAGTGCTAATATATAGTATAGTTTATTTTTTATATACTCAACTATAGTATATACAAAAGCACTGAGGTGCACTCTTGTCAAGCTGGGAACCTGCAAACTACAGTCCATGAATTCTACTTGTTCCCACAACTTTCCTAAGACAAGAAATCTAGTCTTGAAAAATGTATTCGGCATCAATTCTTCAGAAACACATTTGTAGACAGCTCTACTTTGACTGAGCCATGCCTATGTCAATCTTGCCTTTGTCATTTGTGCTCTCATTTTTTAATTTTTGCATGTTCACGATCAGAAGAAAAGTAGAGAAAACAATACTTAAGTGGAAAGAGCATCAAAACAAAGGCCAATAAAAAGCATTTTCAATTCAAACAAACATCCAGGATCATATGTGACATTCCCGCAGATGCATGGCAAAACTTGTTCTGAACTTACTCGTGGTGTTGCCTGACATCTGAATGATACATTTGCTCTCCTTTCCAATCTCTCTGGAGTTGAACGGTCTGACCCTAACAGCGACTTTCACTGAAGCCCCCGCCATCTTGCAGGTGGAAGTGAAAGACAGACGAAGAAGCAGAGATTGGTGTGGCTATCACACACTGGATACCTGTGAAAATGGAATGAAATGATTTTGAACACTGAGGAAAAAAAGAAGATGGTTACCTTGAAGTGCCAGCTGGATTACTATCAGACTATTGTGGTCATAGCTCATCACTCTCCACAGCAACGTTATTGCCCTTTCATAAATACTGTCACTTGAAAAAAAAAAAAGAAAAATCTCAAAGCCACATTTATTATTAATATTAATATTGATTAATTTTACTGAAGTGCAAATCGGAAGTAGAATCACGAGTATGTTCATCTTTCTAGCGAATTAAATCTTAAAATTTAATCAGATAATAATGTGTTGTTTTTTAAACCAAAACATTATTGCATATGTAAATCACATATTCCACATACTGACACGATACCAGTGCTTTATCACACAAATGTTTACACGTCTGAACCACGAACACAGCGTCTCCATCTTGCTTCGCCTGCCGCACCTCAAAAAACAGGCCGCGTAAACAACGCAAAAACGGTGCTGCGTCAGACGTTTAATCACAATGATTGTTAGTGAGAAACAAATGCTACGTTTATAAAACAATATATGTGGACTAAGTGACGTTCCCGCAGACGACAGAAGAGCTTGTCACATATCAAAGGTACTGACGCAGCGTCTCTATTTACATCTGGACACGGACCCACCAGGCCTCAGCATCACACTCAGCTAGATTACAGTCCATTTAAAAGGATTGATATTAAAATGTCAGTTTTATTTACAGTCTCTTACCTCAGAAAACCTCGATATATTCGACGGCAAAGGGAGCACTAGGTGTCCTTTCGACAGAGCATCAGTATCCTTCCTCCAGACTCCACAGCAGGGTGTCTTTTAATTTGACTCTCCGTCTTTGGTCAAACTCGTCTTTCGGCGCATCCATACATGGAGAATCCGCCGGTGGGAAGGAGAGCTGATGTCCTTTTCGGCTCTGCGTCAGCCGGAGGAGAGTGGGGAAACAGAGGGAGGGAGGGGCGGCTGGATGCACCAGCGACCCGCCGCTAGTCTGATCGCGCTGGTCTGAATGAGGAGGAAAATGGCGGCTGCAGGGATGCTGGGAGGCGGCGATGACGTCAGCAGCAGCATCAGCAGCAGCCGGCCATGATGCAGCAGTGAGACAGTGATGGGTCACTACAGGCCTTCAGACGCACCAACGTGACACTCGGCACTTTTTATTTCTCCATCTTACAATCATTAAACATTCAGGCTTTGTAACATTTGAACAAAACCCGAATAGAATACTTACATTGAGCACATAAAAAAAGTGCACGAAATTATTATTATTTGGACGAATGGTGACCTGGGTTTACCTTTCCAAATGAGAAAAAAAATCCTTGATAACTTGTTTCAATTCAATGAACTTAAAATTCCACTTCACACTTGAACTATTCTATATTTTCATAATAACATCTGACCATTTAATATCTGTTTATGTGCTTACAATTGCATTCCTGGTGGATCTCCATTTTCCAAGGAAGCACCCTTGACCACCTTCTCATTCGATTTTCATTTTCGCTGAATTTGAAATGGCCAATATAGCAACATTTTTCACCTGAAAAACCAAAGAAAAGTCAAAACAAAATATGTCCCCCCAGTCAGCTGCAAACTGAACTTAAATAAAGACCACTCACTGTGCAACCTGGCTAACACATAAAAGAGCTTGGTGTAGGTTAAGAGTGGTTCATCAGCAAGTTGTCTACGACACGACAGGATTTGACAAATCACACAGAATTTATCTGTTGATTATCAGTGACACTGTTGCGTCACATGTTTACTAGTTGTGTCGTGACGCAGAGATGAACGTGTTATCGTTTTCTTATCAAATTTGACATTCCACGCGCTCGCTATCTCTGTATTGCAAAGCTATTTCTAACCATAAGGTGGTCAAATCCTGGAATAATGCATGGCTTTTGCATCATGATAACCTGTCATAGCCCCTGCCCCTGTCTGGGGAGGTTCTGTGGTTTCTGTTCGGTGCAAAGGGTAGTTCATATTACCATTTATTTACCAGGGGTGTAATTATTTACCAAGTCAGATTGAGCGAGGGGCACCTTCCTCCCATCCTGCTGGACATGTTACCTCATATCAAAAGGGACAGAGATGAAAAGGTCTATTTGACTATTATGTTATATTTTCTTCTTAGTCAAGATAGTTTCAACATAAGAACAGTTTTAAAATGTTCATTTAAATCAACTCAGATATGTTATTTTACACTATATTTCACACACCATATGTGAAAATGGTTCATTAGTGCAACACTGAGTTCCATAGCGTTTAAAAAAAAACAAGTTAACAGCGCATATCAGTCATATATGTGTTACAAGATTGTCAAATACATCAAGCTGTATTATGTTTAAATTTGTGTGATGACTGGAAGTGTGTGCGTAGTTGTGTTTTGCCCGCCCCATTCTGTTTAAGAGAGCAGATTGGCTCACAGAGGAGACTCCTCTTACAAACCCACTACTGCACTGACAAGAAGGGCAGAGATAAACGAAGAAAAAAAAAAACACCAACAAACTAACCTGAACCAGTTCAAGGCTGCTTGGTACAAGTCCATCTTTTTCAGGTTAGAACCAACAGCCAAGGGTTAGTATCCAAGTGACGTAAATAAAAGTTGGCTCACTTGGAATAATATTTTTATGCATGTCTAATTCTTTTTGTCTTCACCATGTAAACTCAAGGGCAGTATGTCTTATACACATAGTTTGTCTCGTATTGTCAGTACATCTTAGGCAGCATTTTATCTGTGTGATTATATATGGTACCAAAGGCTTTGAAATCCAAAAGTTTACTGGTTAAATAATGCATTAACACCACATCCTTGCAAACATTGTTACAATGAAATATGATGCTGTGTTGAAATCAAGCTTAATTTTGTATTTAATTTTTTTTTTTTAATTTTTTAACTCCAGCCTTTTAATTAATTTCACATTTTTTGAAGAAATAAATATAAAACGTTTCAAATCTGTTCCAACTCTAGCAGTAATACCCATTATATTTCCTACAATAATATCTTTATCTAACGTTTAACTTTAGTAAATTTTGTCCCACATTTTATCAATGATGTTACCACAGAAGTGCAATGAGTGTCAGACCATTTCTCTCCAGTAAATATAAAGTAGTATCTTCATATCTGCCTCATTATTTTGAAATTATCTGAGGCATTTTCTTATATGAATGTCGAAAGAAATTGGGTCACTGTCTTATGTCTGCAGCAGTATGTTATTGAGAAAACGCCACCATCTGGTTAAGAGATGAATGATGCAATATACATAAAGTGAAGGTTAACATCGTGGAAATGTTCATTGTCTTCGGTCACAAAACACAAATAACCCACATGTTGTACAGCACCGCCCCACGGCCAACAGGTCAAAGACCTGTTTGTCTTAAACCATCAGTCAAAACTCACAGTCCTCCTGCGTCAGACTGACGGCAGTGCTCGAACTCTGAGCCGGCTTCCTCGGACCCAGGACACCAGCCATGATGCAGAGGGCTTTGTTCGGACGGGGCGCCTTGCTCGCCCAGCAGGCTGCGGTGGCCCTCGATGGGCCCCTGGGCTCCAGGAGTGCGCCCCTTCTCCTGCGCCTGGATCGGCCAATGTCCAGTGTGTCCATCCCGCCGCCGGCATGCATGCTGCGGCCGCTAGAGGCGCCTCTACGGTACCTGTTCGGACCCGGACCTTCAAACGTTCCTCCACGCATCTTGGCTGCCGGCGCCAAACCAATCATAGGACACCTGCACACCGAAATGTATGAGGTAATGTGCGACTTATGAACTACAATATACTTATTATAACAGTAATATAACTTTTAAAAAAACATTTATACAGTATTAATACATTCAAAGCGCGCCATTGTGCACAAAAGACTCTCAGAAAATACAAATTTCAAACAGTAATCTTTTGCGTTTCCATGCGCGTAGATCATGAATGACATCAAGAAGGGGATCAACTACGCCTTCCAGACGGAGAACAACATGACCATCGCGATGAGCGGCTCCGGACACGCTGCCATGGAGTGCGCTGTGTTCAACACTGTGGAGCCCGGAGAGAGCGTCCTCGTTGCCATCAACGGGATTTGGGGAGAACGTGTGGCAGAGATCGCGGAAAGAATGGGTAGCTTTACGCGCATCTTTTACGCACAGGTGGACCACTTTAAGTTTGCAGCCGAAACTTAACGTATTTTTTACAGGTGCCAAAGTTCACAGAATGGTAAAAACTCCAGGAGGATATTTCACTAATAAAGAAATAAACGATGTAAGTATCACCATAAGAATATGTACTATACACGAGATGATCTGAAATATTTATGGAAAGTATCTCTTCAATCTTAATGTTGAATTTAACCGTATAACTTTTGTCAGATGAAAAATGTACTTGTTATTTGATTTATGAGAAATTAATCACCTTTTAAGTTTAAAACGTACTTTTTCTAATTATTATTATTTTTTCTTTTTGTAAGGATCCTCTGTTGCCCTAGCGTTGCTCATGTTCAAGTCTCCTTTCCTTACCATGTTTCAAATATACAGATATATTTCTCACTGGTTTATGACTAAATAAAATACAGTAACTGAAGTGACGCCTGACTCCCTGCTCTTTTTAGGCTGTAGAAAAGCACAAGCCTGTCCTGTTCTTCCTCACACACGGGGAGTCTTCTGCTGGACTCTGTCACCCAATCGATGGCATCGGAGACATTTGCAGAAAGTAAACTCACTGGTCTCACCGTCATTGAAGATTGTGATGCCAACTTATTTTACTCATGTCTCACATCAAGACACAACTGCCTCTTCCTGGTGGACACAGTTGCGTCACTTGGAGCAGCACCCATTTTCATGGACAAGCAGAGTAAGCACTTAAAAATATATCTTTTTCTTTTGCCGAGGCCAAGACTTCACTCTATTTTTCGTGCTCAGATATTGACATCCTCTACACTGGTTCTCAGAAGGCGCTAAACGCCCCTCCTGGCACAGCCCCGATATCCTTCAACGACAGAGCATGGTCAGTAACTCAAATTCTAAGTCACGGAAATTTAAAATAAATACAAACACGCTTTCTCATGCAGCCACAAGATGTTCAACAGGAAAACAAAACCAGTGTCCTACCTCTTTGACATGACACATCTTTCCAACTACTGGGGTTGTGATGGTAAACCAGCCAGAATGTAAGTGACTCATTGGTGGTTCACAATTGTATCGATATATGTTGACGTTCATTACAAGGTGGTTTGATTTTCAGATATCATCACACTGGCCCTGTCTCTGGATTTTTCGCCTTGAGAGAGAGCTTAGCAATTCTTGCAGAAAGGGTAATGACTTTTAGCTATAATCCCTAAAAACAAAAATGGCTTTCATTTTCATTTAATAGCTGAAAATTGTGGTTCTTAAAACACCACTAATGTCTGCAAACATGACGAAATAATTGTCACAATAAAATGAAATGAGGTCCATTTCCAGATATTGCATAGAGGTATACATAAAAAGGGGGGTATCAACAGAATAGGAGGGTACAAATGTTCTACTTGTATTGTATGGATTCTATTTAGGGGCTTGAGGAGTCGTGGAGGAAACACAAGGAGGTGGCTTCATACCTTTACAGAGGACTTGAGGACCTGGGACTGAAGCTCTTCATTTCTGACAAGGTGAAGGAGAGAAAAACAGATTAACATACCACATACGCTGTGTTCCACTGCATCACTGATTTCCATATGCAGGACATGAGGCTGCCTTCAGTTACAACCATTGCCATTCCTGAAGGATATGACTGGAAGCAGCTGCTTGCCTACATGATGAAACACCATCAGATTGAGATGACTGGCGGCCTGGGACCATCAGTTGGCATGGTAAGAAAGAGCTAAGAGCTAGATTGTACGGTGCGACAATATATGCCAACTGCAGGCGGTTGAATACATTTATTTATCACAGCAATCGTTTTTAATTTCCATCTGTCTTTTTTCACCAGGTAATGCGAATCGGATTGATGGGATACAACTGTGAGAAGTCCAACGCTGACATGGCACTCAATGCGCTTGCTGACGCTCTAAAGAACTGCAAGAAATCCAAAGTTTGAAACAAACACAGGCACAATGACTATTCACGCATTCAAGGAAAATACCTAAAGGAATTGCAGATACATATGCAATGCCCCCTGCAAGACAATTCAATATGTTGAGTGACTCATTAATGAACAGCTCTTTTTGTGTCAATGTATCAAAGCCATTTCTTGGAAGAGAATTTAAATGTAGTTTTGTCAGAGGGTCAAATGAAAGCACTGATGAGTGAAGATCTAGAAATAGCGCAATGTTTTATCTCACACATTTTGCTATGTTTTTTTGGTGGGTTGTAATAAAAATGACGCCACTATTAAATGAAATAAAGACTGCATTGAGAAGAAGCTTGTTTCCCTACCTGCCGCTTGCTCAAAAAAAAACTCATTTTCCCAGAGTGCACAGCAACATTTCCTGGTACAGGTTTAAGCTGAGACTGGTGTCACTTCGACACCACATACTGAAAAATGGCTTGTCCTGTCAACAATGCAGGTAGGTCGCCAATGATTGAGGTCTGCAAACGATAAACGCAGTTAATGTTGAATTTATTCGCGGCGTTTTGCGTGCATTATACCGCTGTTTACCAGTTAGTCAATGGTGGTTCGACTGCATGTGTAGTCGTCAATGGTGAGGGCTATGAACTCACGTAAAGTATGCGCTATTTAGCATGGCAAATTATGGAAACAGAGGCGCTGGTAATTCAGAAACCCCTGTGTTCGACATTCCCCCCCCCATATGTTACGTCTTGTGTAGCTTATCTAAACCAGCACGACAGTCACCTTCGTCTCAGGACAAGACGCCCATTCTTACTCTGTGGCGTTATGATGTCAACGAGAATAGGTCAACAACACCACCTACCGGCCATCTCTAGTAACTACAAAAGCAATTTGAAAATAATTTAAAAAAATAACGATTAAAATGAATTCTCATACGCTACATCACTATAATGGTAGGGCTTGTTACTATAAACTATCATCATAAAAATCTAACACAAGTACAAATGAAATATCCCCTGGGACTATATAAAAAACTGGCTTGACATTCCTAACAGTACAAAAAGAGCACATCCTTTTTTTTCTCTTCTAGCTGTGTTGAATCCTGCCATCCTGCCTCTAGACTGGCTCATTGGCACTTGGAAGTCTGATGAGCCGGGGGAGGGCTGTTTTCCGTCCATCGAACCTTTCCGCTATACAGAGGAGCTGCTCTTCAGTCATGTTGGACAACCAGTTATCAACTTTGCGTATGTTGCCACCCATTTGATGAGACTTGTTGTGGTGCATCTATTGTATGTATTGAAATATTTTTTTTTAAGTATAGACATGGCAGAAGGTGCTGTGATGGGATTTGGAAGTAAAATCTCTCCATAAATGGATGTGGTTCTCAAACTGTCTTTCCTTTAAATTTATACATTGTTTGGAGTTAGTCATCAAAATGAATGACAATACTGTTTCTCTCGCTGACTACCTTCAGTCATTTTGTCTTATTTTGCTTTGTCAGGTTCAATGCCTTCCACGCGGAGTCGAAGAAGCCTCTACACAGAGAGTGTGGATTCATCAGAATGCAGCCAGGAACCAACAGAGTGGCCTTCATCATCGCACAAAACTCAGGTAATCATTTTTACCTCTGTTGTAAGTTTTAAAAAAAATGTAAATAGCACTTTTATGTTGCTAAACTCTTTCACCTTAAGTACACTTCCATCAATACTCAAGTGTTTTTATGACCTGGCTGTGAGCAGGTTTGGTGGAGATTGAGGAAGGGGAGTTGACTGGCCAGCAGCTATGCCTGCAAAGTTGTGCGGTGGCAAGGACATCTTTTGCCAGGGAGCCACACGTGCAGCAGGTTTGTTCACCCATGTTGACACACAGTAATGGATGAGCAAATAAAATTGTCTATATGCCAGTCTAGCTTCACAACAGAAGCCATTTCTTTTTCCTTCCTTCAAGATCTCCAGAGTGCTTCAGCTCAGACCAGACGGGAGACTGGAACAGACCGTTTCCATGTCAACAGACAACCAGCCACTGATGCAGCACTTGCACATCACATACTGTCGCAGCACTTGACTTTCACTGCGTCTTCATGGAGCAGAATTCTGAGGATACATTACTGAAACTTAGCTTGGGTTGTTCTATTATTATGGGCTTATGAACCAGCTGTTGCTCATTTAAGTTTAATTCATTTTGCATAACACAATCATTTAACACGGTTATCATAAATAATTATTTGCGTTTCTACACCGTCCTTTTCCATTGTCAACTGACATTTACAAGTTGGTTTGTCAAAGCTGCTTATGTTTTTTTTTTATGTGGGTTACACTGAATTATATAAAAATGGTTTGGAATAAATTTGACATTATTTCCTTCTTGCTTGTGTCAGTTTTTTTTTAACTCATGTTTTATTTGCGAGTACACACTGGAAACAAAACGAAGATTCACAATCTTAAAATAATGATTTTTTAAATGTCTCTCCTCGTGTATATATCAGCTTCTATTGTGATTTAAAAGGTGGTTTGGTGTCGACCATCCTTTACTAATATCATATACATATTATAAAGTATGACTGGAATCACAAAATGGCATTGAATACAAACAAAAGCAAACTTTTATTCAGTCACTTCTCATGTTGTCTCCATTAAATCACACTCCACATACTTGGAAGCATTCAGGGGTCAACGATTTATTCAATAGTGCATTTAAAAAGAACCAGCCCACATACACATTTAAAGTGACAAGCAGGTTTCACGCAACCATCCCGCTATAAAGCTTGTTCATATGCCACAGTGGATTTTGATATTAAAAATGACGTTGAAAAAAATAACCAAGAATAAAAAGCAATTTTAATTCCATCATGACAGAGACTGAACACACGATAGTGATGTAGTTGTGTAGAAAACTGGGAAGTTTAAACATCCCAGAGGGATTTACATTCAGTTTCTATGTCTGAACCTAAACAGAGTTTGTCGCTCCACATTCATGCTATATCTGTCCCCCAGCCAGCTGAGCAGACACAGAACCAGCCACTCATCAGTGCCTATTCTTTGCAGTTACAACACCGGAGATTCACAGGCACCGATTTGTTCTGTTGCTTTGAAGTGACTGTCCTGAAATGTTGCAGTGACTACGCATTGGATGACGTGTAACCACTCACACGTTCATCTGACGCTGAAATGATGCTGATGAGGAAACATTTGTTGATGGTCTGTCACCAGCAGACAGTGTTCTGGAAAGGTCCATTTCCTCTCCATCCCGACGCTGACGGAGAAGAGTCCAGAGCCCTCCTGTTACTGTTCTTTCATGATGTAAACATACACTGTGGTGAGAAAGTACTTGAGAGACTCTACTGTTGTGGACAGCCAGTTCTGTTCAGGAGTGAGGTCTCTCTTGACCACACATTTCGTGATTTCTCCCTGGAGAAAGAAGTACAGCAGACTGGGGTCAACGGTAATCGAAAAAGATTATGAGTCAAAAACTGCATTTCACTTTGAAAACTCAGGGTGGATAAATTTTCAACTAGAAATTTGACAGCAGAAGCAGATGGATTCGAAAAAATTGCATGAGCTTCACTGGAAGGTTGGTGTAACCGTACCGTTAAACACTGAAGATTTTTTTTTTAACTGCCGCAGCGCACCAAACACCACCCTCCAACCCCCCTCTTCTGGCGCAAAAAAGAAAAAGAAAACTGAGCGGAACGCAGCCAACCAAGAAGTGACAGAGAAACAGAGGGGGACGTTTTGTCATTTTGTTTTGTCACTTTAGTTCCGCGAGCAACAGTCAGTCACTATGATGTTTCTTTTGTTCATGTCCACCTCCATGATGCGTCATCCGTTTGCTTCGATGTTCCCGCTTTGATTTAATACGTTTGATAACGTGATATTTCATCTTTATAAAAAGATCATTTTCATGAAGGCGTGGTGTCTCTTGTTTAAGCCGTTTCGGTGCGCCACACTAGTTTATATGCGGCAGAAATCCTGCAATGTCACCATATTTTTGCTGTATTATTGAAACTCTAAAAAAATTGAGTAACTTTGAGAAGTCTGTAAATAAGTAGGTACTGTTGATACTGATCAGTTTGCGAGTAAGAGCTTAGAGATTAACAGTCCAGTCCATCGATTACTTCCAGCAAGGAGGTTTTGTTTCTGTTTCTGACCGTCTGTTAGCAAAAGAACTTGTTGTATTGTATTTGAATCAAATTATCTGGTCATGTCGATGGTCAGGCTGGGAGCAGATAATGAGCCTCCTTATTTTTCAGCGGGCACTATAAAGAACTTTTTGCTGTACAATCTATAGTTTTGAACCATTTCAATGAACATCGTTTTTACACCGAGAGTTCCAGTTAGCAACCTCATCAAACCTATCACTAGGACTCAAGAAGGTTTTGAAGGAATTGCTCTGCTTGTGTGGCTTCTCACTTAACTTCAGGACACCACAATCAATTACACGCTTGAGGTCTTCAGCAATATAAAACAGTGCTGTAAAATTGAAACATCGATCCACACCTTTGGCTAAATCAACTTAACTTACCCATCCCCCCCGCCTCTTCAGCCATGGCACCAGGTATTTCCGTACAAACTGGCCCAAACTGTCCACCAAGATGTAAACGGTGCTGGCGTGTCCGTGTCTGACACAGTCCACTGCTAGTGCTCCCGCTACTGCGTACATGGACACCACCTTCCCCCACGTAATACCTGTAGCAAAAGAACACAGTTGGAAAAAAGCAGCTAAAATTAGTGATGTGTTCGCTCTGTCGACCCTTCGGTGCGTGTACCGAGTAATCTGGCAGTGAGCATATGAACACCGCACCAGGAAATGCTCCAATGACATTGCAGGTGACGGTAGAAGGCTTGAACTGGCCGTACCAAATGACCGGTTCAGGAAGTGGATCGAGCAGTTCAAGATTTAAGTGGCACAAAATGCAACGGAGGACCCCCCTTTTGTTACGCATCGATAAGCGATTACTGTTGTCATGGAACCATCGAGAAAAGTTTTCCTCGGTTTGGGAACACGTCGATCTTATCTCTGCCAACAAGGTAAGTACGATGTATTACAGATATATCAGGGGAATTATGTCAAAGAAAAGAAAAAGGCTCCAAAAACAGTTGAAAAAAATCAATTTTTGAATAAAAAGAATTAAATTTTGCTGCGTGTATGTGCTTACAGGGGTTGGACCAAATAATGGAAGCACCTAAAAGCTTTTTTAGCTTTTTAAAGGGGTTTCCATTTTTTTGTCCAACCCCTGTACATCTTATCCATGTCTTCTCAAACACCATTATCGCATTTACCCCCATCTATGTATTATATTGTTGATGACAATCTTACGGAAAGCTTTGGGCAACAAAAGCTCATGCTTGCAGAATCTTATATTTAATGTCCACTTGGTGGTGCCAGAGCGAATATCAACCTTCTTGAAGAGTGGGCTCATGAGTCCAACCAGTTCTTCTAAATGCCTTAGTACTTCAAGAAGCTTCAACTCACCATCACAAGCTAAAATATGTTCATCTCAATGACGCTTTGTGTTTGTCCAAAAACAGGTCATGAGGAGAGAGATTTAATGGTTAACACTCACTGTACAATTAAGGCCAGCACATCGAACAACAACAGAGAGAAGTTTGTTTCAAAGTCCATTTGACTACACCTTTATAAGCCCAAAGATAACCAATATCTGCGGCAGCTGGTATTTGGGACAAAGGTCTTGCAAGTTAGCATTGTTCCTCTGATCACACTTTCTCACAGGCCCCTCTTTGAAGACAGAGTGGCTTCCCAACGGGGACATCATCTGCCTGCCCGTGACAACGTAAGCCTTGTTAAGAACATCCGGTCAGATAGTTTCCAGGGCAGCAGAGATTGTTATAATAACAGCCAGCGCCTTGCCTAAGGCTCTGACGGCATTAGCCTGCTTAAGTCTGTGTGCACGGTCACCTCTGTTCTGACCCACGCTGTCTGACTGTGGCTAAAAGAAGACAGAGATTGAGACGAGCTTAAATAAGATAAGTGTACATGTAGGCCGTCACATTGTGACATACACTGGTCCTTACGGAGAAACAAGGCCAAGAATAGGGGCTGAAGGAGAGAAGGCCGGAAGGAGAGCGCGCTCAAGAAGGAGGATGATGGATGGACACGAGATACGCCATGTTGATTTGACTGAACCAAAAACCAGAACAAAGCAGACGGCCCATAACATCCAAGCACTGGAAATGCTTCAATGCAGAAAGATGTTTTAGAATCATCAAATATCTCAGCTGTGTCAAACAATCGGCTTTCTATTTATCCCAAACTTCGACGGCTGCAGCGACACGGGTCACCCGGTTTGTTATTCTGAAGGAGGACTCCCACACAGTCTGCAGAATTTTCACTTTTTGTGACGTCAAGCCGAGAGCAAATAGAGACAGAAAACATGTGAGACAGAAATTCCAACAAATGGAAAAGTTAGCGAGACGACGGCCAGACTTCTACTATTCTTAGACACTGTTACAGGACATGGCCTTTTTGGAGTTTAGCAGAGCGGTTGTCAAGGCAGCAGAAACATGATTCGGGGAGCATACGTAGTGTGTGAGCCGTGTCTGTTGTGTTCACAGCACCATGGACTTTGGTGAGGATCGCTAAAATACTCATAAATCATGGCACCATCGACCCAACTGAACATCCTTAAATGTGAGTTCAATTTATTTAAAAAACAAAAAAAACTATCAGAGCAATAGCAACCACTGTGGGCGATTTAAGTGGAGCAGGAGGATGGAAGTTGGTGCAAGCAGATGGTGGGAGAAACTACCAAGTTGCTCTAACTTAAGGAACAAATGTTTGGCCGCCAGTTTGCTGCTAATTGAAAAGGTTTGAGTCTCAAACACATTGTGAGCTGTCTGCTTTATTTCAGGCCACAATTATGTATGGCTGCGATTCTATTAGCTGTAGAATGTAATGCTGTTCATAATAACCAAGAAGGGATGAACAATTTAATAACTTCAAAAATACTGCTAATTTCATCATGTTCAGCGTGGAAGTAGCTGAGAAAACACGAGGAAAGGACATTTTACCTGTGGAGAAAATCTCTGTTGCCACACAGATGAAGGCGTCCGAAACCATGTTTTCCATGGCAACTGAAAGGTTGAGTTGGCGAGCCACATTTCTGTACAAACTGGGCTGCATAGACTCCAGCTCATCACCTAGGTTACAAGTGAATCTCTTTTTAGAAGAAAGAACATCAAGTCATTATGCAACAGATGTTTTCTGAGAAGCAGTGAACAGAACAGGCTACTTCTTCTACAGAAAACAGTCACTTTTTAGGAGAGTGTCATGTCCCTGGGGGATACAACAGGGGATTTCAGGAGATAAAAAAAGCAAAGGAAACATGAATCCCCTTGAGTTTTGTCTGCTTCATTTTAATAAGAGTTTATAGCAGGAGTAGTATCACACATTTCAAGCAATTATATAACAAGACTGAAGTCTTAGAGGAGCATGCATTAACCTGCTCAAAATATTTAAAATCAAAACACCCTCTACCTATTCACACATTCAAGTTTAGCCTGTTGTTCAAGCCTGTGTCAACGCATGCATGTTTCAGCCTGCTCAAAGCGGTAACGGTTTTAAAAAGAATTTGTAATGGACGCAAATATAACCTTTTAATGTATACACTCCAGGGCAATCCAGAGGTATAAACTGTGAAATTGTATTAGCTATATTGTCATGCAAGCATCAAGATGTTTAGCAGCGAAATATATGTGCGAGTCACCACAATATGAAAATTACTATTAGAGATGACTGCCTGTCGCCATTATGGATAGACACTGATTGATTGCTGCAGGGGTCAATTTGGAACACAAGGATTTAAGGGTTCAAGTTGTGCACCTCCTTTCTGCTGCGGCTCTCAGTTAATCTATTTTCTCTTGCCCTCCTTTGGCCACTGTGTCCTCCCTTCCTGCTCTATAACTTGGGTACTCTCTCCTGCCATGGCCAAAAAGCTGAGCCTGTTAAGGAGTTAGTGGCATCAGTAGTATCAACAAGTATCAACAAAGGAGGACTATACTTACCTAGGCAGAGAAGCACTAAAGACACCTCACACAGAGATGCGTTTGAAGGAGATAGACTCAGTTCAGTTTTGGACCAGCCCAGCCCATTCTGGTTGAGTTTGGAGAGGATGTAGTCTCGGCACAGGGCTTTGGACTGGGACACCAGCTCTTTCTCTGACAGAGACCGGTCAAACACATCCAGCACTTCTGCAGCAAACACCGAAGACTTCCGCAGCATCTCCATGTCCTCAAAGAGGATGATCGGGGTCAGTGCTGGTAAACCCCTGAGGATCAGAGTCCACTGCTTTATCCCACAGGGAGAAACCTGAGGTCAGCTCTGTGACGAAACAGAAGGCAGAGCTGATCAAGAACGGTGCAGTCAGGGGCTCCAAAAAAAGCATTTCCTGTAGTCAAGTTTAGCAACTTTTGCATAAAGCGTGGGTGTGAAAAGAGATTCAGCGGGTCTAAATCTTACATAAGAATATGATGGAGGCGTTATTATTGTGAGTCACATGGCGAGATAGTCAAGATATCGCTTCGCTGGTATCATTATGCAACAACAAGCGGCGATAACACAGATGACACGGAGAAAAGAATGAACAGCAGCAGCTTTGTTTAGAATCGCTTTTGAAGTTACACCATTGTAGGAAGTGTAGTTCTGTGGATGAAAGTACTTACCTTTGACGTTTTCATTGCGCCCAAGATTCCCTGGTTTTAGGTGAAGAAACTTGCCAGTGGACAAAAAGCGGGGTTTAACAAGACGGTTTTTATTCGGAGACAGTGCGCGGAGGCTCTTCTGACCCTCTACCACGCCACGAGAGCAAGTTCCGCGCCACGGTTCATTTCCAGAAGTCCTTCTGGGTCTGGTCTGAACACCTGCTTCCAAGAAAACGCTCCAAACAGGGGAGAGCGAGGGAGAGCAGGACGCCTACCTGTTGTCCCACCCTTCAGCTGACGAGCAGAGTATGCGTTGGATTCAGTGTGTGGATGATCCCGGAGGCGGAGTTAACAGCAGCCAACCATGGAAACCCCTGCTCATCGGTGCCGACGGTGAAGAAAACCAAGTCCACATCTGCTGACGACTCGAGCAAAACATAAAAAAAAGACTTTATTTAGTATTATATAGGCTTCACTCCATGTAATTTCTGTTGTTAAACCTTAAATCGGAACTAGAGTTTTCATTTCAGTTCATTTGGAGTCCTCAGGTGAAACGTGTAGTCATGCTGAGCACCTGCCTAAGTTTATGTAAGTGTTCCTCTCATGCCAGGAGAGGGAGACTTTGAATCTCCAACAGGTAAAAATAGATGTCCTGCGCCTATAACAATATAGACTAATAGGATTTTCCTTCTCGGGGGAGGCCCGTTGGCTTTGTTATTAGACCTCACGTCATATGCAACAAATACCGACACGGTTTACAAAATGATGCAACATAATAAACGTCTGACAGTTAGATATGACTGGCAGGGATATTTATGTTTTGTCATATGTTTATTGTGTTTATTTAAAATTGGATACTCAAAAAAGCAACAAAAAAAATAACAAAAAAACGAACAGGAATAATTTGCCAATGCGTGTCATGCAGACTTTCGCCACTAGAGACCGCTGTTTTGTTATTTTTACGTTGATCGACACGCCTCCAGTTCTGTGTATAAAAATGAAATTGTGAAGTACATAAAGACAACCTTTTGACCGTTTGTGGATTGGTACTTTATTCCTGTTTGGTTGTGTATTATATAAAGTTTATAATCTGATGGCTTGCGAGCAGAAGGAAAGCCCTTATTTAGTATTTTAAATGTGAAAATTTGAAGAAACACTGGTATTTGGAGAGAATGAATTTGTAAATACAAAAACCCTATTTCCACAATTCAAAAAACCTGCAACATTCCTGAGCTCATGCCTTCTTTGTTGCATGTGACTGATTGTTTATTGGAACAAGATATACACTTCAGAAAACATTAATACATGTATTCCCGCCCTGGCAGGTGATAAATAAGTAAATAAACATACTGATCTTGTTTCCATAACAGATGTTTGTCATACAACATCGAAGTATTTTACAAACTTCATTTTAATGTTGAGAAAGAACATCATTTAAATCTAGTCTGTTCACTCCTGGTTCTAATGATAACCAGATACCAGTATCGTGAGCGTCACCAAATGGGGAATTTATGTGGCTGACGACAGAGCGACCTGTCAAAACTTTTCCTACATCTGTCTTCATACTGAAAAACACGCATCGCATTCATGCGTGCTGACTCAGCTAGTTCATGGGCATATCTCAAGCGGCTCTCAAATTTGTATAACTGAAGCCACGAGGTGTTTTCCAAATGCCGTGCGTGTGTATGTTACTGAGTTAAATGGATCAATCTTGTGAAACAATGTCAAGTTGTTTTGGTGTTGAGTAGAAGCTCGGTGCTGTTATTAGGCCTGTATTGAGTCGTCAGTTTCACATGTGTGCATCACATGCTGGCAGAGCATCTGGTTCAACAGTGGCTATATTGCCTGTAATATTATTTTTCGTCTTATCTATCTTCATTTTTATCATTGCCACAATTCATGGTGACTGGCTGTGAATGCAATGGCTGCTCGGACCATATTCCAGCGAATATGTTAGTTAATTTTCAGCTTGAGATAAAGGAATTATGTATGTTTTATTTATTTTATTATTTATTTATTTTTTTATAGAAATTAGATACATTTATGTTCCATCAAACCAATCTACTGTTGTGCCCACAGTGTACTAATAAATAGTTTTTGTGTGGTCAATAACTGCTGTCGTTTACTTGCCACCTCTTTGGCAAGACTCAAACTTGTGCTTATCTGTCAAACCGTCCATCAAACCATGCTTGGTTTACACTCTCGTGCTTGAATTCCTTTCATTCTCCTCGTCTTTTTTTTATATGCAGGTTATGCATTACAAGTGTGATCTGGGGACTTACACCCTTCGCGACTGGTGCTCGGGGAACAGGTAAAACCAGAGACACAGGACGCCTCGTCACAGTGGCAAGGGTTGGACGGGAACCCAGCCTTTTGTGCTGCTCACCAGTGGGAGGGACGGGCATGACAAATTGTCAGTTCATTGTTTCACCTTTGGTCCAGTTGAAGTTTCAATATCATGGCGTCCCCTCACACAAAACGTCTGATGCAGCTATGGGTTAAAATTTTTTAGCATGAGTCAACAACATTTTGGGTAATCCTTGTGTTTCTGGATCCAGCTCTCACATGCGCTTCATTTTGTCTTCAAATTGAATTTCGGCAAACAACAATAAGCCCATTCAGTCTCGACGGCATGGCCTCTTTAACCCTGGCCTCCCCTTCACCACCAGGAGGAGAGAGCCCAATCACAGTCAGGCCAAGTGTTGATAGGAAGGTGGAGCCTGTCATTGTATCAGGGTGTGGTTCTGAAACCTAACTAGTTTGTAGTAGTGCTGCAGGGTTTAAATTGACTTGAATGATTCCTGTCATAGTGGCTGAACACACCTCCACTCTCCCCCGGCTTTCTGTCTGACTTTGTGCCTGGGTTGTACGTGAACTTGGGCTCTGTTGCCTCGAGAGCAGAAACAGCCTTCACCTGCTTCCTCAGCTGATCTCTCTGTATGCTGATTTCCTGGACTGACTGTTGAATGAGAGCTTGAGCAGGTGAGTCACTTTCTGCTAATGCATCTGGAAGGGAGAGTTGCTGCACCTGAGTGTTATATTTTGTCCTCTGTTTACTTGTGAAGTCAAAAATGACCACTTGCCCTCACTCATCATACAGCTTGGATACTTTTATGAGACATTTTGGCGGCTCTAAGTGCCGGCATTTTTGCCCAACTATTTTGCCTCACCTGTTTTACTTGCTTTGTTAGTCAGCTACTGGCCCTTTGTTCGGCAGCAGAATATTTCACAATGTTTCCCATTCATTCCTTGTTCCTACATTCGCACAGCTTCAGATTGTAGGTTAAAATAAATGTACTTGGAAAAAAAATTATGTTAGCTGGCAAGTTCTTTAAATATGATTTGTCTTCTGTCGGCCTCCTGTAACTATCTGATGCAGCTGTCTTCTGTTTGCTCAACCTGTCGGCAAGCAGGTGGGCAGGTTATTATTAATGGTCACCTTGTCATCCACCACTGTCACTGCTGCTTCTACGCTCTGTATTCTGACTTTATTCTCACTGTTTTAGGGCTGTTTAAAAGTCAGACAACACAAGCAGTCGCCATGCTGCGCCAAGCTGTGTCAAGCATTTTAGAATTCCACAATTATCTACTATTGCGGACTGGTGAGTTTACGCCATTTTCTCTCTTACTGAATCTCATATATGCAGTGGAAAAGTGAACGATATGTTTTCCAGATGCCAGGGTGAGGGACTACCCACTGATGCAAAGTCCTGTAGAGATGACCTGCATCCTTATGTTTTACGTCTTCTTCTCCGTGTATGCCGGTCCTCGGCTGATGGCCAACCGAAAACCATTCCAACTGAACACTGTGATGATTTTCTATAACCTCAGCATGGTTTTATTAAATGCCTTCATTGTCTATGAGGTAGGTAAAGCGACAACATTCTCTAAACATGAGGAGCTTCTTCTGAATCAAAATGTTTGACGTCAAGTGTCCCTCTTCAGTTTCTGATGTCTGGATGGGCCACGACCTTTACATGGAGATGTGACCTTATTGACTACTCCTCAAGCCCACAGGCACTTCGGGTAAGTCCATTGAAATATTCCTTTTCATTCCTTTTCTCTTTACACCTATGTTGAACATCCAAAATGGAGTTCAAGAGCTGACTTAATGGTCTCATTGTTACATGACAGTTAAGCTGGAATACCTTTTTACATTGTTGACCCAAAAGAGATACTCTATATAGTTTTGTACGTGGAGTATATATATCTTTATAATGCTATTTCTTCTATTTGTGCTCTCTTTGAAAAGGTGGCGCTGCCGTTTACATCTCTGCCACTCAAATACAGAATTATTTAAACATGATTTTGAGTGTCTTAAAACAAAAATACACACTTTGTTCAGTTAAAAATAATTTACATTAAGGCTTTATAGGGAACTTATGTTCTTCATATTTGAATCATTTGTAGATTTTGGTGCAGGCGTTTTTAATGTTTAGTTCATAAAATATGACCACCAATATGTCACCAAACAAAACTTTGATAACAAAAAACAATTGTAAAAACTTTGTATACCCAGTATATTCTCTTCATGATGTCTATATTTATAATGGGCCTTTTAAAAATGAGATCAATAGGACAAGTTCAGCATAAACTCTCGAACCTGCTGGACCTGCTGATGGATTAGCAAGCAGGAGTTATGATAGAAGCGTAATGTGATTTTTCAAGCGAGCTAGAAAGCCAAGCTAGCCAGCAAAGCTACACTGACCTACATTGTCCTGCGCCAACACTAAATATTTTCTTCATAGGGGGTTTCCCCAGTCAGTCAGCCTCCTCCACCTTAACTTATTTTGATCATCCTCCATTATCATGGTCATGAACCTCTCCTCGTGACAGAACCGACTGGCCTCCTGAGCTAGGACACAACAATATTGCTGCTGCTGCTGCAGTGTTGTGGGTAAACATGTGTTTGAAAATTGCATTTCCAGAAAAGCCTTATTCCATGGTGAAGCCTGCAACAGACACTCAAAAAATGTAGGCATAAAAATGTAGATTATTTGAGGTATGCTGAGCTCTTCTGGGAGATGCTTGGGAGGGAGACAATAACCCATTCATCAGTCAATACTCAGAACTATACTGTCATATCTGACTTGGAGATGTTGGATTCCAGCGCACGTGCCTCACGGTCAATAGGCCGCTTAGTTATCTAAAACCACAAGTGTCAGACTAACATGATCAGCATCTGCTCCATAAACCTGTGATGATGATTTTGACTCTCTCCAACAGATGATTCATGTAGGATGGTTGTTTTACTTCTCAAAATACATTGAACTCCTGGACACGGTAAGACGCGTTTACTGAAAGAATCTTTGAGATCTTTTTAATGCTAATGAATAACTACAGCTCAGCTGTTTGTGTTGTAGGTTTTCTTTGTCCTGAGGAAAAAACAGAACCAGATCACCTTCCTTCATGTTTTCCATCACTCCTTCATGCCCTGGACATGGTGGTGGGGCATCACCCTCACTCCAGGTGAGTACAGCTGATGTTTTTTTTTTCTTTTTTTTTTTGGGGAATATCACTGTAATAATTAATTATTATTATTATTAATAACAATAAGATATATACAATATATATACAATACATATATATATATACACAATATATATAATAGTAATAGTTTTTTAACATACATTTTCCATTTAATAGTTTCATTTACAGTCATTTAATCCTTATTTACACCAAAGATTGAAAATGATTTCATTACATTTTCGATATATATATTATCAAAATAGTCAAAATTCATAAGCAGCAGATGCAGTGACGTCATTGGCAAATTATATGTATATATATATATATATATATATATATATATATATATATATATATAAACTTTTTCTTTTTTTTTTTTTAACAAAATTTAAGTATTATGAGTGTACAGATTTGAAACCAGGCAAGATGTTAAAGATATATCTTTTTGTTGTCATTTTGTCTTACAACATTGTTTAATGACAGTAAAACAATGAAAAAGAAAATGTGTATTTTAGGAGACAAAATGCAAAATAAATGAATAACAATAGAAGTACCCAGAGTGCTTAGACCTCTGCCCAGCTATAAGGTCACTCAACTGATGTCTTCTTTTTTGCCAATTATTCTATACATTATTTGTTAATAAGAAGCTTCAAAGTCAAAGTTGGCGAGCAGTGAACAGTGAAGGGTTGATGCAGTTTCATGAACCGGTGACCTGGTTTTCAGAGGCCACCAGATGGTGCTGTCTACTGTAAAATGTTTGGACTTGAACAACAAATTCAATGAAACCCCATATTATTTCTAAACCAAGAGCGCCATCTAGTGGCATCTGAAAATTAGGACACTGTTTCATCAACCCCCACTGTTTCCTGATACTTCATTTACCCATCACTAGTAAACAATAAAGAATCCATTAAGAAGTTCTTGGAGCCGGACGGTGATGCCTTTCAGCCCTGAAAATCACTTCTTCCTCGATGCAGTTGTGACATTCCCTGAAAATCTGTTGAGTCGTGGTGCCACCAACCCAACATGCCTAAAGTTTTATTTGGAGCATTGTTAAACTAATAAACATGAAAATGATTTTAGCTGGAGGGATGGGCTCCTTCCACGCCATGGTGAACGCTACCGTCCACGTCATCATGTACTTTTACTACGGACTGTCTGCGGCTGGACCTCGCTTTCAAAAGTACCTGTGGTGGAAGAAGTACATGACTGCCATCCAACTGGTACGACAAAGTTTCCCCTTTCAAATATCTCACCAAGCCACCACTTGTTTCTTGAACGTGATTTCCCATTGTCTGCAGACGCAGTTCATCCTGGTCTCTGTCCACATCAGCCAGTACTACTTCATGGAAAAGTGTGACTACCAAGTCCCGTTGTGGATCCACATGATCTGGATGTACGGCGCCTTCTTCTTCCTGCTGTTTTCCAATTTCTGGGTGCAGGCCTACATTAAGGGACGGCGGCTCCCTGCGACAGACTTGACAAAGAATGGGAGTGCCACCGAACCTGTTCATGTGGTGGCTAATGGGAAGCACCAGGAGAACGGGCACATACCGCAGCACCAACACAGTAACGGAAAAATCATCGCGGGGAAAGTAAAGGAAATCTAACCAAGCAAACTCTGGGAAGGGGCAGGCAAACGCAAGGAAGGGTCATATGAAACATAATTCACTGAAACTGTAGCATAATGGAACAGCACACACTCCACTATACTACTTTTACACTGTATTTAGTTTTTTTTATTGTACTCACTCTTTCGGGGATTTTAATGGCATTATGTGTTTTGCCAGGATCTCATCGTTGGCTACTGTGGCACCATGTGACACACCGATTGAGGACTGGTGCTCATTGTTCACCGATATTTAATTTTTTTCAACCTTCAGTGGACTCGGCCCATGTCCTTTTGGAGTATCAGACCTGAACATTAGCACATGTGAATAATCTTTTTGCCAAATTCAATCCTTGTAAATGCCAAGTATTTTGTGTTTTAATTTTATTTATCTTTTGAATAAAAAAAATCATGTTTGATTTAAAAAAAAAAAAGGCATGTGTCATCTAGAAACGTTTACAGCATGCACTTTTGACGCGCTACCGTACCTCATTTTTCAATTGAAGATTTTTTTTTTTTAGCTATCATTGATGGAGTTTTGTATTTTTGCACAGCTACCTGGCTTTGTTTATTTAACTGTGTGTAAGCTCTGTTGGGAAATGAACTAGCCAGAGAGAAAGTGGATCTATCTGTAAGGTTACCATCAATGTTTGTCATGGGAGCTGCAAATATGTGAGTGGGAATACATTCCAGAGGTGAACTTTCTACCCTTTCATTGTTGAGACTAACCCCTGACCAAACATTAAAGACTTTCACATCTGCAGTTATTTTCCCTTTTCCTTACTGTTGTGCTTCTAGAGATGTGTGAGATTTACTTTTCTTCTTTCCCTGACATCATTTATTCAGGACCTAAAGGTTTACTCCATTTGGAATCCACTGCTTAACAACCTAGCATGGATGTTCAGATGAAAATTCACAGCTAAAGTGGATCACTGAGCTGAATCTTGATCTTTCTCTTTCAAGAAGGAACCTCCTTCATGCTGTGCTGCTGGCTGTTTTGGTCCGTCAGTTGTACGTGTTTTGTATTTTTAGAGAAATTTGACTGGAGCTGAATTGTCCTTGTGTTGCATATTGCATGTTCTGCAATGCTAATGCTAATTTTGGCAGTTTTTTTTTTGTGAAAATGGGATTTAAAAACCCCATGAAATTGGAGTTTTTAAATTAAATTGTGATTTAATGCATTTTTAACTCAAATGATCAAATGTCAATTGAATCTGTACACCTGAACATCGGTGTGAAAGAGCTAGTTGCTTCATAACGTGCACATCCTGAATGGATGGTTTGGTTGTGACATCACATTTTGTATGCCTGGAATTGGTTACTGAAAAATGTTACAGAATATATTGCAATTGTTTCTACCAAAAAAAAAAAAAAGCATTCAAGACGCCACTTCCACAATAGAGGAACCTCAAGGACAGTGATCCATTTTTGATGTTCGCCCATGGAACATATGCCCCTTCCCAGCGCGCCCTGTGATCCTATCGCCCCCACTTGATACCGGCAACTCAGACTTCACAATATTTCAAAACATTGTATTTGACTCATTTTATTCTGTTGATGGTGGCCTTCATATCTGATCCCATATCATATCCATAATCCTTCATATATATATATATGTCTTTTATCTGCTCTTACATTGTCTTCATCGAACGGTGACCTTGAGATCTTTGAAAGCTGCTCAGAAACAAAAAAGTGTTGAACACATGATGACGTGGGTTGGTGCTCCCTCATTCATAGATCCTCTTCAGACGGTAAACAGGAACTGTGACAACCTTGGTCCTTGACAGCATGATAAATGTTGATATATTCACCCAGAAACCGCCTGCTCTTAGACCCAATCTAACTGCGATTCACGAGATATAGTGCATACTGTCACCCCACAAAAAAGTTTACATTCAATAATAAGTAAATAAAACTGATCTGTCTTTGCAGCCAGACGTTCTGTTCATAATTTTCATGTTCTCTCATGTGAAAAAGCTTGTATTGGTTTGATATCGAACCGTTTTGCTGCGTGACACGTGAGGTTGTTCCGCTGCATTTCTTCAGCCTTCTATTATTGATTATGTGTGCTGCATGTTCTGAGCGGCGCGGGTCACACTGATCTAATACCAGACACACGTGTCGTGATCCAAAGACCCCGCACTGAGTGACTGACGTCCATCTCCAAATAGTTCAGTAGATATTTAACATTATTTTAACCATAAATTCTGAGCTGTCATTTTAACTATGCCCTGTTCCTTTTCATCTTTGTTGATGTGTGTTTGGGAATAATTTGAATTTCATCATAATACTGGATGCAATATCATTATCATGCATCAAATTTGAGAACACACACTGACACTGACTGCGGTGAACAGTACAGTATATCCTATACATTGACATTGTGTTCTGTCTATACTTCCAAGGGCAGGTCACTCAATCCATCCTGTTTAATTATGCACTGTCAGAAGGACCACCATGTGAGCTCTGGGTCCAGATGATGCTGCTCCTGGTCCTGGTGTCCACGGGCAGCTCCGGACTGGAGACGCAGTAAATATACTCCGAAAATATTTGACGTTTACTATTTGTAATTGGGTCGACCTTCCCATTGTCACAACTGAACCGTAAGTAGTTGCTTTCATGTGAAAACATTTCTAGGTTTGAATGTTTAAGCGGAAACATTGGGATAAATTATTACACTGTAATTATGCTTTCTCATTTTCTTAGTTGCTTTATGTTGTTTATGTTGCAATACATTACACCTGGATGTTGTCTCAGCCTGAGACACTATTGCTGACTAACTTCTGGGAAGTTAGTTGGTCCTTTTACTATGAAGGCAGATGTGCTATTCTTTCTGTTATATGTAAAATGTTCTGTTCTTTAATGTTCTAATTCATGTTGGTTGATACTCTCATGCTGTATTATTGAGTCTTCTGTGTAACATTACTTTCATATTTTATGTCTTATTAGAGACACAAAAACAGACAAGCAATACTTAGAACGTTATTATACTATTATTGTTATAATATTCATAACTTCATTGGCGCTTTGAACTCTGAACTCCCACTGTCATTGCAAGGTCATGTGATCTGATTTTTTTTTCTCTTTTTATCGACTTCTTTTGATACCATGGTGGAGTCAAACAAACTCTGCCGCAGCGTCTTGTTTGTGTATTTACCGGGTCACAAATTTAATGGCTCTGCTTGTAGTTTGGATATCAAATACCGTGTCGCTTGAATTGCGTGAATCATCCCGGTTACCTGAAGCAGCATATCATGTCACCAAACTATTCACACGCTTTCTCTGGCTCTACGTGTGGGATACGCTACATTCACTTTACAGGCTTCCAGTTTCACTACTAGAATCTGTTTGAATGAGAGACGGATCTTAAGTGTGTGTTCTTCTGCTGTTGTCGCCTCCATCCCTTAAAGTAAGACGAGAACCTGCTTCCTTCAAGACCTCGGTGTATGAAAAGAATCCAGCATGGAGACAAACAAGGTGACCTGAATACTGTTGCGGTGCAGATACATCAGAGTCTGTTTGGATGTTTGAAGACTGTCTCTTTAACTGAGACTCAGTCCTGCTTTGTGTTCCCAGCAGCCTGTGAAGGAGGTGCTTCCTTTGCCTCGACTCTCAGATGCACCTCCTGCGCCGTCCTCCAATGTGACGCTCATCTCCAAACCCCACACCCCTGGAACCATACAGCACATCCAGATGGCGTCGTCAGGTGATGGTCCCTTCATCCACATTCATATTTTATTTTATTTTATTTTTTAAATCACACGTCTTTAAATCACGCAAGGAAATATGACAAAAATAAAGGAATAAACAAAAAAGAACTGAAAAATAAGTTGTTTATTTGATGTAGTTGTTGTGCACATTGGCTCGAAAGAAACAACCATGAATTTAATTGAATGTGGAATGTGATGTATTTATATTAATTCAGGTTTTTGTGTTGACAGTGGTGACATCATTCAACCATCTGAAAGTTCCAGAGAGGGACGTGCGCCTTCTGTCTGACATGAAGTCCATCAAATCTCTCCGTCAGGCCGGCATCACAGCTGTCTTTACAGGACAAGCCGTAAGAGGACACACAATCATATTTTATTTTACGTGTTGAGTAGTAAGGTTAAAATATGTAGTCCACCAGATCAGATATTTACAGGCACTCAAAAAAAGTTATGGATAATTTTATATATTATTTTATATATTCATTAATTACTTTTTTTAATCAAATATACATTAATCTCAAAATTTTAAATGATACCCTTGGTACAAAACTATATGGTTAATAAATTTAAACATCTTATTAACTGTAATGTGAAGTGAAAAGAATTATATATACAACAAAGTCTACTTGCTAGTGTCATTATGGGGTGAAATTTATCACCATACGGTGGTAAAGGAACTATGAAATACTTGTTTAAATTCAACGAGTCTCCAATTGAATTGCCAAAATGTCATTTCTAATATCAAATCGAGGACATTTTTAGGATTTTATGGAAGATAAATATGGATGCAACTATATCTGCAACTTGTCCATCATAAGGTGTTAATAAAAATCACCATATTAATTTATGTACAATGTCTTGAATTTTGAATTACAAACAGGAAAATAACTACTAAAACTACTAAACTGATAACGAATTTAAAATTATTCAGCAAACGTCTCATCTAGGATCACATGGCGGCATCTGGTGGCCTTTTACTGAACATCATAGCACTACTCTGGTTTCATTTATTATAGGACGGTGGAGCACAAGCACATATTACAAACTTATAGGTTGGAAAGGTAATACTGGATTTGTCTTCCAGAAGCCTGATGCTGAGGAAACTGTGGAAGAGGTGCCGATCATCGACGCTGTTTTAGCGGATGTTGATTCCCTGGTCCCCACACATGATGAGGCTGGTCGCCCCATAGCAGAGTGGAAGCGCCAAGTGATGGTTCGACAGCTGAAGCTTCGGCTGCAGGATGAGGAAGACCAAAGGAGACTGGTAGTCAACCTGTTGTTTTTCCATGCTGGTCATGGTGGATGCACTTTTGATCCTCAGAAAACATCACAACACACCCTTGATTCAGGTTACCCGTTCAATTCCCGAAGTGGTGCTGTTGCATGGTTGTCAAACAAAGTAGTAACAGAAAGTTCTATTGCTGCCTTGTGAAAACATCTGAATATAAATGTTTGACATTTCCGACAGGACACGGCTGCCAGCTACAGCGTGGACGGCTGGAAATACTCCCGAGTTCATAATGCCGTCCTGGGACCGTACGGAGAGCTTTTAACCGAAGACGACTTGGTGTATCTCCAGCGGCAGATTGAGTCACTGTCACTACAGAAGCGCTATGAAGCTTGCGAGCTGGAGCTGACCAGACTGACTGAGGAACTCCGAGCCATTCTGCCGGATCCTATCCTGAACATTTCCCTCAATAAGGAGCTGCTGCAGCAGATGGACTCCGAGGGCCGGTTGACACTGCCAGCCTGGTGCAGCCGCGTCTCAGAGATAGTCAGAGGCATGTCAGCTTTGGTGGCTAATCTGACATCAAAGGATAAAGGTGGAGGGGAGGTCGCGGCTGAGTGGCAAGGAGCACGGGACGGTTTAATGCTTCCGAAGGGCCAGGCTGTGGTAAAAGAGGCGGCTAATGATATGTCATGTGGATTTCGGATACCTCAAATAGGTATGGCCTCTGCTTTCAGCCATCGTTTGGAGAGTAACAGTTACAGCAAAGCCCAGAGAGAAATGGTGGAGAGAGAGATTCAGCAGTCTGGTGTGTCAGTCCAGAAACTCAGATCCAACTTTGAAGGTCAAATCGGTGCTATCTACCCCTTCGCTGGGGTGGTCAACGGAGCGCGAGGAATGGATGTCAACAAGAACACCCGTAAAAATGACATACAATCTCCTAAAAAGCGAGTGATGGAGACCACAAGTTTGAGGAAAGAGCGTATCGTGGTGTTGTTCCTGAGTCACTGGAAGAAATCTGCCTATGCCATTTCGCTGAGGGCGGCAAAGCAGAAGGAGGAGATGGCGTCACCAGGACACACAATTCCCGCCATGTTTCTTTTCTGCTTCAAGACAAGGGCAGTGCAAAAGATGCTGACCTCTTGGAAAAATAAACTATCGCAGACAAGGGCTCCAAAATCAACCACAGCACTCTGTAGGTCGCCTGTGGTGATATACTCCCCAGAGCAGTTCCTGCCTGATGTCGACGGTGCTCCAATGACCCATGACAGCTTGACTCTAGACCTCTTCATGCTTGGCTACTTCCACATCTTAGAGCAAGAACTCTCGCCGCAGGAGAGGAAGATGAGACACCTGCTCTGCTTTGAGGTGTTCGACCATGTCGGTAGTTTCTCCTGGGAGACTGTGCGAGATTTTCACAAGACTGTTCTGCGAGAAATCCGAGCTGGGAGGCGACAGTGGAGCGACGGCTTTGAGGACATCAAAGTCAATTTCTTTGGGAGCAAGGGACCACTTCGCTGCCCACCCTTGCCGTCCTCTCTTCTCGCCCATTCAAAGCCTCAAGTCGTCCTTCAATCCGCCGCCACGGAAGCAGACGGCGCCGATGTCTCCTGTCTTAACAATGAGGACATTTGTAAATATATTGACCGCAGCTTTGCCTTCTGGAAAGAGAAAGAGGCAGAGCTGTTTGATTTTGATCAGCAGACTCCATGTTAGAGTCAAACAACGGAACTATTGTCCAAGCAAAACCTAAAATAAAGTCAACTCTGAAGCTCTTACTGTGGTCACGTTTCTCCCTCACCCACCTGCACGGAGCCCTCAGCAGCCACAACAAGCTAACAGGAAGTGGTGCATGTGTTTGGACCAAAGAGCTTTGCAGCTCTGTAATCTGATATCACATAAACCACCACAAAGGAAAGCATCCCACACTGGAACTTAAATTAACCCTTGGAATTAATCAATTATAAATCACTCATTGTGGAGCAAGTCAACCAATTAAGTGCTCTGATTACAATTTGAGTCGGGGACAATCATATAATCAGATGCAATGAGAAGATAAAAGCAACTCTAAAGCATCCTATTATCTAGAATTGGAAGTAATTTCAGCAAATCATGGGGCTTCTTCTTCTTCTTTTCCTTCAGCTTCTCCCTTCAGGTGGCCACAGTGGACCATCCTCCTCCATTTCACCCTGTCCTCTGCTTCCTCTTCTCTCAAACCTCATGTCCTCCTTCACCACCTCCATAAACCTCCTCTTTGGCCTTCCTCTCCACCTTCTGCCTGGCAGTTCCAACCCCAACATCTTCCTACTAATGTACTGGCTCTCTCTCCTCTGTACATGTCCAAACCATCTCCAACTAGCCTCTCTGACTTTGTCTCCTTAACACCTCAGATGTGCTGTCCCTCTGATCTACTGTTTCCTGATCCATCCTAGTCACTCCAAGAGAGAACCTCAGCATCTTCATCTCTGCCCCCTCCAGCTCTGCCTCAGTGTTTCTGTTTCCAAACCATACGACATTGCTGGCCTGACCACCATTTTGTTCCTTTTATCCTTACTTCACTTTGCTTGAGTGGGGGGGGGGTGGAAAAAAATGAACCTCTGGTTTCCTCCTAAAGTGTGTTTTCAGACAAGCAAGAAGACAAATGTGGGCGTCGTCCCACTCGTGTTGCCCTCCGCAGGGAGTCCAGCTGTTGCTCAGAAGCTGGATGTGACGACATTGTCACTTCACTGAATCGCTTTCGCAGCTTGACTCTGGAGCACATCTACAACCGTACTCCTTTCATCACTATCTTAGGTGGACCAGCTGGAATACCAAAACAGGTAAAACACAGCTGAATAGAATGCAGTCTGAAGGTGAACCTGCTCGGTTGTTTCTCCACTGTGTGGTGGAGTGGGTGGTCCAGATTGTCAATGATGGAGAGGAGCTTGTTGAGGGACCTGCTCTCCACCACTGACTCACCTCCTCACAGATGCTGCTTCAGTAACAACAGACTGGATCATCTTGCTGCACACACCTGAGGAAGCAGGTCTCCCGTCGCCTTTTGCGCACAGCCTCACAGGCCTGGAGTGAGATTTCCAGGACAGTCTGAAGTCAAGATCAGAGACCTACGTCTTGCTGACCTGATAGGGATAGGGATATCAACAAGTGTCCACAGTGCAGACAGTCCTTCACACCAAGGCCTCTCCTGCAGAAGAACATCGTGTTAGCGCAGTTAGTGGAGGAACTGAAGAAGACTGGACACCAAGCTGCTGACCTCTGCTATGCTGGACCTGAAGATGTGGCCTGTGACTCATGCATTGGGAGGAAGCTGAAGGCCCTCAAGTCCTGTCTGGTGTGCCTGGTGTCCTACTGTCACCAACATCTCTTGCCTCATTTGGAAGGGCCGGCCTTCAGGACGCACAAATTGATCCACCCATCCAAACAGCTCCAGGAGATGATCTGCTCCCAGCACAATGATGTGAAGAAGCAGTTCTGTCGTACTGATCGGCAAGTCATCTGTTCTCTCTGTGCTGTGGACCATCACAAAGACCACAACATCGTCTCAGCTGCAGCGGAGAGAAGAGAGCGAGAGAAAGACATGGATCAGTGTCGAGGAAGGATCCAGCAGAGGATTCAGGAGAGAGAAGAGGATATGAGGCTGCTTCAGCAGGAGGAGAAGAACATCATCATCTCTGCTGATAGAGCAGTGAGGGACAGTCAGATCTTCAGCCAGCTGAACATCAGGAGGAGAATGCCGAATGTGGAACAGCAGATCAGATCCCGGCAGCAGACTGAAGCAGCTCAAATCCGAGGACTCCAGGAGCAGCTGGAGCTGGAGATTGCTGAGCTGAAGAAGAAAGATGCTGAGCTGCAGCAGCTGTTACAAACAGACAGCTACACAATGTTTCTTCAGAGCTCATCCTCACTCTCAAGGGTCAGTGAAGACACACTCTCCTCCTCGACTCACGTACGTCCTCGTGTCTGCTTTGAGGAAGTGCTAGAAGCCATGTCAGCCAGAGACAGACTCCAAGACATTCTGAGACACACGTGGACCAAATGCACAGTGATGCTGTCTCTAGAGACAAGAGCTCAGTTCCTCAGATACTCTCGAGACATCACTCTGGATCCAAACGCTGCGCACTCTGGGCTGTTGCTGTCTGAAGGAAACAGGAGAGTGACCTTTATGGCCGAGGCTCAGTCTCCTCCTCATCATCCAGATAGATTCACGGATCATCCTCAGGTTCTGAGTAAAGAGGCTCTGACCGGACGTTGTTACTGGGAGGTGGAGGGCACAGGAGAGGTTGAAGTAGCAGTCGCATACAAGACCATCAGCAGATCAGGAGAAGAAAGTAGACTTGGAGTCAATGACAATTCCTGGTCTTTACGCTATGAAACACCTTTGCTGTCAAGTGTTCCGTCGTCCAGAGTGGGAGTGTACCTGGATCACTGTGCTGGTCTTCTGTCCTTCTACAGCTTGTCTGAATCCATGACGCTCCTCTGCAGAGTCCAGACCAGCTTCACTCAGCCTCTGCATGCTGGAGTCTGGTCCAGGACCACGTGCGAGTTCCTGAAGCTGAACTAGACCACAGTGGGAGAATGATTCTGCGAATCAAAATATCTTTAATTTATGTTGAAATCATGAACTATTTAATCAACGTCACATTTTATTTACATCCAATGCTAATTCTATGCTATTTTATCCATTTCCTGTCCAACATATTATTTTTAAAGGGGATAATAAAAATAAATTTGTTCCCAAAATGTCCAGCACAACACTGCACTGATGATGGACGAGACAGCATTAAGTACTAGTTGAAATAAAACATGACTTAAATGTCATAAAATTGTGTGTTCTTTTTTTTTTTTTTAACCGTATCTAATGGAATCAATATCAAAGGCTTTAGTGTGGTAGAAAGGTGAGGTCGCGCATGCGCAGAGCATTCCTGACTGACAGGACGCGGAGCTGCATCCCCATCATTGTGAGAGGAGAGGAGGATCCCCTGGCAACTACCGAGGAGCCGACGAGCCACAGCAGCACCCGCAAGCGTCCACTTTCTGCTCTTGAACCGAAACAATGTCGGCTGGAGGAGATTTGGGGAACCCCCTGAGGAAATTCAAGCTGGTGTTTTTGGGGGAACAGAGCGGTGAGTCAGCCTCTTTCCTCCTTCCGGTACCGAACATGCGTGTGTGTGGAAGGCCACGTTTGTCGGGATATCGAAGTGAGGGTGTTTTTAAGTGAACCAACTCCATTGAAACGATTATAATAAACGCGGTAGGGGGGACAGCGGGCGTCTTGCGCGCGTGCACGCGTCTGATCAAAACGGTAATATCACGCCCAATTCAAGCGTCTGGTTGACTAAAATAACCGGCGTCTATTTGGTTGTTTGCCTGCAAAATAAAGCATGTGTGTTGCTGCAGCGTCCGCCATGTATCCCCCCAATCTGATCCAGAATTACCCTTCTAATCCACCTCCGTCGATCATTCCACATGTTAATAATCCAGCTCTCACCGTCGTGTCTACTTCTTTCGAGTCTATCTATTTTTTTCTCCGCTAGAAGTGGAATAATAAACAATCCCCGGTGTTCGGGACACACCCTAGATTGCCGATGTCTGAAGCATCTCTAATCCTCGCAGTTTCTTTCCCCATAAATAATCCAATAAACCCGTGTGGTAGCGAATTACCGTGGTGGTATCTTAACACAGTTATAGCTCGTGAGAAAAGGGTGGGGTGACTGTGTGTTTGGAGTAAAGATGGAGCCCATCAGAGGTCCTCATCGATCCAAGACGTGCTCGGACATCTGGAGAGGCAGCAGAATCTCAAATCCACCCCAGTCCACCAGCAAACACCAGATTACTCACACTGGTTTCCTCACTAGAGAGTGTGCGTGTGTGGCCAGTGTGTGTGAGCTGTGCTGCAATGTTGCTGTCGGTGGTGTTGTTGAAGGCCCCTGGCTGTGGCCACTGCCCATATGACTGCTGCTGTCTGCATCCACGACCCTCCATGTCATCTGGAGGACCCTCGCTGTCAAACCTGACACCTGGTCTGTCCATGAAGACCTATTACATCCACTGAAATGCTTTAAAGCTGCGGCCATATTTTACTTCTCAAACTAGCTCATGATCCAACTGGTTAATTTTTAACACCCCTGCCTCGTGTAGATAGCTGATATCTGGTGTTTGGTGGGCCAGATTCTGGTTTAGAGCTTGGCCAAAATGATAACTCAAGCAGTAGAATACAGCTGAGCATACAACTTCCTGTAATACGTGGTGGATCATTATGGAGCGGGCAAGAATCTCCATTAAATTGTATGGACATGGAAGCTGAGGACATCCTACTGCTAAATAACTGTTAATAACTGAAGATCAAATATACTTGGAGCAAGGTTAAAAAAATTTATAAACAGTAGGGGGCAGACTTTTAGCAAGAAGGGCATCCTATACAGTTTTTTTTTGGAAAATTTCCGATCATTAATGCCATTATTGTTGTGCCGTCATACTGGTTTTCATGAATGGGCGGTTTCTCCCTGGTAATTCTGCTGAATTAGGTTGAAATTCGCTGATTCTCATGCCGTTGTGGCCCTGCTGCTTTGCTTTTTTGTTTAATATCCATGTCAAGCAAGTCACGACACTGGTATTTGATTGGCCTGTTGTGGATTGCACCGTTGTTGGTGGGATGTCTGATGCTGTTGACTGGAGCAAAATGCAGGGAATTTGTAAACTGAAATCAAATAATATGAGGAGTATTTTGGCGTTTTTTTTCTCGCACCTTTGTTGTTAGTATCTGTCTGTGAACTGGGGAAAAAAATTAAAAATATGAAGCTAAAGTCCAGCGTTGGACATTGGGAAGCGCTGTCTCATAATCCTAGATAAAACGCCTGTTAGGGTTTTGGCGTTGCGTGGGAGATAGGCAGCCATTGTCTGAACGCCTTATAACTGTAATGTTTCTGAATTTTTAAATGGTAGTCGCATGGATAACAGCAAAAATAAATTAAATTTTTTTAATTCCCTCATCATTCCTTGTAAATTTCCAGATAAGTGTTGACATTTATAACTTCTTTTTGCTGGAAAACACATCTAAAACACTGCAATCCCCTTTGGGATTTGCCCGGTGACCTTTAAAGTGAACATGATGTTGCACCGTCAACAAGTATTGAGACCTCTTGTGGGCCACATTTAATGATTTGGTGGGTGGGAAATGCCCCCTGGGTCGTAACTTTGAAACATTATATCTAGCATTCTAACCTTCTCATTCATTTATTCGTGGCAACTGAAATATTTTGTGTCAGGAGTTCCAATGTTTGTGAGGATTGTAGACAAATAATGGGGTGATGTGAAGTCTTTTATCGAGTGGGAAATAGCCATGACAAGCATTTACACACAACTTGTCTGCACTTGAGTGTGAAGATGTAACATATATCATGACTTGACATAACACTTCACTGGAGGTGTCATCCATAACATTTAAAACTTAGCAGGCGATAATCTGATTTTATTTACACTGTTAGCCCAGTCAAGTGGGATTTAATCCTCTTGTTAGGATTTGAACCCACAGATCTTGTTAGTAGATCCGAGCCACTTTTCTGTCAGGTGTGAGATGATCCTGTTTGATGGTGGGCAGCGATCACATTAACTTGCTTCTGTTTTGAGTCGAAAATGTGTTGTCTTTTTTGTAATATTCATGTTTGCATTTTAACTGAAGACTTCTCATCTCCGTTCCAGTGGGGAAAACGTCTCTCATCACCAGGTTCATGTATGACAGTTTCGACAACACATACCAGGTGAGAGCCGAATTAAAATCCCGGGAGATGCTAAATGGAATAATTGATTCGGCGGTAACATCGATCTGTTGGGCATGAAAGCACTGTTGATCTCACCAAAAACAGAGACGCTTAACTTCTAATGCCAGCGCAGCTCCGGTGTTACGCTTTGTTCGTCTTTAAACCTGAAGCTTACTGTATCATATGAGACCAAGAGACATACTGTACTTCAAAAAAGTGTTTTCTTAAAATACATGACTAAGCATTGAGTTTGGGCTTTCATCCTTTCCAAATTCAGTTTGTCAGTTTTCTTCCAGCTCGGGAACTCTCATCTATTGAAAATGGCAAAGTAGTGGGCAAAGTAGGGACAGGGGGCCACATGTGGACCTCTGCTGGCATTATTGCGGCCCTTGTGATGTCAGAGCAGTTACAGAAGATGTTATTCATTTGTATTCATAATAAAGCTAAGCTCGTTCTTTCCCCCGTTTTATGTCTTAAATTTTTAATTTTAATGCAAATTCTTAAGTAATGCTAATTTTAATTGTATTGTATTCTTTGTTCTTCAGAATAAGTAGTTCAAATATATTGCAAAAAAGTCATCACACTTTTTTAGGCAACAAAATTTCACTTAAATCTATCTATCTATCTATCTATCTATCTATCTATCTATCTATCTATCTATCTATCTATCTATCTATCTATCTATCTATCTATCTATCTATCTATCTATCTATCTATCTATCTATCTATCTATCTATCCTTTTTGGTACTTGAAATATCATTGATGGCAATGAGCTCCTTGGGACAGCAGTTGGCAGTAGTGCTCCAGTAGTCATTTACATAATACACTCAGTGGGTGTGAGCACGTGAGAAAACAAAGTCAACCATATACATGAGAGGTCAGTATACTGTATTAAATAGAAAATAATAATAAATATAAAAGACATTGTGGGTGAAGAGGAAATAATTTGTTTCCTAAATTGAGATGATAGCATGATAAGTAATAGTTCTGTGTGTGTATACATGTTCAGAACTTTATGTCAGTGTAGTAATATTGCAGTCATGATTCTCAACAGTATTAATGAGGAGATTTTGTAACCAGTGAACCAAGAACGCTTGTTGAAAGCATCAAAGCCCAAACCTGGTGAAACTAAATCGTGCAGTTCGAAGCTCTTGGACGCGTGGGACACATTTCCATCTGCTCAGCAGCAATGACACAGTGATTGACACCAGACTGCAACAGAAATGGAATTAGTTCTTTGTCTAAGCCACTTTCTCTCACTCCCTTTTCTGCCTCAGAGATTTGTGATTCATTCTGTCTCCGTTTTCTGACACAGGCGACCATCGGGATTGACTTTCTATCGAAGACCATGTACCTGGAAGACCGAACAGTAGGAAACTTTCAATCTTAAAACGTGTATTTTCATGTGTCAAGATGATTCTTGTTCGATGCTGCTAAGTCTAATCCTCTGTCCCAGTTTCCTGCCTGTTTTTTGACAAATCCTTGATGTCATTACTGCGCCATTCTCTGCCTAACACGATTATCCAAAAGTTATTTCAGCGAAATAGCTTAATCCTTTTATACGCCGTGTTAATGCTGATTAGAATATGTTTCCAAGCAGATATCGTAATCCTTTCGCTGATGTGTTCATGTTGCCGTGAGACTGAAAGTGTGTGTCTGCAGGTAAGGCTGCAGTTGTGGGACACAGCTGGACAAGAGCGTTTCAGGAGCCTCATCCCAAGTTACATACGTGACTCGACGGTGGCCGTGGTCGTCTACGACATTACAAGTCATTCTTTGCTCCAATCTCACGCATTTGAAGCAACAAAAACTGGCAAAGTTTGTTGAAATGATCCTGTGCTTCCCAGACGTGAATTCCTTTCGACAAACCTACAAATGGATTGATGACGTCAGGACAGAGCGAGGAAGTGATGTCATCATCATGCTTGTAGGCAACAAGACAGATCTGGAAGAGAAGCGGTGAGTCTTTCACGTGTAAAAAAAACAAAAACAACAAAAACAATGACAAAGATGCTGAATCGTGTCTGCGGTTCTTGCAGACAAATCACAATTGAGGAGGGAGAGCAGCGAGCCAAAGAGCTCAACGTCATGTTCATCGAGACCAGTGCCAAGACGGGCTGCAATGTCAAACAGGTGACGCTGCACATCAAAACGTAACACCCATTCCCTTTATTTTCAGTCATCCAACGTTATCTAATATTAGTACTATTAAATTGGGAATGACATATGTTTTCCAACTCCAACATCCCACGACAACTGAATTTCACTAAAAGCAGTTGCTTGACTGCTTCAAACTAACTTTAAATCAATTCGTTTTTATTGAATCTTTGTATATGTCTGACAAATAATTGTATTATAAGACATCTTTCATGTAACTTCAGTGAGAAAAAGTGCTCCCAGCCTCTTCTTCCTGTCGCTCATAAGTGCGTAATAGAAACGCCGTAGCACGACTGCCATCTGCTGTGGGTTTGAGTTCACCACACCTCAGAATATTCACATATATTGACCAAAATACGTGGTTATATTGTGTCAAAAAATGTGTAGGTGTTAATGAGAACCGTGACAGAGGTATGTGCTGACCCTTTGTGAGTGACATTTACTGTACTTTTTTTGTGATATCCAGAACATGTTGTTATTGAGGTGAAGCAAAGTTAAAAGTGTTCCAGTTTGGCACTGTAGTTGTCCACTGCAGGTTGTCTGTACGTTAAAATAAATGCACGATAACAAGCGTGCATAATGGCAGCAGAAGGTTGCTTCCCTCATTCCTCTACATCCTTCTTCTTCTAGCTCTTTCGGCGTGTTGCGGCTGCTCTACCAGGAATGGAAAGCTTGGACGACGCGAATCCTGAAGGCAGTATCCTTTTCCATCACTGTGCCAGCAGTGAAATAGGAGGCTCCTTTTTAATCTCTTAGAGTTGTTTTGGCTGCATATAAACAAACAGCCGCGCCGGCTGTTTGGCTGAGTGAGCGACCAGCAATTAAGAGGCTTCTTCAAACCGCACTGCTTCACTTTAACAAGTCCTCTTGCATTCTGGAGCATCATTTGCATTCAGATTTGTGAAGAAACATTCGGCTGGTAGCTACTTCAAAAGCAAAACAAGATGATTCCTTTAGGTTCAATTCAAAGTATTTAACAACCTTTCTATATTGTATATTATGTTGCAACTATTGCAGTGCATTATGGGACTTAGGAGTGATGGGAGAGCTATGTAACTTAGGGCCGTAAATAATATGAACAGATATAGCTGGTCAAAGTATTAATAAAAGGAAAATTATGTGTATAGTCATACTGTATATATAAAATTAAAAAGGCTGAATCGCACATCATGACAGATGAAGTTAGCTGTCAAAACATTCCTCCAGTTATATAAACTAGAAAATGTGGTTAGCATTTGAAATATTGTTGATAACAATGACTTCAGTGGAACAGCAGGTGGCAGTACAGACTGACAAAGACTATCAAAGGTGAGGTGAAAGTTCTGTATTCCTGTATTTTCCTTCACCGCCGACCTCCAGTGATCGACATCAAGCTGGACAAACCGGCGGAGCCCACCGTCCCGGAGGGCGGCTGCTCATGTTAATAGGCAGCAGACAGATCCCGTCACACCATAGGCTTGTTGTGTTGCTTACTACTGACTAGCTTCCAGTTGGATTTAAAAGGATGCAGGGCTCGCATCTGATTGGATGAAAAAACAAACAAAAAACAAACACATCATTATCTTTCAGTCTTGTTCAGTTGTAAGATACTGTATACTTTGTCAATATGTAAGTGATTGGAGGAGGCAAGGTAAGAACAAAAAGTAGAAAAGGGAGCTGGTTTTCTTTTCGCTGTTATGTTTTGTATTTTTTTATATATATATAAAAAAGGAAAGCACCAAAATTGAGGCCTAAATATATCAAGGATTTTTGTTTCTTTTTTTTGGGGGTGGGAGGTTGGCCGTTTTTCTTTGAAAATGGCAGAACACATCTGAATGTCTGCAGCACGCATGCACGCCGACCCGATGCTTGACACGCCGTCAGGACCGTCGACCTTTGTAGAATGTTTTCTAGCATTTCTTCTCTCGCATCTCATGACCATTTGATATTTCCACCGACACTTCTGTAGATTTCACCTGACAGTAGCTGTGAAATGTGGCACTATCTCGCTCTCTTTCTCTTTTATAGAACAAACTGTACTGTGGTTAAGAAAAAATGCAAAGTACTACAACTTACTCTCACAAGTCCGTCTTTCTTCTCTCCTCCTCCTGCCTCTGCTCCTCCATCCATCCGTCCATCCCGGTGAGACTCATGTAACGATCCACTGTAATGCACTGCACTGTATATAATAATGTAACATGTATGTCGTGAACGTCCCTCTGTAGAAGTGGTCCTTGTTCACCAGTATGAATAATGTAATATGTTTAATGATTAATAAATGACAGATTAAAGGGCTCCACTCTCTGAGCCGTCAATATTTACCTGCTGAAATCGTCTCCTTCTCTGGCCAGGTTTTTCCATTTAGTCTTTCCAAGTGATTTATTTTGTCAAGTTTGATCTCAGATTTATTGAGACAGTAATGAGTCATGAGGTGTAGACAAAGGAAAGTGATCCTGCTGCATGAGTCATCGTTCAAACCAGATTGTTGAGGGGAAGTTCGGCTGGAAAGAACCTTTTAATAAGAAGGAACCATCACCGTGAAGTTCTAGGTGGCGCGACGATATGAGACAAGGTGTCGTATCCCCATGAGGTATTCCCCTGGACCGGGCCTCGAGTCATGTGAGGACCGTAGCGGACCGCAACAGTTGTTTCCCAATCTTCCTTATTTTGACCCATGTGAAAATGTCGAAATTATTTTGTGAAAATACGATCTGATTTTCTATTCTGTTTATATAGAACTGTATAGATCTGCTTCTTAGGCAAACAGAGCTCTAGCACTGTACTGTGCTGGGACTGAAACTTTCAAATGTAATAGTACATATAATATTTGTGTGTGTATTTTCAGTTTACACAATTTATTCTCATTTCTATATCCTGTGGTCCACCTTATTTAAATCACAAATGTTATTGCATATTGCATTTTTAAAATTATTTTTATCTTGGATCAACCCCCTATTTTTATTTTTTGTAATTATTAATTACTAATTATCATTTTATTCTATTATTATTTTACTCTTAAATATCATTCATTTGAGTTTTTCTATTTATTTATTTTTATTAATTAAAAGAACGTTTTTTCATTTTACTTATTTATTCTAATTTACAACCTTTTCTGTATTTTCTGTAAGTATTTTAATTTTCAAATACAAATTATGAATTAAAAATGCCCAGTGCTGGACTGGACTGATTAATTACCATTGTTGATCATATGTTTATTTATCATCAATCTATTTATACCATTTCTTACATTATTATATTATCTATTTATTATCTTTACTGATATTTTTTTGTGTTCTGTCATTATATTTGTCTATATAACATGGGTATTTATTTATTTGTCTTGTGCTGTTGGTAGCTTGCGACTTCACTTTTATTTTTCTCTGATGCTTTCTGGACGTCCACCTTTAATATACCTTTAATACTTTAATATATAGAGTATATGATATATATATTAACGCGATGAAGTCCTGTCTGTAAAAACAATCAAACGTAACAACTGTAGGTAGATGCTTGATAAACTACTGAACTAATTTGAGCATCCTACTGCCATCGTTCATTCAACGCCAGACTTCACTTGTGGAAGATAATGGAGACACCATCGGTCCGTGGCAGGGCAACTGTAAACAGACGACAACCGTTGAGCACTTTTGTGACCATGTCACAGCCTTTCAAGCGAATGTACATTTCGCCCTGCAGAAGGAGGACACGCCTCCTTTTTGTAAGCAGTCCTCCATCTTCTCTGGATCATGTCTGGCTTCAGTTGAAGTGGATCATGTCGAGGGTGGAGGCTTTTGCAGACTTTCGCTCGCTGCTCAAGGAGCTGCGAACTGACATCGCCATGGCAGTGGACGATCCCTTCCCTCTGGTGTACGGTTTGGCAGACAAGAATATCATCACAGAGCAACTGCTGAAGGTGAGTCTCTGGAGCCTTGAGAAAAGAAAAAGGTTCTCAGCTGGTACCTGAATATATAGGACACTCTGGAAAGGGAGCGTAAGGAAGGAATCCACAAGGCCATGTACTTTGTGCTCTCGTGGCTTCTGGGGCAGAGCAGATCCACCATCCAGGCCTTCTGGAGCTACCTGAGCAAAGACTACAACCAGGACAGCTACCCCAAACTCCAGACGCTTCTCTCCAACCTGCAAGCAAGTACGCAGCTCAAACACAGTTTAAAAGGTCAAAAACTGATTGATCAAATTGATCAATACTTGTAATTTAAATGGTCATTTTGGTGAACTGACAATTGCATTGTATTGCAATTTTTATTTACATTATTTTGGCGCTGTGGTGGTAGTAGTAGTGGCCGTGGTATCTCCCATAGTACACCATTGTTATGACATGGATTGCATTATTTGGCATCATGTATGAAAATGATCAGTGTTTCTCAAAAATCTGACATTTTAAATTGGCTTTTCAATTGATTTTTTTTAAATGTTTTAACATACCTCTGTTGACATTCTCATTACTTAATATTCAGTCTGGAATTTCCCATCTTATTTTTCTTGACTTAAATGTGTATATTTTTCATTTCAGGAATAACATTGATTTTGTTTTGTTATTATTATTATTATTATTATTTAAATATTGGTTCTCAATATCACATATTGTTTCTTTTGTTTTTAATGAAGTCTTGGATATGATAAAAAGTGTACATTTAATTTGAACCTATGTAAATGAAATAATCCTTTTTATAAATAACAAGAAAAAAACATGGTTTGCTGTCTTATATACATGTAAGACAGCAATGTATTGATGTATTGATTTATATATTGATTTCTTTTGTCAATACATCGAACAGATAAATCAGTAGGAAGGTCATCTGGAGGTCATTCAGCATCTCACAGCAAGAAGAGGAGCCACAAGGACAGAGAGAGGAACTCCCATCAGCAGCTACAACAATATCAAGCAAAGAAAAGTGAACAAGGTAATAAAGTCAAATACTGAGTACATTATTGCACGTTCACCCTTATTAAAAATGTAATGGAATAAATCACATTTCAGGGAGTAAAGTGAAGCTTTTCAGAGTTAAGACTCAAACTTCAACCCAGCTGACACCGCGTGAGTAACAACAGTAATAAAATAATATTACAATTATTAGTGATATTGCAATCATAAAACAGCTCACCAACCCTGTTTCTGAATATTGCTCAGGGTCGTCTTTGCCTGCGGGCCCCTCTGGTGAGTTGACCCTTACGTGTGAGTCCAGAGGGAAAATAAAGAAGGAATTTGGCCCTGATGGTAAGTCATTAAAAAAAAAAAAATAAAAAAAAAAATATATATATATATATATATATATATATATATATATATATATATATATATATATATATATGGAGATTGACTGCATCTTTCGATGTGCTTTAAATAAATTACGCATATAGAAGATATCACTGAGAACGCGTTCCAAAGGAACAGAAGAGATTTATAACTGAAATACATGTGGTTCCCAGGTGTTCTGAAAGTAGGTGACAAGCTGTTCACTGCTGTCAAGTCTCAGAAGACGCCTGCGTCACACTCCAATAAGGCGATGGCAACGTTCCGCCACAAGGGGGAGACAACCGCCAGCACCACAGAGGTGCACCAAGCGAGCTGTTTTTAGTGTCTCTTCGCTCAAGGCAAATGTAACGCACTTTTAAGGTTTGTTGGCGTCTTAAGGTCCATGCCAACGACGACGAGTGCGCAGTGTGCAAGGATGGAGGGGAGCTGATTTGTTGTGACGCCTGTCCGCGGGCCTTTCACCTCAGCTGCCTGGACCCTCCTCTCACATCCATACCCAGGTGCCCGACACTTTTCGGTCTTAGAAACCCGTAAAATAACAGACGCAAGCTATGACCGTATCCTTCAAAAGTGTTGGGAGTGGGCCAATCGGAACCGTCTTCGTGACGTCACGCGTGGGCGTAAACATGCGGAAGTATTCCAGAGCACTAACCGAAGATGGAAATTTGATAGGAACGGAAGTTAAAATTATAATAACGAGTTTAAAAAATAAAGTCGTTTTTTTCCTCCAGTAATTTGTCTCTTATACATTAACATTGATAGCAGTGATAACCCTACATAAACGTCAACACAGTGTCCGTGTTTGACCTCAATTCTTAAAGAATGAGGCACTTTAAGCTAAAACAAATATCTGAAGTGGCCCTGTCCAACTCTTCTTCTTCTTCTGCCGCTTATCCGGGGTCGGGTCGCGGAGGCAGCATTCGGAACAAGGAAGCCCGAGCTCCTCCCGGATGAGCGAACTCCTCACCCTATCTCTAAGGGTGCGCCCAGCCACCCTGCGGAGGAAACTCATCTTAGCCGCTTGTATCCATCGCTCTCCACCACAATGGTCCGATACAGCGGCCGCATCACTGCTGCCGCTGCACCAACCCGTCTATCAATCTCACGCTGCCCTTTTCCCTCAAGACCCCGAGATACTTAAACTCCACCACTTGGGGCAAGAACTCTCCACCGACCTGGAGAGAGCAAACCACCTTATTCCGGTCCAGAACCATGGCCTCAAACATGGAGGAGCTGATCCTCATCCCGGCCGCTTCACACTCGGCTGCAAACCGCCGTTGTGTGGTAAATTTGCTTTTTCAAATAAAGTGAAACACCCAGTGAATCTCACGGTCTCTGGGTGACAACTTGAATTTCAGTTTTTCGTTGTCCATCATTTTATCACTTATTATGCAGAATATTGTGAATAGATTCAACTTGCTCTACGTGTTTAGAATAACGGCACTTTGATTCAGCCTGGTAATAAAAGGTTAAGAAGGGGTTTGTTTACAAAAATGTAGATATGAGTTGCTCGGAACTGCATTCCTTGTGAGGGTTTTTCCTGACATGCTTCTCTTCAGTGGACCGTGGACGTGTGACAGATGCTGCAGACCAACAGTTAAAGTGGAGGAAGTCCAGGAGCCTTTAAATGTGAGCATTTTGGATGTTATGACTGAATTGTATTTTTATGTTGCTTTTTTCTCATTTCTCCTTCTACTGTGGACTGTGCTAGGTGAATGATAATATCATCAATAAAACTTTCCTCTATTACAGCAGACTAACATCTCCATCCAGGAAGTGTCTGTGCTGTCGTCTTCTCTTGATGTCCCAGCGCCTCCTACCAAGTCCAGCGCGAATCAGGTATTATTTATGACCTAATTCAAGCCCTGAATCATATGAAGCAGACGGGCCACATTTATACTTCCCCTTGAACTCAATGCAAATATGAAGTTATTATTATTAACAGATTTCAATAGAACAAAACCTGTTTAAGAAATCTAAATCTTGTCCAATATGTTCAAACCTTTTTAATAAATACAGTACATTTTCTCATGTGTTTCCTTGTTTATTGACCTCTTCCAGCCCTCAGGACAAGAGATGGTCACAGTGCAGGAGGTGTGTGTTGTTTGTGAGCGTGGAGGCGGTGACCTGAGCCGGTGTGTTCAGTGTCTGAAGATTTACCATGGTCACTGCACCTTCAGCAGGTAAGTGGAGAAGTGATGAGGGCAGTATCTGTTTAGTAGAGGAAAGAAAGGAGGAGAGTCGGCTGTAGTTCTTTCATTCGGATGGGTCAAGGATGGACTTCTTTTGGATTCTGGGAGCTGATTTGAAGGATGGGAAAGTGGAGATGGTCAGGGGCTTCAAAATGGGGTGGAGGGGTGGTGGGGGGCAGGATCAAGTCATGTATCTTCAGTGGTCTTGTGAAAGCCAATACCCACAACAGTACAGTCAGCCATAGTGTTGTTTCATGATGATTTGTTTCCCATGTTCTGTAGAGTAAGATCCACCTGCTGGTCCTGCTGCAGTTCTCACAGCAATGAGTCCGAGTCTGGACCCCCACAGGTGCTTGTACTCATGTGCATCAAACTGTGGAGAACCTCTGTAAATATTTAATGCCATAAATGTTCAGCTTAGCTCTGCAGGTATGAACCTGAAAGGGGATGAAGAGGTGATGTCAGAGAGCATCCTCCATAAAGAGGAACTGGACTCCATCCTGGGAGAAGTGAGTGTTAAGATGTGAACAATTAATGATGATAGCAACAAGTTGAATTTTGTTTCCTGGTGATTATTATATCCAGATGATGAAATTATGACCATCTGTCTTCTATTGTGTCAGACTGGCTTTTTTTTGTCAGGCATTGTTTTCGGAAGGAAAGAGCAGTGATATTTGAAAGAACTTTAGAGAACTTTTTAAACTTGAAGATTTACTAGTGGTCATAATGTTATGGCAATTACAAATGTACTGCTTAAATTCCTAAATAAGTTGATGATGTGTCATGATTATAAAATCCATGATGAAATACATGTAAAATAATGAGTTAAATAAGCGAATTAAAGTGTATAAAGTTTTTTGTAATGTTTGTATTAACGTAACATGAGCGTACATGGCATGTACTGTGTTTTAACATCAGAATGTATTGTTTACTGACCCTGATAATAAATGTGTCCCTGCAGAGTTTCATTGACGGGGTCTTCCAGTGGGCCTTCCACAACATCTCACGGCCACCTCCAGACTCTAAGGACTGCCTCCAATGATTAACAGTATGTTGTTGGTAATTCGAACAAATAACGGCTGTATCGACACAGACTCGCTAGCCATGCATCAACAATGGTAGAATGTTGCGTAAAGAAAATGACAAGAAAATTTATAGCGCTGTTATATCTGACCTGAAGATTTAAGCAACATCGCCAGAATCAGAATTTAATTTATTGCCATGGTCAGTGGGGAGCCCACCAACTAGGAAGGTTTTTTGGAATAAAGTGCTGACAGAAAAAATAAAATAAAATAAAATAAAATAAAAACAAAGGCTGTTCACAAATTCAACAGTCTGATGGCTGAGGGGAAGAAGCTCTTCATGTGACGGGAGGTTCTGGTCTGGATGGACCGTGGCCTCCTGCCAGAGGGAAGAGGAACAAACAGTCCATGTCCAGGATGAGAAGGGTCAGCACTGATCCGGCCTGAACGTCTCTGGGTCCTGGAGACATACAGGTCCTGAAGAGGTGGCAGGCTGCAACCGATCACCTTATAAGCAGAACGTACAATGCGCTGCAGTCTGCTCTTGTCCCTGGAGGTGTTGTACCAGACAGTGATGGAGGAGGTGAGGATGGACTGGATGATGGCTGTGTAGAACTCCACCAGCAACTTCGCCAGCAGTTATAGTTTTCGTAGCTGCTTCAAGAAGAACATTCTCTGCTGGGCCCATTTGAGGTCCTCGGTGATGGTGGTTCCTCGGAAACAGAAGGAGTCTACAACCAGGAAGCATCTCAGTGGCCTTTCTCTGAAAAGTTCATCAAACTTTTTAAAGAGTGAAATGAAACATCTTGTTGACATCGTGTGTATGTACATTACTGTGGCTTTCAGGAGGGGTCAGCACAGGCACCCCAACTTATCTTCATAGTCCTCAGCAAGATCTACTGTGTGACATGATCCCTTTCCGTTTGGGTCTCCTTTGATCGGTTCATGAAACAGAATTGCAGGGTTGATGAAACTAATTTTCAGAGGCCTGTAGATGGCGCTCCTGGTTTAGAAATGATGTGAGGTTTCATTGAATTTGTTGTACAAGTCCCAACATTTTACAGCAGACAGCGTCATCTGGTGGCCTCTGAAAACCAGGACACCGTTTCATGAAACCTCATCTACCCATCACTACCTTGCATGTACACAAGTGACAAATGAAACTGATGAATATTCAGTCATGTGAAATAGTTTGCTTCAAATCCTGCCACAAGGTAAAGGGGTTAGCACAGGTGTGGAGATTAAAGGTATTCAGCTGCAGGTGTGTACCATGAACAGCAGTGTCTTCCCACTGTTCAGAAGAACAGGGGGAGAAAATAGAAAGAGAAAGCACAAAATAAAACCTGAATGAAAGTGATTTGAACGTTAACAGTAATATAGTGTATAATGTTTTGGGGGCTGTTCGCTGCGTGCTCGATCCTGATATTCTGTGCTAAATTCAGTCCAAGCACAGCCAGCTCCGTTCACAACACTTGTGAATCTGTTTACACTCAGTGAGGTCACCGCCGCGTCTGATCACAGCACGTCAACACGATCATGCACATGTGCACGGCCATGGCTATGAGATAATGACCACGTCTTGCGCAAAGGCACTCCCACAATCCCTTTCTCTCCCTGACAGTGTTGGAAGTCACACATTAGAGCAGATGGTTTCAATGCAGCGAGGCATGTTGACTGAGAAATCCTCCGTTCAACAGCAATTCCTTCAAGACTTTCACTTACATGTGGAATGTTGTTTTTGTCATGGGATTCAGAGGTTTTGGGCAGCAGCGATGTGGAGGTCAGCCAGGCAACACACACTTCTTTCTCCCCTCACTATTTGGTTGCTATGGATTCCTGCTGCAGGCCCAAAACAGGCGATGTGAAACTTGACGTATTAGTGTGTTTGCTCAACAATGCGCGCCAAAACATATCAGTGAGGAATTTCAGTCGTTTCCAACACCATGAAGGGAAAACTATTTAGTTGTGCAACTAAGCGATAGTAATGTTTTTGCACTCACTGTTTGTCGGATCACAAGAGTAATATCCATATTTAGAATTTGCGATTTAGAGGTCAAGCAACTCAAGAACTCAAATTTAGGACATGAGTTTTCTGACAGCTTTGAGATGCATATGGAGATTTTAATGCTCAACTTCTCTTCTTTAAACCACTTTTTATTGGTACTGACCATTGCAGACAGGGGGCACCATACACCATGAAGAGAGTGGCCATGATGTAGTGGTGTCTTTGCCGATGGCACACACTAGTGATGTGTAGATGAGGTTTCATGAAACAGTGTCCTGATTTTCAGAGGCCACCAGATGGCACTGTCTGCTGTGAAATGTTTGGACTTGAACAACAAATTTAATAGAACATCACATCATTTTTTAACCAAGAGCACCATCTAGTGGCCTTTGTAAATTAGGAGGCTGTTGCACCCTGCAATACCATTTCACGATACCTCATCTACCAATTACTTGTACACACCCATAAATATATCAGGAAATTCCATTGCCAAGCTGGGCCTTTGTTTGCGTGTTAGCTTGTCCGTGTTGGTGTAGAATGTGTGTGTTGTAAATGTGACTATGAATCTCATCACGTGTCTTCTTTGTGTTCTCCTACAAGACAAGCCTCATTGGTCGTCTGCTCCATTGACCAGTCCCTAACATGTTTCCTTAATGTTCTAAAATAGCAGCCATCGCAAACTAAAAAAATAGTCAGTTGAAATAATGTATGGGTTTAATTTGTTATGATCCCGGAAGTGAGTAAAACGGTACGACACGCAAGCCAACGCTCACAAGGCTAAATTCCTTTAACACACACACACACATCCTGTCAGTCACTGCCTTGGAATTCTTGGAAAAATATGATGGGCGAAATTCCCACGCTTTGGGCATCCGCTCCTCACACTGTGGGCACCTCTCCAGTCCTGCTGGGTCTCCGGTGGTCTGAATGTATCCAAGGAGTTGGAGGCCCCCATGACTCCTGGTGGCCAGCTCCTTCTCTGCCTGTACTATTGTTGCTGGCAGGAAATAGTTGGGGGCCCTCGCCTTGTCCTCAGCAGTGTCACTTCTTGGAATTACTGAGTTATTATTGCTACATTTTTTTAAACAAAAGTAACCTTCTAGTGACTGTAGAAGATGGTTTTGTTTTGGTGGCATGCAGACTTGGAGCTACAGTTTAAAGCATTGCATTGCTTGTAAAACATGTCATGAAATATTTGAAGACGAAATGTTTTGGATTTGTCTTTTCAATATAGCTACATTTAAATATATGGATGAGGTTTGATAACCAACTGTCACACACACTTCCATTCAAACACAGTTCCACTAATCCATCTGTGTGACCTTAGGACTGACAGGAAAGAAGAACAAGAAATGTTCCTGGCACAGACTCCACTGCACCTTGAAAAACCACTGCAGAATCAGTAATTATGTATAACTTCATGCTCATGCTTGACGTGTCAATTGAAGTAAACAATGAGGTACCAAATTACTGTGTACCCTTGATGCTAGTAATAATCAACGTTTAAAAGCAATACTTAAGTCAAAGTACAAGTATCTCACACAAGTATCTTACCAGAAATCTATCTATCTATCTATCTATCTATCTATCTATCTATCTATCTATCTATCTATCTATCTATCTATCTATCTATCTATCTATCTATCTATCTATCTATCTATCTATCTATCTATCTATCTATCTATCTATCTATCTATCTATCTATCTGTCTGCCTGTCTGTCTGTCATCCATCATCCTCCATCTATCTATCTATCTATCTATCTATCTATCTATCTATCTATCTATCTATCTATCTGTCTGTCTGTCTGTCTGTCATCCGTCCGTCTGTCTGTCTGTCATCCATCCATCCGTCCGTCTATCTGTCTGTCTGTCTATCATCCATCATCTATCTATCTATCTATCTATCTATCTATCTATCTATCTATCTATCTATCTATCTATCTATCTATCTATCCATCTATCTATCCATTTGAAAACATCACTGGTTGAGCTGAGCTCCTTGGGACAGCAGTTGGCAGTGGTGATCTATCTTTCTATCTATGGTTTATCGGAACAGTATAAGACTTTAAGTCTCCAGTTAGCTTTTACCGTGCATGATGGCATGTTTGCTGTGGTTATAGGTCTTTTTGCAAAACAATGAATAGTTCAGAACATTTTCTGCCAAATTTTCTGTTAACAATAATGCGACAATGAACACATGATTCAAATGTTGGGTTGTTCTGGACTCTGTAAAACACAGCGTACGGTCACATAAGTTATCATTCACAACACTGTGATTACAAAATGTCTCATTATGTATTCGACATCGCCTAAAAGCTCCTTGGACATAACATCTGCTTGTATTATGAGCCAGCACAAAGAGGTTTGTGGAACCCAATTTGTTGTAGTTTGTTTAAGTACGAAGTTATTGCTGTTGAATCACTGCCAACACATTCCCTGTGTGACCCTGTGACAGTGTCAATGCTCACAACATATTATATCCAATATTATCCCACAAAAGTTTACTCTGACAGTCACAAACTTACTCACCAACTTCACCCCTATTAAAGCGAGAGAATTCTGATAACTAAAATCGTGTCCTGAGATGGTTCGGGTCCAACATTCCAGAGTTGCATAAGAAGTCAATCAGGTCCAGGCTCTTATTTGTGTTTCTGGTCTCAGTGAGGTTGTTCTGAACATACTGTTAACTCATACTGGACCTGTGAAAAATGCAAACACACCACACTCTGCCAGCTCGGGGGTATTCCAAAGTCCGATTGAAATTTCCAAATTCGGACCAGTCATGACACTGTTGGGTCACAAAGTGCTCCGACTCACCAGGAAATATTTACCCTCTTGACTCTACATTTAGTAAAATGTTAGGATCCCTTTCCTCGAGCGCTGAAGTGAAACCCAAACAGGCCACATGTTTGCTAGAGCGCAGCATTAAAGAGCTTTTTCAAACTCTGATGCTAACTGGACGTGACAGCGGCTCCACAACATCAAACTATTTGTCCAGACGTCTCCTGAATTTGTTGTCATTTATTAACTGCTGTCGTCTGTGCCCGCGGTTCCGTGTGCGGCTGTTTGAAGTAGCGTGGTCAGTAATGAAGACAAGCATCTGAAGTTCTGCTCGCGGAGAAAACTCCACTCATTCTCCCTGTCCCCCGAGGAGGCTGGATAATGACATGCTGGCAGGGCAGATTGCAGGGTTGCCATCGGCCTGGAACTGTAAACACAGCGGAGAAGGCTCATTAGGACATTCCAGAAAGGTCCTCAACTGGGGATTCTTGGCAGGGTTTCTCGGTAGTTTGCATTCCTATCTACGGGACGGCAGCGCGAACGCAGCGGCCTGTGATCACTGCCCTTGTCCTGTACTGTGTTGTAAAGGGTGGCCAACAGATGGCGGCCATTGATCTGAGCAGCAGTGACACAAACTGATAGCATCGCAACAGGAGCTGCTTTATCTGTGAAATGAATTAGCTTCAGGAGTTCTCTAGATAACCTCTAGATAGGTTCTGTAAATAATGTCCACAGTGCCATTGACAAGTGCATGAAAGGGATGCTGGGAGGAAGAAGTTCTTGTGAAGATTGCGCATCTTTTTTTGTTGCTTTAAAATCTCCCTCGGAGTAATGAACAAGACCAAACTGAATACAGAACAAACTACTGTAAATTCCGGCCTATAAAGCGCACAGGTCTATAAACCACAGGTGCAGCAGCGCTGTCTATGCTGTAGAACGGTCAGTGATTTCCAGATGACGGTCCAGCAACAGGACTGACTCATGAAATAGCATGGGCAATGTTCTATTACTACCTCTACCTCACATCTTTTATTTACATTTACGCGACCCAAATGCGCTGTTTTTGCCCGTGTATCCGAAGTTCCGACACCACAGCCGGTCTCAGCTGCTGCTTCTCGTCTCTGGTCCTCCAGGAGATCGGCTCTGTTGGTGGAGCTGTGGATACGTGGGCGAAAACAGAACATTTTGAGCGCTTTAAGGTCAATAAAACGTCTGTGATTTCATTGGCTTGATGTGATGAGGCTCAATATTTTGGCTTCATGAAGCTTGTTTAACTGCAAAAGTCCATATAGTAGCCATGACATATAAGTCGCAGGGTTCAGACCGCATGAAAAAAATAGTGGCTGATAGTCTGGAATTTACAGTACATTTGTTCCACTGAAAACAATTCATTTGTTGATTTATTTTGGACAAAAAGACTACTGTTTCTTTTGCAATAAACTGTATTCAGTATGGTCCTGGTCTGCTGACTCATGCTTTTTGGGGTTTCAAAGACGTTAAGTCAGTAAAACCAAAAACATAAGATGGCACAGAAACATTCAAAGGACGACTAAAAGAGTTCAGTCGAATGTAATTTCATTTTTTATTTGGATGTTTCAACAAACATGTTCAAGTGTGAACACGAGAGTTTCAGTCAACAACCATGTCTGTTGATTTTTTAACTGATAAGTTTTAGTCTCATCACAGGTCTCAGACTCTCGTACAGAAGGATGGTCATTTCCTGAAATACAGTACACTGAGTTAAACATAACCTGAGTGATGATCTGGTGAGGTTTCATGAAACAATACCCTCATTTTCAGAGGCCACTGGATGGCACTCTCTCCGCTCTCTCCGCCAGTAGCTCTGGGTTTGAACAACTATTTCTGCAATACCTAACTTCATTTTGAAAACTAAGATTGCCAACTACTGAGGTCTAGACACAAGTCATCACTTCCAAACTCAAACCCTAATTCCTGACATTTTTGTTAGAACAAAACAAATACAATATAAATTATAAGTTCATAAACATTATTTTCAACACATCTCTAGGCTTTGATAAAAGAGTTCTTTTGTGTGGGATGATAGAGGAGCTTGTATGAGAGTTTGGGACATTTTTAATATATATATATGTATATATATATATATATCCTTGGACTTCCATTTACTTTTATTGTGCTTTTCCCTCCACAATCTTTTATTGCAAAGTGAAATCTTTTTCCAAACAAAAGTCAGGGCTGCGGAAGTGTTCATGAATCCGACATCCACATGAAAGAAACCTTTTAGAACCCGTGAGGTTCTGGTCCTGATTGATGGCAGCCTCTCGCCCCCGGGCAGCAGATCAAACTCCAGGGTGAGAAGGGTCGGCTGTAATCCTGTCTGCACGCCTCAGTGTCCTGGAGGTGGACAGATTTTGAGGTGATGGATTTTCTTCCTTTGTAGACTGGATAATCTTCTTCAGAGTTCTGACTGTTGCCGCAGAGTACCAGATGGTTGTACAGTACAAGAGGTGAAGTTGGACGGAACTGAGATGTTACCCAGTCATTGCTCCTCTCATTAGCTGGTGATCTCAAGAAGTCATTTTTAAACAGAGGCTCTCAGCTTGAAGATGAGAGAACATATTTTACTTGAAGTACTACTTCCTCTCAGACAGGAAGTCAGTGATAACAGCTGAAATTTCAGTTGATAGAGGCGCTAAATAAAATGTTGTGGGATCTCATGGATGGAAACATGACGGCATGTCCTGAGTTGACTGGTCATTTATGTGAAATATAACTTCATAATACACTTAATAAATGATTGAATTCTCAGGTTGACTTGAGGCTGGTGTCTTCTGACGTGTGTATTAATATTCATGCCGTTTCACCCATTTGGTTCGATAAACAACAGTCTTTCGTTTATTTCATCTAACCAGTGGCACATTCCCCCGCGATAAAAATAGCCTCTCAGTGCAAAACCCGCACAATGATCTTCTTTAAGTCAACACAATGCAGTCGTTGTGTGTCAGCTGACACGTCCAGGCCTTGGGTTGGAACCATTAACATGTCTGGCAGCTGAATCATCGCCTCTTACTGGTACTGGTGGCAGCGGCAAAAGCTGGAAGCTAGCCACTTGATAATGTCTTCTTCCAGTCAGATATTGTCGAAAAGTGACTCATAAATCTGTGTCATCCCTGCACAATAGCTGCAACACAGTCTGTAATTTGTGGCTGTTGTGAAATAACTTATGTACCAAGTTACTGGAAAAACATTTTCAAACTCCTGTTCAGAAACAGAAAAGTGCTTTACCCAGAGATGGATCCAGGAAGAAGGGGAGCTGAAGTTGACTGTTGGACTACTTTATCTGGACCCATTAGATGATTAAAATGATTATTGTTATAGCTAAAGAAAGTTGTTTATATGTGGCATGTTAACTTGCATCAATGATTGACTCTAGGTGTGTAATGTTTTGCCTCAAAACTATTTTACTTTGTGAAATAAAGTGTTGTCAGATTTCTATTTCCCGTGTCGACAGTACCACTCCGTACCACACTGCGTGTTGCGATGCTCCAGCAGGTCATATGTTCCGCCCTGAAGCTGCCCTCTCCTGTCCCCCATGACCTGCACGTCTCTGGGAGGTGTGCAGGTAGGATTGCAGCCAGCCCCCGTCACCTGGGTCACCACACCTCTGAACTGCTGAACTGCTGTCCTGCGGGCAGGAGACTAAGATCAAGAACAGTTACTACCCCTACGCTCCTGTCAGGAGTCAACCCCAGGCTGTAACTTTTACTTATTTATTTTTGCATCCAAGGTGGCTCCTTTATGCGAGGCCCCTTCAATTGACGTGTCATAACTACTATTACCAGCAGAGTTCGCTGTTTTTACTCAGCTGGCTGTTGCCAATATTGCTTTGTTCCAAAATACAGATACTGTATGTACCTGTATATTTAAAATGCGATCTTGAAAAGTAACCTAAAAGGTTATTTAAGTAGGCTGTTGCAAATAAGTAAACAAATGAATATGTGATTTAATACGTGCTAACCACTATGGTTTACGTTTCAACTATTCAGAGAATTATTTATTTATTATTTTTGATACAAAAACCTCACGATACAATTAGACATTATACAAAAGAGATCTTTTAATGTGTCGGCTATTATCAGGCTCCAAGTTCTTAATGATTTTGTCTGAATTTTATATTGTTTCGAGAAATGTTTTCACAGTTAGCTGTAGAAAAATCAACTTGTGTTACATTCCATGGTAATATCAAGTGCAAAGGTTAGCTTTCTTAGGCAGAGTTTATGTGTGTTGCCGTTACAGCAGAGGTGAAGAGGCTCAGATTTTCATTCGGGGTTACGTGGGTGGACAAGATTAGAAATGAGTACATCAGAGGTACAGCTCAGAGATAAGGTTAGGGAGGCCGGATGACTTCGACACCTATGAGTGGAGAGACAGGGGGTATGTAAACTAGAGAATGGTGGAAGTGTTGGGTAAAAGAAGATGCATGATAGATAGATAGATAGACAGACAGACAGGCGGACGGACGGACGGACAGACAGACAGACAGACAGACAGACAGACAGACAGACAGACAGACAGACAGACAGACAGATAGATAGATAGATAGATAGATAGATAGATAGATAGACAGACAGACAGACAGATAGATAGATAGATAGATAGATAGATAGATAGATAGATGGATGATGGATGGATAGATAGATAGATAGATAGATGGACGGACGGACGGACGGACGGACGGACGGACAGACGGATAGATAGACAGACAGACAGACAGACAGACAGACAGGTGGATGGATGGATAGATAGATAGATAGATAGATAGATATGTGTGTTGCAAATGAAAGAAATGCAAATATGACATTGCATAACCTGAGCATTCCAACCTACTTTTCAAGTACTATAATCTTGTCTCTAATATCTTTCATATTATAGTTTGTTTTAGTCAAATAAGCAATAAAATATCACAAAAACCAACAGTAATTGAAAATAAAAAATGTGGTATTGTTTAATGTGTGTTTAATATGCTCAAGTTCTCTGCAATTTCACTGTCCTCACCGGTCTACAGACTCCACCATCGCTACCTTTCATCTGGTTTAATGGTCAGAGTTTAGAAACAAAAACATTTGTATCAATACTTAATTAGTCCGTCGGCGTCGGCCTGTGCCAAAGTCAGTTACATGGACACACGCACAAATGAGCACTGATAGAGACCCACTCTGATCACAGCAGGCTGGATGCAGAACATCACAGGCTTGTGTGTTCTGTAAATGTTCTGTGCTCGAGACAGACGTGGTGAAGCGGCAGATCAGATTAGACCTTCATATGGCAGCTGACTGTGATGTCTGAATTTTACAAGGAGCTGAAGCCACTTTGTTCTGTAATGTGCCGCTGCAGGTTGTGCTTCAATAATGGAGGCTTTTGGTTTGTTTTCTGAGCCTGGTCTTAGTGCATTGTTTTAACTGAAGTATGAGCACGTCATAGTGGTGACACCTCCTCCCCCCCTATGGGTGGGGGTGTCAATCCTAGTTGACATTGGGGCGAGGCAGGAAACACCCAGGACAGTCTAATCCGACACATTAAACCAGGGGTGTCAAACTCAGTCACACAAGGGGCCAAAGTCTTCGAGATTTTGATTCGAATAAAGTGTATATTGACCTCATTTAGTGATCCATAACTGGCCACCTCACAGGATATATGACAGTAATGACTTGTTTGTCTACAACACACACACAACACAAACACAACTCTAATTGAGACGCAAACATTCACTGGCTTTTTGGAGGGTGCTGTGTGTCTATTGGGTTCAATAATATCTGGTTAACCCCGACATGGTCAGAGGTCACCACATCCACATCAGGCTGCCTTGACTTGGCAGATTTGTCCTGCAAACCTTTAGACCCACCGTCATACAAGCTGCCATAGAATTTAGGGGGCTCTCCTGCTCTCTGGGAGAACATGCACCCCACAGGGAGAACAAGTTGTTGCCCTCATCCCCCCAGCTGTCACTCATGAATTACATCTGCTGAACCACAAGCCGATTTGTTCTCAGCTACCTGCCATCTTGCAACATGCAATGCCCCTGTCCACATTCCCCTCATAGCTTCTGGACCATGGAAAGCCCCTGGGACATTTTTAGAGCTCATCTACATAGACCCCCCCCCCAACCCCTCCCCCTCCAGCTTTCCATCATGCTGCTAGCACAAGCAGGCCACCGGATCACATGCTATGTGCAGCCTCAGCAACAGCTACATGCTGGGGTGGACATCAATGTCTGGTATTCCGGTGACCTGTCCGGGTGGCAGAATTCTACTGCCTTTTTTTAGGATCGAGTGTCAAGGCTAGTTGCCGCGTCATTCATGAGAGGCAGGCGAGCTGTCTCCGGGGCAGAAGTCTCCAAAACAAGATGGATCTTCTCATTGGCGGCAGAGGTTATGACATTGATTTGGACGACAAATCCAATATTTTTTTAATTACTGGTTGGATTCATGGAAGTAATGTAGGACAGAGAGGGCTGAAGGGTAACACAGTTGAATTCACTGCTCAAATGCAGTGTATTTACATTCGAATTGCAAGTGTATTAGATAAGAACCTAGCTCAGTGATATCAAGATGTTTGGAGGTAGAATTAAATTACCCTCCGATAAGTAGCAGCAAGACTGGTGCAGTAATCTATGAAGACTTTTATTTCAGTGTGCTAGTGATAGACTCTTTGGTACATTTTCTTCGACGTGGACTGTGTGTTAAAAACTGCCCCCTCTCTAGAAACTTCTTGTGGCTCTTCTGAGGCAGTATCAAGTTGCCATCTCCACCACACTTGTGAGAGCTGAAGAACCCTACCTTTCTTGCCATTAAGCTGTTAACTGTTTTTGTACTTGTGAGTGTTTTGGATCGGCCAAGCTGAAAGTTTTTTATATCTGTTTTCAGGTTCCCCAGCTGACTGACAAGCCTTCCACAGCTACCCTTGTGCGCCCTCCGCCACCAGAACCCTCAGTGTTTCTTACACTTCTTCGCTGATGAACATAAGCCGATAAAAATCATTATGTTTCTAAAGTGGTTTTGTTTTCACTTTTCACTGATTTGAATATATGTTTATTGTTTAACTTTGTTTAGTTGAAGTGCTCACCATCTTAGATTCTATTTTTATTTTGGTTTCATTTTGTCAGCTTCCTTCCTTGTCCTCCTTATTTCCCGCTTCTCAATTAATGGCACACGGCTGGAACTATTCTATTGATTCTACCTGCTCCCCTACCTAAGAGGCAAGGTTCCACTCTGCTGCGCCAGATTGTCCATGAGCCTACACTGGTGAGTTGGCCTCCCTGTACTCTCTTCCTGGTGCTGGAGCTTGTTCCATGTTCCTTTTGTTCACCTGAGTCAGCTGCTTCTTCTTCTGTTAGCGTTACTTTCTGTAACAGAGGGTCACATGACCTCCTGATCTTTGGTGTTACACCAATGAAGACCAGAAGACCATGAATGCACCTTCCTGCAGACCCTTGCAAAAACTTCTCAAATCCCTTTCACTGGAACATGGCCAAAGCTGCATCTGTTTTTTGTCTTCTATTTTGCTGTCAAACGGACAAATGCAGACAGTCACGTTACATTCTTGGCGGAAGTCAAGATCCCAGACATTTAGTCAGAACTACTACTACTTCAAGGTAAATGTGGTCTCACATTTTAATCGCAGCAAAGTAAGAATTCAGTGGAGAGAAAACCGAGGCGGTGGGAAGAAAATGGAAAGAGGACCATCATTACAGCGGCACATAGCTATTCGCCCTGAGCAGTGGATGACTAATACAACCGAGAGCAGAGGCCACATATTTTGAGTTTTTAAAAGGGGGGAAACTGTAATGTTGCCATGACAGTGTCAACATGTAAATACTTTGTGTCAAAGAGGTCATGTCGTGCTCCAAGGGAGTTCTTTCTGAGGACATGTTGTAGAGCATTTAGTGCACATATGTCATTCACGTCGCATTTTCCCATTTACTGCGTGTGAATGGTTCCATTGGACACAGTTATTTAAAAGTTGCATCTTGAAATTTGGCAAAGCCTGTTTTCATCCGTCATGAAACCTGTTGTACAGTTGAAAGGAAAACTGACTACGCAGTGATGTGGAATTAATTCGACATTATTCCAGTTTAAGACTTGCATAATGCAAGTAAAATTATTGCGCAACTCAAGCATTATTGTTCCCCATCCCTTAGTCTAAATGAAAGTTAGTCAGAATCAGATATTCCAACTGGATGTGAAATGCTGCCATCAGGTGTAGAATCGTATTTCAAATGATCAGCACATGACTTAAGTCAGTCAGTTTATGACGTGTGACATGTATTTCGCTCATTGTCAAACAGTGTGGTGACATTTTAATTGAGCGTACTCTGCTAACCCGAACCCAAATTTCCACCCAACATGGAAGCGGTGTGTAGGTGGGGTGGAACAGGACTGCCCCGGACCGCACTAGGCTCCGGTCCAATAAGGGCATAGCTGGGGCGCTTGTTTCCTCTGGATAATGCGAGGACTGCCAAACAGAGAGATCATTGCTGTGTTTAAAGAGACCATGCATAAGGACCATTCGGCCTGTCCAACCCGTGTGAGACGTTCTTTTCCAAGTTACGTAATAATATCCTAGTTATGGCGTGATTCCAATGTTTCTCTTTCTCAGTAAACTGTGAATCACGTCGACTCATAGTGTCAGGAAGATTTTCCGCCTCAAACCTGGACAATTCTACTCTGTACTGTCGTACTACTGAAAATAGAACAGCTGAAGTGCACTGAATAGAAATTGATTCATGGACTACCATGGATTCTTCAGAAAAAATAAAAAAAGAAATTCCGTGTCAACACATTTTTGACTCCTGGGGCATGACGTGCATCAAGTACACTTTTGCGTCCAATGTTGACGCAGAAGTCCGCTGCCTGTATTGCATGTTGACGCGTTAGGCAGCATGTTTTGCCTTCAGCTGTGTTTCTTGACGCTGTGGTTGGGGTCATGGGGTGGCGCTCTGGCTATACTCTTGTAGTCCAATTTCAAGTCCCTTTGTGTTTATGATCATCACTCAATGTTGGCACCATAAGTAAAGCACAAAGTTGTTTTTACGCCTATCAACATCAAGCGTGAAGTTGGGAGGAGAGCTTATGCTCCTGCACGCTCTTTGCTTTTGAACGTCATGCGAAAGGGGAACCATTTGCCTCAACATGCCATTTGGAAAGCCAAGTTCTCCCACACTGGACGCCAAGTCTACTTGAGGGTTGTCCATGTTTGACGCTTTAGGATTGAGAATGTGCTCTCCATGTTTAATTGTAGTTAAGGGTTGCCGTAACCCATATGGAGAGGAGCCCATTGAGACGTCGATCCTTGTACGGATCAATTCAGGACATCTTCCTTGTGGAGGCCCGAGAACAAGTTGGGCTATATATATATATATATATATATATATATATATATATATATTATATTCCCGCATTCATGTAACATCTAATCCACATACATGGTTGAGACAATTTGGTATGAGCATAGGGGATTTTTTTCAGTTCTCCAGGAGGGTTTTGCCGCCTGTAAAAGGTGAAGAAAGATGATTAAAAGAGAGCCACCTGGTGTATTTCTTCTGTCTGCACCTGTTTGTACTGCACATATCCCAGCAGCCAATGTAAAAGCGCTGCACATCTGTTCTGTCATCTTTGCACTCTTGGAAGATTCAACCCCTATGACTCACGTCTGAAGTCTGCCCGCGATGAAAGTCTGGAAATTCCCGTGAATGTATCTAAACTTGTTACGACACGCCGCTGTTATTAATGATCTTCACTCAAATAATCGCCCGATCAATGCTGTTTCCTTTAACTTGTGTTTCCCAACACCCCTTTCGTTGAAAGGAGTCACTTAAATGCTGCGGTTGTGAAACACGAACACATGGGAAGCCTTATGTCAGCGCGTTCTGGGAACAAGATAGCACCTCAGCACAGCGCACCTTGTCCCCGCCTATTGTGTATTGTGGGACTGAGTGAGCCACCCATGGATGTGAGAGCCAAGCCAAGGAATCCATCCCACTCCATCCAACGCTATCAGTTACATTCCTCACCAATCCTGCTGTATCAAGTGACCTTGTCTTCTGGCTTCCTCACCCTTTCCCACACAGTCCTCCAGTCCAACACCCATCCTGTTCAGGCTTTGACTATATCACTGTCTGACTTCTAGATAATCTTTGTTCTTTCAAGAATGAAGAACACATATAGAAGATAGAGAGGCGAGAACAAACGTAATGTTTGCCTTCATCAAGCCAACAATACAACTATCTGTTCAGATAACCACTTATCTGGAATACAACCGCGGTTTCCTGCGAGACATTCTTCTCTTTATGTGTGAAAAGTGAAATATTGGGAGACCAAGATTCCTTACTTGGAGTGGTCAGAGGCAACTTTGGTGAGCGTGCAACTTCACCATGTCAATGAGGGCAAAGATCACCCTTGAGCAAGACAGGACGGATGCTGTGAGCAAGGTCCTGACCAGGCGTTTTCACATACCAACCACTCACTGACCTTAGCACATTCTGTTGTATTTATTGCTCCCTCCTACGTTTGGCCAAGAGTTTTCCATATGTATGACTTCAAATTCCTCTTCCCATTGTGACTCTTAATCCCGCAGGGTTTAAGTTAGCGGACCTTCAGCCTCAGTCTTTGTGAAGATGGGCCATCGTTTCAGAGCAAAGCTTCATCAACCTGCTTGCCTGAAGCTGCTTTGGCTACATTGATTTTAATAAGCAATCGCAGTGTTGTCGATGAGCAGCGGAGCTGGTCCAAATTATAATCTATATTCTGGTCTCAAACTCTATTACTGTGAGTAATGGAGTTGCCTTTGTGTGGCCTTCTTTCCTGACTTCTTTAGGTCATGAGCCTTAGCCTAAATTGTCTGTCAACAAGGGCTAAAGCCGACACCCCATGTCATTTACGGTGTCTCTTGAGGGCTTAGCAAAAATTCAAATGAATATAAAGATTGTCATTTTCTGCTTTTGTTTTGGTTTTATTGTGTGTATAGTCTTTCTGAGTTTCCTCCACAGGGTGGCTGGGCGCACCCTTAGAGATAGGGTGAGGAGTTCGGTCATCCGGGAGGAGCTCGGGGTGGAGCCGCTGCTCCTCCACATCCAGAGAACCAGCTGAGGTGGCTCGGGCATCTGATCCGGATGCCCCCTGGACGCCTCCCTGGGGAGGTGTTCCTGGCATGTCCTACCGGGAGGAGACCCCGGGGAAGACCCAGGACTCGCTGGAGAGATGATGTCTCCGGTCTGGCCTGGGAACGCCTCGGGATCCCCCGGGAGGAGCTGGAGGAGGTTTGTGCGGACCGGGAAGTTTGGGCCTCCCTGCTCCGAATGCTGCCTCCGCGACCCGACCCCGGATAAGCAGCAGAAGAAGGTGAAGGTATAGACTTTCTGTAATGTCTCGCCTTTGTTCCCAAGTGCTTCACTCGTGGCACTCGCCTGGCGTTATTAAGTCTTCCTACTGACCAGAAGCTACACGCACCTGGGTTCCACTATGCTAGGTTCCTAACGTTGACCAAAAACTAGATTTCCAGCAAGTTATGGTCACTGTATTTCAGCTGTGATGTTCTGCACGTTCTTCATGCCAAGAATTATTCCCAAAATATCCATGAGCTAAATGTAATGAATGAGTTGCTCAACTAGTCAACTTTTTTATTCTGTTTGCTTTCTTGTTCATCTTTATCCTTATGTTTCACTTGACATCCTTACATTCAGTGAGGGATTCATGTAGATATACTCTGGTCAATAAAAATAACCTTTTGCTTTTTTTTTATCCATGGTTTGGATGCACCTCAGACCTCTCCTAAGGGCCCTCACTGGCTCCCTCACCTGGGATATGAACCCAAGATTTCATACTGCATAGACCTTGTTACTACTGAGTGAGTTAGTAGGCTGAAAGGAAGAGCCAAGGACAAAACACCAAAACAAAATGTCATTTCTATTTTATTTCAGTTATTGGGTCAAGTGTCCTCTGTCACATCCCTACCAGACAATCGTAACAAATACATACAGTAACCTCGAACATTTCTCGGTTCAATTCCATTTCAAGCTGGACGTAACTACTGAGTGCTTAGTGTCCCCTGCCTCTCACCCCAGGAAGCTGGGATGGTGGGATCCTCACTGACCTTGGCAATAAAGCTGATTCTGATTCAGTTATTTCAGGCGACCACTTTCCTCTTGTTTCAGAAATGCTATCAGCAAGTAACTCAGGCAAGTAGTGACGAGCCAACTAGACGACTTGACTCTTTTTAATAGTTCAGTCAGAGGGCATGACAAAGGCAAGTTATGCTTGACAGCTCTGCGATTTATGAGTCAGATTTCTGAAGTCATATATTGTGGAAAAATCCCATCTTGTTTGTTAAGTTGTTGGAGCAGGACTGTTGTCATTCGAGTGCCATTTCCTGACACCTTATATAACCATGAGTCAACAAATGAAATCCATCGTAAAAAAAAACAAAAAAAAATAGTCACACAGTGGGGAAATTCAACATGTCACAACAGCTAGTGACAACAAAGACACTGACACACATCAAAGACATTAAAGGTACACAACAAACATCAAAGGCATCCCCAAAGCAACTGCAAAAAAGTGAAGTCACGAGCACAACACAAACCAAAAAATAAATACCCATAATATGTCAACAACTACCATGACACAATAAATAAAATGCAAGTAAATAGATAATGATAAATGATATCAACAATGAATTGTATGCATAGATATATAATAAAAAATGATTGACAAACAACAATGGTCATCAATGCATCCATCAAATTTTTCTGTTGACAGCTCTGGGCAGGAAGGACTGTTGAAATCGCTCCTTCGTGCAGTGAGGATGGATCATCCTGCCGTCAGGTCAGATGCCTCACATGCAGTCAGTTGTATCTGACAGATATTTTATTGTGGATGCTTTGCTTCATCCAAATCATACCTGGGCAAAGCGCAGCCCATGCAGTCCTTTTGCTCTTTGTGTGGCCCTTGTGTATTTCTGGCTTCAAGTTAACGTACAAATAGTCAATCATGCATGCAGTTTTTTAATTCATATTAATTTGTTTATTAAAATTACTGTATTTTAGATATTGACTTTTTTTTCTTCCTATTTGTTGTCATTCTCCACTGCTATTTATTTTATTTTTTATTTTTCAGTATATTCTTTCAAGCTTTCCCATCATATTCAGCCATCTTTTTGTTCTCTCCATTTGTCTTCAGACACGATGCCCCTCACAAGTACGTCATGTGGCCCTAAATAGTCACAGTAGACACAGTACGAAGCATTAACCTCAGCATCTGCAACTCTACTTTAGCTGCAATGACATCATAAGTGAAACACGACCAAACCCATGTTTCAGACTTTAATGAACTCTCCTGCTGTGAAATGCTGCTTCAAACATTGTTTCTTTCCAAGGTTTGACTGGTGATTGTATGGCACGTGCTCAACTCAAGGCCCGGGGCCCAAATCTGGCCCCAGTCATTCAGTTTTCTGACAGCGAAACGTCGAAATACATATCTACATATCATAAATCAAATTCCAAAGTAATTTAAAGGCCACAAACTATATCGCCAGGATGTTGATCTGTTCATGGTGAGTGAGATTATGAATGTTAAAAACTACACCTTTAGAAATACTGTCAATGAAACTGTTCTGACTGCTGTGACTGCCGGTTTTAGAGGAATTAAAAGGTAATTACCTGATAATGTACTTGAGTAAACAAAGTGTACACATACTTCATCAACTTAAATATTATTTAAGTTAATATTTTCCTCCATTTCTGTGACATAATCATGCTAAAACAATAAAATTACAAGTGAGCTGGGGCTAAAATAGCATGCTCAGATGACGAACGTATTCACACGATGGCGCTCTGTTTCATTTTCACTTCAGTGTTTTACACTGGCTGGAATGGCAGATTTAGACTTTCTAATTGTGTAACTGGTAGTTTGAGAGCTCTCACTGTTGCCTTGCTTGTGTTTTCACCCAAACCACAGGAGCGTTTTGCTTTATATAGCAACAAAACATTGTGTTTGGTGTCCTCAAATATCCTTCTGTGACTTCTCTCTTCACCCAAACACAAGATCAATCATGACAATCCTGCCTCATCTGCTGAGCCACTGTCAGCTCCGAGACAATGAGGAATTTTCATGAGCTGTAATTTTATCTCTTCAACTGACTTTTTGAACATTTCTTTCAAAGGGTCAGCGCTGCATTCCTTTGGAAGTTCACAGGAAGTGTGGTACAATAGAGGACAATGTGGCCAGAGGCGTTGTCCACCAGCAGAAACTAGCACACACACACACACAGAGACACTCGGGCAAAGTGGAGGAAGTCGTGAGATGGTGTTAAATGACATTTAAAAAGGTGGGGACTGTGGTTCTTCACACTGAGGATCAGAAGGGAAGTGCAAACATGTTGCACTTTGCTGACCAGTGTGAGCGCCACCCACACAGACATGGTGTCTGCATGTTTTACAAAAAAGAGCCCTTTTAAGAATAACCGGCATCTAAAACATGGCGGGAATGTATGTGTGTGCGTGTGTGATGTGTGTGGGGGGTGAAAGAGCCGGTGCCACTGAGGAGACGTGCCACTGTCTGCTCGATACCAGCTCATCTGGGTGATAGATTTTCTCATTTAATGAGATAGCTAGCCCGAGGCTGCTCACTGTACAAGGTCGATGACTGTGACCAGAGGATTTGACTGCCCTCATTTTCTCACAGCTAACTTGGTCAGCGTATGTCTCTGACCCCCGACTAGCTGGATCAAGCGCTACTTTGTTGTCTGGCTCCAGCTAGTAGCCTGACGTTTTTCAAGCAGAGTCCATGTCACAGGACAAAATCATTCAAGTGTAAATATGGCCATCTTTGATGGGGGCGAAAGTATTTTAAACAGCCTCTGATATCAATTTCCCATGTATTTTTAGAGGCTAATTTTGTTTTCTTCTCCGTGGTTGACTTCAAATCTTCAAAAAATTGAATCAGAAAAGCTTTATTGCCAATGTCAGTGAGGATCAAACCAACTAGGAAAGTGCCTAGGTATACAGTGCAATAATGAACACAATAAAGAAATTAAATATATATGGGGAAAAACAATAAAAATAAACAATAATAGAAGTAATTGGGGCCAGCTTTTTGTTCAACCTGCATCCTCTTTCCTAATACAGTGGTGGAATGTCTGAATCCTTAAGAACAGCATCTTGTCATGTAGAAACAGTCGATGTGAAATGTGGCTGGAAGTGAGTGAGGAAGTTCTCAAAAGCCACTGTGTTTTGCTGATGTTTGGCAGTGATGGGTTTCCCTCACTCCTGCTGGTGGATCTCACTGACATCCCTCTGTTCTCCACCAGCTCATTTGAAAATCTGAGGTGCAAACTGTGAAAAAGAATGGAGAGAGAGAACAGTGCCCTATCGAGCCCCAGGGTGCAGCAACATCTCCTCAGGTTGAGCTAGTTGAATTATCCTCCCTCATGATCTATGTTTTTTTTCTCCTCCTATAAGAGTAGACCTCCACTCAAGGTCCTTACGTGAAGTCCAAATGACCTCACTGATCCTTTCTCAGAGAAGAATCGATCTCTGCTCAGTGTCTTCGAGTAGGTTCTTGATCACACGTGACAGCTGGTTTGAGAGCTATTCTGCCTTCTGGCTCAGCTCTAGTGTTTAAACTCCTTATCTTTTCAACATAATTTTACACAGCATAAATACCTGAGGAGCTATTGGAATTCTAAAGTCTGCTCCCTATATGACTCATCTGTCTTGTTAGTTAAAGAAGCACCAGGCGAAACTCAAACTTCATCTCAGTCGTCTATCTTTGGAAAGCATCACAATCAAATAAGAAAAATAAACAAAGCAACTCATCCTTGTAAAGAATGGACCTGTGGTCTAGCGGAAACTTCCTAAATACTTTTGAATGAAGAAGTCGAGATAATAATCTCATCTCGACACCAGAATAGCTCTGGCATGCTTGAGATTCTAGTCAGCATGTGGCTGCGCTGCGCACCATCCCGGGTGTCGCTGCACACAAAGAGACAGTGTGCTGGCAGTAGTGGGCCAAACACAGGCCTCAGATTCCAGAGGACAGCTGTCAGACACATTTAAAATAAGGAGCAAATAATCACAAACAGGCTGAAAACACTTTTCCAACAGGCTTTTTGTCACATGTTTGCTAAGTTGAGAAAGATTGGTGCTGGTTCTTTTTGTTAAATTTGAACAAAAATATGCATTCTCAGTCACACTTAAGACGTATATCAGAATAAAAAACTGCATTAGCAGCTTTAATTTAGTCATATATGGGAAAGCCAACACATATAGCATTCTTTGAATACCTGGAATTACCACTCGCCTTAAGTGACCAGTGAGTAAAGAGGTCACGATGCGGTTACACGCATCTCACCGCAGCAGAACGACTCCTTTGTGAACGACAGTGAAGACACAACATATCATCATTTGTCTCTTCACTGTCAGTGACTTCACATTGTGTTATTACAGGGATAATATGAAGAATTAGCCGCACAAAGAAGGTCAGGTTCTCAGGCTTGGTGCACACACTGACACTGTTTGCACCAGCTAACCTACTTCATTTTCAGTATTTGAACTGGATTTTTTTCCTAGTCATTTCAGCTAATACTGTCGTACTACTGGACAATGTTCTATTTCATCATACAATTCTGGACATTCAATTTGGCTTGATGGTGCAGTTTTATTTCCGTGTTGCTGAACGTGTCAAAGGTCGGTATTTTTTTTTTTATGATTGAGAGTTTACTCATGATGGGATGCCAGTAGTGGTTCCTACTTCCTTACTGGACAGTAGTTTGATCTGGCGTGTCTGTTCATTATTATGAAAAGAGTACATGAGGCTTTTGTGTTTATATTAGCAGTTAAACAGAGACACAGAGACTTGGATCTGGTGCTATTTTTTTTTACCACATTTTAAGAGGTGTCAAATACGGTGCCTGAAAACACCTGGATCCGTGTGGATGGCTTCTTAGAATGAAATGCAAATCGTTCCTGGAACTAAAGATTCCTTCAATGTTCATGTTTGTAGTTCACCGTAGTCCTTGTCACTCAATGTAAATGAAGTGCTTCGAGCAATACGGCCATTTTGGAAACTTAAGCTTGTTATAACTCAGAAGTTGCCGATATTATAAATGTTATTTGGATGAAAAGCTACTCTATTAGCAAGTGACATATGATTACTGACCAAGACATTTGATCCTCTTTAACATTGACGCTTACAACTGTTCAGAGTTTAGTTCCTTAAGTCGGATCACCTTTGCTAAACTTTGCGTATAGAATATTGTGCCTCAATTTGCTCCCCTGGTGTGAACTATCCCTCCGTTTATTTGGCTGAAATGCTTTGAATACTTTTCCCACCGCCGATTTAACTGCGGGGCAAAACAAATAAATAGATAGTTCAGCTCGTGGTGGCGATGAAAGCCACCGAGAGAACTCTTTGCGGGGAATTCGTCCTCACAAAAGCAGGCTAAACCCCACTGAATATGAATGCGGAGTATTCTCCGAGACATTTACGCGCTGCTTCGTTGAACAAAAGCCTCATCCTTTATGTCTTTGTAAGCGGTGCTGGTGGTGATAAAGCGACACTGCAGCTTCCCTCCCTCCCTCCTCCTCCGAGCGTCTTCTGATCCCGGAGGGAATTCGCGCTTCTCATTCCTGACATTCCAGGTTCAGTCCCTCCTGGTTACTTATTATCGCCGCCTGCCTCTCGCCACGATCAGTCCACAGCAAGAGAGCACCAGCATGAGACGCGTTTAACTGCCGCCGGAGCGCATGGAAATACTGGATTAACTCTGAAGTTTCACTTCCACAACTTTATTTCGTTTGTGAAGGATGCGAGTGTGACTTGGTAAGACTTTTATTTCATTTTCATTTTCACGTTTCAAGTCAGTTTTAAACGCTATTTTCGATCGCTGTGATGTTCAGGCTGGCAACTTTTACATAGCTAGCCATACGTGGGGAAACATTTAACGTAGATGACTTCAGTTTTAAGGCTATTTTAAACAAAGTTTAGACCTATTTTCCAGACTCTTTTGCACCCCCGTGAGTGAGGAATCCTCGGCGCATGTAGTTCACAAAACACGTCCGCGTTAGTTCCTCTGTTGTTACTTTTCTGGACGAAAATTACTCTGATTTATTAGTAATAACACAGAATTGGATCGTGTTCACTCAACAAGTCATTGGTCCTGTTGTTATAGGTACTTTAGTGTAGCATATTTGAATAAAAATACGCTTTTGTCGTTGAGGAAAACACGCTATATGTGACTCTTCGTAGATATTTATTGGTTCCGATGATTCTGCATTGACGTATAGCAATGTCTCAATGTAGCATCATGTATCTACGATGTGGAATGCCATTGCTAAAACGTCGCTACATTTCTTAGTGATGGTTGTATTTTTTTGCCCCATTTCCCCCCACATTTCACGAAGTGTTTCCCTCTTTCACGACTGTTTGTATAGATATTACATTTTGTTTTACTAGGATTTGCTTGCGTCAGTCGCGGTAGCTTTTTGGGCCTTGACGGATACCGTAGCGCTGTCTCTTCGGTATTTTAAACAACCAATACCTTACTTTTATCAGTGCTCTTCGAGAAGTTCACGAGTGTTCACTTGTATATTAAGGGATTTGGCTCATTGTTGGCGTTTCTGTAGCTCGAAGTGGCTGCTATAAATATTAAATGACGTTATTCATAAATTATGAGAATTTCAAAAGATACGACTGAATAACAATGAATGGAGTCAAGGAAGCACAAAGTCAAAATAAAATATTTATATATTGCTAAAATAGGTTTAGAAATATTTATTTAACATGTCGTTATTTTGATAGATACAAGGCTTGTCATCACTAATGTTATGTCGATTTTCCCCCTCAGGTCCTGAACTGGTGTTAATATTAAAAAGCTAATTGTAAAGCAGAAAGCAGAATGTCATCTCCAGAAGAGCCGTCTGGCACGGTACTACATCGGCTGATCCAGGAGCAGCTCCGTTATGGGAACCCAACAGATGCGCACACTTTACTGGCCATCCAGCAGCAGGCTCTGCGTGGGGGCAGCGGAAGCAACAGTGGCCCTAGCAGTGGAGGCGAGATGGGTCGCAGTCCAAGATCATCCTTGGAGAGTCTGACCCAGGAGGACCCTCCTTCTCCTCAGCTGTCCACCAGGCAGGAGCCTCAGGGCCAGGAGCACCAGGGGGACTACAGCCACTCTGAAAGTGGATTCCAACTCTACCAGCTTCACGGAGAGGAGCTACCAACGTACGAGCAGGCCAAGGCCCACTCGCAATACCTGGCCTCGCACTGGGCCCCATCAGGCAGCCATGAAGGAATCTTCCACGAGGAGGAGGCAGATATGATTGAGCTCAAGTGCAACCACGTTCGATCTCTGAGTGAACATCGCTTACAACTGTCTCTGGAGAGGAATGATAGCTCTGCTAAAGCCGAGGCCCTGAGGAGCACCTCACACAGTTATCCCGAGCTTCCATACTACAGCCAGCATGGCCTCCAGAGTCCAGGCCAGGAGAAGAGAACCCCCCCACCCGAGTACTCGGTTCCCATCCAAGGCCAAGGCTTTATCCCCCAGCAGGCGCTGGAACCACACAGGTAAAGAATCGCAATGTAAAAGCCATCCGCTGAACGACTTGTAGTGGCCCTGCAGGCCTCTGAGTGAGTTCCTAATGCGTAAACACATACCTTTCCTCTTGAGTCATGCATTTAACCAGTTGATTCATATTTCCTCCTTGAAATACTGACATGAGAACAAGTTGAGCCCTGTTACATGTTTGTAATGCCAACCATTCTGAAACAAGATATCTTCGCATGCTTCAAGTTTGATGCATTTTTAGAAGTCTCCTGCTACAAATAGGCTTTTTCACTGCCACTGGAGTCACAGCGTCTGCGTGCTGGCAGACCCAAGTGGAAGCTAAAATAGCGAGCATGACTTAAATATAAGCCACTGATATATTAAGCTGCTCATCCAGAGTGCGTTTATTTATATATATATATTTCAAGCTTATTATAGTTCTGTGGTTGCTAACTGGGTCTCTGTATCTCCAGATATCTCCAGTCGACCCAGTCAGCTGAAGTCCCATGCTACGCTGCATTCACAAGTCTTCCCCCCGCTGGCCTGGAGGAGCCAAACCAAGTGGAGCTGCTGCTGATGGAGAACGAGCGACTGAGACAAGAGCTGGAAGCACACAAGGAGAAGACTGGGCGGATTGAAAAGGTGAGGCGAGAAAGTTTTTGTAGGTCAAGGTCAACTTAATAGAGGGTTAGGAGCAGAACCTTTCCCTGGAGTGAGTTGCCCTCTGACTGCGTTAATGTCCGGTAAACACCTTTCCCACCTGCCCCTGAAACACAACCCATGCCCGCAGTTGTCGCCTTGACAGCGGACCGCACTCCTCATCTGGACGGGCCAGATGAGTCTGGCAGCTGCTGGCTTCCATGCCACTGTGGCACAAACAGAGGTCACAGCCGGCCAGCGTGTTGATCCACACTCCTCTCATTGTCTGGCTCACCCAGCTGGGACCAGAACTTGTGTGTGTGTGTGTGTGCTTTAATTCCAGAGAGGCCATAGATTTCTAGCATAATGTGGACCTTGTCAAAGGCCACTCGATTGGACCGCGACCCGCACGCAGCTGACAGGGGGGTCGAGGTGGGGACCCCTAGCAGGTGGCCGTCTGCTTTGTAAAAAAAAAAAAGTGAAAGGTCCCGTTTGTTTTCAGCTCAATTGCCCACATTTTCACCTCGACTCCCCTGGGTCAAACCACTGCACTCCCCCTATTCAGACTTTCATTTAAGTGTATTATTTTGGGGTGAAATTGGGGCTATAACAATATTCTGGGGTCAAATAGATGCGTGCCAGTCCAGATTATTCTTGTGTTGATAAAGGCAACATAACTCAGTTGTTTCCCGCAAAATTTGGGAGTTTAATGTAAGAATATTTTTATGTATCGTCCACAACGAAACTCTTCAGAAGTAAAGTAGCTTCCTGTTGACATCAGAGATATTTGACACCTGGACCAGGCGCTGCATTTCTCCCACTCCACTTGAGTTACGTCACATGATTTTTGCCTCATCTCAGCCAGAAAAAAAAAAAAGATAATTGCCGGGCTTGTAAAGCTTTTCCACATCAGGCCACAGCCCTGAGTAAACATGCCTGTGTGACGGCTGTAATGGTGGGTGTCTTCTCACCGTTTCCACATCCCAGGCTCCGACATGCTCACCTTCCCTTCGCTGGCAGCCTTCCCGGCCCGCTGTGTAGTAGTCTTTGTGCGTGTTGTGTGTATCCACGCTCTTGTGCGCTCACACCTGGAACTATCAGCCCTCAGGAATGCAGATATAAATCACAGGGAGTGGTGCGGGTTTGAATTCCTTCTCAGAATTATCCCACACACTGTACACAAACAGCGCTGCATACGCACCCTCATGTGTATCTATGTACTGTAATAACATTCCACCTCTTCCCTGGAACATCAAGTAGGTTAACCGAAAACTCCTCTTCCTCCTCGCTCCCTTTCTCTGCTTCTAGCTGGAGCAGGAGATCCAGAGGATTTCGGAGGCCTATGAGACACTGATGCAGGGCAGCAGTAAGAGGGAAAACCTGGAGCAGACCTTGAGGAAGAGGCTTCTGGCTGAGATCAGGAGGCTCCAGGATTTCAACAGGGACCTCAGAGGTGAAGACCACTACACCTAGAATATCCACTTGTCTTTCAGAAGGCTAACATGCGATGCTTTTCAGAAAACCTGGAGAATGCCAGGACGCACGTCGCGAAGGAAGTGCAGGTTGCTGACCATAACCAGCACATCATGGCGAAGCTCCTGGAACAGAGTAAGCCCACCTCTTCTCCTCCTCCTCTTCTCCACATCCTGCTTTGTAATCAACATGCCTGATAGGATCGGACTGTGGAATCGCATGAGGCCCCTTTGTAGCTCAGGATATCCTGCATGAAGGAATTTTCACTTGCATAACCAGAGTTTATTTTGCAAGACGGCTTAATAAAAGGGAATCCGATCCGCGCAGCTCTTCGGAACTGAAAGGGAAACGTGTTGAAATCGCAGCAGTGGACGCGGGTGAAACCAGCTCCTCTCCCCCACCTGCTGCTGGTGTGATTTATGCCGTCTGTTTAAGGGACCGGACTCAAGTAGAACCCCGGTGTTAGTGTGGCCTTGATGAGGAATGCTTTCGCTATGTGGGTCAAAGGGAGAGGGCGGCTTTCTCCCCCTACCTCCTTCCTCCTCTCAACATTCCATGAGCGCTTTGCTAAATGAACACTAGCCACTGGACAGGCCCTCTTGGCCTTCTCAGTACCCTGAAAACATCAATATCTTGTTGATATTGCTGTGTTCTTTCACCGCATCTTCTGATACAGGCGACTTGGAAGTCGAGGAGCTGCTTTTTCCTCTGTTTCCTCAGTCTTGAAAGTCCTTTCAAGTGCATCATGGTTTATTCCTGACTGTCTTTTTTCGCTCTCCTCCTGCAGACGAGGAGCAGAACTTTGAGCGGGAGCGCGTGGAGCGAGAAGTCGAGCGCCTGAGAGCCACGGCGGAAGAGCAGACCCTGAAAGCCAAGCGGCTGGAGGAAGCCCTCGAGACGGCTCGGGGACGCGGTCGCCAGCTGGAGGAGGAGCTGAGGAGGAAGAGGGCCTATGTGGAGAAGGTGGAGCGGCTTCAGAGCGCTCTGGGTCAGCTGCAATCCACCTGCGAGAAGAGGGTGAACCTCGAGATGAAGCTCAGGACCCGGCTGGAGCAGGAGCTTCGGAGTTTGAGGGCGCAGCAGGTGAGCTAAGAGCCGCAATATGATGCTAAATAATCTCAAAATCCACAGTTAAGTTCAGTGTTTTGATATCTATTTCCTCCACAGAGGCAGTCACAGCCGCCCGGTGTCACCATGGGCTCCCTTCAGGAGCGACTCAGAGAGCGTGAGGAGCGAATCCTCGCCCTTGAGGCGGACATGGTGCGGTGGGAGCAGAAGTACCTGGAGGAGAGCACCATGAGGCAGTTTGCAATGGAGGTGGCAGCTACTGCCGCTGCACAGAGGTAAGCAGAGCGCCACCCAATCGCCCCTCATTTAAATATACGCCTACTAACTCGTGCTGCGTAACCTTCACACAGAGACACCACCATCATCAACCACTCGCCCTGCCACTCGTCTAATAACAGCTTCAATGAAGACCTGCCAGTTGCTGACCACAGGAATCAGGAGATGGAGAACAGGTGAGCAGACAGATCTTTGGTTTAATTGAAGTGTGGTGTATTGTTGAAGCTCTTAAGGACATTTCATGCTATTTCTATTTAAAGAAAATTAAAACTGAACTAAACCCGACTAGTTATTCCTCATCTGACCTCTCCATTTTGTTTGGTGTGTCCTCAGGATACGTGCTCTTTATGCTCAAATTTTGGAAAAAGATGCCGTGATCAAGGTGCTGAACCAAAGGCTGCACCAGGACCAAGGCAGGAAGGATGAGCGCACAAACCTGGTGACTCCCGCGGGGGCGCCGTTGAGGCTGGCATCTTCAACTCCCTCCATCACAGCGGCCTTCAGCGCCACCAAGAGCAGAGGTGAAAAGAAGAGAAGAGCAGCTGGCTGGTTTCACCTCCGAGGCCAGACTTGAATGGTGGACTGATCTTTGTGTGTTGACTTCCCTGCAGGCAAGAGCCTCTCGGACGATCAGACCAACCACCAGTTCTCGGCTCACTCCCAGCCCGGGACACTGGAGCGATCGCAGGAGGGAACCAAAGCCAACGAGGTCGCGGGCATGACTAAACTCAAGAGCGGTGAGCCATCGATAAAACATGCACGTTTGTTTACGCACGCTCACAGTCCAATAAAGCTGCCTTTTAAAACCCGGGGAAATAAACGGTCCACACACACCTGTGTTCCGACACGCTCCTTAAAAAGCTGTATACAAGCTCACGGCTGTTCACATTGATTAACCACACTTCACTCAAAGCGGCCAATCAGATAACAGGCGAGGCTTGATAGTGTCAGACCTGTGGAATGTGCACGCTGAGGAAAAGATGCAGATCTGTGGACTGAGCACAGTAATCTGAGTGTGGAAAATCTAAAGCGCTTCTCATTTTTCCCACCGTGTTAGCTGTGAAATGTGAAGGAAAAGTGGAGTTCTGTCACCTCTGGTTTCGATATAACTAAATATACAAGGTATCTGTTCTTTTGAATTGTTATTTTGCCTCCAACTGGAGACAATGAAGAGTGAATTTTCTTCAGATACTGGAGCATTCATCATAGCAGACAGTATAATTGCTACCCAGCGCAGCTATGTGGAAAACATCGTACGAAATCACCGGCTTACACTCTAAATCCAGATCACCACAGACGGCCATAACACAAACAAGCACCGCAGTTATGTCATTTAAGTGAACAAATGTGACTTACGATCACTCGGCTTCTTTCTTATGTTTGCCTCTTCTTCTCCTCCAGACAAGGCGACACCTAAGAAACTGCTCCGAAACCCATTTCGAGGTCTGGACGAGTTGGAGCCTGAAGCGGTGGAGATCTTCATTTAAACGTGGAATCCCAATTGAGAAAGGAGGAGAATGTTGTGAAAAGAATCCGGCACCAGCACCATGGACCTTTTTTTTTTTTAGACCAAGCTCTGCTCTGATTCACCCAACTCTCTCTCGGCTGGCCGGGGGCAGAGACGGTGGATCGTTCCAGTGGTACTTGGACAGTATTGTGCCAGGCCAACATTTACAGAGTCCTATTTATATAGTCACATATATTGCTGCTTCCCTTGTTTATGATTTCCGTCGATTCCAGTGAGAAAAGAAGCTACTTATCTGGTTTCCACATACCCCACATATTGACTCCTCCAGACAAATATTCAGGTCACGTGACCTCTCTCCCACCCGGTCCAAAAATGTGGATCTAACCTGAGTAACCTCATTTGCATCACATGGATCTTATCTGTCTGGAACGCGTCCCTCGGCTCAATAATTTAAGCTTAAAACTCATGATACACTGTTGAAATGCGCTTGCCGGAGGCCTCGGGGGAGCTGGCTCCGCCGAGGTCAAAGGTCAGGCGAGGAGCTGGTGGCACGAAGTCTGTAAGACAATGATTTGCCAAACTGACACGGACCTGAGTCTGTAATTCTGTGTTACATTGTGGCTGCATGTGTGAGTACAGTGAGTGAATGTTTTCCCGAGTCTGCGCCTCAGCCGGTCTGAGCGCCGCTTTGGACCTTAAAGTTGTAAAATACACAGTTTATTGTTTGTTTAAGCTTTGAACTAACATACATGTTAATTATTATTATTGTTATTATTATTAATTATATTTTATACAGAGGTTTGTATTGATATTTTTAGATAATATAGAGCCAGATGCCAAAGATTTTATGTTTATCGCGTCATATTGTAAGTTATGTGCCGACAATCACGGTCATGTCAAGCTGTGCACAGTGGTGACTTCAAACGGACATTTCTGTGAACTCCAAAAAAACAAAACAAAAACAAATATGAAGGTTTCTACTGTTGAATTCATGCAACATTTCACAAATCAATAAACTATTTGAAAGGAGTCTCGCAGGTTTTTTGGAATCCGCCAGCAAAGACTTTATTGTTGTGCTCCTCGCCGGAGCTCACGTTGCCACTCTATATCCTCATTCCAGCCTGGAGAGGAGCGATCTTCATTAATGAATACCAGAGCTGCATTCTTTTGGGCTCAACTTTCTCGGATGGCCTGCTCTCTTGTTCTCCTCTTGCCGTGAAGAACGTGCCTGGCATAGATCGCATTCTCATCGGGCCACGTAACCCTATACATGACAAAGACAGGTTTCTCCGAGATTAGCACATTAGTGAATTCCTGCGCTGCTGAGCGCACCTTCGCCGCGGCGCTTTACAGCCTGACATTTCTATACCAGCAGTTTGTGTGTTATTTTGAGATTAGAGCAGAGAAAGTCGACTTTGTCATGTTTGTTTTAAACTCCCACGTGTGCACCAGAGTGACATACCAGCAGAATAATACGACTCCATTAGTCATGTTTGTGAGGTCAGACAGGAACTAGGTATGTGTACACTTTCAGTCGCCGTGTTTGTTTAGCAGTTTAGAAATTTGCATCTGTTTTAGCTTCAGCCACACAACACTGTGTTTTCTTGAGAATGGAGCTGACAGAAATTGGATTCATATTTTAAAGGGATACAGAATGAAGCCAACCATGGCAGAAAAACAATTCTTTCTTTTTTGGATCAAGCTGCTCCAGTATTGCCTCAGATTAAACTTTTGAGCTGCTATACCTTATTTAATGGGACCTCATTTCAGGTTACACTCCTTTCTAGGTATTTCAACTTGAGGAGCCTGGCTTGACCAACACACAACCACAACACAGGAGAAAGTGGAAACCACTCTCACCTCAAGTCTAGTTTCCTCAACTGAATCCTCAATCCACAATGCAGAATGGATCGGGTTCTTGACCAATATGTGAACAATACTGTGAGGCAGAGTAGGGGAAAAAAAATAACGTAATGAAAACATTTGAAGGCAAAATGAATTAATATACTATTTATGTTAAGCTTTCTCAATGTACATATATTGATATGTCAATATCTTCTATTACAGTGCTGAATATATTTTGCTAAAAACTATGTCAAAATGTCAAAATCTAACAGACAATAAATACAAATATTTTAATTGGTTGAATAGTTTCACTGTCACTTCACAAAAACATGTGGCTGCACTTTGCCCAGGTCTGTGATAAGAAGTTCGGTATCCAGGTCTGAATGACTGCTCAGGTATCTGAGCCTGTCTGTTACGTTTCCTCAATGTCAATTCATGTAACTTGTTGTAATGTGCTTTTGATTTCATGTTTGTGTGACAAGCCTGGTGTTTTTTTGTTTGTTTTCTGGCATTTCTGCCGTCTTGCACTTTTATTTAAGCCACTAAAAGCCTTGTGTTTTCATAAAGTTGCACCAACTTTAATGGTGTTTTTAGATATCAGCATTTAGCAGTTCATATCCACAAACAATGACAACTATTTGAGTGATAAGTAGAAGGTATTGGATGGGGGTCGACTAGTGCTGGGTAGCTGAGGTATCATGAAACAGTATTGCAGGGTTGATGAATGTGTCCTGATTTTTCAGAGCCCTCTAGATTGGCGCTCTTGGTTTAGAAATGCTGTGAGGTTTCATTGATTTAGTTGTTCAAGTCCAAACATTTTGCAGCCTCTGAAAATCAGGATGCCGTTTCATGAAACCTCGTCTAAGCTTGAATACTGCGATCTGCGATCTCAACCGATCTGACTGCAGTATTGGATGTGAAATAAAGGTATCGAGCCAACCCTAGTTGGCTAGTTTGGATGTGGAACTCAGTCAGCAGAGATTCGTAGTAGAGCCTAAAGGAGAGGATCAGTTTTATTGTACTCAAATTGATTTTTTTTTTTCAGTTGTACTATAACTTGTGCATGTTGTGCCAGTGTGAGCACTTTGTTTCTCATGTTTCTCAGGTAAGTACAGCCAGGAGGACACCATGTATGCAAGGCAACACAACAACCTCAGCTAAGAGGAGCTGCAGTTTTACATCAACATACATTCAAGTTAGTTCCAGAAATACAAAGAAAACGTCAGAGTAAACTTTTTTTTCTGGCGATATAAAGGCAGGTGCCGTTAGGAAAACTGGAACTGGAGGGATCTTCCAAAAACTAAATCAGAGTAATCCAAGCCAAGACAAGCACATCCAAGTCTATTCTCTCAGCACTGCTCTATTCATTTCCATTCATGCAGGCTGGAGTCTTCCGCCACAGTGGGTTTCGATTAAGGAGATGTGAAAGAAGTTCAAAATATATTCATGTCTGAACTTGAGTGGAGAGGATATTAAAGATGTTGCAGATGCTTCTGAGTGAGAACTGGCTTGAAAAAACACAGCGGAGGAACTGATGGAATGCAATGCCATCAATCTTATTTATGAAGCCTGGGATCTTATCTGCGGCGGCCCACTGACTGACAACACTGTGGGGCCTTGCCAACATTCCAGCACACATGCGAAAGGCAGAAAACATGTTTAGACTTCCACAGACCTCTTTTTTTTTCCCAGAATTGATATGATGAAGGAAGATAAAACATAAATGAGAGTCAGGGGTCAAATTCCACGCTGCTCAAACATCCAGAGAAAACAAGTTTCTCTGCGCGTTTTGACAGTGCTTCGCCGATTTTCCCCGGCAGAGTCGCATGGGAATTTTATTTGGCATCACAATTGCTGTGAAAGACATAAGACTGTTGCGAGAGGAGGAGAAACTCTTTGTGTCCTCAGAGTTCTGGCTGCGAAAATATGTGTAATCTTTAATGACTTTATTTTTTTTTAGCAAATCATTGATCTTCACATCAGTTGTGCATTTGCACATTTTAACTCAAAACACGAATCGATAATAAATAATAATAAATAATAATAAATAATAACTGCTTTGCCCTATACTTTAGACTGGCGTTCCTCAGGGCTCCATATTAGGGCCGCTCATGTTCAAGCTTTGTTGACCAGAGCTGGGCTCAAGCTGCGGATCATTTCGCAGCCAGATCTGTTCCATCCGAAGCAGAAGAACTGTTATTCATTACACCACTCCTGGCAGGCGTTGAGGCAAAGATGGCGTTAAACTTAACTTTCCGAATGAAGACAGCTTGTGTTTGGAACCGAAAGCTTTGGTGACGGTCTCCCACTTAATCTGGGTCCTTTGGCTGACACAAACACACCATTAAATCTTGTCTTTAAGACTCAAATTAGCACAGTTTCTAAAGTCCAGCTGCCTTTATCTTTGACAGTTGGCGCAGTAGTCAGTGCAGGATTAAGATGCTTCGAGGAGAGCTTCAATGCCTTTGGAATCGTCCTATCGAACTTTAAAACTCAGCTGGCATTGAGGAATTTAGTTGTGTTTGGTGACAGGTTTACGGTTTTGAATCATGCAGGTTTGTCAGTTGTGTAGTTGGGTTTAAGAATCTGTATTCATTCACGTTTTTTTGTGTGTTTGTTTTTCGTCAAAATCATGTGTAGCTGCAAATTGTGGCCCTCTGCTGCAATGCCACACACTCAATATCTATCTATCGCTTGGAAAATACTGTTTTTGGTTTGGACCATAATGTGACCACAGTGGTTACTTCACCTGCCACCCTTATTACCAAGTACATAATAATGATTCTTAAATGTAATGGAGGCTTTGACATAGTTGCTTTCTCAAACATGACAGTTAGTAGTTTTGGCCTCAACTTGTGATCATTTTTATTCTTCGTAATTTAGATTTTCCAATCGTTTTTGTTTTGTTATTGTTGGTCACGATATAATTAATGGTGTGAAATATTTTACAAAGATTTTGGTATGTTTCTACCTCTTCTTTTAATTTACTGTATTCGTCTACTTTTTTGTTTAATTTATTGTCCGGACATGTTGCAGGACAAATTAGAAATATTTCCAGTTTTCTTTTCAGATCAAGGAGCCCAGAGAAACTCCAATTGTATTTAAATGACGCCATCTAGTGGCGAAACGTCATAGCATTTTTCACACTCTTACATATTTTTGACGCCCCTTTTCAATTTAAACAGGAATAATTTCAACAATAATCCAAACAAATTAGATTCTCGGTAAAAACAAACGTGTGTCACATGTAGAATTTAAATTGCTCTTCATTGATTAAAATATATTAAAAGTGTTAGGGTGGGAAGTGAGCGCACTGAACGTTAAAATAATATATTAAAAATGTTTTTTCAACAATTTATTGTCACTTATGCTTGGAACGGCGCGTAAGCATAAATCCACTTAAGTAACATGTGTTCTATGAAAACTGTCTTGTCTGGTTGTTCCTGTTCAATAGAGCTAATGGGTCTAAAAATACACAATAATATTGAAACAGTGTGGAACAAGTACTGTGTGGTGGACAACAATTGAGAATATGAGGAAGGAAAAAAAAAAACTTTTTTTCACTATCCACTAGATGTCATTGTTGTGTCACCAATTCCAGTAAATGCCCAGGAAATAGACTTCAACTTCCTCGCCTGTTAAGTGTTTCTCCTGTATCATATTCAAGTCTGAAGTGCGACGTTGAGAAGTACATATCTTAAATCCCCAGCTCTGCTGTGTTCCTACAGACGGCAGCTCTGTGGGAGCAGCGCGCTCACTGACAGCTGTGGCCTGTGAGATGGATTGACCTGCGATCCATCAGTGTGACAAGGACACCATCCAGCGCTTTCCAAACTCAACAGGCCTGGTCGGGCTTCCGAACAAGGTCATGCATACATTTACATTGCAACAATCCCAGAGGAAGTTATAATATATAGAAAGATTTTCAATTTTGTCTCTGATAAGAAGGTTGAGGGGGAAAAAAATGGTCTCAAACTTTCCTTTATTAGTGCCGCGTATAATGTGTCTCGCAGCGCCTGCTTCATCGCATTAAGTAATTGGATGACATTTTATAATTTAATAACAATAATAATAAAAAAGCTTTTGCTTTCACAGCACATTATTTCTACTCAGTATCTACTTAATGGAGGCAGGGATTTGGGGAGGAAGTCATTTCACGTTGACAGTAAATTAACTGGAGCATATTTGAGCCACTAATTCATTTCCTGTCCGAAATCCTGAAGTTGTCGCGCACTTTAATAACCATTATAGCGTATTGGAGCTCTCTCCCTCAGGCCATTTCACAGCTTCTTCTGAAAGCCTTTTTAAAAATTGGACCGCATTTGTCCCGGCGGACAAATGGATCATCATCAAACGTTTTAATAGATTAATTAACTTCTGCCAACACATGAACTCAAACTCCAAGATGGCTGAATATAATGTACCACCCTTTGGAAATATAGAAAATGCAGCTCACTTGTCCTCACAGATACAGCGGTGCACGGTCATGTGGAGAGCTCCTTCAACACTGGTCCTTCACCCATGAACAAAGATGGCCTCACTATTAATACAAATTTATTAGCTTAGCCTTTGCTTTCTATTTTGTTTCACCATTTAAAACAATGTCAATAATAAAAACAATAACAATAATAATTTACAGATGAATATATCATATTATTTAGCTCTTTGAGCTTGGCTTTGTTGGTTGCTTCCCTTTGAGTCTAAATCACTTATTGACTTTGCTTTTGTATGACTCCTATTTATGTGTTTTGGTTTAGTTTTTCTTTTTGAGGCAGATTTTCACGGGCGTCCTAAGCATTCATTTCATTAAACTTCCCTAAAGTTCCCGTTTCGACACAGTGACACACTGTGCTGAAACTGTGTTGATACATTGTCACTGAATACTGACACCTGCTGGACATTAAAAATCCCTGCAGGCAACCGACTTGACAGACTGAACTGATCATATCATTTAAGTCTTTTCATTCATTATTATTCCATATTTCTAAATAATGTGAAAATGTATCAAAATGTGAAAATATAAAACAAACAAACAAATGTTTTAAAATATTCTAAATTAAATTATACCTTGAAATGAATTTGAATTAGAATGGAACAAGACAAAAATATGGGACAAAATGATCAAAATTCTCCCACACGCAGACATCTTGTGTTTCCCTTGGAGCTGCCCACTAGATCCACTAAGACATTCACGAGGAACGGTGAGGTTAGATTGTTTCAGCACTTGCATCCTGTTGACAGATGCGCTTCCTTATGAACACAGTTTGACGCGTTTTTGCTGAGGCGCCACAGTCAGTTCCCATTATGAAAGCATTTCCGAATTATTTTCCTGGGGAAAATCGTAACAAGTGATAAAATGACAAAGTTACCCTATGTAACCTGCATTCTCTGAATCTTGGGATACTATCCAACAGTGAAGGACTGAAGAAGGATTTTTCACATCATTGCTCAATTGTTTTCAAACTCATCCCTTCCATATATACATTTTCATTTTCAAGAGGAATGGATTTTTTTTTTGTTTAATGATCCAAAAATTATATGTTTATGCTTTATCAAGATAACTTTTACCTGTTAGATTGTCAGATATCTTCTTCAAGTACACCTCATATAATTGACCTACATTTGTTGCCTATGTTTACTGAGCTTACTATGCAAAAACGCAGGTACTGGAAACACTGCTGCATTCGAGTGCCGTGCGTACAGTCGACTTCTCAAGTTAGCAAGCTGTGAAAAATGCTCAACAACCTAAAGACAATGTTGAACCAACTTCCAGCCTCATGAAAGTTGGTTATTGATTTAAGTGTTTGCTCTGTTTTTTTATGTTTTTATCGCTGTTTTTATTGTTGAAAATAGTCATCAACACAGCACTCTGCTGCAGTTCTCTCTCAGCCCAAGCTTAATGGAGCCCTTATGGCGACCATCCAGATAAGTGTTATTAGTGATGGATAGATGAGGCATCATGAAACAGTATTGCAGGTTTGCTGAAACAGTGTCCTAATTTTCAGAGACCACTAGATGGCGCTCTTGGTTCAGAAATGATGTGAGATTTCATTGAATTATTTGTGGAAATCCAAACATTTTACTGCAGACAGTGCCACCTGGTGGCTTCTGAAAAGTGGGACACTGTTTCATGAAACCTGATCTGCCCATCAGTAAGTGTTATTAGCCATAGCTGTTAACCTCAGCAAATGGAGACATGGAAGGACAGTTGAAAACCTACAGAAAACAATATTTAGTTACAATTCAGAGGCAAAAACATTTAGAATCAGAAACGTTTATTGCTGAAGTCAGTGAGGATCCCACCAACTAAGAAAGTGGTTCATACAACTACATATATATATATATATATATATATATATATATATATATATATATATATATATATATATAAAAGGTCTCCATGAAAACAGTCATCTTCCTACCTGGTTTAAGTGTTGGTAAGACTTCACTATCGTTCTACCACATCTTTAATCCAGAACTGCACAGATTGACAGGTGCGAGAAGGATGAGCTTCTTCCCCGGGTGTGAGAAGCAAGATTGCCATCACACTGATAGAGACAGGCGTTGCCAAAAAATACATGCCGGGTAAGATTCACGCAAGTTTTTATCACTTTCAATTTGAGATAAGTTTTAAAGAGTCAGCAATGTCGACAACTTGCTGGATATTGGGTGGAATCAGACCTGAGCTGCCGCACACCTCCATCTTTATACAGCATGAGCATGTCTCATAGTTCTTTCTTTTCCGGACCAAACCACTTCCCAGTTGTGGTTGTGAGTTTTATAGAGACTGTTTGTTGTTCACAAGCTGGAGCCATTTTTCTTTTTCAAGATGCAATGTTTTTTTTTTTCAGTCACTGCAGCATCAGAAAGGCGTTCCCCTCTCCGCCCTAATACAGACAATAAAATAGATAAAAAGGACAAGAAAAACACATCTAAAATAAATAAGTGTCATATCAAGGTGTGAGTTGAGGAATGGCATTGATGAATGGACATTTTAACAAAGATGCAGATAGGTGTTTTCATCCAAAAAGAAGGCTTGAATGAGCAAGCTAAACAGCAGAACACACACATGAAAGCTTGGTTGCATTTCCATACATTCTGTCCATGACATTTGCTGTGCAGGGGTCATGAGAAGAATTTAACAGAGCGAGCATGAATATGTATTAAAGGATGTATCGGCAGAAGGGTGTCTGGAGGCATGTTTTCTTTGAGTGCAGATTAAAGAGGAGGCTTGGTCGGCTGTGCATCTGAAACACACTGCGCACGTCATTATTGCACTTGCCTTACTTTCAATCATGTGACGCAGCTAATGGATCTGACAAAGAAAAACACCACCGAGACCCGATACCACCCACCGCATCAAATATTTAAGCTTGGCTTGGACACGTCTCCATGCGCTACCTATTGAATATCAAATACTTCTTTTCTTTTCTTTTCTTTTTTTTTTTAACAATGTTGATTCATCATAAAACATCAACACTTGCTTCTCTTATATATCTATATAGATATAAATGTAGGATTTATGCTGTGTTTTACTTCCCTCCAAAGTGGAAGGTTGGTTCTGGGAACTACGAGTTCAGCAGTTATCGAAGTCAGGCAACAAGAAACAAGTTCCTTTCTGTGTATTTCATTGATCCAAAATGTCTAGTTCCGGTTTACATACAGGGCAGCCATCTTGGATTGTGGGCTCAGGTTGGTGAAGACTCTCTGACTTTCCAACTTTAAAATCCTACATCAGGTGTCCTAACCGGGCCTTTCCAAGTTCTGAGCACAACTGGGACGCACCTCTACTCTGACACATGCAGTTCCGTAAAGTTGAGTGTGAATAGACTTAAATGGCGAAGAGACTGCACCTCTGCTGGGTTTGGTTGCATAGTTTACAGTGTTGATGTGGGCAGCTCCGATGCTGGTTAAGAATGAACTTCGAGGAAACGTCACTGGTATTGTGGGGTAAATATGCGCTATGATATCCAAATCTGCCCAGACGATCAGATCGGCGTGTACATTTCATTCGGAATATGTTTGATCCGATTTTACGAAACACTATTGAGCAGTTGCATCCTGTTGAGCTCAGGACTTTAGTCCGATCAGCAGGATCCATGTAAATGCAACAAATGTCCCTCGACCCATGAGCGAGACCCATGCATGCTGCAAATAAAATGTTATTTTTCATTTCCGACTTTCCTTGTATTCCTTACTTAACCAATTCATTTTTTCCCACTGTCTTGCCAAATCCACTTACTGCTGCATGACACCTCTGCAAGGTCCAAGAGTGTTTTATTTGCTATCAAATACTGGCGGTGGTTCACACGGATGACCTTAGTATATGCCAACAACCGACTTTGTAGCAAAATAGAGCGGGGGACATGATGCATCAGGCACATTACAGCGACTCTATCAACTCCTGGTGCCATTAAACCAAGGACAGAGTGGACATCCTCCTCAGCAGGCTCCATTCACAGATCATATAAGAGGATATATGGGCTGCGTGACGCTGCCTGATAATCACAGTGGAATGGTTATCATTGCCCTCGCCCGACCCGGCCGGTGTTACATGATATTGCGGTGTAAAACCTGAAATTTTTGGAAGTTAATTTAAGTTTTATGAAGCTTGGCGAAAAGGATTTAGGTGAAACGGCTGCATGAATATCAGCTTATTAAGAGGTGGGATATTTGGCCTTTTGCTGATGCACCTCTGCCACACTACATATATTTTAAGGGAGATGAAAATCAGACCTTGAAATAATTTGATGGTCTGCTGGAAGGTGAGGCAGGGAGACAGGTAGTGCCTCTAGACGGCAAGGTAGAAACCTTGCATAAGAACTGTCCGTTTGCTTAGTATAGTTATCAACACAGTTCTGCGTCTAGACCCCGCCCCCAAAAAGGGGTGTGTTTAGGACACGAATCTCACAAGATCACTTGGATGAAACTCTATTTCCTGTCACATGTGTGCCTTCATGGCCTACTCAATAAACTGTTTCAAATTTTGACAGACACTCGCATTAAATGCTAGATGTGACATCATGCTAAACTCTCCTGTCCCACTGCAACCAAATACAAGTAACATCCGACTTACAACCTGCTTGACTTACGTCCACCCGTGCTTACAACCACGGCTAGCAGATGCTTTTTTTTTTTTTTTCTTCAATGTCTGGCACCGCAGCACGTAGCAGCCTGGCAACACGTACAACAGTTACAGCAGCACAGTATCCCAGCATCTCACTCTCACACAGCCATCTACCACTACAGTAGCACCTATAACCCCTCCTATTTTGAATGGCATTCCACTTACGACGGGTTGCCAGTCGTAAGTCGTAGTTACATCCGACTTACGACGGGTTGCCGGTCGTAAGTCGGATGTAACTTGTAGGGAGTATATAAATATATATATATATATATATATATATATATATATATATATATATATATATATATATATATATATATATATATATATATATATATATATATATATATATATATATATATATGTAGTTGTATGAACCACTTTCTTAGTTGGTGGGATCCTCACTGACTTCAGCAATAAACGTTTCTGATTCTAAATGTTTTTGCCTCTGAATTGTAACTAAATATTGTTTTCTGTAGGTGTGTTCGAGCAGTTTGCCTCTCACTCACATCTGAGAAGAATTGAAAAGGAACAAGTACGAGTGAGGAATAAAATCATTTGCTAATATCATAATGTGGATTCCACCGTGTGATTCCTGCACCCCGCCCCGCCGCACACAATAATGCTAGCAGCTAGCCTCTTCCTCTCACAGCTCGGCTGGTAAACAACCCAGCGCAGTGTGTGCTGCGGCGGAGTCGGGCTGTGTTTGTCTGTACTCACTTTTATACGCTCTGCGACTGAATTATCGGCGTTTTAGCAATTTTAGATCACAGGTGTCGGGAGGAGCGGCTCAGGGGTGTGGTGAGGTTTAGCGTACAAAAAGACATAAGTGGATTAAGAGCTTCTTATTATGACTGCAGTCGAAATGAACTCTCTTTGAAAACTGACCCAGAAATTTCTCTTCTTTATGAAGCTGCTTAAAATATGATCTTGAATCCTACTTTTTTCGCGACTCAAGGTCTTCGGAGTTAAGAGTAGCGCTTGCTTTAATGGGCGGGGATATTTCAGGGTGTGCAGATGGAAGGATGAAAGGGTGAAATAGCGCACGGACATGCTCACCTTTTGATCATGTTGGTCATTTCTCAGCCCCAAATACGCGTTGTGTTTCCACTTTCTTGCCAGTGTGGTCCTTTTTAAACCCGTGCAAGTTTTATTCAGGCCACCCTCCCACTGTCCTGTGGCACAAGTGCACATGATAATGCCACTCTGAGGAGACGGTAACAAGCGAAGCAAAGAGCAACTCCGCTGTTAACCATTACAAGAGGAGAAGGTCACTACTTTCCATGGTACTTCATAATCATTACGCCTGGACAGACAAAATGGCACTTCTTTGTAGGTGCCAAAGGTGTTCAAGGAAAGAGGCTCGCTGCAACAAGCAGGGCTGCCCTTTCAGTTCGCAGGAAGAACAGACGCTCATGCTGCGAGGAGCCACAGGGTAAATCATCACTTAGATTCCATTAAAAAAAATTCCTAAAGCATTTGTTGAACAAAGGGGGGCGGTGTGAGTGTAAAGAAACAAGCGTGTTAGGACTATTTTTAAAGTGTTTCATAGTGTTTTGGCCTTGTCCTTTTAATGACAAGAGAGTAGCAGCCAGATTATTGCTTTTTTTTCAATGGTTGAAAAGGTGTCCTTTTATTTCAAGTCTTGTGCTTTTGCAGCAGAATTTTCTCCACTCGACCTGCCAAATTAAAATTTCATCACTTTGAAGATGAAAGGTTAAAAAGCCCTCGAGCACAAGAGTTATTTTTTTTTTAAACTGTTAACCACTCTGCTCATCTTTTGGTTTGTTCTTAAAATCGATACTGTCGCTTTCATTTTGAGGCATTTCTGCAGTCATTTTGAGCATGTTTTCATTTCTTTGGCAACAGAAAAGGGTCCCAAGCACTGAGAGCAGATGTGGAGGAGACTATGTATTCTAGATACTCATATTTATGTATCATGTGAGAGAAATGGTGGTCAGTGGAACACTTAAAATTAAAATTTCGGTGTGCTGTATCTGTGTCCTTGAAGGAAGAAGGAGCTGCTCTCTTGCTTCAGTTCAGAGGTGGTGGGATCGGGACCATCCACCCAAACTGGTCAGACATCAGCAAGGACATTTTCATCACCTTGTTTGCAGAGCTCCGTCTCAGCACCCAACAGCATCATGAGTATTTTGGTAAGTGAGTGCGGAGCAAATGGACAAGCGTCTCTCAGTCAGTGGCCCTGAACCTGCGAGACAAGACACAAACTACAGCGAAACTGGGTGTTGGACTGAGGTGAGCTTCAAATCAATTCCATCATGAATCACACATCGCATTTATTTTCAGACTTTTTAAAAGTCACACAGGAGAAACAGGCTGCAGAAACCCTCCCGTATATTCCTGCTGAGTGTATATTGGTGTCAGTGTTTTCCCAATGTACGCATGTAACACACGCTCTTAATTAAAACATGAAAACTGCCACAGCACACAGTAAGCTACTAATAAAGGGAGATGCAGGAGAAGTGCTGAGAGAGGTTGCTGCTCTCCACCCACTGAGGAGCCTCTATTGAGGTCAACATGTGTGTGAGTGACTCATTGGGGTCAGGTGGTGGGCCCAGGTCGAGGTGGAGGTCCGGTGTAGGTTTGACAAACCACGGGGGTGTGGATGGGACGCGGCGGACCGGCCACTGTCTGCACAGTATTTAGGGCTGCCTCTCAAAATGATGTCACATATCAATGTAAGCTGCAGATTTGGATCAACCCGCCAAGTGATGGCACTCAGTGATATCCACTTCTGGTTTGGGATCCGACAGTAATATGACCTCATGACATGATACCTTTCAATTTCCGGGCCGACTCTGATCCACCTGCCAAGCGGCTGGAAGTGACCTTTCTCCTGCTTTTCACAAAACCGTCCCTCAGTGTGTGGCATTTCGCCTGATAGAAATCAACTGCAAAAAGTCAGGATTATTCCTAGAATGTTATGTCATTGTTGTTGTCAAACTATGTGCAGGTGTGCTGCAATTGAAAAGGTGACTCGCTGTAAATCTTTTTGCCGACACCAGGAAGGTAGTCGCCCCGAATTGTGTTTGAATGCTTGATGGAACGCACATCAGAACGGTTTATGAAAATAATATGGATCACATTTCTTTCATTGTTTTGCTACTCGACTGGCAAAACCTCTCACCAAAGCTTAGGGGTGTTTCATTGCCAAAGATATACAGTGGTGGAGGGATATATGACATAAACAAGTAACATCTGACTTACGACCAGGATTGGTTCCGACCAATCGGTCTTAAGTGAGCTTGAACATAAGTCGCATGCCATTCAAAATAGCCGATGCAAGGGTTATAGCTACTACTGTAGTTCTAGATGGCTGTGTGAGAGAGAGATGCTGGGATACTGTCGTACATGCTGCGGTGCCAGACATTCAATAGAAAAAAAAAAAAAAAATCTCTTCGTAAGCACCGGTGGACGTAAGTCGAGCAGGTCGTACGTCGGATGTTACTTGTATATGACACACCACGTCTTGAAAACAATGTACACCAACCAAAACCAGGACTACAAAGAGGTGATCAGATTTTATTGTGGATTTTGTGAACTTGTTCCATCCCTACAGTCAGTATTACAATTCCTGAAAGCCATTGTTCTTTTTACACCTGTTGAAGCTGACCACTGCCTCAGGTGCATTCACAAGGGAGACTTCAGGAGAATGTCTGATGGTGGAGTTTATGCAGGCTCAGATGAATCACAGCACACCGTGTGTTCCTCCTAGAGCCTCTCGTTCTGCGACTGCTCACATGGGTGACGACCCTGTTGACATCTTTGCTGACGCGACCTCCACCCTCAAGCTCTATTTGATGAGACCCAACACAGGACAGAACCTCATTTGAGAAGAAGAAGATTTTCAGAGGCAGAATGTCAAGAGCCATGGAGGTTAGAGAGAATGCTGTTGGCATTTTGACATCACACCTAAGGTTTTTCTAACGCTGATGGAAAAACGTGGACACGCAGGTGATGTGCGAGCAGCCTCCACAGGTTTCTCATCGCCCCTGGTGACCATGTTCATTTGGCAGTGATGTTGAGGTGGTCGGCTCCAGTGAAGAACAGAACATCAAGAGAGGCCTGTGAGATCAGAGAGGGTTCATCAATATTCTTCTCCCATGGAGTGTCTGTACCTTGTGTTTTCTTGTGGCTTGTTCGGGTGAACTTTGATCTGCTCGTGTGAGAACAACGCCCACTGTAGCCATGGTGATAAGAGGAAATCGAGTGGTTTCTACCCCTGATTTAACATAAGATGCATTTTAGTCATGGCCTTAAATGAGTGAAACTAAGGACTTTGTATTTTCATTTAATGCAGCTCCACCACCTGTTATAACCAGTCTCTGCATCTATAGTCCACTCAGACATCACACTGTATTTCAGAGAATCAGACACAGTATAAGCATTAAATCTGTCTGACAGATACTGGAAAACCAAGGTAGCTGTACATTAACTGATGCTGACCTAATACTGACAATAAATACTTTCATAATGCCTGTAATGTATCTCCCATCATTGTGACCCCAATAAAAACACACAACATCATCTGGTGAAATGGCAAAAAAATAGCTGTTTCCTGCACATTCACCTCGTGTTTCAAGGTTCAGACAGATTGACAAAACGTGTGCGTGACAGCTTAGTTACCCTGAAAGGCCAGCGCTTGTCCTCTCCTTTACAATATGGGAGAATCATAAATGCTGGGTTTGAACCTCCACAATGAGCCTCTCTACATCCGTGCCCAACTGTTAAATGGCCACAAAGACCTGCTGACTCTATATTGGGACGTGAGTTTATGTATTTGTGCTCAGACAGAGAAGCCTTGAGAAGACATGCTGCTTGTTTATAATGGCTGCATATTTGCAAAGCAGATGCCTTCATACCTTCCAAGGAACCAGGCAGGAAGCTGTGCATAGCTGTGACCCTTCATTTATGTGATACTCAGGTGCACAATGACAGAAGCATATCTGGAGCAACCTGCGACCTGAGCAACGCTGTTACCCCGGATGTGGAGGGGTGTGTATATATACCTGGTGATATCAATTGCAAGTCAGTGAGACATGACATTGGGAAGGAAAACATTTTTACTCCGGCAACACATGTTTGGATGGCTGGAGTTCAGCTGTCTGTTGGGATTTTATTATATAGCATCTGCCCAACAATTGATAGAGAGTGAGCACCTGGCACGGACTGCCACATAGTGATGGGTCGATGAGGTTTCATGAAACAGTGTACTGATTTTCAGAGGCCACCAGATGGCACTGTCTCCTGTAAAATGTTTGGGCTTGTGCGACTAATTCAATGAAACCTCACATCATTTCAAAACCCAGAGCGCTATCTAGTGGCCTCTGAAAATTAGGACTCTGTTTCATCAACCCTGCAGTACTGTGTCATGATGCCTCATCTGCCCATCACTAGTGCCACAATGTGAATTTAAATTGTTGGTAATAGTGAACAACCCATCACTTTCCACAAGATTTTGACCCAAAAAGCGTAGTTTTTGTCTTTAAATTTATGCATCAAAGCAGCATTTTGTGTGTTAGTTTTAGTTGCATTTGTCATGTTGCCATTTGTAAGCATACAGAACAGTTCGCAAAAAACAATGTCCTCAGACTGAATAGTTTCACCATCTGCTTTGTCCTTGACAAGGACAGTTGCCATTAAACTCCCACTTCAAACGCTACAAAGTATCATTCGCAGAAGCTACTAAAGGATTTGAGACATTGAAGTCGAATATTAAAGCCATAGAAACTCTGATGTGGAGGAGAAATCGGTGGCTGTCGCGGGCTCTACAGGAAGTTCATTACTGTCCCATCCGCCTCATAACAGATCAATAGCTGTCTGCCGGCACTTTCTCTGGTCGGCGTGCGAGTGACAGACCCAGCTAGCGTGTTGGTGAGGGGGGGGACTGAATGAACAATAACCGTCACACGGTTATTAGTCCTCAGACAATTGGATGAAATACGGTTGTAGAAGACTTTTTTTTTTCAGAACTTTCACATCTGTCCAGTGAATTAAAGCGGTGTGCGTGTTTCAAACGTGAAGGGGGAGAAAGGGTTTGAGTTTGAGCCTGCGGGTTTTGTCGATGCTTTGTCCTTCATCACTCCCACCAAGGTGGACTAGTTTGGACTGTGGCATGTTCTCTGCTTCTGCCCGTGAATGAGCTTTATTTCTCCAGCGTTTCAAATCCCTCCAAATATTTGCATTCTGCATAAGATCAGGCTCTTTTATCACGACCTTCCTGGTGGTTAACTTGACTGAGAACATCAATAACATTGACCGAAACAGCTTGCTGGCTGTGGAGAGACAAGCTCTCCAGCGGTATTACACATGTCTGGTAACCACAGAGGGTTCATTTTAGCAATTTATATTTCAGAATCCATTTAGTCAGTGAAGTCCACTAGTGGGAGCAATATTGACATGCAGGCAATGATTTGCTTTTTCCTTCGGATTATTGACCTCCTTTCCGAAGACACCAACACAACTTTCACAGCTCCCACCACCAGCAACATGCAAATGGTCATCACTTGCTGCAAAGAAATATATATTTTTCAAATGATAAAAACATAATTTCATGCGTATGAAGACCTTCCCAGGCACTGCTTAAAATATAAGTTATCCCATTTGTGTGTAGAAAATACGGTTTAAATGTGTTGAATTAATCAAACTGATGCGTCTCATCATTTTTGACCACAGACAACCAATATATATATATATACAGTGATAATACTTTTTATTATTATTGTGACATAATCACACTTAAACTCAGAGTAAATGACCCCAAATCATAATTCAGATTTCAATAAACTGCTTACTGAGAGGACAAATATTGTATGTAGTGACGAGTAGAAGGTTTCATGAAACAGTGTCCTGATTCTCTGAGGCCACCAGATGGCACTGTCTGCTGTACAATGTTTGGACTTGAACAACTAATTCAGTGAAACCTCACATCATTTCTAAACCAAGAGCGCCATCTAGTTTCACGGTGTCATCCACGCTGCATCACTGTTTCATGATACCTCAATTACCCATCACTAGTTCTAAGTGTTATCATTAATATCAATAGTAAAGGCTTGTTGGCTATACTTTTATAAACTTTTATAAAGTGTGTTAAACAAATTTTTTTTCTTTTTAATTCACTATTAATATTATGGGTTTGCATGAGTTTCTCCAGAATGGTGAATTTAAATGTTTAAAGTTATAGCAACAACAGCTTGGAGTGAACCATGAAAATTGTAGGATCATATTCATGGCTGTTTAGAACTGAAACCAGTGTTCATAATATGCCACGATCTTGAACCCTGCAAAGAAACATTCCAGTGTGAAAGCGAGGTTGGTCGACTGTTAAATACCTAATATTTCAATCTTGCAGGCCGTAATCTCAACATTTGACCTTGAGGTGATCTGGCAAACACTGGCGCGCTACACTTTTCAGCACCTTACATGCAGATAAGGCTAATGTGCCGGACACGCACTACAGTTTTGCTCATATTAAACTCATTTCCTGAATATTGTGAAATGACTTGAGGGTGAAAAAAAAAACTCATTGTGCCTAATGGTTTGGATAACCTTTAGCAGTCCGACGAACAGGCACCGCGGGGCACATAAACATGCATTTAGAGTGAGGAGGAGAAGATCACATTGTGACTCGGTATGAAGGCATTAATGGACGGTAATTTAGGAAAGTCACTTTTTCTGTGCAAAATTCACTCCCTGTAGACACAACGACTGCCCCGCACGTTAATGTTGGAGATGCTGCCGACCATAAAGAACGGGTCGATGAAAGCCGATGCCCAGTGAAGGTCAGTTTCACGTGTGAGATGATGTTGTGCGAGCGTGGGGCGAAGTAGCTTCAGCCTAAGCGGAGGGACTTTCATCATCTGAGAAACCTCCAGCTGGAAACCGAGGTTTAAAGAAGAGCCTTAATCTCTCCAGCACCTCTGAGTGAGACATGCCCAGAACACCTCACCAGGGAGCGTCCAGGAGCCAGCCTGAATACAGCCACCTCATTCGGCTTATCTAAAGGTGCTTCTACTCCACCCGCAGGATGAACTCCTCACTCCTCACTGTTTCTCTAATGGAGGGCCCATGGTTGTTTTCATCTTCCATGACCCTGTTCTTCACTTTCCTCCGAAAGCTATTCACCACTAACAGCGCAATGAAGAATCCCCAGTAAATCATTTGTTCTCCAGGATAGACAGTGACCTGATTACTGTATCAGTCTGCACCCTGCATCTCCACTTGTAGAAGTATCTCATTCACAATATAGACGGAGTATTACTACCTTTACATGCGTGTCCTGACATCTTATTTGTCTGAATGTTTTCACCATTGACAAAACTAATATGGAGTTCACAGAGAGACAGTTGAGAACAGGGGAAGTTCAAAATGCAGCTCCCATCTTCATCGGAGGCACAATTTCTAGCCGCCACACAACGGTTCAGCTTCTTCTCTGATTTTGAAGTGGAAGAGCTTGTTTACCAAATGCAGAGGCGGGCAGTTAAATTTCCTAAAGGGCCACATTAGAAACTGTGACTGTTGTGAGGGGCCATCACGCCAAAAGAAAGGCAGCAATAACTGCCAAATGTGAAAAGTTATGAGGACAAAATTGAACCATAAAAGGTTCAATGGAAGCAAGGATATAAAGAAGCGTAAATATGACATGAAGCCTATACAAAATCGTTTTATATGCATTTTATTTGAATAGAAATCATCATAACACTATGGACCAAACATCGAAGATGAAAATTTCAAAATATATTTAGAATTTTATTTCATTGAATTTTGAGGAAAATACTATAATGGCAAATGAAAAGAAGAAACAAAAATTTAGTCAGGAATTTGTTGTATTTACTGTTACTGGCTATGGGATTAAAAAAACATAAAATGACAAGTTATCAGTTGTGTAGTTTTTGTCTGACCTCATGAGGGCCGCAAAAACACAGGCATTGGGCTGCACTTTGCCCAGGTCTGACCTAACAGATGCGACCTCAAACACATTTACAGTTTTCACTTAGTGCAGCATTGCGCTGAAGTTGAATTCAGTTTTACATTTATTCAGCATTTTCATTCAACAGGACCAACTTTGTAGACAATATATGATCATTTCATGCTGCATTTATGACTGTTTAAGTTTTGGATGTCGCCATATAATGGCCCATTTGTGCTCGATGCTACCAAGAGATTCAGATACGGATCAAATGGAGCAGTACCACCGGCAACCATGGGGGCAGTGTTGCTGTTACTGCCTGATATGTAGCTCTGATGAGAGACAATAACAATATTCTTATTTGCTGTATGTTACACAGCCAAAAAATATATATATGAATAAAACTTGAGTGGCGTGAGGAGGAGTGGGAGGGGGTGCGGTGTGGGCTCGCCAGTGCATCATCATTCTCACAAGAACTTTTCTGATGATGAGAAAATGGCTGGCGCTTGGGGGTCCTTCTGTGCACTTATGAGGACATGGTCACACATGGTGTGGACCACGCAGCATGATCAGTGAGAGCTTAAGCTCGCATCCCTGTCTTCACCCTACCACCATCCTTTTCTTGACAAGCCTAATGTGTCAGCACGCAACACTGAAGCCTGACCTCAACTTCAGACTTGACACCTTCCACAGACAGGTCACTTTCCCTACGGCCCTGTTCTGACACGCCGAGTTCTGCAGCTTGACTTGATTCAGACCTGTTTGAACTGGAATCATCCCACAGGAGCAACAATCTCAGGATCGAATGAGCGTCTCGCAATGTTGGGCATCTGGTCAAATGTGGAGCGATGAGAGAGTTGTGATGAACGGTCGATGGGATTTTAACGCTCACAGACTCTTCCTCCCTTTTTATGTCGTACATCCAGCGAGGGTACAAGCATGTTTTGCCCCCCTTGGGGTTGGACCACTCATTTGGCTCGCCCCTTCTCAGCACATGCCAGCCCTCCTCCTGACAACATTCCTCTCACCCTTTGGCGCTGAAAACATTCCCAGCTGTTTGAGCAACAAGCTCTCATTTTCCAACCACATTAACTGAAGGTTCATTTTACAGACTGCGATGTTAGCGACGACTCTGTTACAAAATCAGCACCGTGGTTCAGGTATTATTGCTTGAACTTCAACCAAAACGTTCATCATCTTTGAAGGCAGCATAAACAGGAATATACAGCTCAAAAAACCTGGCACTGTTCCCAACTCCAGATGTAGGCAAACATTCCATCAGCTTGTGGCTTTTTCGCTTCATGTGACACATCAAGCAAATCCTTATTAACACTTTCCAAATGAAGCCAATGTCATTTTTTGCAGAGGAAGCCAGCGAGGCTAAGAGGTGGAAATCATCAGTGGAAGTTCACACTGGCTGTCATATCTTCAGGGTGTCGTTCCCCAGGGAGCAGAGGTGAGACACGGCGCGATTTCCCCTCCGCCCTTTGATGGCTTCAAAGGAGCTTTATCCTCTAAAATGTGAATTTCACTGCAGCATTGCTTTAGACTGCAGCCTCTCGCTGGTTTGCAGCTGAGAGAATTTTATTTCATGAAATTGGAAATAGTGCTCTTTAGTGGTTTGACATTTAGCAACAATTCACCTTGACTTGTTATTCATTTTTTGTTGTGTTTGATTGGTCTCATAATGATAGCGGAGATTACACGTTGAAGCGTAACTGCAAGTAATGTTTCAAATTGATGTAGTTTAACTTAGGTATCCATTGGGAAATAAAAGCAAATTGGAAGTTGTTGTTTTTGCCCTCATGTAAAAAAGAAAACCAAAAAAGAAAAGAGAAGTATATGACACAAAAGCAAGATATAAATGGATAAAAAGGATGAAAACGTTAAAAAGTGAAATAGCTATGGTTATCAAAAAATAGTATTAACGTTATTATTATGATAAATGTATCTTTAAGAAAAGGGAAATATATTTTGTAAATAAAAAAATTAAATGAAACACGATAAGAAAATTCAAATTCTATTTGACCAGGCAAAAACTTAAAATTAAAGGGGAATCGAACTGAATAAAAAAAAAAAAGTTCATGAGAAATGTCAAAATCACATCGTCCAAACAGAAACGGTACAGTTAGTCTCCAGTTTATACGTTCCTTGAGCCCCTCCACTTGCATAAACATATTGGAATCATACCGTTTTCTAGAGATTATAGATAGTAATTGTTGTATAATATTGACTCCATATTTCTCACAATATATGTAGAGTAAAATGACAAAATTATTCATTTCATTTCCTCCTTGACATGCTCATATATATATATTTAAAACATTTACATCATTTTGAAATAATACAATTTAAAAATATAAGATTACACTTCATTCAGAAAAATGCATTTGTTCTCATCATGCATGACAAAAAAAAAACATTTTAAAGGTTACAGTTTCATCCACTTATTTTTTTAAAAGGCAAAACTTTCCCAAGAAGTAGAAATTTTCACTGCGAAAACTGCGAAACACTTAAAAAACAACAACATTTTCTTAAATTCTTAAGTAAAGAAATGACTCTCTCTTTCTCATCGGAGTGCCTCCCAAAACGCTTGTGCACATGCTAAAGTGGAATTTGGAAAACAGCACTTCAGTGTAGTGTATTTGAAAGGAGGAAGTCGTGACATCAAAATAAATCTCCAAAGCGTCTGCATAGCTGGCGTATGGAGCATTAGCGAGATTGAAGCGCTGCTGAGCATGCTCAGTTGCCACGTGTCTACGCGCCTGACACTAATGCAAATGGCCACCTCAAGGGCAGCATACAGTAGGAGGGCGGGAAAATGTCATGACTGATGAAAGGCCTGTGCATGAACACACACTTGCACCGCTGATGCCACCCAGCAGCCGATTGTCAAAATGAATTACCGCCATCCCACGTGAGGTGGAAGCGGCTGGCACAGAAGTGGAAGGCCGCTCCTCCCTGCACTCGACTCCTCCTCTCCTCACCTCGCTTCCCCGCAGAGTGCACGTTTAATCACCGCGCCTCCGCTGCACTTCAGAAAATTACACTTCGAAGATGTTTGAAACTGGCTTCCATCCTCCGTGTTCCGAGTGTCGACTTCCTCTTGAACGCCCCGCTTTATGTGCCTCAATCTCAGTTTTGTCCTCCATAATCCATTTCTGCATGGAAAACAACATTGGGAGCCGGAGTCCGGGCGCACTCACTCGGATCATTTTATAGCCACGAAGAAGAAAATGACCCATAAAGTCTGTCGTCTTTCACTCAGTCATGATCTTCCTCTTATCTGAGACCTTCTGTTGCCTCCGCTTCTCTTCTTCCCTCACATCTGGCACCACCAACTCCCACTCGTGTAGTTTCTCCCTCACAGTTCCGCATGCTCTCACTTCTCTCTATTAGCTGAAGCTGCGTCACTAGAGGTGGTTGGCAGCAAAAGAATCATCACAGGAGACCAAGAATGATGAAGTGCGACTGGTAATTTAAGATGGTTTAAAGCTGCATTAAGGTGAGATTTTAACCTTTTTTTCCCCTGAATTTTAGCAATATATTGAGTTGCTCTGTTTGGTGGTGTGGTGTTCAAGTTGGCCAAAAAAAATTATATATATATAAAAAAATTATATATATATATATATATATATATATATATATATATATATATATATATATATATATATATATATATCGAGAAGTGATTTGTGGGTTAGCAGATCGGTCGGCGCACGTTGTGTCATGTTTTTTCTGGCTTTTTTGGGGGGCATTCGAGTTCTGGATTTTCGTTCTAACTCTGAAGCAAAAAAATCTCAAATTTTTGTTCAAAGTCCGGGACGTTCGAAAACGGAGGTAGCACTGTGTGTATATATATATATATATATATATATATATATATATAGACACACACACTTAAAGGTGGGGTTCGAGGTTTTTTTTTTCTTTTCTAATCTTAAATTGCCATTCACATATGCTTGCAACCAATTATTAAATGCACCCAAAAAAAAAATCAATTTATTAAATGAGACCAAATAAATAAATCAAAATGATCAAAAGGACCAGCAGAACAATTGGCAAGTGAGATGTTACTCAAACCCAACTGACTGCAGGTGTGGCTATTTGGATGTGTGCAAGTGAGTGACCGTGTCTATCTCTGCCTTGTACGGTGGCTGTGAAGCGCAAAACACATTTACAAACTTTTGAATCATTTAAAAACTCTTGTAACAAATTCACAAACAGTGAAACACATTTACAACATTCCAAAGAAATGTACATACTTCTTGAGCAAACTGTTTGCTTCCTGAGTTTGTAAGTGTATTTTCATTGTTTGTAAATGTGTTTTCACAGTTGGTAACTTTGTTTTGAGAGTTTGTAAAAGTGTTTTCAGTGTTTGTAAATGTGTTTCCAAAGGAACCAAATTACAGATGTGAAATGGTTGCTGGAATGTTCCACTTGTACCAATTGCCGGGAATTGCCATTGGGAGTCGACTAAATGCAGAGAGATGTTGTGTCTGTATCATAAAAATTTACAAACTCTCAAAAAAAATTTACCAACTTGTAAATACACTTACTAACTCAGGAAAAAAATAGTTTGTAAAGAAGCATGTCAATTTGTTTGAAATGTTGTAAACGTGTTTCGCTATTTTTTAATTGGTCTAAGTTTGTAAATTTGTTTCAGGACTTTATGATTGTGATGTGCACTTCTCAGCCACCGTAGCCCTGCAATGGAGTGCTGACTTCAAAAACAAAAGGCTGCAGCAACCTGTGAAGCTCAAGTACCTGTGGTCCCAGTGCACTGAATAGAAGCAGCGGGACAAGAATAAACAGATCAAACTGTCATGGTTTGGCTAATTTTCAAAACAACAAAAGAAAGAAAAATGCAAGAAAATACATTTTATATGAATTATTCATGGCAAAATAAAATAAAGATAAACATGATGTCACTGCAGTGGACATATTTTCTTGTGTGAATAGTGGATTAATCCAGTGAAATCATGTGACAGAAACAGTGCAGCATCATCTCAGAGTAGCCAGAGTTACCAAAATAATCTGTAACTAGAGCACAATCGAGAGCGTCTGTCCCATAAAGTCCCTCAGTCCAGGAGTCAAACAACACTCTCCACAGTCAGACTGAGTCTCTCAGCATGACCTCCCAGCTCCTCACCACCAGCACAAAAAGGCCGTCTCACTGGACTCCGGATCAGTTCAAGGCTGTCGGAGCAAAGCACCTTTCTTTCCAAAAACAATTTATTTCATAAGAAACTCACCGTTCTGCTTTCACTAGTGACAACCGAGAGTTAGATTGAATCACACGTCCTCATTAGCTCGCTGTCAAACAAACAGACGGAATGGGCTGGAAACCTAAATCCTATTTTTTTCTTGGCAGTAGATGATGAGGGGAGAACTGCATGTACTGCACAGAGGCATGCGGACAGAAATGTTCTCAAGTAAGGAGAAGTGGAGGAGGAATTAAACACGCCCGCAGACTCTGGCACACAACTGCGCCGCACCACAAGCCATTCCCCTGAGACACAACACACCGGTGAGCTTCAGCCGACCATGGCTCTCACACTGAGCTCCACTAGTTGCTGTATTTTAAACATTTTTTCGACTTGTATTTCGTAGGAAAGTTGTTTGCCAAAGTTTCCTCTTTTCGTCCTAAGAATTCGCAGTTCACTTCTTCACTTTTTCATTTCCTCTCACAGATTTGTAATTTTGAGCTCATGTTTCGGTTTTTAACTTGTGTTATCGATTTCATTTTTGCTCACATGTTGATCCTGTCCATGAAAAGTCTGTCTGCATTTTGTTGCAGGCTCCAAGCAACATACGCTGGTCTGATCATTTGTTTTACATTTCAGTTTGTGACAATTTCAGTCATAGAACTTTAAACTAAAAACAAACGCAAACACAAAATAAAGTTGTTTGACTTTTTTAAAGTTAAAGTACTATATAAATACCGTAAAATCCGGACTACAGAGCACACCGGAATATTAGACCCACCCACAAAATTTAAGAAGGAAAATAGATCTTGTTCATACATATGCCACGTCAGTCTATAAGCCGCAGGTGCAGTGGTGCAGTCTGCACCGTAGAAAAGTCAGTGGTGCACTGGCTTAAAAATGCACGAGGATCACTTCCAAACGGGGTCCAGCATTGAGACTGACTCATGAAACTAACTCGCCCATGTTCCGCACTCAAGTTCTAATTTCTCAAAATGTGCTCTTTTTGTTCCGTGTGTCCTAAGTTCCGACACCACAGCTGATCTCAGCTGCTGCTACTTGTCTCCGGTCCTCCACCAGGAGATCCACTCTGTGGGCGGAGCTGTGGACAAACGAGTGGAGCATTTTGACCTCCTTAAAGTCAATAAAACGCCTGTGGTTTCATTGGTTTGATGTGATGACACTCAATATTTTGGCAGCATTTGACTCTTTAGCCTGTAAAAATCCAGATATTAGTGTCTTTGTAAAAGCTGCAGGGTTCAGACTGGAAGGAAGAAAGTAACAAAATACATAAAGTTTGCTGAATATTTCCAGATGTGTGCCAGTAGCTGTGAAGCTCAAAGGGACGAAGAGGGCTGAAGACAGGAAGACCAAAACACTAGTCAAACATAACTGATCAGGGTCTTTCTTGCCCTGGACCCCTCAGAGGTCACAACAACTCTTACAACATCCGCGGGGAATAAAGGAGGAATCCACAGGAATTATTTTTTTCCCATAAGTATATTTGATATAATAATTGGAGAGGGTTTGCAAAAAGGAGTATTAATAATAAGTCTCACTGCTACTGTACAATGGGAAACTATGGGTCTTCCAAGTTGCAACAAAGTCAAGAAATCCATCACAATTTTTTCCTCCAGTAACAGACTGAGCTGCATGTAAACACTCCAAATTGCATACTGCAGTAAATGTACAATCTGAGGCATGCAGGTTGTTTTTTACAGGGTATCCTTTGAAAGACATGACCCCTTGTGTGATGCCTTTATGGAAACAGTATGGTAGCCTTTTGAAATAAAGCAGTTCACTTGTTTATTTGTGAGATTTCAAAGCAAATTTTGACTCTAGATACTGAATCTGATTTAAACCTCGACTTCAACCTTTCCCAAAGACGCTAAATGTCAATCCAAAATGTGGAAACTAACTTTTGTTATTGGCCCTTTAAAGAAAAAAAAAGGCCACCTTCATTGTGTTGACTTTTGCTTACTAATGTGTTTTCCAGAAATAAAACAGCCAGAGCCTTTCCACTAATTGCAGATGCAAATTACTTCTTTCTCGTGGGAGCGTGGGGTCAGCACTTCAGCAGAAATGTCAGTCATGTCGAGGCTGAGTCGACACTGCGATGAAGACTTTACTGATTTGCACATCATTCACACACGCAGTCATGTTGGGGTCGGTTTTCAGAAGCCGGACAAGCGCTTACTCACACGCTGAGGCTGTGTGAAGACAAAGATGTGACAATGTTATTTGGAGGCAAACAGAGAAGCTGCACTTTGGATAGTTTCCGGCAGGATTGAGAAATTCAATTTCCCAAGAGGTCAGAGAATTGAAGTGCTGTGAGCTGCAGTCCAAAACATACCATGATGTTGTTTCAGGTATTTGTAGACAAAAAAATGGAAGAGAAACTTCACCATCATAGAAACATTTGCCGTAACGGATATACAGTTGTCAGTGAGTGTGATAATGCATTACCTGGAGTGGAGTTGCTGCATCTCCTGCAGAGAGCAGTCGACAAGTGATGTTTCCCGATGCACCAGTGCATGATACTTCATTTACAAGTCAAAATACGAGATGACTGCGCAGGCTTCTTGTTTCTTCTTTGTAAGTTGTAACACTCATTTGTCATTCAGTACATTTAAATTTCAACTACATTATCTTCCAAATGATTTCAACTCATTTTGGATCTCAGTCATGTGTTTGATACGAACCCCTCTCTGTATTCTTCCATGGGGATATGAACTCATATTCATGTTCTAAATTCATGCTTTGGAAAAGGCAGGCTAGTGCCCTAAAATGAGCAGGTTAGGCTTTTTTAATAGTTTCCACTAGTGCTGGGTAGATGAGGCATCATGAAACAGTAGTGCAGGGTTGATGAAACAGTGTCCTAATTTTCAGAGGCCGCTAGATGGCGCTCTTGGTTTATAAATGATGTACCTCACATCATTGACTTAGTTGTTCAAGTTCAAACATTTTACAGCAGACAGAAACTCATGACACTGTTTCATAAAACCTCTTCAACCATTGCTAGTGTTCACTGTCCCACACAGACCTCACAGGTCAGATATATATTGGTAAGACATACTGTACTTTCTCTTTCAGTTTCACAGGATCGGTGAGTTTGTTTCAAAGTTTGTTGTGAAATCACAAAACCCCAGTCGGAGCAAGACACGGATCGTAAATGGCGACAGCGACGCACCGGATGATTGGAAACACACAAATGCACAGTCCAGATAATTGAGCAATTGCTTCTGTGAGTGGGAATCGTCGGATGAACAATAGTTCAATGAATAAATGGCTGCATCCAATTATCATCCAAGAGCCCACGGGGAGAAAGACATTGTTCCAAAAAGCGAGCATAGGCGATATACCACCACACAGGATTTATTCTCATGAATCGGTCATGCATGTTGGGACTGGCTGATGATGAGAATATGCACTTTGACTGTATAGAGAGAGACAGAATAGGGTAGGATTTTGTAGGAAAAACAATGTGTTGGGTTGGAGGGAGTTGCCTAGATGTAGTCGCATCCCATCGCCCTTTACTGAACCTCAAACATTCTGCCCTCTCTTTTATAAGAGGCTAAAAGAATGATGCTGCCTCACCTGGCAAGGACCGCTCTAATTCTTATTCTGCCAAATTTTTCTGAAAGAAAATAGGCATTTCAGCGTTGTCGCAATTTATTCAATTCCTCTTCTCGTTGATGACATGCCAGACAGCGCTGACAGTTTACACTGGTGCTGTACATATTGAGGTAATTGTGTGCTATGCAGCAAAAAGCCTGTTGAAGGATAAAGTCCTGGTCCCCCCTGGCGTGACAAGTGCCTTGCAAGCGTTGCAAATTTGGCGAGAAATCCCGACATTTTGTGTAATGACCAGTAGGCGACTTGTTAGCCACCAGAGTCCGATATTGTTTTGCTTCCTGCAGCAGTTTGGTGAGGTCATCAGTGTTCGTAAATTCCTTATACAAGCCTATATTCCAGAACCATTTGTGAACCCACCATTTGGTGCAAATCCAATAAAGCTAAAGTCCTGCTTGCCCGACTTAATCTCCATCCCCACTCAGTTTTTACAGACAGCGAGTAATAACTGAAGTTTTTCAAAACCTCGTAAATCAACGCTTCATCTGCTACAGAATATTCAGCAGCTACGTCTGAGCAATTCCGGTGAGGGGTTTTAAAAGCTGCGAGTCTTACACCTTTCGGCACACAGGTGCATCTGAAGCATCCAGCGCTGATCCTGGGGGAAATGAGTCTCTGGATTAAGGCCCATCTGCCACGTCTCATTAAAGAGAAGGTGGGCGCTCTCTGGCTGCAAAAGAAGGGCTGCAGGTCTGAAGAGTCTGCGGAGAATGTACAACTCACTTCAACTATTGTGGAATTCATTTCGCTGGAAGATCATTGAAGCTCAATTGCAGCGTCGTATGCCGATCAGATTCATCTAGAGTGATACATGTTTCGTCCAAGACAGATGTTCTCGGGGAAGTTTAATGCGCTCATCTCTGGTGAGGTCAGACCAAGCGAAACTTTGAAGTGTTTGCCCACCAAAGCATGATGTTTTAAACACACATTTTACCGTTCAAAGTGATGGAAATTGCACCTTAAAAATCAAACTGGCTGTAAGCAGAGTTTGTCCATTTCAAAGTCGCTGTTTTAGCTTTGAGCAATTCCACTCTGCTCTTCTGTTACCAGGACATTGTGCATTAGGCTCCTGAAGAGAAGCCAATCGGCGTTTTATGTTGATTTTTGACAAGTTTGGCGTGAGAGAAGAAGATGGGATTCACAACCCGCCTGCCAATTTCCACTGGAAACAAATTCCACTCCCAAATGGTTTTTGGTAAACACAGAACAAAGATGGACTGTTAACAAAGCTTGTTCGCATCTGTCTGGTGCAAAGACAAAATCATTTTGTGCACTGGTATCAGCTTTGGTATTGAACAAAATACTATAAGCAGAACACATTTTCTAAGCAACAAAGCTCTCTGAGGTTCAAAACATTCCAGTGACACATGTGGTGCTGACAACTTTGCATTAGAGCACTTGCAGTTTGCTTCCTGGTTTGAAATTGAACCTCCTTTACCCAACCTTATTTCACGTCAGTCTCGAAAAATGCTACTGTAAGTTTAATATTTGTCCAATATCACAAACCTGCTATATACAACACTGTCAGTGGTGGTAGACTCTCTGCTCTATTATCATTGGCAATCATGATGAGGCTTCATGAAACCGTATTATAAATTTCAGCGCTCAGTAGGTGGCGCTCTAGGTTTAGAAATAAATAGAATTTTAATTTAAGAATTGATTCAATACCAAAGATTATACAGCAGCGAGTGCCTCTAGTGGCCAATGAATATGTGGACACAGTGGCAGTGAAACCCCACATCACTTTTAAAGCAAGAGCGCCACCTGCTGAGCTTCTTGAGGCCTCATGACTTGCATAAAACAGACTCATAACAACAAATGACTCCTCTAAAGACTTCCTCACGCACTTTAATAGAATCTGCCAAACCATACTCAAACTGAAGACACCTTCAGACAAAGAGACAAAGTGGGACCTGGTGTTTTTGCTTTTGGGTGATCCCATTAATTCAGTTTGGTACATGACCTGGATCCTGTCTGCTTAGCCAACCTTCATTGTAGAAACCTGGAATTAGCTGCTGAGAATTAGGAGGTGTGCAGCTTTATTCCCGCGTGAGGTCGTGTGCACTGAATCTTTAATCAACAAATCCTGCTCAGACTAATAAAATATGAGTTCAGTTTTTACTGAAACGAAACAAAACCAGGGGTGTACAACCTTTTTTTTTTTTTTTTTTTAAAAAAAAAGGGCCATATGTGGTGCTATGAAAATAAATGCTCTGAAAATGCGTGGGGTGCAACCCTGGAACCTGACGTTCTTTAAAGTTTAAAGCTCAGCTATGCTTCTGGTGAGGGACAACGTTTATAATTCTGTGAAAATATTATATTCATAAATGCAACTCCAGGATCCCTCAAACCTATATTGCTGCCCAATGCTTATTTTATCCATTTATTTTGATACCTTTTCCGCATTTGTTGTTGGTGGGCAAGACTTCAAATGAGGTGCTATTTCGGAATGCCACCAAAATGAAATCGTCTGTTGCAGTGGTGTCTAGTCACAAACCATACACAAATTATGCATCCTAGAGTGACACCTGTTGCAATGCAACGATTCAGCAGCATCACACTTGCTAGTCCCTGGACTATCTAGAGAACCTTCTTCAACTGGCCATGGGCTATCAACATATCAGCTCATTAAACTATAAACAGAGCATTTTATTTATGGTGGCGATGATGATCATGAATGGATACAAGGCATAACAAGGTAGTCTACAAAACTTTCCAAAAACAGTGGTACCTCGGTTTTCGAATGCCCAGGACTTTGAACAAATCGGAGTTCGAACATAAATTTTGAGATTTTTTTGCTTTGGATTTCGAACAAAAATCCAGAACTTGAACGCCCTTGAACAAAGCTGGAAAAACATAACATGCGCGGACCGATCAGCTGACCCACAATGCGCTTTGTTATTGTGTATAATGCAGCCTCTGGATGCAGACGTGTCCCGTTAGCTACATTTACTGACTGTTTTTTCTTCATATTGAGGTGTAAAACCTTTCCTGTCTCCGCACTGGACCGTGGTAGAGTGTCACAGGGGAGGTGCTCGCTCTCCACACCTCCGAGGCTGGAGCGCTCACTCCAGGGTTTGATGTCCTGTTGTGGGCTGGAGCTGGGACGGGGATGAGGCGAGTCTGGGACAGAGCGTTACTTGGTTTATGACTTTGTCCCAGCCAAACTGCACAGAAGCGCACATTCAGAGCTGGACACGCACCGGGCACCTCTTCACTTCTGGAGAGACGTCACTCACATGCAGCGGCCACACACATAGAGGAACAGCGCACCTGCAGCAGACACTCTACATTCACTCCTACAAAAGACTATTTTAAGGCTTGGAATGCATTATTTCTTTTTCCATTCATTGTAGTGGGAAAAATCGATTCAGATTTCGAACAAATCACGGCCATCTGGAACAGATTGGCGGTCGAGAACCGAGGTACCACTGTACGGCCACCCGCAGAGTGACAGATTTCGAGTCACGTTGAGACGTACTTCCTTGGTCCAACGACTCTTACTGGAGCCCCATTGATGCTGATATTCATCAAACCATGTGCATTGGTCAACAACAGTACAGTGTGCAAGAGATGCACTGTCCCTTGTACGCCTTGAAATTCGGGCATCCTGGCAATTCATGCCAGTTCTCGGGCTTGCACGGTGCTGCAACAGTGTGGAGGCAGGACCTGTCATAATGTCACAAATTTATTTTTCATCAATCAATATTTACGCATTAACGCATTATCGCTCATTTTTCAGATGGTAAGAGGAACTACACCCTTCCAAGTGGGTATACTGTGTACACCTGAGTATCACATCGACTACACCACTGGTCTGTTCAGAGTTTTTAAACACTGTTGATGAGGTGTGGCAGAGAACAGTTGTTTGTGAAACTAAAAGTGAAGGCTACTGACCAAAAACTGTTTGAGTCTGGGATGTTTTTCTCATCCTTTGTTTGATTGAAAAGTTTCTGAACTGAAGTCCATTAGAATATCGGTTCCACCAATCGACCACGCAAGAACAGTCTAGCAGTGTTATTTAACATTCACGTGCTTAAGTTCATGGAGTTGTGTTCAACCACTTGCATTGCCAAAAGCAAATGCAGAGGACATTGACCGTGGGTCTACTCTCGACATTTTCAGAAAGTTTGGCCTTGTCAGAAATACCTGGATAAATGCGGACGACTGAACAATCTCCTCGGTGTGGCTAGTTATTCTTCACTGCTCACCTGTTCATGCTGTTAGCATCTGAAAATATCCGCCATCACAGCAGCCCACCAGCCATCCTTACGCTGGGAACAGTCAGAAGAGGAGACACACATTTGTGCTAAGTTTTTCTGCTGACTCTGACATTATGATGCAGGAGCAGTTCTCCAACAGCTTTCATTCTCACACTCATAAATAAACGAAGAGGCTCTTCACGTCAAGTGTTGCTTTGGTGCTCAGTGCTTGAATGAAATCATCATCCGTTGCTGTTGATAAACTGTGTCAGAGATGGAAAAACAGACTGTTGGTTTTGTCTGTCTTTGTGCAACTACTTGATGAATGTGTTAATTTTGTGGGAATTTCTGGCAAAACATGATTTAATTATAAAAACACATTGCTCAAGTTGAGCAAATTTATTTTTCTCCATCAAACATAGACAGAAATTGAAGAAAATAATTCACCCTTTATTAATAAGCATCCTTTTCCATAGGTAATGTAAATGGTGCGATTCTGTCTTTTTCTATGAGCCAGCAGCGCATGACTTGTCGTACATCATCACTATTTAGTCATTTAGGATGTCCATCCTTCTCAATTCAGCTCAGGAAATCATAATGTGCAAATGATGTGTGAAGGCGTGTTTCCCTTAAATGTTTAAAAAGTTTCATTTATTACATAAAAAGCCCCAAAACCGCCACGTATAGCTTAATTTCCAGCATGATAATGTGTCTCTGATGGATACTTAGAAGTCTGTTCACTGCTTCATGCATCAGAGCGGACTGACGTCTCTTGTTTTGATTCATTGTGATTTTTTTTTTTTTTTTTTATGACATGTTTCTTTTTTTCTGTCTTTTTTTTTTTTTTTATATCACACAACCCCTTTGGTGTAGGCAGTCGTGGGCAAGGGTGTTCCTCTGACTATATTCATGCGCCCATCAAGAGATCAAAAAGAAACAAAATCAAAATGGCAGTCAAAAAATGTTTATTTATTTATTTTTTAAAATAAAATTACACATGACCAGTACAACTAAAAGCTCTTTGTTTAATGCTTTGATTGTGTATTTTGGAAAAAAACCCAAATCATATTTCCATATTATGTCAACAGCCCTTTCATGATTTATACATAGATACTATTCATGTAAAAAGAAAAATTGTATAAAATCAAGCTATAAATTAAGCTTAAAACACACTGGCATAATTTGACTTATCGATACTTTTTTTCTTTTCCCAGTTTGTCCGTGTAAGTTGAGTGAGGCAATAGCGCGATTAAGCCACAGAGTCCGATTGTGTCATATTCTTCCTGTTTACATGCAGCGCAGAGAAAACTGTGATAACTGTGTAATGCACCTCCGTGATGAGGACTGGCCGCTTCTGCTGTCAGTCAGAAGTAAGAACAGGCAAAGCTGACGGGTAGCGAGGAGCCGTGTCACACTGTTATATTGTACGCAGCATGCTGATTGATCATCTAGTTTAACTGAAGAGTCAGAATCAGCGACAGTTGACCGCCGTTACCATCATTGTCAACATGCTTATTCAGCAGGTTTTGGGAATAAACTCAATCTCAAATATTCAGGAGATCGTGTTGTCTTTGTATTACAAGAATGATGGATGTCGGTTAACTAAAGCACATAGTTGCGCTTTTGATCGCCGTTGTGAGCCTCGACTAAGTTAGCAACCAATGCTAACGGTTGCTAAACAGTGTTATCTCCTTAAATCAGTGCTTCTCAATTATTTTCTGTTGCGCCCCCCCAGGAAGAAGTACGCTGCCTCTATAAATAGTATCATTTGTCAATAAAATTATCATCAGTACAACTCTGCATAACATTCTATCCTTGTTAACATAAAAAAAAAAGAAAAAAGAAAGGAATATAATTCAACTTCCAATAAAGAATAACTTCATAAAATTCATTTTTTTGTCGATAAAAGAAAAGACTTAAAGTGCATCAATTCGCCTGAAAAAAAAAACCAGCAAAACAAAACATGAGTGGATGTGCAATTGCACTTTATTCTAGTACGGCAAAAAGGTACTTTCCGAGGTCTCCTGCGCCCCCCCGGGCCAGCCCCACTATTTGAGAAGGACTGCCTAAAACCAACAAATCACGCCCTCTAATCTTCTCGTGTGAACAAAAGATCAAAATGCCCTGCCTGAATGCAGCTGAGGAAAAACCTACAGTTTCCAGAACATAGCAGATATCAGGTTTGTCATGTGTTCACTGCAGGCATCGGCTAAAACCAAGGAACACTTATACTGCATCAGGTTACACACAAGTTTGACTGTATACAGGGTTATTAGACGTCATTCGACCCTGATTTATTTAAGTGTTTACTTCTGCAGCGTAGATGAAGCTCGCGCAGCCGCATATCACCCAGTCCGGTCATAGTCCAGCGACTTGGCTACATGCTGAGCTGAGTGTCAAATACTTTGTACATGAGTTTGTGCTGTATATTGTGACTGATAATATATAAATATATATTGTAATTGTAATGTATAACATTTGCAGATTGGTACATACAGTATATTGTACATTTGCTGGGGGAAGAAGGGCCCATGAGGGGTGGGGTGCAGTCGCAGTGAAAGTCCAGGGAACAGCTGTGAAACTAATTCCATTTAAACTCAATGAAATGCCGCCTTTAGCAGCCAAGAAGCCAAAAGTAAAAGGAGGTTTATACAAATGTCGTGTTTGCAATCATTTGACGTTGACAGAAGTTGACACCAAAATGATCCTGAACAAGATTGTGTGTATTCTCTTATTGCTATTGTTTAAAAACATTACCGAACAGTCAGTGTTGGGGTACATTAACTGACAGACTGTGAGCACCTCCCAAGTGGTTCAGCAGACAGAAACGGAGGTGAGGCAGGGAAACTCAGCTAAACCTCTCTCTCTCATCACCAGAGTGATACCAACAGAAACTATTCTAACATTCTATTTGATGATCACAAACAAGGTCTGGCTTTCTTATACAATCTGCTGCTCAGTATAGTTGCGGCTCTCCTTGATTCGGAGAAGTTGGTCCGCCTCCAGATAATGCAAACAGCTCCAGTTAGGCTCTTAAGTCATTTATGGAAACATTACTGTTATTGCACCCACTGGTGCTGTTCATCCACTGATGGCTGTTCTAAAATATTTAGTGCAGTCCATGTATTAAGCGGGTCAGTATCCCCTTTTGGCCTTTTAAAATATTCTCTTCCAGTGATTGATGTTTTTATTAACTTCATTGCTGCCACTCTGCAGTGTAGATTGAATGAAATGGGCCTGTTGATGTTTTCACCTCTGAGGTCAACATACATATAGCTTTTCCATTGATTCTGAACACAAGCTCGATTCACAAGACTCCACAAAATAGCAGGTACAATTCCCATTCATGGTGATAACTGAAGAAAAAGAACCATCATAATACAGGGGTTGGATGGAAGTTTAAAGTTTAGTTTGGAAGTTTAACAAAGTGCAGAAGAATAATTTGTGAAAAACATTCACATTAATAATCCAGTAAAAGACTGAACAAATAGAGACTAGAATTACATGTCGGTTAAGTAGATATTTTTACTACAATTGGCTCTAACTTGCTCACTACTTTTTTTTTTGGGTCGTTTTATGTAAATACATGGAGAAAAAGCCAAGAAAAAGCCGTAGAAAAGGCTGCAGCGGTCTTTATGGTCAGCCCTCATTGTTCCTCGAGAGACGGGGACCATTGCCATTGGATCAGATAAACATCTGTAAAAGTAATGTAATTCACTCATGATTCGCTTTTATTTTGGTCTGGTCTGGTTGTGTTTCTTCCTGTGTGGCTTCCTGGTTATCTCTTTGTTATTTTTTTTTCCTCGCTCTTACATTCGTTTTGACGATCACTGTAGTTAGTGCTTTACTGTTCTTTGTCTTTGTTTCCTCTACAGATTCTCCTCGCATTCGTTCTCCCAGTTCGTTGACATCATTTGTTGGACTTCACTCCGTTGTGGACTCATCCCGGTTCGGTGACGTTTTGCTTTTGGACTTTTGTCTGTTTCTCCCGGTTCTGTGATACATTTTGTTGTATCGTTGTAATTAAATTATTGTATTCGACCCGCTGTCTGTCTCCTGTGACTCTTCCATTATTGCACTTGGGTCCTGCTCTGCGTCACGACACGTAACAGCTACAACCCTATGAAGTAGTGATATGAAAGTGGAAGATTTCAGTGAGAAAACTCTGGTGCAGAAAAATTACTCACTAAACAAACCGTTTTGGCCAGCAAAAATGGAGTTCTTAATAGAAATAAAAGACAATTGTCTTGACGTTGAGGACTCGTGTCAAGAAACAAGTTCCTTAACTCGCATTCATTGGAGTTTCATTCCATGCAAGTTACTATTATGTAACGAACTGTACTGTACTCACGCACCTCCCTAATACAATCTCATGTACAGGACAGGCACCTCCAGGCCACCACCCAACCAACACTGTGATATGTGTTAACAACTCCATAGTTTGAGTTATTTAACACTGGGTTGAATGAGTCAGTCACCAATGGGACTTGTTTTTATCTGTCATTTTACAAACTACTGTACATTTCTTCAGAAATCTAGTTACAGTAGCTCAAACTACTGCAGGTTCACAAGCTCCTCTTGCAGAGCAGCTTCTGAAGCACAGCAAATATATTGAGGCTAAAAGAAAAGGTGCATCATCGTAATAGGACAGAGATATTGATACATTTCTAAAGATTTGAGACTCAATTTTTTAAGAGGGAATGTAACATGCACATCACAACAGAACTGTAACATTAACGCTTATTAATATATAAACATGAGAGGCTGCAATACAAAAACAATATTGCCAAAACACACATTTCACTCACCTCATGTATGTCATGTGTTTTTGAAGGAAGTTTTCATTTGCCCATATTTTCCAATATTAATAAATTCACATTTCAAAGCTGCCCTTGCTTGATGTTAGGATTGGTCACCTGATCTTCAAAAATAGTTCTCGGAACCTGCAGTTTTATTTGATTTTAAGCAATGTTGTGATAAGGTAAGATTAAAAATGAATTTTAAAGTAATAATAATAATGAATGATTAAATCTCCTTACATTGGTAGGAAGATGTTGAGGTTGGAACTGCCAGGCAGAAGGTGGAGAGGAAGGCCAAAGAGGAGATTTATGGAGGTGCTGAAGGAGGACATGAGGTTTGTAGGTTTGAGGGAAGGGGAAGCAGAGGACAGGGTGAGATGGAGGAAGATGATCCACTGTGGCCAGTGGATCATCTTCCTAGAAGATGATCCATTTATTTATCCTTGAAGAATAAATAAATCTCCTCCTATATAGTTTCATTACGTACACAAATTCAAACACAATGTTGCGTTAGAACAGCTGCAATACATTGCATTATTGATGGTCAAAGAAATGTTATAAATTAATTTTCATAATAAAAAAAAGTTTCATAAACAGCTTCATGAATGTTTGGATGGTCACAGAGTCACATGCATTATATGTTATCCATGAGCACAAGGGCGTGATCAGCTTTAAGAATGAATCACCAAAAACAAACTCATGAATGAACATCTTCTTTCCTGTTGGACACATACACAGTGATGTTTATTTAAGATGTAGACCTTCATAAAGATTTAAAACTCTTCACATAGTGGCGAGATCAAAAGGAATGTGTGCAGCCTCTTCCTGAGAATGGAATATTCACTCTTCTATGAGGGCGCTCACCTTTCAGACCCACCGGGAGAAGCCTGGAGACAGAGCTGCATTTTTATCTCACACTGATCATCGTGTCTTTGCTGTTGTGAACCTGAATGTCACTCCACCATTTGTTCTCCAAGACTTTGATGTTTTGCTTGAACATATCCACGAGCTTAGAAGGAGCAAGAGGGAGTGGTGGAGTCAGCCGGAGCTTGATAGATGTGAGATGGAGCTGGACATCAGAAGCTGTGACTTTTCTTTGTGTACGGAACTGTGAATTAAAGTTGCTGCTGCTGCCGACGTGGGTGTTTGGAGTCGATGGTGGGCTCTTTCTTTCTTTGCCAGTGTGACAGTCGTGTGTTTAGCCGTTCTTTCTATTCAGATCTTTGCTTAATTGCTGCCTGCTCTGAAGCTTTTGAAGAGACAAGGTTCCGATTGCTCTGTGCATCCAGACTCCTGCTTGTTCCTCTTCAAGCTGCTGTTCCTGTCAAGACAGCAACAAATAAATAGTTCCTCTGGTTTCATAATTCAGTGGCGTCTAATTAAAGAGCGTCAGTTTCAGCCTGGCAACCCATTTTCCACGACCTACCCGGCTCCGCTGTTGGTGAAATCCAGCGCAGGTGTTCATTTTCGGCGTCTCCTGACAGCAGGAATGTGAAGCTCTGAGCTCGGACGTCGCAAGAAAAGTTACAGCATTGAAAGAAAGAGAACTGCAGTCTCCTCTGGGTTTCCCGCACGGCTTTAATTATTCATAGATTAATAGAGTGTAAAAATGTGTGCGTCCCCAGATGATCCACTTCATGTCCTGTAACGCCAACTAGCGATTTTTCTCCACAGAGACACTGCAGGATGGTCTCTCACAGAGGCTGGGTTTTTTCTTCTTTAGGCAAAAAAGTATGAATAATTTGGTGTGCATTTTTATTTCAGCCACCAGAACCTCACATCAGATTATGGTCCTGATAAAGTGCCTTTAATTGCCATCATCTGATATTAGCGAGGAGATAATGGACTCATTATGGTGCTCATCTCTGTCACTATCACCGGCGTCAGCAACATTGTGTGTGTGGAAGTATGGCCCACTGTCGTTCCATTCCAAACACCATCCAAAGCTTTAGTTCTGATATTTATTGATGGCAACGGTCATCGTCATGGTGATGTGATCAGAGGTGTCGCCTCTGACAGATGGACTCGAACAAATGTGCCATTTTCATTTCTAAATGTGCTGTTCCCTGCGTCCACAGCACCTCGGACATGTCGATCCATGATGGATTCACGACTTGTATTCCGACATGTTACAGAACGCACCAACACTGTTTGTTGAGTGCCGTAAATAGCAGTGACAAACAATGTGGGGTTGCGCTTCAGGCTGCTCTGCGCACCTCTGAGATGAATGTCATATAATAACACTAACTTCTGCAGCACATTCTCCAAAAATGAGGTGCCGTTTAAAGGGGAAACAAACATTGTCGTCTTCCCTGCTGTTGTTATTGTGGAGGTCTGGATTGTAACTTTTTGCAACATGGTTGTCACGAATCATTAATAGTGACAAGTCTCATGATGATTTTGGACGTCGATATTTATGGACTGACCTTGTGTATTTAATTCATTTGACATTTGGTCTTTATTCGTCCTGCTTTTGTTTTGAAGCTGACGTCTTAAATAAAGTACACAGTGATTTATACTCAAAGCAGCAGGGGAGATGCAAGACATCGTGTTTGCCCTAGTGATTTGTGGCATTCATTGTGGGGAGAAAGTAGCACACAACGTGAGCGTTAGCAAACTGGATATCCAATTTGTGAACTGACGCTGCCACTTTTTTAAAGAATATGATGGATTTGGGTGCAAAGAGTATACAGTAGTGGGTGATCGGTGAAAATCCTCAAAGTAGCCTCTCCACAATGTAGACCTCTGGTTTTGTTACTGTTCCAGTGAGAGATTCACAAGTGAGGGAGGAGCTGCATGTCAGTGAAATTGTTGGTGAGCTAGGAGCGGTGCTACGTTTATGCTCCTGTTCTGCATTGTTTAAGCCGACGGAACGAAGGGGAGAAGAATAAAGTTATTACGTTATTATAAAGAATAAATCAGAGGAGGCGGATGGATTGTCTTGGATCTGCCGCTCTCTCATTACCATTTTGAAGAGTGCATTGGGGAGTACATTTATCACAAGTAAAAGGGGAAGTGTGGTATGAAAAGTATTATTTGCATGAGCCTAATGCTGAATGTGTCACGTGTAAACCTGCAATATAGCTATGGAACATTGCATGGGCTTGTTTCTCCTACTTTGTGGGGACCAATTCCCGACAAAACACTATCCTTGTGAGGACCGTATGACTTTGTGGGGACATTTGGCTGGTCCCCATGAGGTTAAGCCTCAATTTGAGGATGAAGAGTTCAAAATAACTGGGTCATTACAATTGGGTTTAAGTTTGATTCCTGGTTAAGATTAGCCATTTGTTTTGGATGGTTATGTTTAGGGTGAGTGGCTGGGGAAAGGGTTATGTCAATGAGAAACCTCACAATGTCCCCACAAGGACAGAAATACAAACGTGTGTGCTCCTGCTCTTAGTAGTTACAGCTGTCAGTAGTCTAAAAGACACTTAACCAACTGGTAGTGCTACTCATTTATCCTACTTTAGAGAGAAACACTCCAATATTTGCCGTGACTCATATAACTGGGCTCCTTTTTACTAGTGAAGAACACAAAATGCTCAGCATAAAAACCTGCGATGCACAGAATCTGCAGACGGTGAATTGCGATATTGCAAGGGATTAGTGCATGCGTATTTGAGCACACATGGCTGCAGTGAGGAGGAAGGTTATTCTCGAATGAGTATAGTGACACATGTCCATGCGGTTTGGAGATTGGGAGATTGCCTGCAATCCATGAAACTATTGTCAAAGTCAAAATCATGTGGCGACCAGAGCCTACAGTTATGACCAAGACCAATGAGGACGAGAACAAAAGACCAAACTGAATACAGAATACATAAATATGAGTCTATTTGTTGTATAGACTAAAGTAAACGCAGACATTTTTTTTCCGAAATAAATCAGGAACTGAAATGCATTCTTTGTTTGTATTCTTTCTTCGGTCTTGTTCTTCCTCATTGGTCTGTTCCTGGGGTGAATTCCAAATCCCTCCTGAACCAACCTCAAAAATGCACGCTCTTGTGAAGAGCAAGGGCTGTCCCGATTCTCGATCGAGGAAAGGAGTTTGTTCTGATTGGCTGCTGACCGAACAGTAGTGGTTCAACAAAATAATTTTGACTTTCCAACCCATGTCTCAAACGTTTCCTCTTTATTTAATCATTCCATTGTAGTCCATGGCGTCAAGTAACAAGTGTAGCTGGCTCTGACCGTCGTCATGGCGACTCTTGGATTGCCAACCCAACAGAAGAGTCGACCACACTCTCCTGATAATGTGAACCTCTTTAAAAAGAGGAAATGTTCCAGGGGCCGCAGTAGAACACTGTTCACACAAGTGAACATGTTTCATAAATTGGCGTTTTTTTCCCCCCATAATCCTCTCATCCTCTGATCTACTGGTAGCTTGAAACCTTTTGGGCATTTTGTCGTAACGCAACATTTAATATGCAGTCATAAAAATACGAGACATGAGCGGAATTAAATGTAGCACATCTACTCTTCATCATTTATTATTTATGGTCTGCTTTTGGAATTGAACATTATGACTGTCTGATCACTAGTCAAAGAGGTTATGATCGGCAAAAGTGCTCTCCCGACACAGCAAGCGGAATAATACAATATACGAAACTGGAGTACTAAACTGGAAGAGCTAGGAGATATTTTCTCAGAAAGAATAACTGCCTACCATTAGTGCCTTCCTCAGTAGTTTTACTTCAACTTCTCCTCGAGTACTTCTTGTATCTCATATCATCGCTGTCCAGCACGCTGACAGGACAATTCGTGTTTTCATAAATGGGAATTCCAAATACCAATCGCAGGAGTTGGACGGATTTTCTGTCCAGAGCACCTTTCTTCAGGGGCCGAGGACATGACAGCTTCAGCAGCCACTCGTTCCCCTCCTTTAGAGTAAACTGAAATCCAATTACTTCCAGCCGGCTCTTCTCTCTGGCATATAGTACGCCGCTAAGCTGCTCAAAAAAAGCCTTCATGTTTTTCTCAAGACTCCCTGTCCGCTTGGATTCTTGATATTCTATCTTCACATACGCACACACACACGCTCAGTGTCCAGTAACCCACTTGTCTCATGAAAAAGCAGTTTGTATCAAGGAGGGGAAATTTGTCCAGTCTATTTTTTTTGCAAAGGATATGCTTATTCGAATGGTTATATCTTGTTAGCTGCCACAGATCTCACATCAGATGTCGATGATTATTTATCTATTCAATATCCTCAACCTTCATTTAACGCTTGTCACATCTGCTTTTATAACCCCCCTTTGCCTTTGTTTATTTTCCACCATTATTCCTCCACCACACTCCTTTATAGCCCTCCTCAGTCTTTGAGACGTCTAGCTTTTTTCTCATCCTCTGTGATTTCTCTCCTCACATCTTCGCTTCTCATCCCTGCCGCTGTTGTGTTATTTTCTTTCTTGTGTTTTCTTTAAATCCCTCCAGGCTTCCCGTTCACCTTTTGACCGGCCTGCTGATTAATGTGATCTACGTCTTTCTTCTTTCTATTTTCGCTCTTAATAGAACCCCACAGCAATCGCTACTGCAATGATGTTACTTCCTTCTTTTTTTAAAATAACATAATAATGATCCGGATCCACCCACATTGTGCTTGAAAAATAAATGTACATTTCACTGTTCAGGTTCTTTGGTGAGAGACACTGTGTTTCGGTGAGCTACCCACAACAGGAGACAACATTGAGAACAAGAAAAACCAACCAATGAAATTACACAAGTGGGGTCCTTTCCACAGGTCAGTGAAACACAGAGTATAATAGATGCAACATCCTCAGTCATGAAGACTCTGTATTGGTCTGTCGTGGTAAATACTGAGCGCAACTATAAGGAAAAGCTCTCGATACTCGAAGTTTTTCTGATAAATTTTCTGATGAAAGAATTTCTGCTGAAGTTACAAGGTTAAGTAAGTGTTAAATCTAGTCCTAAGTGAATCAAGGCGAGAAGTGGAAACAAGCTTTTGTGGTGTCACTGGAGTTAGATCCCGTCGGCGTACCATTAGAATGTAGTTATAAAAGGTCTTCAGCTTCAGTATCGGAGGAGAAATGTAGAACCGTTGCATGACAGCTGGATTTTCTGAGCATGAAAGCCTGTTCGTCCAACGAAATGATGAAAAGTGACAAAATAAATGGGTGAAGCTAGTTAAAAGAATGAGGGAGTGGCAGCCATCTACTGTGTCGTTGACTATTGCAGGAGTATTTTGCCCTGAAAGTTGCATCAAACAAGGGTTTGAAGCCAACTCCAAATGCCCACGGGTTTCCACCATAAACAAATGGCAGGCAATGACACCAACCTATCAAAACAGTGGAAAGAATCCATCAAAGGAGTTGGAGAGGAGGCATCAATACTTGCGGGTAAAAGACAGAGCAAGTCCTACTGTTTACCCACATGTGTGATGTGTTTCGTACTGCTGACCCTTATGAAGAGAGTTTTACATTATCGCACAGTGTTGCTGTCCATCTGTCTCCATTGAGATACACCACATTCGAACAAAATAGTCAAACGCTTGATCCACTTCTGAGAACCTTGCCAGAATCTGAATTACTTTACGGTAGTATATGGAAACAAAAACCTATCTCTTCATCTCTTTTTATTGACACAAAATGAAAACCCAGTATTTCTTCTTTCTAATTATGTGTAGGTTGATGTTGGTGACATTTAAAATTCCTGTGCGTCGGCCAGTACAAGCACCTGAAATTTTCTATATAGCTTAGCTGGAGTCCTGTTTTGAGATTGAACGAGGAGCTCTACTATCTGGGAGAGGCTCAAAGTAGAACCACTGCTCCTCTTCTCATCAATGCTGTGTTACGACTGAGTGGTCTGGGTTAGTACGTCTTTACTGATATGAGGGTGTTTCCACTGCAAAACAGGGCCAGAAATAAGACCAGAATAGTGATGGGTAAAGAAGGAATTGCAGGGTTGATGAAACAGGCCACTAGATGGCGCCCCTGGTTTAGAAATTATACGAGTTGAATTGAATTTGCTTTTCAAGTCCAAATGTTTTACAGCAGACAGTGCCATCTGGTGGCCTCTGAAAATTCGTACACTGTGTCATGAAACCTCATCGACCAATGGCTAACCCAGGCCATTTCCTCGTAGGCTTCGCTCTGGGGTACCAAAGACGGCCAAGAAGGGGAACGGTTGCTGTGATGCCACGGTGGGCGCCACTGACTGTACACGAGTGAGCGAACAAAATCCGAGTTGAATTGTAATGGCTGCCATTGTAGATAGCGAGTGTTACTGTAAACAAAGGGAATCAAACTTAAGTGAAATAAAACCACAAAACATGATCCGAGCACTTTCATATTGTTTTGGAGTCACCGTGTCTTGACCATTGTCACAATGTTCTCTGTTGTTATCATTAACCTGGCTGGACTCTCGGTGGGGACAGGCCTGGGGAAAAGTGACTTGTTGACGACTCATGTGTCTTCTGATTAGAAGTGACGTTCATTCATGTAACCTGCAAAGGATTATGGGATCAGTGTAACCGTACTCTGGAACCGTACGGTTCCAGAAAGTCAGTTTTGTTTTTATTTACAATTGGGGTTGGTTTCAGCTGCTCCAAATGCATCAGAGATGGACGTTTGTGATCCGATGGCGCCACCATTCTTCTGGTTCTCGTCACTCTTTCAAAGTAAATAGAGCCAAATGACCATTCTGGGAAGTTCAACTTGATATAAGTGTGACTTTATAAACATAATTTTGAAGTGAATATAGTCTGTTGCTACATGAGATTAGATTGCCAGTGGAAGAGGAAAGCAGTGATCATTCCTAAATCAGATACTGGGTTTCTCCTCTGCAAACCCACTGCTGCAGTGACTTTCCAATCCTGACCTCCTTTGTTCATGGTTTCTGAGACATGAATCAAGTGCGTCTTCATTTTCTTTCCTCAGGACAATACAGATCTACCTGAATGGATTCAGCGCAACCTCCTTTAGCTTGATGCTGAGACGAGCCTTTCCAGACTCCTCAAAAAGATTTGCACTGCAGTAATTTATTCCCAAACATTACATAGAGCAGCGATTTCCCACCTCAGACATAATAATAGCACGCCTGCTTTAGATATCGTCCAGAAAGATAGAATTATCTTTTGTAATTACTCTCTCTCACCTTCCTCAATCTTTAATAGCTGAGCACGATGCCGCAGAGATGACTTTCATTCCCACCTGTACCATCCTCGAAATGTAAAGGTCTGTATTGATCGGCAGAGACGCTATAGGGAAGGTCATGTTCTACCATTTCATAATGAAATTCACATGAATCTTATCCTTTGTTGCCATGGGTTACTAGTTGAAGAACTACTAAATTTGAGATTGAGAGAATTTTGCTGTTGCCTTTTATAGGTACCACATTTGCTCATAGGCCAACAGTTGAAACAACCATAGCAGCGGAATGTGATATGAATGTTTTTATCCCGAGAAAGAAGTTAATTTTATCTGAAGCCGTCTCTGAACACGCAGACTCACCTCCTGAAAGAGGTGTGAAGAAAATAAAAATGAATCTCAGTTGTAAGGAAATCGATAGAAGTTGCTGTTGTTGCGCCCTTGTTAAGTGTCTGATCTTTTTTCACTGCTGTGGAGTACTTATGTCACAACAACAGGCTTGTTATCAGTTGTTTGGAGTGTGGATGTTCAATAGTCACACGCAAATCTGATTTCTCAGACAGTGGCGCCTTCAAGCAGCACTGTGTTCCTTTTTGTCCTTTTTAAGTTGAACTAGCAATGGGTTGTCTTTTTCTACAGTGGCCACTGGATGTACAATTCAATGACACCTCACATCATTTCCAAACCAAGAGCGCCATCTAGTGGCCTCTGAAAATTAGGACACTGTTTCATCAACCCTGCAACACTGTTTCATGATACCACATCTACCCATTGAATGTGAAGCAGTGAAAGGCCAGAAAGTTAAATGTCCAAACGGGAAAAGAGTCGTGAAAATGCCTACCTCTGCCAAGTAGCGAATTCAAAGCACTTAATAAAAGGCACATCAATAAATAGAACCACTTCTGTGATTCAGGAATTGGGTCGTCCCTGTGCTCTCACGCAATGAAGATTGTGTTGGCTCATAGTCACCAGACTGGGAACTGAACCTGGAAGTGTTTAATTCTTCCACACAAAACCACAAGTGATGTGTGATGCGACCAAGTACCGAAAACAATGTTGAATGAAGAGCAATAACAGAACTAAGCATCACAGACACACAATTTATTTCAGGGATTCGATTGTTTTTCTGTGAGCATGAGTCGTGAGCTGCCGAGTTTTTGCGAGCAGTTTTTTGTGTCCAATGCTGAGATGAAGCCAACCTTTTGTATTGCATATTGTTCCATTGATGCCTCAGTGAAGTCAATTTTTCCCTTCCCGTGTGACATTCCAAAAGCAGAGTGAGGGTTAGACATGTCACTTGGTGTACAGTATATATTAGTGATGGGTAGATGAGGCTTCACGAAACAGTGTCCTGATTTTCAGAGGCCACCAGATGGCAATGTCTGCTAAAAATTGTTTCAGTGATTCAGTGGGTTCACTGATTCAGTGAAACCTCACAAACCTCCATTTCTTCAACCCTGCAACACTGTTTCATGATACCTCATCTAACCATCACTAGTATATATAGTACCTTTATATAGTGCAGTGCCTTGATGCTGCCTTTGGTTTCTTTGGTTTGGTATCTGCCTAGTAGATGGTGTTTTTCCTGTGATATTGTGTATTGATACCTAGTGATGGGTAGCTGAGGTTTCATGACACAGTATTGAAGGGTTGATGAGGTTTCATGAAACACTGTCCGGATTTTCAGAGGCCACCAGAAGGCAGTGTCTGCTGTAAAAGGTTTGGACTTGAACAACTTATTTAATGAAACCTCACAACTTCAGCTCTAGATGGCGCTGCACAGGCCTCCTCCCAAGTCACTGTTTTGTGTTTGAGAGACTCCTATTGTATGTACAGGTAAATAAAAGGATGAAAAGAAAACTTCATTGATATACGCTCAGAACTATTTGAGTTATTTATTTTGTTTGGCAGGCAGACAGAATGACAAATGAACGACGCTCACTCAAGTTAACCTCCGTAGCTGAGCTCGTAACGTGTAAATGGTGAAATGATTGGTCACAGTTTGGCTCCCTGAACACAGTTGGGTCTGTATCTGCTGATAATGTAGGAGTTTTACTAAAAGCCAAATCAAAAACATCAGCTATTTATGAGGCGGCGATGGAAAAGTGTGCATCATCACATTTTATTCATTCAACTTTAATTTCACACATGATCAATCTCACATTTCCATCTAATGTCATGGGGACTCGTATGACAGCGGTGTTGAACCCAAATGGAAAATGACACAAAGCCATGGCATCCAATTCAGATTTCCACTCTGTTATTACAGATAAAACATTTGGCTCTGCGTCCTGATAAGATGACATAGAGAAGAGCCCGGATAATGGTTTATAAGATTCAATTTCCAAACCAGTTTTTGGCAATTAAGATTTACCAGAGCTGAGGATGAGACAGGCGTCATCTTTCTTTTCTCTGCAATGTCCCTCAGGGCTGCCAGAGCAAGTCCCATGATGATGATGTCGACATTAACGTGAGGGAGTGAGAGGAAAGGTTTTGGGAAGAAATCACGGAGAGGACAGGCACATCGGATCATTTCGCGCCATCAAACACAATTATGACGGTTTAATAAACCACAACAACAACTGTTGCGATGGTTGGAGGGCTTTTTACACATTGGCCAACATGAAGAGCTATTTATAACTAATGTGGTGGGCCCAGAGGAAGGAGCTGCGCTCTGCAATTTTACTTCAGTAAAACTAAAAATCTCTGAAAGCAAAAGTGCCCCAGGAACTTTTCCACTTGAGTAAAACTTGAAATATTTTTATTCTCACCGAACATAAAAAGTATTCACCTCGTAATTAGATCATTCATCTATAGATGCTAATGTTTAGGAACATTCCAACTGATTGTTATTAGGTATTATTCTTGGGTACTGCTCAACAAAAGATCATTATTTCGATGTTTTATTGTCTGGAAATTGAGTCGTGTTTCATACTTGACCAGTACAGCAGAGTTCTTAAGACAGTGCCCAGGCAATAGGCAGTTTAATAATAAGAAAAGTGTGAAGGTCACTTGAAAAATATTTTAAACTGGTGGAATAAAAACTTGACATTTTATTTTCACCTGGATAAAAATATTTCAGAGGGCAGTGGCAACTCCAGACTTAACCATGAAGTTTGTTTTGAATGGACTGAATGGGTTGCGACTGTATAAAAACAGTTGCAACTATCGGGACAAATCAAGCCTTTTCTTTATAAACTGCTGCACAAACACAGAGATGAGTTTGAATCAACCTGCTTCCTGGTTAAGACAGTGTGTAGACCAGGATCTTTTTTCAAAATAAAAGCACATATCCAGCAATGTTGTTGTTTTAAAATTGCTGTCTTGGAACAGAACACTGGATGCGCAGCAGGACAGAAGTACACATTACTACACTAATATGTAGAGGACTAATAAAAGGACCCACAAAGCGATTTACTCAAGTAAAATACAGTAAAGTACAAATCACATTACCAACTATAAGACCAGCAATGATTTATGTTTGTACTTCGTTACTCTCTGGTTACTCTGTGAGTGGGCCATATCTGGTTACAAGGCAGGCAGGGAGTTGCCCCTCGAGGGGGGTGTTTCTCATCTATATGTCACATGTTGTTGTTCTTATGAGGTTGCCACAGTCTCATAACAAGTAGTGCAAAAAGCAATTTGGGGCTCCTAGTCTTTATGTGTCCCAGTCTTTATGTGTGCTTGGATTTGTTTCCCCTCAGGCACTCGGGTTCCTCTAAACTGCAAGAACATGTATGTGACTCTGAGTGACCTTTCCTCAGGCTGGCCTCAAATGTACGTGTTTTTTTCTTGATAAATCTAGAGCAGTATTTAATTATTTGCCCCCAAGAATAAATAAAAGAAACATGCGCATACATGACTCTATTTAATAGATGTCAGCCGTCCTCACATCAACATGAGTCACGGGGTAAAATGGAATAGCCCAGTTCATTTGAGACAAAGTCTCTTCACACAAGCAAAATGGTCGCAGTAAGGGCAAATCTTGTAAACCTGCCCCACAGTTTGAGTCTCCACAATGCATTATTTGAATCTAAGTATTAATGTTTTTTCATATCTGGGGACTAAAATATGACCCACTGATGGTTGTCATGGGGCTCAAGGATGAAAATCTTTATCCAGGTAATCGCTCAGTCCTGACCTTGTGGTTATTAGTTGATGTTTCACTGAGAAGCTGTGATTTTGGCCGTGAGCCTCATGCTTCCCTTAGCTGACAGTTTTTGTGGAATAAGCTGCCGCGATCTCAGTATGAAGTCGATCCGATGGGGAAGCTCAATCCAGTCAAGTTATTTGCTTTGTAGGAAAACACTCATCCTGAATTAGTCACCCTGTGACTAAAAGTCATCCTGTGGAGAGAACTGTGAATAAGTTAGTGTGGTGTCACTGGCTTCGGTGGAGGTTTCATTCAATTCTCATAGAAAAACGGGAGCAAACCGTGTTGGAATACTGAGCTGTAAAAATATTATAGTTGTGCGAAAAATGTAATGAAATTTGGACTATTATTCATAAGGATTAAAAGATGGTCCCACTACTGACCAGTGACACTTTGTGTGTGTGTGTGTGTGTGTATATATATATATATATATATACACACACACAGAGAGATTTAATTTGTCATTTTTTTATGAATAATCATGACTGTTTTGGAAAAAAAAAGTGTTGATGACCCTAGAATATGTACATTCGACAAATTCAGTTGAGCTCTTTTGCTACCAATAATTGATAATAATTCAGTACTGTTTAACAGAAAAGTATGATTCAGTCATTTGTGTTACGCATTGAAATGTTTGAGTGTTAGACACAGCCCCACCTACATTTTTTTTTCACCATCCGCTTGTGTTATCAATGACACATTTTCTGCAGTTAGCAAGGTAGACCATCTTTTTTGTGAACTTATTATGTTGATCCAAACATTATGCACTTCACTTATTAGCCAATGCAGGGTGGCCAGAAACAACCTTTATGTTAATGCCCAAATCGAAAAAATCTGCCCATGACTGTTAAACCCACAACTCTATCCTGAGTACTTTTTAATTCAATGGGCCCAGTAAAACTGAAAATACACATTGACAAAAGTGGATTTATTTTTCATCTTTGCATTAATTCAACTACAAAGAATCACATCAACCCTATTGTGTTGTCAACACTACTGGCACGTCTTGTTGTGCTCTCCCGCGCCGCAGTCAACTCAGAGGTATTTTCCCCACAGAATCCTCTCTGATGTTTGAGGCGATTTTATCTCTGCTGTTCCCGTGGAAGTGCTGCAAAACACTTGAACTCAGAGTCTCCTCTATCCGTCTTAACTGCAATGCCTGTGCGCGATTATATCGACTGCTGATTCCAATCTATTGTTTAAGAGCGACTCGTCTCACAACATTGTGGATTTATACAGTGGAAAATGATGTTCTGATACAGCTGAAGTTGGTGACTCACTCATATGCCATAGACTGGTCTTCCTTCATCATTAGCTGTCATCTTTTCATGTGAGAAATCCTGGAACAAATCGTCATAGTACAGCGACTAGTGACTGTGTTGATATCCTCGGATGGTCGGATTCTATTAGTTCTCAAAGTATAGCTTGAAATCCAAAGATCAGTGACGTCATGGCGGTCGCCTGGTTACGGCTAGACATCAGCACTCCAGACATGTTCGGCTCTGGCAGCTCCTCGTGCTGCTGAAACCGAATCCTGAGAGTCCAAGTGATGGAAAGGAAGAAGTAATATCACCTGTCTTTAACAGCAGCCCTCTCAAGTTTGTGCTCCTCTGGCTTTCTCCGCTCGTACGCCTCACAGCTGTCACACATTCTATTTGGAAAATTCATGGCGAGAGCGTGTCTGCGTGTGACTGCTTATGCGCGAGGCTCTGATGAGAGGCAGCCAGTGTGACAGAAAAGAAAACTTCAAGAGCAGTTCTGAGCAAAGTCAATCGCTGCGAACGCCATTGTGCGAGCAAACTCATCAGCACAGAGGACTTCAAGAAAATCACAGCAGGAGGTTCAGGAATGGTGTGTGCTGACACGTTCCCCCTGCATTCTCACACACTCTGGCAATATGGTGAATGTTGTCGCTTCACTGGAGCTAATTAATCCTCACTATTCATAATTAAACCAAAGACCACACTGGTCAGCTTGTTGCTGTCTTCCCTGAGATGCATGGGGTGAATTCTTTGAAGAGTTTCAGAAGGAAATGGAATAAATACAAGCTACTTTTGATGATTTTTATGCTGTTTTGCAGAATAAGTGGGTAAATAAAAGGCATTTGAGGTGTCAAAGTACACAAAAGTTGAGTTGCATCTGTAGTTCATGACCTCAAAGGTCAATTGAAAATGCCATCACCTTATTGAAATGCCAATATTGTTTAGGATGAAAGTCAGTTGACTGCCTTTCACTCTGAAAAACGGTGGCATCGGGATCGGTTCCGACCAACTGGTTGTAAGTCGGTTTGGACGTAAGTCGCATGCAATTCAAAATAGCCGACGCGAGGGTTTTAGGTTCTACTGTAGTGGTAGATGGCTGTGTGAGAGTGAGATGCTGGGACACTGTGCTGCCGTAACTGTCTTATGCTCCCATGAGAAAATGGATCATGAAGAAAAAAAAGTGCACTGAACCTCAAGTCGCGTTTTCAGGAGAAATATTTCTCTAAATCTGTTGAAGCGGCAGCACCACAAAGGTCCCCCTGCCAAGTCATTTCCATTCATCGCTCTCGACTTGAACTGTCACACGGAAAGTAGCCAAGAAGCGAGCGGACTGAGAACCAAGGAAGTGAACGGAAGCAGGGAATTTTCTGACATCTATTGCATTAATAGCTGTAAAACTACTAGCTTTTTATCATGACTCATGAGAAGTAAATAAATATCACTCATCTGCAGGCGCTCTCACACTCTCTGTCCCTTCAGGCATTTGTCGTGGTAGTGTTCTATTTAAAGGCTCCAAAAATCACCATAATCATGTCCTTTTCTATGTGTGTTGTGTCTTTGTGTTTCCTGTCCTGCTTTTAGATGCTCACCTTCTTGATCAGTGGTGGGACTGAATCATCGAGATTTATCAGGGCACAACACGGACATGATATACATGTGAAACTATACATTTTAATGAAGTTGTACCTGAGTAAGTGACGGGGCCAGTGAAACTTTGAAAAAAAAAACAGTCACCCATAGTCTGGAAATGACTCTATTTCAAAAGGATCCTCATCAGTATTGCAGATATTTTCGACTACCATCAATGTGTGTGTCTTATTCACTTCTTTTTCAAAGATAGACATGTGACACTGTTTATTTAGCCGTGTTGATGATGAAAGAAAACACCGAATCACCACAAGTTACACTCCATCCTTAATAACAAGAATAATAATAACAGAATTGAATTCTTAAATTCGAGTTATGACTTGCATGGCATTTTTGTAGCGTCTCATCTTGTTTTCCACACAACAGAGGAACGCTGACACCAGTATTTCATCATTTTTCGATGGTGAAAGCAACGCTAAGCTGTAATTGAGTTTGGTATGTTCACATGCAAACAGCAACTTTATGGTTTAGACTTCTAACTCAAGGTAGTTCATTCCAACAACCAAATTGTCGCTCACTCTGATGAACAGCCATCCAAAGTGCAAGTGTTTAAGGCTGTAATAATAAAGATTTACTTTTATGACTCCATTATTGGAGCATCTTTCTGAAAGTGACACGACGGGATTGATGCTTCGCTGCTAGAAGCACCTCCAAATGCAAAGTCCATAGCCGCAACTCAGAATGAGTCACTGTCAGACGGAGCAGCCTTCTGTCTGACACGTCGAGGCGACACGACTGGGTGTCTCTCACCCAGTCCGATTCAAGGCTTCTCTGCATGTTGGTTTTGCATCTCCTTTGCCAGCCAAGTGTGCGTGACACACATGAACATCACACTTCATTTCATGAACAAAAGGTCATATAATATCTCTGAAAAGTTCCATCTGAAAAGTCTGCGCGCACATCCTGCATGTCAAGGTTTAGGTTTGGTTTGATGTGACAAATAATGATCGTAAAAAAAGGCGCGAGTGAAGTCCTGCAATTTACACAAGTCATCCTGTGGAGAGAACTGTGAATAATTTATCAGTTCTCCACATAAGAGCTTGGCCTTGGCGCCCGCTGAAGGTCACTGGACTATTACATTTACATTCTTTTATTATTAAAGAGCTTGCATAATATACTATGCTCTGACAGAAACCCCTTCACAACAAAGTGTTTCAACATGAATTCTTGCAAACACGTTTGACGACATGGAGTGATTTATAGTTGGTGGTGGAGTGTGTGTATGTGTGTGTGAGAAGCCCCGCAAACCGCCGTCCCAGCATGAAGGCTCCTACGCAGTAAATATGGATGTGAAACTGATGTACTTTTATGTAGATAACATCGTGTTTGTTATGCTGCGGGGGCGTCAGAATATGTTTAGTCAGGATTACACCCTGAAACTCGCTCAAATCAAACAAAACTAACAAATACAAAATGCAAATGATATTTCTTTCGCTGCTGATAGTTGAATACACATGTGTTTAATCAGTGTTTTCCCTTGTTCTGAAGCTTGCATTTGTTTTTGGACACATGGAAATGTTTTACTTCGTTGTTGCACATTTTTTGCCACATAGTTTTGCATCTAAAATCAAACCTTTTTTGTGTCACAAATTTCTTGTATGAAGTGTGCGTCCAAAAATAAATAAATGAACAGCAAATGAAAGAAGAAGAGTGAACAAAGGAACAGCTTAAATGGACAAGATGATGAAACAGTGTCATGACTACACACTGAACAAATACAGAGGAAAAATAATGTCCATTGCACAGCCAGAACAGACCAGCCGAAAAGTATATCTGCAGTATATCATTGCAAAATTGACTGTAGATGTGAACTGCAAAATATTTTTTTCAGTTTGGTTTCTTCTTCAGTGATACGTTGCGAGGACATCCTGCCGAGACACATCTTGAAAATGTCCCTGTAGAGTGATTTGATTACTGTTCTGACCGTCCGCCTTATGCTGTTTGGATGACTGCAGCTCCTGCTTTTTCTGGTTGATAGAATTTCAAATTTAATCCGCATTAAAGGTTGGGTCGAAGATTTATTTTTCGGGAACATTTTCACCTTAAATTCACCCTGTCATCAACCTATCAATTAGATTCCAAAATAACTTAGTCCCTCCGGGATTTTGTGGACGTTTTATTGACTATTGCGTCTAAAAAAAATGCATGAATTTCCTGCAGATTTTTGAGAAAATTGTGATGAAAGTTGTTATAATTTACAGTTCTGGAACAATATTACGGGAAAATAGGGACCTTTACAAATCAACTTGTAAAAAATAGTGTCGGTTTTTGGCCAAAAAGAGCTCCAAGCTCCGAAGATTTTAACAAAATATCCTCTATTTACCAAGAGCAATGCTATTTAAAGTGCAAAGAACACACACAGAGAAGAGTGACAGCATGTAGTGTGTGCTTGTTGTCATCTACCTCAAGCATGGGAGTAGGAGTGTGATGTGTTTGGGTTTAACAAGGCATTTCAAGTGACATGTTTAATGCAACATCTGTTGCATATTTCGTTGAATTTGAAAATTGGAAGCAGGTCACAGAGGATCAACCAAACAGAGCCCTGATTTCATGGTGATGTATGCAGCAATCGTCTTGTCAAGACGATGTAGAATAGAAATGGAAGCATTGCCGACATCACCATGCTGATGGCCCCACTGATTGACCTGATGAACCCAGTGACAGTGGTAACTGAAGAAATCCAATTCTGCCTTTCTGGTCTAGTATTTGGACTTTTCACTCACCTAAAACGCATAGCTAGCAAATTGTTATTTAGAAGGTTGCGTGAATGGCTGGTCCTCAGATTTTGTCTTTTTTTTACAAAGCTAAAGCAAAACAGTATTTCTACCAGAGAATGCATGTCTCTTAGATTGTAGTTGTTTGGAGGCACACAAGTGGAAGATGCCAGCTCAAGGAACTTTCTGCTGGGTGAGGCGATAACAGCTGAAAGAGGATTGTTGAAAATATCCCATGAAAATAACGGAAATTGCACATAAAAAACTCCTTGAACAATGACAGACATGCTAAGTTTGCATCTACCCTTGGAACAAATAATGACACCATTTCCGCATGTGAAAATTGTAAAATCTGATGTTTAGTACATCTATTTGCAATATCTTATCTTGTGTGTAATGTGTGTAAGGCCCCTAGTTGCATACGCTTCACACCAATACATGTACTATCTGGTAGCAATGGGTAGATGAGGTGTCATGAAACAGTATTGCAAGGTTGATGAAACAGTGTCCAAATTTTCAGAGGTCACTAGATGGCGCTCTTGTTTTAGAAATGATGCGGGGTGTCATCGAAATAGTTGTTCAAGTCCAAACATTTTACAGCATACAGTGCCATCTGGTGGCCTCTGAAAATCAGGACACTGTTTCATGAAACCATCAATACTCAGTGGGGCAAACATGCTCCTTCTGTTTATGAACATAAGCGCTGATAGGAATATACCGTATTTTCCGGACTATAAGCCGCTACTTTTTTCTCGCAGTCTGAAGACTGCGGCTTATAAAACAATGCGGCTAATATATGGATTTTTACGAGGGATATTCCAATTAATCGGCCACCGATTATCAGCTGCGTGTCTAATGCGGAAGCTTTTTTCAGTCTGTCATGTCAAGTTTGCATCCTGCAGCACATGCACGTTAAAAGGCGTGAACGCCACGAATTCAATACGATATTTAAAACACCAGCACTTGACAGAGCACAGTGAGTTTTCTGGTGCTCATGAAAGTGAAACTGCAGGAACTAGCAGTCACTCGCGGGCACTCGCCGGTCTGAGCGTAACATTCGGAACGCAAAGCATATTGCCCAAGAAATAATCATTAATTTCACCGTGCCAGATGAGCAGCCTTTCTCAGGTGTGGTTTTAAGACGGAATCAACCGCGGCCGAATCCGCTGCAGTCTTGTGTGTGTCAGATGCAGCGTTCGCGGTCCACCACCTGAATCTGAAACGTTTGCAACCGTCCAGAGTGAGAACTTTCATGAAAGAGGTTGAAGACAGCTGCTTCAGCTGAGTGCTCTCCCTGTCTCTCGGAGCATCCCGAGTTTTTACAGTCTAATGAGCATGCTCTTTGCTGGCAAAAATATTGAGCTTCGTCACATGAAACCGATGACATCACGGGTGTTTTATTTACCTTTAAAGCGCTCAAATTGCGCTGTTTTCGCCGGCGTGTCCGCAGCTCTGCTAACAGAGACGATCTACTGGAGGGTGAAAACAGCGCTGTCTGAACACTTTAAATGTAAATAAGATGTGAGGCGTTCATGACTGGAGTTCAGAACATTGGCAAGATTGTTTCATGAGTCAGTCTCGATACTGGACCCCGTTTTCAAAACGAGTACTAGAGGATCGCTAGAAGTGATCCTCATGGATTTTCTGTGGCGCAGACAGCAACGGTGCACCCGCGGCTTATAGACTGGTGCGGCTTATGTATGAAAAAGAGCAATTTTCCTCCTTAGATTTGGTGGGTGCGGCTAATATTCCGGTGCGCTCTGTAGTCCGGAAAGTACCGTAATGCGAAAGATATGCAGATGATTAAATGGTTCTCAGTCCCTGCCCCAAGTTCTTTTGTCACCAGATGCTGTGAGAAATCAAATAAAGAACATTGTACGAATGTATTCGGGATATCTTTTGTCGTTGTTTGGAACTGGCCAATGGGGTCAGAAAAACGGTCGTCTTAAGTTTATTGCGAATATGTACTTTGCCGACCCTGTGCTCTCTCACATTGTGACTGATGCTGCTTCTCTTGTCTGCCAAAACTCTGACTACTTTCTCCAAAGTTATCTCCAGATAACATCAAGAGGTGTTCAGCAACGCTCAGGAACAAAACAGCACTGACAATATGGCTCCTCTGACCTTGGAACAACTCTGCTTGGCGACAACTGACAACGCCCCATGTTTTAACAAGCTCTGAAACTTTTCTAAATACTGCTTTTGATTTCTTCAAAAAGTACATGCGTATCAAATCAAAGCTCCATTCTTCTGAGCAAACAGAGCACTGGCTGTCTCTGCCTACACAGCACAAGAGTTCATGACATCCCTGCTTTAATTGTCTCACAAAGAATGAAGCGTTTGCCAGAAAATGTTGATTTTTTTTTTCATTTTTTTTTTAACCCAATTGAAAACACCAATTAAGGATGAAGCTAAGAGCTGTTATTTTCTTATGCAAATGTCATGGTTTGATCACGGCGCTGCAGAAAGTGGATCCCTGGTAATGTTGAGCTCGGGCGCAGCTGACAAGACGCCGTCGTTCTGGGGCTGGGAAATCGATGAGTGGAATTGCATTTGAAAAGCACATCTGAAAAGCTGATGAGGAGTCTGTTTTGAAGCGAAACCACTTGACAGGCTCGTCTCATCTCATCAGGAACGACCTTCATACTTTCAGCATCATGATGACATTCACATCCAATAAATATCACCTTAAGACACTTTTGCGCTTGTAGTTTTGATGAATTACCCAGTTACTGAGGACACCTATTCCCCTCTTCCCATTCTTCCTGTCATCATTAGCACAAAGAATGGAATAACACGAAGCCAATATCACGCTCATTGATGTACAATGATATCTATTGAGTGATCCGAGCAGTGAGTCACTGGTCCGAGTTATAACAACACTTAAAGTTTCTGCATTCTATACCGTGGTTGGCTGAACAGAGACAAAAAGAGGGGTGGGACGGAGAACGAGAATGATGTGATCTATTCATCCGCAGACATAAAAGAGTTGCTTGACAATGTACTCTGTTGTGGGTTTGATATTTTACGCGCAGTGTACAATTATGAATAAAGTTGATGTTGTGAAAGAGAGAATCACAACAGTGAATTGCAGAAATAAAAAAGAATGCTGTCCGTCTCCCAACGTCATTTCTTGGCACCTTCTGACTTTTAATTTATTCTGCATCACAATATCAGCAACCTGAAGTTACTTGTACAACCATACCAATAAAACTAGATGTTCTGTTCTCACTCCTAAAAAAGTTCCATGCAAGGATTATATGAATCTATATTATTCTTTATTGAAAAGGGCTAAAATCCAGCTTTGGATAGGTGTCACATTGCCACTCCGATTTCCTCCCAAAACACACTGAGGGTAATTGACGAGAGTCAAAATGGTCAGAAATCTTGTGTAATAAAATGGCGAGGAAAGATTACAACAACCAGAAAACGCATAAAACACATAACATGGAGGTGGAAAAAATCCTGGAAGAAAAATCCTGGTTAGGAAATAAAAGGAACACAGACACTGCTGGAACGAAAGTAAAGTCACGCATGTTGTTTGGACACCAGAAGGAAGGGATCAAGTGGATACAGCCGCAGATGGGGATTAAAAGCGACTGTCAAACCAATAGACATCAAAAACTTGTTTTGGATTTTTGATGGTGAATGTTGATCACAATATCTACAGTTGAAGAACTGAAGTTGAAGAATAACTACTGAAGAACAGCCCTATCATCATAAAATGAGTGGACTAGTCACAGACTAACTGAATGAATGAATGTGAATAAAAATGTGTGTAACTTGTTATACACATTGGTCAGTATTTACTTATGCTGAGCAAAGAAGCTATTGACATTGACATTCCATTCCGAAACTGCCCCTTGCTTTAAAATGAAAAGCCAATCATAAGCATTTTTGAGGTCTAAAAATCTTATAGAAAGTACAGATCACCAGACAGTGAAATGGAAAAGTCAAAGAATATGAATACATTTTGTTTAACCAGATGGACTTCAATAGAAAATCTTCTTATAATTATGATTTATAATGAGAATCTTTTAAAGCAAAGTAAATAGAAAAATGTATGTATCCAAAGTCTGTAATAGTCTTTACTATCCACGATGCTTCTTCATTCTTGAATCTCATCCATCAGAACACGTTCTCATGAAGCTGTGATTTCAAGAGCTCACAGGGTAAAAGTGACCTCTCTTTTTTGTTGCTCTCCGACGGTCAGTGTCAGACTCATTCCCGACGCATTAATGACGGCGTAATAAAGGGAAACGGAGCGAAAGCAGACGCTCTGACACCTGAGAGTTTATCAGCTAGGCTGCCCATGGATGTTTCATTCGAATAAAGAGAGACTGTTTCTCAAATTAATCAAGTCAGTCAGAAAAAAAGAAAGCTTAATTTATCGAGGGCAGCATGTTTTCCCTTGGCAATTAAAAACCGGTGATGGATGTTCAGACGGCGGAGCTATTTTTAAAACCCTCATTTGAAACTGTCTGCTAATCAGCGCTCATGAATTCACAAATATAGTCCAGTCATCTGTCAGATAATCTCACAATAAGGGACTGTTATATGTGTTGACTCCATCAAAAATATCTTCCCTGGCTCTAGTTTCTAAAATAAATGTATCAGGTCTTTATTTGTTGCGCTGGAGATTGCCGACTATCATTGAATTATCTGGCCTCTCTGGAGACACAGCGAACTGGAAATCCTTATTGATTTTGGGGTGGGAGGCTCGATCACCAGTCAGCCACCCCTGAAACTCGCTGGGACCACACGCACACCGAATAGACACACACACCACTGCAGTTCTTCGCTCTTGTCTCAGTTTTATGAAAAATCGTGGTCTTCATTTCAAACTGTCTAATTCCCAAGACGTTCGTCTCCATCTGAAATCCAATTGCGGTGCTGAAATGAAGACGCTTCCCAGACTCACAAGCTTTGCATTAATATTCATCTGCCGTACATGTGCGAGTGACTTTACTGCTACTTTGTGACCACAATGCAAAACAGCACATTTAATCGCTCTGCAACATGTTCAAATGGTGGGATGTGTATTTATGGGAAACGGGCAGAGGAATAAAGTCATTGATGAATTATTGCTTATATAATATTTAACTATACTGGACGAATCAGACATTATTCTTCAGGACTATAATTTGACACCGACAGCAACAAGGGGGGCGCAGTCGAAGACATTTTTATGTGAATGTATTTTCTACAGTGAAGCATCAGCATCACTTGTATTAGAACAAAAAGACTGGCACTTCAAATTTGGGCTCCGGATACACTCCTAAAAAAACGAATATATTTTCAGCAGAGATTGTCAACACCTTCTGTTCACTGGTTCATTATCCTCATGGGTCAGCAACAATGCGTTGAGAGTGGGGTAGAAATAGAGTTTGTCTCGGAAATGGATTGATGCAAATCAACAAATTTTGACTCCAAATATGCAACATATGCTTTTATGACAAACTCTACATCACCTTTCTTCTAGACTGCAAGTGTCAGCGTCTTTGAGGGCATCGCTGACAGGCAATGCTCATTTACGAAAGCAGACAAGAGTAAGTCGAGCAAAGCTTCGATTTTCCCACCTGAAATGGAACATAAAATGGTCGACCGGGGATTCACAGCTGTTAACTGCTCCTTCACAATAGTCATAAACAGTTCAATATCAGACCATAATTAACATTGTCCATTTCACATGTCGACCATAATTCAGAAAAAAAATCAAAATAAGGGTTAGAATGTCATTTTTTTCACAATGAAATCAAAACAGTATATATCCATATATATATATATATATATATATATATATATATATATATATATATATATATATATATATATATATATATATATATATGGAGATTGTTTTTGTTCGTTTCACATTTAAAAATGGTTCATAGTTGTCAATCCAAGTCAGTCAACGAGGATTTACTCTGACGGTATATCTGGTACATCTAGACATGAAATGTTGTCCATGTTATTCAGGAAGCACTTTTAAGACCTGTCCTTGGGTACACAACTTTAGCATGGGTGTGGTTCCCATGGGTGTCCCACTCTTTGTCCAAAGTGAGATGTATTGAGACACTGTATAAGTGAATTCCAATGGATGGCATTTAGGCTTTACCTTGGGATCCTGTCCTTAAATTCTGGGTTCACATACCCCATTAATAAACTTAATCCCCCCGACAGTCATTCGTATTTTGAGGCCCTGTGGAGGTTGACGCATTGTCAAGAGTGCATCAAACACAACGCAGTCAGCTCCAGGTTGAACCCATTGTGAGTGTGTTGAACCACCACTGAAAGCCAGAGATCATTTTTCATCGCTTAGCTAGACATAATCTTCCTCAAGATGTCACTCCCATAAAACTTGTTGTTGTTCTGGGATACATCATATAGATTTACAGTTGGAAAAATATTTATTTTCCCATGTGATGTACCCTGCTATGGATCTGTTGATATCTGATTTTTTACTTGAATATCTGATATTACAAATGTATACAAAATTCTTGGCCAGCTGATACATTAACAATCTATTTTGATCAAACTGAAACATTATTAAAATGTATACATGAGGGTGCAGTGACATGTAGTCCAGTCAGTATTTTCATTTTCATGTCATTGCATTCATTGTAAGTTTAGTTGGAGCTGTGTATATCGCTCCCGGTGGATTCTTGTCAAGTCCTTTTAATTAACCACAAAGAAGCCTGTGTGAGACAGCAAGTGATCCTTCCTTATCATCTGTGACAGTGAGCATCAGACCGCCCTGCGTTGCTCCTGTCACCCAAAAGATCCGTCCTACTGTTCCCTCAATACTGTATGCTCTCCTGCCCGGCAAATATGCGCTGATACCATCCATCTCGGTGTATTTTTGGTTCATCTCCTGCGGTGTGAATTTTTTGGCTCTTTGTGTCAAGTTGAAATGTCGACCCGCTAAAAATAAATCCGCATGCAAACCTCAGGAGTCTTATCTCTGACAGATCAACAAACAAATAAGCAGGATACGAGAAATGTTCCAACTCCAAAATTCGTTTAAAGGTCTACTGTGAGGTGCAGGAAGTATACTCTGTCTCATTTAATTAACAAGGTTTTTGGAACATATTCGAGTTATAGAAGGAGACAGTGATGCACCCAATTACTGCCACAAATAATTCATCCTTAAACACTAATTTAGCGAAGGGAATAAGACTAAGAATTAATCCTTACGGGGAAATGACTTCTCGTTACGGCTCCAAATGTGAAAACAAGACACAGTAATGGTGATACAGCGTGTACTCACAGTGACTTAAGGTAAGATATACATTGCTATATGTGCAGTGGTACAGTCAGCTAAACTGTATGGGAGTTTCATTCAAGAGCAGAGCGAGCGAATATGGCTGAATCTGTCCTCTAATGAGCGCAATAATGCTTAGTGCAGTGGTGTGCGGTTCAGCAGGGTCACCGCCTGAGGGGGAGAAGATCTTCCTGAGTCTGCTGCTGCAGGAGCAAAGGCTCCCCTAACACCAGGCTGATGAGAGAAGAATAAAAATGACATGGTTAGCGGCAAAATGCAACTTTGATGAGGATTCTCGCCGAGTCATCTCTGGGCTGTGTTTATTAAACTATACCGCTCGCAACCCTTGTTGCGTGTGGAAGTGTCAATCGCTCTTTCGCCGGATTCAAATGAAATTTTTAGCTGGTTCAAGGCATGAACCCAAGACATTGTGACACCGCTTCTATATTCGACTGTGGCTTCTATCCAGGTCATTACCGGATATTTATTTATCATGATTAGTTTATTATCTCGGACAGCCAAAGTTATAGAAAAAGTTAAAATAGCAATTTTAAAGACAGTAGAAACTATGGGTCCAACTTGCGGCTCAGGGGCCAAATCTGGCCGGCCTAATACTTTTAAGAGGACTGCAATAACTATCTACATGTTGCTAAAATAAACTACTTTAGGTCACATAAGAAATCATGTGGATACAATGAACCAGTGTTCAAGCTTGAACTGGAAAATTCCCAGAAAATGATGTCAAATCACGATGACTGAGCTTGATGAAAACCCAACTGTGTCGGTTGGCACGGAAGGAGGAAAATGTATTTTTGATGGAGCTAACATCAGAGAAGCCAAAATGAATGTTCATCAATTCAAGACTACATTTTTGTGCCAAAGAATGCCATTAACAGATTGTTCAATGAACATACTGTGAACAAATTTGTGTTCCATACATTGGCCCCTTGAGTGATTGTGTGTGACAACAATGAGGTAACCTACACCCAAACATCAGTTTGGACTTGTGAAGAGTACCACCCGTTAAAAAAAAACTCAATTTCTCAGTCTTCAGTTTAAAAACGTCAGAAGAATTCCCAATGATTGAAGCTAGCTTTTCAGTGTTAGTGCTTATCAGTGGGATAAGAGGCAACAGATGTGGCCAGTACCAGTATATTGCTGTAAGGCCCCAGTCGGTGCAGGTTTTTGTTCCCACCAAACAAGCACCCGCAGTTTAACCAATCAGGTGCAGCTGCAACAAACAGCACCAGACTCACCATCAACAGATTACATTCTTCAGACACCTTGATTGGTGAAAAGGTGACTGGTTGGAACAAAAACCTACAACCACTATGGGACTTTGAGGACCAGTTTGAGACCCCTGCGGTAATAGTTCTTCACGTTCTGAAAATAAGTCTTTCAATTTTTCTGAATTTAGATTTTGATTCCCCCACCGCTGTACATCTGTGATAGATGCAACATTTAAAATAGGCATAAAAATGTGTGCTGTACCTTATTTAGAAATTAAAATTTTCTCGTGGTGCAAGTCCATCAGGACACGCAGTTCAGTATCTTGAAGCGTTTCATCTGTTTCAAGCCCGAGAATGAGGGGAAGATTCTCAGTCTTCCCAGCCAAATGAGGTTTAAAATATTGGAGAAAATGGTTTCTACTTCCGAGACTTGATTCAGTCCATCTTCTGGACCATTCCATGCACAGTGTTCAACATATTCAGTCTTCATAAATGCCTTTCAAGGCTGACTATTGCGCAAGCATCACCAATAAAAATCCCTCTTTGTGACATGGCCTCCGCAGAATAATGCACGAACAAAGCTAATTTGGAAAACTGACCTTCGATGGCGCGTCTTCATCAGAGAGAAATAAACAACAGATTCACCAAGAGTTAATTTCAATGTATAACTGTGAAATGGAGCACAGATGACGTCGGGGAGTAAAAGTTGTACATACTGGATAAAACAAAAAGTCGTGTCAAACAGAAGATGCTTGGGGTTTGATGTGAAACATCACACAGCCACAGCAGATTGCTCCAGATATTTGGAGCATGAAAATCAAACGCTGCTGCTGAGTTGTAGTGATGCACTGGGGACGGAAACCAAATATGTCAGGGGAGTATAGTCAGTGTTTTCAGAACAATGGTGGAACTTGTTGCACATTTCACTGCTGTTCTGGGTTATTTTAGGAAGGCTAATGATCAAATTATTTACCCTATTGGCAACGGATTAACATGACAAATCCCTTCTTAATACAAATAATATTATTGGCTGAGAACCAAACATCCAAATCCCTGAAACAGACAAACACATTTTTCACTCCTGGTAGACAGACATGAAATGTTTTGCGTCCCATTTGTATTTCAAAATTTACATTAAAAACCAAACATACAAAAAATGTACTATTCTCTGAAAGTTTTTTTTTTCCCCAATGATGTATAAATCGGAAAATATGCCTGTTGTTTGCACACTTATCTCTGATTAAGATTTTTATTGGTCCAACAGTTCAGACTCACTAAAACTCCTAATGAAATTAATACTTGCGCCTATATGTTCATGTTGGATAGTTGTGTCAGCTTCAGTAAACTAATGAAGTTATTGTCATTTGCTGACATAAATAATTTGTGGCAAACTAAGCGCCGTGTGACAGGAGGAAGACGAAATTCGCAAGATGTCGACAGTTTGGATTTCTACTCTCCATGTGGACCACTTTGTAAGTTTATAGTCATTGTATTTTGCTGTTAGTTTACACGTACCAACACCGACATCCACCGAATCCACTCGAATGTCGACATTTCTTTGATAAGACATGACAAAATAGTTTACACGGTCGCGGGGTAACACGTCACAGTCTCCAGTTAAGTACGTATACATCGTATTGGTGTCGTTTTTATGTCGCGAAAAACGGTTGGTGGGTCACGTATTCTAAATTTAATTAAAACTAATGTATTTCCTTATACACATTAAATGGTATAGTTTACAAATTGACAGTAGTTAGGTCATTAAATTTTTTTTTTCTTGTAATAAACAAGGAAGAGAAAGAGGGTTTTTTGTGTTACATAATACTATATTTATAATATTATATAATATATAATAGTATTTACAAAATAAAACAATTTGTAAATGAGAAAGGCAGTGTATAAAGCATTAACACTGAATTATGCACGATGTTTTCTTTGAAATCTTACATATTTTTGTCTGTGCTGTGTCTTTGCAGGTCACATTCCACCTTTTGTTCCCGTTTGGAGACCAATTGAATTATACGAGCCGCATGCAGAGAGATCAACCACTAGAGGCTGCACTAACGGCGACACAGAAATGAATGCCAATAAAGAGACACAAAGAAAGACGGATAACTCAATGGACCCAGAAGAGATGGTGAGATAGCAGATCCCAGTTCAGTTCAGCTGAAGACATTGACAGAGTGAAGAGCTACGGAGAGGAGCATCCCTATAGCCTGAGACAGCCTTACACTGGGAGAGAGAAAGTCTCACCTCACCCAAGAGGGGGGGAGTGAGAGAGAGAGTGAGAGAGAGAGCAGCAGCTCACCGACACATTGGTGGTTTGCACATTTCCCACTGCAGCTCTGTGAGGCAGTGTCAGCGGCGAAGAAGAGAGAGCTGCATCAGAGTGTGGAGGAAACAGCAGGATCACGTACCACTTGGCCGAGAGATCGATTCACCTTCAAACAGGAGCGGTGGAGCAGCCTGCTGGAGATCTGTGTTCCCCGTGAAAGAGTTGAGGAGAACCTGCTGTCCTCCCGTCAGTCTGAGCAGGTAGGACAAACTTGTGTGGTGAGGGTGGAAGGCTGACAGGTGCACTTCTCCGATGTGCATCCTTCTTGTTCGCTCGGATGTCTGATGCAGTTTTCACATGATAGTTCGTTCATCCTGGAGGTGATGATTTAATGGGTTTACAGCCGGGTGATAAAGGTGGGGGGGAACTTTAACATCAATCAAGTCATTATCACACCGAACAGAGAGAAGACTACAATAGCTGCCGAACTCCGGCTCAAGCGGCTCTTTGGGCTCAGGTTTTGTTCTGGTAACAGATGAAATGGTTTCACATCCACTGTATTTGTCCTCCAGAGGAGGCGATGAGTGAATAATTATTGTTGTTCATGAGACAATTTTCACCATTATCTAAAATGATATATTTGGCAGAGCAATCTGTGATGAACTGATCGGATGCTGAAGTGAAAAATACACAATTGAACTTTTATTCTAAAGTTTTTCTGATTTTATAACACTTTCAGGTTTGCTTCGGCTTTATGAACCATTTTGAAATAGACTTTATATTGATTCATATGTGTGAGGTAAAAGACGGGATGACCACAAAATACTGGCAAATATAAATCGTGTTGTACAAATTGTGGTTTTAATTATTACCATATAATTGTAAGACATTGCTCTTAATAAATGATTTAAAAACTTGATTGAGATCTAAAGTTAGTGCCAAAAGATGATATTAAGTGATTTTGTGTTTTTTACTTTTGCTGCACAAACAAAAATCTTTTGGTTTCAAACTGTTTTAGAATCAAAATATTCCCTTGGAACATATCATATGTGAAGAATAACTTGTGCAAAAAGATTTAGAATTACGTCAGAAAAGAAGTGCAATAAAATCAATTAAAACAATGACTTTATGAGTCATTGTGATGCAGGTGATATTTTTTCTTTTTCTTTTTCCATAAAAATGTCAAATTTTTACATACATGTATGATGTGTTTTAGTTTATTGTCTTCGCTGTTCTGCGTCTTTTCAGTGCTATAGTGACCAGAGTGAATGTATCTGGATTGTTTTGCCATTTTGTGAAAAGAATGAGTTATTGCAAATTAATTTCATGAATCAGTATCACAAATATAGTTTCCTCTTGGTCCGAATCCCATCTGAATCCCAGCTTATATCAGTCACAACCAAACACAATTTTTTCATTAGTAGCGGGTGTACTTGATGTGCCAAGAACCTGCTCTAGCGTTTGGCAGTTGTTCGACACGGAGATGCTTACAAAAGCATGTCTGATGAAGACAAATAACCCTGACAGAGGTTTTAGCCATTTTCGCTCCTACCAACTCAATAATGAAATATAGCTTTATTTTCAGTGACAAAAAACCTCTCTGAGAATATGAATAACCACAGTTTGGTGATACCCTGACAAGCATTATACATTCCAGCATCTATCTTTATGTATTCCTCTTTAATATCACCTCCCACTTCCCTGACTGCCAACCTGTGAATGTTGGTGCCTTATTTATTTCCTTTTTGAATTCATCTCAGCCAGGTGTGCGTGATGCAGTGTTCAGTATTGACACCATATTGAAGTGTATGGACTGGAACAGCGAGGACATGGTGAAACAGGCAGGGAAAATGAGAACCGCGAGAGAGCGACAGCTTCCCTTGTAAACACTGAAGTAGAGCAGTTCATTTCAAGTTTTTTCCTCTCCTTCTTGTCTGTGTGTTTGTGTGTGTTGGCGGCAAGAGGGCAGGCATGAGGTCATCAGTCTTTGGATTCATCATAGCTCGCAAAGAGGTTTTTTTCTCCCTCCCATGTGGTCCCGTGTCATTAAACCGAGACACGGAGTCTAAGAGATCGGCTTCCCTCTCCATCTCTCTTTTTCGCTGTTTCTCCATCTTGCTGTCTCGACTTCTATCTTGCTCATCTCTCATCCTTTCTTTTTGCCTCACAGAAGTTAAAACCTGCACAAATGATGGCATGAATTTAAAGTGAGTCGCTGTCGACGCTTGAATGTCTTCGTCCTGACTATGAAAATGTTCCGGCTGATTATTGAAAAGCCCTCGCTGCTGTTTATGATACTACTAAACGTGGAATTAAAAGCAGCGTAAAAAATGATTCTAAAGTGCAAGGGATGAACATTTTAAAGCTGCATTTTCTGACTGTTTTACAAGAGGAACAAATGCAGCAAATACATTAGGAAAAAAAATGCAAAAAATAGAAGAGGTTATATGGTTATGGTATGGTTATAGTTTGGTGGTGTTCCGGATTACTGTTGGGTTATGGCTCATATGTTGTACGTTATGCTCCATTCAGAAACTAATTCTACTCAATAACATTGCAGGTCAGAGCTTTCACTGCTGTCTTACAGGTTTCATTCCCAGTCTGGGATTCTCCGTTTTGCCATGAGCTTTGTTTTGTTTGAACAAATTCACAACACAATTCTTAAATTTAAAATCATTGATTTGCTTTGTTTTTGTGTTTCAGAGAGTCATGTTCAGCCCCATGGTGGATGTGTGTGCTATCTGAGTGCTTTTCTAGTTCAGAAATTTGAAATTAAATTGGACATAAACAGATTCCGTAAGGTCCTCAGTCCTTTCTGTGTGGAGTTGGCATGTGTGGACGTGAGCTTACTCTGGGCACTCTGGTTTGCTCCCGCAGTCCAGAAACATATTAAGGCTGATACAGTTTTCTAAATTGTTGAAAGGTTTCAGTGTGTGCTTGATGGCTGTTTCTCTCAGTGTGCCCTGTGATTAGCTGCTGACCTGTTCAGGGTGTCCCTCGGTTTCTCGCCCCCAGGGAGTAAGTGGCAGAACATGAACGAGGATTAACTCGAATTTTGTTGATGTCTTCTGTCTCTCCTCACCACGTGTTCAAACCACCTGACCTTTCCTGCTTTGTCTCCAGGCGTCACCACATGAACTATAGTTTCGGCCATCATGTTTTTTTCATGCATGATTTTGAGTCTTTGTTTTGACTTCTTCATTTCCTGCAAAAGGGCTTCCCATTGCACATCACTAAGGCGTGTGTCTTGACAAAAACTGATGCCCCCTCAACCCTCTCCATCCAAACAAACATTACTTCACAACAGACATTCAATAGTCACCACACTCCCTCACCCTCACTCGCTGTCTCACACAGAAGTAAATAGTCTCGCAGGACATTGCAAGGTTCAACATGGCTGCCCTCACCCCCACCTAGTGTAAACCTTGAAATTTTTGAAGGTTAGTGCAGTTCAGCATTTTATGTCTACAATAAACTCAAAAAGTATTTAAATTGGCCCCCTGTGGATTTACCTGGTTGGGCCTAACTTTTGCCACATCCTGGGACATGAACCTTTGTTCAGACGGATGTTGGTCCTCCCTCTGCGGGTGCACCTCTCTTTAGCTAGATCTTTAACTGGCAGACACACATTTTTTGCTCTTTTTAGGAGCTAATTGCTTCACTACTGCTTGGTTTGGAGTGGGCATGTTGTGCACAGAGGGCTTTAACAGATTTACTCTTCAAACAGCTGCCATCTGCAGCCCAAAAGTCAAATACTTTTTTTGACTCTGAAAACTAAATAGCATTTAATTATAACACTTAAATGAGAGAACAAGCATGTTTGGTAATACGTCTTCAAGTTTAAAATGAGCTTCTGTTGAATCTAAATGGAAGACTTATATTTCCGAACACAAATGTCTCAGTGGTATCTTATACCGACCTTATCACATATGTAATTCCCAAACATGACATGAGCCAGTCAGACTTTCATCTGACATGTTTACTGTCAGGCTTCATTGTTTTTTGGGCTCTGTTGCGCAATGGTGCTTGAATGGGATCACTGAGCTTAGCAGTCCAATTGGAACAACAAATGATTCCCCTGAATCTCTCGCGTAGCAGGTGGTATTTGTTGCATTTTTCTCACAATCCCTGTGTGCCAGGATTATCTCCCCTCTTTTCCTTTGCCCTTTCCAACTCATTCATATTTATTTGAGCAGCAACTGAACAAGATTGCGATCATCTGTGTGGTAATTAATAATTTACATAATACTTGATTCTCTTGGAACGATATTTTCCTCTGTGGCCATGTTAATTGTGTTAGCAAAGCTGCTGCCACTGCTTATCGTTAGGAAGACGCTTGAATGTGGTCATATCCAACTCTCATTAATGGCCAGATCATCCATCTGATGCCTCACTGACTCAAACAGAGAGGACATAAAACCGTTTCCGTAGCTTTCAACTCAAAGCCTCAAATCACACCAGCGCACTTTCCTTTGACACATACTCATTACATTAATGCTGTTATGGTTCAGGCGCAGGTAAATTGAATTTTTACTGTTTTACTAATGTGAAAAAAATATAATGGAATTATGGAAATTACAAACACTCTCTTGTATTTTTTATAAACGCCTGACTGAGAATAAGTGCAGTACATGAACATGAAGGAATGGCCTTCTTGACTATCATTACGGTCTGTGTACAGTAATAACTCCTCAGAAGAATTCTCTTGTGATGTTGTAGTAGACCCTCTATGAATACCATCAATGCGATCAAGGAACGTGCTGTGGTTCAGAACTGCTGGCAAATTAGTTGGGTGTTGTTTTCCTCTGCTGTCTGGTGTGGGCGCTCAGTCACTGAGACAATTTAACCCACAGAATTTTACAGACAGAATGTGTGCATGCAACTTGTCTTGGGCTGCAACTAGAGTATTTTAGTAGTCAACTTGTCACAGAAAATCTTATCTCTAGTGGTCCAGTTGGTATATGAGGTTGAGGAAGACGTCAACGTATCTTGTGTAGCATTAAATATTCAACTTTTAATTGCGCAAAATATCGTAATAGTTGTTAAAAATCACAACTTCTTTGATTCTTTGAGAGAGACAAGTGATCTAACAGCGCATTTTAAGCGCTTTGACGTGAACAAAAGATGTGAGGAGTTCGTGATTCAATTTCAGAACATTGCCCAGTTTGTTTCATGAGTCAGTCCCGATGCCAAAGCCCGTGCTCTTTTAAGCCGGGCGCACCACTGACCTTTCTACGGCACAGACAGCACCACTTCATCCGTGGCTTATAGACTGCTGCGGTTTATGTATGAGCAAGATCTATTTTCCTTCTTAAATTTAGTGGGTGCAAGCTGAAACCCTGATGTGCTGTTGTTGGAAAGGTATAATTCTGAATAGTGCATTAACTTTAATGTTTCATGTGTATTGTGATATGTTTCCATCGCAATAATACCGGAGCATCAGTCATTTCTGATATGAAGCTCACCTGCCCGTGTGCACTGAAGAGAGCAATATCGTTAGCACATTAAACTGTCGGGACTAATTTAATAGTTGACTATCATCATCTCTGTCGACGCTGCCTTAAACTTGTCATTGCTGTAGAACTGCTTTGTGTTTTTATTAAGAGTGAATAATGCCCTTTATAAATCCATAAATAACCCCCCGCGTCCTCAACAGTCACCATGGTAATGGTTTTCTAACCATGTTGATTTTCCCCAAGTGGTTTAAACTACTAAATTAATATTACCCCTGAATCAAAAGCGTTTTAAAATCAGTATTATTTTAGCCCATAACACTTGGTAATTGACAATAGTAATGACTGGAACATGCTGTGGGTTACATGTGGGTTACACGAAACTGCTCGACAAAACACATCCAATGATGTACTGTGTATCTTCCAGCTCAAAGGGTACATCTTGAGAGAAATGGGCATAAATAATCATCACGCAATGTTGCTGAACTCTGACAATTGTGAAGAACAGAAGCTTGGTAATTAGCTGCTATTGAGTCAGACCTGGAGCTGTAACTTCTGCAGGTCTTTGAGGCAATACTGTGAAATAACATTTAAAAATGGATTGTTTCTTTTGTGTCTTTTGAATTCATGCTGGTTTATTACTATCTTTGAAAGAAGCATTGGTATGCCAAAAAATGTATTTACATAAAAATCAAGCGCCAGCTTTGCTTAAGGCCAAATCTTGGCGTCATTTTGGATTTTGCCAGCCGGGAGGAAATACAGCGCTGGACATGACGCAGACAGTCTGTAAATACTGTGAAAGTAAAGTCAAGCACTGCAGCAACTGCAACTTTTCTGTGAAATAACTTTTTCTACTGTATCATGTGATTCGAACGCACGCAACTAAGCATGGATAAATTATAATATTTGTAATAAACATTTCTAACTCCATAACCATGCCCATAGGGCTGCAACTATTTTAATAGTCGTCTAGTCACAGACTATCTTAAAAATTAACTTGTTGACGTATGATGTGTACAAGTTGATAAACATGTAACTTGTCTTATTGTTGTGCTTGAAATGGCAAATTCTGTAAGTACTGTTTTGAAACTGAGATTTTTATTGCTCAAAATGTAGTTTACTTGTTGGTCCTGTAGCCAGAAAGATGCCCCTCTTGATCTGTATGTCTGATCTCAAATTTTGTGACTGAATCTCATATGTCTCCTATGTCGAACAGCAACTCTGCATAATTCAGTGACACCGACACGTAAATGGAATTAATCTATTTTTGATCACACTTGAAACATTTAAGACGACTCCCCTGTCGTCTTCACTGAACTCTGTTTATCCCAAATCCATAACTACAGCTCTTGTGTATTCTTGGTTGTATTCTTCTCACAGCTCTACAATTATACTTTTTGTACTGGGTTTGCAAGCTGCTCCAAACGCAATTACATTCTTAAGGGCAATCAATTTTGGCCACAATGGTCCTCACCCGGGGAGAACAGGAAGCTTTATAGGGCAGCGGTGAGACCTGCCATGATGTATGGTTTAGAGACAGTAGCTCTGACACGAAGACAAGAGGCAGAGCTAGAAGTGGAGAGGGAGAGCTGAAGATGCTCAGGTTTCCATTTGGAATCACCTGGAAGAACAAATTAGAAAGAAGACTATCAGAGGGACAGCTCTTGTGGAGATACAAAGCGAGCATTTACAAAGAATATTGATGGTATGATGGAGGGAAGAAGAGGATAGGAGCGACTGACAATGACAGTGTCAAGGCAACAACCAGTCGCTGTTAGGGCTACAAGTCAAAGATATTGTGATGTTCTTGACCTTATCAAAGATCAGAATTCGAGTGAAGGCCCCTGTTCTCTCTTAAGAATTTTGAAAGCCAGCTTATGGTATTCAGCCAACTCTGGTGCTTCCTCAGCTCAGTCTGACAAATGTGCACCTAGAGTTTCCCAATAATAATATACCAAACATCACAATGTTTGTCTCACAGCATTTTTCTGCCCCCAAAATTCATTTTGCCATCGCCTCTGTGCTTGTTTGGCGTGACAATGAATTTCGAACAGTCCAAAATAGTTGTTTGTCGCTGCTTTAGATGTCAAATATGTGTTCCGTTCTTGACATTGCAGTATAGTTTTAGGATCATGACAGTCTCATGCTACTACAATTCCAAATTAAATTTGACCTGTCTGTGTATTGCTATTGTTCTTTTTAGAATAATTAAAGTTTTGGTTTGACTACATGTCACTATCACGCATGTACTTGACCAAAATCCAAAGCTGTCTGATGACGAAGCACTTCTTCCATACACAGCGTCTGTATGTGCCAATTACGGTTATCTTTTCAAACCCTTGCCTGCCTTTAGAAGAGTATAGAAGCACATAAATATAATAGATGGCAGAAACCCTCCTTTAAACTGACACAGTGACTGATGGAACAGCAGGTCAGGATCGTAGGAAATGCTGTAAATTTCACAAACCTCCACCCATTTCCAGATGCAATGAAGAATGATAGTGCTGAGGCTGAAAAATAAAGGAATCGATAGCTGGGTGTCCAACAACCAAACACTCTTCAATAATCAAGACCGCCTGCGAGGCGACATTTGAACAATTTATATATTTATTTTTCAATGATGTGTAGTTTATCAAATCACTTGTGGGTGGTTGTGCTTGGGTGATATTCACAGCAAATCTTGAATGAGTTATAGAGGCATAGAGCAGCGTAGTTTATCTTAAAGCCTGCTGGGAGCTTTATTTTACTGTTTGTTATTAGAGAGTGAAGAGGAGATGAATTGCAGGGTCATAAAGTGTGAAATATGAACTACCTAATGGAAATAATGGCTTAGTGCTTGAGAGATACTCTGCTTTTGTCAGCGGTTTTTTTTAACTTTTTTTGTCATTGTTTTGTCCGCGCCGCTAGTTATTTCGTTGTGCTGAAACTATTTAAAAGCAGATGTATGCTTATATTAGGTGCATTTAATTCTGACATAAGGCTGATCACTATGTGCTACAGTACAAAGCATGTTATTGTGCAGTATGTTCTAATTTTGTTATATTCTAAGTTTAAATTTATATGTCATCAATTTTGATTCTTTTTTTTTCTGCGTATTGTAACATTTCAGTTTGAAGTCCAACCAAGTTTTTGGATCAGATTTGTATTCAGAGTTCAGATTTTTCTTTTTTAATTTTTGCATGCTGATTTTTACTGTACCTTGAGTAAAACCTTGCACAGTTCTGGAGTGTGTTTCTGGTTTACTCTTGACTTGACTAAAAGTTAATTTTATAATTTACTTTCTCTGTTATACTCTTTAATGAAGTTGACCACCATCAAATAATTTTAATTTTAATTTTAATTTTAATTTCAGGACCTCAGTATATTTCAGTATCTTTTTGAATCCCACTCTTCGTTAATACCAATCAATATTAAGTATATTGCTTGTTATGCTAGTTTTTTTGTCTTACTTATATTTTATACTGTCTTTTTTTTGTATTTATTTTCTCTCTCAGTGTTTTCTGCATTCTTTTTTTAAATACATGACATGAATTTTTGTGTTTGCATTAGAAAGTTTGTGTGCATTTTGAAGTTACATTCACTTTATTCATATATTTTGCCTTTAAAATTTGTTTTATTATCATAAAAAATAATGTGCTACCAGTTCAGGCAATGTTTGACTTTCCTAATCTTATCTAATCTAATGTAAAATCAGATCCAAAAATATTCGTATAACTTATTATTAATGTTAGTATAAGTCTGTTTCCGCCATTTGTGTTTTATGATTTTGCCACTTAATCTTAAGTAGATGCCACTTGCATCTACTTAAGATGTTGCCTCCCTTGTGAGGTATTTTGGACAGGTCGATTTGGGAGGTGGACCTGTGACTAACCCAGGACATGCTGGACAGATAGTTTTGGAGAATTTTAAAGTAATCTTCTGGAGGAGCAGGTGGATGGTCAAGGGAAGTCCCAGCAGGCTGCTGCCTCTACCATCTCACCTCAGATGAGCATCAGTTTGGGTCACTGGCACCCCAGAGTTTTTCCAAACTAGCTGGTGCTTGGGAATTCAGCTTTTGTCTCTTGTCAAAAATAGCCCTTTCTATTGTTCTGTGCTGTTTTTCTGCTGTACATCGTGTACTATGTTGTGAGATATGCCCCATTTGAGGGTCTTTTTGGAGCATCTTGGTTTGTTTTTGGTGGAACTCTGGTTGAGCATCAGAATCTAATGGAGGGATTTAAAAAAAAGGAGTGTGGCTGGGAATGGTTATGAGATCTGTGTGATCTACTCTACATTTAGAAAGGACCTTGTGGGAGTACCATGGGCAGCGCAATCTCCTGCCTCATAAATCTTTAGGGGACATGCTTGAAATGTTTGATTTTAATCACTCATCATCTCGCCGGCCCTGGTGTTTAAAGGAGCTACCCGGCGCGCTTTAATTACCCTCATTAGTGCAGACGTTTAAATCCAATCGGAACAATTACCATTTCAACTGCCCTCAATGTTGAGACTTTTTAAGTTCCGTTTCCACTTCATTCTGATGATGTGTTCCGGTTATGGCGAGCCCATGTGCCGTGGCTTAAATCAGTCTTTGTGAATGTAAAAATAGGAGTTTTCCTCTGACCTCTGATACAAGAAGCTCTTTTCTCTCCCGCTGCGAAGAGAAAAGCTTAAAGTTCAGACGCGATCTCCCTCCAGGCCTCCGCTGAAGGATCTTCAGATATACAAACATGTCGGCTCAAGAGACACCTCTAGCTGAAGGGTAAATATGCTCTGGCTGTGTTGATACAACAACTGTGCTGCGCAGAGAACATTTGTGATACCTGGCTTACCGGGGATTATCCCTGGCTGTGCAGTCCGGGCTGCAGCACTGCGTCATTTGGGTCCCTATCCAGAGATTTTGTCATCACTCCTCTTCTGAATAGGAGAGGAAGATCGTTGAAACACTGGGAAAAGTGGCCCAAATACATGAATTATCGTAAAGAGAAGGTTCGGTCTGCTCAGCTAATTTTCATTTGCACTCTCCAATGGCAAAATCAACACGATGGACGGAAAGGTTACACTTTTTTTTCTGCTCATCACTGACTAGAATTGTCTCTCTGGGCCTTGTCCTCAAACGTGACGTCCAACAGAAGAAAAAAACCTGAATCCACTTCTACATTTTTGTCTCCAGTCTTGCTGTTAGACTAATGAACTGTGGCAGTCCATCAGTTCAGACGGCTTAATTGTGATGCATTCTGGGTATTGTTCATTGCTCCTTACATTTGTAAACTATTCCAGGAAAGTAAACAAGGCTTTAACATAGTTGCGGGCATAAAATGGTTGCACGGAAATTACTCTACAAGGCCGAGAAAATTTCAAAGGCGTGTAGACAATGCTGATGTCTATAGCTCCTCAACAACATCGGGACTTTTATTCGTTCTGCTAGGAATCAAAGGCTTCTCAAAGGGAGCCCGACCTTTAGTTTGTTAAGGGACGGTTGGCAAAAATGAGTTTTTGATAGTGTGTTTGAAACGCGTCAGCATGTGCCTTGTTGCAAGTTAAAACAATTTCATCACACAAGCACTTATATAAATCACACCTTCCATCACCACATGCCATGGATGTCTGTTAGCCATCTGTGTGCCATTTTCCAGAATGATGTCATTAACGGAATATGTCCTTAGCTAGTACAAATAACCATTTTCATTCCTACCACACACACTGAGCAATTATGAATGCTCCACTCGCCCATTTGCATTCTTCCATAGAATATGCATGCTGATTAGATTTTCCCACTTAATATGCGCTACATGGCAGTTTTCAGGTGGGTTTGTTCAAGATGTAGCTGATAGAAGCCTCAGCTGACTTCAGTGATTTGCAGCTGATATTCAAGGTAAGTTGGCAGAGAAAATGAACACAAAGTCAATGTTTTTACGCCTTTGGTCAGCAGTTCAGTCATAAGCTAAAAGCTCCCAAAGGTTGTTTTTTTAATGTATTTATAAATAGACAAGGATGCACACAGTTGCCAAACATATGAAACCAATTTCTCCTTGGATTTAACTTTCCGTTTTCCACCTGCAACAAACTAAAACCAACCTCTCTAGAACGATGACTGAATAAATGCGCCACCTTTACCCTTCACAGGACGCATTGTACCAGGGTGTCCTCCTGCTGTTGAGAGTTTTCTTTATAAATACGCATCACTGGTGTTTATTTGATGTTCTCCAGGCCCCCTAGGGCTGTGTAAGTGATGAAGTGTTACAATATGTTGTTTTGTTTGATACAATTCTCTTATTACTGCGCACCGTCTGACCCTGACTCGCCAACTCATTTCAGGAAGAAAGCTGCATCAAACCTGCTCATTATGAAGCATTCCAAGTCTCTAAGGAAACGTCCGACATGCGTGTTTATGATCTGAAGGGAAATTGTAGTCAGAATGATCTGACAAGTTCAGGAATGTAGTTTCATAGTGGTGGAGTTTTGACAGCTTATTATCAATACTGAAGAAATTACCTGCTGTTCTTGGAACTTAGAGCGCAGAGAGGGACCAAACTTGTGACCCTGTGCGTCCTCCCTGGGATCACATCATCACATAAAGTATGTGTGTGAAGCTAATGAGAGTTGTTTTTTGTGCGATGGCAAATAAAAGCCTGTATTATTAGACCCACTGTCAGCCAATGATGATGCACCATGCTTGGCAAGACGACCTCTTTACCACAGGCCGGAATATATATATATATTGTTGTCAATACTTTCAAAGTGTTAAATACTGTTTTTAAACTTTACATCTGAAATTGAATTGCTAAAATGTGGTGTGGAAAAATCGCACTTGAGTCTTTGATGTGCTCTTTGTAAAATTCCCAATTTTAACATCACAACTAATCGACTTATGGACCTTTCAGTGACAAATATAATAGCCGATTCTAGTCAACTAGACGTTCCAGCCCTAATTATGTGCTTAAAGCTCTTGCGTTTTACGCCTCTGCGCCTTGAGTTTAATGCATGCGCCCTACAATATTGGAATGCCGGAGTCGTCATAGATACATGCACAAGAGTTGGACATATGTGGTTATAAATAAATATGTGACGGCAGTCAGTTGCGTTGAAAGCTATTCTCACGTGTGTCAGCTTGTTTGATTAAAACCTTCAATTTCCTGCTTACGTTTGGGAAAGCCATTGTGGATTTTGTACATTGGGTGGTGTATCCGCAAATTTGCAGCATGCTTGGAATGCACCTCAAAACCTGTGATAAAATAAGAATCTTGTTTTTATTCATGATCTTTGTGCATTCGAAAGCGTGTTTGATGACTTGCAGTGGCTTCCACCACCATGGTAAACAGCTGCTGCATTAGCTTTGATTCCATTCATTTCATTACTTCACATATTGCCCACAGCGCAGTGTGATTGAGCTAAACTGTAGACAATTTGCCATGAATGTGTCTATGAAGATTAACACCAGTGCGCTCAACCTACAGTAGAAAAACATGTTGCTGTGAAGTCAGAATGTGTGTTTATTTCTTGATAGTGAGCAACATATGTTGAGTTCATGCTCATATATGATCGTCTATGTACTGTAATTGAATTTTACTCTGTATATGTTTAGATCATTTTGTAATTTTTTATATTTTAAATAAATATATTCTTTTTAAACTTTCTAAAATTATGTTCTAAATATAAAAACACAGTGAAAAGACAATTTCTTTAATTTATTATTTTTTATACTTTTCACAAAATATGTGATAAAATGCTAAACTTTTCAATTTTTTTTAGTGCAAATTAATTCCGAAGACAGAAATACTTCCAAAATAGTCAAGGCTAAAAGATAATCATCATAGTTTCCTTTATGAAGTGAAACTTCACACTCTATGTATCGAAGTTAAAGCACTATATAACACAGTCATGGATCATCTTATTGTGACTTCCATAGCCTCTCTGCTTTATGAAATTAGCCGAGCAAGTAATGATTTTGTTCAGCTTGGGACACATACATTGTTGTTTTTGAAATTATAGCGGTCATATTTGCACACCGACTGTAGGGAGGGAATGGCTTTCCGACAGCTACTGGGTCACACGGCACTAAGTGCTGCTGTGCCACTGATTCAATTCACCCAATAATTAAGCAGACAACATTGATTCCCTGCAGAGAAGTGGAGGGAGTGAAAGAGACTCTCTCTCTGTCCCCTTGCTTCCTGTCGGCCCTGTAGCAGTGGGCCAGTCAGATATGGATAATTTGGGAAATGAGCAGAAGTCAATTCCACTTAAACAGGCTGTGGTGGCTGGACGCAGAAATGTTCCATGCATTGTTGAGTCGCTTCATTTTCCCCCTCTCTGACTTCCTCTAGGTAATTGGCAGTGTGATCGGGGAAAAATAGGGACTGGGTCTGCCAGCTGATTTGGCATGCATGTAATGTGAGTTGTAAGTGTTTGTCACCAAAGTGTTGCAAAGAGACTAAACAGAAGCCGTCAATGACGATCATTGAACATGTAATCGATGTATTGCATCTTCAAATGAGCAGAGAAATGACTATATTAATTCACTTTAATGAGAAAGGACAGGGCAGTCGCTGCCGTTTTGGGTATCAGGAAGTCGCTGGTTCATTTCCCTTTATGTCCGCTGATGACTGAAGTCCAAATGAGAGATCCTGGACCTCATTAAGATTGTTGAAAATGATGTTATTATTGGTTTGCATCAGAGAGGTGAGCAGGCAACTCAAGTACCTCTTGTCTCTTTGTTAGTAATGAAATGTTCACTCCTCATTGCTTGACAAGTTTTTGTGGGGCTGACAATAACTCACTGATCCTGTTTGTTGACGCGTCCTTCACCCAAGCTTCCTGCTCGATTACACACTGAATAATTTTAATCCATTTTATTTCACTCAGTTCAGTGTGGTTTGTGCGTGTACATTTAATTTATTTGAATTTGGTTAGTGATTGATGAGAGTTATGGAGGAGATTATTGATCAACACTCCATAGCGTGTTGAAGTGGACAGTGTGTTCCAAACCTCACGTTTTTTGGTTCTTGTTTTTGTCTTTGTTAAATGCTGTTGAAATCTCTCAGTCCCCGTAACCCTTCCTCTGCCTCCTGTGTTTGCTAATGCATTGCCTGTCCCTCTTCTTCAGCCAAAAATGCATTAGTGAACACCCTGAGTGAGTCTGCCACAATTCCCTTTCAGGGGAAAATCATGTTGCAGGCATGAACTTTGTTGAATGTACGAACTATGATGTCTTGTTCTGATTCTCATTCAGTGGGCAGTGTCATTGTTTTGTTAAATCTCGCAGTTCAGTTTCTTTCTCTGTTAATTTGTAATTTTTTTAGATTGGTCTTCAGTTGGGATGCACTGACACCCAGATCACACATCCCCAGATTGAGTGGTGTACGAGTACTTGAATTTAAATACTCACCGATGCATAATACTTAAGGGCATTAAGTTATTTGCGCATCCATAGTATTCAGGAATACTTCTTTAGGGGCCACATGATTTTCAAAATCTTAAACTTAAACTTTTTTTAATATTGTCAGACGTGAGAAATCTCACACGGTCACAAGTGAGAAGTGGAGATCTCTCAGGGAGGCATGGATTATGGAAGTGCACACGGTGATGTTTTTTTTAACGGAAAAATCCTGAAAGAAGCTTAGCTTGTTCTAAAATGACAGGAACAATTGTGGAACTCCTATTTGATTATGATACCCGCTAAGTGTGGGTGAAATTGCCAAAAAAATAACAATAAAAATAACGGTTAACACATTTTTACTCTCCATTCTGTTTTGTATTAGCGCCAGTAAGATCAGCATCTGTAGCCGTTGTTGTGACGTGACATTTTTTTTGGTAGAATATTTCGAGGTCACCTGCCCCTTCAAATGTCCGTCCACATGACTGATGCCATTTATATATAATTGCCTTGTGAATTGATTTATTGCGCTTCTGTGAAATATGTTCAGCCTAATTTGACTGACACATTCTTCTTCAAAACAGAATCAATTTGCTTGAGGACATTTTGTTTTATTTAAAACTGTAGATAAAACTGATGTGAAAAAACTGAAGAGTCTTTCCAGTGCTCAGGGTCTGCCAATATTTTTCTGAACACTAGACCGTTCCTCCTATTCATTCCTATCTTTTTTTAAACCTGTCCTCATGTTGGCGCCCTGTTCTCTCTCTATTCAGCTCTGTTTAGTCAGTTTTTCTAACATCTCTTTGGTAAAACTCTATTATATCTTTCATGATAAAATACTGACAGAAACCCTGCAGTTCCAGATGTTGTGTAAACTCACATTGTTGTTTGAAATAAAACCAACCGTCTGAGAGATGCAGACATATCGTTTGTTCTTTTTTTTGTGTTCTAAATCTAAAAAGGGACAGATTCACTATTATTTTGCACATAAAATCATGCCATTCAATCCTGGCAGTTTTGTCTTCAGCTCTCTGTATTTGAAAAAGTCGCGTTGACTTGCGTGGTGTCAACTGTCGACAGTGTTTGTTAACAGCTGCGACAGCATGTGTCTGCCATTGTTGTCACCTTGCGGGTTTGTGTGCGTGGTAAAATGTGATTCAGCAGACACCGTGTGGGATGGGGGCTCGCTCAGGGCTTGTTTTGTGCCACGTGTCTGTTTCTTTTCATTAGATGGATAGAAAGATGGATAGACACTGTGGCACGTGCTTGGCTTTTTCCGAGTTTACGATATCAAACACTGCCACCTACTGCCACGACTGAGCTCATTTGAGCCCCTTTCATCAACATTGTATGTTTCCATTCAAGTTGTCAGAGACGGGTGGCGATGATGCCATTACTGTCCACACAGCGGTATCACATTCCATCATTTTAGCCTACACCAGAGGTAGGCAAAGTGTGGCCTGGGTGCCACATGCAGGCCTTTTCCTGTATTTGTGATGCCCGTCTGAGCAAAACTACAAATACATTTATAGGCATTGGAAAGCTAATAATGATAATAAATGAGTGCCTTTATATCTTATATTTACATGCTTATTTTATAGTTACGTTACTGATATATTCCTCACTTTCAATATTTATGATTCATATAGACATTCTTTAAATGAAAGTATCTATAATAAGAAGTTATTCTCTGGTTGTTTCATGTCATTACAGTAACAAAAATCATGTGAAATTTAAGGCTCTTTCTTCTGATGGCTTGACTGTCCCTGTAGACAGTCACAGTAAAAGGTGTGGTCTCATCTTGTTCTACATCAAAACTGCATCTGTGATTAAACTATGATGGAATCCCTCATTTTTTCATTCATTTTTGTCACCGGGAAAATGGCACTCTAATTATGTCTGCATTTAGCTTTACCAAAAGAATGCATTGCAAGAGTAGTATTTCATGAAATGCATAATGGGCAATAATGGGACCTGGAACTGATTATTTAAATTTTGCGGCGCATCATTTTTGTGCATTTGTTTTGAGAGGCTCCTCTTGCCTGGCATCATTGAGGTCATTTAAAGAAATTATTTTTTTTTATTTTGTGTTTTTAATATTACTGCCAGCAGGTGGCAGTAACTTTATGGACCTCCTACAACACGCACTCAAATGACCGGTGTTGCTGCAGAATAGAAATAAATGGGGGAGGTTATTTTATTTCTCAATTTTTTTTTAAATGCCATCAAAATTCATTCACTTCAAATGAGCCTATTTCCGACCAATCCCGGAATTGGTGGAGTTTTTGATCATGATTACGAACCATGTTTTGACAACCATGTTGTCATGTGTTTTGCTGACTGAAAGAAATTTATTATTTTCTTGTGGCATCTAAAAGGTACCCATTATTACTTCAAATCTGGTCTAGAGTGTCCAACCAAGAGCAGCATATTGATCTAATGCTGTTAAAGGGCAGATGTGGATGACGCATCTTTATGTTTTCCTTGGAACCTCTAGGTGCCGCACAGCATCTGGGGCTAGCTCAATTCATTGCCAGTGGGACGGCCATCAGATAATCGGCCCAAGATAAATCAAGATTGTCCTATTTCTAAACACTATCTGAATAATTGCCTGCATTATCGGGGACTGCAAATGGACTTTCCGACAGAGAGCTCAATATTTGTCTCCCCTGAATCATACACATTGAATCTTTTGTTTGTTTCCCTAAGTGAAAGTACCGCTGCAATCGCAGATAAGTCGTCATGCTGAAGCGAGCTGCTCTCTGAGATAAGCCAGGGAAACATCGGAACTGTTCCCCTCCTGCCTGCCTCATCTTCAACTGTCCCATGATAGAGGCACATTTGAATGCAGCCACTTTCAAGGTGCTGGCGATATGAAAGGGAATCAAGCTGACAACACAGAGAATTCCTGTGAGTCAACCACAAAAGCGTTTATGTTTCGAGAGAAATATTTCATCTCCTACAATGAGACAAGGTGGTTAATTACCCCGTTCATTTCTAATTAGTAACAGGCGGTGGAGCGGAATGGGGAAGGTTCATGTCGTTCGCTGGATCAGCTCTGTGTTTTGCCGTGTGCTGCTGCTGTGATAGGACTGGTGCCTGGAAACAGCGTCGGTTTTGCATCCAGCAGGAGCAGCATCAGCGTACGCTCAAAAGGAGGTAATGCCAGAAACAAAGTCCTGAACAAATGGGTTTTGTATTCTCTTCTAAGGAGGGTAGAAACAGAGGGACAATAACATGGGCTTTTGGAATAGAACCTTGCTTTAAAAAGTGTTAATGTTTCAAAGGGGTTCAAAGGGGCTAAGCATCTTTTCACCCAAACTGTGATGTAAATAGGACAATGTTAGGCAGGTCAGTTTCTTGTGGTATATGTGCTTTAATACATTTTTAAATAGAGATGGAGCAACATTGAGAAAATAAAAATAATTTAGTCAAGAATAACACATGAATTAAGACCCCTGCATTTTCTCTTGCGAAATAACCCGATTTTCTTTTTTACTACCCCACATACAGTAAATGCTCATATAAGATAGGTTGCCTCCTCAGTGTGTTGCCTTAAGGGTTACAAATAGTTCTTCCCATGGAGCCCAGATGTATTCAGTTCAATACAGAGTACTCCAATCATTGGCTACAGGCGTATCTGAGACAAGAGCACAAGAGCAGGAGACCATGGAACAAATTGGATAAATGTTATTTCTTAAGAAATGTTTAACTGGGATGTGGGATCTTATTAAACTACTCAAGCTTGAAATTGGGTGAAATCGCACATTAGGAGAACATGAAAGATTCCACATTTCCTCCAAGGCTGTCTTTGACTAGCATGCAGTTGATACGTTTTAAGCTGGTTATGATATTTCAAAATGCTGCCATGGTTATAAGCCTAGCGTGGAGTGCTTCTGCGTATGGATGGGGATGTGTTGATGACTTCTCCAGTTTTGCTGGCTGCTTATAAATATTTCGGTCACAATACACTGATTTAAACCATGTAAACTGAACCTGACTCAGTGGTGGAAGGCATTAATATATTCAGTGTTTCAGGTGGAACAAATAAGGGAGCTACTTTTGTGACTTCACAGTGATATGACTACCTCCTCCAAGGAGGTTGTGTTTTTGTCTGCCTGTTAGTATGATGACTCAAAGTTCTAAATTGGTGTGTTCTTTTGCATCGTGCAAACATGGACGATTTCGGTGTTTGTCCAGAGATGGAAACACCTGACTCCACCAAGGTTTTCAGTCAGATGCAGAGTTCAGTGTGTTTACGTGCCAACAATGGTGTCGCCAAGTGTTTCCAACAACTTTGGGAAATGGACTCCAGACTGGGAACTTTGACTCTGAAGCTTCATGACCGTGAGTCATGTCACTCCGGAGCTTCAGCGTGACATGACTTCACACACAGAGAGAATGATGTGCGGTTGTGCACACACACATCCACTCGACTATTTGTGTGTGTAATAAAAATAAAAAATATGATACCAACGTCAGTGTTGCATGAAAGAAAAAAAATGATATTGTTATTGTATTGACAGTGATATTTTCGTCGAATAAAACTAGACTAAGACTAAAACAATTTAGATGACAAAATTGGGACTAAAACGGAATTAGTATTCGAAAGACTTTGACAAAAACAAAATTAAATTCTGGCGCCAAAATTAACACTGAATTCCACTTTAATTAAATCATTAAATAAATTGTCACAGCACTATTTCCTAAAGTCTGATATCCACATTCAATTGCCAATTTTCAACCGCCGGCCCCATAAACTGCTAGCCCGTCACTCGACTCACCAGCAAACTGTGTCCGTCTCTTGCTGTGTGGGGAGAGTGTACTTGTTGTTTTAACGCTGTCACTCTTCTGAAAAAGCTGACATGCTGTGGCTGGAATCGACAATGAGAGCAGTGGGAGAAACGAAACGCTCCAGTTGAAGCTCCTGCAGCTGAACAATGAGCTGAAACTGGCTGTAAAATGATGTCGAGCTGATTGGAGCCAGAATGTCAGGTGGTAATTATTTTTAATGTGATCATGTATGAAAATGGTATTTAACATGACTGCTTTTTCATTTCTCAAAGTTTCTTTACTTCGTTTCACGTTCGCATACTCATTGTTCCTATGTAAGGCACTTTGGACTCTGTTGATGGATTGTCAATGAGAGCTGTAGTAAATTCTGCTTTATGTAACAATAGGGGTGGAACAGCACTCTGGTCAGTTTCGGTCGAAGGCACAGTAGGAATCCTTTAAATTACTCGTGAACCATCCTCGCATTTGAGTAGGAGAGACCTCACTGCTGAAAAACAGGGGCCCACGCAACGTTCAAGACGAGAGGCTATGTCTCGTAACTTGGTTATTTATTGCAGCTTGTATGGCTATGTGCTTGACCTACGGTGCAAGGTCGTTTGACGAGTGAAACCCTAAGGATCACCACCCTGTGGCTTAACCCGAATCTCTACCGAAGTCTGAAATGTGATTTAACTGAAAGCTGTTTGTTCCTGCATTCAATGCTGCCAGCTGATGCAAAGGTCCATTTGAGAATAATTATTTGCAGCCCATCCTTGGTGTAATATGTTGATGTTCGGAAAGTGGACTTTTGAGTCCTATACTGATGCTAATGGCTGTCTGTGTTGCATGATGCATTAGGCTTTCATTTGACATGACACTGTCATGACTCCCCCAGTCTTCTGTTTTGGTGCAGTTATTTTTGGTTTCCTGTTTTGTTCACTCTCTTTACAGTGCCAGTCAAGTGATTTTCTCTTCAGACTTATTGGACTATTCTCTTTTTTTGGACGTTGGGCTGTGTCCCATTTGTGTAGGCTCTATCTTGTTGGATTGAAGATGCCATGGAGTGAGAAGGTAATTGCATTGAATCATAGCATGGAATTGCTGGTCATACATCATCAATTAACCACCGCTTAGTCCTGTTCAGGGTTGCGGTGAGTGCTGGAGCCTATCCCAGCAGTCATTGGGCGAGAGGCCAGGACAGGTCACCAGTCCATGGCAGGGTCCGGCACACCGTGGGCCAATTTTAGAGTGTCCAATTAACCTAGTGAGCATGTCTTTGGGCTGTGGGATCCAGAAAGGTGGTCTGACCTGGGTATGGACCTCGCTACCTTCTTGCTGGTAGGCGAGAGTGCTAACCACCAGGCTGATGTGTGGCCAAATTGCTGGACAGTGCTATAAAAATGGTGGATGACCTTAACAAAATGGACCAGTGAAGTGAAGTGAGTGACTGTGAATAAATGCTTCCACACTGAAGACCAATAGTACTGACTCATTGGCAATGTAGACAAGACCACGGCACAGGAGGCTCATCGATATGATCCAACGGTCAATATGTCTTACCTGTCAAAGAAACATATATAGCTCAGTGCTGTGGTGGAGAGGACAATGCAGTTTGTTGAATTGCTGTTTGTAAATAATGACTGCAATTGGCTTTGGGACTTCACCATAAAGTCAATAGTGATTGAGACGGACGATGGCAAATGGAATGGTAGGGCATTTATGTTGTGGGTGTTTTGTTGGGGGTAGTTTCCTACCTGAGCCTGCACACTGATTTGTTGATTTACTTTCCTGCCTAGTACAGCTAGGATAACAGAAAGCATTTCTGTTATCCTAGCTGTACTAGGCAGGAAAGTACTCGGCTCCCTGCAGTCCAACAAGTTCCTGGAGGGAAGCATGGCTGTCACCCGGTGCAACATAAGTCTGTGGTGGTAAAACAGGAAGCATTTCCCCCTCTTTATTTCTTGTTCTTGTTGTGTGTTTGAAACATTTTGGCATTAATGGCACCGACTATCACCGTAGCTAAGAAACATCACACAGGAGGAAAGGCCAAGTGGCAGTGGTAGCCGGAAAAGGTTTTTATTTGATCCTGTCCTGCAAGCAAACACTGTGTCTCAATTTATTTGCTTGTACACATTTTCAAAGAAAACTGGGGAGGAAGAAAAGAAATAAAGGAAAAAAAGGCTGGCAGACTGTCAAAGTAGAAAATGGAAGTGTAAACACTTCAAAGATGCAAAAGAGACAGACACCATGGAAATCAAGCCAGCACAGAAAACTGAGTCATTTTCTTCCCTCCTCTTGGATCAATTTAGATAATTATCTAATACCTTGTTTAATTCAAAGTGCTGTCACACACAGACCTGAAACAAGCGGATGTCGGTGGACACTAATTCCCTTGTTCTTTTGTGCCATTTGGCAGTTAGTTACCGCGACAGCATCTGTCCTCAATGGTTCTCTCACTCCCTCCTCTTCTCACTGAATGTTTAAACGCTCGCCTCCCCATCTCTCTATCCTCTTCTCTGGCGCCGTTTTCCACACAATTGTCACAGATAGTTGTTTGCCCAGACGAGAAGGGCGACTCATCCAACAACCAGCCAACACTCAAGATGCCCCATCTTGCCAACTCAAGTATTTTGTTTCCACTTTAGCTGGCATTAATCAGCGCACTGACTGATTGTTGCTTTTTGTGTTGTCCTTTTTGGGCATCGCATGGAAACCTGCCGCAAGTGTGGTAACTGGGGGGTTCATTCAGTTCCGTGAAAGCGTTTTCCTGTCGCTGATTCTCTTTCTCTCACCAGTTCTCTCCCTGACAGCCAAACTGTCTGTTCTGCCAGCGACTCATCGGTCATTGTCCGTGGTCAGACATAATTAAAAAAGCAACAACAACTTCTTGTCCGCAATTCCATATTACGGTCCCTCTCTTTGTGTACGAGTGTGACACAATAAGACACAAAGAGGTGAATGTTGGTGGGTGGGCTTCCACCCTGCCTGTGTTAACCAACAAATAATCAGTGTTCTAATTTAGTGTTGCTCCGGGGCTTGTTTCCAGTCTATTGACAGATTTGACAGTGATCAATAAGCTCGTGTGTGAATTTGTGTATGTGTTGGTTTTTGGATCATTAAGCCCCTCCGGGGTTGGCACCGTATTCATTTGGCAGACATTGGGGAGTGGGGCAGTCATGTCGCTGTATCAACTGACTCTTCACAGTGATGGATCTCCAAAATGACAAAAGATAATGCATTCCATAACTTAGCAATGATGGGTAGATAATGGTTCTCCGCTCCTTCTTATAATAATATTAGACACAACATCTTTGTGCTGTCTTCATTTTTACATTCTTGCTCGTCAAGGAAGGTAAAATACTTTTAAGGCCAGGTTGTCTACTTGAAATGCTCTTATAAAAAAGAAGCAAATGTGATTCTTGATGGTGGATGGTCAATGAGGAGAGGCCCTGTTATATACCGACTATTGCTAGGGGCCGTCTGCCAAAAGATAAAGGAAGAAAAATAGTCTGAAAGGAGATGATTGGGAAAAAAAAAAAAAAAAAAAACATTTAAAGAATGTCAGTATACTCAAAACACAACTGAAGTTCGTGTGAGACCAGCTTTCATGAGTCACTCTGGGCTTTGTGTATGAAGAGGAAGCGCCAACTTCAGTTCACACCCCATAGCGCAATGAGTAGGTGGAGTTCACATTATTCAAAGACACTCCCCTAAGAAGACGCGGGTCACTCCAGCGGCTTGAACTCTGCTGGAAGTCGGCTGGAACTGTGCCGGAACTGTGCTAGGAGGACCTACTGTACAATGTGAAAATTGGAATATCTTGTGTTGCGTGGAATATCTTGGTAACTAAGTCATAGGTAAATCATTGGAACTACTTTGTTTGATTTTTTTTTTTTTTACTTATTTTGATGGACAGGAAATAATGTGAAATTGTGGCTTACACATCAGAATAATACTATTTAATTTAAGAATTCAACAACTATTAGAGCCATTGGAGAAAGAAAACAGACTCGAAATGTGAAAATTAATACAAAAACCCTAAAATATATGAACTATTGAATTCTAACAACATGAAAAGCATTTTTTGCCCGCATGTAATTTAGACCACAGTTAAGAACAACTTTGATAATTAAGTCGGGCTGTCAATAGTTCCTTTTTTGATCCATCCTCTCATTCATTTACTGTCTTCTGCTTATTTCCTTATGGCTCACAAGGGCCTGCAGCCTATATCAGCCCCTTGGGGTGAGAGGCTGAACACATTGCCACGTTGCTTAACAACCATTCATGCACACACTGAAACAGATGTACAATTCTTAGTCACCAATTCTGTTTGCGTTTGGACTGTGGGAGGAAAGCGGAGTGCCTGGAGGAAGTCGACGCTGGCACAGGGAGGACACACAAACTCACACTGAAGGGTGGCTTGATTTGAACCTGTTGCCTTCTTACTGCCCGCTAGGTGGCGTGCTGCTGATCGGTCCCATTGAACAAATTAAACATTATGTTCAGCTTAATATTCACACGGTTGTGAATATTATGGAGGGAAAATTGTCCTTATTGTCCTCATTACTATATTTACTATCTGTTCAATTAATACTCAAGAAAATAAACAATAACAGATAAAAAGGACTCTAAATAACTAATGTGATTTATTATTTATTTAACACAACGTACAAAGCATTTCATATTTCTTGCCTATTTCTAGGATGCAATACAAACAACTTATTCTTTCTTCTTACAAATCTTGACATATGGCCTCCCACGCACAGCCATGAAAAGCCTCACGACGTAGCCAAGTAACAAGAGAGAAGAAAGAATTGAAAGCATAATTCTAAAGAAGCTACCTGCAGAGGCATTTATAATACTGTGTGGTCTATGTTGAAATCTGATGTGATATTTAAGAGAGGAGAAAAAAAATACCCCAGCGACTGTTAACTGCTGTGTCTGCAGTATGTGGACATATGTGGTTATCACTTTACTCGGAAGAAGCTCATGATCTTATTCGAATTGAAAAGGTCATTTGGATGACAGGAAAGATTATTTATGCAGTCAGATTTGTAAACAATATGTCCTCTTGTTGAAATCTTGTCCTGTTGATAATGTAGCACAACATTGTCATCGCCACTCTCCTCTGTAAAGTGAGTCCCCTGGACCTGCTCTGTGTGTGATGACTCTGGCTGCCTTGTTGATGCACAGGCTGCACCATAATTGACACACTGCTAACCAGCTGCAGATCCACAGCAAACACTTTGCATATGACATGAGATGAAACTGGCACCATGTCTTTGGCAGAAGTGGACTGATTAACTCTGTTGTTGTGTTCACAGTCTGGCGGATTCCCCTTTGCATTTCTTTTGGAAACAAAACAAGTTCAGTCAATTATTCTACTCCCCCAACTCTGTGTGTAATTCACCAATATTCAGATGAGTGAAAAATCAACTTTTATTTTGATTTGTGCGGTTAGCTTTCAGATACTTGACTGAAAAGCATTATTAATATGCCTTTAGGTTTTTATTTTAAACTGAGTTCTACAGCCAAATAAGAGTTTTTAATAATTACAATCTCTATTTTATCACAATTTTATTATTATTACTGTTTTTGTTGTTAATAATTGTATAGGTCAAAGAGGATTTTTCACAAGACGTGACAAGAATGTAAACATACCAAAAGACAAAAGGTAGTTTTGCAAGTTAAAAGTTGGCTTCTATAAACTTGACTCTCAATATTTCTATCATTGGAGTCACCATTGTTTATCATAACAGCCCTTTTAACAGAACTGAAGAGCACCAAAACACTAAAAGGCTGACTGCAAAGTAAAATCTGTTGCTATTGATGTACAAAGACTTCTCATCTCCATCCATAAAGCAGATGTCATGACATTTTGTCAAGTCTACCTGCCTTGTAATGTGTTATATTGTGTTCACATTTCGAAGCACATTTATTTGGCACTGCATTTAGTTTAAAAACAACTATCAAACAATCTTGACGCTCTTCCATTGTAAATGAAGGTTGGAAGTGAAACGTCATATCAGCCGTTAGCTCCGATAGCTCAGCAGCGTAGACAGTCTTTGTTGTCGTGGGTCTGATAATAAACACTCCCATCATTCTGCTGTGAAGGTGTGTGGTCACCTGGATTAGAAACGACTTGAAAGTGCTCCAGCTGTGTGTGTGGCAGTGCGACGAGTGCTTGTTTCCCTGTGTACCATTTGAGCCAGTGCGTCAGCATAGATCTATAGTGTAAAGAATGTAAAAGACGATCCATATAATCTCCTCACTTTGCCAGCGTGTCAACATGTTCTAATCGTTCACGAGCTACTAAATGAATATAAGCCATGCCCACAAAAAATTAAAATAATGATAAGTACATGTACTCAAGCCACACTTGTCTGTATGTCACAGTGTAGCGATGAAAGTGTTTGCTCTATAAAGGTCAATAATTTCCCTATACCATTGTAAACATGCACGAGTATCAGTGAATATTCAGAGTGAAAGGAGCGCCACCACATGGCTTACATGACCCTTTTTTTTTACGTGATGCCCTGCACACGGTGTCACAGTTGAACGCCTAATGCGTCAATATTCAACACAGACGCCCGACTTTGAAAATTGTCACAATCTAACTCTCTATGAATGAGAGTATGGTGCCAGTGTTCCCGAGTAAACAAACTGTCAGCATCCCAAAACCATTTTCAACAATAGTCACGCCACTGCCACCACAGGACTTTGTTTTATTTATTTGTATGTGTGCTGTTAAATGAAGTCATGTTTGGCAAATTGTAAATCCTTCAAAAAAGATTCCTGGACCCATTTGATCATCCAGAAACCATCTGCTCTTTGTGCCATTATCAACATTCCATTCTGTTCATGACTTTATGGATAAACTCAAGCAAAAATAGCCTTCTTGCTAATAATTTGATTTATTTTCACCCGCAATTGCCTGTATCTAATCCTGTCACTCTTTTCTTATCAAAGTGACTCACAAAATATCAGCTTGTCCTAATGTTAATGAGAATATCATTTTGTGCAAACGCAAAGCGTTACACATGAAACCCTTCTCTCAACCTTTATTTCTAATTAATTAAAGATGCTTAGGAGCAGCCGCTCTGCCTAAAATGGCCGAGTCCCACGTTCAGCCACATGCATTTTGTAATTACGCCTCACCCGGCTAATCCACTAATTCATTTTAATAATTCAGGCTGCCGTCGCATACGCCGACCGTTTCTTTTAATTCATGACTGGAGGCTGCGCTGACATTTACAGTATTTACGCTTTACTAGAGTGACTTCATGTCATTATGGAATTGCTTATTTCAATTTGCTACGATTGTGCTAATAGGAAGTGTTTTAAAAATGGAGTTATTGAGGAAATTGTGCAAATAGCTCGCCTGGGACTTATTTTCTGTGAATCCTTCAGAAACAGATGGCAAGTGGGAGAATGGAACCGGACTGGTCTCAATGCTGTTTGGACTCAAATGGATAAAAGTCAGTCGAGGATAAAACAGTTTTCTGACATGCTTCATTGGACCCTTTATTTGTCATTTATTAGTCAGCCTTCAAGAGGGTTTTTGGTCACACTTTAAACACATACCACACATACCATAAATAAACTACCTAGTAATATTTGCATTTTTTAATAGAATGTACGTGTCACTCTTAATACTGTATTTAATCGAGAAAGTAATTCATTTTTACAAGGTCATTTGTGTTTACCCTATTCAGCTTGTTGTTATAGACAATGAGCTCTTGCCCAGCCATGGATGGAACGTCAATGTGAGGTACCCACTTTAATGGTTGAATCTGAAGTTGACGTCTGAGACATTCAAAGGTTCGGAAAACTAGCATCACAGGTAACGTATAGTGTGGAATGTGTGCATGCCTCTCTGACAATAGTGGAATATTGGTACTTTATTTTTTTCCTTGAAATAATGTTTACAAATATCACAGCATATCGCCATACTTGTAGTATTGTAATGTATTGTGATACATCATATCGGGATGGTTTTTGTGTGTCGCCAGATTCCTGCCAATTCATGGCCCTATCAAAAATAGATTTATTAGTCAGTGATCAGTCTTCTCACTTGCCTTTGTTGGGTAAATGAAGCATTCTTCTGGTAAAAAAAAGTGGTTGGTATTGAATAAGAGAGAAAAAAAGAATGGACTTTGGTAATTGCTCCTTGCACCATGGTTACCCAGCACAAACACTCAGTGTATTTGACAGCCTTGGCCACTACTCATGGTCCGCTTCAGGTCAGTGAATACCACGCTGAGCCCCCCGTCACACACACTGGACACCGTCCCACATTGACAATCACCCTTTCAGTCACACTCCAGAGTCAAATTCGTTTGAGGTGATGAACTTGAAAAAGCAAAATGTGCAATAAGAGCGAGGCTCATTAATGAGCGGATGACACAGTGAGACAAAATTCGAAATGTCATGACCTATACAGAGAAGAGCGTGGCAGCAAAGAGATAGTTGCTGACCCGTGTCGCTCCCTATTGATACCGTTGTCATGGGAACAAGTGTCAGAGCACAGATGAAGTGTGCCGGAGGTTGAAAGTTCTTTGTGTGTTTGGGGCTGAGTGCACGTGTGTATGGCGGCAGCGAGTGAAAAGGTCACAGCGCAGGTCGTTTGCTTTGGGAACAGCAGCGCAACTCTCACAGGAGCACGTGCCACTGTGAACACAAAAGGTGACGACATTGTAACACGGAGAGTCACTATACAGCTGAGCTGCGAGGTTTTCAAAGAGAACAAAAACTTCACTGTATTCTGGTTTTAATCTCCCCCTAATAAGTACAGCTGATAAGGATTATTTTCATTCAAATCAGGAACTGACCGTCTTTATTTTAATTTCATAAAACAGCTGTCGGATTCCAAATGGATTCCAAGGAGGTATGGGTTAAAAAGGAAGACATGAATTTAAATGAGAATCTGTTGCCACCAAGGAAGCCAAATTATGGAGTCGCTCGGACAGGGCCAAGTCACGAAGACACGTCCAACTGGCTGTCCACTAAAGCGCTTGGACACTCACAGTGGGCAGAGATAAAGAGCTCTCTCAGTCTCTTTGTGATGTCTCAGGTGTTTCTTTGAGGTGACTGGAGATAGGATTCATAAGCAGTAAATGAAATGATGATTGCCGGGTGATGAATCTACGTCGGTGGTCAAAAGCGAAGCGGTGCTGTGGTTCAGCTCCATAAAAGAATAAGCTAATGAACTTGTAAAGCTAAACAGAGCCAAATGTGAACTGCTGTAAATATGTAGTACTGTGATAGGAAACAGTGACCTTGTTGTCTGAGCTCAATAGGTAGCGCTCTTTGTGTCTTTGTTTCTATGTAGCACCAGAAATGTGTCTTACAGTCTCAGTCTCAGAAAAGTTCAAGTCTTGAACTATTGATGGCAAAACAGTAGAACCAAATAGAAAAAGCTTAACTCCAAAACAAAGGCTAACAAAGAATTCATAAAGGACAAAGGCATATCCGTTCACAGAAACTGAGGCCCAGGCATTGCGAGAACCGAAGCAAACAAAGGCGAGTCTGAAGAAAAACGAGTACTCACTACAGAAAATGCAATGCAAATGACAGGAGACTCCAGAACACCCCGCTATCGCAACAATTCCATGAAAGATCAGGAGCGTTGCAAAATGTACCAGGCAAGAACAGGAAGGAGGATATTGGAATAAATCAGAACTATGACAACAAGTCTGTTGTAAGATTATGCCTCTTAACTTGGCTAATGCAGTTGTAGTTGCAGTTCTTAATTTTTTCAATTTTTCAATTTGCTATTTTCTGTGTATGGATATTTTGATATACGGTGAAGTTGTGAATGCTAATTTTGGAGACAAGGTTCAGTGGAAAATTTGGTCTGTGATGACCATTTTTACTTTGCTTTACTTTGCTGAGTGAAAAATTCTGAAATTCATGTTTATATAAGGGTCATTTGAGCATTATTCTTAAGTACAAGCAAATGTTCCTCCTATCACTTTTTAAATTGATAGCAGCTCCCTTCTACAAAAGCAAGTTGAGGATATCTGTTATCAGCTATTTTGCTGCTGTCTTCCGCTTTCTTCTCACGTATTTCTTTCTCACTGTTGTGAATTTGTGGTTGGGGAAGTAGTAGATTCCAAGAAAACCTTTTTTCCAATTGAATCAACTCATATTCTTGATATCTCGTTGGTTTGTAGGTAGATCTTTGACCTCATGTGTTGCTCAACTGCTGCAAGATTTTTTTTATGTGAGCCAAAGAGATGAACGCAGAGCAAACAGGAGAAGGGATTTGAAAACGGTAGATCTTCGGGGATGAAGCTGCTAGCCGATGAAAAACAAAAAGATTAGTTTCTTTTTGTGAGAGAACAAACCGACGCGAAAAGCAGAGCACGATTGGGGTGTTAAGGCTTCAGACATTTGAAGAAAGGCATCATTGAGTCAGTAATGTATCTGTTTTGTTTTGCCTCTGTTTATGAGGACAGTGCTCAGCCTGAATTACTCTTGTGTTTATGGTGTGCTTTTTTTTCTCACTCCAACAGTGTAGGGAAGAGAAATCATAAAACCCAGCTGGATGCAGGCACAAATATGATTGATGTTGGCTTTCTGGATTTCACTTTGCCAATGAGTATTTCATAGGTGTCTGTGAAGAATAAATCTCAGTCTCAGATCCCCACCTGTTTAACAGGTAAGTCATTCCGGCTGAGTAGCAGCGTTTCGACAGTGTGTGTGTGGGTTGTCAAGGTGGAAAAAGACCAAGACGTGCGTTTGCATATGCATTTTGCCAGGTTGTTTATGCACTCCGTCTCCTGGGTCTAAGCAAGTTTGATCTTATATATGAGAGACTTCCTCCTGAAGTTTGGAATGCAGAAGTTGAGTTGGAATGGTGGTTGATTTAAAATGGTTCTCTGAAGATCATTTTAACAAAGGACCAACTTTTTTATAGTTTCTCAACTGCTGTGCCACATGGCAAATTTTCCATCTGCTGCTCTCCTGATAAGACAAATTATCAGGATTTTCACTGAGGTTTTACGAGCTCTTCGTCTTCCGATGAGCTCATGCTTTGTCTTCTATCTGTTTTATAGACTGTCCTTTGAATTTATGAGTGTTCCAACGAGAAACAGTTAATAACTTTTGTTGATAAGTTGCATAGCTCTGTGGGTATATCCATCACAGCGGTGCCAAGACGGAGTCGGTGCGAGTTGGTTTAAAATGAGTTCATTCATTAGTCTGGGGTCTTCATTTTGCAAAGCTACCATTCATTGCCTCGCGTCTTTGCCAGACCGCTGTGTGCGGCCAAGCAGCTGAATGTTTAGCAGAGTCATGAGCAGCATGGCAGCGTAATGTTGAAGGCAGAAGCCAAACTGATCAACCTTTTCAACTCCAGCCAATTGCTGTAAAGTAATGAAAGTCAGGCCTTGAATGGACTGTTGTGATCTACAAAGCACCCAACGGGGAGCTGGAGGGAAGCACAGAGACGTGTAAACAAACCCATCTCTGCGAACAGACCCCCTGCCGACCTCCTTTTACCCTCTGTTTCTTTTTCCCCTACAACTCCCCATTTTTGTTTCACAGTTTTCCACCCATTTCTGTTTATCTCCCATTATATCCTGCTTGCGTTGTGCTGTATCGCTCCTATTTTTCCGTTTACCACTTCCCTGTCTTATCTGAACAAAGAAATACAAATGGCTGCTTTGGCTGACCATTAGGTTACTCTCATGCTCACCGTCTCAGGAGCACATTCAGCCGCTGACAAACTGTTTTGGGAGGCTGTGCTGTAAAACCAGGTTTACATCCGTGCAGGATTGGAGAAATACTGGCACCGACTGCTCAGTTTCAGAATTGAAAGAATTAAAGTACTACTAGTTTCCATGTCCCATATGAGGCCACACTGCTTTTACTTTTAATGGACCTCTTCTGTCGTCACTCATCTGTAGCTTACCATGCCTAGTCTGGACATATGCACTTTGTCTTACGTGGATTTGGATTGAGCAGGTTGAAGAACCATTTTTAGCTCCTTCATGTACAAAATTGTTTTTGTACTATGAATTGTAGGAGGTGGTGGTTGGTGAGGATGTTAAATAGATTGAAATTCAGTGTATTGAAAGTGGAAGATAGAGAATTTCCGCCATTGTCATGTCTTCTTAATTATTGGGTAGTAACAGCAACACTGCCTGGTGGTTCTGCGCTGTTTGGTCGGTAGAAATATGGGCCAAAGGAACGCAGAGCAGGCACAGACGGCTCCGTCCATATCCGGCTCTGGACATAACATTGAGCCTAAATAGGCCTAAATCCATCTGGAATTTTTCTTTCTTGTTTGCGTAGCTATATTGCACTATATTAGCAGGAGTGGAGCATCAGGCCTCATTTCCTCACATGGTTTACCACCACAGACATTAACCCTATTGAGAACCATAAGGATGTGCTGGAGGAGGCTTTGCACAGTGGTTGGACGCTCCCATCCATGATATATACGCAGTTCAAGGCCCACAAAATAATTTCATCAAGTCTGGGGCTGCAACGCTGAATCGACAAAAGTTGACTATTAGCTTTGTTGTGACGTCAATGGACACATAAGAAACTGAAACAACATACAACATTTGCCGAACCTTTCTTTCAAACCACAGTTCAAATAACTAAAATGCTAAATTTCTGAACTTGCTTACAACAATATAGTTTCTTTTTAATCACTATTTACAACACAGTCAGACACGTCACCCTGTTCATCAACTGGTGCATGTCATACTACCACACGTCCAACAAGATGACTGATGGATGGAATGCTGACATTCCTTTATAAATATATATTTATATTTATGTTTCTGGCCATGTTTTGGTCATCACCAAGCACCGATATTTCTGTCCCTGGAACAAAAGCTAAACTACATTAATTAAACTTGTACATTTCCAACCACTGAAGAGGAATGCAGTGACAGTTAGTCAATACTGTGATTTTCTGCCATAAACATTGCTAGAAATGAGGAAACGTTGACCCTTGGGAAGAGTACGACTTGCTCGTGTTCATCTGGTTTAACGATTTTCTGTCAGGAAGATACAGTATGTGGTCACATAATCGTACATACTCTGAGACTGAAGTGCGTGTCATCTTAATGATTCCTGGTGGTTACAGCAATAGTCAACTTTAAATTGTGGTTGCTGCTGTTGGAATGCAGTTTAAAAATTATTACAATGTTTCGATTTTTTGGAGATACTTGACATATTCCAGCAATTAAAGTGCTTGTCAGATATGTCAAGTACACCAAAATCAGACACCTGTGAGCCATTTTGTGAGTCCCCAGTCAGCTGCACAAACCTGTGTATCACGTTGACATCATGTTGTTTTCTTTTTAGAAGTTCTGAAAAGGTTTATGAATACAAACAGTGTTGACATGGGAATGATGAAATGCATGTTCAAGATGTACTTTGACTTTTTGTTTTCATTTATGAATAAGTACTGTGCTACTTCAGATGCAAAATAAACATTTGGGCATTTTATCCCATAAGATCAGAAAACTAAATATTAAATATGTTCAATTCTTAAGTGGTGCAGAGGTGATAGTTGCATTATTCACTTTTTTGTGTTTTGCTATTTTACCTGGGCAGGATAAGACGCAGCAGGCTGCTGCTGAAATCAGCAAAAAATGGGTTCAAGGTGGGATTCATTCTTGTCTGTTTGCCAGGCTCCTGAAGCGCACAGTGAGTTCTCACATCAGTAAACAGTCTTCTCTTCACCTGGATGCATATTTAGGCTGTGGTCAGAGCACTATACTTCTGCTCAGAAATTCACCGTCCTGCGTTGATTGAATTCAACGTGACAGTTTTAATCTGAATGTTGACTTTCTGTGATGAGCAATCTGACCCCAAACAATGTTTTAATTTTTTATTTCTATATTGAAATGCCACACAATGCAACTTAAAAGTATCCAAAAAATAATTGCCACGTCCGGCTTTGATAAATGCCAAACCTTAAGCAACAACACTCCCACAGTACTGATCCTGGGCAATCCTCTGAAATGTTAAAATAAAAAGCACCATGTTCTGCTTCTAATAATTAAATATCATCCGGTGTTAAAACTCAATATGGATTTTTTCAGTTCAGTTTTCATACGCACCAACTCATTCTGAGTGAGCCAGCACGTTTAAGTAATGTCACTGCATGGAAATGTCACATGACCATGGTAAACCTTGAGTGGTGTTCCAATGAAGGGGTCCTAGAACTGTGAATAGGAAATATGCTTGCTTATTGAGTGAAGATTTATGACAAAGCTTTGTCTATTTGGTTAATCAATAATTCATATCTTAACTTCTAGAACTTTCCCTTTTCCTTCGACCCCCTGCCAAAGTCACTTAAACTAGTAGAGGTGTGTCTCCGAACTGCAACTGAGCTCCTTAATGGAACTTGCTGTGTAGGGCAGGGAAACAGGCAAGAGCGGAACCAGTCATCGTCCATGACCCGGCTATTTCAAATGACTACAGTCAGGACTAACATCTGACTTGTGACCTGCTCGACTTTCGTCCTCCCGTACTTACGACCATGGCGAGCAGGTGCTTATTTTTTTAAATTCAATGTCTGGTACGGCAGCACGTAGCAGCCCGGCAACACGTACAACAGCCATCTATCACTACAGTAGAACCTATAACCCTCGCTTCAGCTATTTTGAATGGCATTCGACTTACGTCCAATCTGACTTACGACCAGTTGGTCGGAACCGATCCTAGTCGTGAGTCGGATGTTACTTGTATATTATTGTGTGAGCACGGAGGACCATTTAATTTAACAAAAATACCCACTCCCCCCAAAAAAAAACAAAAAAAAAAAAAAACATATCATGTTCACTGGTCTGACACCCACCTTACAGGTTGCTGGCACCCTTCTGTGGCATCCATCTGGACTGAAATCTTTTCACATTTTACATTTTGAAGTTTTCATTATCAATCAATACTCATTAAACTTGAATGTCAAAGTTCTGACTTCAAACATGGTCATTCCCAGCTCCTCTGTCAGCCACTCAATCTCATTTAACCATAGTTAATATGGTGTTCATTGTGGCTACTGTGACAGAAAAGACAGACATGCTTCTGCCAGCGGTCGGCTGGGGGACTTATCGGGGGGTTTCGGCTCTTCAGTTACCGTTCATTTTTTCCTTATTTCCTCCGTCCCCTCTAATTACCCCGCTTTTCTCAGGGGTCTTAAACCTCTATCCCGGTGCCCCCTTCCCCGCCGCCCGATAGCTTTCCTATCTCCCTGCCTGCCTCTGATTAATTACAAGGTCAGTCCAAACAAAGGGAGCAGTTGTAGACATGTTTTGCTCTATCAATGGCCAGCACTGTATTCATACTCCAGTCTTTCATTTATCACAGCTCGACCCCGGACCGACTCCAGCCATTGCCTGCCACAGAGAGGGCGATTCCAATTAATATAATGGACTTGTGGGTTGATGTTTTTCTTAGCGCTCTCAATAGCTTAGTCATTTATATGCTGATTTGCCATTCTTCACTGTTGCAGGCGGGCGGACCCGACCCATAAATCCAAAGGTTTCTCTGCAGGACGTAACTCATCAAGGGTGGGTCAATTTAAAAAAAAAAAAAAAAACACCTCAGGTTGTAATTTCCAAGATTCGGCCGGGTTCCGACTGCTGTGACCTTGTGGTTAATGACAGGGTGCCGCGTCAGTCGGAGCGGAGATTGCTTGTCTCAGCAGCATCATCAGACAAATCCCTAAATGATCAGCCTCGTGAATCATCTTCTGTAGTCAGTAGATAAAGTGGGGACAGTGCACATGATTGATGTTCTGTATTCATAAACGGCCCAACACCCGTTATTACCTCAATTATTGCTCAGTTATTGGGAACCATTGGAGGGGTGTCATTTCTTTTTCAGCAAACAGCATGTATGCTTTGATCTCAGTACCATCCGGGAAGCACTGGCCTACTCCTAGTGTGCACATTATTGACTTTCAACAGGCCACAAGTGTGTTTTGGGTCATGGTGTGCAGACAAGGGCAATAAATCTGCTTCTGTTTTATCTTTTATTTGACCTTGCTACTTGGCTGTTGACAATACAGTGAGCACAATGACACAAAGACAAAAAGCGTTGCTACTGAGTGCGAGCTTGATTAACACATAATGGTATAATTAAAAAAAAAAATCTACTGGTGCACGTCTGTAGATTAAAATGTCAGCAAGTCTGGTGTCCCAGACCTTTCTTTTCATGATTCCTCAAGATTCTACTGAAGGTTTAGGTCAGGTGACTTTGTTGCGACACAGATACACGACGAACAAGTCTTTGGAACTTTTGGTTCAGTGGGCAGGTGTCGAGTCAGATCGGAAATCTCTGTATCCATAAGTTAGCAGAGGTTGTGTTTCTGTGTTGACCTTTTACCTGGTAACTACTGTACAATAGATACATATCGCAAGTCGACTGTGATGTTTTTAGTTTTGTTCTTCTGCTAGTTTGAACATGTTTACTTCCTGTTTTATTTTGGAGGTAGAGTATTTTAGGTTTGTCTTGTCTTCCTTTGTGCATCTCATCTGTCTTGTCTGTGCCTCCCACAGCTCTCTTCATTGATTGTACCTGGTGTCTCGCTTGTCTGCGAAATCTGCCCCACTGTCTTCATTGTTGGTGTGTTTTCGTCTGCTGTCACGTCTGTGGGTCGCTTCTTAAGTCGTACCTTTGTCTTCTTGTCAAGTTTCGACATCAAGTAGCAGTCTGGTCGAGTTCTGTCTCATCAAGTCATCATCTTGTCTGGTCAGGTCAAGTCAAGTATCTCGTATCTCGAGTCTTGCCAAGTCCTGATCTCGTATTCCCTGTCAAGTCAACTATCCATCTTGTCGAATCCCGTCTCGTCTAGTCATCATCAAGTCAAGTGAAGTCATCATCTTGTCTTGCCCCATGAAGTCAAGTCTACAAGTCAAGTAAGTGTTGAGTCCCGTCAAGTCATTGCCTCATTTTGCCCCGTCAAGTCAAGTCTACAAGTCAAGATAACTCACAGTCTGGTTGAGTCCTGTTAAGTCATCATGTTGCCTTGCCATGCCAAGTCAAGTGACCATCGAGTTGAGTCTAGTCATCAGCTCGTCTTGCCACGTCAATTCGATTAACCGTCAAGTCGAGTCTCGTCTCATCAATCGCTGTCAATTGAAGTTGTCGTCTTGTCAAGTTAAGCCAAGTCTCATCTCGTCAAGTCATCGTCTCTTTGAGTCCTGTCTTGTCTTGTCTCGTCAAGTCTTTTCAGCTACTCTCCACCTGTCTTGTCAGGTTTTGGCTTTCCTCTTTTATCGAATTGCAATTTGTAATACAACAGAAATAGACCATGTGATGAGGCGCCTTTCACAGTCATGAATGATGACACAGAGCTGTGCAGTTATGTGAGAAACAAAATATACACTGCAAATCGAATCAGTTCTGTCGAGGATTAGGTCTCAGCAGTGGTCAATAGAGCAGTTGTAGAAGCTACCCAAGGACAGAGAGGTGTTTGATATGTTGAGGGAGAGAGTTCTGGAGAAGCAGTGTGCAAAATTTAATTGATGTAAACACGGGTGGTCAATGTATCGTACACCACTCCTGGAGTATCTGTGGGCTTTACTGCATGTTTACTAGTTCACGCTGGTACAGGCAAACAAACAAAAACATTGAGTCTCCCTACCGACTCACAAATGAGGACTGCTCCACCTGGGCCATTGTTAATCTGGACCAAGGCCATTCACTGACCTCCTCTTTTTTTAGTATTTGTTTATGCTTGAATGTTATAGCTTGTTTGTAGGTGTGCAGCTGCTGTACGTTTGTGTAAAGAGATAACAAGTACACCAACCGTCTGAGCTCGGCAAGGTCACCGCCATCTAGCCGTGACAGAGATGCAATATTGTTAATATTAAGAGCACTGACCTCTCACACCATCACAGCCATTCATCAGTCCTAATCTAAATCTGTTTTTAAGTTTGTCATTCCAGCCTGAAGCATTAACTAAAGTGTTTCACAATTGCTATTTTTCTCATATATTTTTGGCAGCTATTTCATACAATGCAATGTGAGCTTTCCTTGATTTTTTTTAAAACCTCTATTTGTTCCTCCAGCTTAGTTGCATGCTCAAATACCTGGTAAAATGTAGCCGTGCCTATCACAGGACATTTGTGGTCCATCTCAGTTGTCGGTCATCACCCGGTTTCTCAATACTTTGGATGTGGCATGAGATCACTTCCTGCTACATCAGTGTGCAGAGTGGATGATGTTCTTATGCTCTTTGTCTTTTTTCTTTACTTTTTACTTAACTTTACTTTTTTTTTTACTTTAAAAAAAAAAATATTTTGCATAAACTGCCTGAAAAAGATAAAAAAAATTGTGCTGATTTATTTCACCACTTTATTTTGCATTAGTAGTTAAAACTAAATTAGTGAAAAAAATATTTGTCCTCATTTTCTACATGTCCTGAATTAATGTGACAAATACGGTATGCCAAGTGTGTAAGAGTATGTAGCAAATGACCCTGACTGTAACACATCTGAAATAGCTCTCCTAAATGTGCTTGTGGATTGGACGGCTCCCTTAAGAATTACAGTTTGGGTGCACTACATTTGCTATCATAAATATTTATTGCTATTGTGTCAATTTCTAACCCTAACCCTATCCCTAACTGCATCGCCTCAGCAAGTGCAATCCAAAGTGCTTTATAGTCCATTAAAAATAGATTGAAAAAATAAAAATAACCAAGATTGAAAAACTTGTTTTCTCTGCTGGAATACCCATTTGACCTTTTCACTGAAGTATCCCAATGAAGATGTTCCTTTGGTGTTTCTTCTCTTTTTTTTTTTTTTTTTGAATGGTCTCATGTCTTGACAACTGGTTTTCCAACCTGTCGGTAAACTTGATCAAATACTCGAAGACAAATATATCTACTAGGTGGCACTCTCTGTTTAAAAATGACATGATGTTTAATTGAAATAGTTGTTTGAAACCTACGTATTATAGAGCAGAATTGCAGGATTGCAAACCTCATCGGTCCTTCACAACTCATTGGTTGTCATTACATGGTATTAACTTTCTTTCTCCAACATGTCCCATGTCTCTTCGTTCCACATGTCTAATACACCTGCTCTCCCGAACTTTGTCTTCAAAACTCTCCACAGAAGCTGTGACAATGTGTCCCAATAAAGTCGCCTATTTCATTAAACAGCTTGACCTTTGACAAACATATATTGAGCAACATGAAATTATATCAGTCAATACTGTGTATGAAATACTAGATGCGTACCTCTCTAAAATATTTAGGACTGTCAGATGGTGTTGCAGACTTAAACTACATGTAGTTGAACTATATAAGTGAACTCCAGTTGAAGGCAGATTGTTATGCTATATCTGTATTTTGTGCAGCACGAGTATTTAGAACTACGTTTTGGGTCATTTTTGTAGTGAAACTAATTGAGCTATAAGCTACAATTTTGGCCAGACAAGGGTCGTGATATGGTCCTTGAGTCATGTTTATTGAAGTCACACAAGCCACATTATGTTATGAACTGCACTTTGCTGTGCCCCTTCAACAGCGGTTCTCACAACTACGGTGGCTGCAGGAGGACATCAGACCAATCTTAAAACACCACAACCTGCGACCAAAGTGGCTTTTGTCAAAACAATACAATGAATACATTGAATATTCATGCCACTCGTTCAAGATTACTAATTCAACGACCCATTTTTTCATTAAGAAAGATAATCAGATCTGCTTTGTATTCATTGATGTAACTGTTGTGTCCCGTGTACCATAAAAAATACTTTTGTAAACAACAGCTGGGAGCGAATTGATTTTAGGGCGGTTATAAGAACGTTTTATTTATGCAGATCCAACCACAGTGCTTCTGAATCAAGCAGTGAGCAGATGTTTCTGTGGTATATGTGGTTGAAAAGCCTGCTTTAAGGTTTATGCTTATTTTTACTGAAGTATGTGTCTTGGCTTGCGTTTGCAGCCTGCTTCTCTGTTCCTCCTTATTGGATTTTGTGGAGGAGGAATCTTTTAGCTGCACTCCTCCATGACTGTTTCTCTCTGAGTTGCTGTCAATTTGAAAGGATTGGAGTCTTGCAGAAACAGAGCCACTCACCTTTGATATGTCTTTAACCTCTTGTGGAACACGTGTGGCTTTTGAGCACACAAAATCTAAGAAAGCAATGTATGAGTTTTCAAAAAGAGATTCTAAAAATATGACTGGAAATACACAACTTTGATTCAGTTTAGTGGCACATGACCTACAGAAGTGTTACCTTTGAAATATTTACTTTCTCCACTGTTTTTTAAACTCTTTGCAACATGGTATTTTAAGCTAGAAAAGAAAGCTAATGGGAAATGTGTTCAAATATTGCAGTTGAGACGTTGAGTCATTTTCTTGATGGTAGAAACGTTGCAGTGTGTGTCTGAGCTGGCAGCTCACCAGTGCAGCCCCGGGCCACACATTACATGGTGGGCCAAGACAAATCACTCCTGGATCACATGTCAATAAAGACGATTGCTGCTGGAGGGTTGGACATGAGAAAAGCTTAAGAAAAGCACACTTCAATTTAAGTGTGCTGACTTGCGATAAATCACCTGTGAAGATATGAACACCTCCAATGGTTCCAAGATCCTTGCTGGTGTTGACAATGACTACTTATCTGAGGCACTAGAAGTACTTAAGTGTCATGAGCAATGATGATGTTCACTCATCGGCCACTTTGTTAGGTTCACCTGTTTAGTTGCTGGGTAACGGAAATTGCCAATCAGTCAGTGACTTAGGAGATGTGGTGAAGAAGACGCCCTGAAGTTCAAACCGAGCATGAGAGATGAAAGGGGGATTGAAGTGAGTTGAATTTGCGCTGCTGTACAAGTTGCACCAATCAAGAAATGCGTCATGAATATGAGAAAAAACTAACAGGCATTCGTTTTCATCGCTTCCAACTTGAACTGTGACATGGAATGTAGCCAGTTGGACAGTTGGCAAAGGGGGGTACCGTAAAAGTACTAACTTTTGATCATGAGAAGTAAATAAACCAACATAGTCGTGTCCACTTCTATGGTACCTGTTGTGTTTTCCTTGATGTGATGTAAAATCTCGTGATATTTCTCGCATGGACGCAACGACTTTCTCGATTTATGTGCAACAGAATCAACATTATCAGGGCCGAACATCGGCCTAATTCAATGTTTACTCCTTGGTCAGTGTGAAATTATGTTTAAGAACATGTCAAATTAATTATATTTCAATATATACCTGAGTATACATCCCAGGACCAAAGAAACTCTGACCTGTGGTTCGCAAATATAGTAAAAATGACTGATCCATCTCCAGGGTTTACAGAGAATGGTGTACAGAATATCCCGTGAGCGGCAGTTAGGTGGACTGAAGTGCCTTATTGACGTCAGAGGTCTTTATGAGTGAATGTGTTTTGGCTTGTGGCTGCAACAGCAGATGAAACAGTGAAAGATGTCGGCGATTTGCTTTTGCTTAGACTCTTGCACATGTGTTTAAAGGTATATTTCATCAACTCTTTCTTCTGTCTTGAGAGAGTGCAACAGTATTTTGCTGTGATAAATAAAGGATCTGAACCAGTAAATAAAATATTAAGTGACAGAGTAAACCAACAAAACAACACAGATAAAGTGTCCCGAGTTTCTATCAGCCGGCGGACGTGTCTGAAAAGTATCCCTGGCGCTTCATATTAGATGGCGGGCTCAGGTGCTACATTACTGGATCCGTAATGACTGAAATAGGCTGGTTCCATGCCTTTTCTCGTTGCAGTTCAGCTTCAGTTCTGAAACGGAGAGAACTCAGGTGATTTCATTCTGTGTCAAATGTCAATCTGCACCATCTGTTTCCTCATAATTTCCAGTTCTTTTTCCAGCTCTCACCTGAAGCTGAACATGTGATGATATACTCCTCTTCGCCCTTGCGTTGTACTTCCATCTGCTTCATGTCTTAATGAATGGTTGAAACGTGCTCAAAGTTTTTGAAGTGCAGCGAAGCAGCCGCTCTTCTTTCAAACTCTGACTGACGTCTTCACTCCTCAACGTATTTGTGAGAAAGATGGAGCACTGCTTGTCTTGAAAAATATATCCTTGATCCTTTTTTCAGATATGTACCATAGAAAAAGGTCCAAAATTGTGTCAATTCCAACCACGCCAAATTGTCAACCCCATGCTGGAGTTGAATTATTAGTATACCTGAAATTATTACGTTGAAATGTAAGAATAATGTTCTTAAGTGTGGAAAAAATATCAATTGAATTTGTCCATGTTATCCTTGCTGTCACATGGGTGTTTTGCTCTTGAGTGGGAGCGGAAGTAAGAGTTAGTGCGCCTGGAATCCGAGGATAAACTTATGACGAATGCTCGAAGTGACAGTGAGAGGCATTAAACAACCTCTCTCTTCATAAGAGTCTTTCCCCTCTCAGAATTTGTCCACTGCTGCTCTGGAGTGAATGACACTCAACTGTTGAGCTGCGGTGTAAACCTTGGACAAATCACTGCCTGTGGCGTGCATCAAGGCATTCCTGGGACAAGTTCATCCTGGCTGTCACAACACTTGTGTTAGAGGCAGACAACAGATTTAGTGTTCAATGCAAGGTTTGGCATTAACCGTGGCCTGATGGCTTTTGGCCTCATGCGTGCTTCCCAGTACTTGGACATCATTTCAGGATAAAACCTGGAATGACCTCAGATTGGAGGGAACAAACATCTTGGTTAACCCACAGTGCATTCCGTACCAAACAATGGTATCAAAATGCTCCTCTTACGGTCATGTATCTGCTTATTATCAATCATAGTTCCCTTTTCAATCTGCTTAGAAAGTTGCCAGGTTGTATTTTGTCCAGCAATACTTGGGTCATGTCCTTAACCTTATTTAAATAGGTGTAAGTGATTGGCTCCTACAAACTTAGGTGTGTTTTGGATCCTAATGAAACCGCTAGCAGTGCTTAATGCTCACAAAATGGCGCCGTCCACCAGAGCGATTGCGGCCGTACACAAAGACAAGACAGGTATTTATTGACTCGTCTAAGATCCATTCCATGCTTCATCATGGAATAGCGGTAGTGTCTTTCTTTAGCGGTCTAAAGGTCCCTGTAGTTTGTAATCCATCTCGAATTTGAGTCTCAAATGTTGAGGTCATGCAAAGGTGGGTGTATAACTCCCTGTCATTGATCAGCGTTAAAGAGGACTCGTATGTGCTTGACTGTAGTTGTACTGAACTGGTATGAAACAAGGACCGTTTTCGAAAGCCGTTCAAAGGAGTGTGAAATTCAGGAGAAAAGAAATAGCTGATATGAGAATTGCAAAATGTAAACCATGCAGAAACAGTAAAAAAACAAACAAAAAAAAAAAAATCAATGGCTTTCCGCATGGCACACATAACCATCGAGCACAAGGAGAGGAGAAAGCCATAATGAGATTAGAAAGTTCATGGCCCAAATGATAGGAAAAATGGAGCGTATGGAGAAACTGATTCAATGCAATTCAAGAAATGCATGATCAAAAGGAGAAATGTGAAAAGAAAGAGATTATTTAATGGAAAAAGATTACCACATTCAAGGAGGAAGTTTGACAGTAAGTCAACGATAGGAAACTTCCAAAATAAAAGTTAACAAAAATGTACATGTAGGAACTACCACAATACAGGAAGAAATTCTTCTTTAGACCAGAATGTTAGTCGTGTCGTCTTGAAGACTTAGGATATGTAGCCTTTTTTAAAGCATGACAGGTGGCGAAAGGAAAAAAGCTCCTTAAATGTCAGAGTGGATGACTCCAGAGGAAGTGATGTCGGTCCATTTGCAGCTGAACGGAGGCGTCCCCTAAAGGTCACGTCAATAATTCTCCCGTTGTTCCAGCTGGCCATTAATCATTTGGTCGCACGTCTGTCATCATAGGGGGCTAATGAGATCTGCATAGATCATTTCTTTCTCTGGCTGGAGGACAACCCTGAAAAAAAAGCATTCTCATTGATCTTGTGTTGCTCTCTGAGGATCCACGTGTGGCCAGAGTGCGTGTCACTCTGCAGTATTCTCGTCTGTCTTTGTGCTCGGAGGACTGAGCTGAATATATGTGGAGAGGCTTTTGAAAGTAGAATGAGTAATGGATGTTACAGGGGCATGTTTCTACCCTAAAGGCGCTTATACCAAAAAAAACAGTGGCATTTTTAAACGTGTGGCAAGACTTGAAAGTCCATCACTGCTGTGCTCTTGGAATACATTTCGTAAAAACAGCATGAGTACGGATATGTAACTACAGAAACCCACCTGCTGCCTTTGTGTTGTCAGTTGGTGTCTTATCCAACACTCGCCACATATGGTAATCTGTTTTTGCCCCAGGAAATCGAGTTGATGCATTTTTCAAGACAACTTGTCTTAAATTTATGATGAATTGCAAGTGCCTTGTGAAAACATCAGCTGAAATTAATATCTTTGTTATCATATTCAATGAATATTTACACTTCAAATGATTCAACGCCTTAGACTGCTTTGCAAAGTTGTTAATGCATGTAGACTTCAAGCAATAAACAAATGCTATGACTATGTTAATAAAAGTTATTATTATGATTATTACAATTATCTTCATTGCTATGCAAGAAATTACAACAAAGTTCAACTAAATCAAGTACGGTAATTTCCAGACTACACACTCGTACTACTGAGCCCTGCAGCTTATACATCAATGCAGCTATCATATGGATTTTCACAGACTTAAGAGCATCACGCTGCCAAAATATTGAGTGCCGTCATCTCAGACATCAAACACAGGCGTTTTACTTCCCTTGAAGCGCTCAAAATTCTCTGTTTGCTCCCGCGTGTCTGCAGCTCCACCAACAGAGCCGATCTCCTGGAGGACCGGAGACGAGAAGAAGCACCTGAGACCAGATGTGGTGTCAGAACTTCTTTAATGTCAACAAAAGATGATTCATGATTCAAGTTCAGAACATTGCCAAGTTTGTTTCATGAGTCCATACTGGACCCTGTTTTCAAAACTAATTTAGAAGTGATCCTCCTGCATTTTTAAGGCGGATGCACCACTGACCTTTCTACTGCGCAGACCGCACCACTGCACCCGCGGCTTATAGACCGGTGTGGCTCATGTATGACCAAGATCTATTTTCCTTCTTAAGTTTAGTGGTTGCGGCTAACATTCCTGTGCGCTCTGTCGTCTGGAATTGACAGTAGCTTTTGGCCCTGAACTGCCAAGACAATGACGGACATCATATATACAAGCTTTCTAAACTGTTCATGCAGTTAAATGATCTTAAGCTGAAGGAGAAGGTCAAGCATTGGTGGGAAACTTTCAAGGATACAGGTTCAATCTTGTGTCTCAATACATTTAGAAACCTATATATATATATATATATATATATATATATATATATATATATATATATATATATATATATATATATATATATATATATATATATATATATTTACACACAAACACACACACACAAGTGCCATAATAATGATGAGTAAATACTCAGCTACTAAAATTCATTGACATCCTGGAAGTCAAGTAGATTTGTACAGGAATCCAAAGATCATTTGTTTCATGTTCTGATCAAATGGTGTGAGAGAGGTCTGCAATTCCTACTCACGGCCCGCAAGCTATTACAGCTGTGCATCCATCAGCTTCACCATGCTGATAAAGAGTGGGCGCACATGCCAGTAATGTAGATAAAATAAAACGCGAGTGTCAACTCAAGGGGCCAAACATTTAACCACATTCTTAGTTGTTGCTGAAAAAAACCCAAATTATATTCATTTGAAAAGTCCACAACAGGGAATAAAAACAATGGAAATCCACTTACTTATATAATTTTTAGGATTTTTTTTTATTGCCACTATGATTTGTTTCAAAATCCACTGCTGGTACACCACCAACTCTAACAGTGGCATTCTTTTTAACAGTCATCTCCATTTTTGACGTTCATTGTATTCCATCACCCTTTTAGTGGTTCATATGTCATGATATTGCAACCCATTCTCACACCCAAGGTGTCATATAGCTACATTCTGGTGGACCTATGTTGTCACCGAAGGCAGCCTTCCACAGGTGGCACACAATGTGCCTTCTGATGCATTAGGCTTTCAGTTGAAGCATGGGATGGCACACTTTTCTCATGGCGCCTTCAGTAAGGAGGAGAGCCACGTACAGCATGGGATTATATATAGCAAATGACTAACATAAGTCACTTTAAGAGAGTTGCTATTTGACACCTTGGGAGCGATATCAGTGTGCCTATGGACTGATCAGGTTTTTAGTGCATTTTATATATGCATCTTTGACCAAAGAATATATTTTTTAAAGATCCTTCGGGCCACGTAAAAAAGAATTGGCGGGCAGGATTGGTCCCCAGGGCTTTGAGTTTGACACGATTTATGTAATGTTACTATCTATGTTAATTCAATTCAAACATTCACACTCACAAGATGCTGACAGTGTTTAGCGAGGCAGAGGGGCGTTCTTTCTCGAAATCAGATTTTTCTTCATGTTGCTTTCTCATCCACCTTAATTACTACTAGTGGGAGTTAATTACAGCAAGTGTAATTAAACCAACATTAATCTAGTTTCTGACAACTGTTTTGGACTTGGAATGAGGTTGAAGAGGTGACCAGCCTGTGCAGGAATCACAGCATCTTCCGTACCAGGCCTTGTAAGAGAAGGAAATAATATACAATTATAAATGTTGAGTGTTCTGTGTCTGAACGGGGAGAGCGTGATGGGCACAAAGAGCTTGGAAAGTACAGCAGGGTCTTTTCGGACTCCAGAAACAGTAATGGACACTGGCATCTATTTTTAGTGGAAAGAGCTCAAGACAAGTGAATAGAAGGCTGCACATAAAGGCGGAGAGCAGAGCCACTGGCTGTTTTTTAAAACATGCTTTCAAACTGGGCAGCGTATACAATCTGTATTCAGTACAGCTGCAGGGTAAAGGAGTGATATTTGCATCCAAATTCAGTTTTTAAATTTTTATAAAAATTACTGGAGTCAGGAGCTGGTTCTTTCAAAATGTGCTTTAATGAGAACAGGTTCAAGATTTCTACACACGTTTTTTTAAAAACAAATGGTGACTTGACAGCCAAATATACTGCATTGTCTATTGGAACTGGAAACCTAACCAATGAACTGAGAAGCAAGTCAGCGAACATAGACCTGGACATTCAATACTGTGGATTAGAATCTATTTGAAACCTCTTACGGCTCGCTATGGGCTTTCCAGCATCTCCTCTGGCATTCCACGTGGACAAAACTGTTGTGCTAAATGAGGAAAGCAGATTATGGACATAATCGTCATTCACATTAGTAGAAAATCATAATAATAATTTTTTTAAATGATATTTGAAAATTGACTAATGAAAATTGCATTAAATTGGAAAATTTGAACAATAATTCGAAGGCATGAATTTATCAATTAGTTTTTAAACTCATTCAGTTGACAGATGGAGAGAAATAGTCATGTTGTCTGGTGACATGGTGCGTACAATACTCAACCTGGACCACAGAAATTGAAGGCGAGAGCCAGGTCTGGAGATCAGGACGATGATAATAGGCATGCGCGTTAAAGATATGGGCTTTCAGACCGTCTCCAGGCAGATTGATATTCCTCTGGCATTTGTACGTGTTATTCAGAACTTTAAGAGCCACAGGGCTGCAGCCAAAGTTTAAGAGAGGGATGATATGAATGTTAAGCAAAGAGCTCAGAACAACCGTCAAAGAAATGAAAGGGAAATCCTTTGTTAGATTTTTGGATTTCATCACGTGTCATTGAGTCAAAGTGGACTCCATGATGTCAGCAAGTGATGAAATCTAAAGCATAAAAAACGGGACGGGTTTGCCAAAATATGTTGAATGTCTGACTTTTGTCAAGGCATTTTCAATACATTTCTATTTAATTTACTTTTGTTAATTGTTTTGTTTCATATTGATTCTGATCATTGTGAAAACAGACGTTTGATCAGAATGTGCTTTTTCTCTGTATTCTGTATTAATGTTTGTTTATTTATTTTTCATTATTTTCATTGTTTAATACCTTCTTCATATAATTTTGCATACATTTCAGTGTATTTGTTATTCAAACCATTCACTCCATGTACCCTTTTTCTGGACTTTTACAGTTTACAGTTTAGTTTTCGTGATGGATTAAAAAAAATGTACTTTTATGTACTATATTATCCAAATGTTTTCAAAATTTGCCAAACGAAAATGCAGTTTTATTCATGTTTCCTTTTGTGATTATGATATAATTATTGAGAGGAGAGTGCACCATGAAATGATGTCATCAGAGAGCGTCTCACTACCACGAAAAAAAGGACACACTCCCTGACAAGTCCTCAACAAGTCCTCATGGACAGATTCTTGATTTTCATTTCACTGCCATTTTTTTTGATCACCACAGAATGGTTTTATTTAAAAAAAAAAAAAAGATTATTCTCACACTTTTAGATCAAGAGTCTGCAGAGTCTTGTGCATTTTTTGTATAGTCATGCTGTCACACTTGAAAACCATGGGAGATTTTGTACATGGGACATTTCAAGTGTAGCCAAAGATTTTTATACCATTCACTCGCAGAGCATTTTCTCTTAATACTTAGCCAAAAATGCACAAAGGAAAAACATTAAGTTGATATTAAGAGATGAATATTCATAGAGTAGTCAAGGACAAATAGAAAAACAAAAATGAATGTAGTTAAGAACACTTTGTCGTTTAACAGCTTTGCGCTCTTGAGACTTAAATCAAATTCTATCAGAGCTGTATAGTGAAAAGGTGGAATTAGGGTGTCAATTCATGATAAATAAAAAAAAAATAGCATTTTTATTGTCATCAATTCAAATGGCATAATTCCTCCCTATGCTGCCGTGTTTCTCAGTTGTATCACGACTGGATTGGCTATAAAACATTCGGGATTAGATCAAGGGCTCTCCTTCATCCAAAAAACTCATTTTAAAAACATTGTTAAAATATTTTTAAAAATTATCAAGTATAATTGATATCGAATAATATAAAAAATTATATTTTTGCTTTTGCTGGCATCTCGCCCAGCTCATGGTGGAAGACTTGAGTGCACATAAAGGCAGGTTTGAATGCGACCGCAGTGCCATGTAACCTGCAGTGTGTTGGGTCCAATTCCTGAATGACTATTTCATACAGCAGATGGGACGTGGGAAAAACATATTTTTGAAATTTATCTTTGTCATCTCTCGAGGCACGACATAAAGTCATTCCGTGATTGATATCTCCGCCTTCCGACATGCGGAGAATTATGGCCTGTTTTAAGGAATCCCTGAAGGTACTAATTCATATTCTCTGTGTGATTGGACCATCAATACTGAGGGTAAGTGAAGGTCGCTCTGACAGTTTTACAGGTTTGCAGGTTTGCCTCCTTTGCTGCTGTTGCTTTAACAAGAGCATCTAATTCAGTTTGTTTGTTTTTTTTTACACGAAGATGGGCGATTGTATTGTGACCGCCACCAGTTTGGAAGATAGCAAATAAAATCAAATCAGCATTCGACTGAATGTGACCTCTGCTCGGGCATTCCGGATAGCTTGTTGATAACACAAAGTAGCTTTGTCCTCCCGGCCCCCAAGGTCCACCTCACATCTAAATAACATTGAATTTTTAAAACCTGTGTGCTCAGTTGTCCTTTGATGTTACTGTGCTTTGCCTCAAAGGACCGTATCCATATCACCACTTGATGTATTTACAAATGGATCTCAAACAATTTCTACAAGGTGTTCTACCAGGTACAAAAGAGACTGTTCTTTCTCAGTCAAAAGCAAAAATGTATGTAACCAGTACCCATTTGATACATGTGTATCATGTGTATTTAACATTAAAACATGTCTTTGATAAAGCTGTGGTGTCGCACAGCGCTTTCATTTTTTCGTCAATAAAATATATATAACGATTAGGAGGTTCAATAGGCTCATTTATATTTTCTGATTCTACGGCTCACTTGTGCGTCTGGGCTGGCAAGTGGAGTGATGTTGCTGTCCGTGGTGCTGAACCCGTGATTGGATTATTCTCCTGGGTCAGGGCTTCTCTCATTCCCCACTCTGTTTTTTACTCAATGTGAGAACAACAGCTACTCATGAGGGTTATGATTGAAAGGGTTGTTCAACCAGCGGTTGACCTTTAACCTTACCTGCACAAAGAACAAAGAAGCGGAAGATTGTGGCAAAATGAAAAATATATGAAGACGTTATTGACCTCACACCGCAAACAAAGGTTTCAAGTAAGGTCTGATAACTGCTACAGTCGTTCTTATCCTGTTCAAGAGACTTGCTAGGGGAGTTGTCAGATATGGGGTCGCTGATGTGATGGGATAGATGGATAAAAATATAATTTGAATTGCGCCATTTTGATGGGCTAAGTTTAACTACTGGTTCCTGGTAAAGTCATTTCCTAAGTGGGCATCCACACATACAGGATACAACTGATGCCAGAACCTGTTGTAACTGCCGTATATTGTAATAACTTAATAAGAAACATAACGTACTGCAATTCAAAATTGAGCTACACTGTTAAATGAGAGCAACGTTTGGCCCAACAGAGCTGCTTGAAATGAACTCTGATCACCTCATACAGGACAAGTAACCTTTCTTTCCATCACTGGATAGACCAAAGTTCCTCTTTGAGTTGTCGGATTCTACTCCTGAGAGTCAACTTTAGTGTTGAAGTGTTCTCACCTGTGGAAGGAGGAATGTTTGTGGGGGAAAACACATCCATATCTTAAGTGGGCAACTTTGTTTCTTCAGAATTAGCTATGAATGAGAGCAAGTAATGGGTTTTATTTTCAACACTATTGTGAAAAAAGACATGAGATTATTCGTCAATTATGTTTGCAAAAACGAGGCATGAGTGGGGGCTTCTCATTCTCATCATATTATTGTAGTCAACTTCCTTCCTTTGGAGGCTCTCTTGTCCAGTGCATATCTGAAAGGGAAAGCTGGTTTTCGTAAGCCTGGGAATAGGTGATGCAATGCTCTTACTCATGGTGGTGTTATCATCTAAAATTAAACAATAAGATGTACAAAATGTTCCCTCTCTCTCCATGGGCTGTCTGTCACGGCTAAAGCCGGCTCGTCTGTGCCGACTTAATCCCCGAGTGCAAGTGTCCTAGCAACGTTTTCGCACTGTAACACAATTGCAGCCTGTTCAAAACATAATAGACAGGCGGAAGTATAAACCATCCATGAAATCAATGGTCCACAACTCTGTTGCTGGCTGAATCCCCCTTCCACACACCCAGGTGGGCAAAATAAAGGGTGTTTATTAGGCTGACAAGGCGACACTGCAGCTCCTTGTCATGCTCTGATAATAGAGGCCAGACACAGACCAATGGAAGACTGGCTTCAGCTGCTTAGTGCACAGACAGCCGCTTTAGGGGCCAGAAAATAAGGACACCAGGAATGAGGAAGGAAACAAAGAGTTAGTGTGGTGCAGTGTTATTTTTTTTGGTGCTTCTCTGGGCAAAAGTAAAACGGAAATCAAATGGTGCTGTGCATTATTTTGGAACCCTTTCATATTGAAAAGAATAATGTACAATCTCCAGTAGAAAAGCAAAATAAATTAATGTAAAATACTGACGCCACAAAATACAAGCTTCACTACACTCCCTTACTTGATCTGGCAAACTCCTTTATTTTTGGCCACATCTGCCGACTCATTTGGCAGGATCTCGAGATGATCCAGAGCCAGAGTAGAGACATAACTTGTAGTGTCCTCACACCTTGACATACCTGGAACACACAAATCCAGAGGGAATCCTGACCACCACAACTAGGTTTTTCCAATGCAGAGAAGTAGTCCATGTCTGCTGGATGTCCCCTGTCTGAGGAAACTCATTCTGCATCCCGTATGTCTTTCCTTCTGTTACGACCTCAGATCTCTTATTACGCAGCAACACCATGACCTCCTCCACTGACTCCAGTTCTCCATCTGATGCCTTGCGCCCTCAGTACTGAAATAGACTCCAACATATAGAAAATTCTCCAACTTGGACTCCTGCAAGTAACAATAATTTTATCTTAAGCAATTATCCATAGCCACACTGATACTCTCCGTGTCCTTGATAACCTCATCCTTGAACTTTATTTGTTGCTGTCCTTGTTTCCTTTCCTGCTGCCTTTACTCACCATGTCAAGCTTATGAAGAAGAGATATGCCTCGCTGAGAGATCCCAGGACGTTTGGATTTTTTCAGTGCACCAGTGCTGCCTTGTTTTTCATCATAATCCCATGGAATATATTCTTAACACCATTTCGAACTACAGTCAAGTTAAAACTATGTATGTTTAATGATGATGGGCATGTAGCACCTTAGAGTTTGTTGTAGAATATAGCAAATGAAGCATTTTGTTTTGCACAGAAGTACAGTACATGGTTGTCTCTGGATTCTGTGCGAGGCGGAGTGCGAGGGACGGGGAGACGTACGGAATCTCTCTCACTGAATCATGTTGGATGTTATTGGCTATACATAAATCCGTACGTGGCTCTCCTCCTTAGTGACAGTCACCCTGACTGAAACAAACAGTGGTTTAAAATAATAATAAATAATAACTGACACATTGTTTCGTGACTTCCGTCTTTCTTTTGCGTGTCACGCTACTGATGATTCATTCCTTTGTTGTCAGCATTGAACCCGAAAGTCAACTTTCCCAACTTTAATGTTACGCCATGGGAGTGAAGATGCGTTGCACTTTGGTTTCTTGTGCTTTTAGAAAACTAAAGGCCCAGAACCAAATCTGACGGCCATTTTATGTGCCCTGCAAAACCTTTGATCCCATTTGACCTGCACAAAGTCAAGTTCAATACTTTAAGGTGCATCAAAAACTTGATACAGAAAAATGGTGACTCATGTAAACTGCAGTGTGATGATGGCGATTCTAAGTTCAAGAAGAACGCCAGCTTGTTTTCCGTGTTATGAGGTGTAGTCGGTGGTGAAAGAGTACAAGTGAGTACAAGTGTGAAGCTAACCAGATTGTGCTAATATTAGCCTGCAGTAATTAAAAGCGATATTTCCATTGGATCCTGTTTAGGCTGTTATTTCCCATAATGGACTCTTAAATTTATTTCATAAATTAACCATCTGACTTTGGTCACTTAACGCTTGCTTGTTCTTATTTTGTTTTCAGGAGGGTTTTATGAGCTTGTGTTTTAAAAACACTGTACTGTAATGCGAGTCCTCGCTGTGCCTCTAATGAGCACTTTGCGATTCACCGGGAGCTCATTACAGATGCGCGCCATATATCAGCTAATCAATGGCAGTCGAGCCAGTCCCTGAACAACTTTGTAGGAAAAGAGCTTCAACAAGCCTCATTGATCGAGTTTCACAAACTGTTATTTCTGTCAGAAAGGTCGACCTTCGTAGACATCAAGGACATTGTTCAGCACTTCACGGGGCTGAGGAACTTTTTTAAAGTCCTCTTGAGGTGCAGGACTGATAGGCCGATGATTTATGTTGCATATTTCAGGGAACTTATTTAAGAGAGTCAATTCTCATCTGTTAAGCACACCTGCAAAACCCTTTATCACTTCCCCCTGGAAACCAGGCCAAGGTATTAGGAGGAACAGATTGGATGAGATGTGGATTATTTTTTGCAAGCTCATCATAAAAAAAGTGCAACACACCCCCATTATTCCAAGGGTCAATCCGTTTTGCGTCAGCTCGGTGAAAGAGGTCACTCGTCTTCATTATGTCGTCGGGGACAAGTGGACATGGCGAGAAAAAGGGCCACAAAAGAAGCCATTATAATTAATTGTGGCAGATTTACTCGCTTTGCTGGGTTTAGAGTTTAGATGGGTTTGACGGAGGAAGGCCATGGAGGCAATCGTAAAAACCTCCTGCTCGAGCCAGTCGGGGGGCAGACCAACCTCACTAGGTATCTTTGAAATAAGAGGTTTTCTGATGCGCTATGAAAGATCATGACACTGACCAAGCTTAACTTATCTGAGCTTTGCTCTGGTTAACTCCAGCTACTCTTCAGAACTGAAATCCATTCCTTACTTTTTGCAATTTACAGAAATTATTTACATCTATATTCGCCATCTGCAATTTATTTGGGCTTGTATTTAAGGTTCAGCTGACAATTTTTTGACAGTCAGCTGAGATATCCACCCCCTGACAGTGGCGGGCTACATGGTACTGTAGCGCTGCCATCCTCCATTAAATCTGCAACCTCTGTACCTCATGTATTCCTTCTTTCTGAGTCACTGAACCAGACTAAATTTTTTTTTCAGGGAATCCTTAAGCCAAACAAAAGGACAAAGACATTCTCTAACAGACTTGCTGGGAAAAGTGCCATCTTGAATTCTGCTGAAAAGAAATGTTGGCATTGAATGTGTGTTATTCATTTATTCCTTTTATTTTTTCTTCACGTTTATTTATTTATTTTATGCTTGCATGTGTTGTATACTTAAATGTACTTTTTTAATGGATCCAATACAAACACTGCTTGTCCATAGTTTAAGTCACAATATTCAATTTATGTGTCCACAAACAACATAATTGTATTCCAAAAAGTGTTTTGCTCCAGTATAGCTTTATCCTTGTATCTAATTCAAATAGGCTTTGTCACTAAAGCATACGTTAATGTTGATGCTCTTTAATTTTGTGAGCTGTGATAAAATGTAAGCATTCTAGGAAGTGTAATATTTTAGAGAGGTTACTTGTTCTTCGATACTGCCACCGCCTTTATGGGCAAGGTGATAAGATAGGGGGTGTTAGGAGGCTATTTATAGTGGTAGCTTTACGTGCACATGTAATAATGAGAAGACTTAATTTAAATTTGGCACAGTAGATAAGCCAAATGCCATTATTTTTATAATGATTCATGACTAAAAGAATTATGTTTGAGAATAACCAGAATAACCAATAATACCAGAATAATAAATAAAAAAAATAATAAAATAAAATAATAAACCAGAATAACAACCATTTCATTTCATAATTGTATTTGCCTCGGGTATTTTTTAATAAGAAATATAAACAATGAAGCTAATATGGTAATATTTTCAGAATCATATGTCCTTAAATAAACTTCTGCACTAACATAAATTTGTTCGGCTGGTCCTCCTGCTCTATGCTGTTTATGGCCAGATTATTAAATTAACTATATGCCTTCATATTTGATGGGAATTTGCAAACACATGGTCTCCTGCAGCCATATATTTTCTGTTGATACTCAAAATCGGCACACAACTAAAAATGCTATCCACATATTTTGGCCCGTCTGCACCGAAGAATGGACTGGACTTGTTACCGTTTATTTACATACATATTTAATTATTTTCTGGCCAAGATTCTGAAATATTATCTGTCAAATATTCTATAAATACATTCGGTGAATAGTTCTGCTCAATTGCTACTTTGGAGTTTGCTTGGTAAATATAGGTTCAGACATCAACTGTTGCTACTGTTTTGACATTACTTCATTTGTTACATGCTGCTGTTATTTGTGCCACACCATGCGATGATATAGCTTCAATTTCAGACTTTGTTTTCTCAACACTTACATCTTTCCTCTCTTTTCTGTTGACAGCCGACACAGACGACAGCAGCCTGGTGTAACCAAGGTGAGTCGCTGCATTATGTCTTGTATTTGGAGTGCTTACGAGCCATCAAAGCATTTGTGCAGAGTGCTCCTTCATTTTTCCGATTGAGAAGGTCCAATGGTTAATTTCTTTTTCTTGCTATTTTGTAGCTTTGTTTTTTTTTCAAACATGACTATATAAAGCGTCCTTGGAGAGTCCACTGATATTTCAACATCCGTCTTTGAATCTTTAAGAGTCGATCTGTGAGGTTCTTAATCCTGAATTAGTGTGGAATAATGCTTAATTGCTATTCATTCATTCTTCATGTTTTTTATCAAATATGGTTTGATGTCCTCAGTTGCCAGCTTGTCCTCTCAGTGTTCTTGAATCCAGTTGTTATGGTTGCGCTACTCTCTAGTTTCACTGTGAAAGGTGATCGTAGTGTTCATCTACTTCAGCTGAAGCCAAGCCTTCACTCTTAATGTTAGGCTTTCACTGTGCTCTCTTGTAGCAACTTCCGCTCCTTTCATTGAACTGTGTGGGGCTGCTTGTTCTGCATGGCACTTCTTTGTAACTATAATTCTTTGTGAATATTATAACGGTGTGGAATCAAACAGTCTTTTAATGTTGCGGAAACACTTTTTTTTCCAAGTGCATGATTGTTATCAAGATTCTTTTTTACGTCTTTGACTTACTGTTGCAGCTGTTGTACGACTTGTGGAGGTTATTCTTTGAAATCTTCGGCAAATATGTAGCTCTGATTTGTCGGGGGGGAACGGTACTTCAATGATCATCAGGATAATTGCTCTGTGTAAGTTTCATTATGTATAAACCAAAGCACAGTCGTAGTTGTGGAGAGACAAATATGATCTTGATGTATTTAGATTATATCAATCAAAACCAAGCGATGCACGTGACCCGACCCCGAGTATTTATTCATGATGTTCTGATGAGGTTTCATGAAGCAGTGTCCCCATTTTTAGAGCCCCCAAGATGGCACTTTCTGCTGCAATCTTTGGGTTTGAACTGAAGTCATTTTAAAACCGACAATGCCACCGACACAGCTCTTTAAATGAAGACAGTTTGATGAAACCTCATAAGCCCATCAGTGGTATTTACCAAGCTTGTTCTCTTCACCTGCAAGAAGCTCTCTGCAGCCAAACTTGAATCCTGCAATCCAACGTTTGTATTAAAAATGCACCTTTTAAAGATGAATGTGAATTTCACACACGTTTTCCTGAATTCATTTGACATTTGACAGAGCTCAGGGTTTCTGTGGAAGCGCCTGTGCCCCAACACAGATCAAATCATCATCATCACACCATGCAGTGACTCACACTAGAAACGTTTTTTGGTGTGGAAACAGAGGCGTTGCATGCCATCACTTCACTTGAGATTTGCAATGCTACGATAATGATGGTACATTCATAGAGACCAATGCAACTGAGACACCGTTGATATATGTTTCAAAGTTACACATGATTTTAAGTCTCCGAATAGTGGTTTATGTTCTAAATTTTAGTATTTTTTTAAAATTTTTGTTGACTGATTTCCTGTATGAACATCATCGCAACTGCAACTTGATCAAGACCGTGGCTGTGGCTATGAATATTTTTGACAGTGTTAAAGTGTTGGTGTATTATTATAATACAGTCGGTTATTGCAACAAAGATATTCACAATGGAATTTCAGGTCACTTATTTAGTAGTAGTAAACATCAAACCTTCTCTATATCAACAACTAGACATTTGACAACACATTCTATACAGTATTTTGAAATATACAGTATTTAAAAGCGTTTTTAAGTTAGAAGGTTTCAATTTAAAGACAGCTAGTCTCCATTGTGGTTAGTTTGCTTTCATGCAGGGAGTCGCTGCAGGTCACCTTCTTTTCAACTTTTGCCGGTATAGAAAAAAAATCTCATCAAATGTGGAGATAAATGTTTGGTATCAGCCAGTGAGCCGACGCTGCTATTGTGGCCCATCAAGGCAAATATCGATTGAAACTTCGCTCAGTAGCATGAACACTGACCTGAAACTTTATTTTAAAAGACAGACATGTCTTCCGCCAGTGTTTCGTCTCCCACTTTTATTTGAGCAGACTGGTGCACCAGATCCAATATATGTAGTCTGAATAAAAACCCTCTCAGTTTGGGGGTCACAGTCGTGGGCAGGATGCATCGTACTGCTGTGCATGTTTGACTTGCTAATTACTCCTCATAGGAACCCAGGCATTGATTCTTGCAAATCCTTATTGATTTTAACAGGACGGCACTGTTTGACATTTGTGCTCAACAGCACGGTGACATATTACATCCTTTGGATGCCGACAGGTTTTCACATTGGGTATGATTTTACCCTTCCCATGTACGTGGGTGAGGTATGTGACTTCATGGAGAAAAGGTGAAGACGAACAACAACACTGCTGCGCTCCCTTTTTGGCCATGAAGCCTAATCTGAAAACATTGATTTGGGTGCAGGAAACCGCGTGTGCTTACTTGCACATCCAGATAACCAAAGGCTATTGACAAACTGTTTGTTCTTGTTGGATAAAATCGCAACACTTTTCTCCCTGTGGTCCGAACAGATTACAACAATGAAAGGTCAGAGAGACACAATCTTTATTTAAATATGCATGAAAATCAGCCAAAATGTTCGGAATGATGGCTGCAAGCATTGAGAAGAAAACATCGTTGACGCCTGATTTTTAAAAAATAATTATAAAAATAAGAAATAATTATGATACATTTGAGCTATTAGTGAGCGGTGTTCATCACAAACTAGTCAGTGTCATTTCCTGGTTTGTTGGATTTTTGCTTTGCTCCCTTCCATGATTTTTCATCTGTGAGCTTTTCTGAAATCTTTCTGCAGAACTATTCCTTATCACAGGTCAAACAACATAGTTTAGCAGAGCAACTCGCTACAAGGAACGTCAATCGCAGGTTTCTTGCTGGAGGATACGCGGAGAAACAAGGGTGAGCCACCTTTGGCTGTGTGAGAAACTAGACAAGTTCAGGGCCAGAGTACAAAATATATTTTCCTCTTAAGTATACCCTGGGTCAGTATGGTTTTGTGTCTGGGAAATACTGATCAAAATCCTAAAGATTTTGCCTGCAAGAAAGCATTGTCAAGAATCAAAATAGACCATCTTAAAATAAAAAAGTCTGAAAATTCTAAAGGAAACTTTTTCTATTTTCAATCTGAATCACAAGAAGTGGCTTTATGGATTTATGGAACAGTGTCTCAGTAGGTGTGGCTCTCTGTCAAAAACTGACACACGGTTTCCTTTAAAAAGTTCAATGGCAAAGATGATCAGAGCTGAGAGTGCCATGTGGTGGCCTCTGAAAATGAGGACACTGTTTCATGAAACCATGTCAGCCTGCGATGGGCAGATGAGGTTTCATGAAACAGTGTCCTGACTATCAGAGGCCACCAGATGGCACTGTCTGCTGTAAAATGTTTGGAGTTGACTAATTCAACGAGACCTAACATCATTCCTAAACCAGGAGCGCCGTCTAGTGGCCTCTGAAAATTAGGACACTGTTTCATCAAACCTGCAATACCATTGTACTCAGCTTTGAAATCAATGATAATGAATTGGAATTTTTTTATTTGTTGTTGCTTTTGTTTATGTAATTTACATTGAAAATCTTGTCTTATTTTGAGATTTTTCTTTCCTGTCATATTGAACAGTACTTCAATATTATATATATATATTATATATATATATATATATTTGTCCCTGTCCATCTTTATAATCTTATTTATCTCGACTTTCGTGGACATTCCATTTTTTTTTCAGTTTTTTTCTAAAATGTGAAGCCCTATTTAAAACCATGATTCATATACTCCTCCTCAACACTCAGAATATAAGAATATAAGAATATCATAGCTGCTTGCTTGTGACCTTGACTCTGCCACTCTTTATTTGCAGTATGTCAAGTCCATAAGGCTAAATATTATTTGCAGTGTCAATTGTGTACACAGATGTGCCGACTACAAAATACCATACTCAATCAGTAATTGATCGATTAAAGACATTGTTTTGGGTCGTCAGTTCACAAAGTGTTATTAAAACACAATCCTTCATTTACTGTCTGATGGTACTCACTAGGGATTCTCTGATCAGGATTTTTTACTGCAGATCACCGATACAGATCACATGAATTGACTCTGAATTTGTCATCAAAATGAGACCTTCTGTGTACATGATGTGAAAAAATGAACCATTAAATCATTTAAATCAGATCAGATATTTCATTCATGCTATATGTCTTGTACTGTAGCATATTTGACAATAAAGTTACCGAACCTAACCCAAATTCAGACACGTTTTTATATACCTCTTCGAGGAGGCAAACAATAGAATTCAACCTTGCAGAATGCAGCAACTATTCTGTCAAAAGGACAACTGAAAAAAAAAATGATTTGACACGTTACAGTTTGGTGAGTCTCTTGAGACTTCGCTATGTCCGTGAAATATTTACATACTGGCGGCTTGTAGCGGGACTTTGAGACAGACAGACAGGCAGGGGTCTAACATTTCTTCACTCACTATTTATGTATCCATTGAGGGGGTGTTCACTAAACATATTTAGTATTTATAGTTGTATATGTTTAAAGTTTAAAGTGATCTAGAAGTGTAACTGAGATTTTAATCCCACAACCCCATCATTAATAGTGACTCGACAACACCGTCAACAGAGACAAGAAGTGACAAAGACGGAGAGTCTTATTCAGGGAGCTTGACACCAAAGTTAAAGGGACAGAAAGTAATGGAAAGGCTAGAAAGTTTGAAAAAAAGAGAAGAAAGATGGATGAACAACTCAATTGTGAGGGATCAGGGCTGAGCATTGCATGCATATTAAGCTTCTGAAGGAAATATACTTTAATTTGCTTGTGTAATGAGACAAGCAGTCACCGCTTGTCTCACTGCCTTTGTGCGATCTACCTTCATCATCTTCCTGGTTACTGCGGTGTAATCAGGACTGACTGCATTTGTAAGTGGTTCCTGTCGTCATGGTGAAGTCAAGTCGCGATCATGTAACGCAGACCTGGGCAAAGTGCGGTGCTGGGACCATATGTGGCCCTTTGCCTGTGTTTTTGTGGCCCTCATGAGGTCAGACTAAAACTATACAACTGTCATTTGTTTTATCCTGCTTCCGTTTCAGCCAGTACTGGTTAAACAGTACATACAACACGTTCATGACTAAAATTTTGTTTCTTCTTTTTGTTTGTCATTTTAGTATGTTGAAAGAAAATTCTAAATTTGTTTTGAAATAAATTGCCTTTTTATCTTGGGTCCATAGTTTTATTATGATTTATATTCAAATAAAATGCATGTTTTATAGGTATTTACACTCCTTAATATCCTTGCTTCCATTAGATATTTAATCGTTTATTTCGTCCTTGTTACTTCAGATTTTTTTCCCGTCACATTTCGTAGTCTTCGCCCTCCTTTCTTTTGGCATGATGGCTCCCCACAACATTCACAGTTTATAATGTGGCCCTTTAGGAAATTTAACTGCCCACCTCTGATGTAGTGGGTGTTTTCTTTATGATAAATACAACATTCATTTTGACTTTGAGATTAAAAACTTTGAGCTTATAGGTTGTGTTTCTTTAAGACTTCTAAGGTGAAGCTCAGAGTGCAACCTCACTTCATGTTTAAAGTCAGCTTCTAGTAATTGAGTATTTAGAAACAGTAATAAAACCATTGATTTAAAAACTAACCAAATTTGTGTCATGCTGGTGTGAAATAAAATAAGAATAAATCAATAAAAAATACATTCCTTTTCTTGTCATAATCCTTACATACATGTCAATTTTGTTCCGCCTGTGAACTGAGCTTAAGAGTGGCCCCTTGTGTGATGAAGTTTGACACTCCTGCATTAAACAATCCTAATTTGGCTCGTGATAATTACGGAAAATTGCATTAAACTCCTGCCGCCAGCAGAGCTGAGTCTGCTGAGTGGAGCTGAGGTGGGGTGTTCAGTGGGTCAGAGAAGGGGGCAGCACATCATGGTCCATATTCAGATGCTCAGTCCGGTTTAATTGCAGATCAATACAGTGGTGAGTCATGACCCGCTGTGCCTCCTGTCCTTTGTAATGACTTTGCAGATGTTTGCTATTCGGGGGTGACCTGTGTGTAATTCACAAAGCCCTGACAAAGATGTGTCTGGGTGATTGCTATAAGCATAAATGAAAGAGAACATCTAGCTCAAGATGAAATCCATTTTTTGGAAGTGTAATTGAACACTGTATTTGAGGTGCTCTCATCCTGACCTCCTCCTTCTTCTTCTTCTTCTTCTACTGGCCGTATGCTCTAAAAAGACAAAGTCAAACGGCCCAATAGCATTTAATTGCTGTGGTTTTTATTTGGTGGGCTCAGAAGTAATAGCCACTCAGCACTCCTGTCCACAAGATAGATGCCGCCGATCCTTGTCTGGGAGTTGCTGGCAGCGTGGGAGCTCACCCAGTGGCTCCGAAAGCGCAGGTGAAGTAATAAAGGAAAGCGACTTGCTGAGGGGAAAGGAAAGAATCATGCAATAGATTTCATTTCCTTATTGGAAACGAGTCACCTTGGGTCATCAAACCCACACGTGTACGAACACGGCAACGCATCTGCTATGAGGTGAAGGATGAAATACTAAAGCACATAAACAGGGTCGGAGGGAAGTGTCAACTTATTAGCAGCAATCACTTCGCCGCTGTGACAAGTCCACTCATGCACTCGCTTCCTGTCACTGTCAGGATGTTGTCACTGGTGCAGTGGGGAATCAAAATGATCGCTAGTATAGTGAAAACATGTCAAATAACACTATTAGCTCGCTCCTTTACCTCTGTTTTCACTGTCACTCCACGTCAGCTATCATCTTCACGTACCTGCAGTCAGTCGGAACAAGATTTTACACCCACACAGAACATTTTTACCATCACAAAAAAATGCATATTCACTCTAGCTGTAGTTCAAAAAGTGAATGCAAGAGTATCTCCAAATATTGTTTTCCATAATGCCCCGATATTTTTGCTCCATGAAAAAATATTAATCTAATTTCCAGGCGAATATAGCTGATGTGAAATTTACACCAAACGCAGACTCTTAAATTGGTGCGAGTCAGCACTTTTTAAAAGGAACAATGATCTCCTCAGGCTGAATTTAAGTAAGATTAACTCCCAGAATACAGTGCTTTAGATGATGTTTGAGGAGCGGCATTAGATCAGATAACTCCCAGACTTCTTCAGTGTTATGGTCAAAACCACTAAAATGAACTCAGAGGGCTGCTGAAGCTTCCGTGGAGTTGCTTCCCAGCACAGTACCACAGTACGCACGGAAGGCGTCACCGTCATGCAGAATGGAAATGAAGTATGGATCACAGTTACTTATGTGATTACTGAGGAGCTGAAGCATGTCACAAGTTCACTCAAGAGTTTAATTGCATTCCATGTGATTGGGATTTGTTTGTCTCACCACACGATAGAAATTCAAATTCCGACTCTGTGAAAAAGCAATTACTTGCTTTGCTGCTTAACTGTTAAGCGGCTCTTATTATCTAGTTAAAAGGATTTACAGGTTTAATATGAGGGGAAGCTGTTTTGCCTTTACCGTGTTGCTTGTTAGTACAAATGATCCCCGCCTGGAAATATTTGCTGTGGAGCTATTAAATGAATTGATATTGTCGATGCAACACAGGGTTGTGTAGACCTGGAAGATACTTTAAAAGTGAAACATTAATATCAAAAGTGAAACGGATGCATCAGCATTGAATAGGAAAGAACAATAGGAGGACACCTTTGGAATCCCATCTGCTGCTGTTTTCTCCTCAGGTAACCAGGGACAGCAGATAGACATTTGCTGCTTCATTTGTCAGTGATGCCTGTAAGTGGTGTCCATCAATGAACTCTGTAGCTGGAGGTACAGTCCTTGCGACTTTACTTGGACGTTTGCGGCAGGGCTACAGTTGCATTTACAGCTTAGGTTCATTTGGATTGTTTTAGTTGGGCAGCTGTGGTAATAATGGAGAGGGTCTTTGACTTGTTGACCTTAGTATCTCATCACTCTTTTCTTCCAAGTAGGTGGTGCTGCCACTTTCCCTGGACTGAAACCTTGAGTTCTGGATGGGAGGTCTCACGGTCAATGGGATCAATATAAGCTTCTACCATGATTCCAAAATGGAAATCTTGGGGCCTTGATCATAACCTTGATCGTGAGCGAATGGTGGTACATGAAGTTGACAGACATAGTAGTGCAGAATCCTCCTTCATTTGGACTGTCAGTGGTCTGCCATGGTGAAGAAAAGCTGTCACCGATGTTCCCGAAATTCGGGTAAACATCACTGATATGAGGCAAAGGGATAAGATTCTTCTTCACGGTGCCTGGACTCTCCCTTCAGGGGAAGGTGAGGACAAGACATATAGTGGAACCACTGCTCCTCCATCACGAAAGCCGGTTGAGTTGGCTCACATGGGTTTTAAGATGCCTCCTCGCTGTAGGCACCCATGTGACAGAGAGTCTGCCCTGGGACTCCGTGAGGAGACTATGCCTCTTGGTTGGCCGGGCAATGCCTTGGATTTTCCCTGAACTAGAGGGTTTTTTTTGGCAGATGGTAGTGCTAACCCAACTTGGATAAACCAACATATCACTCTCACTCTTAAGGCGTTACATATTGAGGATTGTCAAGTAGATTTTTGTGTCCCAACATCACGCAGAAGTCAGACATTTTGATAGAACATAGGCTGTGTTTCACTGAAATGCCCTTGGAAGTGAGCCATGGGATGGCGCTCCTTTCCTTCTACATGTAACAATGTCCTCCATGTCCTCACCCCCGCCTGGAATGCCTATGCATCTGGGTTGCATGGTCACGAGAGGCACCGTGTGTACCAATTGACAACAAAAGTAAAGTAACAGTGAGAGCTCATGATCATCACCCGTGTCCTCAAACTTTTGTGTACCACAGCATTTGACACTGAAGTCCAGTGGACGATTGTCAGTACAGTTTGTGACACCTTGTGTTTTGGATAAACGCAAGAAGATGTACTGTACATACAAACTGCCCTCAAATGGTGCACAGTGGCCACCTAATATCAGTGCCTCATAATCCAGTCTTCTCTAGCCCTGTTGCAGCATAAGCGGCCCCAACACAAAGATTTTGATCCTCACTTCTGCTTTTCCGTGATTTTAGTCAAAGAATTGCGTTGTAATGGCATTTTACTTTTCGCCAATGGATGTTTAAATAGAACAGGTTTGGCAGCTACCATTCTGTCACGCAAGAACACAAGTGGGTCTAGATAAGTCCGGGCTCCCGCGGCGCATCAGGCAGACATTTGTCCTAGATGAGTCGGTGGCGTGTCGCTTCATGGAAAAAAGCCTCTGGTGAATACAACTTTCCATTACTGGTGACCTCGTCTGTAAATGGCTTCCCTGCTGATAGTTCTCACAGCTGTACCGATCAACTGGTTTCTAGGTAATAGAGGCATGCAGTGTAACCTCCCAGTGTAGATACTCCCCCTCCCTAAAAATAGAATAATGTATTCCTTTTTTTTTCCTTAAGATGTTTCAGTTGATGGATGATATCTGGCGGAATTGGGAGCTTCTTCAGTCTCGGGAACCTCGGGTATAAAACAATGTCATCTCACCGCTGACTTCTTGTCACATTTGTCATGTTTTTTTGTGCTTCCGTACTCGTCCCTGGATAATGACGGCATATTCTTGTGCAGTCAGCATCTTAGAGATCATTGATCATATTATGACTAGAGAGCGCGTTGGAATTGATTGGGGAGCTTCTCTCAGAGATTTGTTTTCTTTCACAACTCGCAAATCAATAGTCTGAAAATAACAAATTATCTGGTATCAGGTTATGTGCTCATTGCCATCTATCACCGCGAGTCACCCTGCGTGCGACTTGTTCATTTAGCAGAGTGCCGTGGTGAAATTTGGTGTCACAACAAAACAAAGGAATCAATGTCGAGACACTTTTGATCTCTGCTTGTGCTACAGCAGGTACTGGAAACGATGACAGGACAGAAATAGGAAACTCCAGCAGAGGGAGGGCGTTAACAACACCACACATAATACAAGCGAGCGCACACTTTCATCTCTTTCAGAGGATAATTTCAGCTTTATTTATAGTTGTAAAGTCATCAGATATGCCGGCGCTGAGAAGAGAAACGACCCAGATGGTTGGCAGACTTTGAGTTTTTGCAACATGAAATGCAGCTTTTACTGTGACACTGTTTATCATTTTAAAACTGTGAAACACTGAGGAGTCATGAGGATAAACACAGATGTAGCATCACATGCCTGTGTCCTTGGTGCATACCCGTGTTGCAGTAAAATGAACGTCACTGCCTTGATCTACAGTTTTATTTGTGATCCAAACCATGCACATTCTCATGGAACTAGATCAAGGCTTACATTTCAAAAAACACTTAGTTTTCCTCTTGACTTTTGACTTTTTAAAATAAATATTGAGCTGCCTTTTTTTTAACTTGTAAGGCGAGCCGTATTTATTTGTGCTGCAAGAAAGGATAAAACATTGAAAAGGAAACTCTGAATCAGAAGCACAGTTAAACAATGACGATCGTGGCGATTTAAATGAGGGAGCGTGGCCTGTCATGACCTTGCTTGGTTCTGACAACCTGCCCCGGATGACCTGAGATTTCTGGATGCTTTCTGTCTAACCAGTGTAGCCTTGCACACCAATGGCAGGGTTTTAGAGTCACACAGAGTGCCAGAGTAGTGATTTAAGAACTGTTGTGATGTGTCCTACTTTCCTAGTGTAATGTAGTAATGCAATAATGAAACCTACCCATGTTTTTCTGTCTCGTCTTGAGAGCAACCCTTAAATTCTTGCTCAGTCTTTAAGGTTGTAGTCAGCTACATGTGATCTGTGGCTGACCTCAAAAGATAATGATCTAACGTGTAGGGATTTTCTGACCCGTCCACTTGTTAAATTGGTGCACTTGTTTAGTAACGCTAATGCAGCATGGCCAGGATCGGATAGTTACTTTGAGACAGGTGTTTCTACCACCAATAGGGGTGGAATACCAACTGTTTTTGGACACCTTGCTTGGTGTGCTTAAGAGGGCTGAAAAAGGTAGTGGACGTGAGTGAGCGAGCAAAATCTCAACTGAGTTCGGATTGCTGCCATTGTTGTTCATGATCGTTCCTGAACTACGACTAATATCAACCAGGGGCGAAATGAAACCAGGGTGGAATGTGAGTCAATACCACCACCATGGAGGTGATATTTGTCAGATCTGGTTTGTCTGTCTGTGTTCAAAACAAGTTCTGGACGGATTTGGACATTTTCAGGAATGTGTGGACTTCACAAACTGCCTGAATTATATATTGTTCATGCATGTATTTAGATGGGATCACTTTTTGCGGGAGGTTTGCACTCACTGAGTGCTTCTCCAGTTGTGTTTTTCAAGCTCAAATTCATCATTACCCCATGAAACAAGATCTTCTATCTGAAAGATTTGCTCACAATATATAGGAACTTTCCAGACCAAAGAATGGACAGCGATGTCAATGGGGAGCTCTGAAATTATGTGCAGTCACAGCAACTTTCCCTTTTCTCCTTTCGCCCACTCCTCGATTATAAATGTCCAAATTCTGATTATTTAAGTGCATAATAGACTAAAAAGCAGAACTCTCTAGTGCAGCACTCTGTCACCCGAACACTATACTGGGCAAAAATAAACAAACATGGCTGACCGTGAAACACGCCTCTCTCAACTCTATTCAGTGTATTAATGAGTCATAGGTCATCTGTGGCCACACACACAAAGATTCCACCCACCATCCCTTACTCCCCTCCCAAACATCATCTGTCAGTCTGCGCCCATGTGAGGAGCTCCGTAACAAAACAACAAGCGCTCACTACACACAGCCACCCTGGAAACTACTCACGGAGCATCATCATGAAAAAGATGTTCTTATTTTATCATCATTTTTTATTTAGCATATACATAGTTGGGGGGATGTTCCACTTGAAATATTCTGTGCTTTTTGCAAATGCATATTTTGTTAAAATCTTTGCAGCCTGGAGCTTTTTTAAGGGAAAAACTGACTTCATTTTTTCATAATATAATTTGCATTTTTTGCTGGCATAATGTCATTTTTGGAATTATGCAACACTGGAATTACACTCAAAATTGTCACCCACAAATGACACTAAAGTATTGCTTTGTTTGTGATGATGAAAAAATAAATTGTCATTGAAATGATTTGTGAAATGCTATTATGGCGGTCTGAAATGTTCCCTCTTGAATTATTCCATATTCACAGCAGCATGTATTTTGTGTGATGAGTATCAATGATGAAATGTCAGCCTGGCATTTAATGAAGTCTGATTGAATGTCAATAACCCCCCAAAAGCCCGTTTTGTCTTCAGCACCATTAATAGTTGAGGAGTATGAACATGCACCTGTTGAGTGTTTCACGCTGCCTGCGTCCTCACATTTCATTTTAATGAAATGTTCACTGCCGGAGCCTCTGTGTTGGCTGCTCAGCCAGTTGTATAAAATTTGACTCACAACGTCTCGGTGTTGTGTGCGACCATGTTGAATGAGCTCTCCGTCGTTTTTCCTCATTGCTTTGATTTTTATCGTCCGTCCTGATCCAACTGGAGGGAGATTCGATTGAAATTGATTGACTCGTGCTCTTTGGCTTTCTCTCACGCTCTTTACAACCCCAGTCCTTCAGGGAAATCACGGTCACAGATCTGCAATCTGCAGCTGCAGTTAGGGATGTTTAGTGTGGAGGTGTGTGCGTGAGAGAGAGACGGTGTGCATGCTTTCTTTCTCCTGCATCTCCACGAGAAAATCCCTCAGAAACTCCAGTCATCTGAATATGTCAGCCTGGAGCTCAGTAAACATGATCTCTTGTCAATATGAGAAAATGAGTTTTGAAAAACAAACAAACAAAAGATCATCGGTAAATGTGCTTATACTGAAGTGAATCATGGTGTGTACTTATGTGTATTTATTAGCAGTGTAAAGAAATGGAAACCTCGAAACAATATGAAAACAATACAACCACAATATGAAATTATTATTACATATTCTCGAAAAAACAAGAGAAATGAATAATCGAGAGCAATTTGACAGCCAGAGTGTGCACAGTTTGATCATTGTGTTTTACACTGCAAATAAAGAAAACATGAATGCAAATTCTAATTCACCAATTTTTATTCATTTTTTTAAAATGATGTTTTGAAGATTAATCTCACAATGTCAGGCGGGCTCAAAATGATTGACAAAATGGGCATCTATACAATATTTCTGACATATAAACCAGGACACGACACACGTTTATTGTGAATATTCCCTTTTTCATGATTGACCATAATATTTTGTTTAAAGTTCATTGCACAGAGAACCTGTTTTTCCATGTACAAGTAACATCCGACTTACGACCTGCTTGACTTAGGTCCACCCGTACTTACGACCACAGCCAGCAGATGCTTATTTATTTATTTATTTTATTCAACGTAGCAGCCCGGAAACGCGTACGACAGTCACAGCAGCACAGCATCCCAGCATCTCACTCTCACACAGCCATCTACCACTACAATAGTACCGATAACCCTCGCGTCTGCCATTTTGCATTCGACTTACGTCCTGTCTCATGGGATCCAATCTCTTACATCCAATCTGATCGGATGCACTTGTACATGGCATGGAATCCAAAACAAATTATGAAGGAAAGACATTTTAACGTAAAATTTTTTCCCCCTTCATTTCTCGTCGTGGTGTTCCAACGTTTCTTGAACTCTGGCTCTTTGCTGCTTATAGCTACCGGCATAAGTATCTCCCACAGAGATTACGTATCAACGAAAAACGGGAATCTAATGAAATTGTTTTCAAAAACTGCACTACAGTCGCTTGAAACTCTTAAATAAAGAAGCGGCTGCTCCGAGAATCGTGAGTCACCTTAATTATCGCAGTTTTGTGGCTTTGGTGCCAATATAGGGTAAACAGAGATCGAGCCAAGAGTGATTCAAATTATACGTAAAAATGTAATCATTATAATAAATAATAATAATAGAAAAAAAACATTCAATCTGATATTTGTTCAAACTGGACTACTGATGTTAGACTTTCCCACCCCAGACTTCTGCTCCATAGTGGACTGCTGCCCATGGGGCATCATGAATATAAATGTGTGCACTCAGACTGAGATATATTTTTGAGACATAAATTTGGACGAAGAAGAGGAAACGTGTTTCAACAGGATAATTCTGTGTTGATAGATTCTGCCCGTTCTTCCCTCTTTTGTTTGTACACATTCGATTTACATAACACACAGTGCTTATTAAAAGTTTGGCAGTTGTGTCTTCCATTTCTCAACCTCCCTGTTGTGACTAATGAAGTTTTTTGCTGTATCTCTTCCAGCATGCTGCTGGGATTAATTGCAGCAAAGTTGCTTGCCGTGTGATGGATTGATTCCTGCCAACTGCTTTAATTCCCTCAAATTCTGATCCATCACCGCAGCCTTCTTGCTGTGTGATGTAGTTCATGTACATGTCATTGTGAGGATGGAACGCATCTTACACTCAATTAACTCTGTGATTTTTACTTGGACACGTGGACAGACAAGGTTCACGAATGCAGTTAATGAGGGCAGGAGGAGGATAGGTGTGACTCGGGAGGAGGAAGCTGACTTGTGCGGCTGTAAGAAGAATTGGTTTTAATGGAGGTTTTTGTGCTTCTTTCATTTTAAGAAAGCACCTCCTTGTTCGATGATATGAATAAACTGCTATGTTTTAACTCGGCAGTAGCCGGAGATGATGATGATGATTTTCAAACAACATTTCCAAGTCCAAAATGCTCCTGTGATACGAGTCACTGACCATATTGGCTTCTTTATTATTGCTGCCAACAAATTAGTTTCTGACTGTGGAAAGAGCTTCTGTGGAGAAATGCTGAGGGATAATCGAGAGAGACTCTTTCTGTCAGCCACTGTAATTACAGCATGAATGAAAGGTCTCCATCAGTCGTACGTTATCATTGCGATGAAACGCTCCCTTCCAAAAAAAACAAAGCAATTATTGACTTGCCCTTTTGTTAGGTGCATTTTTCACTAATTGCTGTTTGTTTTTGGAGTGAAATTGCTTTTTTGATGAGGAAATGTATTTCTTTTTAAATGGTGTTTTTTTTCATCAAAACATAATGATCCAGAACTTGAACAGTGGGGCAGGAGAAATATGTCGGTGGTCCGGGATCATAATTCTGTTGGTGTTTATTTTGACACATTATGTTTTTCGACAGAGCACTAATGTCATTTAAAACAAGGTGGAACTGCGGAGCTGCTAACATCGCTAGCATGACTGAGGATCACCTTTCTTGTCCTTCAACTCCGATTTGTGCCATTCTGACCTCAAGTCATATGACATCAATACAGTTTTATCGTCTTTATTTCTGCCTGTAAGAGAACATGTTTGTCCAAGAACTTCTGTTCTGTAGTTCTCACATGCGCATTCCTGCTGTCTCGACTTGAATATTCTGGATCCAAGAAACATGCCTTTTTATGATTGGGAAACAATGATAAACTTTGATGCCATTTTTTGCGATGTTTATTCAAGTCAATGAGTGCCGCATGAAGAACTACAAACACGAACATAAATGATAATATGCTTTTCTCACGCACTCGTATGAAAACATTATAGTTTTGTCCTTCATCACCTTGATGCTTCACTTTTTCATTTTCTTTTTTTGTTTGACACTACCTTTGCCATCTGGTACACCCACGACACAACATAACAGCCATGATGGTGGGATGTTTGCGAAAAAGTTAGCTGCTGCTCTTATCAATTTTTCTGGGCGGAATAAAGTATTAGAGTTTGTCCCATTTTTTGTGAGGTGCAATAAGGATAAAAATATGAATATACAAATCTTATTCTATAATCATGTCAACTGTCAACATTATTGCCTTATTTTTTACGATACCTCTTTGGTCCTTCTTATCCCAGTTAGCATGAAATAAAATAATACAGTAACAATAGTCCCAAGACTGAAACAATGAAAAAAAAAGAATGATTCAAATAGGAAGCGATGGTCAGGAAACCAGAGGATTACTTCTTAATGATGAGGAGATGAATCGATATGAAGGACTGAATGCTAACCCTTGTAGTTCACTGCTCAAGCATTCAAAATGAACAAAAAGATGACTGGAATTGTTCATTATTCTTTCTTTCTTTCCTTTTTTGTGGAGACTTTGGCTGCCATAAAGCTTCTATCCCACCATGATCCATGTGTCACTCTGTCCGCAGCCTTTCCTTGGACAATTTTCATGTTTGCTGAATTAACTAAAACCAATTTAATATGCATCTCTTATTTTCTTATTTCCAACAGCACAACAATTTCCTGTCGTTATTCATCAGAATTGGGTTTACCCTTTCAAACTGAAATTCTTCTATTTTAGAATTTTTGGTGAGGACGGGTCACAGACCTGGGAAGTGAGGGTGGTTTTTGCCTCACGTCATTGGTCATTTTGTTGCAGTTTTAGCTTGTAGTTGAAGCCATGTAGGTAATAAACATTGCGGTATATACATAGAGAAACACCGATAGAGACGACCAGTTGTCTAATCATATTGTCAAAATGGCATTCAGTTATATCTGCAGTGTTTTGATGAGGCACTAGGCATTTCAGTCGGTTGAGATTCTCACCTGGTCTAAGGGCATGGTACTGTATCCAGGCATTGTAGTCAAAAATGTGAGCCACTTCCCCAATTCTGCAGCAAAATTGCAATGTATCTGCACCTTTAGTTTAGAGTTTATATACTCAGTTTCAACATCACGTTTTCCATTGGACTTCACTTTCCAGAGTTTTCTTATTAGCACAGAACAAAAGGTGACATTTTTGGAAATACCAATGCTAAAATCGGACACCTGATCCTGTGGGCCATAAATGGCATTCGTCCCACAAGTTTGAGACCCTTGTTGTAGTTGATTCATGGCTTGAGTATGTTCTTTAACTTGATAGCAGATCAGGATGGAGGCTCAACTAAGGAATGTTCTTCCGCTTTTCTTCCCGTTTGAAGATCAAAGAGGAATTACAGCGCTCACTTTGATATGTGTTTACCGCTTGGCCAATTAAACTCATCAAATCCAAACATGTTTGTCCTGCATCCGTGTCTACATGCAAATATTGTGGAAACCCCAGCAACAGAGAAACATGGATGAGAAAAAAAAAAGAAGCATGATTTCCATATTGATAGAAGAGCCTCACTATTGTCCTGTTTTCCTCTTCTCAGTGGGTTGGGGGAGCGAGCATGCTACTGTCTATGCAAAGTGTGTGCCTGTGCATGTGCAGATCCCCTGCAGAGGCCCATTGTTCCAATATTTTAATAAAGGAGCTACTCTTCCACTGGATGAATATAAATGCTGAGTTGCAGAGCAAATACTCAATGAAAAAGTGTTTGTGCTCCGTAAAGCTTGAGGAAAACAGAAACCCATTAGTGTGAGTACGGTGCTCTGGATAATGGGAGACTATGTTTGTGTTTTTGGTGTGTGGTTGTTGATACAACCATGCTTCTTCTTGCCTCTCACCCACGGAAAGTGCGGACCCTATTAACATGATAAATGCGGAATTGTGAATGTGAAGGCGGAGTCAGATTGATGAACTTTTTTCCTACTCTGTTACTGTCATTGTCACATAGTAACCTAAAAGTGCTTCATACTACTCATACAAAATACTGTAGTGCACATGCATATTAATAAAAACAATGAAATGTAATGACTGTAAAATTCACTGGATGTTGCATTAAAACAAGATTTTTCATGCAATATTTTCTTCTTCAGGTGCATAATTGGACTTTGGACAATAAAGAACTCGGAGGAAAAGGTAGATCACACAAGCACTGGCACATATGAATTCCACTCATGTTTATTAATGCATTAATTAGCGAGCGTATTTATTCCTCTCGCTACATTGCAATGTTTAATTCATAAAATGACCTTATGAGGCTTAATGACTGCTTTGTGTGTGCGGGCTTCTTGTGCGTCTACCAAGCGAGGGATCATCGATCAAGACGTTTACTGCTAATCTCTTTGTGTGGGTAGTTCTTGCGAACTCAAGCAGATTCCACCTGCTGTTGTCATTATAAACAAACAAAGATCAAAGTAATTTAAATAAAATTAGATTTTTCCTGTACATAATAACTTGTTTGGACAGTACGAGTCTTATGAGTGTAGATCCTCACAAGATGAGGATCTACACTCATCTTGGGGATGGGATCTCCCCATCCCAAGGAAAGATTTGGGATGGGGAGATGTGGACGAGCTGTGTGGATGAAAGGGACAAAAGAGAAAGTCTTTCGTCCCTGATATCTAGACCGGATTGTAATCCACACACACGTGTCTCTCCCGATGATAACACCCAAGGAGCCGCTTCATTATCTTCACACAACTGCATTCACAGTAAAGCTGGCTAAAGTGTGGCCAAACCTCCCAGTGGGGACATTTATGTTCTTGTAAAATGTATTTTAGAGCGTCTGCGGACGCAATACCATTGTGTTCCCACACAATGAGATGAAATGACTCCAAGTGGTGGAGAAGATGATCGACGACGGAGAATCCCAAGGATTAAACAGCGTTTTTCATGAGCTTAGCTGGTCACCGCATGCCCTTGAGTTGAGAATGATAAATTATGCAGTCCACTTCTTTTTCCTTGTTTAAAATTCAGCATGATTATCGTGATCAAAAGTTTTCTTTTATTGTATCCAGTGATCTGAAAAGGAAATATACATTTCTAAGTGATTTGAAAACCGTAATGAGTCCCAGTCACACATGATGAAAGGAGCTAATATATATATATATATATATATATATATATATATATATATATATATATATATATATTTTTTTTTTGTTCTTATTTTTAAAAAAGTTAAAGATGTTTTTATAAGCATCACCCAAGGAAATGCTTAAAAGAACAATTGCTATTGTCCTTCTCTATTTTTATCGGTATAATTTCGTACACTAGACTGGAGGCAGTAACAATGCAGTGTTTTTCAACTTTCTTTAAGCCACTTTCTTTAAACACACTTCGTTCATTGAAAAAAATGCTGAGACACACCACCAATGGAACCTCAACCAAAGAGCAATTGTGCTTAGTTCTGTTGAAAATCCCTTTTAATTTGTGAAAAAAAATTGTATCTACTGACACACTGCTGTTTTGGAATGCTAAGACAGACACATTTCAGAGAATGTATCTGTTTAAAAATGTGTCCAGATAGGGGTGGGCTATATCGCAACAAAATATATCATGAACTGTTTGGATTCTTATCGCAATCTCACGTGTATTTTTGAGACTAACATGCAAGTTTCTGCTTAGCGTTTGTCCAATAGGAAAAACAAAAATATGACAATTTAGGCCAACGAACTTTAGGCCAGCTTGATAACTCCTATTATTCTTACTCCCTTTTCATATTTTGGAGCGAATTTGTTTGCTTCTGCATTTAGTTTTGAGCCAGCTTTAAAACCCCCGAAGCAAAGTTTGTCAGTCTGTGAGTGTCAAAGTTTTGAAGTGAGACATGACGTCAGCCGTTAGCTGTGTTAGCGCAGCGGTGCAGATAGTCTTCGGCATCGTGGTTCCTACAAGGGACAAACCATCATTCTGTCGTGAAAGTGTGTGAGGTCAAGTTGGAGGCGCATCAAGTTTAAAACAGGTCATTTGTGTCGGCTTCTTCGCTGTGTGTGATGGATGAATCAACATATATCTATAGTGTATAGAAAGAATGGGCTTGAATCCATGTCATCTCCTCACGTAGGTAGATCGTCAACACGTTCTACTTGTTTGTGATACCATCGTATCATCTACCTCTGTCCCTGGACAGATAAGGCGAAAGTTGCTCATTTTCCACTTGTGTGCCACGGCACACCGGTTGAACAACGCTGGCATAATGGATCGCAGAACCGTTTGCCTTCAAACTATTCACACTATTTTATCCAAGCCATGTCAGTCCAAGTGAGAGGCTGGTGCTCCCTGAGCCCAGAAACCTTCACTCGAATAGCCTTTTCTTTCATTGGCCAAGTGAGAGGCATAGTGTCTCCTGCATGTGAAAGGGAAGGGAAACATTACGTCCCCAGCCTGCCACTGACAGGACACTCCGTGGAATATTCCCAGAAGACCTTCACTATACATTTGGGCCTGCCAAGTCTGTCCAGCAACCTCCTCTGCCATCTGACCCATCTCCCTACCAGGTGGTGGTCGCTTGACAGCATCGCTCCTCTCTTCACTCACACAAGTGTCAAAGACATTTGGTTGCAAATCTGATGAATGGACTAGACTCTCTCATCGAAGGGTGTCCTCTGTCATGTGGGCGTATGGAATATTATTGTATATAGGTGATTATGGAGTTCAAGTCAATCATAGGGACACACAAAAGTTTATGAACATTTCTTGTCTGCCGTTGAAAACACTAATCCAATTAATTACAGGTTTTAAATGTATGAGTCAATGATCAAACACATTTGAATATTTTATTGCTTAAGCCAGAAGCTTAAACATCACGGTCAAAATGTTCGGTGACCAAACTCTTTAGATAAGGAGAAGGACACATATGTGTTCCCTTATGAAAATAATACTCCCTGTGATATAAAAGTGATTAACCTGTGTTATTTGGATCCAATATACATTTTCATATTCAAAAATTCATGCGTTAAAGTCGCAGCTCTGCCTTAACAATTCAATGAAGCACTAGCAGGCAGTATTTTTTCTATTAAGTTAGTGCAAGGAAGCAGTATCTTCTAAGGCTGTTGTGCGCGTGACGTGCAACTTGAGATCAGCAAGTTACAGTTTTTGTCTCATCAGTGTTTAAGTTCCGCGTGACTCCCATGAGAGTTAAAGTATATCTTCCATACTAACCTCTGGGTCGTATGGACTGAAAGACTCAAAGGCGAAACATGACATTAAACCCCTGACAAATGCAGCTCAGATGCTAAAATAACCAGGGACTGTGGTTCAGCTGTTGAGCCACTGACGTGGTAATTGAATAGTGTCCCCGCTGAGTGCTGGTAGCGCTTCTCCCTCCCCAGTCGCACCATCAACAGCCGCTGTCAATTCACTCCGCAGCTTTGCTTTATCATCCTGGCGCAGCTTATGCTATGGAATTGTCGCGAGAAAAAAGGGCGGGTGGGAGGAGGATGACCACTTTCTTTCACCTATTTATTCGCCGTGAAACGCACGGCAGAATGTGTCATTTCTGTCCCAGAAGAACCAGAATCCTTTGAACGAGGGAGATGAAAGGAGCAAAATGGCTTATGCGAGTGGAAAGGAGAGAGACTAACCGTCAAAAACTGCTTATGAGATGACATACGGGGTTGTTTGAAGTTTTTTGTCCATTTTTGTTCGGGGGCCAGAGATGTGCAAGACGGAAAGCGCCCGTCATGACAGGATCTTTTGAAGTCCTTTCCTCCCCAGCTCTGTAATCGCATGTGCGGCTCACGTATGATTTCACTGAATGGCAAATATTTTTGCTCTTCCCTTTTTATGTTATTGCTCTTCTTGTTTCATAAAGACTTTGCTGCTGCAGAAAGAACAGCGGGCCGCTCAGAAATGGAAAAGTGATTTGGCTAAAAGCTGTCTATTGTGTCATGGCAGAATAGAGGAGCAGTGGGTTTCCTCCTGCATTCTGCTGGGGAAGAGAATTGACAACATTTCTTTTCATTTTCTTCCCACCTTGTTCATTTGAATATCTTTTTTTTGCCCAGTTTATTGTTGTTTCTCCAAATACTGAATTGAAATAGACAAAGCTGACCTTTATTTAATACACCCATCTCATCCTGGGTCTTCATTAATGTGCAAATGTTAATGTGTAACCATCAGATTCATATGTTTGATGAGCAGATGGAAATTTTTGCTTTGAACTATGCAACAAAGCTTTCTACAAAATATAGCAGCGAAGAAGCTGGGACTCAGTCCTGCAGTCTTTAAATGATGTTTCAACCAATACAGGCTCAATTACCAGTGTTACAGATTGTCCCTAAGCTTGTCCTTTGATGTCTGTAAATTAAAGGCTGTGAGGTAAAGCAGAGATGAGTCCTTCTCTTTGGTTATGAAATGAAAATCATTAATAAAGAAAGGGGGAGATGGCTTTCCGCTGCCACAGAACGATTGTGATCATGAGCACGTCCATTGGTCGTGAGATTGTCCGTTGGATATCAGAAAATATGTGACAAAGACGTGGAAATAAGTGAGAGATGAGATAAGCTTTTATTTTCTTCAGCTTGAAAATATCCGATACATATTACATGTTGTTTTGTCTATACCTTTTTGAGTCATCCTTCGATCCAATCCTCCATTGCTTATCTGTGGTCGTGTGGGCAGCAAATGGAGCAAAGAGGCCAAAATATTCTTTTCTCCTCTCACTCTTCTAGAGTAATAGCCAGCTGAGAAACAGTCTCTCCAACATGTTCCACATCTGCCATGGGGAATACCTCACCAGGAAGGCGTCCACATAGCTATCCCTCAAACAATACATTCATGAAATAAACTGAGATGGTTTTAAATTTAGTCGTTCCCACCACATACAACAGTAACCCGACAGTTTGGATGTGGCATCAGAGATCAAAACGGAGCAGAGAGAATAACAAATATTAAATATCTGCCCCTTTTTAAAATATACTTTGTTTTCCCAGACATACTCATACTACATTTTTCTATTTTCCAATGACGTAGCATGGTTTCTGGACATGCAACTCTCAGTTATTACTCTGCATTCTTGTTCATATTTTCTTGATCACTGGGCACAACGAGCCTCTTCTGGGATTTTTTTTAGACTTCGACTTCCTGCCACTGAACTCTCAGCTTGGTTGGGAAGAAAATGTGTGTCTGCCTTCATTTCCAGGAACCACTGTCTTATTGCAATTTCTTACTTCAGAGACTTTTAGTGGATAATCATGGTAGAATATGGTCCAGTTCCACTCATCTTCTTAGCCTCCCTTGAAGCCCTGCAAACTTTAACATCAGTTCCTGTCACTCTTGTGTTGGCTTTTAATCATGTGAAGCTCTCTGTGTGAGTCTCCCTCACTGAGGTTTGCATCATATTGTTTATTGTTTTCGCTTCCTTCTTCTTCCCCTTGCGCCTGTTCTTGTCCTACAGCGGTGATAAGTCCTTTGACATGTCCTCTTTTATTTTGGCAGGGTCATTTTGTTGACTTCCTTTTTGTGCCTCCAATCTCTTTCCTTCTTTGTGTTATTCATATCGGATTCTCCAGATTCTGAGCTCCATCGTGTGGCTCTTTAACTGCATTATCTTCAACTCCCTCTTCCATATTCTCGATGGCGATGGTTACCTGAGGTTCATTGAGGAAGCGGTGACTTTCCTTCACCATAATTTACATGTGTTTCTTAGAAGTCTTTTCTTCTTGGTTTCAGTCAGCTGCTAAAAGAGTCGTAAGAGGTCTCATTCAGTAGCTCTGGCTATTCAAGTCCGTCTTGTCTGATGCCTTTGAGGCTTATTAACCACACACGCAATCCAGATATAATCACCCCATTGAATAGGCGTTTTTTATAGTGCACATCACCCATTCATATGGGCCAGTAGGCTGCTATTGTGCCACCTAGTTGGTAGAGTAGGCAGCGATCACGAAGGATGGATACATTTTTCTTTGCTCTGATGCATTATGGGTTGGTTTTTCCTTAATAACTGAGTGAGGGAATAGTATATTGTCATAAAAACCATTGCCGGATTGGCGGCGCCTGGTCCATTACGATGATGTATCAGAAACATTTTGGATATCCTGACTGAAGCTGATGGCTCAATGAGGTAGCATATGTACCTATTGATTCGAAATGCATTTCAAGTGTGGAAATATCCTGTATGGCATGAAAGACAGGACTGAAAGCATGAGGACTTTAGCCAATCTGATCCTCACTCCAACCGTGGACTTAAGAAAAGAGATGGGTCATTTTGAACCAACTGGGAGGAGGTGCTCATAGAATGGGCGATAACAGCCTGACCAGTAGGCTGTTATCGCTGTCCACCCGTACACAGCTATCAGATGCCAGCAGATGCTTATTTTTATTTTTCTTCAATGTCTGGCACCGCAGCACGTAGCAGCCTGGCAACACGTACAACAGTTACGGCAGCACAGCATCCCAGCGTCTCACTCTCACACAGCCATCTACCACTACAGTAGAAGCTATAACCCCTGCGGCGGCTATTTTGAATGGCATTTGACTTACATCCAATCCGACTTTGGTTGGTCGGAACCGATCCCGGTCATAAGTAGGATGTTACTTGTATATAGTGAGGAATAAATTATGTAATTTCCCGAACAATACCTGGCTTGATGTGAAGTTCTAAAATTGTTTTGTTGGCTCAGTGCATTGCGACAATTTGACTAAATTTTCAACAGAACGCTTTTTCCAATTTATGAAGCCTTGCTTAGCTAACCGCAGCATGAGGCCGGTTCTCTCACGGCCTGGGGTTCAGCCATTTGTCGACAAACCAAATTCTATTTCTCGGTCAAGTCTTGGCTCCCAAACAGCCTTGGGAGAGCAAAAGAGTTGTGCGGCTCTCAGGTTGCAGACACAGTCAGTGAACAGAGTCCAATGGTCCTGAAAGACAAGGCAATTTGGCCGGAGTGATGATAATAATGGGAAAGACATCACAATGTTTCTGGAGTCCAATTTACAAGTTCGAGCGGAAAGAGTGAAAGAGCAGGGAGCTCAAGTGAAAAGCAGGGAATTGAGAGAAAGAGAGGGTGATTGATCAGCCACACATAGGGGCTGCTATTGGTTTGGTGGCCATGTTGAGTTGGTTGCACATTAACCTGTGCAAATAGAGGTCGTGGCTTTACTTCCATTGGGAAGGGGTTGGGGGGATAACTGGCTGCTGCGACCGAGCGAGAAAGCATGGAACAAAGCAAAGGAATATACCGCTCCTCCATTTCTCTATTATAGGAGCAGGTCATTATACGGCAGTGAAAGAAAAGATTTTCTCTGCAGATTGAAAAATGATTCTGGGGATAAAGAAAATCTGACTGAAATATAGAAAAGTGGAAATACTGTCCAAGAGATAAAGGAAGATGATGAGAATGACATCCAGAGATAATGAAAAGTGAGAGCAGCAAATGATGGTGCAGAAGTAGAGACAGAGCAGTGGAGAGCCGGGGTGATTTCTTTGAAACTGGAGAAACAAACCATGAGCGAGACAGAAAACGGACCACTTACTGTGACGCTGCATGGGAGAGGCATCAACCTGAGGGTGCTCCAGGCCCAGAGAATCGCCAGTATTCTCACTCTCCTCTCTGCTGTCCTTGACCACATGAAAGAGTCAAGAGCAACACTGTCATCATGGATGCTCAGACTTACACGTGGAGCTTCATTGTTACTCTTGGCACAAACCCTCTTGCTGAATAATTCCAGACATGTCCGACTGAGAGAAGGTCTTTCTGTGGTTCAGGGAAGTCTCCAAATAGTTACCATTTGTGGATTTTCTTGGGCAAAGGAGGCACATTTTCTTTCACTTTGTTCGTAATAAAACACAGCACTGAAAGAAAATGCCTACAGTCTAGTGAACCATCCTGTTATTAAGCCAAGAAAAATCCAAAAAAGGTGGACTTTTAGAAGCGCTGACCTACAATATGTCCAGTGAGGATTGCAACGAGGTGTAGGGGTAGCTGCTGACACCCACGGAAGTGCCTTCAGTGCATTCATGCCGGTCAGCTAAACAAATATCTCCATTTCCACATTGTTCAAAAAAGGTTAGGTGAAGGCCATCCAAATATCCAAGAGGATAAGTTCTTCAGCGTTTATACAGAACTGTGGTCTTCTGTGCTCCATATACACAAATACTGTAAGTCATCTTGTCATTTTTCTCTTCTGATTTTTTAATGCTCTGTATGTGAGGTGACGTGCCACATATATTCATGGATATAAATATTTAACACTTGTCAACAGGTGCTGTTTCTATTTGTGTTTTGCTGCTTCTTAGTGAAATAACATCAATGTCTTTGAACTGGAATAAAATTGAATTGTAACCTAAAGAATTGAAATTGAATCGTAATGTTCGATACCTAGCCCTTATTGTAACATTGTACAACGGATGGTGCGCTATGGGCATGTAAAGGGAACAAACTAGCGTTGTGGGATCAGCCTATATTACGACCTTCAGATGTGTTGTCTTCATGTATGTTGCATGAATGTCCTGCCTATGCCTAATTTTGCTCTTTATTGTATCACTTTACGTGTTGTTTGAACATCTTTCATCTGATGGGTCTGTATCTGTGCTATCTGTCATGGCTGTCTCTGATCAGACCCAGGTGCAATGTGTGCTGGCTGACAGAAGGCTCGGAGACCAGATTACTTTAAAGATTCAATGAACAACGACGACGTTATCCCCAGATAAACACACTCACGAGGCTCTACCGGGGATTAATCATGGAATAGAAAACAAAGCGAGGAGAACAAGAACTAAGGAAGCGGCTGCAAAGGAGCGCGCACATAATTTAGAATATTCAGAGAGACAAACAAGTCAGTGGAGTCTTGGGAGAGTTTACCGCAGGAATGCGAAGTAACCATCTGGCGACACAAGCTGGCATTGAGGTGTTGATATCCGTGAAGATTTGATTAGCAGATGAACACCAGCGGTGTCGCTCGGAAAGCTGGGGAAAAACAGGGAAACGGAAACAAGACTAAACCAGGAATCAAAAATAAAAGCATGAAGAATACGGACATGACGTATCTTCATGTCGATGCTTTAGGGCATGTCCGTTAAAAATGTCCTGTATCATTTCTGATAAGTGAAACCCTGTAAGTGTTGTGTGTCTCTGTCAGTGTGACATGTCAAGCCACTTCTTGGATGACTGACTAGAATTGAAGTGCTTATACCTTTGGTTGAAACCAAGCAATTCATACAGGTGGTAAGACTATTAAAAAAAAACAACATTCAGTTGTATCACGGAACAATCTATTGTTCGTGTATGAAGCAGTCTACTTCTCCTGCTCTACATTTTTTTTATTAGCTGACATAAGCATCCAGTGGCCTGGAGCCTTAATGAAATCCAGCGCTGTTGACCACTGGAGAGACAAGTTCGGTATCCTCTGCCTGCTGTCTAACTGTCGTCTGTCTAAACCAGAAGGAGCGTTTGATTTCCCTCCCACTCATCATCGCGCTATCAGACTGCCTGCTCTGGTTCGGAGCTGACAATCATCGCTACATGTCAGCCAGGAGTCGCTCCACAAATGCCGTCTTCCTCTCTGCTCCAGCAGAAAAACGACAGCAAACAGCTCCGAAGGCCAACTTATCTGCTCCCGCTCAGCCCCCGGGAGCCACACAGACCACGGCAACCTCATGCCAAGATTAAAACGTGTGTCTACAGGATATACAGCAGATACTTAAAGCTAGAGTTGAAAATCCCTTTGGACACTGATAGAAACGCACACACAAACACACGGTGAAGGTAATGACACTTTTCAGCACAGATCTCTTCTTTAATCCAACTGGGTTTGTAGTCTCTGGGGCAGACAGAAAAACACCAGTCGTTGCTGAGCTGAGGTGGTGTGTGGGAAGATGAAACATTCAGTGGCTGCTTTCTGTTGCACAGTGCTGTTGAGTGAAAATGAATGTTTCCATCATCTGATCTTAATTTCCCAAAGCTTTGTATGATTGTACTTGAATTTTTTTTTTTCTCACCACATTTTATGTTGTGTGATTGCTGCTGTGGAGTGAATAAGAGCTATACAAAGCCTTTCTTATGCAGGGAAAATAGTCTTATGCATGTGCCATAAATTCAAAGAAGTTAACCATTGTGTGAAAAGTGTTTTCATCCTTCCTGAGTTTGTCACTCAAAATAATTTATTGTAAATTTAATCTACTAAAAGAACTATATGCAGTTAAATTTGTGGTAATGGGAGCAAGGAATCTCTGAACCTGTATTGCTGCCAGTGAAAAAGTTCAACCTAATAACTAGTACCTTACTGGTTGTGATAACTACTGTTGTAGTTTAGAGACCACATCAAGACCCAGGATCAAATGCAGTTGGGTCCAAGTCAAGACCAGCACTTTGTTACATTAAAGTTGAAGTTTGAGACAATTTGACTCTTACGTCTACTCGCTGCTCTTCTTACTCTTGATTTTGGATCATACTTTGATATGTAGTTTTATTTTATTGCTTTTTGTGGCACATGTTTGAGGTTATTTTCCATGATCTGAGCAGAAAGTAAATAAGGAGCATCTAATCTAGCTGTTTCACTTTGACCATCTGTTGTAAATCGCCATCTTGCCGTCTCCCTTTTGGATTTTACTTTGGATGACTTGATCTCTCTGTCTGTTTGCTATTAATATAACTCGAAAGGTTACAGACTTATTTAAGGAGAAGTCTAACACGTTTTAGTGGCGTTCTCATGTAGTAACTACAGCTGCTCACATGTCCTGTACCATTCAGAGCGTGGAAAAAAAAATACATTTCATATTAACGGTAGTTTTTATTTAAGATGTCTGAACTGAATTGAGTGAGGCGCGTGTGCATGCAGATGTGTGAACATGCCGTGAGCGGTGGAGGGTCTCAGTGTGTCTTCTCCTTTAAATAGTTAATGTATTTTCTGTAGATACTTCAGTGAAAAGTGCTCTTAAAATCAAGTTAAATGTTTGGTTTGATGCTGATAATTTAGCATAAGGATCTTGAAGTTGATGGCACAGAACCAACTGCCTTGGTTGTACTGCAGGTAACTAGTGGCAGCTGTGTGTTTCTGCTGAGCGCCGATACCGATGAGTGGGAGTGACTTCGCTCCACAGGAAGTACCAACACTCATGCAGACAGGTGCTGCTGCTAAATACGACTTACTTTCTAAGCTCCGAATTCTTTGAAGTGGAAATGTTTACGTAAACAAAATCAAGTGAAGATGGCGTTATTAACTACAGCGCAGTCAACATCACAGATCTGCACGCTCTTCCCCACAAGTCATGACTCTTTTCATCCATGTTGAGAGTCATTACCGCTGAAGGAGGGAGGGTGTTGCTGCTCGCAGCAGCTGTTCGCTTGTTGTAATAACAATCTGTCATCTTTTTTATGGCTTTCTACAAAGGAGCCGTGAAAACACACCTCACACACTTCAGTGAAAGGAAACAAGCATCAACGTGCAATTCTGTTGATATTCATTTCTCATCTCTTTATGGCGAAATCTTACCACACGTGAGGCCAAAGAACACTTTTTTAAATTTATTATTTAAAATTAAGCTATTTCTGTGGAAGTACGAATGGGCTTAGAATAGTTCCATGGGTGGACTCCAGTGGTCTGAAAATGTTCTCGATGGGCAACTGCTGAAAATCACGTTTCTTCAGTGAGGGGCATTTATTGTCATGCAGTCCAGCTGCGGCACCAAGAGTGACATGTGTAATGTGAGGGATGGATCTTATCTCTTATAAATTGTAACTTGAAGTCCAATGAATTCCAGCTTTCCAAATGCTGAAGTCCAATTCCTCTCTTAATCCTCAATTTTAAACCTCAACCTTTGCCCTCAAAGCCAAGCATTAAAGGCTATGTGCGAGTTAGAAATGTGACACCCCTTAAGTGCAGATACGTCCTCAGACTCTGGGGGCAGCATTGTGCAAAAACAGCGTTCAGTCAGCCAAAATCAGAAGAAGCAGCTTGACAAAAGATCGTAAAATGAAAGTAAATGTCATGCAGCATTGGGTGTGTAATCCATAAACTCTCTTAAGATAGTACAATAGTTTTCATAATATTTATATCTCCATTAACAAAGAAAATAATGACTTTTGTAGTTTGCCTTCTTCCCCGCTTTTTTATTGGATGAAAATATGCAAAGCATTGTTGGTATTCCTCGATCCTATAGGCGACAGCAGTTCCTCAATCTTGCTCCTGAACTCTTGAGGTCGAGGACTGCGGTTGAGGATTAAGGAAGGAATTGGAATTCACCTGAAGTTTCGAAGTAAATTAGCTATTAATATATAAGTGAGCTAATGAGTTTATTGAAGTCAAGCTACATGGACTTCTTGAAGCTACATGAATTTCTTGGTTTGTCGTTTAATTGAATTACTCACCTTAAATGACTTGCGTCTTGTTTTCGCTTATTGGATTTGCACCTTCGGAAATTGCCTGTGGATCAAGGCAGCACAGATCCTATCGCTGCTGAAGTGAGCTTATTTGTTGTGTTTCGTGAACATGCATGTAAGTGCAATTTTGGTGTATTTGAGTCATTTAAAGCAGCTTTAATGGCCTGGAGCGTGTTGGTTTTCTGAATGAGTCATCTGTCCTCAATTGAGCCTCTTTGAAAAGCCCCTTGTCGCGCTGTGGGGCACTGGCTTGCTCTGTGGTCCTCTGTAGCTTCATCATCTGAACCTCTCTCGCACGTTTTATAGATCCGCACTCATGATACTTAATGGTTTCAAGCATTGTGCCTTGCAGCGCGAAAACACCGACATTCATGAAGTTGCGTGGCATTTCTAGGTCATTATGATTCTGACTTGTCTGTTAATAGCTTATTGATCTCAATCACTAGTTTGGCTTTGTTCGATAATTTCCACGTTTGATGATTTCTTAGCAACATAATGATTCTACATTGTGATGGGACCATTGTTGAATGTTCATCATTTATTATCTATTTATACAATTTGTTTATACAGTTTATTATCTATGCATTATTTACTTATAACTATGTATATTTCATTCATTTCATCATGATATGTTCCGATATTAGGAATATAAATTTATTTGACTTTGGGTTATCTGACTTAACTTTTTTATGCTGATGCTTTGTGGACATCTTCGATGTCCTGTATCTTTAATGTCTTTGGTATGTGTCTGTCTTTGTTCTCATTACCTGCTGCGACAGCTGAATTTCCCCACTGTCTGTCTGTCTGCAGTAATTTTTTTGTCCCAATGGATGTTATGGGACATGATTGTACCCTTATATTTGTCTTTTATCACTGTCTGACTAATGGCTTTTTTTTTTCCAGCCAGTCATAAGAATTAGGTTTTAAATTACCTGTGCATTTTCATGTGCCTCTCTTCCATGAATTTGACATATGCACGCAAAAAAATGTCTTTGCAAGTAAAAACAAGTAAGAACATATGTATTCAAAATAAATGGTGACATTTGTTCTAGTCTAAATAGGAAAAAAGTCCATTTCAGTATTGATTTGATTGATAGTGCCTCAGCTAGTCTTTAGATAATTTTTCTAGACTTCATCTAACTTGTGAAATGATCCATCTTTTAAGAGTTATCTACCGAGTTGGCTTTGTCATGTACTGGCGTTTGAAAGAATGATGTCCATCCATTTAAAGTCATTTAGTTTCGAACTGAAAGACTGAGCCATAGCAAGTGCGATCATGTAGCGCACTCAGAGGATCATGGGATTGATGATGTGCTGCCTTGAAGACTCCCGTTTTTTGTTTTTTTTTAAAGGAGACAGTAGTCAAAAAAGTAGATCAGTGTTGTGACTTAGTGTAACATAATACACTTTCAAACTCATGAGTGGAAACAAGGCAGCAACATACATTTTACCAAACCATTGTTGAAGCTCCTCCAAATGCTTCCGTGATTGATGTTTTTGATCAGTTCACAAACACTGTTTATGGAGTGCTTGTTACTTTTGCATTGTAAAACAGCCTGCTTTGATGGAGGGAGCCATTTTGTAAACAGCAACTAAATTAAGTTGCACAATTTTTTTAAAGTGTGGCCAAGCTTTTTTCAGCTAATGCTTCTTTGTATCCTGTCCAATGACTTACTGAAATAAACAATGTTTCTATCATGATGTCACTTCAATTATACTTCTGATCTGTGAGCTTTAAACATGTGCATTTTTACTGTATGTAATTTTTTTTTTAAATGTTTTTGAAATCACAATTTGGTTTCTCATTTATGTGCATATTGGATGGTTATTGGTCGTGACATTCTCACTCAAGTCTTTAGTCTGTCTGGTGTGATCATAACTCTGCTCAAAACATCTTGAAAATGCATGGGAAAACTTCTTTTAAAGTGACTGCGTTGATGTAAAAACAATTTATTTATGCACCTCAGAATGAATTTTCCTCTTACTAGAAAATGCGCTTGTATCATAGGAGCTGACCAGTGTTCCATCCAGACAGACTTTGTTCAGAGTTGCACCAGCTGTGCTATTAGTCTGAACACACAGGCAAATCTAAATTACAAAAGCAAATGATAGAGTCAAGCAGAGCAGGGTCATGCACAACAAAAAAATAAATAAAAATACCATCTGGAAATGAGAAGGGGCACTTTAGGACACATTTTGGTGGAATACCAATTTGTAGAATTGGTGAAAATGAAGGCGACAAACAAGTAACTACATCTGGCGTTTAATACACAACCAGATTTGTTTCCCGAAAGCCAGGATTCTTCCTCATGCAGCAGAATAAAAAAATAAAATCACACATTTGTTTGTGCATACACAAAATTCTGTCAATGGGCAACTGCATTGAAGCATTAGAAGGTTGGTGGTTCTGTTGTTTCTGCCTCTACTTCCACTGTGTAACACCAGTAACCGAACTTTCTTCTTCTCATTTCTTTCTAAAATGTCCCCATTCACCTCACATGGCAAACACTTATCCTGTCTCTCTTCAATGCCATTTATAAACTCGACAGCCACATTTCTTTGACATAGCAGCGAACCTTATATACAGTATATACCAGGAGTTTTACACCAACACTCATACAGTAAGTGATGGCTGTATGATGTGACTGGCTTTTACTGAGTCAATAAACATTTAATGGCTTTTTATGAGATCATAGGAAAAAAGGACTGACTTCCACTCTTTACTTTGGCACATGTGGTTTTGCGACACTTTAACTTTAGTGTCCCTCTTATCACTCTCTCAAAGGAGGACTGCACCTGAAGTACCAACCCATCCGTCATCTCTATCCCTGGGCTTTTACCATGTAGAAATGATCAAATATTTGCTCCCTGGCTGAGGCAAGACTGTGGGACTGTAATCTCTGTACCATCGCTCTTTTATCAGATTAGCAGCGTCAGTTTGCCTTTGAAGGTGCGTGAGCTGCTGAGAGGAACCGGCGCTCGCACACATTTACATGATTATTTGTCGCTATGGTGACACTAACAAGATTGCTACTGAACAAACATAATGGCTGAAAAAATCTGTGTAATCTAGATGCCAACTGTCAACTGAATATGATTTAGAAATTCAAGTTTTATCGACTGGATCTTCCTCTGTAGGTGCCCAGTTCCCCTCCATCATGCCACAGGCTCTGAAGCATCCCGGCTCCACTGTGCCAAGAGTGGGCTGGATCCTGGCTGCGCTTCTGTGCCTCGCTCTTCAGGTACAATTTATTCTGTCAAATGAACCTCCTCTTTCAGGGGAAGAGGAGCCCAAAGCTCCTCCATGTTTCACACTCGTCTACAATTTACAATTTCTGGCTGCTGTGTTCATCACTCCACTCTGCGCTCACTCAAATGCTAACCTGGCTTTTTTGAGTGTGAAGGAGAAGTGATGAGTCAGAGTTCTTGCATATTATCTGTGCGCTTCTCTCAAGAGGTCCGACTGAAGTCATCGGTCAGGAGTGAGTTGAAGAGCCACTGTCGCTTTTATTGAGTATTAACATTTTATTGTGGCGCTGAATGAATAGCACCTGCTAGATCCATTCTTATTCCCCAGAAATACATTGTTCTTATTATTTGTTCAGCCATAATATCTTCCGTAGACACTGAACCTCCAAGTTGGATTGACTGGAGCTGCAGGCCCACAATTCATCAGGGAGTCATAAAACATTTGTGAGAACAGCCACTTGCCACTTAATATTATTACCATTCTATCAATACAATTGAATGTTTTTTTTTTAGCATTTGTTACGTTCCTGCTTGGGTAAAAAGAAAATATTTGAGCAAGTTGTTGTACCGTTATTTAATTAAGGGTAGAATAACAAAAGGCAACTCACAAAAAAATACATATGTATATCACAAATTCAATCAGAAAGGTCAACACAACGAAGCTAACAGTGAGCCAGAAAATAAAAACCCATAAAAATAAAAGCTAGTTTTATAACAAAAATGAACAAATTCTGGTTAAGGTATAACAAGATGGAAAAGAAAAATAAAGTTCCGAAGAATATACGAAGTGTGAGAACGGACAAATTCTCACATTCACATCACATGGAAATAAAGTTCCTTTAGAGTTAGAACGGCTGAGCACACAAAGAAGACAAGTTCTACAAACATCTCATCACAAGAACTAATCCAAAGCTAGTATATGTAAAAAGCAAAACTAAAATGTTACTTTGCGACACTTTTCCTTTTTCCCCAGTCCTTGGACACATGCTACATAAAAAAAGAGAGAAAAGAGAAGGTCAAACGGACAGTCATTTTATCAAAAGGGTGTTCTTCTCACTCTTGCCATTTGCTGTCTCACAGCTTACCTGCACAATCAAGGTCAGATGTTATGCACAAGGGAAACTTGCCAGCTCCACCTTGGCTAAGATAGTTGCAAAAATAAAGAAGAAAGTATTCTATCCTGTCTCCTGCTCATCTACCTTGCACATTCTGGTTAAGCAGCCCCGTCAAACACACCTGCCTCAAACAACTCATGCCAGCTGTGAAGATTGGACTGGTGAGGAAAACTGGCTCCTTCCACCCCAAATGAAATTGTGCCAAAATGCACCGAAACGAAAAGCTACTACGTACCACAATTAAAGTAACTTTACAACAGGATATTTTTAACAGGGGTCCTGCACGTTGCTCAAGATGTCCCGGACGAGCCCCCAATTGTTACGTCCCTGCTTGGGTAAAAAGGAAAAAATAAAATAACTGAGCAAGTTGTTGTTCATAGTTATTTAATTGAGGCAAGTATAACAACATACAACACAAACAAATAATCACAAATTAAATCAGAAAGGTCAACAAAGCAAACAGTGGCCAACATGAACAGAATCAAAACAAGTAAAGGGCCAACTGCTATACAGAGTATCCAGTTGGAGAATGTAAAGGTTCGACATCAGGTGGAAGTCATCAAGACAAACCATAAGCACCTGGCGAAATCGCTCACAAATAAACAACTCTGGGCCGTAACACATTTGAAATATCATCCTTATCATTAGTAGGTGGCAGTAGCAGTTAGTGCTCCAGCAGCTAATTTAAAAATAGTATTAAAAATACATTATCACCACAAGATTGGCAAAACACTGTGACCATGTCAAGAATTTTGAATTGAAACTGAAAGACACCTGAACAGCAGTGTTTCCCCTGAGGTTTCATCAGCATGTTTTTTTTTTTTTGTAAGCAACACAGTTCCTTGTGACCAACAGTTTGACACACCACAGTAATATAGCCATAGACCCTCTTCCACTATTTACTAACATGCTATTAGATCAACATTGTATTGGTAATTTCGAGTATATAATTGATGTATTTGAAATTCTGAACGTTGAGTTCATGACTTCTGCAACCACTTGTTTTTATTAGCAAGACAGGAGTACTGTGTTATGTTTCCCGCCTGCAGCAGTCCTCCACCTCCAGGTTCAACTGGTTTGATTTAGTGTCGCATCTCCGCAGGGCGACAGTCACGCTGCTCCCTCTGGGAACAACAAGTTGGTACGTACCACCAGGGTGAGGAGACAGACTGCGGGTAGGGATCAGCTGTCCTCCGTACAGTCAGGCAACCAGACGCTGCAGGAGCAGCCGCTGGTCTTCAACCACGTCTACAACATCAACGTGCCGTTGGAGTCGCTGTGCTCAGTCGATCTGGACTCTTCAGCGCCACCAGGCTCAGGTGAGAGTGAAGGTCCGTTGAGATTTTTTTATGAACATCTATAATATGTGTCATTAACAATGATGGGTAATTGACTTTTTTAACTACCATAAGGTCCCCGTGCAGAGTTGGGGTCCAAACCCTCTGTTGAAGGACCTGTGGATGCAGATGGACCGACAGAGTACACTGAGCAGACACTGGACACTGACAGCCAGGTACTGTAGTTAGTCATACTGTTTAAAGACTGGTGTTCTTTTTAGATGTCCCTTCTTACCAATCTCACACTTGTCCTCGTGAAAATGTTGGAAATATTATAAGCAAATGCATTCATAGCCTTTGCTAGTTTTGATCAATAATAAATCTCTCAATAATTTACAAAATTTTCTCCAAGTTTTCCTCAACTTGGAATGCATTTTCTTGTTTCTGGGCTCAGATTTGTTGCATTGACATCCAATTTCCATTTTGAAATGATTGAAATAATTTTATTTAAATATTGTGCAATTGTTAAAAAAAACACCTTATGTTAGATCAGTTGCACATTCACACTGATATTACATTGGTGTTTATATATTTATATATTTTTGATTTGTGAAAAGTCTTTCATTTACTAGGTTCATCGATGCCAACATTTAAATCAGTTGCGTTTGCTTTTTTGATTCTTTTTGTGTTCAAGAATATATGAAGCAAACACATTTGTCTTGTTGCCTAAAATGAATGCCCAGCCAAATCTGATCCATTCACAGGTGACGTTTACTCACCGCATCAACATTCCAAAAGCAGCGTGTGGCTGTCCAGCGACTAACGCACTTCAGCAGCTGGCCACCAGGGTGGAGATGCTGGAGCGAGAAGTCTCCATGCTCAGAGCTCAGTGTGGATCCGGATGCTGTGGGGACAACTCTGCCATGGGTCAGTGTGCTTCACATGGCTGGGAAAATGTGTCCTTACAAACAAGATCACAATTACAGGCGCTTTTGTGGGCAGGATTGTAAAATGACAGCTACAGATACCGTGTAATTTCTCACAACATTTTCTCCTCTGGGAAGATTACTCACCCATTGTTGTAGAAACGTTCCACACAGCTGGAAGTGCTGCTATCGTTTTCAAAGAATGACGAGATGTGTTTTGGCTGAATGGTTACATTTGCTGACAACCTTAACCACAATCAAGCGAATAAAAAAAGTGACTAAAACAGGAATTCTCAGACGATTAGTTTTTTGGCAGCACAGAAGCTTGACGCCTCCCTCTATTGCTTTTAACTATGGAGTCTGTTTTGCCATAAATATAGTATAGATGAATACAAACAAGGTACAGTGTCTCTTGTTATTGTTTCAGCTAGCTTTTTATAATGATCTAAGTTCCATTACAGAGTTTATTTCATATATATATATATATATATATATATATATAATTTAACACGTCTTACAAAATTGAAATTCTTACACAAATATTTTCAAGACATTAAATAGAACTGCCATTAATTTTGATCAATGAATCACAAATTCTTTATTAATTTATTAATTATTCATTTGAGTTTTTTAAATTGATTCCCATCCCTAATATATATATAGATATAGAGGTCATTGTTATAGGCTGTATGTTTGTTTTCCAGGACGTTTTGACTTCTTCCCAGGATGCAGCGGCCACGGCAGCTTCAGCTTGGACGTTTGTGGCTGCATCTGTGAAGACGGCTGGACGGGCAAGAACTGCTCGGAGCCCCGCTGCCCGGATGACTGCTCAGGCCAGGGAGTGTGCATCGAAGGAGAGTGTGTGTGCGACCGTGACTTCGGAGGGGACAACTGCTCGGAACTGCGATGTCCTTTGGACTGCTCCGGACGCGGATTGTGCATCGACGGCGAGTGTGTGTGCGAGGAGTCGTACACCGGCGAAGACTGCATGGTGGGAAGGTGTCTCAACGACTGCTCGGACCAGGGACTGTGCATTAACGGCACGTGCCAGTGCCGGCCCGGGTACGTGGGAGAAGACTGCTCCCTCGTCTACTGCGCCAACAACTGCAGCAAGAAGGGGATCTGCAAAGACGGCTTCTGTGTCTGTCAGGACGGCTTTGCAGGGGATGACTGCAACTCAGGTAAGTTTCTCTTTTGAACCTCTAAATCTGTTAAAGCTCCAATGTTTTTCTCAGCCAAATATCATCCTTTGCTTCACAATTGAAGCACATCTGCAGCTCAAAGTGTGAGCACAAAAACAGTCTAAAAAGAAAGCCATCAAGAGGTTATATATGCACAGACTTTTTGTTTACCTTCACGTCACATCAAAGTAAAAGCCCTCAATATAAGTATAACAATATTTGTCATGTTTTATGATGAATCCTGTGAGGCAATGCGGTAGCCAAAGCTTGGTTGAGAACCAGATTTGTATTTGCCATTAAACATAATGATTCAACGTTATTGTTGTTGGCTCCATGGCTGAGCTGACATGTATTATATATATATTTTTAATGTTTATTGAACCAATCCTGTAATCCTGCCGGTGATGGCTGAAAACTAGACGTGAAGGTGAAGGTGGCTGGGGCTCAAATCTGTGCATGCAGATTGATATAATCTTCATCCACAACAAGACTGAAAACAGGCACTGAGAATTCTCAAGGAGCCATGCACCAACACATACACCCAAGTTCTCTATGATATAAAGTGTAATAAGATTGTCATTGCAGGTGCTAATGGTTAACAGTGCTAACGTTTAAATGCAAGCTTTTAACTGGGTTATCAGGCTATGTTTGTCCGACTCTGGTTATTTCTCTCCGATAGTAGGACTACGGTGAATAAATCTGTTCAGAAGTCCAATACTTTTTAACCTCAGTTTGCTTTTCTATCTCGCACGCAGAGTCAATAGTGCTTGTGTCTCAAAACTCCCAGTCATAAATCGAATAAGGTGGTCATAATAATAAAGTCATTCATTTCTGTTCTATTGTGTGAGTTTGGCTTCATAACATTGAATTATCACATGCAAAATATCATACTCAATATGCCATATTTATTCAAGCAAGAGAAAGCTCCTACATAATGTCTGTTTTCAGTTTTTATTTATAAGCACTTTTTTAAAACTGAAACACTCAGTTGCCCCTTAACACATGGGTAAAAAACTGTTTCATTTTCTTCCAAAATTTCACTGCTGCAATATTGACTCAGGGAGCTCGAGCTAGCTGGCAGTGTTATCAAATCAAAGTAAATGTTATTAATTCAGCCATCTGCTATGCTAGAGACGAACATGCTAGTTTCCCAGATGGTGATAGGTAGAACCACATGCAGAGGACAGGAATTATAGATTACAGAAGAAGAGGCTTTTGTTTACTCGTCAATACTTATCATGTCTGTGGGTTAAATTTAAACCTGAACACTGCAGGAGTGTGTGACTGTGCAGCAGAAGGTGTAACAACATTCATTTCTCAAAAGTCACATTCAGTCATGGAGAGAACTGTCGCTCTGTCCTCATTGCTGACCGCTCTGGTCGCACATGCTTTTGTTCAACACCAGCTCACTGGCATCAGATACATCAGATCCTCCTCTGCCCTTTTGGGTGTCAGACACCAAAGTGAAAGATGAGGCTTGACAGAAAGGAGTGATGAAAAGAAAGAGAGAGCACAAATCATTACAAGACTTGAGTCGTTTCAATATCTACACCAGGTTAGGGATTCAGAATTGGTAGTTCTTTTCCAATTAGTGTCTAAAAAAAACGCTGAATACATACGTGGTTGCAACAGACCTCTGGAACACACCTTTAAGTTTGTGTTATCAAAAGCTGGAGGAAATGGAGAAGGTCTTTTCGCTTCAATTGTGGCGGCCTGCCGTCTCCCTCCGTCAGAGAATTGCTGAATTTCAATGAGCTCTTTGAGGGATGATACAGTGTGTTTTCATCAACATCCTGTCACCCGCTAAGTAGAGATCAAGTTGTGTTGAGGGGCCTTTAATCTCCACAGCAGAGGTATTCTACCATCATTTTAATGACGGCGGGAAAAACACTGACACTCTCATTTCAACTGTTCTGTGACACGGATGTCTGGCATTTACGTTTCTTGATGGCTCTCAATCAAAATATCACTATCCTGAAGCGGAGCTCTCAGTGGTGCGAATGCAATTTCCCTAAAGGGTTTCGACTAACAAGCTCTCAGTACAGGAGAAGGAGAACTCATGCTTTAATGTATTGTTCACTGCGAACATACACATTACTGTGAATGAATTCTTACGTGTATTAGCAGCATATTAGCCGGGAATTAGCCATTATTAAGTACCGATTAGCATCTTGTTAAGCCTGACTATATCTCACCCTGGAATAGCCAAGAAAGTTCACCCCAAAACAACACCATTATTACACATTATTACCAGTAATAGGCCAGTAATTACTTTTTCAATGGTAAATATGTGTTCCCCAATCTAACTGCCCACATCATGAGTGGATTCTGCACAGGAACCTGAATCCATCTGCGTAGTTGCATTGGCTTTCAAAAACCATCGCGCGTCAATCTTGTTGCCGGGTAGATTGTTAATGATATGTAGTTGGCCCATAATTTACTACAGTACTATTCAACTGTACCCAGATTTAAGTGTTGAGGCCATTTGACAGGCTGCTTTAAATGTTATAAAGTCAACCTCAGTTCATCTTTCTGAATACATAAGCTGCAAATGCTCGATTTAGTTTCCATAAATGAAAAGGGAGACTGGTATTGAATTCTGGGTCGACTTTGTTCAGAGTGTTCCCTGTTAAAGTGGGGCCGGTTATAGACTGTTCAATGAATATGCATTTGGTTCCAGTGAGTTTAATGTGCTCGCCCCATGCTTGGTTGTATTTGACGCTCTTTACTTGAAGGTAGGGGGCCTGGTCTAGCATGACGGAAGTTGAAGTCTTCAGAGTCTCCCTGATGCCACGCTTCTAGAGCTGTGCAGCATTGATTCCCTGACTTTTTCTCTTTGCCCATTGCATATAGAGCGAGGGAGAGCAGGGAGGGGCGGGGAAAATGGGACTTAAGTTTGATTGACATATTGCCCTCCGGTCAGTTTGAAGGTGTCAGGTGTTTTCCATTGTTTGAAACCCACGTGAGTGATTCAATCCCATGGACTATTGCAAACCAGGGAAAGCCATCTATTAAATGATGACCATGTGTCAAACTCAAGGCACAGGGGCCGAATATGCCCCGCCACATTATTGTATATGTCCTGAGCGAGCTTGAATTAATATTAAAATTGAATTAAATTCATATTCAATGCTTCATCTAAGATTCACATCTGATCACGCTGTTCAATATATTGTTTTTTTTTAACCCAGATTACAGCACAACAGTTAATCTGGAATCTGACAATGTTAATGTCATGGACACACGTCATGTGACCAACCACAGAGCGGCAAGTGTAGTTATAAAAATCCAATCAAGTGGCTCTCCATCAGTCATGGTGAAACTGGAGACGTGATGCTTTGTCTTTTGACAGTCTAATCGCACAATCAAGCGCCTCCATTCCCAGATAATTTCGCCGTGCTATTCTCCGTTCGGCCGATTAGCATCAGGAGCCTTCAAGCTCTCACGGCCGTGGCAAAAATTGAGTCGTAAATTACCCTAAATCTCACTCAATATTCAATGTTATTGAGCCGAAATGAATAAAAGAGGAGGGTTTCAGAGAGGGTGCATCTCTCTGATTTACAGAGGACTTTCATTCTAAATGTGGCTCCTCATTCGCTGAAAAACCGAATTGACAGAAAAACAATGCCATGTAAGCCATGATGACGGCTTCTTCTGTCTCATAATTTGACATGATCTGAAAATTCAATTTCGCGGTATGAATTTTATTAATTTCAAAATTTGTCTTTGTATTTACATGACCCGTGAAATTTTACGGGACTTGTCTGAACTTGTGTACATTTTAAATTGTCTCCTCGTATTGCTCCAACGTCCCTGTGAACCGTAGTGACAAACCAAGGAGAGAGTAGCTTTTTGCCTCAAGAAACTGTGAATGAAGAAAAGCAATTGGGCACGTTTATTATGCTGTGTGTTATTGTCATTCTGTCAGCTATGTGCTAGCTTGAGACGCTGTTGTTCTATATAGCAGTTTGAGCTAGCATCACCCACACTTCTGATCCAGCATGTTGCGACATGTATAATAAATGTTTCTTTTAATGCTCCATGCTGAATTAATACGTAATACGTTGAAGTCATAATGTTGATTGAACAAAGAGCAATCTTCTACAATACTGCCCCCAACTGGTCTGGAGTTATTATTGAAACTGCCTTTATTTTATTTCAATTTTGTTATTTATTTTATTTTATTTATTTTTTTACCTTTTTGAGCCCACACTTTGGGGTTATGCCAACAGTTTTAGTGTTAAAATTTAAATATATTTTCACTCGTTTTTTTTTAGAGTAAGTAGAAAAAAAACCTGCACTACATCTTTTGACAAACCACTGTGCTGCTCTTTGTCAGGTGGTCCTATGTTTGAGTGTAAAAATAGACTTGTGTAAATGACATGTCATTAAAATGCTCCCCGAGACCTTATCATACCTCACTTGTTCAGTTTCACTGAGCCAGTTGAGCAAATTGGTGAGGGATTGTCCATTATAGGATGTTCCCTGAAGGTAAATTAGTCCTCTGATGATGTTCTCACCTCCAATGTCAGCTGCACATTTGCCGTCAAAGTTTTAGCTGGCTGGTCAGCAGCGCTTCTGCCTGTAATAGAATACTGATGATGTCTAATGAGACCTCTGGACTCCAGGCGAGCTTCTGGAATAACCTTGAGCCAGTCTCTCTGTGGAAACAATAGCCCACTTAGTTTCCACCGTTTTGAGGATGTGAGGAAGGGAAAGCTGAGCATCCACTAATTGGAAGTGGACTTTGAAATCTGAACGATAAATTCTCACTGAGAAGGTTGTGAGCAGGGATGAATAATACGAATATTGTCCTGCCACATGGAAATACAAATGTATTATTTTTCATTTAAATGGTGTCATTTTTTTTAGGATGTTATTGGCCACATGTGTCGCTGAAAAGGTTAAAAACATGGTATGAAAATATTTCTTTAAACTGATACTGAACTGTTAAAAAAAATGTGTGATTTAGTTGCTCTGTTGCTAGTTAACTCAGCTTTAGCGTGAATAACTGTGATTCAAAATTTTCATCTATTGAAAGCCCTACTTAAAAAAAATATTATTTTACATCAAATTTTGTACGTTTCATTTTTGGTTGCAATAAAATTGACAATATCAATAATAGCTAACACTATTTTGATTGACTGCTGGAAATGGGAATTTCTCTTCGGAGATCAATAAAGTATCTATCATCTATCTATCTATCTATCTATCTGTCTATCTGTCTGTCTGTCTGTCTGTCTGTCTGTCCGTCCGTCTATCATCCATCATCCATCCATCCATCTATCTATCTATCTATTTTCGACAATTTGTTGCTCAAGAAAGACAGTTAATACTAATATTTAGACTTTAATGCAGCTATTAAAATCCTTATTTTGGTCCTTCAATTCTAATGTCGATCTCCAAATACATAAAATTCTTCGAAAGCATCCACTATAAAGTGAACAGAGAAAAAAAAAACAGTACTGACGGTCGAGTGCTTTTTGAGTTCATATTGGGAAGATGTTCTTTGGTCTCCAAAATCAGAAATGTCCCTTTCTTTTTTTAACATCTTCTCATCATCATTGGACCTTGAAATTCTGTGTCAAATTTAATACATTTAGTCCTGGAGTTTCACATTCCTGCAGCAGTACTTGATTCAATTGAGCAAATATTTGTGTTGCTTTTGTAGCGTCATGGTTGTATCTATTTTCAGAATCAGCCAGGTTGGATTCGCTTTTTCTTTCCATTATTTGTTCAATAAAATATTGTATGCTGACAAACTTCTCATCGCACCGATCCTCCCCCTGGATCCAATATTTGTATTTCCTGCAGCTTACCAGGTCAACATCCACCATAGTGCCATTAAATCCCCGCTTCTCTGGCTCACATCATATGGCCACCAGTTTATTATTCCCCGCGTGTACGAGATGAAGCTCTGTCTGATTGATGAAATAAGCCAAGTTAAGCGAATGCCGCTGGAGTTTTCCCCCCGGTGGAGGTTCACTGTTTCAGGCTACTTTTCAGCATTGGGCCATCTGTCGAGTGTGTGGAAGCAGCTGAAATAGCCACTGAAGTGTCCAAAGAGTCTCGTGGGAGGACTTGAGGTTGTGCTGTTGAGTTGTGTATCACGTGAAGAAGAGTTGATGAGGAGGAGAGGTTGTTTATTACGCACTTACAGCTGCCGCTGCCTCCTTCGATCGCGGTTTCCTCACAATATAGCGCTCAGTTAGATGCCAAATCTTCATAATGTCCACTCATTCTGACTCAGCTTTTGCATGCATTATGTACACATGCAGTATGTGCATCTGCACTTCAATATCAATCCAGAATTAGTCTCGCATATCTGAAGTTGATCATGTGTTGCTGCTGCTGCATCACTTATTGATGGTTGTTGTTGAGGGGAAGCAGGAAAGGCCTTCTTTGTCCTTATCCAACACAAAAGGCGGATCTCTGTGTCAGCATTGGACGGAAAAATCCACTTGTTGATATGTGATGGATAATGATGGTCACCAGAGAATAGCCTGTATTCTCAGGACGCACCAAAGAGCTGTTTCCGTCCCCCATGAATTATCTTGTGAACTCTACAACAATGAGTTTGTATGGTCCCGTTGTGCACTTTCCAGTTCAAAGTTGGTCTCTATGTGCCTTGCAGTGGCCTGGTGACCTGTCCAGTGTGTCCCCTGCTTTCACCTCTGGTAGCTACAAAAAGCTTCACCAAGAAAATAGCATAACCCAAAACCACATCTACTTGTGGACCAACCAAACTGCAAAATACTTATTAATCTGCAAGCACTTTACAGGAAGTTGGTGACTTGTTTTCTTATCTGCCACTCATTGTGTCTTCGGCAAATCTTCTGTCCTGACTTCTATTTGTCCTTCCCCTCATTGTTTTTTTAAGCAGAGACGGCCATAAAGCCTCTTGTTTATGCCTCCAAATTGACATTCAGCTCCCCCTCTGTGCTTTATAGTCTGCCTTCACTATCTCCACTCCAGCCTTCTGCCTGCTCTTTCTCATGTTCACACTCCTGGCGCCACATGCTCCTTCCAATCTGCGACACTGACACACTCTGCGTGCTGTGTGAAAAATCTGCTTATATTCTAATCTCGCTTCAATTCAGAATCCAGATTTGAGACGGCTTATTTCTGACTCATGGCTGACAGTGATGAAAAACAGATTGTAAAAAACTTAATAGAAGTTATGATTCATCAAATTTGTTTTTTTTTTTTTTTTTTTTTTTTTTTGAGGTTTAATTTGAAACATGTCCTGTTTTCTTTTTCAAGTGGCTCCTGCTATGAACCTCAAGATACGAGGTGTCACGGACGAAGCCATCGACCTGGAGTGGGAGGGGTCAGTGGTGCTGACCGACTTTCTGGTGACCTACACTCCAAGCAGTCCTGGAGGTAAGTGTGTCAATAATAGAGGTGATGTTGTTAAAATATTGCAGGAAATTCTACATAGTGTTTACAAACAAATAAATAAATGCTAAGTATAATAAAATGAAAATTACACTAAGAACCTTTTGTAAAATATTAAATATTTAAATTCCAAATAATAATAGTATTTTATGTTTAAATATTTTTGGTCTGTCAGGAGTACAACTTGAGCTCAGACTTCCTGGAAACACCACCACATGCACCATCTCAGGTCTGGACGCGGGGATGGAGTACAATGTGAACGTGTTTGCCGTCATAAACAACAGCATCAGTGCCCCGGCCAGCATCACCGTCTCCACCTGTAAGTTTGCACGTCTCAGGACTATCCCAAATTAAAAAAGAAAAAACCCGCAGAGAGGCACTGTTGCTTTTAAAAGAGGCGTTTCTCAGTGCCAATAATATCAGCAGCAGCTCTCTGCCCAATAGTTTCTGTTCCCACCTGTATCACCTGCTTTGTGTCACTCCGGCAAAAACACACACAAGCGTAAACGCTCTTCGAGTCTTCACTCAGCAGCGGGTCAACTTCTTCTGTGGTGACATGCTTCTTGGCTAATTTGGTGATGACTTTTTTAAAAACAGAAACAGAACACTGACTCAGCACTTTTGCAGTCTGCCGTTGCCATTTGTTTTCATTAGTGCAGTTTTGGCTGCTATTTGGCTTCGCAATTTTTCATTAGAGGATTGCATTAGAGCGGCTGTGGTCGAAGTGAATGAGGGAATTATGTCTGTTGTGCTGATATGATTTAATGCATAGGGCTTTTAATCAACTTATCATTCGGTTCAGTGATTCATGAGGACGCCCCAGAAAACAAGTCCAGACTTGGAATTTCACTTCTCTCCCCACTTCAACTTTAAAAATATTCTGTCCAAGCTACTAGATATGATGTAAATACAGTCAGTTGGCTTTTTTATGGAGTGACACAGTAATAAAAGTTCAACAAACCATGTACAAAAATTCCACAAGAATCCACAAGTGATGTGACAGTCACTGCCGAAAGGAGGGCAAAGTGCCTCTTGGCACCGCATGCGGTCTGTATTTATTTCATGCAATGGTAATGTTATTTTTTTATGATAATAATAATAATAGGAAGAAGAAGAATTGTATGTTTGAGTACGCATGGATTAAGGCTCAGACTTTAAGATAAACATTTTTTTTATTAACTCATTATTAATATGATATTATGCCATTATTTTTTATATATATAAAATGTGCTCTCATCATAAAAGCATCAGTGATGAAGGGGGCTAAGTGACCTTGCACTTATGGATGCAAATTTTAAGTTTAAAAAACTTCCACTTCTGCAACAAAGAGTTCATTGCTGGAGCACATCCACCCTTATGTTTCAGTTTATATACAGACTGAACTTTTATGAATTTTATCAGTCTGGAGTCATGATTAATAACTTATACATTTTCTAATTTATTATCTTTCTTATTCATTGGAGTCCCACAAACACATATGTAAAAAAAAAAAAAAAAAAAAAAGTAGTGCTCAAGTGAAGGTTTTGATGCTCATGACTGACATTATACAGTCCAACAAGAAATGCATCACATGAATTTACATCCATTAATACAAATTCTTCACATTTTCCTACATTTTTAAAAGTGAAAGTAGAAACTAAAACATCTCTCAAAGCAATGCTGAGTGTAAAGAAAAAATAGCTCTGTCGTGTCTGTTGTGAATTACATGAAATAAATAAACAAGTGAATGGTAAAGTGAATTAACAATTGCTGTACACAGAAGAGAGAATTAAAAGCCCCAGAGAGGACGACTGTCGAAGAAGAGAGATAGGGGAGTGATTTATGGGCTGTGTGGGTCACAGAAGAACAATAATACATCTCAGGCTTCCTCTCCAGACCTCTCCAATCCAGACGGTTTAGTCTTCAAATCCATCACCGAGACGTCAGTGGAGGTCCAGTGGCAACCGTTCTTCTACTCGTTCGACGGATGGGAGATCAGCTTCATCCCCAAGGTATGCTCAACCTGCCTGATCGCCAGTCCATCTAAATGTAACCCTTGAAAGGCCTTTAAAAACACTTTGCTGTCCGAGCGAGACGCAGATTAAAGTGGATATATTAAGGCTTTTATTGCGGGTTAGTTGAACTCCAGACCCGTATCAAATGAGACAGGCGGATTGTCTTTAGCTTATTGGCTATTACGGGGGATGATCCATTCAATCCTTTTTCAAGACTAACCCGTCGTTTAACGAAAGCGCTTGCCCAAGCCAGAAATCAAAACCTTTTTCTTTTTAATTCAAGCAGGAAACTCAGGTAGGGTTGGCACTCTAATCTCAAGCCCTCTCCCTGTAATTGGTTTTCTCCTCTGGGGGAGATAGTCTTTGTCATAGCGGGCTGAGAGCTCTAAATCTGGTATTAAGATCACTCCCTTATTTATTTCAAGTCCTCTCAAGGATTTAAGTTCCTGAATGTGTGACCCTTAATTTCACTGCAACCCTCTCTTCCTTCTGTATCCAATATTCTTCTTCCTAGCACTCATCCTCTGCAGGACGCCCCATTCTTTTATTCCCCTAACCTTTGTTTTGCTCCCCACCTTTCAATACAGTCGCTTGTCCTCCTCTGAAGGTAACCTCCATTCTTTCACATCCCTTTCTTCCTCCATCCACATCACCGTATATCTTTCCGCACTTTTCTTCCTCTCGTTTCAGCCGCCGGGGAAATCAAATTATGAGTTGGCTGTTCTGCCCCCATGTGGCTTTAATCCTGCAATGGGGATTGTGAATTTTGACAATCTTGTAATGGAAGGAGGCATGAAAGCCGAGGCCTCTGTGAGCGAACACACGACTGGCTGGCTTCTAGGAAAGAGCCAGAGTGCAGGAGAAGACTTAGCCCCAGTGTTGGAACTGAGGGTGTTTTGAGTCGACTGTCGACTGGGAATTGGTTTTGTTTCGTGTATTATCAAGATGATCAAGTATTACATCTGCCATGTGATAGATATTTCTGAGAGCAAAACTACTTCAGAACAGATTCTGAAATCTGCATTTTCACGTGTTCTGGATAGCCATCTGGAATCTGAAGGATTTGAGGTTGTCCACGGCGCGTTAGCAGCATCGAATCTCACTCCAGTTTCTGCAATACCGTAAGATGGTTTTACAGATAGCAATATCCCAGGGAAAGGTTACTTGACATATCCCACGCGTGTCTGCGACGGGCTACCTCTGCATCCGGGGCCTTCTTCTTGGTTTCATTTTGTCAGATTAAATGGTTGCTGCTGTATTATAAACCCTTCGTTCACATTTAATCGCTCAATGCCCGCATATTCCCAGCTCCGACGTGTTCCTAGCATTACATGCTACAGCTGTGACTGGTGTCCCAGCAGTGGATTTATGATAATATGTTCATGAATTACCGTAATTTCCAGACTATTAGCCGAAACTTATTTCTCGTGGTTTGAACCATGCAGCTTATCCAACGCCGCAGCGTGCTGTCAAAATATTGTGCCACGTCTCATCAAACCGATGAAATAATTATTTACTTTAAAGCGCTCAAAATGTGCTCTTTTTGCCTGCGTGCCAACAGAGGCGTTCTCCTGGAGGACGGGAATCAACAGCTGAGACCAACTGTGGTGTCGGAATTTCGGGCTGGCACACGAAAACAGCGCATTTTGAGCGCTTTAATGTAACTGAAAGATGTGAGGAGTTCATGAGTTCAAGTTCAGAACATTGCCCAGTTTGTTTCATGGGTCAGTCTCGGTGTTGGACCCTGTTTTCGAAGCTAGTTTAGAAGTGATCCTCATGGTCATTCCACTTTGCTACTGCCACCTTCTGTCCCATTGCTGTCAATGATATTCTCATTACTCACAAAGGTTGAACTTAGAAATGATTTTTCCACAATAATATTGAATAAATTAATTCAAAATGTTTGTCATGATGTCTAGTTTTTCAGTCAAGGAAGAACTTAGTGGACTCGAAATAATTTATTTCAGGACATGAAATGTCCTCATGGAAGCCAGCGAAGCGTTATGTGCTTATAAAAGTTAATTGCCAGCCTCACAAGGATTTAATCATCCGACCACTGCGTTTGGAAATGTTGTGGGTCAATGCATGCCATCGACATGCCTGCCATTTGTAACTATGGCAACTGAAGTAATTAGCTTCAGAGGCCAACATGTCGCATCGTTCGTCTGAGCCGTGTATTTCACTTCTTTCTTTCATCTTGACATCTAGTCGGCAAGATTTCATTTATTACAAAAAAACACAACACTGACTCCGATAGTTGAATATGATGCTCTGAATTAATGTGTTAAATTCAAGTGTTAAAATAGTGTTAGAACAACAACAATAATAATAAATATATTAAATTAGCGAATTTAAGACTATTTCAGTTCAGAAAAACTGTGTCAAACAAATGGATAATTTGTAATAATAATTTTGTATCAGTTCAACTTAAAGGAATAACAAACAAGTGAATGATCTGATAAATTGTTTTGTTCATTGTTCATCCATTTATATTTGTTTCACACAGAAATGTGCGACATCACGAAATTCACTTATTAAATTGTTAGATACTCAAAACTTGAAAGACAAAGGACTGTGCAAAACTATTCAGTGGTAGAATTTGAATTTGATACTGGCTCCTCCATACGCCTCGCTGTATCACCATCCATCCTATAATGCAGCCTCTGTTAATGCTTGTGTTCAATTACACAGTGCTAAATCCTTTGCAGGCGTAAGGACCGTGTCAAACCGATCATCAGCGCTGGGAAATGTTGATTTAAGTAGTTAGAACACGGCATGCTTATTGAAGTCATTCAGAAACTGCTGATCTACAGGGATTTACGCCTACAATTGTCTCTTGGGTCTGTGCGGAAGCCAAAAAACGTCCAGTGAAAAATCTTTGATGAGGTCAGAGGAGAACGGCCGGAGTGGTCGAGGAAGATAGACAAGCAGCAGCAAATGAAATTACCCTGTGTCAGAACCAGGGTCAGAAAACCATCTTTGAACGCAGCATGTAAAACCTCCTACGGATCATCTTAAGCAGCTGAAAACCTCACCATATGCCAGTGCCGTCCTCCTAGGACGGGAAAAAAAGAGCCTTCGATTGGCATGGAGTGTTGAAGACTGGAAGTAACTTCGCTCTTTTGCATTAAGACCTTTTCTAGTACTCACTCAGTGTTAAGATTCATTTATTTCGTCATTGTTTTCAACATTTCTGTGGACTGTATTCAGCTGTCGTTGAATTGATGTCACAGATTATAAGATAAATGTATTGATAATTATGTCCATGACATGATCCCAAATAAAAATCTGCTGTTGTTACGTAATAACCTTTCACAAATGGATATTATTTTAAACATTTTCTTAGTATATATAGTATTTTTAGGCTGACATTTTTATTTTTACTTCTATAAGTAAGACTGCATAAGTAAGTGAAACTATTTTATGCATTAGATCCTATGACGGTAAAGATGGTGTCGACAACATTAGCGCCAATGGTGTCAGTTTGTTTTGAGAAGTGTGTGGGGGGTGATTGTAATGGGTTTTACTTTACATAAGGTGACTATAAAAGCATCTGTGATACATGCTTATTACATGCTTTAAGTGAAGTCTAACCTTTTAGCTTCTGTAAATATTTATCCCTTCTCATGAATCCCTCTTTTTTGAGACTTAATTTTGTCCACTTCAGGCCACCGTAGATCAAGCTACTTGCGCCTGTCTGAGCCGATCAGTCTGAAATACACAAGTATACACAAATATGTTTCTTTTACATGTGATGGTCCGCGGAAGCGCTTATGTCATAGCTCCATCCTGCTTTTCACTGCTTTTATTCCTTTAATTCGCTCTCTCGGGTGAATCGGATGATGCGTTCAGGAGGGTTGCAATGTTCTATACTGCTGGAAATAACCAGGGTTTTGACGAAATGAATAAATGCATAACATATAAAAAATATATAAATAAGATTATTTAAAACTCAACATAATGAAGCACTTATTTTGAATTATATATATGTAGACATATGTATATATGAAAAATAAATAAATGAAAAAGTGTCTTACACTTCCACAGTCACATGTTGAGGAATCCAGCAGCCACTGTGCATAATAATTAGCATTTTACTTTGTGATTCAAATGTGAAACAGACATAAACCAAAGGTTGTGACATTTCACTGCCAAAAAAAAGAGCGAAAATGAATCATTACATAAGGTTTAGGTTTATATAATCCACATCTGTTCAACTGTGTGGTAATTCATGCCGGCAGCTACATGAATCAGTGCTGCATTCACCGATGCTTTGTGGTGTTCATTATTCACAATTCTTTGAGTTAAATGAGGAGTGATATTTCTCTCATATTGCCCTCTCATTAGGCTCTTTTATGGCTTATTAATTCTCAATGACACAATAACCTGGCTGCATTTGATGGGGGCGTGTAAATCTCTATCATCACTCAATCTTAAACCCAATCCCTCTGGTCTGTTCTGCAAATGTTTTTATTGCTGATCCAACGGTTCCACATTCTTGTCACCTTTTGCCACTAGTTGAGGAAAGGGAATCAGAACACTTAACCGAGCAATCTATCCTGGCGTTCTTCGCCAGAGTCACCTTGTCGCCGGCAAGAATTACATTCAATTACGAGCAGAACGGCTCAGGAGGACGAGTAAGATGTGCTCTTATTATGATTTATGTTGCGCAACCCAGCTTTCTTTTCAGGGTTTATTTAACACCACTTATTAAAGCTACATAACATTTGCATGTTGTCGCTGGCTGCGGTAATTTAGTTGAAGCGATTAAAGGGATTACGCCTCTACTTACAGTTGTGATGCAGCAGAGAAGCAAGCTGTTACCGGTTGTGGTTTACACTCAGACCTCCTAGCGCTGGCTTTTAGGATCTCCGAGCTGCAGTAGGTATAACACCTGCCATTTGGCAGGAAGTTCAAGTGCTACGCCAGCTCAGTGAGAACAGCTGGGAATGGCAAGGACTCCATATGGATTGTACAGCGCTGCTTCTGCAGAATCGAAATCAGTCTATGGTATGGAGTGATTTGTCAGCGGAAAATGTGGACTTTAATCTCATAATGAATTACAATAGAGTGGCTTATAATTGTCTTTTAGTTGGTTTTGTAGTCTCTTTGTATCACTTCACAAGTTAAAGTATTCAGTTGAGCTTGAAAATATCTGTGTTATTGTATGAGGAAGTCTGTAGTGGCAGAGAAGTATGTTGGCGTGGTGCGGGACATGTATGCCAGGTGTAAGCTGCAGGTGTCACAGAAGAGTTCAAGGTGAAGGCGGAACGGCACCAGGGCTCAGCTCTCAGCCCTTTCTTGTTTGCCATGGTGATGGACAGGTTGACAGATGAGGTTAGACAAGAAGCCTCTTGGACCATGATGTTTGCAGATGACATTGTGATCTGTGGTGAGAGCTGGGAGCAAGTGGAAGATAAGCTAGAGAGGTGGAGGTATGTCTTAGGAGAGGAATGAAGGTCAGCCCCAGTTAGACGGAATATATGTGTGTGAATGAGAGGGACCCAAGTGGACAGGTGAAGTTACAGGATGCAGAGATAAAGAAGGTGGAGAATTTGAAGTACTTGGGCTCAACTGTCCAGGGCGATGGAGAGTGTGAGAAGGAGGTGAAGAAGCGTTTGCAGGCAGGGTGGAATAATTGGAGAAAAGTGTCAGGTGTGATGTGTGACAAAAAGGTGTGGGCAAGGATGAAAAGGGAAAGTGGTGAGGGCAGCAATGTTGTATGGTTTGGAAACAGTAGCACTGAGGAAAAGACAGGAGGCAGAGCTGGAGGTGACAGAGATGCAGATGCTGAGGTTCTCTCTGGGAGTGAGCAGGATGGATTGGATCAGGAAGCAGTAGATCAGAAGGACAGCACATGTCAGGTGTTTAGGAGACAAAGTCAGAGAGGCTAGATGGAGATGGTTTGGACATGTACAGAGGAGACAGAGCCAGTACATTGGTAGGAAGATGTTGAGGTTGGAACTGCTAGGCAGAAGGTGGAGAGGAAGGCCAAAGAGGAGGTTTATGGAGGTGGTGAAGGAGGACATGAGGTTTGTAGGTTTGAGACAAGAGGAAGCAGAGGACAGGGTGAGATGGAGGAGGATGATCCGCTGTGGCCACCACTGAAGAGAGAAGTAGAAGGAAAGAGAAGAATCAGTCATTTTAATGACAATATTTCATTGACTTGACACACCAGGAGCCATATTTGAGAAAGTAGTGGTCCATGAGTCAGCGCTGGTTTCCTTCCCCTACCGATGGTGCCGTCAGCAAGTCACTGTCAATGAAACGTACAGCTGTTTCAGAGCCTTTGAGGAGCAATTGGCACGTTGCTACTTTTAGAACGAAAGCAGCGCCATCCCACAGCTGGCCTGTTCCTGCAACCCTTATGCCCAGGGCATCAGGATTTGCCACCGAATGTATAACAAGTGCTTCAATTGAAAGCCTGGGGCATCAACATGCAACGCTGAAGTCTGCCTTCGGTGTCTTCTTTCTCTTTGTGTCAGTATAGGATGCAAAAGTCCACTTTTCCAAAGTCAATATATTAGAGAGAGTGGCAATGTGTTGTGCTACCACTAAACATAGAAAATGACATTGCTGAAGAGTGCTGTAACATTTCCCTCTATTTGTATTGCAGGACAACGATGGAGGGATGACGGCACAACTGCCGAGCACAATAACGTCCTTTGTGCAGACCGGTCTGAGGCCAGGAGAAGAATACACGGTGAACCTGGTGGCACTCCGAGATCAGGGTCGTAGTCAGCCGGTGACTGCGACTGTCACAACAAGTAAGGATTCAAATTGATTTCATGCGAATCAAAGGACCCTATTCTTTAATGTCAAGTCTCAACTGAAATCCAACCACTCTCTAGTCAAGCCCAAGTTGCACCCTTTCTATGACCGAGTGACATTTTTATTCAGACCACGTTTGCCTTTAAGATCTGTATTTATTCATCAAAACATTTCTTTGGTGTCATTTTTTGTTAACTGGTCCATTGTTTGATCTCTTTGTTTCAAGAATATTCACAATTCTTTTTGAGTCGAAGGTCGCAAGTCCAAGTGAAGTCTGTCTGCATTTCATCAAGTCTAAAGTAATCAAATTCATGACTCCAGTCTGACTCGATTCCTAGTCATATGAATGAAGTTCACACCAGTTTGATCGGGTGGTATTGAGACCATCATTGTAAACTGAATATGCTGTCCGTCTCTCTGATATTCTAGTGTGTTTTGTAACTAAACAGTTGTAATTCAGGTGTACAAAGCCAACCCTGTCTTTGTCATAATTCTGGGTTGACTAGGGATGATGTGTGAATACATTTCTGAAACCCCAATTTTGGATTATAGCAGTAAACCTGGAGGGAAGGATGAATTGATCATCGCATTTCTGCAAATTAAAATGTGACAAATTACCAGAAGGATCTTTGTGTCAGAGACGCAAAGCAGCCAGAGCGACACCGGGAGATTATCTGAAGAGCTAATACTTTAAAACCTGATCATTTGTTTTCCTCTGGTGACGGAGGTGATAATCTTGCATTAATGGAGTGACTGTTCACTTAATTTGGTTCACATTCAATTTTTTTTTTTGAGAACTGTTTAGAGAACTGTTTAGTATTCAATACCTGAGCTTCCTTTTTGTGTCATTTACCGTGTATTTCAATGGTTGATGGCCACTTTTCATCGCCCACTGTAGAGTACTTTTCAGACCATTTATTTGTGACGTGGTTCATGATCATATTCTGTGAGCATCTACTTGTTATTTGAACCATGCGTGCGTGCTTGTTCAATTTTATGGACCGCTTTTGAGCCACGGGACATTGTTCTATTAGGGTATGGTTGCTTTGTATAGCATTGCTTATCAGTGTACAGTGGTACCATGGTTTACCAGCAGAATGGGTTCGTGAGGTCCTTACCTTAGTGATGAATGGCGTCTTGCGTCGTCATTTCTAGACCCGTATGGAGCGCAGCATCTGAATCAACTCTTCATCACGCCCATGGCCTCATATATACGTTGGGAAAGTGGACTTTTGTGTCCTATACTGACGCCCAAGGCAGCCTTCAGCGTTGCATGTGGACACATAGGACACATATTTTAATGGTTTAAAAAACATTTTCCTCCCAGGCTCAGGCAAACGTTCAGACGCTCTCCTTGCTCACGGTGCCGTCAGAAAGTCACCGTGACTGAAACGCACAGCTGTTTAAAGAGATTAAAATATGTAGAACGAAAAGGGTGCCATCCCATGGCTTTCCTAACCCCAACTTCTGTATTTCTTTTACGCACTGCATTGCCCATGGCGTCAGGATATGCAGCAGAAGGTGGAACATCGGCTTCAATTGTAAGCCTAATGCGTCAACATGCAACGCTGCAGACTTCCGTGGGAGTCAGTATAGGACGCAACAGTCCACTTTCCTAACTTGAAGATATTACGCCACAGAAGTGAGGATGGGTTGGCTGAATCTCAACCCAGGGTCTTAAAATTGCGAGTCGCCCTAATCCCCTCAGTCAACCGAGTTAGCGCTCTGAACAGTTCTCAACTGCTGAGGCAGATGTACTAGATGGAGCCAAAGTTTTTCCATGATGTTTGACATCAGCTGCAGTCAAAACATTTTCCCTCCCCTGACAATTTGGGCTTCCTTTTGTGACATGTAATTGGAGAACGCTCAATAATGAATGAAAATCCCTCATGAATCATTCACGGCGTCTCACCACCGGACAGTGTTGGACAAAGAAATAGAAGACAAATTTGAAGACGCTTAATTATTCATAGCAAAGATTTATTCTACCTTGGAGACATGAGGGAGCGGAGTCAAAGAGAAAGCAGAGTCGATGTTGGTGCAGGTCCTTGGCTAATGTTGACCTCGGGCTGTTTTCCAGGACGACACTCTTGAGGGGAGATTTCTAATAGACCAAGGATCAGGTCCTGAGGAATGTCAAGAGCTAACTGTCTGCTGTATTTCATCAGCCTGTAATAGGAAAAGACTGTCGACCATTGCAACTGTCTGAGCAAAACAGTGCTTGGTACAAATTGTAATGATTTATTTGACTGAACAAAATGTTCCATTAAGTCAGTCTGGACAGCTAGAAACCAGGAGAAATGTCTGTCCGGTAGGTAAATGAACTATCTATCTTCTTAAAATAAAAGCTCTTCTCTAACCACTGTTTATGCTCATGAAATAATTTTCACTTCCCGAACTTGGCTGGCTGAATCATCCTTGTGTGAAATATGTTGTTCCTTGCGCTTCTGGTCCTTCACACCAAACTATTCTTGTTCTCCAGAAATCGACTTTAATCATTTTACATGCCACATATCAAGTGTATTGTGTGTCAGCGGTGAGTTGTTACAAGGCTGCTGTCAGGCAACAAATATTTCTGGTGACTGATCCATATTTGGCGCGAAACACCATGAGCTACATTTGTTCACCAGTCTATTTTTAGCTTGTGTCGCCAAAGGTTGGATTGTGGAAGATTTAATTCGAGAATGCTTACCTGCAAACAGGAGCGTTTCAATGCAGGGATATTCAGTGGTAACCAGGCAATGTAAAGGCCAGAACCTAAAGTAGAGAATTGGACATTGAAACAACATGCAAACAGCTCTTAATTGAATTTTTATTCAGATTCTAACTAAGCACCTTATTAGCGTGAGCCACACTGTGTGGCTCATTACACCACTATGTTCCCCTGTAGGGTTGGAGTCAATAATGATTATTTTTGTTCCAAACTTTTAGTTGACCATTTCAGCATGAATATGAAGCAGCCTTGAATTAAAAATAGCCTCGGAATATTACCTTATTGTGCTCTTGTTGACATGCAAATTCATAACTTTACAGCCCCTGGTGTCTCGTTTATGATTCTGCACCAGTGTCTTCTTGTCCATAAATAAATAATATAAAGTTTGAATTCTAATTATTTCTGGTTCAAATTTGCATCTTGAGGCTAAAACCAGTCGAACAATGAACTTCAGGCCTCGCGACACGAAAAATGAATTTGCTGGACAGTCGGTAATGGTTATTGTTCTCGCATGCCTCGCTTTACCGGCTCCCCTAATCTCCAGTCGTGTGATCAACCTCAGTGTGCTCACAACCGTGAATATATAGCAGCTGTTATGACTTTAAACTTAACTGCTCGAAACAGGACCTCATGCTGAAGCATTGGTGGTTCGTGTAGCAAATGCCAAAGACGTGAGGTGGGAAGCATCCACATTCAAATTCACCTCTTCCTTTTCGGTAGACTGTAAGAAGTTAGAAGTCTCTGGGAAATACTGAAAAAAATACGATTTTAAGTTTCAAACTATAGCCACAGAAAGCCCAAGTTTGGTCCTACATTTTGGACAAGGTCACTCACCTTCTCTTCATTCAAGGTTCAGATTACCTGTGGTGTTCCATGAGGTTATATTTCAGCTTCCATCTTACTTTCCATCTAAATCCTACCTCTAAACCAAATCATGCAGTGTCACAATTCGTCATCCCACCGCTACGTGGCAACGCATTCTTACTAGCATGGTGCAAACTGGACTGTTGTCAAGTGGACTGCTTCGCCCCAGCTGAGCTCAGCCTTCCGTGCCTGGATGGTGACGCATTACCCCCAGTTTCTACCGAAGGCGAAAGCTTCTCAAGGCTGATCAAATTTCAGCCAATCAGATTGTTTCCACTAGAAGCAGCCCGTCACGCTGCATTGCCATAAAGCTTTTATTTTTCACACGGACCGCTTGAGCTCTACGTGAAACTAGAGTGCATGGGATCTTTGATGCAATAAGTCAGACAGTAAAAACAAAATGGATCCTGTACTGTACTGTACCACGGATGCTGAAAATCACGACAGAACCGTAACCATGACGACAGAGCCGCCACTACCCACACATTTGAATGATGACTTCTCGTGAAAGTTCATACCACAGACAGAGCATCCAAATAAACCTTTACCACTGTTGAACCGTTCAGAGAGACACCTATCAAGACTGATATATACATGTAAACAGAGTGCACAACCGGCATGGTGACATTTATAGGACGCTATATTTTAGCATTCTGAGGACACCCTGGTGCAGATGGAGCCCTGGAATAACAAACCTTGATGAGTATCTGTTTGTCTTGCAGTGATTGATGGCCCGACCCAGCTGATCATCCGCGATGTGTCAGACACGGTGGCTTTCGTGGAGTGGACCCCACCCAAGGCAAAGATTGATCAGATTGTGCTGCGCTACGGTCTCGCCGGAGGGCAGGGGCCGCGGACCACGTTCCGCTTGCAGCCCACGCTCAGCCAGTACTCCCTTCAGGTGAGCTGTGACCCAGCTCCACCGGAGGGGAAACCGCGTCTCGAATGATTCCATGGCGGTCACTGTGTTTATGTTGCGTAGGTTCTGCGTCCCGGCTCTCGCTACGAGGTGTCTGTGAGCGGCGTGAGGAAAGGAAATGAGAGCGGATCCATTTCCATTGAATTTACGACCGGTGAGGGCTGACAGGAAGCAGATGTGTTGTTTGTCACTCACCTCACACCCACAGCTCCAGACCTCTCCCCAATCTGCCATGGATGGCGAACAGCCAGACGTTAAACATGCAGTCACAATGCAGCTTTGAATTGTCCCTCTTCCACTTGTTTCATTGGCTTTTTAAGCACCCTCACTTACATTTTGAAATTAATATGTTGACTTTGGCGTAGTAATACATTGAATTTCTGATTTAATATTTACTTTATATGGTATACTGCTTTTCCAAACGTGGGATATTTTTAGATTTCACATGAAGTATTGTTTTTTTTCACACTGTTTTTCAAAAAAGTTTTTGAAGATAGAAAACGTATCTATTTTGTTTATGGGCTTCATAACAATGAATAATGCGGCGCTTTGCTGTTTATTAATCATGGAGGAATCGCACGGCTCATATGCAGTCATTTTTTACGCTTGGTTGAATTAGCATGCATTTAGGAAATTGTATCATCGCAAACTCCTGGTGAGGCTGAATGTTAATGAGAGACCTGCTGCGGCGTTGAATCTCAATGTGTCTATTCTGTTTGTGCTTGACCACAACTATCCCTGAGAATTGGTCTCAGTGTCCCCAACATTGTCAGCTTTATCGTTCTTCTCAGAGATCGATGCTCCAAAGAACCTACGGCTCCTGACCAAGACCTCCACCAGCCTGGAGCTGGAGTGGGACAACAGCGAGGCCGAGGTAATCTGAACAGAGCTCACTATTGATCTGCAGGAGAGTCATTTAGTAATGCTGTAAACCTCTGCATTATCGATGATGCAAACTGAAACTGTACTATATGCAACACTTGAACTCTTTGTCATATTAGGATGATTTCAAAAATGCTTAGCAGAGGCTACCAACCTGATGAAAATCAGAGTTTCATCTGATGAGTTTACAGCGGCTGTTGTGACTTTTCGCAGCAGCCTTGATAGTTGTTGGCCAGACAGATCTATTCCATCTGTTTTATTCAGCTGCTTTCCAAAATGAAGTCTGACTTCACTGTTGGCCTGATGCAAGGCTGACAATTTGTTTGGAACTCCATCTATGCTCTGCTTAAAATATATGTAGCCTCTTTTGGCTTTAAAAACAATCCCAGTCTCTTGTTTTATAAGTTAGCGAGTCTTTGCAATTTTATTCCAGAATTTAATGACATTTATTTATTTAATGCACATTTTCCTATCAGTATAACAAAGTAAAATTATCAACATGGAACTGTTGTTACATAATTTGTGTATTTATTTTTGGGAAAAGGAAAAAAGGTCTATGTTTAATTCATTTAATTAAAACATATTATTCTATTGCTTTCTTCACAAGAATCTATGTTTTAAGTATGTGCAAATAATAATCGTTTTCATTGGAATTATCATACTTTAACTCTCTATATTCAGAAATAAATAAATAAATAAAAATACACCAATGTGTCAAACTCACGATCCGGGGGCCAAGGCCTGACAGCCATGTCATTTTACGTGAAAATATATTGTAATACTGGAGGAATAGAGTTTGATGGAAAGCAGGATGGTCATGTTTCAAGATGCTTTGCGTGATGAGGCAGTGTTTAGTGAAGGTGGACAAACACAGAGAACATTCTGATTGGATTTAACCGCCAAGAGTTACAAGGCAATATCACAAACATATATGCATATTTTCCAAGATATTTTTCCACAGAATTATTTCATCATTTCTGAAATTGTTTGGCAACATAGATTAGGTTAAGATATTGGCCTGTTCTGCGATTGAGTTTGACTCCCCTGACCATGGTTTTTAACAACCTGGTTTCCCATGTAGTTTATCAGCTGCATTACTGGACCTCTTGATCAGTGCTGTTGTTGGGGAAACAAACACTGTCATACAGTACATAGGGGTTCCCAGGGTCACAGAGACGACCCATAGAAGTATGCGGTGATGGTGTGGTGGCTGTCACTGGCCATTCCTGCCTTTGTGATCCAATGTTATTTTTTCCTTGGCCTGTAGTCTGTCTGTTTAAATAGAGCTGTTGTCTCTTGTGTAGGTGGAGGTCTACCAGGTGGTGTACAGCACCTTGTCTGGCGATATGTATGAGAAAGTTATTGTGCCCAAGAATGAAGGTGCCACCACCAAGACCACCCTGTCAGGTAAGAGGATCTTTTAATTTTAGACAGTTTTAATACATCCCCTTGTCTGTACTGTAGAACTGTGTATTTTATTGATATGACTCTGTGAACATGTCTCTGCCACTGGAGGTGCAGTGACTGACGATACTTATCAACCACTCAACTGCAAAATAAGTGGACTCACCATAACAAGGTGTTCTTTTTAAAATCTTAAGCAGCAGATCAACTGTACTTTTTATTCACAGACAGATAGGGTTTGAAAGGAAAGTAGAGACATTGCTGTACTGTGGAAGATTCTAAGCACTAACCGCTGGTGATTTATGCAGAAAATAAACATGTTTGATCAAAGCTCAGATGTATTTATTCACTCGTGTGATAATAATGAGCTGGGAACAAATCAAGATTTAAACATTTATGTTATTGTTTTTGATAAAAAGATGACCCTAACCTACAGTGGTCTCACAGTGAAGGAAGTGAACGATGAGCACGGATAACAATACGTATTGCATTGCTCTTATTCTATGCAACAAGTCAAAATTAAGTAACATATGGAAATTGGAATTAAAATATTAAAATTGGTGTGTTTCATGTCTATATACTACTTCCATACAAGCTGAAAGAATCTTGTATATGTGAGCAACAAGTCTTGAATATGCTTTGTTAAGAAATATACAAGTAACATCTGACTTACAACCGGCTTGACTTACGTCTACCTGTCCCTACGATCACGGCCAGCAGATGCTTTTTTTAAAAAATGTTTTATTCAATGTCTGGCACCACTGCACGTAGCAGCCCAGCATCGCATACAATAGTTACGGCACCACAGTATCCCAGCATCTCACTCTCACACAGCCATCTACCACTACAGTAGCACCTATAACCCTCGCGTCGGCTATTTTGAATGGCATTCGACTTACGTCCAATTTGACTTGTGACCAGTTGGTCGGGACCAATCCAGGTCGTAAGTCCGATGTTACTTGTAATGGACAGCACTGTTGACACTGAGCAAAAATTCCGAATGGCCATTTGATTTACAGTGAAATCCCCACTGTAGATATATGAAAATAAATGAGTACAGTATAAATAAAAATGAATTAAATTGGCTCGTATGAAGTCTTACACTATGTGACTTTGTTTTCTGTCTTAAATGTTTGACCTCTTCTTTCCCTTACCAGACTTGCTCCCTGGTACAGAGTATGGTATCGGCATCTCTGCCATGAGGGGCGTGAACCAGAGCACCCCGGCCACCATGAACGCCCGGACAGGTGAGAGAGTTTTTCCATCTCAAAAACATTGCTCTGAACCGGTCAAAACGTTTCTGAAGTTGTGTAAGTAAGAGTTTCACATTGAAAGAGTTCAGGTATTCCTGCTTCTCCAGCCTGCCATCGTGCATACCGTTCAGCTGAGGGCACCTATATAACTGCTGCACTCGACTCTTGTGTTTAGATTTGTTTGGCTGAGAGACAGAAGTCTATGTCTCATGGTCTGAGTGCACAGAAGTGCTGCTCTAATTGTTGCCATCAGCTCAAGGAGAAGTACATTCTTCCACCAGTCGCTGTAATTGTAATTGAAGGAACGTGACACCTCTTTTTTTTGTGACCATCTCATTCTCCTTCATGCACTTTCGTTGACCTTTGAAGTTGCGTCACTCTCTTCTATAGGTGAATCGACCTCAATTGAAAATCATGGAAAATTTCAGGGTGATGCTAAATGTCTGTTTCTAGATTAGTACTTGCATACACTTCTCTTCCTTGGCCACTGAAGGTCGCTTTGTTCAGTGTCCGGAAAACGTGCTAATATGAAGTCAGCATTTTGTTGTCTCAGGAGTTAGCTCTCATAGAGAGTCTGATACTAAAACTAAGCACATTTATTGAGTGACAATCAATTACACTGGTAGTAAGTTGGTTTCACCGATTTGTTTTTACCATTAGCCACCAAGCTAGCCGGTTCTGACAAGGCGCGACGCCAGTTCCGACTTTGCTTTGCTGTTTAAGAGTGCACTGTTGTATTTTTCTCAATATGTTCAGTGTAGTGTTATGTATTGTTGCCATAATTTTACGTTTAATTTTCTTTGTAGGTTAAATAGCAAACTGTTTAAATAGTTTTTGTTTCTATAATTTTCATTACAGCTGCCTCAAAAACTGCCATTTTGACAATCATTGAATAAATCTTGAGTTATTGAGATTTTTTTGCCATATCCCTCAAACCTACATTCATATCACTGACACAGGCATGTCCTTTTTCTTCTGTCTAGAAAATGTTGGTGCAAATCACGACACAGTTCTCAAAAGTATAATTTGAAATGATAATTATATGTAAATGAGGAGACATTTTTGTTTTGGTTTGACATTTTAGGTCCAAAGTGCATGACATGGCAGCCAAGTTGGAGGAAGAGTGCACTGTCTGTGAAAAATGAATGCCATCACAAATTAAACTTGTTTCTGCGACCTGTTGAATGAAGTTAGTTCAACTGTTGTGATGAAAAAAATCACTTCACTACAATGACCAAGCACTTTCAGCTCTTCATAGAAACCAGAGGCTCTTGAACATGAAGGTCCCTGTGGATTGCAGGGATGTCGAGTGTAAACACAAGCTCTTTCTTTCCTCACATCAACTGAACATGCTCCTTCCAAACTGCATGTGTCCGTCTTTCTGCCAGGCCTGGACGTGCCCATGGATCTCACTGTGACGGCCTCCACAGACAACAGCATCACTCTAGCGTGGGGTCTGGTTCAGGGTCCCATAGACCACTACAAGATCACCTACACATCATCGTCCGGTGTAACTACTGAGGTCAGTCACAGACAAGAAGGATATTGAAACATGGTAGAAGCCAAATTCACTCTGGTTTTTCCTGACATCTCAAGGAAACGGTGCCCAAAGACACAACCTCCATCACCCTGTCGGACCTGGAGCCTGGCACTGAGTACACCATCACCGTTGCGGCCAGGAGGGGGCGACAGCAAAGCACCGCGGCGACAATTGACGCCTTCACAGGTAAAATTCAAGATTCAAAGACCGCAAATGTTAAACATCAGGGTCACATGACCTGGATCAGAGAGGCACTTGCAGGTTCTCACCCGCAGATGAGAAGCGGACGACTCTTGGATGTGTTATGGAGCAGCTTTATTCTTAGGATAAAGAGGGACATGGACATTTCGAGAGCACTCAACCTGGAGAATTAATAGCAGCAGCAGCAGGTGAAAGGAGACTGGGGGGCATTAGTCGTATTTGAAGGAGACATCAGCAGAGGTGAATAATTCAAGGCTGCTAATGAGCTCCGGTTTTATGACTTAATATTTCACCTGCTTTGTTTTGTCTGCCGATTCTACTGATTCCAATTACAACTGTTGCTTTGCGAGGCTCCCCTCATGCTTCGCTTCATCATCCACCCATCCTCTGTGTGTCCTTGTTTATTTCATATCCAATTCCAATTTGCAGTCCAGTGTACCAGGGCAACAGCCAGCACATTATTTACCACAGCGCGTCAGCTGGAACGGCGGGCTGCTGCGGCTTTGATCCCGGAATTAAGCAGGATTCTGTCATTGTTCATTCTTGCTGTGAGGTTTCTGGCTTTGGCTCTTCATCACTCATCACGTTCTCCTTAACGGTGGTTGGACGCCTCAGCATCAGCCATCGTCACGTTGTTGTTGTTTGACCTCTGCTTGCTTCTCTGAAGAGCTCCATCTGGAGAGCCAACTGATAAGGTTAACAATTCAGAGCACAACTATTGAATTAGCCGTCGTCTCTCGGCCACACTGGCAGCATCTGTGTGTCTGACTTCAAGTCTCAGTGAGAGGAGGGAAGCGCGATCCGTCATGTCTCGTCCCCCGACTGCGGTCTGACGCTCTGTCCTTCAGTCAGACCTTCATAACTCACAAAGTAAAGTAAGGTGTTTTCCCTTCCGCACGTTATCTCAGACACAAAACAGAATAAATATGTAATGCACCTTTGACCTGATGTGCCTGAGCGGTGTGACGGCGCTGTCGCACGTCATGATACAACCTACCAATGTGAATTAATATTAAATATTTATGAATAATTTGATTATTAATTGACAGCACTACAAGGCACCAATAATAGTTAAATAATAATAATTTCAAATGTTGTTCAATAATGACTGAAATATGTTTGCATAACTTCATGGTAAGCTGTGTTTTGAAATATTCAGGATTTGTGTGCTTTGTTTTTTGTTTATGAGAGGTTGTTGCTTCTGCTTTTGAGCCGCTGGCGATTTGCTGAAATGAAAACAACCTTGACTTAGGATCGACTACCATGTGTAGCAGTTATTCTGTTACTGTTGAGTTCTTGCTGCTGAGTCAGCGATTGCACCGGATCATCTTCTTTCCGCTCAGTGTATTCGACATCATCATCATCATCATCATCATCATTCTTTTCTGGATTTTGGCACCCAGTCCCATCTTCCTTCTGCCTGGAAGGCTGAGTTCCATCCATAACTTCCATGTCATTGCTCTAATGACTCCGCTTGGATACCCTGCTTTGGCTGGTGTTTGCCTGTCCCATGACCTTTGACCCCGCTCCTGCAGGGATCAGGCCCGTAACACACCTCTACTTGTCTGAGGTGACTTCAGACTCGGTGTCAGTGGCGTGGAATGCTCCAGCGCCACCTGCTGACCTCTTCATCCTGAGCTACAGCTCGGCTGACGGCACAGACACCTCCAAGGTGACGCTGGAAGGCTCCAAGACGAGGTCACTGGTCCAGGGCCTGCTGCCGTCCACTCACTATACCATCAGTTTAATCACCATTCAGGGAGACGTCACCTCCGAACCCATTACAGCGTCACTCGCGACAGGTGAGCCGCACCACGGAGGAAAGCAGGAGCTACAAAATGTAAATGTAATGCCAAGTGTTTTGTTTTCTTTCCCATCGACTAACTCATCGACGAGTTAATTGTTTCAACCCTGCAGCCTGTTTTTCTCTGAAAGTCCTTGTGTATCGATGGAGACAATAGCTATTTAAACAGGAGTAGTGACGCTTTGTTTTGTGAGGAGCTGATCTGGATAAATGAAAAACAAGATTTCAAAGTCTTACAGAGGCAATGTCGGTGGTTAAGAAGTTTTCAAACCAGCTCACTGTTACTTTGACGAAGGATCGGTCGAGATGATGATGATGAAGATGATGATGATGATGATGATGAAGATGATGATGACTGATCTGTGTATTCTGACTTGTTATGCATTATGCATTGAAATTTCTGCTGAACGTGAGGTTGAGGCGAATGAAGCTCAGTTCCACTTGGTAAAAAAATAGTTCATAAGTAATTTCAGTCAATGAAATAGATATTCAGCACACAGTTTTGACTTAGTTTCAAATTCAGAATCATAGACTGCAGTCTCAGGACCCCGTTGTGCCATTTCATTTTATCATTCATCAAGTCTCATACTTATAGACTAGCTTCTTGTCAAAATTAAAAAATGAAATAGTTGTAATTTCAAAGTTATTTGAAGTTAAAAATGGCCGCTCGAAAAGACTTGCATTGAATGGGCTACAAAGGATGAGAAAAATGGGTGATGAGCTGTGCTGGCACATCTGTTCCGGTTCGATGTAATCGCAAATATCTATCAATGAAGCGCTTAGGCAAGCTTTACTGAACCATGAAACAAAACTGTCATCTAAGAAAGACGTTAGTTGTTGTGAGCAAAATGAAACGTTCTTTCATGACAATAGCTACAATTGAATCTCTCTGAAGTCTGTACTTGCCGTTTTTTAATTTTTTTTTAAAATGTATTCCAGCTCTTTTATCATCTGCTTCCATGAACAAGCGTTCTCTTGACATGGAGTCGTAAGAGGTCACTCATGGGAAGCGACCAGTTGGCCTAGTGGGCAACATAGGTGGGCATTTCAATGTCTGAAAGGGCCACATGAGACACTGTAAAGGTTCCGAGGGGCCATCATAAAAAGAAAGACAGCAATGACTACAAAACATGACAGAAAATATCCAATATATATATTCTAACGTAACAAGGACAAAATGAACCTATGAAGATGAAATGTAAATAAGAAGTGCAAATATGCCATGAAACCTATTGAAATATTTCATTTTATTTGCATTTAATTTGAATATAAATCAACTGTGGACAAGACGGTCAGGATGAAAAGGCAATTTATTTTAAAATATATTTTCAGTATTACTTCACTGTATATTGAGGAACAAGAGAAACGCAAAATGACAAGAAGAAAATTTTAGTCTTAGAACAAGAACATGCTATATTTACTGCTGAAGTGGAGGTGGTGACTAAAAGAGAAAGAACAAAAAATATTACTTATAGTTTTACTCTGATGTCAAACGGGCCACCAAAATACAGGCATTGGGCTGCATATGGCCCCCGGACCACACTTTGCCCAGGTCTGGTGTAGGCTTACTGTTGAAAGCTAAACTACTTGTAAAAAACATGAATCATCAATTGAAGTAGACATCACACATAATGCCAGAGGTGTGTGTAACGTGTGTAACATTAGAGGTCATTTCAGTAGAGGGTAAAATTGGATCATAAAAAAATAGAAATAAAAAAAAAAAAAATTCATTCAAACCATGTTGGAGGCAGTGAAAACCTCTCCGGTGCCTTGAAACTCCCCGTCTGGAGCTGAAGCTTCCCTTCTCCTGCTCTTGTCTCCTCGCCTGTGATGCTGAATCTGTCGAGTGCTTCTCAGACAGATGTGCCCGCCCCCCCGCAGCTGTCTCTGGTCATTTGGGCTCCCGTCTTGACAGTAGAAAGGCGGCGCTGAAGAGAGGCTGCCCTCCAGATCGCCTCGGATAATTAAGCCCACTTAAATGCTGCGTTTGCTTCTTTGAAAAGGAGCTGAAGTTTTAAACACCGTTAGAGGAGGATGATTTATGGGACCGAAGTGCTTTTCTGCCCAACAACTGTGAGAATCTATTGGCTTAGGAAGAGTAAATTCATTAAGACGTGACGTTCAGAGAAAAGCTAACAAGAAAGTCCTTTTTTTAATGGTCACTGAGGCGGCAATGATAGAAATGACTCCAGTTTTCCCATCGTACTGTGCCGCACCACTATAAACTGCAGGCTGCTTGCCGATATTTTGTAAAAATAGTGTCTCATTTATCCACATAAGTTGACTGAATTGTACTTTGGAAATATGCTAATGTAAACAAAATGTGTTTCCGTCTGATAGAAATATCTAGTGCAAATTAGTCTTGCTGAGAAAATGATTTCTGTTTCGCCCAATTCAGTGCTGTTGCTTGGAATGGATGAGCAGGCTGAAGTGAATTCCAGTGTTGCCTAAGAAGAGCCGGGTTGTCTCACGAATGAAAACTGAAAAGTTATTCAGCGTTTACTCAGTTGATTTTATTTTAAAGCAACCTTTACCTCTGTGCGGAGCCCTGGAAGTGACACGCATGTGTTTATTTTTGGGATGTGACTTGCATGACTTTATTTACGACGACGATATAATTTTTATCTCATCTTGTGATAATAAGAATCTCGAGATACAATCGTAAATGTCAGCGCATCCGCAACTGCCTTTGTAGCCAAGCATTTGTATACATCCACCTGTAACCACTATGTCTCCCATGGCTTCGTAACTGTTTGTCAACGTTGTCAGTCACTGGTTGCAAGTCAGAGCACTTTTAACACTCTGATCAAATGCCTTTTCAAAATAATACCACATGTTGCTGAGCTATACGTATTGGAACTTTATTTTTTTATCCCGAGATAACTTATTTCAAGATTATTTTTATCTCAAGATAACTGTTAGATCGCGATAATTTGTATCTCAAGATCATTTTTATCTTGTGATAATTCATATCTGGAGATCATTTTTATCTTGTGATAAATTGTATTTCGTGATCATTTGTATCTCAAGATCATTTTTATCTCGGGATGAAAAAAATAGTCATGCAAGTCATTTCCAGGGATGCGTCATACGTATAGCTTAGCCACATGTAGTATTATTTTGAGTAGAAGGCATTTGATCCGAGTGTTAAAAGCGCACTGACTTGCAGACAGTGAATGACAACATTGACAAACAGTTATGAAGCCATGGGAGACATAGTGGTTTCAGGAGGATGTATACAAAATGCTTTGCTAGAGAGGCAGTTACGATAAGATGAGATAAAAATTATCTCGAGATACAAATTATCACGAGATAACAATTATCTAGAGATTACGGAAGAGGATTTGGTCCAGAGAAGAAAAAAAATTGGCAGAATTCTGACTTTAATCTCAAAATTCTGACTTTAAAGTGAGAATTCTGTATTTTTTCTCAGAATTCTGAATTTAAAGTGAGTATTCTGACTTCTTTTTCTCAGAATTCTAACTTTTTTCTCAGAGTTCTGACTTTCAACAGCAGTCTGTTGTTTCCCACCCCACAATTCATTGCTCACAAAGTGAGAATTCTGAAAGTCAGAATTCTTTAAAGTCAGAATTCTTACTTTAAAGTCAGAATTCTGCTACTTTTTTTTTCTTCACTGGCCCTAATCCCCTACCCTATGAAATAATTGTTATACCGGGATAAAAAAGAATAAAGTCATGCAAGCCACATCCAAAAAACAGACACATGCATGTCACTTCCAGGGCTCCATACCTCTGCAAACGCAAATGCGACGAGATTTTCTGCGAGAAACATCTCAGGTTTGCTTCACAAGCACAATTTTTCCTTCTCTGTTCTCTGTGAGTAACAGCCAAAGCTGTGCGTAACATGCTTTTCCTGTGTAGCTCATCCAACTTCAAGCATTGGAGTAGATTCCCAATCTTTCCCTCCTCTCTTTGTTGCTTCCCTGCCGTCTCTCTAATCAGTGGCGACCTGCCATCAGCCCAATTGTTGCTGCACATTGTTTAGGCTGCAACCTTTTCCGCCGCAGCTCCACAGTCTCAGGAGGCGCATGAAACAAATCATCAGCGGGAGAGAATTCTCCTCTGTGTGTGTCTGGATCCCAACAAATCTTTGAAGAGTCAGATTGATTCTAATATCCTTTGAAGTTGTTTTCTTTTTTAGCGCAGTGAAATGTGATTGCACTAACCAAGGACGAGTCTGCTTATGTCGATGAATAAAGATTAAAAACAATGATTACTGGAGCCGTTTCTGCTTCCAAGGGTGCGATTCTCTTACATTTCTATGCTAATTCATGCACTCGCAGGATAATAGACGCCGTAATTGTGCTGCTGCTGTGCGGCTCCACTCGACATTCAGCCGTGAGAGGAAAATTGTCCTTGTTAACTCTCACCCACACTCTTGATTCCAGGGATGGACCCTCCAAAAGAAATGGCCGTGTCCGCTGTCACCGAGGATCTGGTGACCATCTCCTGGATCAAACCACTCGCTCCGTTCGAGTACTACAAGCTGTCGTACCAGTCAGCCAGAGGTAACGTTTGGGATGATTCAAACCAATACCTTCACGTGTGAGGTGCCTGGGAGACAAACTATTATTTGAATAAGTCAGACTCTGTGCAGCTTCTCTTTGCTTGAACAAACCCTGCTCCATTTTAAAGAGTCAATCAATACAGATAAAAATATCACCACAGCAAAAATTATATTCATGCTAGTAACTGAATTGGGCTGTTCCTGTGTGAGTTTTTGCATAAATCTTTTTTTAAATAAAGGATTGGACAGTAATGAATCACAATTAATCGCAAATAAAAAAATTCATAAATGAATATGTAACACATGATTTTGTTTAATAATCACAACCAGAAATTGCAGAGAAAAAAAGTCTGCAGACAATCATGCTTAAATTGATTATATTTTTAATATATATAGTGATAAAGTTAAAAAAAAATCAACCAGAAACTGAACACAAAATGATTTGAAGACAAATCATGCGTAAATCCGATTTAAAAAACCAAAAACAAAAACATAACTGAGTCAATGACAGCCATGGACAGTCATGATCTACAGTAGATTAATGCCAAACTTAAACCATGATATAAACAAGTGTATAACACATTACTTAGTGGAGTAGTGACAAACAGAAACTGGTTACCGCCTGCTCCGGAAATGTTGATCCCCTGGAAGTGCATTAAAAGTACCTTTCGTCAACTGTTTCTTTTTTCAGCACATCTTTTAACTTTTGGTGGAGAACAGGATCTTTCCTGTGTTACATCCATTTCATGAAATACTTGTGGCTGCAACTTGTCAGTTGTATTTTATTCTTCATTTTAGAATACAAGTAGCGAGGGCTGTCAATAGGTGAAGTTGTTTATTCTCAATTATTCGCACTCAAACTGAGTTAACTTGCGATTATTTGCAAACGTATCAAACATTCTGTATCTGTTCTGAATGTAATTTAAAGGAAGATGTTAAAAAATAAAGCTTTCCTCATGCAAACATTTGTTGACTCCACCAACACAACGTAACAGATGCTGTCAAGAGCATTCTTTAGAATAACCTCAGAAGCACTGAAGAGGCTCAGCAACATGCTGAAAGCATTGTTAACATCAGTGGCCACTCTGGTGTTGATAAACTTCCTTCACATTTAAAACAGATACAGACACAAAATGTGCGATTAATTTGCTATTAATTGCGAGTTCTTTCGTGTGATTAATTGAGATTAAAATGTCAACAGCAATGGAACACTGCAAATGAAGGCCACAAAATGAAGTGCACATTTGTTCTTCACCTTCAGCAACTCATGAAAGGTTTCCATTTTTCCATTCATGTTTCATGAATCTGAGTCGATCATTTTAATCATTCCAAAAGAGAGAAGCATTCATCTTACGGTTGCTGTAGTTCCGTGCCCCTCAGGGGGTTGAAGGCCAGGTGCACACGACTTGGATTTCTTTCTGAAAACTTCACCCCTCTATTCCACAACGTAGCCGAGGCACATCCGTATAATAATGCTGAACCAAAGGTTTGTCCTCGAAGGTTCTTTGACTTGAACTATACGTTCTGCACAGCAGAGAGCATCTCTGACCTCTCACATATTCATCTGTGTTCTCTGTGACTCATTTGTAGTCAAGCAATTCAGCCCGAGTTTTATATCTTATGACATTGTTTTCTACCACATTTGACTGTACTAAGAGAAAGAAAGTGAAATATTGTCAAAGAGGGACCACGGCGAAAAGGCAACAGCCTTCATTTACACCAACGTCCACATTGAGTCTCGGGTTATTTGGCTGGGAGCTGTTGTGATGTTTATTTTGGTCCCTGTGCTGTTTCCTCCAGGCCGTGTGGACAGCATGGTAATCGACAGTGACATCACCAACTACACCTTGTCCAGCCTGTTTCCAGCAACTGAATATGAGATCAGTCTCTGCGCTGTCAGGGGGAGTCAAGAGAGCAAAACAGTCCGCACGTCTGTCTTCACAGGTGGGTGCCAGCAGCAAACACTGCCATGAGGTGATGCTGTCCGTGCTGTGAGAGGATGCTTCGACTCTGTAACCAAACTAACCACCAAAAACAGCATTCATTTTGGAAGGAAAATGCAATTACTTAATTCTGGCTTTATATGATTTTATTCTCATTTTATGATGTTAGTCTTCAGCGGCCTGTTATTTCTTTAGATGTATGAGATGCGACAGGAGGCACTTTGTTCAGTGTCCTGAGCGCTCTTGCCTCCGTGAAGTGGCATTAATGAGCCACCCATCTCTGCATTCTGCTTCCCACTTAGTACACTTCTCATCCACGTGTGCACTTAGTCTTGGTCTGCTGGGTTGTTTCTGTGCATTTGTTTCAAGCCCTGCAACGATCACTTAGTGATCACCTACTTTATCAGTGTCATTTGAATTCCATTCATTTGGAATTTGAATTATCATGCTGGCTTTCCTCGCTCATAAAATGTACAGGTCTTTTCACCAGTGTGGTCACAGTGACCTTGAAAAATGGCAAATGTCACATTACGGACTGCTCCCTCAATAAGTAACATGGCTACTTTACCGGTTACTTGATTTTAGAATTAATAAAGCTCCCCTCCATAGCCACTAGTCTTTGTCCGTGGGAAGCACATTTTTATCAGCAACGTCACACAGTGTGTTCTGTGACAGAGTTCTGCAAATTTCAAGCCATGATTTTGACCTTTGACACCTTGGAAACCTGACTTGCCTGAAATAGTAACGTGAGAGAATACTTCTTCGTAAAGTATGCCACCTAGCTTTTTTTAATCAGCTATATTTGTCCAAAATAAAACCATAAATAAATAATGGCAAGATATTAAATTATAGTCCATAGAATTATTATTATTAGTAATCATTTTTTGTCAATATTGTTTGTTTAAATTTTTACCTGATTTGTTTGTTTATTTTAACAAAAACAGGCCTCTGAAAACACTTCTGGATGAATTAAAGAAAATACTGCAAACAAGTTAAAAATACAATTTTAGTCTTAGTTGAAAAAAATCAGAATGCGTAAATATGTCTGTTTTTAAGAAAGGGATTTTTCGCTTCTTCCTAGCATATTTTCCAGCTAATGTCATGCTGAAATTAACCGCAAAAACACAATGTTTGTTTGCTGAGTTTATGCTCTTGTTTTGATATTTTCAAGTTCTACAGACTTGCTTTTGGGTTGATAGATGATTTTCAGATAACTTGTCTTGAGGTATCATGAAACAGTATTGCAGGGTTGAGCGCAGCAGACAGTGCCATCTGGTGGCCTCTGAAAATCAGAACATTGTATCCTGAAACCTCATTGACCATTCACCATGAAGCGCTTTTACGTTAAAAAAAGCCCACCTCAGTACTATTATATCACGAATGCCACGCACTTTTAAAAAGTCTCATCCATTGAACAGCAGTCGGTCAGAATGAAAACACTCCTCAGATTAGAAGGGTTTTTGCCGAGTTGTCGTTTCTAAGTTCTGGCCCCTGTTGAAGATTTTGAAGTCCCATTTTCTTCACAGAACCTGCAGTGTACTGTTACTTCGAGCGTTTCCCTGCGTTTTTTTTTCCTCCACATTATTTGTTATAGCCCATGTTCCAAGACTGCAAAAGCCATGAACAGCATTTTTCTATGTAAAAGACGACATCAACATCTCGAGATAAATTGCATGTTGAAGAGAATTTGAGGTTACAGCTGACATAGCAGGAAGCACAATCTTCTCCGCAGTGCAAGCTGAGACTGCCCACTCCATGACCCAGTAATTGCTAACCTGCTCTCAACTCCATCTCACCCGGCTCTTTCTCTTCGCTACCCCTCTTTTTTTTTGCCTCTCATCCCTCTGTCCTCCATCTCCGCCATTTGTTTTGTGCGCGTCTTTACTTTATCGTCTGTGCTTATCAGTCGGCGGAAACTGGAGATTCTTAAATTAGAATCACATCATAAATAAAGAGAGAGGAAAAGCTTCTTCCTCGCATAAATTACAGACCTCAATTTCTCTATGTGGAATTTCCTCTAACCAAAGATTAACACTCTCTCCCACTGGCTGTATGCATAATGTTTTTGTGTGTGTTATTGAACAGTGGAACAGAGAGCAGCAGAAGGTGTGCTTGCATGCCAATGAGAGCGAAAAAACACAAAAAAAAGTGATTCTCTTTCCCATCTCTGCCTTGTTCTGCCCCCGCATTTTTCTATTATCGGACCCTTTTTTGTTTTTTTAAACAATCCCTGTGTGCTCGCACAATAAGCGCCGCCGTTGGGGCTGTAATAGGCTGAAAAGAACATAACTCTGAAGTCAAGCTTGTTAGAAGTGGTAAATAACATTTCCTCAGTACACACAATGTGCATCCGGGGACTGTTTAACACCGCTTTTGACAACGTAAACAAGGGATTTGGAAGAGTAATCCTACGTTGGAGAGCCAGCTGTGTAATAACTTGAGTAATGCTACTTTATTTTCTTTAATCAGTTACTGTCTGTGGGGACAGGAGAGGCACAGCAGGTGCTGTTATTCCTTGATAAATGGAGGCGAGTTGTCTCGGAATGGACAGCGTGAAGGCTTGTTTGAGAAAAGCGGTGCTGCTCAGTCCCACTCGGTTGTCCTTCTGACACGATTCTGACACATTTGTTGACTCATTTTTACCAATACTATTCTCATTGTGATTGAAAAAGGTCTCCTAAGATCATTGTTGACTTGAGAAAAAAGCCAAGGATTATGACCATTGTTGACGTCACCACCACTGACTTCCATAACTCCTGTGACACTCATTTTTAGCTGCATTGTTTGTTTTATTTTAATTCATGTCATTCTTTATCATGTAGAAACACATCAGTAGGGTTAGAAATCCTCACTTCCCTAAGTCGGTTCCTTCTTATCCTGTAGCTTGTGAGCTGAAAAAGACCTGATGGACCTCAAATAAAACGTGGAAACTGGACAGCACAGGGCAGTGGTTTATGCAGTATAGGTTCAGAAAACACTAATGAAGGGTGACTGAAAAGAGTTTCTGTGGAGCTGGCAGCCATTTGTTCCGAGCAGCTTTGACAGCTTTTTCTAGTTACACTCTATTTACTTACTCTCTGCCAGAGTCGGAGGGGGACAGACAAATGTAGTGGCAGGCACATTTCAATTTCCATGTTTGGTTAAGTTTCATTATTGCTTCTCCAAACAGTGGAGAGCATTGATGCTGTTCACTACTGGTAGACACTTGATCTAACTTGTCATTTTGAGGAAAGGCCAATCATTATAAGTTGCAAAATGGAGATGTTTTTCAGGCACTTGTCTTCATCAAGTGTCACTGTGATAATCTGTGTTTTAATTGAAGCTTTCTGTGATTTAGTCACGATCTTTCACATCAATCTCTTTGTAAAAGCAAGGATATAATGTGTTACAAACCCTGCAACGTAGTATCTGTTGGGGACTATTTCGAGTAACACTGATGAAGAAGGTGTTGAGAAAATAATGGAAAAGAAAGAAAGAAATGTGTTTCCAATATGAAAATGCTGAAAACGTGACTCACACTCAGCAAGCGCAGACCTCCGCTAGGAAAACTAATCCTGCTTCCTCCTGTCCCCCTGCAGTGGATCCTCCAAAACTGGCTCTGTCGGTCCAAGTTGTCTCGGGAGTCAGTCGATCATACATGCTTGGAAACATTTCTCTTTCCTCCCGTGTCTCCCCCTGACAGTGGTCACTTCGGAACAACGACAGTGGACTAGAGTCGAGCTCATTCTGCAACAGCTGTTGAGGTCGCTGAAATATTTACCCAAAATGTTCTGCAACTGTCTCACACAAACAAATTGTAAAAGATTGTTGAGAGCAACACATGCTGAAGACTTAACTGTTTTTAGCTCTTTGTCAAAATTGTAGGAAATCCTTTGGAGTTTGTGAAAAACTGTAGCTACAAACACCCTACTGTGACGACGTTTTCCATGCAGATAAATATTATTATATTATTATTGTATTAATTTGTTGAAAATTTCCCAGACCAATGGGGTGAAATTGGATAGCCTCCTCCCGCACGCTTGACGTTCACTCACGGCTCGCTACTGTGCTGCGGCACGCTGCTTGAAAATCTCTGCCCTTCAGAGAAGCCAGTCAAAAACACGAGATTCTTATTTTCTTAAACCAGGAGCAAAACATGCTTTGATCGAAGGTTTCTTCCTTGCTGGAGCCGATGGAGCAGTTGACCACAGCTCTAGGAATAACGCTCACAAGCATGAGAGTCACGAGTCAGTCTCTTATGCTATTGTCATTTTGTAGTAAAGCGTGACTGTGTGGCCTCTTCAGTTTATTAGTTGGTAGAGTGTTAGGAGCCATTGATGGTCTTGTAAGATGTACTACATACTGTATCTTTCAGATTAGTGACGACTCCTGCACCGGGTGCTTCCGAGGACTTTATTGAAACTGGCCAAGAAAAATATTGGCTTGGAAAATCTCTATCTCCATGTGGATGTAGCCTAAATGTACCAAAATGATTCTTTCACTCTTCATTCAGTGATGCACTCCAGTTCCCTCCCAGAGTGTGAGAACATACAGCGGTTCATGCTCCTGTTTCTACAAGCCCCTTAACAGATGGGCAACCAGTCCAGTGAGGGCGCTAGAGATAAAAGATCAGCCACATATCAATACAAAATGCGTGTCCTTGGCTGAGCTCATGCACTGAGGTTGACTGGAGACTACTTTCCTTTTAATCACTCAGCTTCTTCAGTGCAGTGTATACTGTAGATGTGGCGTCTGCTGAATGCTAGACTCATAACTTAACTCCCTTCTCGGTTCTGGGGATGATAATTTCCACTTCATAGCCTTATTAGGTTTTAGTTGGAAAGCTGAAACTCCCGTCAACAGTCTTCCACTGTGTTGTTAGGAAACTATTCAACAGGGAAAAAATGTTGAGAGTGATTTAGTATTTGACCTTCATGAATCAAACACATAAAGTTATATATTACAATATTTTTTATCAGTTGACTTAGAGTTCTTCCTTGATAGCTCAATAATGGTATACAAAAGCGCACTGGCATCTGTCAGCAACTGGAAAGTACTGGAAGTATTTGGTGAAATTTTCGGGAAACTGTTAATGGGACTGAATTTTTGGGAGGTTTCAAAAGAATCGTCACCTCAACGGTTTCTAGTTGTTGCGCAAGGTACGCAAGGTAACAGACATCCCTGGAAACATACCCATTCTCACTCGCACGCTGCCAAATAGCAACTGTTTTCAAGTCTACTTTTGCTTGAAAATAGTCCCCCACTCCCATGTGACGTGGGTTGGAACATGAGGGGAGGGGTAGAACTGTTCATTGCTACTTCAATATGGACATTGTTTGGTATATATAGCAACTTATGTGGTTCTCCCCATGAATAATAACAGTCTACGTGACTCAGGCGCTATATATACCAAGTGGCATAAAGAAATGGGCAGCACGAAAGTAGCGATATCCCATGGCCTCCATTTTTATTTAACATGACGCGTAGCCCGTGTTGAAAGAGGGAACATGTGCTACAATGGAAGGCCTAATGCATCATGTGACATTGAAGGATGACGTCAGCTTCGCCATAGGCCTCAAACATCATTTGAAAATAGTTAACCCTTTGGGAGTGAGAATGTTCTTGACTTGACCTCATAAACCTGCATACAGTTAAAGCATTTGAATAAATACACCTCCTGTTTTCATGAAATGAGTTGTCATCAATCATTCTATGTTGTTCTGGTGTGGATTTTAATAACTTGCTAATAGTGCGTGGCTAAACTCACTGGTCTGGTAGTGGTTTGGACTCTTTCACCCCGTGGTCATGCTTCAACAGCCCTTTCGCCATGAGCCATTGCAATTGCTGAATCAATTTGTATGTTGTGTTGTTCTAAAGTCCTTTGAAAGTAGCTCCTTGGTGAGGCATGCACTATTTCAGTCGACTGCTATGGTTACACGCCTGTGCACTGAACAACAACTTGACTTTATCGTCCCCGAGGGGAAATTCTTTTCCATGGAACTGCACTTTGTTGTAAACAATACAGCAGATCCAACTCCCTGACAACAATGGGCCTGGTCGAAGTCTTCCATAAAAAGGCTCTGCCAGAGATCAGGAGGCTCATTTAAGATTCTATTTAAAAGGACGCGTTCTTTTGACAGTGTTGTACAAAAGAGTGAGAGCTGACTTCGACCTCAGCCGCGGGGTTGTCATTGAAAAACCATCTCAGCTCAGCCACATCCTGTTAATTGTTCTAAGTGATTCAACAGTGCATTAAGAAGATGGAGAGCACTGATGGGATGATCACACACTCTGAAAGACACCCGGATTGACCGGCCGACATGGAAGGAGGCTGCGTTCAAACAGAAGTTTTCAACCCGTCCCTCTCTTAGTGTGACAAGGAGGTATTAACCACCCCATCTGCATGGATCTGGAGCACATGCTGCTTTCTGCTGCCACGGCGCCTGCTGTGCCGCGGAAAAGCTGGAGGAAAAATTGGGGTTGAAACACCGAGGTTAAAGGTATAATTAAATTCAAACTCAATTTTGTCATGTCCAGCAGTCTGAGAAGGAAATGAGGTAAAGGTTGCAGGGAATGGGAGGATATTTGCGACTTTGTGCTGCATAATTTATGACATCAATCCAGTGTTCATCTGAAGGAAGGCCAGTTCATAAATTCTTACCTGCAATTCTGTGAAAACAGTTATGGCATTTTGAAATGTACCCCTCCATTGAATGAGTGAATAAAATATTGGTATAATTATATTAAAGCTTTACCATGTCACATAAGTGTATATATATATATATATATATATATATATATATATATATATATATATATATATATATATATATATATATATATATATATATATATATATATATGTGCATTTTACATGGCAATATGTAAAATGACGACTGGAACATTAGCCGCACCCTCTAAATGAAAGAAAGAAAACAGAGCTTCGAATATCCCAGCAATGGTACTGTATGTTAATATATAATATAAACTGAAAAAATATAATTAGCTATTGATTTTTTTTTCCTTGACTTATTAAAGGAGGTCCACATGATGGACTGGAAGTACATAAATTACTTGCCTGTCTGTAGCTCAATTTGCTCGATAGAGAGAGATGTGTGTGGTTGGATGAAACAGGACCTACATTTTTACCCTGAGGAACATCATCATTGCTGTGATTTCTGATGGAGAACTGAGCCCCAATGTGATTGTTTTATCTTCCCAATTGATGATGTCACACAACGCATCACACATACTGTACATACATATGTATATTAGCCTCACTGTCAGTCTAAAAAGGCATTGGTTGCTTTTAAGAGGAGGAAATTGTTGATCAGATGAGTGAGAAGTTTCTGACACCACCGTTAAGATGGGACTTTCATGAACTAGCCGTTATTTAGTGATGAATACGAAGCAAATATTTAGCAGCCAAAATGGCCTTCGAGTGTCTCAGGATCTAGTGGAGCTAGTGGATGTTGCCCGGGAGAAGTGCAATTGGCGCAACCTTTTCAAGCTGCTGCCCCAGCGACCATGCAACCCGGTGACGGATAAGTGGATGAGGATGGATAGTTGGATGGCCTAAGATTCTGGAATGTGCTGGAACAATGGGCCTCGATGGGCAGACTAAAAGCTTTGGACGCAAATTATATTCTACTCATTCCAATCCATTTTATCGTCATATGAATATGTTTTGTGTGTGTTTGGCTCTGTAGCGATGGACATGCCTTCTGAACTGACAGCCCTGAACATCACACCCCAAGGAGCCCTTCTGAGGTGGAACCCACCCCTGTCGAGCGTGGACAACTACGTGCTGACGCTCACACAGAACCAGGGTAGGTTTAACGCCTGTTTACGTATATTTATCATTATACTTTCTGTTTGCCGTCTGTACGGTGCAATTGAGATACGCATTAAAGATGAAAATTGATTTGTACCGAGAAGCTATTTTACAATTGGAGATCAGCGTTTGGCGTCCCCAGAGACGACTCAGGTCTATTTATCTTCTTCCCCGAACACTTTATCATTCTTGGTGCAGAGCTAAGCCTCAGTGGAAACATTGCTGTTATTAAATCTCATGTTACTGATTCTGCTCGCGCGTTCACCGCCGTACAGGCACATTGAGATGGTTTATAGATGGCCGACTGCTGTTTCGTTTTATGATTCGCTCTCTGAACTGCAGAAAGTGGAAATTAGCCAAGCTGTCCGGAGAGGAAATTGATCCCTCTGATAATGGCAGATAGTTAGGATCAAACACATGCCAGAATGTTATCAACCCTTCCTCAAAATGATCCAGTGACTTGTGTCATGTGTTACAATCTCTTTTAACCACTGTGTAGTACGTGCCCTCAATACTACATCATGCAATGAACAATGGCGTTTGCCAAAAGTGAGGGGCCGCTCTTTGAAAACACTTTAGAAAATCGTGAGTTCCTTCTTTGTAACACAACCCGAACCCTAACTCCACCATCAGTCATACCTCAAACTATCAATATTCTTTAATAATTGTAGATATGACAATTGACTCAGTGTTAGCAGAAAATGGAATAAACTAGAAACAAAAAACACGACAAATCTATGAAACCACCACTATTCCAAAAGAATGGATCTGTCCTGGAACTGTAAAGTGGCTGCTTGTTGTCCTATGAATACTGAATGTGGAAGAGTTTAAAGGGAATTAATACTTTTTCAAGGAAGTGCATGATCTAAAGAGTGTGTACAGGACGATACTCCATTGGAGTTGAAGTAGATGAAAGCAAAGAATTGTTTTCTTTATTGGCCTGCTCGAGTACTTCTCCTCCACTTCTGTTGAGTTATGGTACAACAGCTGGCCAAGATCCTTAGATGAATTTTAAAGTATTTAGTGTGTCCGACTGAAAGCAAGCATTGTGCTTCACAGTAAGCTGCAGATTTAAATTACATCACTGCTATTGAAGACAATAATGGAAAACGCATTTGTTTATTTATTTCACCTCGAAATATAGCACGATATCACCTACATGCTGTCAATGTGTTTTGCCACAGTGACAAATTTTATAGTATGGATGGCATGCACTTTTTAACACCATGCAATTTGGATGAAAAATTCAGGGCAGCTATGACTTGTTATTTTCATTTGGTCAAAAACAAAACGCACAGTTGATCTCAAAATATCTTGACTTAAAAGTGCGCTGCATTCGCTGTTCTTCATGGCACAGATGCTGTTTTGTGGGGCGTGCTGTTCGTAGTCAATTTGGCTTTGTATTGCTAAATTTGTTTCCCACCACAAACGAGACATGTTTTTCTTTCTAATGTGTTTCCGCTCTGCCATCTAATCTGGATAAATCAGTTGCACTCAGCTCTTAGTGCCAACGTGCAAATTACCCGCTCACACACTGGATCGGCGCCAGATGATTTCAGATACGGTGTCTTTATGCCGGACACATCCTTGGAATCCAACAGCAGCGAGGGTTTAGAGGAGTGCACTGCACGTTGTGATTACATTCCCCGGAGTATCAGTGTATTAAAGTGAGGTCAAGCAACTTCATATTTCATTCAGCGCTGCCCTGCATCACTGAATAAAACATCAATTTTAGCAGTCTTATAAGGTAGGGTGACATGCAAAGTCAATTTCAGGGGCAAAATTAATTCAATAATCATTTGATAGCGGCTCGTGTCGCTCAGTGAGGTCGCGTTGCATGATAGACCTGGATAGTCAAAATACAGATGCAGCAATGTTGAACAGGTGGCCGCCATTTTCAAAGTAAACAAAGTGTATATCAATTTCAATCTTTGACTAGATATCCAATTCTCTAGTTAAATAAAATCCCCTTTTCTCCCAGAAGCCATTTGTATCACAAAAACTACATGTATTTTATGGTTTATGTTTGAAATTGACTGAGGCCATCACTTCTTGGTGCCTGTGCACTGTCCAGCTGCAGCACGATCCTTGTACTGCAGACTCTGCCATACTGTGGCAGCAAGGAGAGGATGCAGAACAACTTCCTGGTTTTCTGCTGTGTACCAAGTTTCCCACTGCCTTACCATTAAATGTGGGAACAGGAGGTACGCCTCTTATTTAGAGCCGGGGTCTAAAGCTGCACAATAGGGCCGCAGCCCTGTTTTAACCAATCACGTGTCAGCTGAAACAAGCGGCACCAGACTCACAATCGACAGATTACAGTCTTCAGACACCTGATTGGTGAAGCTGTGTGTGTTTATTTGGAACAAAAACCTGCACCTATTGTGGCCCTTGAGGCCCAGTTTGAGACCCCTGATTTAGAGTGTCAAGTCACAACATCACTCCACTGGCTGTACGTCTGACCAACACCTTTATTGAATTCACTTTTTTCAATAAATAATGCAGTTTCAAGATCCCACAGCATTATTTATTGGAACGATATTAGACTCAATAAAGACAATAATACAGTTGCTTGAATACACTGCGCTTCATGTGTTTCCAGAGACGGCAGACACTTTCCTTGTGGAAGGAAGCAAGCAAGAGCACCAGCTTTCCAACCTGCAGCCGAGCACCGGTTATTCTGTGGCTCTGTACGCCTCCAAAGGACCCCTCACCAGCGGCACCGTCATAACTAATCTCCAAACACGTACGTTTCCATTTCCCTAATCTTCTTCCCGCGTCGGGTTTCCTCACCTCATCCTCCAGGTCGGGCAGGAGGCCTGCTGTCCCTCGCGGGTGCTCAGCTTTTATTGACTCCCAAAAAATCTGCATGCAAGGTCTTTCACTGTGATGAAGGCTATATTGCTGCCGCTTCAAATTGTTCCCAACAGTGCTGGGAGGGGTTTATATTTAGTAAATCAGAAACAAAGTTGGCTCCTCGAGGGTTTATTTAAAGTGCAGAGAAACAGATTCATCCGTCATACTCGGGCGGTGTTTCCAGCATGTGTTTGTTGACTGCATCATTACATCAACTGGTGCTGAATTGATGAGAAGCTGATGATGCTGAAATAGGAGGCGGAAGATATTAAGTCACGCTAAATGGTAAGTTGATATGTTTGCTTTTAGTGTTGATCATTGATTCAGGATCTGAATGGGAAATGTGTCGGCGATTGAGCAGCCTCATCGCTGCCGGTGCAGTTGAATGGCAGGATTTGTGAGTGCAACTGATGCCTGTTGGGAAATTATCTGTTTACTGTTGAAGTCGGGAAACGTTTAGCATGTACATGCTAGTTCTTTATGGCCTCCAAAGTTATACCTTCAGACCTTCTGTACTTTTTTATTATTAAACTATCATGACAGTGAAGATAAGATTAAGAGGACAAAATAGCGAAACAACACTAAAGGAAGAGTGATAATCAATCCCTAGTCTCTGTGGGGTAACAAAGACCTGACTGATGCATATTTACGTGCCACGTCGTGCAAGGCTTGGGAAGCATACATCAACACATGCATGCCGACGGGCTATTACTTCTGATAGCCATGACGCTTACCATGGCGATGCAGACCCCCCCCAAAAAAAGGGGTGAAAAATGTCCCCATAAAAACGAATGGGGAGTCATTGTCAAGGCGATTGGATTGGTAGCTGACTTGGTGTAGGTTTACAAATGACTCGGGAGAGCGAGGGTAGTTTTAACAATTTACTATAATAAATAATGTAAACACAAAATACATACAGGAACGATGAACCAAGGGCGTCAACACAAAAGCGCGGTGTGAGGAAACACGAACAGAGGCAGGGAAGAATGTGGACCAGAAAACAAGCGAATAAGATCAAGAGGTCCAAGCTCATGAGGCCCAAGTAACTAAAAGCGCTCGGTGGTGGATCTACTCACACACACAGGAGGAATAACTAACGCAGAGAAACACGAAAGGTGAGTCGAAACAAAAACACCCACACGCGCTGAAGCAGCAAGAAGAAATCTAATGAAAATGGAGAAACGAGAGTAACTAAGGAGGTGGCTGAGAGAAAATGTCAAGCACGCACGGAATTTAGAAATGCAGGAGCACGAGACAAGCAAAGGTCGAGAGAGATTACCGTGAGGACACGAAGCAACCATCTGGAAACAAGAGCTGGAACCGAAGTGTTGAAATCCATGCGAGCTTGATGAGCAAATGAGTCCCAGCCGTGTCGCTCGGAAAGCTGGGGAAAAACAAGGAAACGGAAACACGGAAACAAACACGCAATAACAAAATAAAAGCATGAGAGAACACAGAACATGACCTACCCACCTGATTTTGCTCGACTTTGAGGCTTGGTCCTGTCGCCATGCTTTCACACAGAGGCAGCGGCTTGAATTAGAGTCAATGGTGAGAGTGGTGATGCAACAAGTCACGAATGACCAGTCTGTTTTTTCCCCCCGGTGAGCAAAGATGGCAAACGGCTGATCAGCTTTTCTGTTTCAAGATGGTCCTTTGAGATCATCCTGTGGTCTGAGGTGCTTTTGTTTCTGATTATCACCATCGTAAATATCAAACAGGTTCAATATTCACTTGTTGTGTATTTGGACTGTGACGTGGAACATAATGTGGCCACTCAGGAAGCGAGTCAACTGATATACACTGAAGCAAAGAGAGAAGTTTTCATATTTATAGATTTGATGAGTTACTCTTTAGTTTGAGTCCGCTCTCTCTTTCTGACTGACTTCCATTATATTGAAAGCATGTTTTAGGATTTGTACCTCGCCTCCAGTAGTCAAATTGAGTCCCCGCCCCAGCTCCACCATGAGGCGTGGCAACTTGTCCTTCAGATATATAATCGTGGCTTCTGTTTTCTTAGTAGTGGTCCGAGGCTTTTTGAGGTCAGACTTGCAGTTTGTTATCAGTGACCATGTTTTCATGCAGAGAATAGCCCGACCCAATTTAATGTATCCACTGGTCACATCATTTTCTGCATATTCAACTGGGTTGCATTGTCATTTTAATACCATCTATTAGCTTTAACTGCGTGTAGTCTTCATCTATAATGTTTATGTTGTATAAACAAGAAATAATTATCAGTTTGATTCCCTGCTGAACTGAGGTGCACTGAGATGCAGCAAGAGGGGATGTGTTCCACTTCAGCTTGCCCGCAGCACAGCTAACTCTATTTATCTATCCGATGAGAAGAAAAAGTTTCAGTCAGCAGCGGAGTTCATGTCCCCTAAGAATTAGCAGCTACCTGTCCTGCACTGCAGCAAGGATAGATTATAGGGAACAAGGAACTAGACCCAGGCCACATGTTCGCTGCGGAAAGTTGAACACAAATGAAGCTGAGTAAAAGTCCTACCATTAAGTGGAAATAAAATCCCACCATTTAGTGGAAACAAGAGTTTTAGGTTAAGAGCCAGATGGTGTCTCTCAGGTGTGTCAGGGAGGCTGTGAATATGAAAAGAAAGTCGGTCACTGTCCAGTGGAACAGACTTATTTTGGCCCCTTTGTTGAGGAAAATGATTTCTGGGTTTCATGAAAATAGACATTAAGTTATTCGGGGATTTGATTTGCAGCTTTCATCCATGACAACTCTAAAATCCCTGTTTTTCAAGCTAAATTTATTCATAATATAAAGTATAACAAAACTTGTGAGAAAGACATTTCGACCTCCAGCAGTAAATTACTATGTCGGTTGGAAACAGTCAGTTTTCAGAATAAAGAAGCGAGCAATTCAAAAGATGTCTTTTTCAGCAGCCGGGTTCATGTAACATAGTATTTCCAGTTGCAAATTGCAGATCGCTACTCTTCAGTTGTTTTTGCAGAGCCAGTCCATTTCACTGCTCGACAATAAAAACAGAGATTTCCTGTGAACCTCTTCGCCTTGGTGGCCACGATCGGGTTTGGTGGCTAAGGGAACAACTGTGTCTGCTGAAGAAATATCACGACAGTTTCTGCTACTTATAGTGACTAATAGTGAAATTGTATTTCATGTATTTAAAGAATAAGCAAGTGAGACTTGCTGACTTGAGAGCTGTTCAACAGTATAATGTGTTCTCACCACAGTGCTTTGCTGGGTGGTGCAGATGATCCTCTCTGCAGACTGTGCTTGTCTAGCTAGGGGACAGACCCAAGCATTGATGGAGGTGCAGAGATCAGATGTGCAAAACTTAACTATCTGCTGCTACATTCTCAGTTGTTGCAGGAAGGAACATTCAGGGATTGGTCATTGATGTTGCCATCTATGTTGAGGGTCCGCTTCTGGGAGGTGAAGCAGCCCAGGGCTTTCTTGACCTCCTCCAGAGCAGCTCAGTCTCACTGCTAAAGTGTCACATTTGATGGTTCACAAGTGGACAAGTGGATCCCTGATGCATTTTGGCAACACAGTCTCACTGCCAAGGTGTCGAGTAGCAACTACTCGCGAGTGCTGATGATGTTTTTTGGTATATAAAGTAGCTTATGTGATCGTGGGCTGACCAGAGGTGGGTACAGCACGGGGGCCACATGCGGGGCCTAAAGTTTTTCAGATGTTTGTTTTGTGTCTTTTTTTCTCCAGATTGTGATATTCATTTTAACAATATTGACTTCAAAAGAAATCAAAAGAAAGAAACAGATATTGAAGAAAATACATTGCTATCAAGTGTTTGTCTGTAATAATTTCCTTTTTTTTAATATAAACGTCACAAAATTGAACCTTCGTTTAAGGTTATTTTTCATTTGACCAACAACGTGGCTCACACGGCTCACTTGCCTCCTGAGCTGGAATGATGGTGCCGAAATTGTGGCATCAAATGACATCCGTACCATACCGTTAGAAGGGAAACATTTGATTCAATTGAACGTCGAATGTGTCTAGATGCAACGCAAAACGTTGACGTCTGCGTTGTCCGGTGCCCGAGGTCCATCGAAATGTTGCGTCATAGGAGAGAGAACATGTCCAGAGATACACAACAGCTTGATGGTGAGGGAGGTTTTCCAATGTCCAAGATGTTGTCGGTCTGGAGCTTGCTGAGCTCCAGGAAGTTCCGGTCACATCAGGGAGTCAGGCCTGTCGACGTCTGGTCTGCATCCAGGATGAGACTGACGGTGGTGTCACCAGTGTGAGAGTAGACTTTAGTGAGTCAGTTCCATTAGTCATCAGAAGATACAAGATACAACAATAGTTTTGCTTCAGAATTAAACAGGATTTGTGCGGCCACCAGGAGGCAGCAGACGTGTTCTAGACTAACCACTCCCAATGGAATTTGTTTGACGGACATTGATGCTGCCAGCAGGGGGCAGCTCACCCCTCCTTGTTAATTAAAAGGTCGTAATTGAAAGTTTAAAGCCAGTGTTTCATTGTGCTTTTTTATTTTCACCTTTAACAGCTTGTTTTCTCCGCCGTGTTCCACTTCAGTGGAAAATGTCACAGCATGGACAAGCTGTGAGAGAAAGGCTCAATCGATTGGAGTGGTCAAGTGCATCCAGACTGTGTCTTGGGTCTTGTCATGATTGTGGGGGTATCAAACCTCATGAGAGCATTTTAGCTGGACAATGGTTGTTCTGAATGACACTTATCATTTGGCTTGCTGGACTGTACGTTAATCCTTGCCCCGAGTCAAAGATCTCAGGAAAAACTTGATCAATGGGCACAACAAATATAAGAGTGATTTACTTTCTAGCTGTGGAATGTTTGGTTGTTTCGTGGTGGTGAACTGTAACATCTGTCAGCAAAAGTCTCCTTGTTGTTTCAACACTGAACTGAACTGTTGCATTTCAAGTTCAACTGCTGTTGAAAACCTGAGCTGAAAGGTCAGCAGAGACTTCAGTGTTTCTTGTTTTACTGGAGGATTGGTGTTCCTGTGTGCACCTGGAGCACAGAACCGCTCAGGTCTTATAAAAAAACGGAGCCTCGTGGTTTTTAACAGCAGCGTGCTTGTTGTGTTGCCTCGCCTGCAACATGGAGGCAGCCGGCTCCAATCCCCAAAGGCTGATATTTAAGTTATAGCTTTGGAAAATATGAGATATCTGCTGAGGTGCGCTGTAAGCTTGGAGGCTGTAGCACTGATGCTTTTCTCTTCTGTCAGATGTCTCTTGCCCAAAATTGCTTGGCAGTTTCTCCCCCCCACCCCCAAGTTGTCGAGGAACCTCTTATAGACTTTTGTTCTGTCTGTCTGAGATTGCACAGAGAGAGCAAAAGTTATCAAACTTTTTTCACCTTCTGACAGAAGGTGCTCTCTCCTGAAAGCCTAGTTTGATCTTCATATGGACGATCAATTCATTTGGAAAAACTAACTTGAATACTCACCATAATACCGTGTCAGACATCACAGTAGCATGAGTTGAGCGCCTGCTTTCTGACTTGTACTTTTTAACAGTAATAATATTCATAATAATAATGAAAAATCAGCAGAAAACTAGTCTCAGTTTGTGATCGAATCAAACCAAACAGATAATTTGGGTGAACATATTTGAAAACGTGTGGACTTTGAGGATGTATTAAGTAATAATGTGCATTCATACTGTATGTGAGAGACATTTTGTGTGACACGCAGCTTTCATATTTCCATAACTCCTCAACGGTTTATGCTATGCTGAAAATTCAAACACCATTTGAAAGAAGAGAACCGGGACTAACAGTCAGGTAGTTTCCAGCACATCTGTTCTAGGACCACACCAGCACTGAGTAGGTTTAGTGTGGCCCCAGCATGTTGTTCAGGAGTTATGCAGTCTTCACAGGACAATAACTGCTCACTGATATGGGATTAAAGCATTTCAAAAAGTTCTTGAAAGCAGAAAAAAGTCCTTTCTAATCATGTATCATATGCAGATGTTGATGTTAAAATCTCACTGGGAAGGAGCCGGTCAGGTTTGCAGGGTGATTTATTGACTTTGAAGGCTAGTTTTGGGGTGGAACTGTCACTGTAAGAGAGGCCACTGGGCTGCTCACTCTTGCCCTGAGAAGCTCAAACCACCAGTACCTTGCTCTAAATGACTCGCAAAAAAGCTGAAAAATAAAAGTGTAGGAGTGAAAGTATGTCGATGTAAATAAGTAGAGTAGTTCCAACTTCAGTTTTATCATCTCAATTTGCCATTACACGTCATTGTACCGTGGTATTTATAACATCTTTAACGGTTTTGTATTAAATAACTGATGCATATTGAACATTTATACACACGCTTTGCCATCTTTTATTGCCTGCCTATTGTTTTTCGTAAAGATTTTAATATCAAGCAACTTCGATCGTGTTTCAGACTTGTCGACACCAATGCAGCGACATGTGCACTGCATTTAATCGAGCCTCAATCGTTCCCTGGGCTTAAGACATCAGAGCTTCTGCTGGAACTCCTTCAATCACACAGCCTCTGAGGATTTCCTTCCCTCAGCCCTGCTATCGGACCACAGTTCCCAGCCAATGTTCAATACAGCGACAGCTGTACATCAGTCAGCATCTTGCTTGTGTTTATTACTGACTGCAGTGTAATCAGTAGATGCCTCCGCCTCCGTCTGTCAGATCGCATCTATCTTCAAGTTCCCCTCCACGCTCTTCCAAGTTTGATCTCTCTCGCTGCCTTCTTCTCAGTTTCACCGAACTTTGTTAGCGTATGTTCGCTTTCCAGTTTAATTAACCTCCACCATCTTGTATCAGACGGTGTGTGATGCTCCAGTGCCTCGGCCTAATCTCAAATATTTACTTTCATAGTGGGATACTGAGTTATCAAAGCGCTGTGGACTCATATGCACTTCCTGCTAAAATCGACCTGCATTAAAAGACACATTTGACTAGAGGGTGTAAACAAAAATCTGTTTTTTGGAGACTTCTGTCGAGGTGGATATAGATGCAGTCATGCCTGTCTCGTGCTACAGTTGTTCACCATCAGATCAGCTGCAGGTGGACTAACTGACGGTGCTGCTGTCAAAGGGTTTAAGTAAAACCTTGACTCATGCTTTATGTTTACAATCACTGACTCCCACACTCAACTTTGAACCGTCCACCTTCTACCTATCGCAGCAAGGATGTCAAGTGTGATGAGAGCGGACAACAGTGAGAGGTGATCCACTCCTCCACTCTAAGATTAGTAGAGTGAGAAGACATTTACCATGTTGCTCCACTGAGGATTTAATATTAATTTGAAAATCCCAGGAAACTAGCATATCACAGAACCTCTAACTCTTCATGGGCAATCTGATGTCCGCCGTCAGGATTTCACGTTCTCATTTCAATTGATCGAACCTCCACTAAGGTTGATCCCAACTAGGTATTCTGTATAAATGGTTATACAACATTAGCGTAGCTCTTGGCACTTCTGCTCTAGAACCACCAAAACACTGGGCAGCACACAAGCTGTAAGGAATGCAGTCAGGAGACCCACATGCAGCGGACAGGGACTGGAGATTAAGTTCAGCTGTTTAATTGAGCTCACTTCTTATACTAATTCTCAGTCAGAGGAGTCAAAAATACGAAAATACAAACAGAAACACTCTACTACAAACTAACAAAGGATGTAGGAGAAACAAAGGCAATTCTAAAACACAATGCGAGATGGCGACAGAGTCCAACAAAACAAAAACAAAGCAGCTAAATGAGTCACAAGCGTCCATGAGCGCGAACCAAGTCCAGGAAGGCGAAGCAAGTCCACCGGATCGGGGGGAAGAGGAACCAGGTTAACAGGCACAGACACACTGGAAAACGAATCAATGAGCAAAACTCATGAACAAAAAGCGCATGGAAAAATGTCTATGGTCCAGAGAGGAATCATCCAAGATGTCGAGTCGAACAGGGTGGCTCATACCAGGGTGAACACAAGTGACAAACTGGCGCCAGTTGTCATCTAGCTTAAGGAGTCTGTGTGTCGGGAAAAAGACCCCCAATCCTGGAAGAGAGGCAGAGAAAAAGGCAGGAGCAGGAAGCAGTCCAAACCAAATGGAACAATTTTATTGATAAAGATAGTCAGATGAGGTAGGAGAACGGCGTTGGGAAACCAGTTAGGAGCACTGGTCTGTATCAACTTGTGTTAACTTGAGAAATGAGTTGGAAAATGGCTTTATTTTATCGTAGTTTCCGGACTATAAGCCGCAACGTTTTTCTTGCAGTCTGAAACCTGTGGCTTATACCATGGCGCGGCTAATATATGGATTTTTACAAGCTAAAACTGGATGAAATCAGAGGCGATGAAATCAGAGGCTTTTTATTTACCCTCAAATGCGCTGTTTTCCCCCACGTGTCTGCAGCTCCGCCAACAGAGCTGATCTCCTGGAGGTCTGGAATTGGGAAGAAGCTGCTGCAACCGACTGTGGTGTCGGAACTTTTGGGCATGCGGGCCAAAACAGTGCAACTTGAGCATTTTAATGTGAATAAAAGATGTGAGGAGTTCATGAGTCAAGTTCATGAGTCAGTCTCGATGCCCGAGCCCGTTCCCAAAACTAGTTTTGAAAAGCGTTTTTAACCCATGTGCACCACTGACCTTTCTACAGCACAGACCGCACCACTGCATCCGTGGATTATAGACCGGTGCGGCTTATGTATGAAGAAGATCTATTTTCCCTCTTAAGTTTTTTTTTTTATACTGCAGACCTGTGGTCAACTTTTGCTGGGAGCCTCGGAGGGTCATGTGACGTTATTCAGTTTAGAATCTGGACAATCTGGAATATTTGAGCTTGAAACAAAGGTGTCACAATATGTCATTTCCACCTCATGGTCCAAAGTTGAACACTTTTGAAGTGTAGTGCTACTGAAGAGGAAACGATGAGTCATCGCCATGGGGTTCTGCCGGCGGCAACATTAAGAGATCGAGCCTCGAGTCGTGGAATATTTAATCACCTGTGATGAATCGCCTTTTAATTCAGAATTTTCCACCCTTGGTTCGTCTTGCGCATTAAATCTCCATCACGATGGTCCGTAGTGCCAAGATCTGAACATTAGCGTGACATTAGCGGTGCTGATTGAGCGTGCCTGTGTGCATGACTTATCCTTTATTTACAAACCGCAGGAAAAAAAAAGTGACATCCAATGCAAAATTCTCATATCTGGTCTCCTGCCTGCGAGTTACGGCGGCTGCCCTCTTCCGTCCGCCGCCGCCTTCCTTTGTCACTTTGGCTTTGTTTACGGCAAGTGCTAATGAGACATGAAATGAAGCCGCAGCTCCTCGGCTCGGTCGACTTGTTTCAGTTTCGGAGGAGTTCAGACAACATACCTGCTTCTTCACTCTGCACCCAGGTTTAATTGGAAGCGGAGCAACAGGGAAAAAGGACAAAGACAGATTTAATTGGCGAGAGAACAGTGGCAAAAAAAAAAAAAAAATAGAATTGTTAAAAGTCTTCCTGTAGAACTGTGGAAAATGATTCCAGCGCACACACACGAAAATACATTCCTGTTTGGTCTCCAGCAGTTTGAGTGACACCTTGTCAGTTGATTCAGAAAGGAGCTCAAAGGATAGGATGGCAAGACGCGTCGGAAAAAAGAAGACACAAAAGAACGAATCACAATGAGAGCGCAGCCGCTGAATCGGAAGTTGAGGGCGTCGCAGCGCAGGACTGGAGCAGCATTTGCACAACTGCTTTCGTCGCAACAAGTGCCGTACTAGCTCTTTGTTGGCTCCTTCTTCCCTCTCACTCTTTCCTCGCGCTTTGTGCTTCAAACTGTGTGAAACTGACAATCAGGCCGTCTGAGAAAATGGCAGAATCTTTTAGGAAGTTTTCATGCTGTGTAGTTGTGAGTGACTCACACACCCACGCCGTGCACTTAAGCACACATTATGGCTCAGGCACAACATTAGCTTTGCAACACGCTTATGTATTAGCAGTCACGTGTGCCTACACACTTTGGAGTAGATCCACACTTTTGAAGTACACTTCGACTTGTACGATCCTGCACACACTCTTCCGTTCAAAGTGTGTTTTTAATCTTGGACAAGTTGATGCATACCTCCATTATCCTTGTGCAGACACTCAGTCTTTCAGTTGCATGGCGCTATATTGTTAGCATGTGGCATTGCCATTGGTTTCATCAGGATCCTAAACACTAGTTAGAAGTGACCAAGCATGTTTTCCCTGACTGAATAAGCTTACATGAGAAGCGATGTGAGTATGGTAGCACAAAATAAAACCTGGCCATTTTCTAAGCGTATAAAAAGGAGAACTATAACGTACAGTGGAATTACACTCCAGGGAGCAAGTACGGCGTCAAAGTGCAATGATATGACTGCGCTGCTGTCTAAGCGTTCCCTAGTGTAATTCCGCCAAACGTTAAAGTCCTCTGTTTTATCTCCTTAGAAAATTGCCAGGTTTTGTTTTGTCCAATCATTCTGGGGTCGCATAACTATTTGTGTATTTGAAGAGGGAAAATGTGTAAGTGCTTGGTTGCTTCTTACTTAGTTGTATTCTTTGTGTTCGCAAAGATGAGAGAGGTATGTATCAATTTGTCTTAAGGTCAGGTTAGGACATATTTCCTTGTGTCAAAAACACACAAGCACACACACACCACATATGTGCTCATGGTGTGTCACAGACCCATTTATGCTCCCAATGTACGAAAATGTCCCGATCCCTTTCAAACAATGTTACCCTCACAGATCACATGCTTCCATGCGTTCTTTATGTTGGTATTGCTGTTTGCCAATATATTCACCAGGGGGCGCAGCCCACAGTCATACGTTTATGACAACAACAAACTCTGAAACAAACATGGCAACTGGGGAAGAAGTATTGATAATGTAGCTCTTGCACAAAAGACGAATACGGCGGCGGCGTCTTCATGTCTCATTGAAGCTATGTATCGGTTTGTAACAGCAACACTGCCCGTACAGGTTCCGGTGGTACTGCTCTGTTTGGTCCATGTTTGTAAGCTTTACAATACAGACGAAATGAATCCAGAGCATGGACAGAGGGCTCCGTCCATATTGAAATTGATATGTTACATTGAGCATAAATGGACCTTTCGAAATTCACACACACACTTTCAAGCACAGTTTTGCACCCAAAAATAATGTCAAAACAATAATCCGCGCAACTCACACAGAACTACAAATCCTCACCAACTCACTGCTTTATGCGCACAGACAGAACAGACACGAGCAAAACAGAGACACAGAATCATACAATTAAACATGCACTCTCACACAGCCATCTACCACTACATTAGTACCTACAACCCTCGTGTCGGCTATTTTGAATGGCATGCGACTTACGTCCAATCTGACTTATGACTGGTTGGTAGGAACCGATCCTGGTCGTAAGTCGGATGTTACTTGTGTACGATCAGTCATGCACAAACATCCATACATGATCACACTAAGCATCAAAAACCACACACACACACACACACACGTTTGTCTTCCTATCTTAGTGAGGCCCGTCACTGACATAACCCTTTCCCCAGCCTCTGACCCTAAACCTATCCAGGGTTAAAACTATTTTGTAGTTTTAACCCTCAAAATGAGGCTTAACAAAGTGTGTACTGAAAAATGTCCCCACTCTGTTGATTGAAAACTCGTACAGGTTCTCACAAAGATAGAATTACATGTACACACACACAAACTACAGTAGCACATCCAAGCACTGTGTCACAGCTCTACACACAAACAGCCCTTCATTCAAGATACATCCTGTTCAAACATAGTAAGAAACTCCCTGTCACACGGACGCACAACTACACTCCTAAATAATAATCACAACACACAACTGTCGACACAAACACAGTGCATTTTACCCACCTGAATAAATGAATGAGCCCAAGCGCAGTCGCACATGCAGAGTCGCACACACTCAGACAGAGAGCAGCTAGATGGACTCATACACAACGCTGCCCCTCTCAGCATGAGAACTGAGAACTAAAGGTAAAATTCAGACTTGGTGGAGTTGCATCAGCAGTTGCTCCAAACCGAAATATGGGACCTTAATTGTGTCAGTGTCCCTTCTTTCTGTGCTCTTCCTCACATCATTTGGTGACTGACAGATGTGGCCGCAGTCCTGACGTAAGCGTGTGAAACAGATGCACCTAAATGAATAGGTCATCTATTTCCTACCTGGCTTGAAAATGAGCTTACAGCGTGTCTTATTCGCAGGAACATTGGGTATTGATTCCGCAGGTGTGATGTAAGGTGAGGAAAGTCAGGCCGGCATCTCTGCGAAGGGGTTAAAATATCACAGACAATATGAAGGTGCTGGTTCAGGCTGCGCGGGTGTGATGAAATGTGTGGTAAACTTTGGGTGGGCTTTCTGATTTGAGGCTTTACCCATGTCAAAGGCTGTGGTAGAACAGTCGTGGGGCAGCATCTCGCCGGGGCCCTGCTCACTTCTGTATGCCAGGCATGAGCGAGAAGATAGCTCATCCTTATTCTCAGGGCTTTCTGGTGGATTTGTCTCAGTGGTTTAAAGTCGAGTGGATAAACACGTAATGGTGCGTTTGTCTTCTTTGGCCGGTGAAAGTCTCAATGGGAGTTTAGAACTAATCATAGTCCTTGCGCTTGTTTGGTTGGTGGCAGTTCTGCTTCACCAAATGTGGTTAAAGAAGATCCTGAGATCATTGGGGAGGGATGATGAAGAAGGTTGTCGGGTTCAAGCATAAGCATGGTACCAATGGGCGAGGTCTATTCACTTGTGTGTCCATTTTATGTTGTTTTGGATCAATGTTGCGCTGCGCTATAAATGTGTTTCTGGTTCAGCTCCAGCGTCACAATGGTCCAGAGAATTCTCTGCACAGTCTCTCACCCTTGGCATCACGTACTGACAGCTTGTAGACGTGGAAGCGTTGCACGTTCCATGGACTCACTTGTCTCTGCTTCTATGCGACGTTTGAAAGGAAGGGTTGGCGTTTGTGAACTCTCATTGTTACTTTGCTTACAATGTTACTTGGCCTATGTAGCACCGTATGTGGCCATGTGCCCTGTTAGTACTGTGAGGAAATGACATGTGGTAACATGAAATTGAGAATGCAAAGTGAAACACCTTAGTTGAAAAGCGTCAATATATGACGTGTTATGAGTTAGAGTGTGTTGTTTGTTCTGGGCTCCTCTTTAGTTTTGTTCTATCTGGTCTGGTGCTGCTCACCTTAGTTGCCCTTCTTTGACAAACCAGGGTTGAGCTGACTCTCTTATGTTTTGGGATTTGTTGAACAAGAGAGACGCTGTGGTTCTTTGAAGCGGTTGACAGAGACATTTGCTGCGCATTTGTCGCTGCACTGCAAATATTCATCGGCAATTATCCTCGTTCATTTTCCTCTCTTCCTGTTTGATATTGGTTTTCTTATCCCCGATGTTGTTTCATGTTCAAGAGAGACAGGAGTCAGTTCAACACCACTTCAGATATATCAGTGGGGCCCACCGACGGAGGGTCCTGTCAAACTAATCTGCTCTTTTCCTCCATACCAGGGTGAAGTGAATACATGCCCAAAGGGGCTGCATAGTGGTTGTAACTGGTTTTTAACATGCATTTTTTATGGTTTTTCAAATGAAATATTTTGCATCACTGCTAACCAACGCAACTTTTTTGGATGCCTTGTGCCTGTCCTGCACTGCCTGAACGCCTCACCTGAGAGACATTAGCTTTACACCTGGTAGCTCTGGCACAGTGGAGCTCTGGATTCAGGACCAACCACATGACCAGTCTAGACACACAGAAAGTATGATGGCTTTTACATGTATCTGAAACCATTTTATTGATGTTGCAAAACTGGACGTGGTTCAAACATGCAATGAATGGATTGGTTTTGGCTTAACAGGACAGGCAATAGAGGGTTTACGTCCCGAAGCTAAATCTCAGGCTCCATTCTTTCCTCACACTTGAACAACACCCCTTACTCTCCCAAATCTAGGGAAGGATCTGGCCTCCAACCCTTCTTTGGGACCCATCATCCAGGCAACTACTCCTTTCATAGGTGGATTGGTACTCTGCCAATTCTTCACTTTCCTTTGTTGTTGTCTGGAGCAGGAAGTTATTTTTCTGTTGTCTACTGCAGAAACAAACTTCAACAGTTTCCTCTCCTTGACAGCCATGGACGCTCCGCTCAACCTGACAGCTAGCGAAGTGAACCACCGCAGCGCTCTCATCTCCTGGCAGCCACCAGTCGCTGAAATTGACAACTACATGCTCACCTACAAGTCCGCCGACGGCAGCAGAAAAGTAGGAACTTGACTCTGCGCTTTAACTTTATTTGTCTTTGTGATTTCCGCACCGCTATCAAAAGGTCAAGCGTTTTCCGCGCCTGCCTTACGCGATCATATATTTTTATATATATAAATATCCTGATGAATATTCATGAGAATGTGTCAGCAGTATAATCCGTGATTATGAAAATGAGAGTCTGCAGCTCTTGTTCGGTGGAAGATGCTCTTGGTGCAACCTATATTTAATAACATATTCAATAATTCATTCCAACCTCAATATCCTTCAGTTAACCCAGGCAACTTTTTGCATTTTTTTTGCTGGGACTCAACTCTATAAAAGAAACATTCGAAGAAAGTTTTTATTATTAATGGTTTTCAGCAAGTGGGCCGCAGGAATGAAAAACAAATATTGGAAACAGAATGAGGGTTTTCTAATGTTGTGTAACTGAAAACAAAGGTGCACAAGTAAGCTCCCAATATTACTGGTTTTCCGCCCCGGAAATCTAATGGATCTGAGCGCTGACCCTGCATGTTGTCCTCAATTAGATGTCACTCATGGTCAAAAAATGCAAGTCTCACCTCTGATGTCAGGTACCAGTTTGTGTTATTTAGGACACAAAAATGAACACAGTGAACAATTCATTTATCTGTTCAATGTTAATTGTATCCTGATAAAATCCCTCAACAAGGTATATAAACCATTTGGACGCCAGAAAACATGGGAATTTGCTGAAACTATTTTGGTCATTGATTGTGATGCATATTCTATTTTAAAAAACCTAAAAAAAAAACAGTAATGAAGTCAAGTGAGGTGCGGATTATTGCTACTTTTAATAATATATTCATGTCACAGAAGCATAAATAGGGATCTTCTTGATCACCCTCCCTGGTTATACCTGTCCACCTTTGTCTCCTCCATCAACCTCACTGGTTTTACATCAGTTACTGAAGCATTCAAAGTAGCTCAAGCATGTTTGTGAACATAAACCAAACTGACTCTTGCGTCGTCTTGGCAAGTCAGTGTAACATTGAAGCTATGTAATGCACTTGCTCATTTGTAATACAGTTAAAAGAGATCTTTTCCTTCCAATATGTTTTGGCTTCTGTTTGGAATGTTTCCATTGGGATGTGGAATCGTATCTTGACCCTGGAGCGAGCAGGGAAATGTCCACAGAGACCCAGAGACACCATTTACCAGCTGCTACCCTGCATAATTCACACGGACACATTGGCCTGGAATGTGTGGATTTATTCCCTAAACTTGTTTAATATTTAATCCCGGCTTGTTCATTTTTCATGTGGATCTGAAAAAACAGAAACGGAGAGTTTGCTGAATCACAGCAATGGAAGTAACACCCTGTTCTTTGCACAATATAAACACTGCAGATACTTCCTTTTCTTCTACGGTCGGAGGGGAGCGCAACTTTGTATTTATGTATGCTGCGAAAATGATCTTCCATTTGTGAAGAGATGGTTTTGTGAAAGTACAAAGGTTTTTTTTCAGCATCATTATGTTCTATTATGTTCTTAAATTCACTTCTCATTTGCTGTGTCATCATTTAAAATGAGAATTTCCTCTCACATTCAAAAACAAGAAGGTGGTCTGCAGTAAATTTGATTTCATTTAAAAAAACAAGACAAAAGATGATGAAGTAAATTTCCCTTCAATCTGTCCATGATTGAATATGCAGTTGCGCTGAGGTTTTTTTTTTGTCTGGTGTTTTTTGGGAAGGAGTTGATTTTAGATGCCGAAGACACGTGGATCCGTCTGGAAGGCCTGGGCGAAATCACAGAGTACACTGTGAAGCTGCAGGCAGCGCGAGGACTTGACACCAGCGCCGTCGTCTCCACCACCTTCACCACAGGTGCACTTTCTATTTTCGACCGTCCCACGTCAATTTACACAAAAGTCTCCTCAGTTGAAGAAACCTGCAGCACCTGAGGGTCAGAAGGTCGCTGACCAAGTTGACAACTTAATTTGACACATGAGGTCAATCCCGAGGAGAAATTTTACTTCATGAGAAATGAATGGAAAAGACGATTTGCATGAGGACACTTGCATCTCATCTAATCTAATCTAACCTGGACCTTTCTTTTAAGAGTGGCACGGTTCACTCACCTCGTGCTAGAGTAATGAACTTGGGTCACTTTTCAAACACACAGTTATGTTGATGTAGATTTTACTGGGTCATTCTACTGACCGGCTCTTTATTTCCTTACCATGTCGCTGCTTTTAGAAACTGGATAACATTGAGTGAAGCAGCGGATAAACAGCAGTCACCTTCAGAAGCAAGAACCTATCATAGTCTGTTTGCATTGACCCAGTTAGCTGAAGGTCTCTTTCACTGCAGGCCACATATAAAAACATATAAAAGTGTGTCTGCAACAAAACACACAACAGAAATGAATAGAATGGTTCAATAAGACTCTTGAATGTTTGCATTTGATGTAATATTCTGCTACTTTAGCACCAACATTGATCTGTCTGTCTGTCTGTCTGTGTGTGTCTGTCTGTCTGTCTGTCTGTCTGTCTGTCTGTCTGTCTCCATCCATCCATCCATCCATCCATCCATCCATCCATCCATCCATCCATCCATCCATCCATCCATCCATCCATCCACTGAGCCTGTGCTTGTCTCCAGGGAGTCGCCTGTTCGCGACGCCTCAGAACTGCGCCCAGCACCTGCTTAATGGAGAAACCATGAGTGGCGTCTACACCATCTACATCAACAGAGACCCCAGCCAGGGGATTCAAGTCTACTGTGACATGACAACCGATGACGGAGGCTGGATTGTGAGTCACTCGCTCCTCAAGAACTATGTGTCTGGTCCAGTTCCTTCTTAAGATTAGTTTTTGTCACCAGGTCTTCCAGCGACGTCAGAACGGCTTAACAGACTTTTCCAGAAAGTGGAGCGACTACAGGGTCGGCTTTGGAAACTTGGAGGATGAGTTCTGGCTTGGTAAGGAAGCCATGATTGAAGTCCACCTCGAGTAACTTGTTTCTTTCCTTGCATGAAAAGTCGCATCACATTACTAAGCTCAGTAGGGGGTGCTAAAATATAATGCCCCACATGACTGAACAGAGGTACTCATTTTAGAGGTCCATAAAATCGAGCTGTGAAAAGTTAATTTTCCCATTATTACAGATTCCTAAACAGGCACGTCGACCACTAGAAGCTTTTCCCTGCAGGAGAAAAGTGCCCTTTCTTTCTTCATTCTTCAGTTCTTGAGGAAAAATATCACTCACACTTTCTTATCAATTCCGCACCTAATATATGATTAATAATAATCAATAATATAGAAATATAATAAGACTAATTCTGTGAATAATTTCCACAATATCGACCTAGATTCCCAAAAAAGAATTTTCAATTAACCTGTAAAATTCACATTATTATTTTGAAGTTATTTGTGTAAATCAGAGAACAGAGTTCAGACTTGCCTCTTAAACAAAGCAGACGTTGTAAATTGTGGCCCGCCCTTTCTAGCTTTTCCTCGTAGCAACGTCCGCATGCTGGATTGATACTTGCCCTCGCTTTAAACCCAAACAAACCAGTGTTTCTGTGAAGGAGAATGTGTTGCGATGATCGTGAAGGCTGCATCGCTCGCAGTAACTGCGCACTCGCTCCCTGATTTAATGGTCCGATCAATACACGGCCAAACCTTCTGTTTGCTTTGAATGGATACATCTACTTTATGGCAGGAAAAGATGTTTCTAATGTCTTCGGAGGGCAATAAAATGTCAGTGAGTTTCTTTTGCGTGAAGATGGAGAACCCTGCTGAGAAATATTTCTGCCGTCTTTCCCTCCTTCGCACTGTCGCTGCGATTGATACCTGGAGTTCTTCAAAAGCTTCTGTCCTTTGAAAATTGCTTCATAATTGTAATGGCAGGAAAAGATCCCTTGCTGTTTTTGACATTTCATTATGTCCTTATTTATTGGTTTCAATGGCAGATAACTTTTACCCTCATCAAGGAAATACATCTTGGATTTGACTGCAAACATGGCGAACCTTTGCAACCTGTTTTGAATTGCTTGTTGTAGCCATGTAACTGAGGCTCATTTGGAGAACAAGCATGCGCAGCTCGATCTTAGGATGCATCACAATATCATCAGCACAATAGCTGGAGATGTTCCCTCTTAATCCCTTTTGGTAGCTTGGTTTAAATACACTTTGCAGTGGAGTGGTCTTAAGCTGAGCATGAAATCAGCTTTAGTGCTTGTTTACAACACCTCAGGGAGGATGTGTGAATGTAAAGCTTTATCATTTTATCACAGCGGGGAATGTTGGCGCTACAGTGCTTTCATCGTGTTTAACGTTGCTGGAGTCGTGGAGCTGCTGCTTTGTTTCTGGAAATTAGCCTTCTAAACAGGAGAGGAATCACAACATCTCAGCTGCTTGGGATGTGTGGCAAGGTGTGAGTCTTGAGAAGAAGGTGCTGTATGCGCTGTCTACGGCAGGTGTGGGATACATCGCAGGGTTCGATGGTGAACGTGCGATTCCGGATTAACCGATTGTCTGTGTCAGTGCTTATTTAACTACACGTTTAACACTCAGCCAGCATGTGAGGTGCCTCAAAAATGAACTCAGTTATGGTGAGTTAAACCTGAACAGTTCCCTGGATGCTTTGCAGCTAGGTCAACGAATCATTGTGGTCAATCAGATGGCTCAAAATCAAGCCTTGACACGTCAGACCATTGAAATTACAAGTGTTTATTCACATTAAAGCACTCAATTGTGCCGTTTTCCCTCATAAGTACAACCCCAGACAGCTCTCTAGCGCCCCCCGAGGCTCCGCCTCCACTGACCGACTCAACAGAGAGTTGGCCGAGGTGAAGACACAGTGTTTGAGCGCTTTAATGTCAATAAAACCCATGTCATTTCACCGGTCAGATGTGATGCTCTCATTTAAATGTCGACCCCTAGTGGTGTTCTAGTTTTTCGCTGCATGAGAAAATTGCCTTTTCGCTTGAGCACACCCTTTTTTTAAATTTTAAATAGAAAAAAAGTTACTTTCTTTTTCCTCCCACTCCTCATCGTACATGAGTGGCGGACAAATGGCTCTCTGACCTGCAGCCGCAGCTAAATTGGCCACATTAGCGCCGCTAACAATGTTGCGACTGGTTCAATGTAACTAGTTTTGGGAAAGGCGATTGTGAGTCGAGAAGTTCCAAATATATTGGTCCAATTTCTGCGTGAAGGTAATGATACATTTGAGCTCAGCGACGCTTGAGAAGTTCAATTGTTTTGCTGCTCTTTGGAAGTGGAGCTATATCAAAAAACAACCGTGGTGTTGGCCACTTGGAAAATATCTGTAGCCTTCCTGCTCCCAGCGAAATATTTCATCGGGAAAAAAAGAAGAGTGGCGCTCCTACAAGATTTCCTCTGACCTGTTTCCTTCAGCTGAATCAGCAATAATCTTGCCCCTCTCCTCCTCTGGACAAATAGAACATCAGGTCACCTCTTTCTCGAAGGTCTGGCTTTACTTTTTAGACGGCCTCCGCATCTCCCCCCCGTCCCCCTATCCCTGCCAGCCTTTCTTCCCTCTGACACTTTCCTCTCTGTATAAAAGCAGCTTAATGTCACCTCGGGGTGTTGAGCTACTCTTTGCTCCTGTAAGAGCTACGCCACATGGGGCCGGATGAAAAGTGAGCGCGGAACATGAAGCATCCGTGTGCAAAATGTAGCAATAGCAGCATGTGTCCTCTCAAAATAGGTGTTGTTGTGCGAGGTATTGTGTGGGAAACATGGCTGCAGGGTTGAATGAGGTCGGCGATCTCACAGTTTGACTCTTTGGATTCACTTGAATGTGTCATTGTTAGGTAAATGGTTTGACCTTGTTGAAGTATATTCTGGGAGTCAAGTTGCCTCCAGTGGTTCTGCTCCTTTCATGGCTATGGTGGTTATGGATATTCCTATTTCCATATTGAGCAAAAGGCTTCCTATCACTTTGCACAAGCTCCGGATGCAGTGTTGGTAGCCAATAGAGAAGGTTTTGAGGAAAAAGTGGGATATCAAACGTACCAGATCAAATATGCTTCTGTGGTTTCCTCCTGGCGCTGCAGTTTCTGTGCTCACCCGAACATTTGGTGATTTCAGAATTGAGTGGTGATCTGTCTAACTGTGTGTCAGTTTCACAGCTGTAGATGCTCAGCTGCTCTTCATTTGCATCCTGGTTATGTTAGAATTGGTTTTACGGTTTAACAATTACTTTTAAAACCCGGCTTTGCATGGCCATGAGCCATATGAGGGGAGTGTCCATCATAGAGACATGTCTGTTGCTGGTGTGAGTTGCCGAAGTGGTACTGCTCATAGTACAGTGGTACCTCGGCTTTCGAAGGTCTCGGACTTTGACCAAATCGGAGTTCAAACAAAAACTTTTGAGATTTTTTGCTTCGGATTTCGAACGAATATCCAGAACTCGAATGCCCCCCAAAAAAACATAATAACTTTGTTATTGTGTATAACGCAGCCTCTGTATGCAGACGCGTCCCGTTAGCTACATTTACTGACTGTTTTTTCTTCATATTGAGGTGTAAAACCTTTCCTGTCTCCACACTGGACCGTGGTAGAGTGTCACAGGGGAGGTGCTCGCTCTCCACACCTCCGAGGCTGGAGCGCTCACTCCAGGGTTTGATGTCCTGTTGTGGGCTGGAGCTGGGACAGGGATGAGGCGAGTCTGGGACAGAGCGTGACTTGGTTTATGACTTTGTCACAGCCAAACTGCACAGAAGCGCACATTCAGAGCTGGACACGCACCGGGCACCTCTTCACTTCTGGAGAGACGTCACTCACTCTGCAACCCCTCCCACATGCAGCGGCCACACACATAGAGGAACAGCGCACCTGCAGCAGACACTCTACATTCACTCCTACAAAAGACTGTTTTAAGGCTTGGAACGCATTATTGCTTTTTCCATTCATTGTAATAAACTACGTGTATAGCCTGACTCCACACAAACACGATCAATGCCGGGCAGGAAACGGTCTGATTGCTGTCTGGGCGGACAACATCAACAGCAACGCGAATCGCTACATGTGATAACTTGCGTGTTTTTGCCTTTATTAGGCTGATAGACATCTGATTTTATTGACTGACAGATTTACTTAAATGAATACTCTACAGCAACTGTTTTCACTGCCTCGATCTGAGCAAGGAAGAAAGACGCTGAAGATTACCAGATTATTAATGGATCATTTTTGATGTCTGGATCTGTACTTCACTGTTAAAAATGTTCTTGATCGTCTGTAATCTCTATCACTTAGTCCAACGTGTTGTAAGAGTAGCGTGAATAAATCCAAACGCAGCTTGTGTCTGCTATTTCCTTGTAAAATAAACGTGATAACTCTCTTACGTGTTTAGTTTGGGCTGTAAAATGCCACATTCTGTTACAGCCGTGGCGGCGGTCCGTCATCCGTTAATATCTGAGGTGACGATGACTTGTAGTTTTAAGAAGTGACGGAGAAATAAGGTGCTCAAGCCGTAAATAGCTTCCCAAAACCGCAGTGTCTACTGGCTGATGACAACCTCCTTGAGACGTGCTTTGTCTGAGGCACAGAGGTGCAAGGCTGCACAGCAGGGGGCGTATGGAACTCAGGCCACCTGAGACAGAATCCTAAGTGTGAAAAGCCCTATAAATACAGGCAGCGAGCCAAATGTGGCCCCGGGCCGCACCAAGTCAGACCTACGGTACAACAGCCATATTTTCATGATAGTCTCTCAGGCGTTTTATAGCAAGTCTGTGCAGCTCACTCCTGGGTATAACCCACAAAAGACCTCTAAAAATAGGCACCACTCAGTCGTCAAACAAAAGTCTTTTCAAAGAAATCATGCCTCCAGAGCTTTGTTGAGCTATTTCAGGAGCGGTATTTCCAGGGCACTTCGTGTTCCCTCCTTTTACTTTAAATGACTGTAACACATGTCATGTCTTTAAAGCTTGAAGTATGAAACGCTTCTCTGATGTTGCCAAATGTTCTCTCTTATCTGACTGTTTTCAAAGCTCCTCAGACCAACAAGTTGTTTTTAAGTCTTTGTAGTGTCCTCAAACATTTAGTTCTCTGGGCACTTAAAAAGCAACTAGTTTAAAAAGTGTTTCAAAATTTCTCTGAGCATTGAACATCCTGTAAATGTAGATTTATTACAACATGGAGGAGGTTTTCAGTTTGTTTGGAAAAGTATGTTGCTGGAATCAAGACATTCCACCTGCAAACCAAAACACGACCCTCTGGAGAAAATGTATATATAAAATTAAAAAAGAATAAGATTTAAAATATATAATGAAAAATTCTATGCTGAAATATTATACCCTTGGAAAGGAATAACCACTGAATGATTTTGTGTGGAGTGTGGATTTTTCAAGAAATATTTTATTTGTTAATTTCAATGAGATGATTGAAAATAAAATTCAAATAATCACGACTTTAGTCAACGTTTTGTGGGTCAAAAAAAAGATTCAAAATACAGATGTTTTTTTTAATTGGCTATAGCTACAAAGAGTCATGATAACATTTTTAAAATGTAGATTAATATATTTAAATTAATTTACTCAAAATAGGGTCATTGAATTAGCTGTCAATGAACATTCATTTTTTATTATCATTGAATTAAAGGTGTGCATAATTTACAGAATATATGTCACTTCTTTAAACCCAAGTGTGGCTGGCTTTTTCTTGCTATTTGGGGTTTGAAAAAAGGAACTGACAAAGGAAGGGTAATGAACTTTGTGCCGCTATGTCGGTAAAGGAAGTTGCTTTTGTAAAACAGTAGTGTGGCGAATAGGTCTGTTTTTTTAAACACTATGTTCCTTGGTGCTGAAAGGTGAAAAAAAAACTGAAATACTTTGAAGTATTACTTAGTAATGCTTGCTTTTTTCACAAAAGGCATCAAGTCTCCCATGTTAAATATACGTTCAACAACTGCATGTTGGCAGAAGAAATGAGGCATGATTTTCCTGTCAGGAAATAAGGGAACGCTACAGCACAGCTGCCATTATTTCCAGCAACCTTTTTTTTTGTTTTTGGCAAACGTAGCTCACATTTCCAGTGAAATTGAATGGAGTAACACAGATGGTCACACCTCCAACAGCCACCAGACGCCCACTTCACTCTCCACCAGCGGCATGTTTAACAGCCGTCCGGAGGGTCCGGCCTTTATGAGTCTTGCTACTTCTACACGACAATCTACGGCGCAGCGTGACACTGTCAACATGCCCAACTGCCCAGCGTTGTAAAAGAAAAATAATGGAATTAAGCTTTCATCATTATCGGTTATAGTTTGAAAATGGGCGGTTTTATGGCTGATGCAGGGCAATGGACTCCTGCCGAGCCCAGAATGGGTTTTTCATGATGGAATAACGGAGAGAAATCATTGCAGCTGCGATCATTATCTTGTCCTCGCCTCCTCCCCCTCCTCTGTTTTATTCCTCCTCATGTTTCTGAATAAGTGTCGGTAATGGGCAGATGATATTATTAGTCGTATAATATTACAGGACTATAACAGTGGGTCGCTTTTAATCACTTCACATTTGGAGGGAGTTGTGAGCTGCTATTCATCTGCTGAAGGTTGCAGCTATCACCCAGGCTGGATGGTATTACGGCTTGTAATTAACAGTAAGGACTCTTTTGTGATCTGACATGTCGCACCCTGGGGTCGGAGCATGAACGTGATGGCTCTTTTACACGGGGCGCTTCAGGTAGGCTGCGTGCCTTCCCGGCTTGTTGGCGTTTGTCAGCAGCAGAGAAGTTATTTCTCACCTGGAATGCTCTCTCAGGACGCCAGCAGCTGATGGGTCTGTCGGAGGCTGCGCAGAGATGCTATCTGCAAGAGAAGAAAGCACCGATCTGTCACGTCACGTGGAGCTTATCACCTGCCAGGGGTTCAAACATGCCTCAACATTGGAGATTGAGAGGAAGGCAGTGTATCTGAAATGAGATATGAGGTGTTCTGTCGATAAATAGATATCCAGGACCGGCTGCGGTTCAGGTCCAAAGAACTGCCGCGCAAACACTATCTAACAAAGAAGATGAGATTCTAGACATTTGCATTATATTATTATCTTACAAATCATGTGAAAAGATAGCGCTGGCCAGATTACTGTACACTTGTTGCTGTCATGCTTTGCATCGCCATGTGTCCACCAGAACTGAAGCTTTTGCACCGGATTAAGTACGACAGCAAAGGTATAAAATGTCACTTGAGTATGAAACCATTCACCATGGTCCAGACTTTGATATGATATGAGAATATGTGACAATGTGGTTACCAGAATAAAAATCGGTCATCTTGTTTTCAGTTTAACAGAAATATGATTTATATATTGTTACATTAGCAATGAAATGATCTTGTCTCTCTAGATAAACTATGTGTAAAACCAGTCACTACATCTGGTTTCCTCCTCCTAAATGTGGAATTGATGACAGGAAGGCGCTCATTGCTTAATATTTAATACATGTTGCAGTTGCAAGGAATTTTTGGTTTATAACTTCAGTGCTTCTAAAGCAATAATAATTCCAGACACCGCCGCCATCTTGTGACGTAAGTGGAGTGTCCAGCGCTGGAAACAAGAAGCTGGGAAGCGAGGGAGTTGTGAGCAACATCAGTGAAGATTTTGTCAATATTTCAATGGTTTTTCAGGACGAAAATCTGGTTTATATAAACAATAGACTTATGACTCTTATTAACGCCAATACGAATGATGACTTGTGCTTGTCGAAGATGACGGGTCTGACTCTGCGGAGTGAGTGATGGACATCCATTGGTGGTGTGGTTTGAAAACCAGTTTCAGGCGAACTTTCAGGTGCACAGCAGCGAAATCCTCGCTGTGTGGTGCCTCTGACGCCGATTGTTGTCCTCTAGTGAGTGAAAAGAGTGGAACTTATCATCAAATATCAGCCACGAATGAACGTTTTTTCATTAAAATCCAAGATGATGACTGTGTAATAATGATCGTTTTTGACCTCCAGGTCTGGACAATATCCAGAGAATCGCAGCTCAGGGTCGATATGAGCTGAGGATCGACATGAAGGACGGGCAGGAAGCAGTGTTCGCCAACTACGACAAATTCTCCATCGGAGACTCCAGAAACCTCTACAAGCTGCGCATAGGCGACTACAACGGCACCGCAGGTGTGTTGGCTTTCAGTCTGGAGCGCATGTGGAGCGGCCTTCTGAGCCAACGGCTCGAGTGGAATAAAGTTCAATTAACAGCGAAAACTTATTATTTAAGGATTAAAGTCTGCGTTGTAATCTGTCAAGCTGTGCCGTCCCTCCATCTTCTTTCTCTCCTCACCATATGTTCTCCTCCGTCTCGTCTTGTCTCCATAATTTCCCTCTCTCATCCTTTCTGCTCACAGTCTGTCAACACAGCCATATGCCAGAATCACCTGTCATCCCTTCACGATACAATTATAATCCCTCTTCCTGAGTCTCAGCTGCAGGACTCTGATTCCTGTCCTCTGGTGTCACGACTCACCGTCCACACATGGTTTCAGTCACTGCCATATATGCTCTGTGCTCAGGTGACTCTCTGAGCTACCACCAGGGGAGGCCCTTCTCCACGAAAGACCGAGACAACGACATCGCCGTCACCAACTGTGCCTTGTCCTACAAGGGCGCCTGGTGGTACAAGAACTGCCACCGCGCCAACCTCAACGGCAAATACGGGGAGTCCAGACACAGTCAGGTCAGTGGTCCAAACAGCCGACCGAAGACTAGTTTGAAGCATCTGAAAAGTTGGAAAAAAAACTGTGTTTATTCAACTGAAAACTCACTGGAGGAAACACATATGCATGAGTTTGAGAGGGGTCACTGTGATGTATTATTTTGCCGTTGTGAACTTAAAGTGAAGTTCATGTTTCTTCCTCCAGGAGCTTCATGATCTTTTGTTACTTTCAGCTCTGTGGGGTTTGTCTGCACACATGATGATAGCCAGCAGCGCAGAGTTAGATATGGCAACCTGAACTATGAGCTTTTTGCTGTGAGATATTGTTCTGTTTGGTCAGTAAAATCATTTCGGATCTTCCCCCTGCTGCTCTACAATAACTTCTTATCTGAGTAAAGCCTGCTTCACTTGTCCTCCACTCACATTGACATCTGCTCACTTAAATCCATTCTCCTAGAGGCCTCGATTTGGAATTTCTGTCACTTCGTTTTTTTGAGAATTTGGAAACAGCCGCTTTTATTTATCCAGTGGGAATCCTGGTGCACAACAGCGGAATTGACGCCCTTAGTTTGTCTTCAAGTGCCGCGACGGGAGGCCAGTTTTGACATGCAACATTAAGTCTCTCCTCCAAAGGGAAACTCCAAATTAAACCAAAACACAAATCAAGTTTTGACCTTTCTAGAGCTTCAATATATCCATTAAATTGTGGTGCTGAAAATGTCTTAGTACAGATCATTTCTCCTACCTATAGTACCAGATGAAAAAGTTATTTTTAAGCTTCCACCTGGTTACATAAAAATGCCTATTTTGACGACTGTTCAGTCCAGTGTAGGGGAAAATAAGAATTGATACGGCAGCACTTTATTCATCTGACTCATCCCTGATCTTGCCGAGGTGGAGTTGTTCTCCTCAGGAGGATTCAGGACTCAGATGTTGCTGTGCTTTTCACCCGTGAAGGTGTTGATTAAAATCTGCACTGTAACGTCTCCAGCCGCTGCTACAGCCTTACGTGTGAGGAAAAACACGACTCTGCGTTCTGTCCTCCAGCCTCTTCATACTGTACTGCCGTCGAAGAGAATGCGAAACATTTAATTTCTCCGAAAACTGTGAGAGAATATTAATTATGGAGGCCCTGTGGTGTTGGAGGCGCTGGAGTTGCTGAGCAACATACATTATAGCAAAGAGGCGTCTCGATAGTTTTGCATAGAAAATGAATCCCAACAAAGATTACATGAGGAATTTTCATTGTGGCAAAAATGACTTGGATAATTGAGCTGGTGACAGTTGAAGTGTGACGTCCTTGCTACGCAAGTTCAGAGTTAGCTCACTCTATTAGCTGAATGGATGCCAGGTTCTGAGCTGGTGAGGAACCCATTCACTCTGGTACAAAGGATCAGCAGCAAGCTTTATTCAGCCCAAGGTCGATAGCAGACGGATCAGGCCAACAGGCAAACAAGCTCAAGGAGGTTTTTAGAATCCAGGTCACAAGCACGAGGGTCAACGGCACCATATTAGCAGTCCAAACCAGGTAGGTATCCAGACAGGATGGAAGAAGACGGGGGGTGTCAAGAGGTCACGATCAGAATTTAAGATTCCGGCTGGCAGACAAAAGCAGACTGGGAAATTAGGCCTGGCTGATGTGGCAAACACCGTAGTCCATGAACTATGAAGGAACAAGTGTAAGAATATCTGCTCTCAGAGCAGAATATGAGAATAAAAAAGAAGCAGGGTGTGGTGGAAGATACAGCTCATTCATGCCATCGTAATAATAATATCATCTCATTCAAATAGAATTATTAAAATACAAGAGAATACCAGAAAAAACTAAGTCTCGGGGGAAAAAAACAATTCACATGAAGGCCATTAATATAGTTACTAAGATTCTGTGTCACCTGTGGGAAAAGGAACAGTTTCAGAGCTACATGAAGTGGCTTTTATTTCTTTATACATTTTTATTGAACTACAAAACAGGATGTGTGTGGAAAAAGTGACCATCACAGTACATGAAGAATTTGGCAACCTTCTTACCAAAACTCAGTCCATAGAAGGAAAATGCTGCGCTGATGATAAATAAAGATTAGATGAGGTTATCTGTTTGCACAGATACGCAGCTCGAACTGCTTTAAATAGTTGAGCTGCTCCTTCAAAAAATGATGTCTGACCACATCTGCATCTGGTGTCCACCCATGAAGCTATCATGAAGGAACGTAGCCTCTAGCATGTTTAATGAGGCGGGTGGTCATAATGTTATGGCCAGTCATTGTGGAATACAGATCCAGGTCCTGTTTACACTGAAACACGGTGCAGTCTTCGGTTTTCAGAGGATTAAAAGCTCATGAACAATGGAAGACCAAATCGTCTCTCACCTGACAGGTGAACGGCGTCAGCAGACAAATTCAACTCTTCTGCAGCCTCAGAGCACAAATCTAAATTGTTCTGAAAAGCCTTCTTTTTGTTGTGTTCTATTTTCCTAATGCAGCCACTTCCTGTTGACTTCACCGGCTGCTTCAGTCAGAGTTGCAGAAATGCATAGAGATAGGGAGATTAACAGATGCAGCACAACATGTTTGTGTGCTGAAAGCTTTAGACGCTGGCTCTTGTTTTTTTGGTGGCGTCCGCAGCTTCACGGTAACCACTGGCCGTGCGGACAGTTTCACAAAGAAAGGTCAACCATGCTAGAGGAGCTGATATGCTCTTCATGAGAAGAGAGTGCTCAGCACGGACGTATCACTCCTCATCAGTGAGCAGACTGACGCTGGCGCTCCGATGATGCTGCGCCAGATGTCCACGTGGGACTCAACTTAAAGGATATTGATCGAGCCACGCTGTCAGCGTCATCTGCCGTCAACTGAGCAGCTTCAGCCGGATTCGGTTCATGTCCTGCCAGGTGCTTGTTTGAGTGCAGAATTACTCTCTCACTTATCAAGAGCCTGAGCCTGACACCTGTGCAGTTTAGCCTCTCTCTCTCTCTCTCGTGTTCATTTGCATCTCTGTTGACCACAAAAAGTAACTCTGAAGCATGACGTCTGCAACTTTTGGTGTGTGTGTACATATATATATATATATATATATAATTAGGATTTTCATATAAAGGACTTTTTATAACAACAGTAATAAATAAATAAAATAAATAATAAATAAAAGGACTGAGACAGCGCCTACCTTTCGCCACATAATTTGTCATCTTTAAAACGCTGTAAATAATTGAAATAAAAAACAATTCCATGACTAAAGAATTAAGAATTTTAATACATTATACAATATATTATTATACATTATATAAATAAAATGTGAAACTCGTTTTACGAAGTTTCTTCCAAGGAGGCGTGTCAGGCGTCGATGGAGGTTGTTCATGGTTTCCAGGTCAGTTGAAGCAGTGAGGACCCACTCTGGCTGGGGAATGTCTCGGTGTTTGAGTGGTGCTGCTGTCCAAATGCTGGTTCATTAGCATGTCACTCCATGTTTCGTCAGAGCTCAGCAGGTGGCGCTCTCTGTAAAAACAATGTGAGGTTACATTGAAGTAGTTGTTCATTGCTTAAGATTATGGAGCCGAAAGCGCAATCTAGTGGTTTCTAAAATGAGGACACTGTTTTATAAACCTTGTCCGCTCAGTGCAAGTCTTCACATATGTAAAATATCGATACATTTCAAATTAAATGATTTTGTTGTATCATGAGTTCGCAGTTCAGGTCGCACTGCGGTAAAATGTCAGTTTGAACTCTGGGGTTTGTTGGCTTCAACTTGGCGAGCCGTCACTCACCTTTGGACTCGGGTCACGTCATGTGGCATCGAGTCACTGATCTGATGACTCAACGTGGACGCATCAATGAAGAATTGACTTTGGACTTGACTGGGATTACCCTGTCTTGACTCAAGTCCCGATGCTAAGACTCAGGCTTACTTGTTATTTGCCAAACATTGACTGTCTCAGTCGCTATTTTTTTACTGCAGTCAAGTCAATGTGGGATTCATCTGAACGTAAGCAAACCAAAGAAACTCTCCGCCCTCCTGCCTGGAGGGATTTGCGACTCACAAGTTGTGACATTGACGCTAGAAGTGACTTGTTCTTGCTCTTGCAGGGGATCAACTGGTACCACTGGAAAGGACATGAGTTCTCCATTCCCTTCGTAGAGATGAAGATGAGGCCGTTCAACTTCCGCAGCATCAGCAGCAAGAGGAGGCGGTCTGCTGAATAAGCCCCTCCCCCTGACTCCGCCTTCTCCACCCAGCTGCCGGTCGTAGAGGAACTGAGCTCTGACCATGTTTGCTGAGCCGCGACGCTGGTCATGACTAAAAGAGACTAATATTTCCAAACACTGACGTAAACAACGCTAATGTAAAAAGACGCCGGAGCTCAGTTCTTCTCTGCTTCCGTGCAGCTTTAGTCGTCTTTTCCTGCTGTTCTTCTTCCCACAAGTTAGAAGACACTGTATGTAATTTATGAAACCTTTTGAATGACAACTGTTGGCTGTAAAAAAAAAGGCAAACAGACGCTTTTTTTTCCTGTAAGTCTGCGATTTGCCTTTTTCCCTGGAGATGCTCCCTCATACCCGGGAGCATAAAAGCTTATCTGATAGAGAGTAGTACGACTTTTAACAGAAATCTGCTGTTTATGCCCTTAAATAAACCCTCGACTGTAAGATATATATATTTTTATAACTGATATTGTGGCGAAAATCCATCTGTTTAGTATAATTTGTTTGCCTTGTTTAGGAGCTTTTATGATGCTCTTGTAAACATTGACAATAACATCTGTTATTTGACGCGAATTCACACAAAAAGTCAGCGCACCAGCAAAAGCTTCATCCATTACTTTCATGTTTGTGTCCAATTAATGCATTGAATTACCAGTCGTCGATATTTATATTGTTCTTGTTGCTGAACTAATGTTTGCACTGAGCCAGAACAGAGCAGTGTTCCGGAGGGGAATGCATCCATGTCTGGGAAAAAAAAAAGGACCCAAAGTTAGTGCTGTCAATCTGCTGGAATCTGAAACAGTGAGGCTGTTTGGTTGGGCGTGTCTCAGAATATCAAGCTGAGAGTGTAGTACTTTGCTTCCGCGGTCACATTACAAAAATATATTTTTAGTAATTCGTATTTTAAAAAATGTATGTAAATGTTATAAAAAATAATTCTGTATCATTTTTTTAAATAATAATACATTTAAAAATTGGCATCATAAGTCTGAAACCTTATTTAAGTTCAATCTGTACACATGAGCCTCAATGGTGGTGAACTCTCACACTAGATTTATTACCCTCAATAAACTGCTTATTCATATGTGTATTTGCCGCATATTACGTGTATTATGTACATTATAAAGTGTTAGCCTAATTCAGTCTGAGCAAGACCTCGGAATATTTGTCAAAAATTCACTCTAAAAACACCATATTGACCTAATATTAGCCATAAATAAACAAGTCATTGGTTTATCAATAGTGTGTTCCCCAATCTAAAGTGTTACCGAAGTCTTTGTGATAGAAACTACACAGAACAACAATGTCCACCAGTGCCGCCTCATTTACCACAGATCACAATATCTAATATGGAATTATTGCACTGAAGAATATAAATTCATCAGTATTATTTACACATCTTTTTCTGTAACTACTTGAAATTCTTCTCTTAAAGTCTCAGCCCTTAAAAAAGCAGATATTGAGGTGGAAAACAGTTGTTTGCAAAGTTATTTTTTTCCAAACGTGACTGCATTCCCTCTCCATTCCAAAACTACTGTTGTATATTAATAATATTTATTTATTTATTTATGTAGACGTTTTTTGGCGTTCTGTTATTTAGTTCTTGCTTGCAGAGATTGCGACGATTTCAAAGACAGCTGAGAACAACATCCCATGCGATGCTCAGAAGAAGTATTGGTGCAGACAATAATGAAGTTTTACTTTGGTGAAGTGATGGATTGTAATTCAGCGCGCGCGCGTGTCAATCCCCTCTCATACACTGTGATCACTGAATTGACAGCGGAGCGAAGTCGTGGCGGTATTTGGGCTCGGTCACGCTTCAGGGGACGAGAACAAAAGCAGCAGATGGAGCGAAGCCAAGTCTTCCTCCGACTCGCGCTGCTGCCGAAGCTCCCGGTGAAACGACACAATCAGCAAACGCGGCCGAGGCTTCATTCTTCATGTAGCTGTGCTGTAATCTGCAGCCGTGAGCGATGCTGCAGCTGCACTTCGCTGCGACTTCCTCATTTCCTGTTTTACAGACCGGCGACAATCTCTTCTGGCTTTAAATGAAAACCAAATAATCGTGGAGATCTGATCGGAATGTTTCCATCGCTGCAAGCAACCGCTCTCACTCATCATTCCCACGTCTCTTTAACCAGCAGGACTCATATTTGTATTGTTTTTTTTTCCCTCTCTAGAGCTCCCAGTGACAGATTAGTCTAAACTAGAGGTAGGCGATGTATTTCCTGCTTCAGAAACTGACTCATAATCGACCCACTCCACTGCAGCGTTCCGGACAGTGAGTACAGAAGAGTTTCCTCCCATCAGACCTGTGTTATTAGGTGAAAACAGTGAGGGTCCACTTCCTGTTTATTGTCCTAAGGGCCTCAGCAGATCAATGCAAGTGAAGAGAAAGGAGCTGCTTTAAAACTGGATTCAGAATCTTCTCCCTTCCTCCATCTCACCCTGTCCTCTGCTTCCCCTTCCCTCAAACCTACAAACCTCATGTCCTCCTTCACCACCTCCATAAACCTCCTCTTTGGCCTTCCTCTCCACCTTCTGCCTGGCAGTTCCAACCTCAACATCTTCCTACTAATGTACTGGCTCTGTCTCCTCTGTACATGTCCAAACCATCTCCATCTAGCCTCTCTGACTTTGTCTCCTAAACACCTGACATGTGCTGTCCTTCTGATCTACTGCTTCCTGATCCAATCCATCCTGGTCACTCCCAGAGAGAAGCTCAGCATCTTCATCTCTGTCACCTCCAGCTCTGCCTCCTGTCTTTTCCTCAGTGAAATGCATTCAGAATATAGTTCCAAAAAAACTCTTTCTGCTGAAAGGAAATCTAAAACCTGGACTATTACTATACTGTGCAGTATTGTGTCAAGACTAGCATAATATACTGAGACCTTCATAGTCATTTTTTCCCTCTGTCTAGTTCACATGAATCTATATCAAACCATGAAAGTCACAATTATTGACCACATTTATTATCAGTTAGTATTGACTTGGCTTGAAATGTGTATTTATCTTCATCATGTGGTCACTCTGAAACAGCCGTTTTTGAGAAGGTGGAGCTGCATTGAAGGTCCTGGCTGTGACTCCAGCTCCTTCACTCCGCAGATGTGTGTGTTCTCCCTGACCTTATTGCCCTTCTGCATAAAGGTGGTTAGATTCCTTGGTCACACTTCAGATCAGTGAACATTTATTACCCGAAATAAACTGCTTATTCATATCTGTATTAGCAGCAGTAGAAATTTTTAGTTATAAACTATGCATAAGTGTATGGTAAAGACTGACTAGATTTTACCCTGGAGTAGCCCACTCTTAAAACACTGTAATTATCAGGTAATAATCGTGAATGAGCAAGTCATTAGTTTATTAATAGATAATATGTGTTCCCATGTGTTCATTTTTATTCTCTTTTTGTTCCTTTTTTTATTATTTGAACGTAATTATTATGCTACTGCTCACATAATGCTGCACAACACATTTGTGGTCATGAAGAGCGTCTCATCCAAATTCCTGTCAGCATGAGTAGACTCCAACAAACTACAGCACTAATGTTTCCTCTATAATAAATTCAGCTCCTGCTTTTCAATGCCATGAACGTTCTTTTAGAGGAGTGAGACGCTTGTCATCGTTTTTGAACAAGCAGCGTCTGACTGAATGAAGTGTTGCAGACACAAACGTTGATGTATGGACTCAGCTGGAGAAAGAGATGGACTGTGTTCTTGAACGCAGAAACGGCTCGAGCAGTTTTCCCTAGAACGTCATGTCATTAAAGGATCATTCAAGTTGAACCCTTTGACTCGCAATACTATTAGTTTTTATTCTCCGACAGAAAATAGAAGCAGTCGTCTTCACTGGAATGAAAAAAAAAAACCTTGTTTTGGTGGTGTGCCAGCAGGGCGGCGATAATGTGACAATAATTATAATAATAACTACTGCATCATTATAATAAATGTATTTTGTATTTTCGCAATGATCTATCTATTGGCACGTAACTGGTGGTGCTATACTGCTGTCTGTGTTTAACAGCCTCATTTAAAGTCAGTCAGTAGGACTTTTTTCATCTGTATTTTCTCAACCTTTTTCGGTGCCCTTGAGCAAAGAGACCGGGTGGATGCTGTACGGAGAACTGGTCCTTGCTGGCTCAAATGAAACCATAATCTGTGATAGACCGTTTCATTTACCGATCGCGGGACATAGATCCAGACCTGTGGCTAAGACCATGAACCGGATGCTAAAACCTGAAGAACGTGAAGTGAAGTTCAAGCCGTCACTACTTGGTACGACATAGAAGTCTCCGCGCCGTTCAGTGTGGATCATGTTTTCATCACGACACAAACAGTCTGAATTCCATCAAGGTATTTCATCATACCGCTTCGCCGCGTCTCCAAACTGTTTCAAATCAACTTGAACTTGAATTTTCCTTCAACCATGACTGAAACCACCGTCGCCTCCACCATACTTCCTCCTGCTGCTGTTAACAACTTCAAAAGCGTCTCTCCATTTCACCTTTGTTTCCTTTGGCTGTAACTCTTTTCCGCTTCCCGCCATGTAAATGTAAACCAATCCATTACACGGACCGTGTGCATACAAAAAAAAAAGACGCCACATGCTGTAATGAAGGTTTTATTGTCGGATCTTACCGTCCACTTTAGCTCGGAAACATGTATTGTATATTTCCTTTTTTAATACATTTTCTACATATTAATAAAATATCCAGATAGTCTGAACTGTTGCTGTCGAGTTGGATTTGTGCGATTGTTGCTGAGTGTGTGTGGAGAATCCACTGTTACAGTTAAGGTGTTGGTTTCACTTCACGCTGGTGCTGTTTGCTATGTGGAGACAAGATTTTTCGGGACTCTGATCCGCTGCAGCTGAATGGTAAATAACATTTTTTTCTGACTTTGTGGTTGCAGAAATGTTTTCTTTTTTTTCCCTTTCTTATTCACTGTGACAAGCAAAAGTCTGGTTTTGTCTCTTGTTTTGTGTCTTCATCTTTTCTCCTGTTCACTTCTCGTTCTGGTGAGGTTTCCAGAACCATTGCTGACAGAAGAACTGAGATGTTCTGAAGTAAACGTGGAGACGCAGTGCGGATTTGAGGAGTGGACTGCCACTTAGGTAAGAAAGCCTTTCGTCCTAGTTCACTCTTATTTTAAACGGTAAATGTTGAACTTAGTTTAGAGACCTTGACTTTTTTTTAGCTCTGTGGAAATCGCCATTGGAATGGCCTCATCTGGTACTTACATGGTAACAACCAACACTAGAATTCGGTAGTGATGGGTTGGTAAGTTTTCAGTTTGTTGCATGTTCACAACAAACCCGATCTGTGCGACAAAATTTGGGAAGAATAAAAGCCTTCTAGTCTTAAATCAACTGAGTTACCTGTGAAGTCAGTGCAGTGGCCCAACTACATGCCATAAACTGTTTTGCTACAACAAGATCGCAGCGTCCGCGTGTTTGAAGCAACACTTTCCGGCCAATGTTTATCCCATCGCACGTTGAAGTTGAGAAATCTGGATTTTAGCGCCACATAAAAATGTAGCAATATACCTACTGCTATGCTTTAGGGGTAGTAGTGCGGTGAGAAGTAAAATTCATCTGTGTCTCACAAGACACAGAAGCAAAATAGAACAGAACCTATCTGCTGGAATTCAATGAGCTGTCTCTGCAGGATCAGAAGTTAAAAGATGCCTGATCTTTTTTTTTTTTTTTTTGGTTTACTAGCAGACAAAAAGCTATAACTCTGTTTCTCCAATCCCCTATATTCGGTTTCCACTGACTTTAGACCCGCCCTCTGGCAGATTCGGCAACTTTTTTTTAACGTGAAGTAGTATTTGTTGTGAACATACCAGTGGTCTGTGTTGAAGAACATGGTCCCCTGTTTTGAGTTGCGCTTCAGAGATGACTTTCGTTGCTTAAATGGTGATGTTTCTGGTGCACCAGTTGAACACATCAAAGCAAATGTGATGGCGTTGTGTTTGTGACACGTGGCGTTATCCTCATTGCTAGCAGTGTGAACAGAGCGGCCGAGAATGTGGCTACTAATCTGATTTATAGTGTTTTGAAAAAATATTTACCAGGTCGAAGCCAACATTGATTCTAGGACAGCATTTCAGCATTAAATAAATATTTATGCTATGAAACATTTACAGCCCAAACATGGGAAAATGGGGCCCCCGCTGTTAGTGTGCCGCCCTCTCCCCGTGCCCTCCATTTACCCTCCGTTTCTCTCCGCAGAATTCCGTCTCCTGACGGCCTGACGTAGATGAGAAGCGGCGTCACGAGCCACCGGCAGTCTCCCGTGCACTCCCCCGGTCTCTTTACATCTCACTGAACCCCAAAACGTAACGGAGCCTGGCAGGCTTCTGAACAAGAGGGAGGTGCAGCCCACATATCCCACTCTGAGTCTCTGTGATCGGACGTAAACACCGCACGCCTAATTGGGCCTTTTCTCTGTGAACAGCCTCATTCTCATGCAGTGTTGGTTGGAGTTCAAAGCTCCATGAGGTGCAGTCGCCGAGGAATTCTGGGGGCCTTGTAAAGCGCCAGAGTTGCTGACCTACTGAGCAAAGAGCAGGTAGGAACCAGTCTGGGATCAGAGCCTTCTGCTCATATGTTGTTAACTCAGACAAACTGTACCACCGTGGTGTGCTGCTGCTGTCCAGACAATGCTTCTGAGAGGAGTTTACAAAGGTTTGTTCTGCAACATGAAGTGTAGAATCCTCTGAAATGATGTTGAATTGAGCAAATAACTTTTCATCCTAGCCATTGTACCCTCTGGCTGACTGAGGTGCAGCTCAATTCTTCAGTGGGAACCGGCCTCAGATTCGCTGGGAAAACATGATTATCGAACCCAAACTTGAGATGGTGTGAATCTGGCTGGGCCTCTTTATTGTCACTGTTGTAAGGGGCTGTCAGTAAAAAGAAACAGAAAAAATATGAATTCCAATAATAATAATTAGGAGTAGGATTCGGATTTAAAAAATAATCTAGTTAGAGAATTTGTGATGAATTAATCTCAATTAATCGCAGTTTAATGGTGTAAGAATATTTGCCACAAGAAGCCACATTTTTCAATTTGAATGAATTTGGTATATTACTGAATCAAATGATGGAACCATACATACATTTAAACAACAAAATATTGTTTGTTTTGCATCAGTTTGACAATGGCACAATAAACCACGATGGTGTCTATATTCAAGTTTTTATATCACCTTATTTAAACTGAAGCTCTTTTAATGTCTTGAAAATATTTGTATCAGAATTTCAATGTTATAAGAATTTCAAGTCCATTCAGAGTAGTGGAAACCCTGGCCATTGTGTAGTGAACAACCTCCCTGAACAAAAGCAAACAGAAGCTTTTGTTTGCTTTTGTTCAGGGATTCCTCCATGTTTGTTGTTGTTGCTATCATCCTAGCTGCCACGTGTCTGTGTGATCAGTCGACCAGGAATAAGGCAAAACAGCTTTTGAGTGTAAGTGAGACTATGGCTGCAATATATTTCAACTTTCAAGTGTGGAGTTTATAAGAGTGGAACAGTGAGACGTGTCTGATCGACAGCTGCGGTCGGCAGAGGCGGGCTGAAGGTTTCCTCCTGACCAATCACTGCAGAGTGGGCGTGACCACGGAGAACAAGATTTCAGCTCCCGGGCGATGAAGCATTTTCAGTGGGTGTGGCTTATTTCCTAGCGTAAATATTTCAACTCTCAGAGACTTTTGTGCAAACAGAAACACCCTGCTCTGTTCGATAGAGGGCCAGTATCATTTCAAAAGACACTCAAATTTAAATCTGTTCTGGACTTGGTACTGAGTTTAAGGCTCAATTGTTCAAACCACGATTGAATCATCTCAGAAACAGAGCAGAGGTGATTCACTATGAAATGACTCACACCCACAGTTTCTCTGTTTTCTCTGGAAAAACTATTATTGTTTTCTCACCGTCATGACTGGGGGAACCTTTTCCTTGACTTTATAGTACTATATTGGGCTCAGGTTATTCTGTACAAGTCATATTATGGTCATTACAATTACTAGTAATGAATAAATAATGATGATGATGGTCAGAAGTAGTAGTTGTAACATATGGATTTTTTAAAAATCGAGCAATACTGCCAATAGTAAGCGGACTGTGTGCGGAATGTTTACCAAACAATTTCTGTGCTCTTAAGAATTCCTTTTGTGGCCCCGAGATGTTAATTCAATGTGAATAGACATGAAAATCCATGGCCCAGAGAATATTAACTGGAAGAAAGGAGTCCCTTTCCATCTTGTCGACGTGTATTGAAAGTGAACAGAGGTTTGTTTCCCCCATCGCCGAGCCAAAACGTCTAATTGAATGTGTCTTTTGTGTCGTGTTCTGCAGAAACAGTAAATGAAAAGTCAGCCTCAGGCTGAGTCGCTGTCCTTATCGTTTAGACTGCGATGGCGTGCCAGCGTCACCGTGGAGCACGCGCAACAGGAAGCTGAGCAGAAACCTTCTGTCTTCTATCAAAACACTTTTAATTTGGTGAAAAGGTCTGACAGGCGTCGATAAAGACTTGAGGGTTGCTTCTTTCCTCTTTGCATTTATAGCCATCGTCTGTGTCGCAATGGAGCGGCTGAGTTTCTCTGGAAGGCGTGACTCATTTATTGTCTTCTGTTTTGACATTCTGTTCCTCATCTTAAACAGTTGGCAATTTGGAAACCTTCAACATCATTAGTCTCTGAAGCAACTGAACAATTCACTCACGTCGGTGAGAGACAGAATCGGGTCGACTGCGAAGTGTCACTGGTTCAAAAGCAGGGGCGTTGTGGGCTGAAAGGAAATATTCTCATGAGCAACTTTTTCATCATGAGAAGCTCTATTGTGTTGATGAGTCACACCATGAAGACGTGGGAAAGAGGTCATCATCAGCAGTGAGCAGCAGTGTGGTTTCCTGCCAAGACAGATCTGATGTTTGCTTTGAGCATGTTGATAGGGAAGTACAGAGAATGTTTGGGGAAGATGCTCTGTGTCTTTGTAGATCCAGGGAAAGACTCTGACTGAGTTCCAAGAGAGGGAGAGAGAGGAGGAGGCTGAGAGGCTGTGACAGTGGTGCGGGGTGACGATGGAGGATGATCCAGATCGGTGAGGGTGGAGGAGGTCCTTTTTTTCATCTCAATATATTCAAACAAATCGGAGTTCAAACAAAAATTTTAACATTTTTTTGCATCGGATTTCGAACGAAAATCCAGAACTCGAACGCCCCCGAAAAAAGCCGGAAAAAACATAACGGCTGACCCACGATGCGCTTTGTTATTGTGTATAACGCAGCCTCTGTATGCAGACGTGTCCCGTTAGCTCCATTTACTGACTGTTTTTTCTTCATATTGAGGTGTAAAACCTTTCCTGTCTCCGCACTGGACCGTGGTAGAGTGTCACAGGGGAGGTGCTGGAGCGCTCACTCCAGGGTTTGATGTCCTGTTGTGGGCTGGAGCTGGGACAGGGATGAGGCGAGTCTGGGACAGAGCTAAGTTACTTGGTTTATGACTTTGTCACAGCCAAACTGCACAGAAGCGCACATTCAGAGCTGGACACGCACCGGGCACCTCTTCACTTCTGGAGAGACGTCACTCACTCGGCAACCCCTCCCACATGCAGCGGCCACACGCATAGAGGAACAGCGCACCTGCAGCAGACACTCTACATTCACTCCTACAAAAGCCTATTTTAAGGCTTGGAACGCATTGTTTCTTTTTCCATTCATTGTAATGGGAAAAATCGATTCAGATTTCGAACAAATTGAAGGGCTGTCTGGAACGGATTGTGGTTGAGAACCCAGGTATGAGCTGCTTGGCGGAGGTTCACGCTCTCTGGGTGCTTCCCTAATGAGTCTGAATTCATGCACGGTTCTTCAGCTCATGCTAAAAACAATGTATTAGACCTCTCATTGCTTAAGTTCTTCACCACAGCCTAGATCAATATTCACGGCGCGACAAGCGTCATGTCAGAGGATATTCAATAGGGTGTGACTCAGGGGCTCATATCGGCGAACAAATTTTACATAATTGTGAACAATCCAGAGTCACCAGTTGGACTTTGGATGGCAAGCAGGGTGTCTGACTGAAACCCCAAACTCCCCACAAAAATGAAGTACACTCCAACCCTTGAGCTGGAGTCGAACCTACAACCTTCATGCTGTTGAACCAACCACTGTTAAGGTGTGGCTGAAATATAGTAGAAGTGAGTCATGTCTGGGCTGAGTCACATGAGGAAAGTGTGAGTCATCTATAAGAGTGAAGTATGTCCTTTATACCGCCTGTATATCCTGGACTGAGGGGTGTTTCTTATTAGTTGGAGCTTACTTTTGCGATTTTCAGGAGCAGAGTGTTTTCTCCACAACAGAAGTTCTTTCTTCTTTTGTTTCCAGAGTCGGTTTTCTTGTCCAAGTATCCCAAAGAATCATCAATTTATGGAGAATTTTTTTTTCCACTGGATGATGTTTGTTAATACTGGTTTCAAAGGACACAGCTTCACAGCTGAAGTTTCCTTGCTCATAAGTTTCACTCAACCTCAATTTAAAAAGTCTTTCTATTGAGCTACAAAGTCCCAAGAAAACAAAATTTCCAGTCTTTTGCGACTGTTCAAAACTCCAATTTGTTGTTTTAAATCCAGATTCTCCTCCGATTCCAAGCAGTGAGTGATTGTACTGTGTTGTTCACCCAACTGTTGCGCTTCAGCTTGATGTTAAAATAACTTCTGGAGTTTTCCTGGACATTCATCTCCATTACTGGCAGCATGGAGTTTCTCAAGCAAGATGATAAACGGACCTTTTATAGCCGGATCAACTCTCCGTTTCCCTGCTCTTGTTTTCACAACACAGAAGCCAAAACATTTTTAAGTACTTAGTCATGGATTTTCTGCGCGGAGGTGGCACGTCGTTGCCAGACTATTTCTGGACGCCGCTCAGATTCCACGATAGCGATTCTAAATCACTTGTCATAATCGCTAACTTTCAAGAAAGCCACAGAGTGAGGCGTGTTAAGCTCATATTTCACTGTTTGCGTCCTTGGCTCTGCCCGAAACAGCAGGTTGTAGTGATTTGTGATGCCTTGCTGCTTGGCTGCCTAATCCCAGGAGGCTTCAGCTAATGCTAGTGCTAATGTCATGTTCTTTTTCCCCTTGCTTGCGATCATGGGTCTGTGGTCAGTGATCCGGTGTGAGCTCGCCGGTCTTTCCAGCAATTTGTTCAGCTCCAGACTCTTGTTGGACGAAGAGAAATATTGTCTGAACCTTGCCGTCCCCCTCCCCCTCCCCACCGGAGCCGCTCTGTGACGGAGAACAAGGTTGTGGTTAACAGCCCAGAAAGCCACCTACAACAAGAGAGGGGTTTTTCATCGGATATAGCCCAAACTACGAAGGTCCTGCTGTGAGAGTTGAGTTGTCCTCTGAGGGAGTCTCAATGGCTCCTTTTAATGTTTGAGATGTTCATGTCTAGCTACATAGAGTGGAGACCATGTCATGTCTCTGGGTGTACAGTGAGAAAATCATATTATATGAGGTTTCACGAAACAGTGCCCTTATTTTAGAGACATCGAGATGGCGATAGTGATAGTGATGGGCTGCTAAGGTTTCATGGAACTCATGTTCAGTGCTCAGTAGGCGACGCTGTCCTTTTAAAAATGATGTGAGGTTCCATTGAAATCATTCAAAGACAGAGCTTATAGAGTATAGTGCCATCTAGTGACACTGTTTCATGAAACTCCAGCAGCCAAGCGTTTATTCTGTGAGTTGTAAGTTTGAGAAAAACAAATGTTTCTGTAGTCCAGTAGCTGGAAGTCTCAGTTCTTTTGATCTCAGTTAGTTCCAAAATGTAAATACATTTTCATGAAGCTTCATGAAACTTCACTCTCTTCTTCACTCTTCCTCAATATTTGCATCACTTTATATTAGAACACTTGTTTATGTTTTCATGTATGATCTCATAAATATTCATATGAATGTATTTAACAGCTTTTTTAGATTTACTTCCAAATGTATGCATTTATTCATGCAGTCCTATATATGGCACTGATGATTCAATGTTCATCCTGACTAACACAAGTTACTTACCTCTGCTACCTTGAGATATGAATATGAACCCAATGTATTCCAGTGTGTGTGTTTGCCCATGTGTGAGCGTGTGCGCTTGTCTCCGACACAACTGCACACGTGTTGAGGCCCGTCCCGTACGAACATGGCCCACAGCTGCAGAGACTCACTGAGACATTCTTATTGTACATGTTTCTGTCAGTTCTTTGTTCATACCTCAGAATTACAAGGAAATACACCTGTGCCTCGACATGTGACTCCTGATGGGAAACGTGATCCCTCACAGGAAGGTGATATTTTGGAGAGAACTTAGAAAGCTATTAGCCTCAAAAAATAAAATTAAAATGTCATAAACAAAATAAACAATATATGTTCCCGTTACAGCCAAAGTGTTTTTATAGGGCCCGTAAAATGTGTAAAAAATGTAGATATGTGTTGTCTTCTGCCCCTCCCCCCATTGATGTGTGGCGTTAATAAAGTGTTGTAGAATAAAATTAAGCGCTCTTTTTCATTGTTGATAGGCGATTGTGTGCACTGTGGATGAAGTTTTTCGACTTCAAGTATAGATTTCTTATCATCAATTTGTACAGCTTTAACAAAAGAGGGAATAAGCTAATGTGCCGGACAAAAATGGACAGATTTTGGAGACAGTCACCACTTGTTTACTTGTATATCTGACAGTATCCATTGGTTATTGACAAACTTCTCTGAAGGTTTTAGTGTTTAATACTCGTGAAACTCAATGATGGAACTATCCTGGACACCTGCTCGAGTCTGAAAAGTCTTTCAGTAGCAACAAAAAAGACAAAAATAATGGTCATATAAAAGCAGGTAAAGATTATATTAGATACATGCATTTTGGTCAGGTCGGTATGGGGACCTAATTTTTGGGGAAATCAGATCGAGATCACCTCTATGTGTTATGGTCCATTTATGCTCCCTTTAGCCACGGAATTGTATGTGCCATTGTATGTTACAGACGATGATCACAGGCTTCCATGCGTTTTTTTGTGTTACTATTGCTGTTTACCAATATGTCCACCGGGAACAGCCTACACACTAAAGTTTATGACAACAACAAACTCCATAACAAACCTGGCAACTGTGGAAGAAGTACTGATAATGTGCCTCTTGCATAAAAGAGGAAAAAGGAGGCAGTGTTGTAGAGGCGGTGGTTGGGGAGACCGATAAATATAACGCAACCAGAGGACTTTCGCCATTGTCATGTCTTCTTCGTGTTTCATTAGAGCTAAGTATCAGGCCGTAACAGCAACACTGCCCCTCATGGTTTCTGGTGGTACTGCAGTGTTCGGTCTGTATCTGTAAGCTTTGTGGAAACGTGCTCAAATCTGGACGAAATGAACACAGAGCACGGACAGAAGGCTCTGCCCGGATCAGTATGTAACGTTGGGCACAACTTTTATCTTATAAGCTGTCGGGGTGAAGAAGGGCAGTGAGTTGTCGAACACATTCATCTACCAGTTTCGAGCTGAACACATCACCAGCCGTTCTATTTTATCAGGGTCCTTCTGTTGAGTTCAAGACCGGCTGTATAGTCTCCACATGAGCGAGGGAACATCCTGCGCCAGTTCAAAAGGACAGACTGAAATATGTCTTTTCTAAAGTGCTTTGAATGGAGATCCTCTTTTGCTTGACCAGACTGAAAGCCCACTGACCATTTCGCCGCAGGGTCCGTCACTGAAGCTTTGTGAGTCCACACACTTCCCTACGCTCCTTTCTTTCGCCGGTAAATCATCTCAGTCACCTTGCCGTGACACTCTCCTCTCACTTCCTCTTCAAGTGTTTTCCACAAACATCATTAAGCAATGGAGATGAAGCATCTGGGTGTTAACAGAGAGCTTTTGTGTGTCTTATTTTAAGAAACAGCGCTGGAGTTGGGCCTCAAGTTCTAATGCAGCCTGTGTGACATCACCCAGTGTGAGTACAGTAAACCAGCCGCAAGAATCTGTAGCACCATGCGCACAAACAGAGGGACCATTCTTAGAGAGTGGGCTGGGTGTGTGACGTAAAGACCCAAACGCACAGTGAGCAGGAGGAGGAGGGGAAACACAGGCAGGAGGGGAAACAGGAACAGAAAGTGAAGACTTGTCAAAACGTCTGGGGGACCAGAACTGAGAAACAAGTTGGCTTCAGATGAGTGGATTAAAACAAGTGGAGCTTCACTGCAGGGTGAGATGCTGCTGCCGAACTCTTCCTCCCTCTCTGCACCTTCATCCTTTCTTGAGAACTATTTCTATGTGTGAGGAGATTTTTTCGAAAAGCCTATTCCAGGTTGGTTTAATTGTGCTGCTTTAACTGAAGGAATGTTTGCGTGGAGCTGAAATCGAGTCGACACAAGTCTCAAGTTTGTAGCCTCTAGACATTTTCTTTTGATTTGAAATTGATTTGACCTGAGTGAGAGTGCGGCTCCACGCGTTTTGACTTTGCGAGAAGATCCAACTGATGAACTTTATAACTTCAAATTCATGTGCAACGTCATGGAAATAAGTTAAATATGCTGTCTATAGAAGTTCAGACTGAGTTGGCCTTCGATCGGAATGATAACCGCATCACTGACGATTCTCCAGTTACAAATGAAAATGTGTTTTCATTTGAACTTTCTGAGACTATGACATGGTTGTCGATCTCCTTCAACTACAGTCGATGGTCATTTGAAATGAATCTCATTTCAAAATTGGAGAAGGAGCTGAGTCATCGATGAGAGTCAGGTTTAAGCCACTTTACCTTTAAGTTTAAAGTGAAGTTGGACGACTGAATCACTTTGATCATCTCAATAACTTTTCCAGGCACCAGTGGAGGTCAAGGGGCGGACCCTGATCCTGATGTTGAGATCACACCAGAATTCTTGTGTTCTCTCATAGCGACTCTTCATGAACCACTGGCAACATGACAACAAGCTATTTTATTGCAGGTGCTGTTTAAACTGTTGCATGACATCTTAGCTTCAAAATTGTGCAACTCAAGCCGCTCACCTTCAATGAACTCGATCCCATTTTCGCGGCGACGAAGGTTGACTTGTATTCATTCTATTTTCTGTCTGGCAAAAACAGTTTCATGGCATGAGTTGATGCTAAGATTTTTCAGGCCCAAAGCTTGACAGACACTTCTGAATTGAGTTGCTCTGTCGACTTTTTAATATTATCGTAAATGGTAAATGGGCTGACGTGACATGAAACAGTGCCCTCATTGTCAGAGGCCACTAGATGGCACTGACTGCTAAAAAAAAAAAAAAAACTTTGACATTTCAACACTACCTCATATCATTTTTCACCACCTACTGAGCTCTGACACTGTTTCAAGCCATCACAACTCGATGGGATCGGAGACACCAATCACACGAATATGTGACACAAGTGAACAATGATAAATAAATCAATAAGTGGCGAGAGAGGGAGCACAGACTTTGGCCATATTCCATATTTATATTCGTTGTGTATAAAAATGCCATTGAAATAGCACTTTAAAAATCATTGGTCGCAATAAACTCACTGGCACAGCAGGTGGCAGTCGGGATACGGAGCTTGCTAGCATTGTATATTGTTCTCACCTGTAATGTGTGTGGTTCACAGGTTAGACTTGTAGTTCTCTGCTAAACACCTCGTAGGACACGAAGCTCTGTGAAAGTCACTGGGTTGAACCTGGACTCTTGCTGCCTAGTTTGGATACTGGTTCCTTGTTTCCTGGCCTATGACTGATATCTGTGTCACGACACAGTGCCCTTTATCAAGCGTCTTAGTTCCCATTGTGCACCGTAACGCTCCTTGACAACATCATTTCGACACAGGAGGATGGACAGAGCTTTATCTTATCTTCTTCCCCTTCTTCCCTCTTTTTAGCTCTAGTCAGCCCCACACCAAGTTCAATCGTGACTTCAGATGGTGGACTCACAACCAGCCGCGCTCTCTGCCACATGTAAGTAACCTTTTGAAAAGTTTGCCTGACTTGGTATTTTATTCTTCCACCACCAGAGTCCTTTCTGGTCCGTGTTGATGCTTCAGAATGCAAAATAATGTTGCTCAGGAGATGCTAGTGAGTGTCTGGAGCTGATCTTCTCAGATCGCAGCTCAGGTTCTGTACAGTGGAAGAGAGGGAATCACGGAGTGAGGTCTGATTCGGGTTTACAGTAGCTCTAACAGTGAGCCTGGGGCAAGTCATGAAACATTCCTGCGATGCCTTCTGTCGCAACTTTGCCTTCTAGGTCGCATATGTTTTGCCCCCCAAAAAGAAAGCATCAGGGGCAACAAGCGTGTAACCAGGACATCTTTTTTCCTCAGCTTCTTCCTGCCTTTGTGTGGCCCAGAAATGCTCTTTTCCTGTATTCACGCGTCTCCAGGAGCGTCGAAAGTCAGGTTCAAGGTTGTGAGAAAGGGTTCTAAATACCGTACTTCTGCGAGAGCACCACTTGTCCTCGGCTCACCACCAAACCACAGCATGTGTGGTGGAACTGTTCTCGTGAAAGATTGAGGCACGTGTTTCTGTATCATGTCTGAGAGACTGTAGATAAGCTGCTGGTTAGACAACATGAATACATTACCTGAAACTGGGCCGTTTCATTTCAAAACCCCTGAACTCTGAACCATGATGCGCTTTTTTTTCTGGCAAGGGTCAATGCTAGACACTGGAACTGAAGTGAAAGCAAAATACAGGAGGGACAAAGAAAGGGAAGCCTGAGGAATGGATGTGTGGCGAGAGGATGGAAGTGAGAACTAGGGCCCTGTTTTACCCTTTTCTTTTTTTAATGTGTTCAGTAACATTTTTTTTGGAGTATATCGTAATTTTACTGTATTATTATATTACTACATAATACAGTAATATAAAATAATCGATACAACGTAAATAAATGATTTTTAAACATTTTATTTCAAATGTAATTTAGGATTAATAATTAAATATTTAAAGAAAAACTGGAAGTGTGCACGCTGTTTGGGATAAAAAATGAAATAACTCAACATTTTATTTTTTTTTTTTTTTTATTCAGATGAAACCCCAAATGTCAAAAGACATTGTCAAATGTTGGGATTGAAAAAAACATTGAAATACATTAAATAATTACAGTACTTGACTTTTGGGGACCATTGAAGAGTAAAATGTAGTCAGACTTAACAAGACGCTAAAACATTCTTTATAATGGTTAATTACAATCTAATATGCTGCTAATAAACATATGTATAAGTAGTTTATTTATAGTAATATATTTTCCCTAATATAAAGTGTGACCTAATATTTCTGATACTGTTTCACTCTTTATTTCTAGGACAAAGAAAAAAATATATATATATAAGAAAAAGAAAAAAAAACTACTAAAAAACTACTTACTCTATACATTGAAATAGTCAGGATAAATAAAAGGTTTTGTTGTTGATAATAATGTCTTATGTATTCCCATGTATAAATGGTCACCCAGGTCCGGATCACAGAGCGGAAGAGCAAATAAATGTTTTCCAGGAAGATGCAAATGTGTCTCAAGTGTAGAATCATAGAAAGGTCTTAAGCACCAAAACTTCCTGTTCATTGTCTGCGCCTCATAACTTATCGACATAAGTGAAAATGCACAGCAGGTCATTGTACTTTGTTTGCCAGTTGAGGGATGTTGAGCTCACGTCCTCTTAGTGCAAACACACACTCCGACTTAAAAAGACATTGGACGCCTGTATTTGCTGCTGAAGACGCATGCAGGGGATCATCGCCTCTTCGCCAGAGACCGTCCTTGTCAGATGGATGTGAGAATGAATGAGACCAGCAGAGTGGTGGAATTGCTCTGTGCATCTTCCCTAGTTTGTGTCATGTCACACTGGGACTCAAACAGTATGGACATGACAAATAGGGGAACCTCCTGCTCCCATATGGGTGTTACTTTAGCGCGTCCCATTTTCACAGACTTTGGGAACCTCTTGCAAATGTGACAGATTTTACCATTGTTGCTTAAATGAAGACCAAGACTAAAAAGTGAAGTGCTTTGAAGGGAGGGACCCATCATACCTTACAGGACTTTACAATGGAATAACAAGCCACGTGTTACCGTGCTCACAGCTTCGAATGTATGTGACTCCTCTTTGCTTTCTATTCCGTACCTGAATGTTTCTGTATCCCTGTTTGATGGCTGTCACTCAACAACACCACATCAACTGATGGGTCTCACGCGTCTCCTGTCTCACCTCAAGGAGCTGGTTTCCTGTCGACGTGAGGGAAGTTAGCAGGCAGACTGCAGCTAAACCAATTTCACAGTTGACATGCAGCGACCACGCAGTTTTATTTGCGCTCCACTCGCAGGTGCGTGGTTCGCACTCTGCCTAAGAAGCAGCTGCACACGAGATGGAATCATGTTTTCGCCGACAACTTAAATACAGAGTGGAGTGGCTGTGCAGAGTCCGAGACAGGTCCGACTCCATTCGGCCGTTGAGGCAGAAACGAGTCGAGACAGTCACGGTAGCTGAGAAGAAATCATAGTATTATACAGGCATAATCTTCAAGTGCGAATCAACAACAGCAGTTTTCACTTATTTTGCAATGGTTTTATCAAAATAATTTGCAACTTTGTGTTTGTTTTTGTTACCCTGACATTGTCATTGACACCCACCGTGTGGCTTGTGACCCCACTGAGTCAATATGTGAGAAATAAATGTTGTCGTGAGGTACCAATGTTTATTCCCTCAATGATGTAAACACTTCATAGCAACGGTATCAGGCCACTTTTAGCTTTGCTCCGGAGGCTGTTCTGACCTGCAGTCGCGACATCTCTGGACCTCAGACGGTCCTGTGATATCTGACACTCACTCGACAGCAGAAACTTTTAGTCTGGAAATTATGACCAGCGAGTCTGACTTGGTGTCACACACACTCCGTCAATGCTCCGTCTGTGGTGTGCAGAGCAGCCTGGAAGGTTGGGCTCCTCAGTGGCAAACAGTGGCCGTCAACCCAGTCCAACCGGACGTTTGAGGCTCATTTAAACACGCTGCTTTTTCCGACTTTGCAAAATCAGGACGTCAGGGCAGCAAATGAAAACATCCGGATTGGACCCTGGAGCCACTTCAACTAGTTTCTCTTGATGCAGTGAAGGAGTGGACTTCAGCTTTAGTGCGACCTTGTTTCTGAAAATTCATTGGAGAACCACCATCTTGAATTTGAGCGAGCCACATGATAAATAAAAATCTGAAACCTCCATACCAGCAGATCGGATACTGGCTTCCATAAGAGCCTACAAGTGGTCAAATTCTTCTCCAAGTACTCCATGAACCTTCAAAGAACTAGCTGAAGTTGAAGAGCAGATAAAACAAGCTAAAATCCTACTTTTGTTTCAGGGAAATTTCCTATTGAATCCATTGTTCAATCTTCCTAGCTATTGTATTCCACACGTCTCTTTCCTAGCCACTTATAGGCCACATGGCTCAGCCTCGGCGATCCAGTCGTGACCACCGCAGTCGGTCCCTCAACCAAGCCAAAACGGTATCACTCCAAAATCTGCCCGCTGTTGTTTAATCTCCAGGAAACATGGACGACAACAAGAGTGAAGCTGGGAAACAAAGCCTCCCTCCGCACGGTAGCTTCCAGACGATTATGTAGAAAAATGATAATGTCTCAGTGAAAGCGCTACATCCTGCCGTGAAACTCTCAATTTCCGCGACGTACCTGCTTCATTATGCGCTAATTTGCTAGTTTTCACTCTCCTGGGTTGATTGACAGCCGCGTCATTACGATCTCATTACATTAACTATCCGGTTTGAACGGCATGGACTTGATAACAGACGCACAAAGCGCTTTGATTGTAATTGTTTCGGATGCTGCCGACGGCGTTATGGAGCCAGCGTGGTTCCTGCCATCAGATGTTTGCACGCTGAATATTCGAGACTCAGTGAGTGGATTGTAAGGTTGAGCCAGATCTGTTAGTGAGCATCCCTTTGCTTATTATGAGCTTCCTGCTGACCAACCTGTCGCTCCGTCCTTTACGGGACTCCACATGTGACCAGTCAAAATGCAGTATGGGCGGTGCATGGTCTTCTCCGCCTTTTATCGTGATGGGTGGAGGACTCACAGCCGGTTGCTTTGGTTTGTTTGTTCCTGTGTCGTCCATGTTGAAAAACACCGACTTAGAAAACTGTGTGGATTTTATAAAAAGGCTGGGTGCTCAAAGTTCACGCTAAGCCTTGGATAGATTGTGCACCTCTAAAAAGCAGGTTGAAATACTCCTGTGGATCCTGAAGCTCACGGATTACCATCATTTCCAGACTATAAGCCGCTATTTTTTTTCCGTGGTCTGAACCTTGCGGCTCATACAATGACGTGGCTAATATATGGATTTTCACAGGCTAAAGAGTCATGCTGCCAAAATATTCAGCCTCTTCATATGAAGCCGATGAAATCTCAGGCATTTTATTGACATTAAACGCTCAAAACGTGTTGTTTTTGCTCACGTGTCCGTAGCGCTGCCAACAGAGCCGATCTCCTGGAGGACCAGAGACAAGAAGCAGCAGCTGAGACCAGCTGTGGTGTTGGAACTTCAGACACGTGAGCGAAAACAGTGCATTTTGAGAGCTTTAATGTCAATAAAAGATGTGAGGAGGTCATGATTGAAGTTCAGAACATTGCCAAGTTTGTTTCATGAGTCCATGCTGGACCCTGTTTTCAAAAGTAGTTTAGAAGTGATCCTCATGCATTTTTAGGCCGGGTGCAGCACTGACCTTTCTACGGTGCAGACAGCACCACTGCACCCGCAGCTTATAGACTGTTGCGGCTTATGTATCGACAAGATGTATTTTCCTCCTTAAATTTAGTGGGTGTGGCTAATATTCCGCTGCGCTCTGTAGTGCGGAATTTACTTTGTGTATAACTCGGGATGCACCTCATGACCATGAGTCTTCCTTTTTCCCTCCATAAAATGTCCTTAATTTACTCTTCAGGTCATAAAGTTTTCCCTATTTGTGTATCAGATTTTGTTTTGTTTCTGGGATGGGTGCATTAGCGTATAATATTGACCCGTGCAGAGGAAAGAGTGATGACGAATGAAGGGATTTAGGCCACCCATGTTTGGCAGCCACCTACATGACATTGCAAGATTTGATCTGCACGACCTCACATTGATGGATGAAAAAAAGACCCGTACTACACCAGTGAGTGTTCTACTTCACTTTACAGAAAGGCGACACGCAACACATATTTAGTACTGAAAACTTTGGAGTTTTGAACGAACCATTTTTTTGATGACGTCGGCTATTAATCGGTCGATAAAACGCTTAAATGTGATCATGAGGACCATCTGAAATTTCAGTGCAACTGCATCTACTACCTGCCCCACTGCTGTCCAAATCCCTGCCACATCAGTCATTGTTCTGCACATCTAAGTTAAAAGTCCAGTCTTGTAATTGCTTTTGACATTTTTATTGCGACAGCGAGCTCAGACAGACAGCTGGCAGACGAGTGGGAGGCTCCGCACTGGATCCAACAATATGCGTCGCACTACAATCACTCACTGTATCATTAAGAAAGCTGAGAAACATATGATCATTATTCAAATGAGTCAGCCGAGACCCATTAGCTGTGGATATATAGAGAGAAAAAAACTTCTGTCATTTTATTTCTGACTCTGCGTCGGACTCGCAGGGCTCAGCGGGACTCTTAAGGAAGATTGGTTACCTCAGAAACAATCTCCCCTCTTTTTTTTTCCCCGCTCTTTCTGCCCGAGTCTTTCCTCAGTGGGGCGTCTGGAGATGTGCCTGGAATGGTGAGTGGCCCCTCTGCAGTATTAATGAGGGGAAAAGCTGAAACCCTGACACTGACGGGAACGCCAAAGAGGCGGAGTTGAGATGTTCAACCGGAGCATGAGACGTCTGCAGGAAAACACGTTGCTATCAATACTTACTTTGTCTATTTTTTGTTTTAACCCCACAGATCCAGCAGACTCCAGTTCCCGGTTGAGGCGGCAACACCCAGGCTTTTGTGTTCCACGTGGCTCTGTATCTGACAGGAGCAACGGCGCTATTCTACCCCGGCGCCGCAGACGTCAAGCTAAACCACAAGTTACACTCAACCTCCTTATAAAGCAGCTTTAAAGAAACAGCCATGTTGATTCAATTCAACACCATTTAACACCCTAAACAAGGGTGTCACCGGCGTCAGACTACCATCACAGGATTCATTAAAAACCTCCCCGACAGACTCGCAGCCATGGAGGAGGGGACAGACAGCATCCACAAAATGTTCAGCAACTTGTGGAGCTTCACGACAGAGAAACACAACCAGGGCGTGTACAACACCGTCTGCCTGGTGGTCCTCCTGACCCTCCCCCTGCTCGTTCTGCTCACTACTGTAGTGGTGTGCTGCCACTGTTGCTGCTGTCGCCATGCCGACGGCTGCTGTTGCTGCGGCCGTTCAAAGTCAAAGTCAGACGCCAAGAGGAAGAAAGGCGCGACAAATACGGAGGATTTGTGGATTTCTGTGAAGACAGGGCCGATGACCCCGGACAGAGTCGGCCTCGCGATGGTGTAGCTGGCGCGAAGTCAGACTCATGAGCAAATAACAGAGACGGCAGACGGACTGCTGAAGTACAGCTTCTTCTAAATTGTGAAAAATCTCATTTTGTTTTTTTAGGAGGCTGAGAAAATTAATTTTAAGGCTCACAGTGCACTTCAAGTTGAAGCCTGCATGTCCATGAGCAAAATTCTTCTGTGCGCATTTTCCACTGTGTCAAACACGGACTGTCAAAATGAACATTTGTGGCTATTTACGGGCCTGGACTGGACTAGAATATTTGTGACATATTGAATATTGATGCATGAACTAATGTCCATGCGTCAATATTGTTGTCTGAATTGTTTTTCTGTTTGAAAAATGGTTTGTGCAGGACAGTCCCACTGCAGTCAGCTGCTCTCATTCCTCACCTCAGCAGTTTTGGGAGAACATGTCCCAGGGTTTTGACTGTTTGATGGTGCAAAACAAAAGAAACATTTAGTTGTTGGTGGTTGGATGCACAACATACTGTAGGTGTCACCACTTTTTGAAAGTGAGTTGTGGTGGACCTCATCCCACTGAGGCGTGATGTGGTGGACAGTGTTTGGGGGTGGTATATAGTTGGCATCGATGTTTGAAGGTGTTATGTGGTGGAAACCATTGACAAGTGACATCATCACTCACTGCCTGGAAGTGTGAAGTGGTGCACAATGTTTGGTGGTGGTGGACATCATTCCTCACAGGCATCATGTGGTGCACAATGTTTGGAAGTGTTCTATAGTGGACATGTTCGCTGGACGACGTGGACATTATTGATGTTTGGATGTGGACCGTGAGCAGCTGCGGTAGGACTGAACTTGTCCTTGTAACTACATTTGTTGCAATGAAAAAAGGTCGTCCATACTTTTTGAACTGATAATATCACACTGAAGCTGATCTGCCCGTTTATTCCTTTGCTTCAGTTGAAGATAGAGGGACTCATTCACTAGAAGAGGGAAAAGTCTGGGTACATAAATATGAATTGATACTGAGGTGGCAATATCATTGATTTGCTCATTGATTCTTTGTGTTGAGTTGACTGACAGTGCAACATTTCCGGAAAGAAAAGTTTATTTTCTCACAGATCTTTTTGGTTTTGAAGTCCATGGTGATTTAAAAAAAAGAAAACATTCGGAATAAATTATTGAAATTGTTCAACAATCTGCTTGTCATTTGTTCCTGAAGACAATAATATAACATTGCAATATTTATTCCGTACGCAATAAGCCCCTTTATTTTGAAATATTATTCATAGATTTTTGTCTGAACGATCCATAGGTCTCAGCGATTGTTGCGCAGGTGTGACCCATCAGGCCGCCCACTATAAAGGGCCACTCTGAAATGTGTGTCCTGATACCAACCTTTGTCCCTTCAGGTCCAATGTCATCTTTGTCATGTGATTGTTTGTAACCATTTTTTAAAGCTTCAATGCGAAAATTATAAAAAAAATGGAGAGGTGCAAGGCTTTCACCTGTGTGCTACTTTAAACAACAGTGAAAATTTGTCACTATATTCTTCAAACATTTATAATAGTTACATAAATATATATATAAATAGTTCTACTCCACATTCCATAGTGCGGTTTTTAACTCACCCTTCAGCCGCGGGAAACTGAGTTTGCAGCTCACTTGCGCAGTTACAAAAAAGTTGGCTGTTAATGGTAGCCATCTTTAGAAAACCAACAAAATTTAAGTAGTCAGTATTTAAGTTGGCTTCGACAATTCAAGTGTGATTCATTATTCTTGCAACTCGCCAGTGTATGCGCGTGATGTGGCTTGCAAAATGTGTCCAGCCTGCCACCTTCTGGTGACGTTGAGCAGTTTCGTGCGGGGATTTTTATTTATTTATTTGAACAGTTTCATGATCAAATGACACTGTAAAGCATCGTTTTAAACACAAATGTTACTACACATGTAACTTTTATAACCACAAAAAGATGAAGCTTGTGAATGAATCCGGTCTGGAAAATACCAGGCTGCCGCTTGTTGATGTGTCACACAATGCGGCTTCCGTCTTTGACTTGTTCAGTACTGAACGAAATATTACTTTTTTTTCCAGTCAATTATAAAAAGAACTTGGATTCATTTATTTCTATTTGCATGTTCATGGGTTAGCGTTCTACAACCACAAAAAAAAAGCCAAGCGATGTAAATGTTTCAAGTGTAGTTACTTTTACGACATAACTTTGTTGTGTTACCCAATAAAAAAAATCCTGCGCAGCCTAACGTCGTTGCCTACCAACGCTGTTTAGCAATGGCATCTTGCTAAACGGAGAACTCTCATTGAAACAAATCAAAACTCTGACGTTACTAGCCTCACACCACACGTTGTATTTCAGTTACATTTGAAGTAGAAAGTCTGTGTTCAGGTTGGGAAAAAAAGGGTGACGTCCATGAAGGTTGTTCTCCCGTGTCTGGATACAGTCTCCGTTGGCAAGTAGAAAACCAGCAAGGTGAAAACGAAACACAAATTCACAGAATGTGTTTTTGTTTTGACGTATTTCGTTGAGTCCAAAAATTTGACTTCCGGTTTACAAGTAGGGAAGCCATCTTGGATTGCCCACTGGTGGTGAAGACTAGTGATGGGTCGATGAGGTGTCATGAAACAGTATTGCAGGGTTGACGAAACAGTGTCGCAAGATGTCGCTCTTGGTTTAGAAATGATGTGAGGTTTCATTGAATTATTTGTGGAAATCCAAACATTTTACAGCAGACAGCGCCATCTGGTGGCCTCTGAAAAGTAGGGCACTGTTTCATGAAGCCTCATCTACATCAGTAGTGAAGACTCTCCCACTTTACAATTTGGAAATCCATACATCACTGGGATTTCCCAGTTTCCCAGTGATGTATGGATTTCCAAATGGAACACACCCAGTGACCCAGGATCACATTGGCAGTTCTCTCACCCTTTCATTCCGCCACTGTTCTCACTTCAATTTCCAGAGCGTATTTCACTTCAAAGCTTTGAAGATTCAAAGTGACATATTTAAAACGGACAATTGACAGTAGAAGTCATTAGAATTTCCTGTAACATCCGCAATCCTAATTAAACCATTAGCATCGTGGCGCTGTTGTCTGTACGGATCCGCTCACACACACACACACACGCGGTTGATCCAGCTTCACAGAAAAGAGGACGCCCTTTGTTTCATCACCGCGCAGGAGCTGGGCTCTCCTGGTGGAAATGGCTTTTGAGTCTCCACTGCTTCATGTTCAAAGAGCAGAAATCTGCGCTTGTTGGGATTAATTTGGAAGCGTGTCCTGAGAAATAAAAGCTTCCGTATTAATGCGCGATCACTAGCCACCCGGAATGAAGAGCTCCTCCAGATCCCAGATCATTAATATGTGCGACAGCGTCTGAGGTGCTGCTTGTTTTTCTCTGAAGTCCACTGAGAATTTAGAGTCCATTAACAAGGAATTAAAAGGATTTTAGTGGTTGATGTTTATCCAAAATGCTTATTTTTTGGTTTACTCCCTGGCTTTTATGTTCAGCCTTGGACGTTGTGAAGCTGGAAAGGAGTCAGAGAACACATCAGTCTGGACGTCAACCCAGGCAGAAAAGCGAGTTGTGCAGGAAAAGTTGGCATGTGTTAGCATCGATGAGCTGAATGAATCGACGAGTTTCTTTTTGACCATTTTCTTGAACTGAGAGATCAATGGCATTTGCTGTCAACGTAGCTTACAAAGTCAAATGTTTACTGCGAGTCTATCGGATCACTTGCATCAAATATATGCCTCCGCCTCCGCCCCCAACAGGTGCCAACACAAACTGTTGGCACCTTTCCCCTGCAGTTGGTCACAGGAAAGTCCTGGGAATTTGTCCTTTTTCACTGATGTATTTAACGGCTACATTATAGCGGCAAAACCGATGAAAGTCACAACTTTCCCTTGATACTGGTCTCTTTAATGCGCCAACTTGCAGGGCTGCAGTTCTCAAACCAATGAACTGAAGACAGAAACCGCTTCTGGTATGAGACCAGGTTAACTGAGTATTTTGTTCCAAGTTTATGTATCTTAATCATATGTAGGGAGTCAAAGGAACACTTGAACTATCTGTTAGATCATATTTCCTTCCATGAGAGGCACACATCCTGATACAGGTCGCACATTGCCAACGCAGTATCGACTCGATCTGTCCTCACCATCGTCTGGTCCCTGGCGACAGACCTTGTCTTCCGTCAGTCTGCTTCTAAATATGCATTTTTAAATCACAAATTCCCCCAAGGTTAGGGAGGAAACTGGAGTGCCACCCACTTAAAAACCAGGAGAACAAGCAAAGATCTTGTTCATACCCTCAGCTAATTCCTGAAGGTGCTGACACCTTACCACATGACACTTAGACAGTATCGCTCCTTGTGCGTATCAGATGATTGTTCACCAACTTCAGCTTTTGTCCGTCAGTTTCCAGCATCTATTTATTTAAACAGGAAACGAGTGTCGACAAGAACTGAACTGATAAATCTGCTTCCCTCATCTCTTCCCGAGCAGCGTCTTCCAGTGTTAGAGCCTTGTGTCTTGTTTCATTTTATCTTGTACAGAATGAGTGGCGCGAGAATCAGATAAACATGTTTATTCCCTCAGAATAAAAGTGAGGCGTCTTTGCGACGCTGGTGGAGTCGTTTCTTTTGATCCCAAGAAACAGCAAAACGTAGAAGTGCAACACTTCATTTCGTCGTGGCAGCCGAGGTGTGTGTTTTACATATCTGACCAGGCTTTGCTTGCATTATTAATCCAGGTGTGCAGACAAGCATCGAGGATCCAGGAGCAGTGCGCGATGAGATTTCTTGCTCTTCTCACAGCTGAAAAAATATTCAAGCCAAACCAATATTCACCGGCTGTTGCACCAAAATCACCCTTTTTCTTTTTTCTTCAGCTTCCTAAGTCTGGAAGGACAGGAAGTTCGGAACAAGACTAACAAAGTCGAGGGGTTTTCATATCCAGCCTCAAACAACAACATCAGAAAACATGTGACTTGATTAAAAGTAAATAATGAAGACGACGCTAAGCCTCTCGCACGGAAGTCATTAACATGCTCTCCCGCCCGCAGCCATCCCATAAGCGCATCATCGTCCGCATCGATTTGATCACCGTAACGACAGAGTCTGTGATGCAGGTAATGGCTTTAGCTGGAGGAGGCGCTCATCTCTGACAGTAGAAGAAGACGCTTGGTCGAGCACTTTGGTGAATTTGTTCCGTCTCATGGATCCCGGTTAGTAACCTCCACGGGAGCTCTGGGTTGTCAAACCATTAGCATAACCTACATCTCCCTCAAGTCAACATGTTTGTTTATCCTCCTCATTAAGATTTGGCCTCTGAGAAATCATTAACTACTTTTTTTTTTTTTCCTGCCATGTTATTGACACGTCAAAATGTCTCTTTTCAGATGCGCTGCCACGAGGGGTCAATGGGGCTTAATATAAATAAATAAACATATATATATATATATATATATATATATATATATATATATATATATATATTGGACTAGTATTTATCTAATATTTATTTATTTATGGACATACAGTTTTGTTTTTGGAAACCAGAGGACCAGAGGCCTCAGACCGAAATTTCGTTGCCATAATATTGTGATATGTTTTTGTGCAATGACAATAAAGAAAGTCTAAGTCTCTCCCTCTCTCTCTCTCTCTCTCTCTCTCTCTCTCTCTATATATATATATATATATCATGCAAGTTCATGTCAAAATAATTCATTTCTTTCACACGTGGTGCACTATGGACCAATACATTTCCTGTGTGTGTTTGTGCGTTTCCCCCTGCACCAATAATGGAGTCAATGCTGTAAAACAGCGTGAGCTCTTCTTAATATTTTTGCTCGGCAAATCTGACTTTCATATTCTATATTGCAAGCCTGGGCTACTTCCGTCCCCGGTGACAGCTTGGCATGAGTCAGCCAATCGGGTATCTTCTGGCATACATCGCTTCATTCTGTCTTCTGCAGAATCTGTCAACTTGAAGAGCGCCACCAACAGATGGGGAGGCGACTTTACAGCCCAGATAAAAGCTGTTATCTTGGCAAATATTCAGACAATGTAGTGACTTGCAAGGGCGGCTGCAGTGTTCCATCAGGTAAGGATTCCTGGGGAACCAACAATAAAGTGAACTGGTTTCCTGGATCCCAGAAAAGTAAAAGACTAAGCATGGCATGGTTGTCAACTGTGAGGCCCAACAAGCAGCTCGCAACAGAAGCCAGTCCTGTCCACTGCATCCATGGACCGATGAGGAAGGGACTCTGGTTTGGTGGATCACCCAGTGGTGGAACCCTCAGAAGAAAGCGCCTGATCCCTCTGAAACAAACTTCAGAATCTTCCAGGGAGAAAGACAAGCATGTAAAGGGTAACCCTGTCTTTCAACCGCTCTTTGTGTTTCATCCCGACACGAGTCGAGCCACTTGACTCTCAGAGCGGCAGCAGGAACCAATCTCCTTGAAGCAATTTGCAATCACTGTGGCTGAAAGGGCCTCATGCATCAGCGAGCTTTTGTCAGACATTCCATTTCAGACTTGAAGTGAAACGCTATGATAGAAATATCTGTTGCAAATTCCAGCCCGTCTCACATTCATGTCTGACTTTGACGGATAAACAGCCGTTAAATGGATCCTCTTCCTTCTGAAGGCATTTACGGCAGCGGTCCGACGGTGGTTTGAACGGAATAAACCCAGGTTTGTCGAGATCTGATTTCATTCCACAAATGAAGGATTGTGCTGAGAGTGTGAAATGTCAAACGCTGGTGAGACGTGATTGTGACGCTGATGCCAGACGACAGACAGTCAGCGCTTCCCTCAAGTGGTGGCGACACTCTCGGTGATGAAAGTCGCATTACGGAAATGGTTTTCTTGGCATTTTAATTTCTGTCTTGCTTGACAAGACGGCAAAGCAGTAAACAAAAGCCTTTGTATCGGACTTTCAAATGAGTTTTGCTTGCGCTGTCGGAAAACAAACGAATACAACGCAAAATAAATTATGTTGATAAAACTTTCATCCGGTATCTGTCAGTCTGCTTTTATTAAAAACACTGACTTTCACATGAGAAGTCCATCTAGTGTGAAATGACTTTGCCGGGTGGTCAGTGCCTGTGAAAGGCGCAGCAGTCAGCTTCATGAAACAGTGTCCTTATTTTCACAGGCCACTAGATGGCACTGTCAGCATTCAAATCTTTGCCTCTGAATCATTTTAAAACTGAGCCAGAAACATTGGCTATTTCCTCACCAGCACACATGGTGGTACCAATGACAAGAAGTCATGGGTTCAGATCCCAGAGCGGAACTTGGCGTGGGTCCTCGACCAAATCCATAGAGCTGTTTTAAATTGCGTTTCAGGAGATGCAATGCCCTGAAAAAGAGCCTTCGTTGAATAAGAGAGTGAGCAGACAACAGAAAAACTTTTGATGGTGCACAGTGTCCTCAGTGGAATGTGATCGATCAGTCGTTGATCCTTTTCTAGACTGGTGGAGAAGCTCAAAGGTGTGACTGATATCGGCCTATTTAGAAGATCAAATATCCATAAATCCGAAGGTTCACTTTGCTGAGGAATGAACACGAAAAGTATATGTTCACCTTCACCTTCTTCTGCCGCTTATCCGGGGTCGGGTCGCGGAGGCAGCATTCGGAGCAAGGAAACCCAAACTTCCCAATCGGCACAAAACCGACGAAAAAAAAAAATCTTTCCCTCAACAAACGTTCTAACAAAAGCCAAAAAGTCAGCTGTGACGATGAAGACTCGGACCAAATCTATGTTCACGGACAGAAACAACACAACAATATCATGGAATTCAAGACTGAAGTTTGGGTGTATACCCAAAAACCCAACGATAGGAGGGCAAGAGAAAATAAGAATCAAGTGATGACATCATGTATGATTATAAAATTAAACTTTTAAAACATTGGCTTGTGTTTTATTCAATTTATACCTCATACGTTTGAAAGACTCTTGATGTGTCTCCTGCATTTCCATATCTACTTTCAATTCTGATGTATTTTGAGGCATAAGAAATAGTTATGTTTCAGTTGCATTATAATGAACAAAAAACGATGCACAAGACAAAAAGACTAACATGTCAGAGACAACGACTATGTTAGTTTCATAGTTTTACTCTCACTCCTGGAGGGCCACATAATACAGTCAAAGGGCCGATTTTGGCCCACGGGCCGTACGCTGTCATTAGCATCACTGAGATGGACGGTTTGGACGAACACTGTAAAATGTTTTTTTGGTTTTATGGCGATGAGAGGTCCTCACAAAGAGAGGAATACAAACCTGTGCGTGTTCTTCACATCCTGCTTGAAATTTTAATCGACTTTAAAAATTTGCTATTGACAAATATCATTGGAAAAAAGACTTTCTGGGTTCTCAAACTCAGTTACAGAAAATTCCTCTAAATTCTGGCGTATAAGAGCACTTTCTTTGTCTGTCATAAATTCACACAATTTGTCATATTTTCGATGTAATTTTTGCATCTGAAACAACACTTATTTCAACACTTACAGGCCCCCAAAAAAATCAATTGGCGGGCCTTATTTGGCCCCCAGGCCTTGAGTTTGACAATTCTGGCATAAGACCCTGTAGTTATTGAGTTTTAAACAACTGTAATTTCCTTCTTTTCTCAGCGCAAGGGTGAGGTTTCCTTGTGGCGGTGGAATTTATTGGGAGCAGCGGCGAGCAAGTCAGCAGTGGGAGATAAAGCAGAGCTGTGACTGATGCGCTGTGTCGCCGTCAGAAAAGCTCACTGAGCGTGTGATAAAAATGTAAGTGAGTAATAAAGTCGAATCCAAAACAATATTAATAACATTTGTCAGCTAATTTGGAATGAGAATGGAGGTTTGAGGCTGCAGACGCGCAGATGAATTTAATTCCTATTGACACTTGATGGGATGGTTAGTTTGATGGATGAGCTCCGTCTCTTTCACGCTGACGGAAAACCTCTGCCGACAGTCGACCGACTGCGGCTAATGTAATGTGACAGGGTTTGACACGACATGAGATAATAAGGCGGCGTCACCATCGATACACACACGACAGAAATACACACTATTGTTTTCATTTTATTACATGGCTAACAGGAAAGTTTGCGCAGTGACAAAACATTCTTTCAAGACACGAGGAAAAGATACTGAGCAACCACCAAAACTTCTGCGTTTTGAGGCTCAATTCGTGGGTGGAAACCTGACAAACAGATAAAGGTGTGACATTATTAACACACGATGCAGCTCTTAAAGAGTGAGCTAGTTTAGTTTCCTACCCACCATCTATAACTGAAGGGATATATGCACCAAAATACCATTTTCATTTCAGTCTTTCCCACCAAACTGTGCCGTATTAGCCTTCGATGCATTGCTATAGCTCACTGCAACACACAGGATCATACAAGCATATTCTGGTGAAAGAGGTCTGACAAAGAAGAGGTGGAACTATAGTAATCTACAAGAATAAAACGCCATCATATTCCTCACAAGAGAAATGTTCGTTTGTCAGGGAAATAAATCATCACGCCATTTGGTCAGAGACTGTAACTAGGAGGGTTAATTCAAATATAAATATACAGTTATTTATTATAACACTGGAGGGAAACTAACACGAGAAGCAAAATTGTTCAACTGTAGTCTTGTTTTATTCCCTCTGACGGGTCACTCTCTGTTTTCCCAGCACCACGCGTCTCTTCCTGCTGGCCATGGCTCCCACCGGTCGGATCTTCATCTCTGTGAAGTCCAGAGATGTCAGGTGGCCCTTCCATGGCTCCCAGTTCACCCCCTAAGAGCCCACACAGAGGTAGAAGAGGCAGGAGGGGGAATGAGCAAACGGCAACACAGCTTCATTTCACCAGTACAAACCCATTTTGACTGTTTCGGAGCGGGTAAACAAACATCGGAGGAGACGTTTGGAGCGGCAGCAGCAATATAAGGAGGGAAATCTTGTGGAGAGCGGAGAAATCCTGCAGCATTTCCGTCGGTATCAGTCTCGCCGCCACGTAAAGTGTGCTTGTTGTTGTTGCCCTATCAGTCTGGTTAAAATACTTGCTGCTGTGAGAAATGTGTTTCCTTATCGCTGCTGAAGGATTCGGGGCATTTGTGCTGCTGCACGACAGAACAAGTCCAAGTGGACCGGCGTCACTGAACAAGACGCAGCTTCGTGTCTGTTTTTCTCTTCCTCTGGTGATCGTGAAAGGACCTGCCATCATGCCGACGCTTTCTTATCTCACCTCCACCGAGGAGCTCATGTGATCTTCTGACTGTCACTCTGGGCCTGTAGTTTAGATCGAACTTGTATGAATTGTGTAAGTGAGGTCCAGAACAATAGCGCCACCTGCAGTCCAAGTGAACAAATTTGCACTTGGCGAGTGTTGTCAATGGGATTTCAAATGCTAAAATGAATTGAATTTGAATAGATTTTTTTCCATTTTAGGTTCTAAAGACTGGAGGAGATTCTCTCACTTGTTTGAATATGTATTTTTCTTTCTCGCAGTATATATTTTTAAAACATTTGCTAGCAGTCATTGACATTAATTGTTGCATTGTGACTTCATGTATTTCTGATTCTACATTAATTTATTCATCCACTCCTCAAATGTTTTTACATAGAGTGACTTGGCATTTGTAGTACTTGTTGACATATTGAATTTTAAATTGTATTATTATTATTAATAATAGTACTATAAAATGAATTAAATAAATTGTGTTTGGTTATGTAATGTATTGTGGTCTCAATATTAACTTGGTAAACTTCAAAATTTTGACAGAAACAAGTTCTCCTAGATTCAATTGTTGTATTTTACGACCAATTGTAATATTGTAATTTATGATTTGTTATATATTTGTTTTTCTTTCTGCCAAAACTGAAGTTTGAACCCTGTTTTATTTTTATTAGACATACTTATTGAGTTCCAATATTGCTTTTTCACATTACTGTATTTGAAAAAATATTAGATTTTTGTCTTTCTCCTATACTGAATGATGTTACTTAATGTTTATATATATATATTTCATTACGTACTACATTAATTCCAATAATATTTTCTTTGGATTCAGCTCCAGCTGTAAGCAAATTCACAGTTCACGAACTCAGTAGCGCCCTCTAGACGACTCACCACACTGTGTCTGTTGTCCCCCCATTTTCCATTGGGGTTGGCCAGGTGACAGTTCTTGTACCACCAGGCCCCTCTGTGAGTCAGCGCACAGTTACCCAGGGCAATGTCATTGTCATTGTCCACAGTGGTCCACGGTCGGCCCTGGTGGTAGGTCATCGCATCCCCTTCAGAGAGAGAGAGAATATAGTGACTGCACTCTCCTTGTTCCTGTCACTCTCTCGAGAGTACACTGTCGATGGAAACTCCAAGAGAAAGCCGTGCTACATCTGCACAAGAAGTTCCAGCTCGGTGTGTTCAGACAGTGTTGCTGCTGCAGTCTGCTGGGAGTCCAAGTTTTCCACCATCGTGCCAGACTGAAACCCACTGCAGAAATGTGTCTGTACATTAGTTCTTAACAGAAGCCGCCTCACTGCAGGAGCCTGTTTGGTCTCTGGGGAGGGAGCCACACGCCTTCAAGTGACTCTCCGGTCAATGTGCAGTGGACACGCCATATTTCTTCACCATCCCGCATGAGACTTGTCCCTCACCTGCCGTCCCGCTGTAGTTTCCAATGGTCAGCTTGAACTTCTGCTTGGCAGAAGCCACCCGGAAGTTATCGTAGACGGCGTAGGCTCTCTCTGATCCCAGGCCCAGGTCGAACCTCAGCTCGTACCTGGTGGGTGTGTTGGTGAGCTCGTACAGCCTGTCCAGACCTGGAGGACACATGCTCTCATGAGGACTTGGCTGCTGAGTCTCCTGAGTCTGGTCTACCCAGCTCCTCTCTTTGTGACCGAAAGTCACAGAACTGCCAATAAAGCAGAGTGTAGTCCTAAAACTCTCACAACTGCTACTGCGACTGCCTCTAAAACTCAACTTGAATTAATAATGAAGTTTATAAATGCCTGCTTAGTGACTCAGTTACTTCTGCTGTGACTCAATATGACTCCCCAAATATACCTATTATATCGTACAGTACAAAATGACGACTTCTCCTACAATACAGATACAGATTCTTTACATTACTGTGTCTCTTAACACAACAAACAAGAACTACCTGTCCTACTACTGAAACAAATCTACTACTACTATCACAAGAGCAACAAAACACATGACTACCACCACAAATACAACCTCTACAATTGCTTATACTGCACTACAACTACTCACAACTAATACCATAAACAGCTCAATAATTAATAGTATGACCCCAATGTAACTCCTTACTTATACTGAAAATATACCTTATTTCGACGATTATTATGTTTTAATACTACTACTACTACTATGACTACAGCAACTACTGCATCCCTTACCATGCCAAATACTGCAACATCGAGTACCCTCCTGCAACTAGTGATAGATTTATGAGGTTTCACTAAAACATGCCCTCATTTTCTGGTCTCAATTGGTGGCGCTAGTGATGGGTAAATGAGGTTTCATGAAACAGTGATCTGGTTTTCAGAGGCCACCAGGTTGGACTGTCTGCTGTAAACTGTTTGCATTTGAACAAGTATTTCAATGAAGCCTCAGCATTTCTAAACTAAGAGCGCCGCCAAGTCATGGGCAGATGTGGTATCATGAAACAGTATTGCAGTGTTGTGTCCTAATTTTCAGAGGCCACTAGATGGCGCTCTTGGTTTAGAAATGTTGTGAGGTTTTGTCGAATGACTTGTTCCAGTCCAAACATTTTGCCATCCGGTGGCCCCTGAAAACCAGGTCACTGTTTCATCAACGCTGCAATACTGTTTCACGATACCTCGTGGATTAAAAATGATGTGAGGTTTCATTGAAATAGTTGTTCAATTCCAATGATTGACGAGCAGAGAGTGCCATCTAGTGGCCTCTGAAATTGGGTACACTGTTCTCCAAAACCCCACTCCTCTACTATAATGGCCATTACTACTACACCTAATTCTACTTGGAGAATTTAAGTTCAGTTTTGGATTTTTCTTTACAACGGATTTTAGTTTCAGACCAAGTCCTATATGTCAGTTCTGTACTACTCGGTCACGTTCCCGGCCGGCACTCACCAATCCAAAACTCATCTGTCACATCACCGAAACCTGCGATGTACTGACGCCAGCGCTTCATGAAGTCCAACCTGCCGGAGGTGCGACGCTGCAGAACCTGAAGTCCACAAAGATCTGACTTACTGCAACCAGTGATCATACTGAATGAAAAACTGCAGTATTTGTTTTGGTTTTACCAGCCACCCGCCGCCATCCGTGTCCATGTCGCAGAAGACCTCTGCAGGCTTGGAGCGGTTGTTGTTGATGTAGATGGTGTAGACGCCGCTCTTCTTGACGCCGTTCATCTGGATCTGAACACAGTCCATTGGGAAGGGAACCTGCACACCCACTAGGAGGAGGAAACAGTTCGCCGATCATAATCCCGCGCCAGATATCAGGGAGGCAGTGATGAGAGGAACCACCGCTCTAGTCTGCCACATTCTCCATTAGGATCCAACTGAATGCTGTGTCATGATGTCGCAATAATTCTGAATGGATTCATGTGAGGAGTGACTGATGTGACTCAAATGTCAGACCTGTTCTGAAGGTGGTTGTCACCACTTTGCTCCTCTGGCGTCCTCTGTAGGCGACGATGGTGACCTCATATCTCGTCCCCGTCTGGAGTCCGGACGCAGCAAAGCTGCTCTCACCAGCAGAGATCTGCCTCTCAACAGCCTGGTTTCAACAGACAAGAGGTATGAACTGACAGTCAGGGACGGAAGCACAACACATGACACACCCAAATCACATCATGGCTTCAGTGTTCATTCATTTCTCAGGAAGCAAATCTGAGTAAGCTGACGGAGAGAAGCCAAAATACCAACATTAACCCTTCACACACTGATATACAGGTCAAATATTTGATTGACGTGGGCAGACATGAATATTCATTTGGAGTCTGGCCACAAGAGGTCAGTGTTCTACAGAACTTTGCTCGAATACGCCTATAGACCTAGAGACAGACTTAGACTTTCTTTATTGTCATTGCACAAAAAACATATCGCTATATTATGGCAACGAAATTTGAGGCCTCCGGTTTCCAAAAACAAAAATTATATGTCCAAAAATTAAATAAACATCAGATAAATACTTATCAGAAGACTATATATATATATATATATATATATATATATATATATATATATATATATATATATATATATATATATATATATATACACATATATATATACATATATATATATATATATATACACAGTATAGTAAATATAACCAACTATCATCGTGCATCAACGACCACCGTGTACTCGAGTACCACTGATACTTCTGCAACAGCTTCAAGTACAACCAACCTTTTTGCCACTACTTTACTCCACAATCAGTAATACTGCTACAACAAAGTGTTATTACTACTAAATCAATCACAGAGCTGCATCTACTCCTACTGTTACTCTTCCCCTTTCACTACTACTACATGTACTACAACTGGTCACAGCTGTTTTATTTTTGGTTTATTTTATTTGTTAAACAATACTACAAACACTGAGACAACCACAAGTACCATCGCGAATACGTTAAATCCTCCAACTCCCTCCCCTCCTACTACTGTCACTACGACAAAACAGCAGTACTTTTTCACTTCTCCGATTACTATACTACTAATACTGTACACAGGTACACTCATCCAACTTCAATGTCTTCAACTTCTGTCTTAGCTTCTACTGCTCCTTGTACTACTCACATTCCTACTACATCACCGCATGCTACCATGAATATTGTTACTACACAATTACTATCTCGAACCCAACAGCCAAGTCAGAGTACTTCTTGGACTAATAAATGGACTAATAACCTTCAGGGGGAAAGGTATTTAACCGTTCTTTACCTCTGCGGTGGACTCCTCGTCCCTGTACGTGAGGAGGAATCCGTCAATGTCAGCGAGGGGGCGAGTCCAGGTGAGAGTGGCCGACTCTGCGCTCACGTCCGTCGCCTTAAACTGTTTGGGTGCATCGATGTCTGTGAAGGTCGAGATGAGATAAGCCGGTGATGGAGGGAAGCGTCGTGTTGTCATCGCTGCGTGTTTTGTGGAATGTAATGAGCAGACGCATTTATTCACAACAAGAATGAAACTCAACACCCCTCAATGTTTGGATGTAATTCATCATGACAGTGAACTTGTTTGTCTTTCGGCTCATGGACATGAGCATCTGATATCGCTTGTTTGAAGGTCATATAAGTAACAGATAACAACACCAGAGTTTGTCAGCCTTAACAGGCTTGAAATATCGGTGTGAAAAAACAAGCTCTGAGCGCATCGATCACGTGTGACTGTCAGCACAGGTTAGTCGCGCTTGTAATTGTGTCCAGTAAAGTTGCAAATGCAAGACCACATGTGATGCTGATGTCTCCCAGGTGAGGAGGGTCCTCCTCTGCGATGACTTACAACCAGCTGATAATTCAGAGCTGCCATTTGCCGCCCCATTAGAGGAGGCCCCGCCATTGTCCCAAACCCCAGCGGTGGGTTCACAGGTCATGTGTCACACACAGAGATACTTGCGAGTTACTTGCCATGTGTGGCGAGACACCAGCCCATGACCCCAGCTGACCTCACCGTTTACAAGTCGACCAATTTTCCCTTTGAACACAAGACCACAACAGTGGACTTCACATTCAGAACCTCAGAAAATACTGTTAAAATAATTTATTTTATCATTTTATTTTTATTATTGTCATTATTCTAAAATAATTTCCAATATTTTTTTTATTCAACATCCAAGTGCTGACACGTGCACTAGAGGGGTGTTCAAATTCACTTTTTTTTCCCCATGACATGAATCATACTGACTCTATTACAGAGCTTTTCTCAGCTTATGTAACTCACACCAGTTGTGCCAAGCTCTTGACATCTATTTTGTCACACTTAATCGGCCTGAAAAGGTTAATAAAGTCGCTGACAGTTTCTCGTTGATGAGAGAAATTCATTATCGGAGCGCTGTTTTCTTGTGAATAACTTATATTCGTCATGATCCCACAGTGAAGTGAAGATTTTAAACCTTTAGAAAGGTCCCTGCCGCATTAATCATCTGACATCATTGAGGTCCTGTCACAATGGCATGAATCGGTGAGATTCCTTTCCTTTGCAGGTTTTAGTTGGAACTTCCAGTTCTGGAATAAGTTTGTCTGTGAAAGTGTTCATGAGGCGGCCAACAACGACAGGCCATAATTTGAAATCCACCTTTACTGGATTTCCTCTTGAATGCGTGGTCCAGCGAAACACATCACTTTTGATAAGAAATAAAAGCACATTATCCATCTGTTTCCAAAGAATGCCACTATTACAGGGGGGCATCTCAGACTCAAACAGTCACAGGAGGTCTGGGTCGCTCTCCCCGCCGTCACCTGAGCTCTGGGAAGTGGAGGGATGGAGCCTCTGGAAAGCAGCTTTAGAATTTAGCTGATTTAAAAAATAATACTTTTAATCCAAGGGCGTGATCCCAGCATCCCAGCTACTTGGGGTAAGAGGAGTGGGACACTTCAGAATCATCAGTTCACCTGCAGTATATCTGAAGAGGCAGCGGGAGGAAACTGGAGCACCTAGAGGAAGCAGGTACTTCAACATGGCCAGCTTTCCTGTGACCATAATGTTTGTGCTTTGCTGAAGAGGAGATTTATTGGGGACATTGGTACGATTCATGCTGCTGGATAAAAGTATGGTCATAATTACCATGTAATAACACTGTACAACAGACCCTCCCGAAGACAGACCGAGTGGCTGTCGCTAAGTACTGTCTCGTACAGGATGAACCGGCTGGAGGGGCTATATCTGTTACCGAGAACCAGCTCAGTAAATTTATACTCACAGAAATATTCATCTGTTGAAAAAAAAAAGTTCTGAATTTCACATGTTGGTTGCTCTGCATTTATTTCATTATTTTTAAATCTCTTCTTACTTTAGCCGACTTGATCATTCGACAAAGAATTAACATTGTAACTGTTGTTACTGTTTTACTGTCTAAACAACATCCCAGGTTGTTGGTTAAAAACTACTTCCCAAATAAACAGTACTTTGGCAGCTGCCTTTTATCAGCGTCTCGCAGATAAACTCGCTCCATAATGTTTAGTTGAAATTCAGGTATCTGAAGTACAATAAGACTTCACATGCTCATACCCAATTGTGAGCGTGCATGAGCGACAAAGGTCAACTGAGAAGGCTCTAGTAGACTGCAACGGTGTAATGTTAATATAAGAAGTGTTCCTTGAATTGTAGTTCTAGCCATGCTTTATTCTGTATTCTTCTTTTGCCCGTCTTGTATTTGCCTTGACAGATCTTGGCAGCACCCAGCTGAAACTCATGAGCCATCAGCACACCTGTCCACATTGTAATGGAGCGTTCCAGGTACCTTGGAAGTCGGAGCTCCAGGTTCCAAGTGACGTGCCTGCCAAGCTCATTGTGTTACAGTGACCGTCTGAGGTTGGCCAGGCTAGCAATCGCCGCTGTTAGCATGGCCTACATTATAGTTCGCATGCACAGTTATATTTAAAATGAATCCACAGAATCATTTCTATGTGTATGTGTGGACCAATACTATGCATTCAACCCATTTAGTGAGAAGAAACGTCAAATATACACGACGTTCCTCGGCGTTCCGAGCAGCCATCTTGGATTGCACACTCAGGGTGGCGAGAACTTTCCGACACCTTACAACTACGGAATTGGATGTCGGATGATTGGAGAAATTTCCCAGTTCCGAGAACAACTGGAATGCACCATGAGCTTCTTGGTTCAAGTCCACTGCAATGATCGACGCTCCCCGCAGTTTTTAGAGTTTATTCCTCCTAGTCCGCTGAAAGTCTTAGTTTTATTTACTATATTGTTATAATGAACTTAAAATCTACATTTGCATGTCAAGTTTCCCTGTATCCAGTCACCACTTAGGTCCTGTAAGTTCCTGCCTCACAAAAATGTATATTGAGAAAATATAAAAATATTCATGGTATTTTTATATCACCACTTATAGTACTGTGTGGTGGCACCTTTTTAGTGGTTTTATAGGTTTTATATATAAGCTATGATAAGATACCGAGGGCCGGCAACCACTCGGCGTTCGAGCGAAACCCAAGCAGGAACTTTACAAAGCAGAAAGATTCAGGTCAGGTCAAGCTGGACTCGCACCTGCGACCTGCCATGCAGTGCCGCGTCAGCACTAAGCACACAACTGTTTACCCACATCACTCATGCGACCATCTCACCCTGAACTTTCATTAGCATACAAAGGAGTCAGTTCCTGTAGTTTGAGCCATATTTTCCCAGACACACCAGACGTGCAACAGCAGCACGTGGGAGACGCAGTAGCTGACGAAGCCTCCCGCCTCGACTTCAGACAGATATTCAGCCTCCAGCTAGACTGCGCCCGCGTTAAAAGGCGGTGTCCAGCTGAATTATCTTTAATAGTCTTCGCAGGGTGAGTTCAAGTTTCCCTCTCGGCAGTTCAGCACGCCGTTCTTAGCCTGCGCCAAGTGACGGTTTCATCTTCTTCTAATCAGCCAACAAAGACACGGATGGTTTGAAGTTGCTTATAGAGAGTGACACTGAAATTGTTTTTCCTCCCGGCAGGAAAGAAAAAAGGGAACGTGTGATATGGCCAGCATTCATATTCAACGCTCAAGCTCAGCGTCCTACCTGTTTCTGCTTGTGTGGAGCTCTTCCTGCTGACTCTGTCGCCGTTGAAGGCCCAGATGTAGACGGTGTGGAGGACTCCGGGCTTCAGGCCGATCAGCGTGTATGAGGTCCTGTCACGGCCGACTGGGATGTCCAAGCTGGAGCCCTCAGCTGTGGAGTAGCTCAGCATGTAGCCCTCGATCTCCGACTGGACCTGGTCCCACGAGACTGCGACCGTGTCCTCGGTGACCTCCGTCGTGACCAACTTTGGAGGAGCATCAATGTCTGGGGAATAAGAAGAGTTTTCTTCCGTGAACCTGATGGCAAACTGTGTGGTTTCACAGAAGATTACAGAGAACGAAGAAAGAATTGCAAATACATACATTTACAGAGTTGCTGACTTCTCTGTGTCTGTTGGTAATAACAAATAGCCTCATTGTTTCATCGTCCTCCAGCAACTGCATGCAGTACATGTACATGTTCCTGACATCACATTTCTGCATCTAAAAAGACCATTCAAACGATATTATATTCCTAAAATGTGTGAGTCAATTTCAAAGTGAATGTGAGTCAGAGCGAGTCTCTAAGTTGCATTGATGATAGTGATTCTCTTTTGTGGCTGGACAGGTGGTTGAACAAAGTCATGAAAAAAAGAGGTTCAAAACTGACGAGATACTGAGAATGTAGACCAGCTTCCTGTCAAACATAAAAATGCAGTAATAACAATGTAATAAAGCAATAATGCTGCACTAAGAAAAGGGTTCAACTTAAAGAATAAATTATGTTTGCCAAACCTTCCTCCTAATCTGAGAAGCCATTATATGGAAATAAAATGAAAATCTTGTCACAAATTAATATGAATAATATTATGACTATGAATGACAGTGAGGCAGGAGGTCACATGTCAAATGTTTTAACCACATGATCAACCTTTTATTTGTGAGGCAGTGCGTGTCTGAGTCGAAGCTCCATATAGAGCAACACTAAGCCCTGAGACCAGTTTTCCTCGGCGTATGCACTAAAGTGAACGGAGGTGAAGTTTGAGGGCAGATATTCAGGAGAAAAAGTGAAAGAAAAACCGCCTTGTGCCTGCAGATACAGTTGTTGATGAGGGAATGTCAGTGAAAACGACGACAAAGAACAAAGCACAAAAGGAATAGGAGAGAAAGAGCGGTGATGAAAGAGACGAGGGGAACTGAGGGAATCCACCGAGACAGAGAGGAAGCCAAGGGAAATGTAAAAGCAATCACCATCCAAGATTGATGTGACGGAAGTTCAGCTCAGGTCAATCTGGTGTCGCTACGGCATGAGAAGTAACTGATGATGCATTCAGGAAGAGAAAAGAACTTGGATTTCATCTATGTCTGTCTTCTGCTAGTCTTCTAGGGGACCAGATCTCCCAGGGAGAGTGTCATCTGGTTAAAGGATTTCAACTTCCCAGCAGGTCACTGAGCTCTTGAACTTTGCGGAACTCCGCTTTAAAGTGGCTTGAAAGCCTCTGCGCAGCCATCTGACTTGTGAAGACACTTCTCTTAATAACCAGTCATTATCAGCTCTGCCGCGACTTAATCTGATAATGGTGAGACCAGAGGAAGGTGCTCCGACATTTCACTCAGACACACAACATCATGCTGTTTAAAATGTACTTTTCTTTGCTTTTAGAAAACCTGAGTAAATAAGCGGAAACCAGAAAAGTTCTCACTGTCAAGTGGTTCAGCTCCATTCTGTTTTTTTTATTGTATTATTTTTAGCAATATGTTGTTAGCATTTGAAATATTGTTGATAGCAATGAGCTACACCTCCCCCCTTTTGCTGCATACACTGACTTATTTGATCATCAATGTTGAGTCATCATGCTAACAGGCCGACAGATGAGGCGCAAAAGTGAAATTCAGTCTTTATTTTGGTTGCGCTTAAGTGATTATTTAAAACTAAACTGCTGTGAATAAGTTGTCAAACATTATGTCAAACGTTATGCACTACAAGCCCCTACTTTAACAAACTATCCATTGCTCCCTGGACTTAGATTTGTAGACTGAGCTACAACAGTGGAGTGTGGAATACATCAGAAATATATAAATAAATAATAGAAATAAATGTGAAATTATAAATATAAATGGAAGACATATTTAAAATGAAATAAGTTTCCTTTAGTTATATTTTTGTCACAATCGCCTTCACCAGTCTTTTATTTTGTGTTCAAACATCCACAAATAGTTGGAGGCTGTTGCAGCACCAGATTGTGTTCATCTCAAACTAAGTGTATCTTGATAGTTTTTTTTCTCTGGTTTTTGCCCTGCACCTGAGTATTTTGCTTAGTTTGTTTAATAATTTTTGTTCTCTCCTTCTCAGTTCCTGTTCCTCATGCCTGACCTGCCAAGCGATTTTCTTTTTGGACTTCTTAGATCAAACCATTTTTTCTTGTTCTTGTCTTGAACATTGGGCTGTAGCCTATTTCTGTTGGCTTCACCTTGTTTGATGAAATTGTGCATATTTGGACGTCGCTCGTGCTCTGTCAGTTCCTGGGTCTCCACCTTCCTTTGAGCCCTCACAATTTTCGTACTCTCACACTTACATTTTCTTTCATTTCTCTTGATGTTACGAGTGATATAATTCAGAAATAAATGAATGGGGAATAAAATAAATAAAACTATACAGAAATAAGTGAGGAAATATGCTGAAATAAACATGTCCACTTCTAAAGTTACTTTCTAAATTTTATTTCTTCTCACATTTGTTGTAATTTAGTGTTGTTCATATTTGTGTCGGGAAAGTGGCAAAACTAAAGGAAAAAAAAACAAACATAAAAATGAAAAACTGAAAGCGTGTGGAACGGGATAAAAATAAAAATCCTCATTTATTGTGACATGTGGCAGTCCTCTCATCCATACCTCAGCACCATGTTGCCTTTTTTAACAGTGTTCAACTGTTGTTGTAGCTTCCCCCCAAGTGAATGCACAAACATTTCCCACTGTGTTATTCTCTCAGTAGAATCTACATTTAACATTGTTAAGTTTGAGGCAAGCTGTTCACCATGCATAAGTGTTTGAAGATGATTACCATGAAACATTCCCTCTTACCATGTCATATTTTATCTAGTTCTTGAAGAGTAATTCAGATTTTCTAGTTTCTGCCCCGACCATCCAGCTGCACCGGCAATACCTTCCAAGCACACGCGGCTGCTCGCAGGGTGGCTGCTTTTGCTCTGAAGTAAAAGTGCTTGATGGATCGACTTACTTCAGACGTTCTACTCCACTGGCTGTGTAGCGACTGTGGCTACCGGTCCACACAACATGAGTTGTGGCTCAGGCCATTTGGGAAACAGCTTATCCATTACAGGTGTCATGTGCAGCAGAGTCATTCGCCACAACGCCTGCAGGAGCAAGCCATCGCTCAGCATTCTCAGCTCCACAGCCGCGCGCTGAGAGTCGGCCATGGAGTTGAGGGGAAAGTATGTGCCAACAGGGTGTCACTCTTTCGGATGCGTCTGTACTTCAGGTGTGAAATGGTGTGTTATGTCACGCTCGCCCTCGGGCTAACAGTCCGACTATTCATTTGTTCCGACTCCAGTTCACAGCTCGGTGTTGTGGGAGCGACTCCCCTTTATAGCTTTGCCTTCAGACATAACAAGGGAAACGGACAATTTGGTGTTTGATGAACGCAATTCTCAAGGTTTATTGCTCAAAAGAAAGGTAATCTTGTCGGTCTGCCAAGGTTGTTGAGGATTTATTGAATATCTACAGTGCATGTAAGTTGATTTCAACGTTAAAAATTTGCGATTAATCGCGATTAATTACAGTCCATGACAGTGATTAACTTTTTTTTTCCAGACAGAACTAAATGAAAAACTTTTAGACTTCTACTTTCTGGTCAATAAAACATATATATGTATAATATATATAAGATAAAGTACATTTCAGTGTTTTAAAATGTGCGATTAATCGTGATAAATCAGAGCCGATACATGTGAGTTAATAAATTGGCAATTAATCGCACTTTATCATGATTGACTTGATTTTTTTATTTGTTTATGTAATTTGATATATTATTGAATTACATAATAGTATTAAATGGAACAATTTTGGACTTCTGCCTTCTTGTACTGAGAAGTAAATTTCATTGCGATTAATCACGATTAATCACTGTCCATAACTTCTTTTTTGTTTTGTTTTTTTCACTTGAGTGTCATAGCTACAGTACTTCTAGACTTCAACATGTGTAATTCAGAATTAAATTTCAGTGCTTTAAACTTGCGATTAATTGAGATTAATCTCACCTATGACTGGTGAGCTTGATGCTTTTTTTCTTAGTTGGTTGACAGCTCTAATGGAAACATTTCAAGACTTCTACTTTCTAGAACTGTGATATACATTCCAATATTTTAAATAATATTTTTTGACAACATGAATACAACACATACACCTTTGTAGAACAGAAGTCTCAGAAAGTGTTTTCTGATCAGATTCTTGAGGATGAATTTGAACCCTTCCCTTTTGCTCATCTCCATAATGTCACCGTGGTGTGACAGAACAAAAGCCTCACCTGCTCTGGTTCTCCAGCGACTTTCATGCCTCAGCTTCCCTTCATTAAAGACCATGGTAACTCTCCACTCATGGTAATAGTTTGCAAGCCCATGAGAGACAGAGGTGTTGCTCCTTTCCCCAGCTCTCAACATCCTTTAGAACCTGTCATTTATCTTCACGAAAAAGCCGCTGAAGACGCTGAACCCTGACAGACTGTGCTCCTCTATAGAACCACAGAAGGCGTGTGCCCCCACAAGAACATCTGCTTCTGGTTAAACAAGCTAACAGCCATTTACTTTATTGAATTGAAATCCAAAGTAGCAGTTTCAGATCTTGTCTTTTATATCCTTCACCATCATTTGGCCTGTCACTATGACAACGTCTGCTCTCAACGGAAAAATAATGAGTTGTTGATCGACTTAGGCTGACTTTACTCTGATGCCTGTTTATCACTTAATGATTATATATTGAAATAACGTCTCACAGCCAAGTGAACTTTGTGAAAGTGTGTCTTCTGACCCTATTTTCCTCCGTTTTCCTGCTGTTTCTTTCCAAAACGTCTCTGGCTGTGCCCCATTTTTCCGCCATTTCTTCTGCTTACTCTGACCAGGTGCACACGCAGCATGCTGGCTGGAACCAAACAGCATGTCGAGTGAGATAATAGTGCGATGTGTCTCCAGAGCAGCATTTCCCTGGTAATGAAACAAGCGCTATTCCCACTGCCGGCCGGAGCAGAGGACCATCCTCTTCAATCACACCTAAAGAGCCTTAAACGCGCTGGAAGTGGAGAGGAGCCAACGCCTGTCTGCCGCAGATTAGTTCGACCAGGCGCTCTGAAGCAGGTGAACTTCTGATTCAGGACGGGTGATAAGCAGGCGGAGAACGCCTCTGAAGGCCGCCGTCGCTCAAAAAGAACGGGAGGAGAAGCTTGAAGGCTTAAAAGCATCCAATCTGGGTTGCCAAGGATGAAAAGACCACTCAAATAAACCTCTGGAATCGCTACACAGAACAAACACGCGGCGACACTGACGTCGAGCTGCTGGGAACAAATCAACTTCAGTCCATCTTAAAACCATAATGCTGATATTTGACATCAGTTGATATTTTTATGCCTCTATATCAATATTTCATACATAGAAACTTGATGCATTTGTGATGTTTTCTTTCTGTAGACTGGAGTTATTTTGTTGATTCATCCCTCTGTTGGACAGTGAACCGACTTCATAACAATAAACTATTTTCATGCATATCATATGCATTATATGATTTTTTATTTCCTCCTTTAAAATGATGGATCTTCTTACAATATATTTGCTGGACTTACAGGATCCCGTATATTGCATTGTATCGGGTTATGTATCGCTACACAAGATACTTGCCAATACACAGCCTAACAAGTCAGTCTATTGTGTCCTGTTGGAGGACTGACAAATCATTTTACTCTTCAGAATTATCAACATGCATCTAGATTCTTGTTGGAAAACAGCCTGTTGCTGATTTGTAAACGCTGCACACTAGAGGCCGGAGGCTGTCACTTCATGGACTTAACACGTGTACATTCGGATAAGTAAAATAAACCGTTCGCCTTCCAGACCTCACAGGTTACAGACACTAGCATCTGAACTTGAACTACATATAACACAACTTAAACCCACAGTTTGTGATGTACATCACAATTGTTACTGTAATTGTTATCAAGTTTGTTGGTTTTGCGTGTGTGTGTGTATCTGACTTAGCCATACCATTAACTATACCATTCTTGGAAACACACACATTTTTCTGGACATTTTAGCTGGTCCCCACATGGTTAAGCTTTGAGGGTTAAAACTTCAAGATAAGGGTTTCAGTTTGGTTAAAAGTCCTGGTCATTCTGGTGGCGACGTTTCATTCTAGCAATGAAATGTCGCCACAAAGACAGCGTGCCGTGTGTGTGTGTTGTGGCAGTTCCGTAAATCAAGAACAATAATATTTCAAACATGATTTTTATAAAGTCGGCAATACTACTGGATAAGAAAAATGTGGATGGAAAATAAGCAACCCGGTGAAGGTGTGCGCTGTCAAGTGTCAGTCTAGATCAAATACAAGATATAAAGTCGAGATTTTTTAACAGTCTGCAATGTCAAATGCAAACACAACACACAGATACCAAACAGGTAATATCTTAAATCATCATCAGAGTACTGGCATCTGTATTGATGTACCCTGTGTTAGTGGTGGGTAGATGAGGTTTCATGAAACAGTACTGCAGGGTTGATGAAACAGTGGTTGAGTCCTAATTTTAAGAGGCCAGTAGACTTTGTGTAGAAATGAGGTGAGGTTTTATTGAGTTTGTTCAAATCCAAAATTACGGCAGACAGCACCATCTGGTGGCCTCTGAAAATCAGGACACTGTTTCATGAAACCTCATCTGCCTTTCACTACTGTTCATGATGTTTCATTTTTTTCTCCAGATTTCCAGGGCAGAAGTTTTGTATGTGCGTCTGTTGGACAACATTTCCCGAACAAAAGAACTGACGCGAACATTGCGATAACTCAAGTAATGTGTGCCACAGTTGACAAAACAGTGTGAAAACGTAAAATGTGTTTCATTATTCCCGAATCAAACAACTTCATCATTAGTTGTGTGACCTTTACTTTTTTAAACACATCGGTTATTAGACATTTGAACTAGATTAAGAAGGACTAAAACTCAGCTTCTCATTGCTTCATAATTTATACAATAAATTATGCACCAACATCTGTATTCTGTCTCGTTCACAATTCATCATATGGTCCAGTCTTTAAGGCGAGAGCATCTCATCTCATATTCTCGGTTGATACTCTGACACTAAGCTCCGCTGGCGTTGACAAAAGTGCGTGTGTCCAGAAAATAACGTTTTTACATTGAGCACTCCATTAATAACCCATAACCTAAGCAGCAAGCGCCTTCATAAATTATTCTATTATGACTGGCTGCCGTTATTCCTCCATGGTCTGAACGTTGTCTGTGATGGATTGCGTGTTTTTACTATTAAAGCCTGACCACGGTTAAATTATCGGCAGGGGACAGTTTGTTTTCGATCCAGCACCGAAGTCGAAGTGAAGTGTGGACATTCTAGCGGTAGCTGGAATGCTCGAGCAGTCCTTGTGATTTATCATCTTTAGTGTCAGTTGATTTAGATAAAAGCCCCTCGGATCACAAAAACAGCCATTTCTATTAAATGGAAAGTGATTTCCAGAAAATTGGGGCCATTATGTTTCCGTGATAGTACTGAGAGAGTGAGGAGGGAATGAGAATAGGGGGACGGTGCTGTCCCGACACTGACCTGTAGCTCCGGTGACAGATGCTGCTTTGCCCTCAGTGGACCCTTTAATGGCCTGCACGGAGATCAGGTACTCAGTTCCTGGGTTCAGACCTGCAGGGAAGAGCATTGTTTATAAGTTCTTATAACCTTAAAGTGTGGAAGCATTTAAAAAGGTCTGTCGTACCGACAATAGTGTGCTTTGTTCGAGCCTCCTGGCTCTTCTGGATGTCCAGTTCCTCCTGCTGTCCGGACGGGTCGACGTGTTTGAGTCTGAAGTGGTCCAACTCGGTCTGTGGATTCTCCCAGTCGACCTGGATGGAAACCTCCGTCTGCCCAAGGATTCGGATGCCGTCCAAAGCCGAAACGTCTGTCGAGAATTGCAGCAAAATTCTGAATGGATTCCACACTTTCTAACCATCGACACAGGTGTCATGATTATGCTAATGCTAATGCTTTTCCTTCATCACAAAGAAATGTAAAATTAGGAAAGTTTATGTCCAACTTTAACTCCCATCAGATAATGTTCATTTTTTTTAGTTTACGGTGGGGAGAAATTGTTATTCAAAATTTCCTTAAAACAATAGCATGTGTTTCTTTGGTAAAATTGTGGTTTCCAGGATTTTTTAGGTCATTTTTAATGTTCTTTAACCCTGGCTACTTATCTGATTTGGTCTCACCATTCTGCTTCTCTCATTACGAGGGGTGAGAACCAAAATATACAGAGAAGCAACCTTTAGTTACCACGGCCCACATCTGTGGCTCCGACTGCTCGTGGGAGTGTGTTGATGTTTCTAAAAACTACACACTTAATTTTAATTCTTAAAGACTTTTTTGTTATTTTTGAACATTACTGATCTTTCTCGGTGAATGGACGCGTAGCTTCATTTTCAACATGTTCTGTGTGACTGTTCATCGTGCACGGCACTTTGAGGTGCTCTTCCACTCACTCATTCTTCCATGCATTAAAATTACTAACAAGCAAAAAGATAAACGCACATCATGTAAGAACTTTCCTTCGAAGAGAAACGTGTTCAGTGCACCAAACACTACATTGTTTAATGTGATGCCATGAGCAGAACACTGATGGTGAACAAGACCAAATGAGATGGGTTCGACAGGTTTTTTTTTAAAAAACACTACAGAATATAAGCACAAAAATCTGCTCTGTGCACTTTAACTCTGGAGCACTTCCACCCTGACGTTTAAGCCTCGACTTAAATTTGAGCATTCTGGTTTCTGTGACTTTACTCCATGAAATGATAGCTCCCAGGATTCTCTAGATAATGACGTGTTTCTCCACAGTCACATGCAAAGTAACCAGATTGTCGCTGCTCTGAACTCCGCCACAGCCAGATGATGTCATGCTTCTGAGGACCGAACGGATCTGAGCTAAGGTTTTCCACAGCAACCAGTTCAACCACACTTAAGTGTCCCGCTGCCCTTTTCACTCATGCCAGCGCCTGGTAATCCTCTCGAAACATCTGCCTCAGCCACATCTGTGAGGACCCGCCGCGTCTCCTAAACACATCCAGGGAAGCGTTTCTTTCTAATTATCGCTGGAAGTAAAAGCTTATAAAACGCCGCTTAATAAAAGACGTTCAGTTCGTCAGCGGAAAGCAGTGTAGCGTGAGCATGTCCTCTTTAAACAGAACAAGTCAGGCTGAGTGTCCGTTCACGCGCTAATAATGCAAGTTGTTAAAAAACGTGAAAATCAGGGAAATGATCCTGAAAGCATTTCAGGCAAAATACCTCTGACATTTTTGTGCTTTCACAGCTCACTGCCTCCAGTTAAAGCTGACCTCATGCGTTGCTCTTTAATCCCACAGACAATGGAACTAAATCTTCCGACCATCCCGGGACCTTTACACATCACATCTGTCGTCCCACTGAACCGTTGACTTATTCAAAGACTGGACCCGACTTGAGGCCTGATGTCTGTGGAGAGTTGCATTCATCTGTGGTGCATTACCACGTGTTATTCTCCCTAAACCTTCACACAAATCTGATAATGGAAACATGGTTTTAAATGGTCAATTTTCCATCAGTGAAAGCTAAACTTTGGACTACTGAAATATGAGGAAGCTCCTCCAGCCATTGCTGCAGGTATCTGCATTGTAGTCTTCTTTGTGCCTGGAGGCAAAGACGTGGACACATCAGGAGAGGGTGGTAGCTCGAGTGCCGGTGATGCTTTTGCCATTGTTTTCTCACTTCTGAGGAGTGTTTGTTGCTGGATTCAGTGCTGGGAAGAATCTCTTGAAAATTTTAATGGTTGTCTCTGCAACCCTGGATGCTGCACTTGATATTCCATCTTCAGGTTGATTCATGTTACGCCCATCACCAAGTGCATTCACAACAAACACCACTTGGCGACACTTTGCACTACTTGCACCCAAGTGGCTGTTCCAGTGACCAGCGTTTGCTGGGGGTCGGTTTAAAATTGGTGGACAGTCAACATGGTGATTTAAGGAGGAATAACTGTAGCCCTTTCTCAACTGTGGAAACATATTAGAAGGAAGGAAGACACTGACGCTGCTGTCTCTGGGTCCATCAGATCTTCTTGGTGAGTACAAACCTTTATAGTTCAGCGGTTAATCCAACAAATGTCACCTGCTCAGTGTGTTCCCCAAAACGCTCTTAAGCTGCGACCCAGTCACTCCAACGTGTTGCGTACTCTGTGCCCATATTGTTTCGCAACATTTTGTTATCTCGGCTCTACATTGGCTAAATGTGTAACTCAATTCCTTTTGTCGCCCTCGGTAAGATTCCTATAAGTGAAGACTTTCCGATGTACAAAGCAGACGGGTGATTTCCTTGTGCGAATGTTCTCTTGAGCAGTAAAGGCCTATTCATGAAGCGTTTATGTCCAAAATTGTACCCATCTTTTTCTAACTATGTTACTGTCACTCATCACATGCGACCATACGTTCTTTAAGTTGGTATTGCTGTTCTCCAAAACATCCACTAGGGGGAGCAGCCCACAGTCAAAAGTTAACGCCGACAACAACAAACTCCAAAACAAAATGGGGGCAGCATAGTAGGAGGCGGTGGTCAGTGAGGCTGTTAAATGTATCGCGACTGGAGGACAGAGAATTTCCGCCATTGTTATTTGTTCTTTGTGTCTCAATAGAGCTGTCAGGTAGTAACAGCAACACTGCCCCTCCATGGTTTCCGGAGGTACTGCTCCTTTTGGCCCGTATCCGTAAGCTTTGTGGAAACGTGCAGAAATACAAAGGAAATAACGCAGAGCACGGAAAGAAGGGTCTGTCCGTATCCGGGTCTGTATGTAACATTGGAATTGTTCATCTTTGTCTTCACAAATACCGAAGCTTCCTCAATGTTCCAAGGACAGCGGTGGCCAGAAGCAGCTCAGATGGTTAGATTAGACAGTGCCGCGATGAACACAGCTCACGTGTCTTATACTCACCAGACACTATGATCTGAATGGTAAAGACCGTCCAAGGATGCCTCCTCTGTCAGTTAAAGGCTTGGGGCAGGTTGAAACAGTGGCTGGATTTCTGCTCATTCACCTGCACACCACTTTCTTCCACTTGCTGAATTAAGTTATGATAATTTATGAAAGCTTTTTTTTTTTGTAATTCATTGTGTTGTGCATTTTAAAACATCAGCTACTGCTGTTTAATGAGGCGTGTTATTGAAAGTAAATTTTCCTTTCTCTCTAATACATTTGATTTTTGAGAGCATATTTAATGAATTTGTGGTGAGTTTGGACCGACACCAGCAAATTCAGTCGAGACTGAGGACACACTTAAAAGGCTTTTGGGAAGTCCATGGCTTGCTGAACTGTAAACACCCAAATAATGGTGATCCATTACGTGTGTTAGAGACCGTAGTTTGCAACGTCATGACCACTTCTCACCTGTCGTTGCCTCAATCGTTTCTGCTTCACTTTGGATCTCCCTGACAACAGCATGAACCTGGATCACGTAGGTGACCCCTGGAGTCAGCTGGGTGATGAGGTAGGAGTTGTCAGTGTTGGGAACCTGGACCTGAGGTGTCAGAATCACACGCACATTCAGCATCTTCTATCACTAATTCAGACGTAGAGATAAAAAAAAAACCTGCCTGCTTCAGGACATTCTTCTGATGTTTGGGATGATATGTCAAAAGGTAATGCTCTGCACCATGCACAGACTCCCATTCCACGAGCAGGGAGACGTCAGTGGTCTGGACCAGCTGCAGACCCTGAGGACCAAGAACTGGACAACAGAGTCATTTTTGTGTTAATAACACCTGTGTTTTTGAGATAAAGCACCAGTACTTGTCCTTTTATATGTGAATGAAGTATATCTCTGGTGCTAGTTCCTCCAGAAACAAAGAGTAGAATATTAAAATATGTTAAAATATATTAAAATATTATTATTACTCATTTTTATTCTTATGTTTTATTTAAAACAATGCACTAAATTCATTTTTTTCTGTTTTTACTCACACAAACTGCATTTTTTAAATTAAAAATTATAAAAAAAAAATATATATATATATATATATATATATATATATATATATATATATATATGCATACATTGATTCAAGCTATATAGTCTGCAAATCGAATCGGCTTTGGCCACATACATTGGAAAAATATGGCTGGGGGCGCTAAAGAACCAAGTGAAGAACTGTGGCCAAAAGACTGCAGACAGCAAGTCAGCACATTGGAGAGCAACTCCATCCAGAAACTCCAATAACTTTCTGCAGATGCTGAGATTTAATGTGGGATGGGAAGTGAAGCCAAACGCGTGGAAACTTCACAGTGCTTTCATGGGCTCATGAGAGCGGGAGCAGCCTGACTTTGACAAGTGATGAAGTCGCTACAGCGAAAATATCATTGTTACAGCTCACACTCAATATAATGCGATTTAGAGCCTTCGTGATGAAATTATAAAAAATAATTATGATTCAGTGTGAAGCGGTCTGAGGTGCCACACACTATCTAGTCTCCAAAAATCGCCTCGCTCTTCTTAACACTGTTATTAAATGACACCTAAAGCAACAAATGACATTTTTGTTCTCCTCCTCCCTCCTGAGCCCAGAGTTCACGTCAGGCTTCTGTTGACATTGGTCGTTGTTCAAAAGCACCCGCTCAGAAAGCCGACCATAAAAGTCTCAATGGATGTAGCACAGGCGACCCGCCACTAAAGTGAAAGCCATTACAGTCCGTTGTCTTCGGCACATTCATATTCTGCAATAAATCAACCGACACGAGCTTCAAAAAGTGAATTTAAAGCCTGACATTATCAGAGAGGGATCAGCGGGTAAATGTTAAAGTTCTCCTGTCCTGAAGTCTGTGAATTAAACCGTTGATATCTGACAGTCGGCTGACCACCTCCAAGCTTGTCTGCTCTTCAAATGCCACAAAATCCAATTTTGCTCCCGTCTCCCGAGGCAGTACATCTATAGTCAGTTAGCGAACAGCACATTTAGGAGGGGAGCAGCTGCGAGACCAAAACCCTGAAGGACTGTTGGATTTTTCGTTTATCCCTCTGACCCAATGTCACAAGATATTTAGGGGCGGCAGCTTCCAGCGTAGCTCCTGAGAGTCGGGCCATGCTGTTGGACTTGACAGGGAGATTTCGTGAACTCACCAAAGATGGTTTGTGATTAGGATCAGAATTCTGTTTCACACTTATCTCAAATAAATGAGTCGGCAAATGAGGAGAATAAGGCCTCCAAACAAAAATGTTTCTGTGGTCCATACCTTAGGAACTGACAGCACCGACAACATTTAAGATTAAAAATATTGAAATTCAAAGTCATTGTTAAGTGTGTTCTGCGTACAATTTTCACCAGATGAATCTTATTATTATGCGCCATCAGGTGTCAGTAGAGATTATCCACAGGTCCATGTCCTGCTCCTGCAGCATCACAAACATGGCGTCTATTTTACTATTAAGGAGCGGGGTCTAGGATGATTGACATAACCACTATGCATTTAAGTTTGCGAGACCGGTCTCAGTCTCATGACATGGTCTTCTCTCGCTATTGACTGCACCTTCAAGACTAGGTGAGACCGCAGCTCACAAATATATGACATTCCAAAGTTCAAATGTAGCTTTGATAAACCTATGTGGTCTGATGTCCAGTTTGCAAATACTTTCATGTGAGCATTCCGTGCACACACACAGAAACAAAGGCTAAAAGCAAAACTGATGGTGACGCAGGGCAGTTTACGGAGATCCTACCATTTTGCGTTACGAACAAGGTATCACTTCTTAGATTGAAGGATCATTTATTGTCACTGTCGAATGGTTGTTTTCCTGGAGGCTGGTGATGACCGCAAAATAGCAGCATTTACCAGAAAACCTAAAAAATATATAATGGTTTACGATTATGTTTTGTCTTTAACTTAGACCAGTTCATCCTGTATTTGCGCTCTCTAGTTATCGTTGTTTACATCTTTAAAAAGGGCATCAAGAAGCTTTAAATATGTTGTGTGAAGTTTATTTGGCTACCCTCCTCGCCCCTCCCCCTTCTGTGCTTTGTGCCGCCACCGAAATGGCACACAGCTGGAACCAACCAGCAAATCAACACACCTGCTGCACTATTTAAGCTCCAAGGTTCCTGTCACCGGTGAATGTCCATGTTCACATTCACTTTCTAGTGATGGGTAAATGAGGCATTATAAAGCGTTTTGACACAATGACACGCTGTGCTGATACTGTGTTGATACTCTGTCACTGAATACTGACACCTCATTTATCATTATCTATAATGATATTTATCATATTATAAGTCTTTGCATTCATTATTATTCCATATCTTTAAATAATGTGAACATGTATTTAAAAAAAACATTTTATTATTTTATCTTTCTGCTGTCCCTGTCTTATGTCCTGCAGTTATTCCTGGGGCTTCAGATTTCTTGTGCGCTTTCTTGACTGCCACTTTCTGTTGTTTCTCCTCTGCTTTTTGACCTTCATGTTATGTTTTTTTTTTATGACTCTGTATTATTTGTGATTGTATGTTGCACTGCTTTGCTTGTTTCCATTTTTTTTTACTTTGTTTTGTGCCTGATAGTATGCAACTTATTTGTCATAAATTTTGCTCGCAAATCTCTCCATCTTTCCTCCCTGCTTCCAGCCTCCACCTGCAATTGGGTCCATCTTCGGTCTGACAATTTCAGCTGTTCTTTTTTTTACCAAGTTTGGAATCATAGTGCCTCAATGGTGCTGAATACTGGTGTTGAAACAGTCTATAATTTTAAGATTCTATTGCAGCTGAGGTACCTGGACCAACGGCTAGAAAATGCATTACCCAATTTGACATGAATAAAGTAAATCTAGCTTATTTATTTTTCAGTATGACAGATAGTGGGTGCCTTTCTATTCAATTTGGTCTTGAATATACCGACTGGTAAAATGATCGGACAGTGTTTTGCAGTGATGGGTAGATAAGGTTTCATGACACATGACTTATTTCCAGTGGCCACCAGATGGCACTGTCTGTGGTAAAGTGTTTGGACTTGAACAACTAGTTCAATGAAACCTCACATCATTTCTAAACCAAGAGCGCCATCTAGTGGCCTCTGAAAATTAGGACACTGTTTCATCAACCCTGCAATACTGTTTCATGATGCCTCATCTACCACTTTACTTCTATCACTTTAGAAAAAGTCTCAATTTGAACCACCACTGTGTCACGAAGGTTCATGTTGTGCCTGCGAGTTTAAGCTTCAACTGTATAAAACAGTTGCTAGGTGAGTTCTTTAAATGGTCAAAATCTAACACTACCCTAATATGAAACACCAGATGGTTGAAAGCTTCTTACTACATGGAAAACAGGACAAGTGAAAGCTATTTTACGAGCTGTTTTGTCCACACACCGCACCTCTTTTCTTTGCGAATGTGTCAAAGTCGAGGTGAGTGTGTGTTCTGCACTGTTTATTAAGGATTACCTAATGAGCAGTCCTCGCCATGAAAGCCTTGCTCACAAACACAGCGCCCGTCTACGCAGACACCGTTCCCGATGCAGTCATTGGGACACCTCTGGATGCTGCAGTCCTCGCCGCTGAAGTGAGCGAAGCACACACATTTTCCGTCCACGCAGTGCCCTTTGTCGTTGCAGTTGTCGGGACATAGCGCTTGGCTACAGTCGTGTCCTGCGTAGCCCTGATGGCAAACGCATTTCCCGTCCACGCAGCGGCCGTTGTCGTTGCATTCGTCAGGGCAGGAAGACACCGAGCAGTCAGGACCCTCCCATCCTGGGTCACAGATGCAGCTGCATGTTTCTTGTTGGTAGGTCCCATGACCACTACAGCTTGTGTCCACGCCTGAGTGAAACACCCCCTTTTATTATTGCGTTCCAACCTCAGCGCTCCTGATGGATCGTACCTGCCGCTCCACCTCTGCCACAGCAGCCCTGAGCACACTGTGTCTTCAGGTAATTCACTTCCTCCTCCAGCCCATTCACTCTGTACAAGAGGGACTTGAAGCTTTCCGACTCTTCGCAGTCACACTTGGGCGTCTGGAGTCTGATGTTGTGCCTGAAAATGATGTCATTGTCACCATGTGTTGCCGCTCCCGCCTGCTGGCCTGCAAATATAGGAAAACGTCTTGCACCCGTTACTCTCCAAAAATCTGGCCTGCTCATTGAAATGTGTCGAACAATAACAATAACAGCACTGATCCGATGTGTTATTCATAAACGGATCGAAAAACAACTTTTTAAAATCGAGGCTAGTAACCAGGCTTCAATGTCAGCTCAATGTGGAACACGATTTTATATCCTGTTAACCATCACATGGAGGTGATGTTTATGACCTGCTTCGTCCTGGAGTGGGAGGGGTTCCAATTTACAGCTGGAGCTCCCCGGAATGTCGATTTTGTAGAGGTGGCTGAAGGTGACTCCCTGCTCCGGGGCCGAAGATTCTTTGTCTGCAGAACTGACCAGAGAGCTGATGGAGAGCAGGACCAGCAGGCGCAGGACCGTCCACGGCAGTCTAGTGGTCATGGCTGTGAGGAACAGGTTTTACTGACAAGGCTTTGCATCGACAACACCAACTGTGGAAACATTCTCAAAATGGAAAATGTAATACTGATCATGTCTGTCTCCATCCATGTCTGTGTGTCAAATCTGGAGGTGCTGATAAAACTGCTACCGTGTAACAGGATTTTGACACAGAAGGAGCCATGATGGAGAGAAGTGGAGGGCCACAGACTTTTAATACTCAACTTTAAAAGGAATAAATAACTCTTGTATTAAATGTATGTATTTTTTTGTAACTTGTTTGGACCTGCAGTATTTGATGAAAGTTCAAGCTGATCGTAATCGTTTTTTGACTCCCTTGTTATTACAAAAATACAGTATTTAGCATCCCCTCATGTCTTCTTAAGTAACACACACGCGCACACACATATTTACAGTGTAACATTAAGTGTGCTATATCTGGGTCGCAAAACAACGTTGATCAACTTGTAGTCCCGACAGGAAGTGCAATTACTCTGGTTATTTACCCTCAAAAACAAATATATACTGTATCTAATCGTAGTTCTATTGTACTCAGAGGTTGCCAAGTTATGGTTATTAGTTGTAAAACCAATTGGAATGAATTAAGGGGAGCACAAAAAGTCAGAAAATAGCTGCAGTTACATGGCTTTAATGTCCTCAATACACAGTAACCGGTTTGTGTAAAATAAATCTCAAACCTTTTGCAGTACTTATTGGACTCAAGTACGTTGGCTTAAATAGACTTTATGGACACCATTTAATGTCATAACCCTACATTCTTTATGAAGAGTGGAGTCTCAAGGGCACCTGAGTCTCCTGCATCTCTTCCTGGAATATTCTCAGACAAGCCTTTCATGTTGGGCACTTGGTGTACTGACCGCACACAGTGTTGTACGGCTGCACCACCAAAGGTTCGTCTGAAGACATGAAAAGTGCAACATCATCTTTGGAAAGTTGAAGTAAGCTCCATCAGAGAGCAGCGCTGAAGCCTACTGGATCGTCTTGAACAGGGGAGGGCAACACTGGAAATCTGTGATAACTTATAAAATTGTACAAAACTGGCATTGTAAATCAATAAATATGTAAAGATTATCTATTTAAGGTGCAAATTTCAGTACAAACTATGTGTGTGGAAAAAGCATGAAAATATGATAGCGACAAACATGACAAAATAATCTTATTTTTTAATTTATTTTCAATACACTTTCACTAAAAGGTCAATTAAAGCGCTTCCTTGTCAGCTAGTATGTATGTATTTAAATGGAAATACTAACCACGAATAAGAAACAGAATTCATTGTGAGAAGCATTTGTACTTCATCATTTAATTCTGACTTCATGAGGGCCACATAAATACAGGAGACCGGCTGCACTTTAGCATATACTCCAACCTTCATTTTACTTTCATGTGAAATGCTGCAGACATGCTTCAATCCACTAACATGCAACACACATGACTGACTTTGGCGTCACTTTGGGACACAAGTTATTGCCTTAGTAGTGAGAATGTGTTGTCCATGTGACAAACAAACCATGACCCTCTCAGCTGAAGTGACCAATACAACAGCGCCGTCTTGGTTTCATGATGCCTAAATGGATTGCAGTCTGTTTAGTTCCTGACTGTTTGAGCAAACACAGTTTGAGTGGATCCAGTGGTGGTGGTGTATTAGCAGCAGCAGTTAGATTTGTGTGAACTGCGTCTTTGGCCCAAGCTGCTCCAGAGTACAGAAACTCCAGAAGTTTGCTGTCATGCATGGCTGCTCACCCGTGGCTTTTAGAAGAACAATATCACAAAGTCAGTCAAATATTTTCCTGTCATGGGGTGAGCCGTGGACAGGCCTGGATCTGACATGGCCGTCAGCACCGTCTGCTGCTGCCTATTAAATCAAAGGCGACAAGACCACTGTGTGTGTGTGTGAGATTCTCAAATGACAGTGTGAGATCTGTCGAGATCTGATTTCTTGCTTGAACCATTGCTTTGTCGCCGCTGATTCCCAATAAAACGATGAACCAACTATTATCTAGTCAGCAGCCGCCTATTTGAATATATTGGGGTATTGCCTTGCTGGAAACTAAGCAGTGCACAGGCAAACTAAACGTTCAAAAATGGCTCCGTGATTTGATTTTATCGTTGAGCAAATATCAAGAAAGATCCGTGACACTTCCCTGCTTCTTCAGACGGAAGCTTCCTGACACCGTGGGTGGGTGTCAGGTAAGGCTCTAATAAACCCAGAGATGAAACTAGACTTTCATCAAAATAAACTTGACTTGAAGAACTCGCTGGCAGGAACGCATCTAGTCTTTTACAGTGAAATAATAAGGGTTTCTCAGGCAGTATATTTCCCTTCAGTGAAGGTCGACGTTTCATCCTGCGGCTTGCTAACCAGGTGCGACTTTAAAAAGCTCAGTAACCAAGGAGAGCACATTTTAAATCTTAACAGAAAATGGAAAACAGATGTGGAGAAGGGGACGAAAGTGAGAGGTCTGTTAGTTTATAATTATGACTATAGAGCTGATCAATAAAACTTGAAATTTTATATTTATGAGGTGGTCTTTTAGTAGTCTCATACTGGACCCCTAACCCCCGACCTCCCTCCAAATTCATTCATTAATGTAAATATGTCCAAACTAGTGAGCAGTGAGGACCATCATTAAATACTACAGAACAAATACTCTGTTGAGCCGTATATTTATTCACAACTTGACTTGAAGTATACTAAATCCATAATAGCTTTTGACTTCGCAGAGAGGGAGCGAAGGTGGGGTAACGTTGCAAGGTTATTATAGTTAAAAAAAAAAAAAAAAAAAAAGCTAACAAAAACTAGAATTGTAAATAATTTCTGTTAACTGAAACAAAAATACAAACAAATGTTTTTCCTAAAACGATAACTAACTGAAACTGCATTGTCTCTTAACATACTAATCAGAACAAAATAAAATTATAGCGAAATTGTCGTTTGCTTTCATCCTTATTTCTTTCATAAAGAAGCATTTTGAGATGAATGATATTCCATTTATTTTGGCTCCACAGGTCCAAGACGTCACCTGTCCCGACGCTGACTAGCAGGTTAGTGTCATCTTTCCAAACTTAGCGATTTTTTTTTATTTTTACGTGGTGTCTTTATTACTGTTTTTATTACTGACTATATTTGTGACCAGTTTCGATCTTCAATCTTGCTTCAATACCCCATAATGACGGAAAAAAAACCCCAAAACAAATAACTTGAACTAGCACCAACACTAATAAAAACTAAACTAAATTTTTCCAAAAACTGAAACTAATTAAAACTAGCCAACCCACTCTAAAAACGAATTAAAAACTGAAATAACTTGTTTGCTCAAGAAATATAAGTGATGAAACTATAGAGATGAAGTATAGTACATTAAATTACATAACATAACAACAATTAAATAGCTCATAATATGATGCAGCTTGTAGATTTTATCCAGTCTGTGTTTGTTTTTAAGGGTTTTATCATGAGCTTTGTTTTCATAAATAATGTTCCTGGTCTCACATCAACTGTTAACAGCAATAACAGCAGAAACGTCGGAACATTGTGAGTGTTTTTTACCTACTAAATAGCATGCATCGCAACACAAAGAAGCATGCCTTTGTAAAGCGCAAGCATCTGAAGCTAGCTTGATCAACTGTAGTCGACCTAAATATCAGACCACGGGGTGCACTCCTGAAAAATGGGAAATCAATGTTTGAGTGAAGAGAAACTTTCAATGCTCAAAAATATTGGTATTGGTGCAGAAAAACAGTCATGAATTTTTAACTGCGAAATAGCAGAGTTTGTTAGCAGACCCCTGTTTGTGTAGTCTGAAGTGGGGAAAGGTCTCGGCCTCTCGTGGGAGTCTGGGAAAGAAACCCAAGCGTTGACATCAGAGAGAATTCTGAGCTTAAACCATCTGCGAGCGCTATATCGACGACCAAGCCGGTGGAGGGTGAAGCGCTGCTGACGCAAGGCTCTTGAAAACCAGCGAGTGAAACCAGGATGAATTGGGACTGAATGAAAGGGACAGAGTGTGTGAGAGGTAGAGATCAGTGGAGTGATGTACAGAGCGCATGAATGAGAGGCGGCTGGCCAAGGAGACCGTATACCCTTGGACCATGTGGGACTGCACTAAGCGCTGGAAAGCAGAGATGCTTCACAAGCATGTTTATAGATCGCTGTCAAGGTTTTTATTTGATGCTCCCCGTTCTCGGTTTTCCTTATTTTTTTGGGGCCGAACGAGCGCAGTGGCCTTCCAAGAGAGCTGCTACTGAAGAACGTCTCAGTGTGGGGCAGACGGAGGGAGGAATCCAATCCCCTCCTATGTTTATGATTTATAATTTTATCAATGTGCCTTCGACAGAGGGGCGACTGATTCCTCAGTCTAGGCTGCCATTCCAACATGGCTTCCAAAGTTAAATTCAAGATGCCCACAGTTACAGATTCTTTCCTGACAGTAACTACACAATGTTAAAGCGCAGCTATGTCAATAGGGCTGTAAAAAGCCAGTGGACTACCAGCGAAGCTTTTTATAAGGCAGAATGTGTCGGACCATGTGTGCGAGCCGTGTGTATTGGAGGGAGAAGGGTGGGGGACGCATTTGCATGTGGATATTGTTTGCCTTTTGTTTCCGACGCTCACCACTCATTTTCACAGCGGTGTGCCAACAGAGCGCCAACGAAAATGCACCACAATTACAGTCTGGCATCGGAGCTCATATCTTCACGATTCTATCTCTCTTCTGCCGCCAAACATCACGCCCGCGTTCTCCTCGGAGAGAGGCTGTTAAACGTGAAATCAACACGACTGTGTGACAACAAATCACACAAATTACCCTCTGAATTTGAATAATAGAACGGTTTGAGTGTCTCTTAGTGGCCGAGGGTCGTTTTCAAGTCTGAGAGGGTAAATACTAAAAGCTTGTGAAGTTTGCATGATAACGGTCGCAATGTGAAATGTGGACACTTTTTATGAGCCACCCACAGACCCCCCCAGACGTCCCCTCGCACTCGTGCTCGCTGCCTTTCTATCCTTCCACATGGCTGACAGCCCACATCTGCAGCTCATTTGTGGAGAGAACTTCTGTGTGTTCCTGAAGCCAGCACAGTAGCATGTGAACGCTTGGACATCCAGGTGCCACAGCTGCGCGGGACTGACTCTGTTCACTGTAAATATCGCTCTCATTGACTGAAATGGTTCGCACCATTCCCTCATCATTTCTAACTATAGGCAACACTCAGTTTTGTGTGTTCACATGTAAATGTAGTGTGTCCCAATACCACCACATGAAGTGATCCGGAGGGGGCTACGGAGCTGACTTGAAACAAAGTGGGAATATGATGTGTGGATAGATTTCCAGGATACCAAAGTACTTCATTTAAAAACAATGTTGGATAGGACAACAGGGACATTTTAGCTACGAGGACTACTCTTCTGTTTGTTTACTTTCTCGTATCACATGTTCGTGACCCAAATGGTCTACCATGCCCGACAGCATGAACAATACAACATGCATGTACAACAGTATGTTTTTATTTCTCCAGGCTAACATTAGATCAGATCTATCACCGCAACATAGCGGCCAAGCCAGCTTCGCCTCCACCCATCTCTACTCCGATGGTTCACCAAACCAAGTGAGATTATCGCCGCTGATGCAAGAGGTTGCAAAAACGTTGGAGCTGGCATTTCCAAAAAAAAAAAGTCTCCAACACTCCATATACAGGAAACAAAAAACAGCACTGCAGCCAATGACACGTTGTCTTTACACGTGACGTCATGAAGTGTTCGCTTCATCGTCGGAGGGCACATCACAGCAGAGGGCACTCAAAGCCAAGTAGGAGTGTTCGGGTGAGAAATGGGACACACCCTTATTCTCACCATCCAGGAATCAAACACGATACAGTTGGCTCCATCACACTGCATTTTCGACGGCTTTCTTTTTGTCTATCTGTCTAAATAACTTTATTATTAAGTTGTAGGCAGATTTGAATGAAGTTTTCTGGAAATATCTGAATACAGTCAAGGAACAAATGATGGGCTTTGGGAAAATTCCGATTATGTTCTGGATCCAAGAATTTTTTAAAAGGATTCTTTAACTTTGGGAGATTGTATTGGGGGTGGATTGACGTTACTTGGCGGAGGTTTGCACTGTCTGAGTGCTTTTCTATTTTTTTAAATTCAATATTTTTCGCAGCAGGTTTTATGAGTTCTCCTTAAAATAAAGGCATTCCATGCCTTCAGAGGTGTCAAATGAAAATGACCGAAAACGATGTAGTGCACATGCCAGTATAGGTGGCAGGCCAATAGGTGGCATTGAAAGAAGTAGGCGGCCCATTGGACGCCATTGTGTTGAGCTCGCACAATAGCATAACAACCTGAATGTGAAAGCAGACAACGAGATTGAGCTGTTATTACGACCATCACACCAAATTGTAGCGGCATTGAAGTCAACTGCTATGTGCTCAAAAAAGGACTAACCAGTACAAACTTCCATTTGATTCAAGTTATTCAATTTTTGTGGAGAGAGACAGGTCAGACGCGGAGTTGACATCATTATTTCACTAAGTTGCGGATCTGGCGTTTAAAAATGCATTTACTCTGGGACCTGGTTTGAAGGCGAGTCAGATCCAGAGACTGTAAATCATGGATTTGTGTGGACCAATGGCCTCCCTGACTCAGAGCTGGTGATTTTATTTATTCACTTTAGCTGAGGTCAGCAGCCACGGTAAGCAGATGACCTACTGATTTGGCTTTGAAAAAAAAAAAGGTTGGAAAGGTTTTTATTCATCATTTCCTGGTATCGTGTATAAAGAAACTAAATTGTGTCCTCCTTAAAAGCAAGTACCAAGTTAAATAAATAGAATAGAATTAGGCTTAGTGGGAGACACGGAGCTTCACCTTGGTGGATTTTGAGTGAAGTCCAGCACGATTTTATGTCCATAGTAGCACAGCGAAAAAGGGCAAAACGACTTGTCCTTGGAGAAATCTGTGCCACCACCTAATCTCCATCAAAGCTGCCACTGGCATCAACCGATGAGTTTGGAAACTTGAAGCACTTGTAAGAATTGAAATCCCTGTTTCTCATTCATCTCCATAATAACCCATTCATGAGCACGCAGCTTGCTGAGCTCAGGTCTCTCATCCCTCCTCAAACCCAGAACACATCAGTATGCCAGCTCTGCCTGGAACAGGGGCAAGATCAAGAGAAACCATCCCCACACATTCAATTTTAGGTTACGGTCTTTTCATTTATCAATCTCACAAGAGTCAGAAGTTAAGCTATCCATTTTCCGCTGCGTATGCCTGGCACTCCAGGGTCATGGAGGGCTGGAGCAGATCCCAGTTAAATTAAGCAGGAAGAGGGAGCAACACCCTGCAGTGGTTTCCAGGCCAATGCCGATTTAGCAAAAATATACTTTTGCCATTGTATTAACTCAAGATGCATTTGCATTTTTTTATGGAATTCTTCAGTTCCAAATACTTTATTTGGTCGACAGAACTATTTTTGCGTCTGAAAATCTTGGCCTCTACAGTACTGCTCTTTTTCTTGAGTTTCCAATAGATGGCGCTTCTGTTTCATTCCATAGGGGTCAGAAAATAAATCTTTATTTGTCGCTAACCAATCGTGCAGGAGCACCTGAAAAGCGTGAAGATTAGCTTCTTATTTTGAGCGCAAATTGGCAGGAACATGTCCACACACGCGCGCACACACACATGGATCATGTCTATTTGTCATGAAGAATTGACACTGGCTTGGACTCACACCCTCGCAGAATATTAAAAAAAAACAATGTCTGGTGAAACCTTTGGAGAATGATGCAATGACAAGCTGCATTATAGCAATGAATGGAAGCTGGAAAATTGCATCTGCTGCTGTAGTATATAGATGCATGTTTAGTTTGGCTTATGTGAATGAGATCAGGTGCCATGCTATCCTTTTTCATGACATAAATACAAGCAGCAGTAGGAGAAAATACAATCTATTTCATGAGAAATAAGGCAATCTATTTTAATCATTAATTGTTTAATAATTTTCCCAATTATTAACAATATTTAGTTTTATCCAAATCTTGTTGTACATTCAAATTGATGGTAGATATTCATAATAATTCAAATTTTCTTCATGTTTTCGGTGCAAAATTCAAGGTCTCATGCTCCTTTCTTTTATAGCTGTATTAAAATAATCAAATAATCTCAATTTAATTTCAATATAATTAAATAATGTCACAAAGAAGCATTTTTTCTTTCTTTTTTCTTTTTGACTCTGCTCATAAATAACTTTATTAGCAGAGCACACACAAACCTTTATATTTGCGTTAACCACATGGCAGAACATCTTATTTTAAACATCTTCATAAGCCACTACAAACCTTATATATGGTCTAAAATGTTGAGAATAAAAACATCGACTCATACAAACACTTCAAATGACAAGCAAAAAAGTCTCCTGCATCATTCACTTCTGAGATGAGTTGAATAAATATTGACAAAATGATGTCACTTACTTGTGAGCTTCCTCTCACCCCTGTCTTCCTCCTGAAGAACTGAGCGTCGTGCTACAGAACTCTTCTTCTGCCACCTGTTGACAGATCCGCTCTCTCCCCCTCCCTTCAATTGTTAAACTCTCTCCTGAGTGCCCATAGGCCCAGTGGTCTGTTATTTTGGGAGTGTCTCGTCTTCTCCTTCTGAGAGTGAGCGAGTGGAGGGAAGCAAACATCCCCCTGAGATCCAAACTCCCATTATGACATCACTTAGCTCAACAGATTTTCTTGTTTGTTCTGATAAAAGCCGAATATGAGATGGAGAGGAAAATCTTAAAAAGCAGGTTTGGATTCAGACGCAGCCAAGATAAACTCCAAACTTAGCAGCAAAGACCGAGTCCACCGGGAGGAGCAAATTTGACAGGAGCGTATTTTAAACCCTCAAACAAAACACACTCGAACAAAGGTAACTTCAAAGACAGACGTTCAGGTTCCCGTTGAAATCTCTGGGAGCCGCAGCAGCAAACAGTCTCAGACGACCCACTTTTGGTGTGTTATGTAACACACACGGTTTCTGTGGGACGCATTCTTACAAACAGTGAAGACCCCTGGTGTCAAGGTTGGCAGGGGTTTACAGTGACCGCTTGTCTGTAAATAACCAAAGTGTCAGATTTCGACAGGTTAGGAGACATTCTAGTGAATCTGGACCGAAGTCAGGGTGGTCTCTTAAGAATACAGGTCACAATAATGGGCTGCGTAACCTGCAATTCTTTCAAGTGGAACTTGTAAAACTCAATATCCACTGGAAAAATGTGACTCAAAAGATCAAAATCCTTCCTTCGGTGCATTACACTGTGGCCAAAATGGCTGTGTAGCTCACACAATTGGGTTCTAGATCATATATATTGATGGATGAAATCGGTTTTCTTGTCCAGTAGGCAGAACTCGACCTAAGAAGAAGAAGAATGATGGGAAAACAAAATAAAGGGGGAAAAGGGGTTAGTGAGACAGTGAGGATTTTATGAGTAATTATGAAATTAAATTGTAAAAAAAATTAAGAAAGAATTGTGGGTTGGTTGTGCCTAATTTAATTCCAAATGAATGCCATTTAATGATTATCAATGTGTCTCATACATTTCAAAAATATATTTTCAAGCACAATGTATTTTAGTAGGCAGGAAAGTAAGCAAAAAAGTACAATGAAAAGAGGGAAAATTCATGAGAAAAGGGTTATATTTCAGTCGAACTCGCAATGAGCCAACAAAAAAATACCCACAACTACATTAACAGTTTTATAGTTTTAGTCTGTCTACTGAAGGGTCACATGATTTAGGGGTAAGGGGCCACATGTGGCCCTCGGGCTGCACTTGCCCAGGTCTGTTCTACACATTTGAAACAGGTTCCTTGTGGACGTACTTGAGCATCAGATCACCTTTCTTCGTCTCTTTATTCCTGAAACATTTGCTTGTTTATTTACTTATTTTTCAGTAGAAAGAGCAACCATTCTAAAAACAATAATAGGTGATGCATTTTTTGGGACTTAATCCTTCAGGAAATCAGGTTGCTGCAGTAAGAAATATAAAGGCTCTCCTTGGCCATAAAATAAGGAAATAAAAATTCTAATTGTTTCAAATTTTATAGGGCCGTCTAAGTTTGTAAACAGTGGGTGGCAGAAGAAGTTTGGTGGAGTCCGATTGTTTGTGACGCAACGGTGCTATATGTGAAAAGAACGTGAATTTCATCTGCAAAAACAGTAAATTGGTTTATAAGTAAAGTGTATATATAACTATTAACATGAACATATTGCCTGATAATCTGCTGAGCCATTCGTATTCATTCATTTATTTATTTATGTATTCACTTTATTGGAGCCCTCACCTTTCAAATGTATGAAAAGTCCACCATGAACAGTTGGTTGTTTGACACGGCCCAACTCCCCGGTTGCTTGTACTGCATTAGTGCATGACAAATGCTGCACTAAGATGATGAATTCTACTAAAAGACACATTCTTTCTTTCCTTGTTCCACATTTGCAACACCAAATGAGCGCTCGTGAAATTTTATGAGCTTAATTTTTTAAGTATTTTTACTGTCCTGGCCGTACACAGTATTGAGGGCTAATGTTGGGTACATGCTGTGTGGGCACTTAACAGCTTGTTGGAGGTTTCAGTGGAAGACAGTTGTTTTTTTATTACACTTAAAAACAAAAATGAATCCCAAGCGGTGCTCTATTGTGAATGAATTTTGGCTCCAGAAACTCAGTTGGAAATAACTTTGGATTTGGGTGGAATATTTGTTGCTCATCCAAGCCCGGTACAAACGTTTTTCTTCCAGATGGTCATGATGTATTCATCCTTCTAGAGTGGCCACGTGGGAAAACTTTCATTCACAAACTGATCTCAGGCGACCCAAGTTTTCATTCAGAGCTTCGGTCTTCTATGTAACTTACACGACCATGAACTGAATTCACATACTCTCTTGCAAAAGTGATTTAAGATTTTCCGACAGCGTGGATTCAACAGGAGAACTTGACTACAATAGAGCACCTGATGACAAAAACCAGTTTCAATACATGTTCAGAAGTTCACTGCCGGTGGCTCGAACATAGCGTCTGACTATATGAACAGGAAGAAGCAAGTTGTTCTGAAGGAGCAGGCAGGAAGAGTTCTCTGATTGCATGTTTCCTCAGATGTCTGAAAGATTGGGAGGGAGTGTGAGGGCTTTCAAAACATGATTAAAGCCGACAGATGAGACAAACATGTGGGAAGAAGCTGCTAAACCTGAGCTTCACTCACCAAATGTGACATTTCTGCGAGTCCATTCTGGTGTGTGGAAGCTTACAGTAATGTCATTGTTCACCGTGTGTAGACTGACAAGTTATTCAGTTCTGTTCATGTAACTCTGTGTTTACATGCAGTTCGCAAGATCAGATGACAGGAAGTCCTGCTTCACTCACATGTTTACGGAGGAGAAACATCTCCATGTGTGCGTTTGCAGTGAAAGCAGCTTTGAATAGGGGGATCATAACAGTCGAGGAAACAAAGGTGACAGCCTTCTACACAATGTGTAGAGTGGAGATCCAACACTAGCACATGTGATGCATGCTAGCACTGACAATGTAACACGATAATGTTCAACAGCTTCCTTGATTTTTGTTTGTTTAAGCAGGAAACCGAGCTGAATGTTGACTTGTTTGTGAGCCTGTGGTCTTATTCATGAGAAAAAGAATGAGGACATGAAGGCAAGAGCGCCATTCATCGCAGCTCAGGTGGTTCTCAATTGGAGCCCAGACGAATGGGTGGGAAATTTTTGACTGTAAGTTAAGCTTGGGAACTTTGGAAGCATTCGTCGCCTGTTATTTTAAACGTTTGGTTGTTTATTTCCTGTTTCATTTTGGTAGTGTTCATTTGTTTGTAGTGGGGAGACAAGTTTAAGGATTGAAAGAAAAAAAAACTCCATCTTAGCCACTGGTCCTTAGAAATACAGAACACTCATGTATTGGACCTAAGTAAAACATGAAATGTGGGGTGACTTTTGAACAGTTGTTTCTCAAGATACGTGCCAGGAAATAGGGGACTTAATGTCTATCATTAAAAACAACAAAAGGAGTGGTTCATTATGTGTGGTCTTGTTTTCAAGTGATGGTTTGTTAGTAATAATCTGATATTCTTTTGTCCAAGTCGATAACAAGACCATGTTTTACATGCATATTACCCCACTGCAAATTACTCAAATATATTTTTCTATTTTATCTTTTTGTTTTATTGGTTTGTCTGATTTCGGGGGTCCATTTTTCCCATTTCGATCAACAGAAGTAGAATGAATCTGAGGCATCATTTTTGCCTTGGTTTAATGGGATTAATAATAATAAAAATAGCACTTCCTTGGTTTCCAACCAAAAGCTAAAACTATGGAACATAAGATGTGAAGTGAATCAAGATCTGTCCAAGTTAAATGTCCATAGACTGACTCCATCGAGTGGGGATGGGCAGGTCAGGCTTCATGAAACAGTGCCTTCATTTTCATCGCTCAGCAGGTGGCGCTCTGGATTTAAAAAATAATGTCATGCTTCATCAAATTAGTTATGCACCGCCAAAAATGCACAGGGCAGAGAGCGCCACCCAGTGGCCTTTGAAAATAAGGGCACTGTTTCATGAAGCCTCATGAGTCCATCACAACTCACACACTGGCTCAGTTAGGAGCTTCCAATCTTCCATTTATCTGGGCGCCAATTTGTTCAGGAGCTGGTGCGGAGCTGCTTTCAGTCCCTGCAGTTCCAGTAGCTCCTCTCACAGCTGATCTTAGCTCTTCCCATTGTTCTTCGCCAGAATGACAGAAACATCAGCCCAAAACAAAACATCCAAACAAGTCATTTTTTTGAAACGCTAATAGACTTCACAATCAAATGAAACGTTTTGGCACCAGAAAGTATGACAGATGGTTTGAGGCGTCGCTGACTGACAGACTAAGCAAAGAAATGAATTCCAGCCATGAGCCAAGTCAAAGCAGCTGAAGAGTGACAAGCCGGAGGGTCCTGGAAGCCAAAAATGTTGCCCACCAACAGAGAGTGTGACAGTGACAAATAGAGGTTTTCAAGAGGTTTTTTGTCTGAAGTGACACTTCCGTGGTGTGAGATGAAGAGGAGAGACCTACACTGCATGGATCATGATCTAAATTACAGTTACAGCAGTGTAGTTATCTCTTCGCAGTATGAAGGTTTTCGGGTAACTGCTTCCTTTGGATGCACATGAGAGGGTGACCGTGTTCCTCTGTGGTGTAAACCAATCAAGTGCACTGCTGAGCTTGGCATCGATGAAGTGTGAGTGTGTTAGCTAAAGTGCTCCTACTTGCTTGTGCTGTGGGTGTTTGTACATCTATGGGAGGTTTGAGTAGCACAGACACGAGGAGGAATGAAGTGTTGCTGCTTGACTTTATCTTGCTCAGTTGCCATTATGACGTGAGACACGAGGTAACCATAAAAACCATAGGGGCTTCTCTTTCTTTTTGGACATTCTAGAGTCTTTATTTATTTTTTAAAACTATGATGACCATTCCTGCTTCAGGCAAATGGCTTTTTATGTATTTATTTTTTAATTACTGCTATTACTATTACTATTATTATTTTGGCTGGACATTAAGGATTTTATTTCTGCACATAACCTTGTTTATTTATTGGGGTTCCTTGGTGGGAAAGGACTTATTTTATATTGTTTTGCGGAACCTAAGTTTTTGTATTTATTTTGGTTGTTTTCGCTGGACTCAATTTTTCCCTTTTGTATACTATATAATAAGTTTTTTTTATCTCACTATAACATTTTCTTTTTTTATTTTATTTTATTTTATTTTATTTTTTTTATTTATTTATTTATCAAATAGACAAACCCTTTTTTTTTTATTTGGAAATAACTGTTTGATTTATTTAGATATTTATGAGGTCATTTTTTTCTGGACATTAGCTTTTATTGTGCTAGACATAGCTATTTGTTTGTATATGTATCTGTTTCTTTTATTTATTTATTTATTGCTAGAGAACTTCTCCCTCTTTCCCAAATGTTTTTGCTCAAACTTCTCGATAGTTCTCTTGTCGACAGCACCGCACTTGCAGATTCCCTGGCTTGCTCATGCTGACCCTAGCTCACACCTGTCCTCTTCATGTCCTCCATTATAGCTTCCTTCTTCCTTCTACCTGGTAGCTACATCTCTTCTCCCCGTATCTCTCCTGTCCAAACCGTCTTAACCTGACAACCCAATAAAACAATATATCAATCCATTTGTCTCTAAATCCAACAAAACTGCACTTCAAATCATGACATGGCTGACATTAAAAGATGACATGAGGCATGACCTGAAGTTTTCAAAGCTTGAAGTCAACACTAATGGTGGTCCGGTACCTGAGTGGAATCACAGATGTGTCTAGTTCTCCCGACTCAAGCTAACAGGACCCAGTTGAATTGAAAAGCCAACGTCTGACCCCGTCTGTTCGGCTGACATTTGACCCTCTGTTGCATTTGCGCCAGACACGGCTCAAGAAGTTGCTGCTTAAATGGGTCAATAGAAATGCTTCCTTGGTGTAATATAAAATCAATTTCGCTTTTCTTAAGACAACCAGCCTGAAGAAGCCACAAGGCACTTTAGAGTCTGAGAATCAGACTCCATTTAATACTCAGTCTGATATTTAGAAGAAAAAATCATCTGCATATTGAGATAAAGAGATGATCTTGATTCAAAGTATGATTTTGTTGGTGAAGCTTATTGAAAGGGGAAAGAATATTAGCTGAAACATGAACGTTGATGTGAGAAAAATAACAAAATAAATCCAGATTAACAAAGAACAGGGGTAACAATCAGACTGAGACAGTCAATAGTTTCCTTCAGGCATTCATTCACCATCTTTGGAAAGAATGCCACTCATACCTAAGGCCTTGTAAATTGGTCACCCAGGTCATGACCTCTTGACCTGACGGAGCCGTATATGCTCTCAATATTGATACAGTTGCTGAGTCGGACCATTTGGTGCAGTGAGATGTGCGTTTGCGTTCGTGACAATTAATGTAGGCAGTAATGACTATGACGCACATGGCCTCAATCTAAAGATAAAATGAAGTCTGTCTCAGCTGGAACTTTCCGTAGGCAGATGGTTCCGGCAGAAGAATGCTGTTCTCTGGGCTCTCTTAAATCCAAGCAGAGCGCTGCATGGGTTTTCCATGATTAAAACAAGAGCACAAGCGGTTGCTTGTCAGTGATTTCCTTCAGAGCCCTTAAATACAGAGCATGTGTTCGGTTCTTCCTGCCTGGAAGAAAAGCAGAGATGAGCTGCTGCAACTCTGCTTTTTTGCAAGTTGTATGTTTTAAATGCTGAGAGAGAGACAGTTGTAACTTGGCTGGACATTATGGACACCCAGCATTTAGAGCTCCTGCAATTTTTATTTTTATTTTTATTTTTATTTTTTGGGGTGACAAGTAAAATTCTGACTGAAATATGTCCTAAAAATGGTAACATATATATTTAATATGTAAAAGGGAGGAGGAAGAGGCTCGAAAAAAAAAGACGACCATTTTCCCAAAACATAAGAAAAACATTTTTTAAGAATTTATGGTATTATTATTATTATTATTATTATTATTATTATTATTATTATTATTATTATTGTTATTATTATTATTATTATTATCAATAATAATAAACTTGCACATATATTGTATGTGTAGAATTATCAATATATATGTCTCTATACAGAGAGACAGATTCATATTTTTGCTTCATCTGCATAACATTAAAGTGTACCAGTTCAGAGAAGACAAAACTATTTGGATTATACTTAACCTGAATAACTTATCCTCCATTTTAACCATTCACACCCTGCCTGTTGATACAAGAAACTCTCCTGAGGTCTGCAGAGTCGCATGTGTTCATATTCACCCTCATGTTCATCCTCTCACGGCAGCCAAATAATGGGGCTTGTTTTATTGTAGCTCATGTCATTGTAACATGAGTAATACGCAGTAATGGATTCATTGTTTGGGCTGGAGCACGATTTGTGTCAGGCGATGACAGTCCCAATGCAAGCTGTGGAAGCAAAGCGTTTCACAGATATACACTGCCATCTATTGTGGGCAGAGTATATATATGAAGAGTTAAAGCTCTTCAGTGACGAAACAGTCCTGTTTTTTATGATCATTATTTGTTATTTTCAAATGGCAACAGGAATATGCACCAACACAGGATTCATATGGACATTATTTTCGGAAACGAATTGATATACAAATGTTTCATGGATGAGTAAAGAATGAAGTAATAAATAATGAAGAGATAATATACGCTCAATCTTTAATTACAAGTATGATGAGAAGTGACATGAATAACGAATACAATGAACGAAAGTGTAGTATTTTTTTGATCTGCATATAATCTGATGGACTTCTCTTCCGGGCCAGCAGATGGCAGTAGTGACAGCAACTCATTATTATTCTCGGTGTAGTTTTTAGCAACTACATCCAACATGGCGGTCCGCAGGCTCGCATGTTTGGGGTTAAACGTCCTTCAAGGCTCTGTCTGTGCCCCAAAAGCGGTAAGACTTTTGTTTTTAACGGTGAATAATGACGGCTTTATTAAACCCTGACGCTGTGACGGAAGGACGGGAATGGTGACGTTCGTGGCGTTTAGTGAACGAGCATTCCGCTGTGTTAAATAGTAACGACAGCATCGCATTTTAAAAGTGATTTGTCTGCTAAATGATTTCATGATTTCTTTTACTTTAAGTTCATTGTTGCTGCTAATAATTGAATGACGGAGTAAACTAAACGTATACAGTGTTATGAGACTGAACTTGAATTCAACTGTGGCTTTGTAAAACATCTGTTTGTGTACGGGTGCAGGCCCTAAGGAGCTGCTGGAGTGTGGTGGAACAAACTCGAGGCTACTATGTGAACTGGCGGATGCTGAGAGACGTGAAAAGGAGGCAAATGGCTTTTGACTATGCTGACGAGAGACTGCGGATTAATTCACTGAGGAAGAACACCATCCTGCCTAAGGAGCTGCAGGTACTGACTTACAAGGTGGATTTGCACCTGTTGGGTCTTGTCATTTTAGCCAGCATCAATGTCAAATTGTTACAGTTCTGTAAGGATGGGCGAAAACTTATACTCCGCACTGGACCGTGGTAGAGTGTCACAGGGGAGGTGCTCGCTCTCCACACCTCCGAGGCTGGAGCGCTCACTCCAGGGTTTGATGTCCTGTTGTGGGCTGGAGCTGGGACAGGGATGAGGCGAGTCTGGGACAGAGCTAAGTTACTTGGTTTATGACTTTGTCACAGCCAAACTGCACAGAAGCGCACATTCAGAGCTGGACACGCACCGGGCACCTCTTCCCTTCTGGAGAGACGTCACTCACTCGGCAACCCCTCCCACATGCAGCGGCCACACACATAGAGGAACAGCACACCTGCAGCAGACACTCCTACTAAAGCTGACAGAGCAGTCTGTCAGACACAACCAGGTTCTACCAGAGACGTGAAACACTGAATTTCTCATCTCTACACTTGGTTAACTATTTAAACATAAACAAGTAATTATGCTGGAGAGAAACGCCACTCATAAGTTTCATCATAAAACAGTTTCAAGAGAGACTGTAGTGTCCAACACATGGAGTAGAATGAAAATGTATTTAACGTGATAATTATTGTTATCACCAAAATTCCAACATTAATTGTGATCTTTTTTTGTCCCTATCGCCCATCGCTACAGTTCAATAAGGACTGGAATTTGTTAATGGAAAAGCCAGAACATATCTGAGCCACAGGAAAGAAACCATTTCATTGTTCTTAAGAAGAGTAAAATGATTTTCATAAATTTTAGGAGACAACGTGGACTCTCCTTTCTTGAATATTTACCAGTTTTTACTCAAGTGCGTTCTGCCGTATTGCATTGCTAACATGTCATTATGGCTTGCAGGAGGTTGCAGACAAGGAGATCGCCTCTTTGCCCCGAGACAGCTGTCCTGTCAGGATCCGTAATCGCTGTGTGATGACGTCCCGTCCACGTGGAGTGAAGCGGAGGTGGAGACTCAGTCGCATTGTTTTCCGTGACTTGGCGGACCACAACCAGATGTCGGGGATAATAAGGGCGAGGTGGTAATGGAGGAAGAAACGTGACAACGCAGCTTCCCTCAGTTTTCACCAGAGACTTTATTTTTTGCCGTCTAAATAATTAAAGATTTGTTTGTAATTTCATTTTTAGACCGGCTGATTGTTGTGCTACTTGTGTAAAGTGCTTAAATAAAAATTGTGAAAGGACTCCAAGTCTCAATTGTCGTGGTTGAGAGTGAATCATGAATGCACTATTCAAGCCTGATCCTGCTGGAGAGTGCAGAAGACGTCGACGTCTCCGTGTGTCTGTTTACTTGTGAGAATGACTACCAAGAATCCAACAAGTCATATCCAAGCCATGTATTCCCTGACAGAGGAGTCTAATACAGAAGCAGAATTCCAGGTCAGCAGCTACACCTGACTTAGCCTTCGCACTAGTCTGGTAGAGCGTCAAAAAACTATCTGAGGTCCTGACCCCTTTTTACACAAAAGTTCTCCATGTGGGATCCGTCCTGCTCTGATCGGTCCTCAGCCATTGATGCCAGTGTCGGGCGCTGGCTCCCTCATAACCATGGCGACGATCACAAGACCCGCTCCCCACCTTCGGACTCAGACTCTTACTAGGACCAGCTCCATCCAGCCCTGGAGAAAATGATACTTTCCAACCTCCTCCGTCTGACCTTGAACCAGCCAAAAGTTACAATGTCTGCTCAGGCCTCCAGTGTCTGCTGCACTCCCACCATTGTACTCCACCTGTAACTCTCTTTCTCACGCACACTCAACCTTTCAACCGCTCATTCAGCAACTTCTTCATCAGTAGCACTAGCAATTCCAACTATATTAATATTGTATAATAAATGCACAATTCCCATTAATGTCCACTATACACCTTTTCTTCCTGTTGGCTACTAAAGACCAGTAGAAGATGATTTCCTGGATGAAGTCGATTTTAAATTGAGATTTAATCCCACTTCAGTCCTCAAAGAATGTTTACTCATGGCACAATTTTGTGGCTTGTGGTTCTCTGTTTTGTCAGATTATTAGAGGTAAAGTTGTGTTGTGTTAGCTCAAATTAACTGCAGGGAAAATAAGTGTACATCTTTCTGGACATTGTGATGACCTTATAGTAAAATAAAATGTAAAAGAAATGGATCTGACTTTCACCAATGACAAAAAAATATGAAGAGGCAATGATCAGATTCAGCTCATCAAATCTACTTTTAATACAATAGAGTTGTTTCATAAAAATAGTGTTTTTCCATAGAGACCTTGTTACATAGAGACGTTCCATGATGATTTTAGGTGGGGGGTAATCTAACTTATAATATCTCGTGCAATGATTATTTTTATGATAAGAATAATTAAATAATATTAACGGACCTTCTATGTAGAAAAAACCCATCGAATTAAAGCGATGAAGCTACATCACCATGTGCATTATATGTGTCTTCTTCATTCTCACGGACTGAGCGCTGACGCGGTTACAGCAGGGGGCGCTGTCGATGACTCTGCTTCCCGGCAATGAGTCAGCAGAAGAAGAACGCGGTCGTCCTCGGTGTGTGCCAGTGCAACTTCTACATCGTGTCGCTAAATATCTGTCTTACAAAGCACCTCCATGGATCTCACTGAACAGGTACAATATTTAGCTGTTGTTTCCATCAACATTTCCAATATACTCTTCTTTTACTGCCCTGTGTTTGGTATAAAGCCTTACTTTCAGATTAGCCAAAATAGGCTTTTCCAACTAGCTTCTTTATTTATGTAAGGATAGTTTTTTAAATTTATTTTTTAAACTACCGGAAAATGTGTAACACCAGTTAAATATGTATACGACGGTGTAGAATAGATTCCGCTTACACGCAAACCAAACCACTTGCGTAATAATACCTGCTAGTTAAATTAGCTGTATTGTATTTATATTTCTTGCTACAACTAGTCTTCAGATTTATCGATGTGATGCGGTTGTGAATATCGTGAGTGGTCTGGAACCTTCGAGATCATCCGGTGACAGGAGTCTTTTCTCAGTTCGGTCCTGTTTGAATGCAACTTCATAAAGACAAACAACACAGAGTTTTGAATTCGCGTCAGTGGTTGGTCAGCTTTTATGCTGTTTACATGCGATGCATGTGAGTTACCAAGTAAAGCCGTTAGAAATAAAACTCAGGTGCACTATAATACATTATATATCCCATCACAGCAAAGAACTAGTTACATGAAATATTGAGGGGAAAAAAAACGTCCTATATCGTTGTGCTCTCATACAGTCTCACAGATGGTTTTGTTCTCACTTACATGTTTATAATATGAAGCTGTTTTCTAGAGATGATGCAGGGAACTTGCCGATAGTTTCACACCTGTCGTGTTTTTACTAGGGCTGGGATTCGATTAAAACATTAATATAATTAATTAGATAATTTGTGATGAATTAATCTCAATTAATCGCAGTTTAATGGTATCAGAATATTTGCCACAAGAAGCCACATTTTTCAATTTGAATGAATGTGGTATATTACTGTATCAAGTGATGGAGCCATACATACATTTAAACAACAAAATATTGTTTATTTTGCAATCACGATGGTGGCTATATTCAAGTTTTTATATCACCTTATTTCAACTAAAGCTCTTTTAATGTCTTGAAAATATTTGTATAAGAATTTCAAGTCCTTTCAGAGTAGTGGAAACTCTGGCCATTGTGTAGTGAAAAACCTCCCTGAACAAAAGCAAACAGATGCTTTTGTTTGCTTTTGTTCAGGGATTCCTCCATGTTTGTTGTTGTTGTTATCATCCTAGCTGCCACGTGTCTTGTGCATCAGTGTGATCAGTGGACCAGGAACTCCTGCACTGACAAAGGTTCCCTGTTGTCTGGAGAGCAAACTGTTCAATTAAATTAAATAAAAACGATTAAAATATTTGAATGCATTAATTACGATTAATAAGATATTTGCGTTTTGACAGATCAACCAGCTGGAGGCTGACCTGCAGGAGCTGGGCTCCCTCCTGGAGAAGGCCGAGAGGACGAGGGTGCAGGAGCTGCTGAAGCAAGAGCAGAAGAAGGTGGAGAAGGAGATCACTGTCAGGAAGCAACAGAAGCAACAACAAGCCAAGAAAGAGTCGGCGCCTGTGGCCCAGAGAGCAGCGTACACCATCAAGATCACCAACTACGGTACGATATTCAGATTGACAGTCATCAAAGATTTGAACACTTGTCTCACGTGATTTCTCACTGGCACAGCGTGGGACCAGTCTGACAAGTTTGTGAAAATCTACCTCACTTTAAAAGACGTTCACAAGATTCCTGCTGAGAACGTGGAGGTCACCTTCACCGAAGGGTATGATGCCCTCACTTTGGTGATTTGTCTCAGCGTGTGCGAGTTGTTGATGCGTTCTTCTGCAGGTCGCTATCTGTGCTGGTGAAGGAGCTGGATGGTAAAAACCATCAGTTGAGGATTCTCAATCTGTTGCATCCCATTGATGAGAAGGGCAGCCAGACTAAGGTGAGCTTCATTTGTAGCTTTGTTTGGCTAAAATGTCACTGATCCGATCGGCTCTGTGATGAAACCACAATGTGTTTTTATATTTTAATTACCCCTCACAAGTAGCCAGAACGTCCATGCTCCCACTGAGACAAAAAGATAAATACATGTGAACATGTGTTTTCAGTGACGTCCATCACAGTGGACAGTGCACTTTTGGGTTCAAGGACAATGTATTGACATTCCAGTTCAGTAAGAAAGGTGTGAAATGTGTCCCTGAAGCCTGTGGTGACAGCAAAGTACATTGTGTGCGAAGTTATCCTGAATAGAATGAATCACAGTGTAACGGGCTGTAAATATTATGTCACACAGTCTATCACTATTGCCCTGAGCCCATCGACTGTCGCTGCTCATGTGGTGAAGTTTGTTGCCAGACTTCTACTGTAGCGCGTCTGTGAATGGTGGATTGGGCTGCCAGACTATTATATGTTGTTGTCCTTGCAAGTGGTCAGGAAGTCGAAACATTTGATTAAAATTCATTTGATTTTGGCGCCTAGCAAGTGTTCTGTTGTGTTTCTACAGACCACGTTCACTTCCTCTTCTCAAACATTTTCCTCTGCAGGTGAAAACCGACATGGTTCTCATCATGTGTAAGAAGCAGGCGGCGAACAAGTGGGAGTGTCTAACCAAAGTGGAAAAACAGACCAAGGACAAAGAGTGAGTGACTAGATCTTCAGCAGGATTTCTTCTATTGTACTCGGTGGTTATTTTCTTGTCATTTTGCAATAACGAAAGCTGACGCAGAAAGTCAGAACAGAACTATTTCATTAATCAAAATGCATTGGGACTAGGACAGTAACAACAGTTTGATAACTCAATTCTGGTTTTGGTCATTTATCTTTTCATTTTCATTTGTAATGTTTTAAATGAGACTCTATGGGTGGAGTGGTTTAAGAGTAGACTCTTGGACCGTGGTAGAGTGTCACAGGGGAGGTGCTCACTCTCCACACCTCCACTCCAGGGTTTGATGTCCTGTTGTGGGCTGGAGCTGGGACAGGGATGAGGCGAGTCTGGGACAAAGCGTGACTTGGTTTACGACTTTGTCACAGCCAAACTGCACAGAAGCGCACATTCAGAGCTGGACACGCACCGGGCACCTCTTCACTTCTGGAGAGACCTCACTCACTCGGCAACCCCTCCCACATGCAGCGGCCACACACATAGAGGAACAGCGCACCTGCAGCAGACACTCTACATTCACTCCTACAAAAGACTATTTTAAGGCTTGGAACGCATTACTTCTTTTTCCATTCATTGTAATGGGAGAAATCAATTCAGATTTCAAACAAATAGCTTCTCGAACGGCCGTCTGTGGTCGAGAACCGAGGTGCCACTGTACTATAAAAGAAGCGGCTACAGCGTGAGATGCAGTGAAGTAACGCTGAGGTGTGACAAGTGATTCACTACTGGCTTTATTAAACAGAAATAAGGTCTTATAGATCTAACTAAATTCCATATTTCTAAATGTAATTCATCAAAAATATTTCAGTATTACTTTTGCTCCACTGACAAGACTGACGTAGTGTTTGAATAACCGTTGTTTTTCAACAGCAAACCCAGCATGGACGACAAAGCTGACCCCAGTGAGGGCCTGATGAGCATGCTGAAGAAGCTCTACGACGATGGAGACGATGACATGAAGAGGACCATCAACAAAGCTTGGTCTGAGTCCCAAGAGAAGAAGTTACGAGGAGGAGAAGACATGATGGATTTCTAAGTCTAAGCAGTTCAGTCCCTGTGTGGAATCCAGCCAGAGCAACTCTGATCTCCACCGGTCCACACACTTGTTTATCATATTTAACGTCTCAAGACCTGAAACAAATGTGTTGTTGAGTCCGCCCTAACATCAAACACCACCAGGGGGCGCCTGAGTGACTTGTCTTGGTTCATATAAAAAGCGATGAAAATCATTCCAGTATCCGTTTTGTTCACCGATTATTGTTCGAATGTGTCTTACTCGGTCCCAGATTTTCTGCCGAAACAACCTGTTTGTTTCATCTGTTGTCGTGGTTCATCTTTATTTGTGTCCCTAAGGTTATGTCTCAATCCCTGACATGCTCATCTGAGAATGAGCTTGTGTCTTTTAAGTAGCAGCGCAGTCATTTCCCAGCTGGCAACTATTGCTCTGTTGAAATAATTGTTTTGCACTGTACATGGCTTTATTGTTGCCCACAGTGAGGTTCTTTATGTTGCTCCCATGAAGTCACTCTCACAAATGTCATGTGGCTTTGTGCACTTTCATGGATGAACTCTGCAGTCCTCGAGTGCATGTGTGCACTTCACTGTTCAAGAATAAATGGAGATGGAATCTAAATGGCCAACAACGCTGTCCTCTACATCAGCAGCCATTGGCTGCAAGGCTGTTTTCATTAATGTGTAATTATTAAATATTAAGATTTTAAAGGGCATGAAACAGTGAAATGATAATAATGCACATTGATGCGCTATTAGAAACAAAGATGGTGTGTGTTATTTAAGAGGGAAAACGCCAACATCAAATGTAAAGGCAACGCTTCAATAGTTACTTCGAAAAGTGCATTATTTATTATATTTTCTGTATTAACCGAAAAGTCAAAGGAAGTAATATATTCTTCAGCAAAACCAGTTAAACAAAGGCTTCCGGGGTTGATAAAATAAACCTTAGCATTGTAACACTTTTTTTTTTTAATTCATCACTTCGTGTTGACAGACGCTTGAATCAGAGTTCTGTGTGCGTGAATGTGTTTAATATTTCAACTGAAAAATGTCGTTGTGAAAAGTCTTGTAAATTTCCATGGCGATTAACAACACTTTTCATTGAATGTAAAAGCATATTTCTGTCGGTCAGCTAGTGTCCGCAAGGTGGCAGAAGAGGATTAATATTAAACCGTGAAAGTTCTGTCATTTCAGCCAAGGAGGTTATGTTTTTGAGTTTTTTACGTTCTTAGTTCTGCATAATTTACGCACCTTGTAAATAGTGTTCTAAAAAGTGCAAAAGGAAAACAGCTTTATTATTATCATTATTATTTGATTCTGACAATGCAAGCCAAAAATGACGTGGTTGTTCAGCATATTGTTGATGACTTTCTGTCAAGGACAGAAGGTCCAACTTTTTATTATTATTATTATTTTATTATTTATATTTATTGTGATCGGCATTTATGGCGAACAAGTCGCATGAATCAGTTTTGCGCGTGGCAGTACTGCATGAGAACCATCAGGTGGCAGCAGAGCGCGATATATTACAGTCAAACGAAAAGTTGCTTTTTCTTCATTTTAAACAAGTTAAATTATTCATTTGACTGTCGGTGAGTCATGCTACATTTTAAATGATCAAATCGCATTGTTTCAAAGATTAAAAAAAATCTAACGAATGCATTGATATGGATGTAAAATAATGATAAAATATCAATTGATGAAGTGGGTTTTTGGAGGATAATATGATCTCGATGGGTTTTATGTAGGCGTGAAAGCATGGCGGAGTTTTGAATGTCGGATCGATGGGGGCGGAATTCCTGGGTCACCTTTCTTTCATTCATGTTTCCCCGAGGTCCAAATGGGTTTCTGATGGCAAATGTGTCTGGACTTGCGCCGGGGCTCGACGCGTCACGGTGACGTCACAGTCTGACTATAAAACCTCCTACAGCGGCGAGCGGAGCTGCCAGATGGAGTCAGTGGAACGCGAAGGATCCGTGTCGTTCCATCGCAGCTGCGCCTGAAGTTAGACACGTTAACCGACGGGAAAAAAAGGGACTATTCTCTCCGCGGGAGTGTTCCATGGACACCGGCTGTTTCACCGCCACGCAGCGTCACTCGTGCCACACCATGAATGCGGATCTACACAAACCCAGCGCGGAGCGTTCTGCGCCGGTGAAGACGAGTCGGAATAAAGCCGAGCAGACCAAGCCCGAGCTCGCCCAGGTGGTCACCGACGCCAAGACGGGGAGGTCGTACAGCAAAGGAAAGCTCCTGGGGAAGGTAACCAGTGACGGTTTTGTTGCGAGATTATGAAGCAATACCTGCTGCTGGATTGAGGCAATCGGCCCCAGCTGCGCGCACCAGAAGGTGTGTCCGCGTCACGGCTTGATTGGCAGCCGTCTTTTCCCCCCGATCTCACTTCATAGACTTGGATATTCCACTAGTGTGCGGCGCTTTTGTGTTGCCATCTACGTGTTGCTGGTGGTAGATGCGCTGCGTCGGGCGGCTGGCCAAGTCTGCCGCAGAGCGCCGAAGCTTCTCCGTCAGTTTCACGGTTAATAAATGCAGCATCTTCCCAAATACACCATCAAAGACCGAACCCCTGCAGCACGACACTCGGATTCAAGAACCATTTTCAGCCTGGAGTGTGAATGTTGGGCTTGGTTTCCGCCCTCGAATACACGATTGTTAGGGATCAACCTGCTGCGTTAACCAACGTGTTTTGTGTGTTCTGTGTAGGGCGGCTTTGCGCGATGCTACGAGATGACAGACCTGTCCAACAACAAAATGTACGCTGTGAAGGTGATCCCACAGAGCAGAGTGTCCAAACCGCACCAAAGGGACAAGGTACATCACCCCCCCGTCCCCCCGCCCCCTTGGTCTTGGAGCAGGACCCCTGCTCCGTCATGGTCACTGAACCCTGTTTCCCCGCAGATCACCAACGAGATCGAGCTCCACAAAACCCTGTCGCATAAACACGTGGTGAAATTTTCCCACCATTTCGAAGACAAGGACAACATTTACATCTTTCTGGAACTCTGCAGTCGCAAGGTGAGACGCCGTCTGTGGTGGCCGGGTCTCTAAAGAGTCCGAGGCGCCACCTGAAGGATGGTATAATGGCCGTCTACTGCGGCTGTGTTGTCTGGCTCCTTCACAGCCGCCCTCTCTCTCTCTCTCTCTCTCTCTGCAGTCCCTGGCACATATTTGGAAGGCGAGACACACTCTGACGGAGCCTGAAGTGCGGTATTACCTCAAGCAAATCATCGCCGGACTGAAGTACCTCCACAGCAGAGGGATCCTGCACCGAGATCTCAAACTGGGTAAGGCACGATTGACACGCATGTGTACGTGGAGCTATGCCTGGAATCCGCCGTGATTTTTGGACAGCGTTATCTGCGGAATGCTGACCGTGCAAAAAACGTTTTTTTTGTCTCTTCCAGGCAACTTCTTTGTGAATGAAAACATGGAGTTGCGGTTGGGAGACTTTGGCCTGGCTGCTAAACTGGAGACCGTGGAACAAAGGAAGAAGTATGTTTTGCTTGGAGTCGTTTGTCTAAGCGTATTGGCCGTTCACCTGCAGTGTTTGCACGAGCCCATGGCCTCGACTCGCTGTGTCAGATTTCACAAGATGAGCCGGTGCTCAACCGGTTTCCAAACCCGCAGTTAGATGACATGTAGCCCTCGGCGCTTCTCTGTGAGCGCCACAACAGCTAGTTTCACACCAAACTTCAGGCTGATGGGTTTCGGTGCTTCTCTTGTTTCAGGACTATCTGTGGGACCCCCAACTATTTGGCTCCTGAGGTGCTGAACAGACAAGGACACGGGACAGAGTCGGACGTCTGGTCGCTCGGATGTGTCATGTAAGGTTTTTGTTTTTTTCTGGCTTTTATTTCATGTCATGGCTTGTCAAACATTACCATGGCGCCGTATATTGCCCAGACGGAAATCAATACGCTTGGCTTGTGTTTGTGTTTGTGTCAGTGTTTGTCTGACGCTGGTTTGTCCTGCTGCCTCACACCTCAGTAAGGTGTGACTAGTGTAAACGGTAAAACGTTACTTCCAGCTTCGTGAGTTTAGGAGATTTGTCTGTCTCCTGTTTGCTTTCTCTGAGTGCTAAAGTGGTTGCCAATGAATTTGTGGTTACTGAAACTCAAATAAAATAGAATTAAAATTCGTTTTTGCTAATTCCTAACCACCCATTGAGTTGCATTTATTTTTCCATTTTCCGTTCTGTAGATTTGAGTTGACCCCCATGTCTCCTGTCCAGGTACACGCTGATGTGCGGCAACCCTCCGTTCGAGACCCTGGATTTAAAGGAGACGTACAAGTGTATCAAGGAGGTTCGCTACAACATCCCCTCCTCGCTTTCGTCCCACGCACAGAAACTGATCTCGGGCATCCTGCAGAAAAACCCCGGCGACAGACTAACCCTGGATCAGATCCTAAACCACGACTTCTTTACCAAAGTATGGGAAACATTGCACTTCATCTTGAGATGAACACTGTCTTTGTTTGAGGAAACCACCCAAGTCTCTGGCCTTCTGAGTCCAACGTTCCTCTCCTCTCTGTCCTCCAATAGGGTTTCACTCCTGACAAACTTCCCCCCAGCAGCTGTGTGATGGTGCCAGAGCTTCATCCGCCCAGTCCTGCCAAGAAATTCTTTACTAAAATGGCAAAGAGCCTGTTTAGCAAGAAGAAAGCGAAGGGTAAGCACAGGGTTGACATTGAATGACACGCTATGAGCTTCTCTGTTTCATGAGTCGAGTATTCACCCTTGTCATGGCACTTTTTAATCATCCTATTTAAAAAAAAAAAAGTGAAACAAAAAAATGTTTTGACTTTCCATGCATTTTTTAAAAATGATTAAAAATATATATTTATCTACTTGTACTCAAAACCTTTATTTAAAATTTTTTTATCAACCTGTGCCAAGAATTTTTTTATATATATTAATGATTTATTTAAATGTTTTTTTTTGCAAATTAAACTATTTAAAATCGAAATGAATAAATATTAATGTTTAATTTTAATGACCATGTAATAGCAAATGAGAGTGGCCTGTGAACCCTGCAGTGTTGCCACACACACTGATGTCCGGTGTCTGTCGTTGCAGTAGAGAAGAGCCCATGTGACGACAAGGAAGACCATGATATTTCCAAGCTGGTCTCCGGCATTGTTAAATGTTCCATCAACCGGCAGATCAGCTATAAAACAGTGGGACCCAATGAGGTACGCGTCTCTCCTCCTCCTCCTCCTGCTGCTGGATGAAAGTGTTGGTCAGAGTGTTGCTTGGACACTTGGTGATGCAGCGCTGCTGGAGCTGCGTCCTTACGTAACCTGTCTGCGAGGGAGATGAGATCTGGAAAGATGTTCTGTTCCAGCCATTCATGAGAGCGAACGGGAGATTAATTTGGTTACAGTGGCCTTTCTTTTGGCTGAATAAGCCGTGTAATGTACTGTTGCAACTCCGCTGTAACCAGATTAAAACGGCGCGACCGCCTTTGTGATGGATTATAGCGACAGATTGCTTCTCAATCTGAATATTGTTTTGCTTCCTCTGCTGAGTGAAGTGTCTTTAAGCAAGACTGCGCAGCAGAACCCACTAAAAACTGCATCATGACTAATTGATGCTCTGACGCAGGATGCCTTGGCTTGTGGAAAAGACAGTTTCCTGCTACTATATAAATAAGATGCAATTGTGGAGCCCAAACAGTGCGGTGAACGGAGTGATCAATCCTGCTGGTGTTTCCACCAGAGTCTCACTCAGTTCAGGAGGCGCTTGTTCATAGATATTCAACCTTGCTGTTCCGTCGCAGGTGCCGTATCTGACCAGCCCACCTGTCAGCTCAGTGCCTCTGGAACAGACTCCTGCTGAGGAAGAGTCCAGAAAGTCCCTGTCCCGCTCCTTCAAGGGCACAGTAGCAAGCAGCTCAGAACGTGAGTCCCTTTCACAGGCTTTTGTCGTTGTTTACGTGCGCCTCTAAATGTTCTCCTCCTCTTCAGCGTGTGAAGATGTGCTCACGCCGGCATCTGTGGCGGAATCTGCTCTGAAGGTCCTCAAAGGCTGCTTGGCTTCCATGCCTTCAGGTAGATGCTCGGCGTCGCGCGGCTGGAGAACCTGTCAGATCTGTGCATCTTCAACATGGCATGAATTCAACTCAGTCATTCAATGAAACTAACTCCACGCTTCTTTTGTGCAGCCACAAGAAACCCCCCGTGCTTATCTCGGCCACAATCCTTCCTGTGGGTGACCAAGTGGGTCGACTACTCAAACAAGTACGGTTTCGGCTACCAGCTCTCCAACCAAAGCATCGGCGTGCTCTTCAATGAAGGAACGCACCTCAGTCTCTGTGACCAACGCAGGTACGGCCTTTCTTTGTCTTGATCTTCTGATCCCCAAGAAGCTTTTTCCTCATGACCTCTCGTCCCCACAGGACCGTCCACTATTGCCTGATCAACAACAAACACTTCACCTTCCCTGCAAACGCTCTACCTGAACAGCTCCGCAGCCAGAAACAGATTGTGGAGCTTATGGCCAACTACATGGAGCAGAACCTCATGGAGGTAGGAGGCGTCTCGGTCATACTTTGCAGTCAGTGTAGCTTGAGAGGATTGACTGGCTGTGTTCTGCTCAGGGTGGAGATCTTCCCTGTGAGGAGCAAGCCTCTGCTCCCCCTCCTCTGCTCATGCAGTGGGTGAAGACGGACCACGCGCTGGTGATGCTCTTTAACAACGGCACCTTGCAGGTATTTACCGTTTTCTTTTGACGACTCATGTCTTGGAGAGTCTTCTGAACTCCTGAACGCGTCTCCCCCAGGTGAACTTCTACACCGACCACACGAAGGTCATACTGTGCAAGTCTTCGGACGACTCCTACCTGCTCACCTACATCAGCCGAGAGCGCATCTCCGCCACGTACCTTCTCAGCATGCTGAGCGAGATGGGCTGCACGTCCGAGCTGCGAGACCGACTCCAGTACGTGGTCCAGTTGCTTCAGCCCCACACCGACGCTTGAGCCCCCGGGACGACGCGGAGAAGGGAGAAGGATCTGCTCAATGGAGCGACGTTTTCTTTTGTCTCGACTGGTACTTCATCTGCTTACTTCAAACACCAGGCAGGGAGGAAGTCTCCAGCTGCGACTTGTGCCTCGAGGGTTCGTGCCTGTCCAGCTGATGCCTCAAACGGATCCACCAGTGGATACCTGAATGAACCTGGCCTCATCGAACACCCAAACTCTTATTCACAAACCCTCTTGCCTCCAAACCACCGCTTTGTAAAACAGCCTCCGACTCTTCCTGCTTCTTCAGATGGTCGTCGTTCCTCCAAACTCTGCCGTGCCATCTGCTTGTAAATGAACGAGGATCTTCTTGCAGCTGAGAGGTCATTTGCTGTCGACTGGCACTGGAGTGGTGGGTCTTGCCTTCAGGATGCTGTGAGAGACCTGCCCACACTATCCCTTGGTGCACACACTGACCTTTGTTTTTAAAACCGCCGAGCCAGTTATAGGATCACACTACGATCTGTCCTCCACACGCACAAAAAAAAAAACATTCCTGGCCTTACTCGATGCTGTTTCAGTTTGGAGAGAGCTGCCGCTTCCTCCGCTCAGACATCACTCTTCTGTTCATTTCACTCGTCATGGTGCATGGGAGCAACACAATTTTGCACTCTTCATTTTAATTTCTTCATGAAAGTGTTTTACTGCCACTGTTTTTTTGTTTTTTTTTTAGTCGTTTTTAACTTGAAACCAAAAGACATTCTTTTGTTTTGTTTTTTTTTTAAGTCATTTTATATTCACACTATCTTTGCAACCGTGTGTGCCGCACAAGTGCTGGTGAACAAAACTGCTGGCTGGAGCTGAGTGGAGGGGCGGGGTGGTAAAAGTGCCTTTCTGGGAGGACGTCTGTTCAGTGCAATAACAACCCTGTGAATGTCGAGCTGGATACGGACAAGATGGCTTTGACTTTGATGGATTTACTTTGTCACTTTGCTTGAAGTTAGAAAGTGAGTCGATAGCACTACACACACTACCTGGTATAAGCTTTTAAAATGTCTATCATAAATGTATACGGTAACGGTAATATTTGCAACAGAAAAGGAAAACCTTGTTCTCTGTAATACTGTGTCGTTTCCATGGCTTTCTTTCGATCCAAAAACTGTGACCTGGAATGCAAGTATTATGTCAAAGTATTGTCCTGATTGCAGAAACCCCCAACATTGTGAAAGCCATCTGCCAATTCTGGAAAGTCTTATTTTTGTCTTTTTTTTTTTTTCTTTTGGCACATAATGTCCTAATAATTTATTTTTATTTATACGTGTTTTTTTTTTTATTTATTGTCGTGTTCCGGTCTTGACACAAGGAAGGGTTAAATTCCGACCACATTTGTATGTAATGTATTTGGGGGTAAAATGGGGACAAAATAAAGTTTATTGAAAATGAAAGATGGTGGTTTTGTGTTCTGATGTGTGATGCAGCGGGAAAGGTCTCTACAGCCGTCAATGTCTAGTACAGTTTTATTGCAGAATGGGAACTGTAAAAGGTCTTCTAAAGCTCAACTTTTTATTGGGTTTATATCTTGGTTGGGATCATATAAACCGATTTTTAAGTGGAAATGTGTAAACCTCACCTGGGCAAACTGGGGGCCAAATGTGGCCCTTTGACTGTATTGATGTGGCCCTCCTGGAGTCAGAGTAAAACTGACTTTTTTTTTTTGTTTGAGAATTATTTCTTGTCCCTTAAAATGCATCAGAGTTAAAAGTAGATTTTGAAATCTATGAGAAACATTGAGAATCGGGTTTAAATTAAAACATTTTCTTTGCATTTTCAAAGTGTCATTTCATAATCACACATGATGTCGTCACTTTATTTTTATTTTCAGTTTTTTCCTACCCTCCTTTCTGGGTTTGACGGCCCCGCTCAACGGTCACCTAATATACCTTGGCCCCTGAGGAAATTCAATTTCCCACCTCTGGTCTAAACTCTCTAAAAACCGCAGTTAAAAATGTTCGAATGTCCCTTCCTCTGCCATTTCTCTCTAACATACTTCATGCACACAAATGCACATTTTATCCCAATAGAACGAAATACCTCCAGTCTTTCAGTGCACAGTTGAGCTAGTAATATCCAACTTTAAAATCAGCTCAGCAGTAGCAGGTGTAAAACAGAGCTGAGCCAAAAGGCAAAGTTGGTCATGATGGGTAGAACAAGATCTCAGATATAAGTGGCTGAAATGAGTTTCCATCAGTGTCTCCCTTTGAGACAGGGTGAGGACTTCTGTCTCTCACTGCTTCTCCATGTTGAAAGGAGCCAGTTGAGGTGGTTCAGGCATGAAGATGCACCTCCCTTTGCACGGCCAGCTGGGAGGACACAGAGGGGTCGACACAGGACCACTGGCCTGGGAGTGTCTCAGGATCCGCTTGTCGGAGCTGGTGGATGTTGCCCAGGAGAAGGACGTTTGGCGCTCCCTGTTGATGCTGCTGCCCCCGCGACCTGTCGACAGATAAGCAGAAAAGTTTTCAATGGATCAGTAGGTTGAACTTAACTTGCTCACAGCCACTGATCCAAGAGTTAAATTTAGGAAAACAAAATTTTGAATTTTACTCTAATATTGTGATTTTAAAATAAGTATAAAGCCAGTCTAGATTTTGTCGTTTTACTATCATCTCTAACAGTGCATTAGAGAAGTTATGCAGCAATAAAAATACTTTCTGATTCAATAGTAGAGCTTGAATCACGCTGAACCTGACAGGAAAAGCCGCCTGCAGAAGTGGCTCTATTCAGTTCTCTCAATAAACCACTGTTCTAAAATGAATTCCCAGTGTGATGTCACTTCTCCTTTTGCCACCTCTACGCAGGAAAGTACATTAATATACATGCAAAAGTGACGTCAGTGTGTTCACTGTTTGCTGCTAATTGAAAGTCATGTTTCTCTGCCTGACCTGCTCTTTAATTGCCCCCCTGCGTCGATAGCAAACAGCTTGATCTTTGACCCCTGCCGTACATTTGGGAGCGCTTGCGGTCATCCACGACTCTTACATTGATTGAAAGCCTCTTTCCGTAGATTACGCCGGATCAGGAAGAGCAGTTAATAATTAAAGAGCTGGAAGCCACTCAGAGTCGGTGAAGGATCTGATCGGAGGAGGAGGGAGGGAGGCAGGGAGGGTTGCTTTTAAGCTGAAAAATGAGGTGACGTGTCCCTGTTAGACAAATAATGCACCACAACAATAGGCGGTGAAATCCACCTCTACTGTCTGTTAACAGAGGACAAGATTGCAGGCTGTTGGGAAAAGGTCAACATGCACATCATTGCTGAGAACTTGCTCAACATGCTTTGCTTCACGTTGGCTTTGTTCAGACAAAACCGTTGGAATGTCTTTGTTTGCCGCTACTGCCACATTATGTTTTGCTGGCTGGTGATCAGCTTCCTGGTGGGGCAGTCATGTGCTCAACCAAGGTACGATTCCTGTAGAGGAGGCGGCGGCTCTTCTTTACTTGCATCGATCGCGCGAGTCGCATTGTTCCTTGACGATGACAGGAAGAAGTGGAATGAGTGAGCTAGTTTATTGCGGGGACTTGAAAAGTAAAACCCAAACAAGCTCATTGTTTTGAAACTGTTTATTGATTTGTCAAATGGGGAGTTAAGCCATCAAATAATTGGACTTTTATGTATTTATTTTTAAATGTGATGAATGTAGGGAGGAACGTTTACCTGCTAGCCTCGTGGTTCACACGCCAGTCAAACTTGTAAAGGACAATAATAAAAGAAAAGAAAAGAAAATATTAATATATAATAATAATGAAATTTTAAAAATGGTTTCTGAGAAATTACTGATTGCGTGACTTGACGTCTGCACGTCAGTGAGTTAAGAATGCAGCCATGCTACGTGCTAATGCTACGCCAAGACTTTGTTTATCTGTGTATCTTTTGTACGCTTTGAAACTTATCACTGGCTTATGCAATCCTCTGTCCTTTTATTCATTCTTCCTGTTTTGTTCTAAAGAAAATCAATTTTAAGGTGTTACTCTGGTTCAGTCCCAACGCTATGTTATGTTTTAGTAGTAGCTCGTGTTAAAATCGGAGCTTTCATATTCCAAGGAATTGCATGAATACTTGGCCACATTGTTCATTTATTAACAATAAAATGAATATAATGTGTATCCAATGGATGTAATCCATCATTTCTCCTCCTGGGATTAAAAAAAATGTGTTTATTTTTTTAATCCAATTACGAGAGCTGTTTTGTTTCAAATTGTGAGTCTCATTTTTTGTAACAAATTCAGAGAATAACTGGAGTTTAATGAATGAGCCAAAGCTTTGAAGTGAATTGGACAAAAAAAAAAAAAAAAATCTGGGCTACAACTGCGCTGATAACAGATTAATGTTGGTGACTCTACACACACACACACACATACTCCAGCTCATCTCCTGCTCCTGTGTTGTTTGGATTGACTCATGCTCCTCTCTGCTCAACAGGGAGGCCACAATCTGGTTCAGGGTTTGTTGTCGTGTCGGCGCTCAGAAGACAACGCCCAAACATCAGATAGACACTCACTCAGCAGCTAATCTCCTGCGCCAGATACGATGCTGGAAACTGGGACGACGGTGACAGATCACAAATCTGCTTTGTGTCCTCAGACTTGTTGACATCTTTAATTGTGAGATGCTCTCAATTCCACTTGTTGTTGATCCACTTGAGCTTCATGATTCACACGTGCAATCTGACAGCAGGTGATGCAACAGCTATGTACCCTGAAGAATCTTCATAAAAAGACTGTGTAGAATAGGGTCAGCAACTTAGTGTGTGTCCAGCTGGAGACACAGGAGGTTTGTCCTAAATCTCCACTCTGGCTCAGCTGCGTCTCGTGACTCCTCCTGGTTACTGTTCACGCAGGATGAGCCAGGTTTTGGGAACTCAGATATACAACGGTGGGATGAGATCAGAGGCAGGGGAACGACAGCTTGAGCGAGCTTTTCATAGAAAAGTTATTACAATGACAATGAGGGCCAAGCTGAAACACAAAGAACAGCATAATCTCCAGCTGCAGGCTTAGAGAGGAAGAGCATGGGGGGGTTAGTCTGCTCATCAGAGACCGATGAAGAAAAATAATCTGCCAATTCATTTGGAGACGCGTGTTGTCCTGGTAAATGATGTCCAGAAACACAACAGTCTTTCTATCACTTACATAAGACGCGTGGCTGGGTGGAGGACAGATAGCTTCAATGACGTGCGCAAGCAGCAACACAAAGAAAGTCAAGAGAAGTCAGTCCGTCATCGTGTGCGTTCAAGAAGGCTGTAACATGAGGATATGGAGGAGCGATGGTCTATTGAAAGGCAGCCGCCGCTGTAGGGTCCATGTGGGCTCAGGCATCCCAAAAAGACATGAGAGAGAAAAACTTTGAAGGTTAGTCTTTGAAAGATTTGGTGCCTGGAATTGCAGATCCCCGGAGGCTGTGTTCCCTGATAACAGTTCTGGGTTACATTTAACAAGTTTGATTTCCTTGTTCTTTCAGATAAAAGCAAACACCAAGTCACCGTCTAAATGTCTATTCTGCTTGACCAGCTAGAAACCGGCCAAACAGCTCCGTCCAGAAGCCTGGAAGCACAATCCGACGCACAAAACATTTCATTGCAAACGATCCATAAAACCACGACTTTGTTTTCATTTTTTGTTTTCTGACTTCACAGTTGATGGCACGCAGCTGGAACCTGTTAGCTAACACACCTGCCGCACTGCTTAAGGTACTCCAAGGTGCCAGCTCCACCCTGGCTCCTCTGTTGCTCTTCCAACATTCCTTTGCTTTCAGTGTTTTCTGCTGCTCTTCAGTGCCTTCTTACCATGCCACCTTCTCATGTGAACGTTGTACTCTGTTTCGTTCACGTGAGTGTGTTGACAGCTGTGTGTTTAGTGTTTCATTTCAGTGTTTGTTGTTAGGTTTCAGATTTCCTTCTTCTGTTCTGTTTATGTGCATCGCACCTGATTCAGTGACACCCTCATTTCTTCATATTTTATATTATGTCGTGTTTATTGAAATGAACAGAACTGTCATTTTCCTCTTTCTCTCCTTGATACCTGCTTCTACAAGCACTTGGCTCCGAAATGCCCTGAGTAGTCCCCACAAAAAACATCTGTCTGCACACGACCTTACATAAAGTAGGTTCAATAATTGAGCCAACAAAGTTTTGTAGTCAATAGTGAACTCAAAGTCAAACACTAGCCTAAACATCAGGGTGGAAGTGCTCCAGTGATAAGCTGCTCAGAACATTTTTGTGCTTTCATCATGAAGTTTTTTCAACTTCAAATTTCGCAATCTCATTTAGTCTGCTGTTTTTCATGTTTTTGTTCTGACATGTTGAATAAGTGCACCTGGAATCGGTGGCTGTCAAGGAAAGTTTATATGCTATTACGCAGTGTTATTTTATTAACAGTCACTTTCTATTAGTATTTAATACCCCTGCATTAATATAAATCCAGTACGCAGACATATAGTCAAACTTCATATCAAAACCTCTACTAACATTAGAGGCGCGTCTTTCTTAAACACCAAGACATGGCCCAAAAACAAGAGAAATACTGAGTCAGTTTATAGGGAACATTTCTCTGATGTCATGTCCTCTGTCGTGCTAGCAAGTTGGAGGCCATGTATGTTTCTTACAACTGGAAACTGAGAGAATACCTGAAGTCGCACATGTGGATCCACACGTTGGAGAAACCTTTCAGTTCCCCAGAGAGCAGCAAGAGATTCAAACGTTTCCATGGTTCAGCTTGAGAAGAGTCAATGACAAAGAATCACCATGACTCAGTTTCATTATCATCACTTTTTGTGGCCGTGTTTTCAGGTTCTTTCTGACTTCATCATCTCAAAAAGCAACATGGGCAAAGTCAGAGGAAGAGACGTGGTTCCTGCCTGGCTGACCTTTGCCCCTCCATCTTTTTTTAACCAAGCTGTTTGTGCTAGCTCCAACTGGTGATGTCACATTCCAGCCTGTTAAGGCTACAATGATTCCATCAGGCCACACGTTGGTGCGTCACGAGCCAGTCCTCCAGGAAACCTCTGTTTCCTCTCTGCTATTCTCCGTCTGCTTCCCATTAAGGCTGAATCTCATGGCGGCAGACTTGCTGTGCCCCCTGAATCCGCCAGATTAGATCCTTTGAATCATTTGGGATGATAGAGACAACTGGACGGAAAAGAGGCGCTGGTTCATCACATAGGGAAGAGGGAACTGAGGTGACACTGGATCAAAAATAGTCAAGCGTTGAGCGCTTTTGTGACCATACAGAAGTGGATTTGCCATGTAGAATCTTGGGTACAAAGATGACCTTTTGTGAATTCAGATCTCCTGCGCTCACACACTTCCTGCTCTTTCCTCCACAGTCCTTCTTCCCTCTTTGGTGTTTCAGCGGTCTCATTATTCACCCCGGCTAACGATCAGCCACAATACATCCTGCTGTGACAACATCACACGAAACAGCCTCTAAAACACAGTCGACCCGTCAGGAAGTCAAACATCTGGAAACGGGGAGATGAGAGGAGAAGAATTCAGCCAGACATCTGAGTGCTGCGGGACTGTTGCACCTAATTAGTAACTTGTGTTGCTTCAAGAGCGTTTTCCTCCACCTCCAAAACCTCCAAACCCCCCCCTCGCTTCCCCCCAGCGTGCGTGTGCATCTACTGTAGCAGACGTCCTCATGTGAAGTCAAGGCCAAAAGCAAAGGCCCCTCAGAAGATGGCGTGTGATTTCGCAGCTTTCCTGACTCAGCACTTCCACCAAGCGTTTTTGGGCTCAGACCCCACGTACGCAAATCCAGTCACCCAGGATGGATTTCTCTTTATCTGTGTGTTTCAGATGTGGCAGATGGACTCAAGTATGGACCAAGTTCTGTCAACGGAAAATATTCGCTGCTTTCCTCTCGCCATAAAAATCTCCCCTCCGTATCCGTTGCCGGTTCAGCAGGGGCAGCAGCTTCTCCATAAAAATTTGACTGAACTAAAAGAAAAGACTTCAAATAACTTGAAAATAAATTGTTTCCCCTTTGCAGTTCCTAAGCAAAAGATTTACCTCCGTTTTCTATGAAGTGGCTAAGCTAAGCTAATGAGGCTAACCAACTCAAAGCTCTTAAAGAGAACAACTGTCCAGAAATGAGTGTTGTTTTTGTTTATTTACACCTTCATGAATGCAAGAGACACACAAACAATACAGTGGATTTGCTAGTAGCTACACGCTAAAAAGAGGAACTATGATTTGTCCGTTAAAGTGACGACTAACTCAAGTCAGAATCAGCTTTATTGCCAAGGTCAGTGAGGATCCCACCAACCAGGAAAGTGCTTTGGTACATCGTGTAATAATGAATACTATACATAATACTAATAATAATAAATGAATAAATGTGATCCAGATGAATAGAAAACTCTGAATTTTACCAACTATATATTTTTTGTTTGTTTATTTTGTTTAACAAAAGGGAAAAAAAGCTGTTCTTACCCTATTAGTCATCCTTTCTTTATGTTTAACTGGTTTTTGAAGATTTAAAAAATGATATTTTATTTTTGATGGGGGGAAAGGTCTCGTCTATTATAGTTTATCACTAGATTCATAATCGCCTGAAATGTTTCTATAATGGTTAAGGTCAGAGGTTCTTAGGTTCACAACTTTACGCTTTATAAACCTAGTCATAAGTTACCATACATAATTTTTTAACGTTCACAACTACAACGCCTAAATGCATTATGACGTCATATGAATGCACCATTAATGCAGTATAGATGAGAGCTTTGAGTAAGGCGGTTTTCTATTTTACCTCCATGAATTCATGAGCTAAAAAAAGGGGTGGGGCATATTTCATCCCTCTTAATTTTAACAAAAAGAAAAGTTCTTGAATGTGCCGCACATCCCATCATCCTTCATTTGACCCAGAAGACAGTGCCGTCCCTTCAGCCAGCATCAAGACTTGGGCCCTAGTCATGGCTCCTTTGATTGATGAGATAATATCCGTGTCTTCCTCTGTTACGGCATCAAAGGTCCAGCTATCTGTTGATTAGGTCATGGGTGTCGAACTGAATCACACAAGGGACCAAACTTTGAAACTGTTGCAGGCCAAACAAAAAGTGCACATTCATTAACCAGTCTGTAAATGGCTCTCCTTAAACAGGAAGTAGTCTACAGGGGACACATGTGTGGGCCACCGCCGACCCGGCCTCACACAGCTGAGATCCATCTACTGTATATAGAGAGAGGACGTTCACATGCTTTGGACGTCATCCGGTTTTAGGGCCAGTTTGAGTTACTGCTGAATTTTCGAAGTTTCGAATGTGGGCCACATAAAGTGACTCGGTGGGTCAGATTCGGCCCCTTGGCCTTGAGTTTGACAGTCCATTAACTTACCTAGTTATTGGACCTACTGTATATGTGGCTTGGTGGCTGACTTATTTATACACAGAACAGGGGAAAAAAAGAAAATGGTAACTTCATATACATATATATGTGTGTGTGTGTGTGTGTGTGTGTGTGTGTGTGTGTGTGTGTGTGTGTGTGTGTGTGTGTGTGTGTGTGGCTAAAAGGACATCAATACCTCACAAACACATTTAATAAATCCTGACGTTTGTTGTGATAAGAGCGGAGCCAACATCCACTGAGTCTCTATAGCGTGATATTCGATACAGCACTGTCTCAATGATAAAATAAACAGCCAGATGGCTTTAGGGTGTTTGATCGCAGAGCCCAGACTCATCTGTGACTGTCCTTCACCGCTTCAAGAGATACACACAGACACACACACACACACACGAAAAAAAGGGCTGCATGTGAAACAGCTATTCATAGAAGTTGAAAAGTCACGGGTGCGGTCGAGGGCGTGTTGGAAACATCAACTATCATTCTGTGTTGCGCACACATAGAATGCACAGACTTTTTTTTTTTTCTTTTTTGGACCAAACACTTATCAGACTCAGAAAAGCCTAGTTCTTTTGCCGCTTTGTTTGTTTTGAGGGTGAGACCTTTCATCCCCCTACTTTATCAAGTCCCGCAGTGTTATCTGCCTTCCTTTCTGGACCACTAAAACACTGGAAACACTTGCTTTTTATCATTATGCCTGTGTGTGAGTCCTCCATTTGTCACCTTGCAGTTTGTGAATGATGAATCAAAGAAGTTCAGATCCACCATTTTGTTTTTTAGAAACTCCGAGAATCAGGTTACGAAAAAAAAAAAAACAAGCAGTTAAAAAAAAAGAAGACTATTGTATTACTTCCTCATCGGACATGAATACTTTTTACGGTTGGTCATGAATTTTAAAAATACCAAGTAAACAATTGCTGGCTACACTGGGAACTGCATTAAACTATACACAGCTTCAGTAGATTTCGCTGAACAGACAAGGGAAGTTTACTATGGAGGATATATGGAGGAAACTATGCATGTTCTCCTCTCTTCTTTGTCAGTTTCCTTGCTTACCTGGTGCCACATTTAACTACAAGGAGCTGTTAAGCCAAGCTTATTCATCGGCAAGTATGGCCTGCTTCCGCCAATCAAAACTGATTTTTGTCACTCTCCAAAACTCCTTATTTCTTTTAGAAAATTATCTGCTTAACCTAAAACACCCTTTAGCAATTCCCCTGGAGTACAAGTGGAGTACACAGAGCAACTGCAAATACAAAACTTAGAAAATTCACCAGACCAATGCTGCAAAATGATGAAAATATATTTCTTGAAATCAGTCAAAATTTCAACAAAAGATGCTTCAATAGCAGTGTACTGTATATCACTACATACAATACGCTAAAAATATAAAATACACACACAAAAAAAATGGCAGAAAAAAAACTGCCATAAAAGAAAAGAAAATCCAGGAGGGAAAGTATTAGAGATAGTCTCTTCACTGAGGTGGATCATGCCAGAGCATGACACAAACATCACAGGCGGTATCTTCTTTAGCAGGAAGAACCACCGTGCATGTGAAATCCATCCTGGATTGACCTCACTGGCCTGAATGAGGGCCACTGGAAAGTGGTGCTGGAGACCGTGAACCGTCTGCTGCCATGTTGAGAAGGACCCCTTGAGTGGATTGAAAAATGGTGGAAGGTAAAGGACAGAAGACTGAGGACTGTGCTGAAACCAGATGTGGAGCAGTGCAGAGCACTGGAATGATGGCAATGCTTTGCATCTGCTGTATTTGGTTCACTAAGAGGATGTTGTGTAAGTGGTCCAGAAATGTCAGAACGTGAGCTGTGCTTGAACCTGATAGGTGCGTCAAGTAAGCAGGCATGTTCTGGTGCACCTGATGCTCATCTGAAGGTCAGTATGTAAGTACTTACAAAGTGTGTTTAGTGTTTTGCGGTTCACCATGCGCTGCTGACATTGTTCTTCTGGTAATCTGGTCTGGTGTTTTGCGCCTTGCGTGTGAGGTCTTGATCATGGAGTAATACTTTTGATCGAAGTGCTTATGGAAGCCAAAATACCTGTGAATGCAGTTGTGTATAGTCAAATATAGCTGCGCACTTCAGGGCCACTCGAACTGGCTATGTATGCGAAACATAACTCCAACTCCCAACGTTCCTCTGAGGCTTCTTTTCAAACATTTGGTGAACAGCATGTCCACACCCTTGAATTATCTGGAGGCACCTTGTGCGAGAGACTGTTAATCCATTAATGGCTTTGCTACACAGAGACTTTGCTGACAGGACAAAGTAAAGCAGGAGCTGGAGGCAGATGGCCGGAAGACAGTGATGCAGAGAATGCACCAAAGCCTGAGATTAAGATTTCTAAAGGGATTTCAGAAGGCTGTAAACTGTGCATTCATTATCACTGGACGGTTCCTTTCGTTCCACCATGAAGGCGGTTGCTTGACTGGAATGAGTTTTACGAATGTTAAAGGTGGTTGCAGCACATTTGTTCACCAAAATATTAAATATCTGCCATGGCGTTGCCTTAAACTCAATCTTCAAACTTCCCATCACAGGAACAGCCCTTGTTGTTTGTGTTTTATTCATTTATTTATTAGTTACTTCTACTATTATTTATTTTGTATTTTTTACATTGTATTTCTTCAGCCATATTTTGATGAGAGCCCATAAAGTCCACCTGAAGTTAGAGCCAACTCTACCGGAAATATCATCCCAAGTCTCCTGAAGCTTTGGAAACATACTGAGCTGTGTACTACTTCCAGGATCAAGTACTCCTAACTTATTTAAAGGTTATTTATTATGCATTAATATGCACAAAGTGAAAACATCATTTTGTCTTAACTTTTGTGGTTTTTTCATTTTGGGTTATTTAAGTATTTTATTTCATTGATCATTTATCTGTTCTGTATTTATTCTGCTTTTCATTTTATTTGTATTGACTTAAGTCGACACACTATGGAAAATATAAAATATCTTCCTGGATATTCATTTGCAATTTAACAGTCCCACTTGCTGGCAGTTGATAAAGGTAAAAATAAAAGTATAAATGTATTGAAAAGTGATCACACCAGGCTTAATGCATCATAATGGCTGAAGGACCCAGAAAACAAAGGCAACATTTTGAAGCACACGATTTCTTTTCACACCATTTGATATGGAGAAATAAAACCAGTCAATAAAGGTCAAATAAAACCACAAAATAAACAGTTAAAATGCCTTAACTTTCCAGCATGTGAATGGGATGTGGTCAAAGTGAAAAGCCACCCTCCCCCATTCATTTCCACTCAAAAAGGCGTCTCTGGTTGAAGCCTATCTTCAAGAGGAAGTGCTAGTTTTGCGACCATTGAGAGTTTTCCAACTCAGATTGACACATTTATAATTAGAATATGAACTCTAAGCAAGGAAAAAATCTTGGTTTGGTGCATACAAAGGTGGAAGGACACCGAATGGCTCCCAAAGAAAACTCAAGTTACGCTCTGCTCTCCACTTCTACTTCATGGTGACAATCTGAACCCCCCCCTTCAAAACGCCTCACGTCCGACACATGCATCAGGGTTAATAGGTCTATAGTCTCATCTCACCCAGGTGGCTTAATGTTGATGGACGCACCGCCAATCCATGACAGCTTGTTCCTCATCATAAAACACCATTCCAACATGAAGGCTAACTATATTTGAGTCAATAAAAGCTGACAGCACTGATAAAGGAGTTTCAAGGACGTGATCACAAAGACTTCCTTGTGAGCAAACCAGAAACTGCTGGAATTAATAGCCCAGTCATCTTCAGTGAGCTCATGGCATTTCAGCCGATCAGGATGAGTCTGCAGTTTTTGGACCTGTTGAGATCTTTGCCAGTCCGGTGATCATCCGGTGAAGTGATCTATCTTCATTGCTGAGTGATGAGTGGGCTTCTTCACCAGTGGAGGATCCCGTCCCCACGCTGCGGTCAACAAGCCTCATGTGACACAAAGCGTGACGCGACCAGTCATCCGCCTATGAAAGAGCTAATTGAGATCAGACAGCTCCGCAGCGTCGCGGCTGGGAAAAGGTCATCCGTCAGCCGCGTCCATCCGTCACATGACACGGCGGCTAACATTTTCTTTGCATCCGAGGTTTGTTGTGATCCATTTGGCTCAATCACTCAGATTATATCAGTGCGACTTGAGTTAAAATGTATGTTATTTCAGGGGCTTTAAAAACAAATTAAGATTCAGTATGTTTATTTTAAGAACAATAATACGCCACAAACTTCATGATGTGTACAGGGCAAAGCTCCTCCTTCGACCGTGACTACTATGATTGGTTAGGGGTCAAAGGTCGACTTCCGCATGTCTGTTTCTGCTCATATGATTAGATTAGATCGGGATCCTAATTCAACAGGTGGTTTGACCAGATTTTAAGGTTTTGCTTTTTTCTGTCCTTAAGATTGATAGACAACTCTGGGTTTTAAAAACAAGGATGCAAGAAGGCTTCTTTTGTATTCTTCATTTGAGCCGTTGTTGAAGAGTGAAGTTTGTATTTACAGCCAACTGAAACGTTCAAGTTCCTTCACAGATTTGCTGAGCCATCTGTGACAACACGGACTGACTCTCCGCCTCAGTCACGGCTAACACCGTTGCTGTGAGGTTCCTGTGCTAAAGGAACATTTGAAAATGTACCTAAAAGATCTCATGTTTACAAGACCCTGGAATGGTATAAAATAATAATATTTCAATGGATTTAATAGCTGTCCGTTGGCTGTTAAACGTTTCCCCTAATGCCGGCAAGAACCAAACAACTGGTTTTACAAAAACTCCAAAGCATTTTTTTCTTTTTCTGCGAGACAATCAAGACATAGAAAAGCCTCCCACGAGCGTGTTTATACTCCAGCGTGTGTGTGTCTGCAGTAGAATACGAGCTTGTTATAGGACAAGGCTCTCACACATGTCAAAGGAACACTTTGTTCTGTGTTCATTTCTCTGCTGGGGCTGTTTGAAAGACCCCATGAGGGCTTTTACGAGCTCTGAAAACAAGACTCGCTTGACTCGACCGTCGAATGACAGCAAATATTGACTCAATTCCAAGTGAATGGATTGGAAGTGTGGCTGTGTTCAATACTTGCTTCCAACAATGTTATTTACAAGAAGCTGATTTGGGAAGTCCCTCACCTCACAGCGCTGACAAACTCCACCGGGAGATTTATATCCTCGCCTAGTTTCTCGCCCGGTGGTAAATGTTTGATGCCGCACCTGGGAAGTACCTGACATGCGAGTCCTCGTCGGGCAGGTTTTGAATTAGAATAAAAACAGATGCACGAGTCGAACTCCAGTGAAGATAAGTAAAGCCTCCTGATATATGGTTAATGGAAAACCTTTATGGAGAACACAAAGGCGCAGCAGGGTAGTGAGAAGCCCGCGGCAGACTTGCAAGACACTTAAACAGAGGAGAAGAATTTCATCCAGCCAGGAGGAATGAGGGGAAACCCGGGGACAGCAGACGAGATCATGGGATTATTCAATGCAGTGTCTGAAATCCGCTTTCACTGTTCCAACCACATTTTGTAACGGACCTATTTGACATGTTCAGACTTTAGAGCTTGTAGACAAGTCGCGATACTCCTTTCTGTTATCAACTTAAAATACCTCTCTTGTCCGGATGGACCTGGATCAATGGTGATGTTGAGTCATTTCTGTTTCATAACGGAGTACGTTGCTTAAAAACATTGACATGATCATCGCATCAAAAGCATGTATTGATGGCTTGTTTCACAGTTTACCGGCCAACACTGGTCTCCACTTCTTGCCGATAAGACAAAAGGGCTTAAAGTTGCTCAATTGGCCCTCAGTGTGTTTCAAAAGTATATTTTTTGCTTCATCAAAGCTCTAATTTTTCTGGAATAATCTCATTCCTATTTGACCTCTATTTCAAATCTTCAGTTTTCCATTGTTTCAAGTCCTAACCTTTATGTTTATGTTTTATTTATTTTGGTTTTCCTTTTGTTTGTTTACTTCTTGTCTTGTCTGTTCAAGCTCCCACTAAAGGGATACGCCTGGAACGAACCAGCCACTCACCACACCTAAACACCAGCATCACTTTCCGTCTCTGTTTGTGGTTAGCATTTATCTTGTGACTCATGTTTTGCTGTGTTCCATTTATTCCAGTTCTTTATTTTCTAAATTCGTACCAGATATCCTGCTTATTTTTTTATTATTATACTCAGCATTGTCTTAACATAGTGAATTTTACATGTATTATTTCATGTCTCCTGACTCTGCCATGTGGTGGGGTCAGGACTGCAGACTGTGGGTCTTGGACTGCTGATCCGTATCATGATAAGGAATGTATTTAGTCTGCATTTTATACTGTGAGTGCGTTTGTATGGGTTTTCAAATACATAACTTTCATTCAGTTTATTGTTACAGATATGAATTTAGAATAGAAATAGCATCAACTATTAAAGGAACTGAGGGGAACTGGTTTGAGCAGTTCTCTGTCTAAAGGGCTTGACTTTCATTCATAACTTGTTACTAGTTGGCCTACTTCCTCTCAGTTCTGTTTTAAGTTCAACCTAAAACACAACTGAAATCATGTTTTACCTAAGAACAAAGTTCTCGTGTCTTTTTTCGGCCCTCAGGAATGTCCCATATGTGCCAGCCTCTTCACTGCCACCCACATCGTGTTTCACAGACCGCAGCAAAACTAACCAGCGGTTTGGCGCTCGAGGAAGTCTGTGGGCGGACTTCAAAAGGGCTCAGACTTTTCTAAAAGGTCTGTCATAGTTAACACGCTGCAATTACGCACCAGGTCGATGCTTATCTCTAAAGATTCGCTATCTCCCAACATCATTGCTGACGTCATCGCTGGTCAATGTCGGACGAAATGTTTTGCAGCGGGAACACAGATGCATCTGGTGTTTGTGATGGATATTTATGACGGAACACTTCTGTCTCTGTTAATGTAATAGTGAAACACGATGATAGTAACACACAAATACCTGGAAAAATCTAAGGCAAAACCATTTAAGTGCTCGCCTCAAAAACACCTCAATGATGTCAAAAGAACTAGAACTAGACTGTCAACCTCCTGACCGCAATAGTCTGAACATATTTCACAGGGAAATCATATTCTGCAGTTCCTCGATTTATGACGTCAAGCTGGAAGATTTGCTTTTGCAATTCATTATTAGGATTTATGATGATGTTTTGGTCATAAATACTAACCTCACATACACTAGTTCCTGGTGAAAATGTCAGCTGTGCCCTGCAGCATTTCATAGCTGTCCTCTTAATGCTCTTGTTAATGTAGTTATGTTCTAGAAGTCTGTTTTTGTCTTGACTTGAAGAGCTCTTCAGTTGCTTGTTCAGTGGCAGGGTTGGTCTCAATAAAGCACCTTTTTTAAGATTTAAGCTGTTGTGATCCAGTCGAGCTTTTCAAACTAGCCACACACTTTGAAACCATAGTCTTTAAAAGACAAATTCAAAAGAATAAAGTGTCATTAAAATGCAATAACGAAACATTTAGGTAAAAGTCAGCCGTGGGAGCGTGTGTCAGTCAGTGCAAAACATTTTTTCCCACCGCATGCAGGCGGAACTCCCACTCAGCGGCGACACTGTTTGTTTCAAACCTGAAGGCCCCACACAATTTATGCTTTCCATATACTCCTGAATGATCACCGACCATGGCTGAGCAGCTGTTTGTGTATCTTTGTGCGGATCGCGTGCTTTCACAATAATCCGACCCCGGCCCGGCCGACCATGGAATTTATTGCATCATGAAGTGTTAGCTCAGCTAAACATAATCACAAGTCACAGGTGTATAAATCACACATGTTGTCATACAAGCGCACACTCAGCTCTGCGCACAGGCGACGCCGAGATAGACCCTGCTTTCACAATTTGAAGTATAGAACTCTGCGGACACATGACTGGCCGCTGCTGGACTCCTGACTGACCAGATAACAGACCGCATGCTTGGAATTCCACTGAAAGAAAACCTCAAAATCTTCAGTGGAGCCTCCTTTGTTTTCAGTGTTCTCCTCACTCTTAAGTGACTAGACTCAGGACAGCACCGTGTGTCGATAATTTTTCCTTTTTAATGAGTCTCAAATGAGCTGTCACCATATATTAATATATTTCAATGGCACCGTGTCACATCCGTCTGACTAAGCAATTAATATCCCGTGTCACCTTCCACCCACTAACACACAAACACAAGTGAGCCCACGGCGAAATGCGTTGCCATGGCCACGCGGCGACCCATAATCAGTCACCATGAGTCACCCGCTTCATTTAATATTCATATCGCCCGCGTGTTGGTTGCTCCTGCATATGCTTGGCGAGACTGCTGTTGTGTGTCTTGATATTTAAAATTGATTTTTTTTTATATATATATTAATTCAAACAAATGAGAACCCAAAGTGCGTGTGAGTGAGTTAGCGCTTTCTCCAGAGTTCAGCTGTTTCTTGCTCATGACTCTTCCAGAAACAACGTTCTCCTCCTGCTGAGAATCTTCTCACCGCTGAGATCGCTTTAGTTCCAGGTGCAACCTTTGAAAAATAACATTTTGGGGACATATCTGGAGTAAAAGGAATGTTTTTGATTTTACTAGTACATGTTGACATGTTGTAGTTTCAAGACAAAGTTCATAGAGTAAAAAATGCTCGTCTAACACACACTTAATTCCTATTGTTGAAAAATATGAAGATGAAACACACAAAAACTAAACATATAATGAAAAGACGTTGGAAGAAAATGAGCCATATTCAACAGAATATCCATTACAGTAAAATATGGGGGGTGAAGCTAATCCAAAACACATGTAAATTCTATATTTTGAGATGAAAAATCTCTGCAATAAAGTTATGAATAGACAAATGAGAATTTCTATTTGTCTAACTGAAAGGCAAATGAATAATATCTAACTATAGAAATGCCCAGATGTTGTTCTTTTATGTAGATATGAGTGGAAATACACAATGTGAGGAATGAGGAAATGAAGTAAACAACAAATGTAGAAATAAACGGGAATGTTTAAATTGAAAAATGCACTAATACTTTTTGTATATTTTGTAAATTTTTTCTTCATGTACTGTATATTCATTGCCATGATTAAAAATAACTGTTAGTTGCTTAGCAAAATATATATTTATTGATCTTTAAAGGACACTGCCTGAACAACACATGAGAAACACTTTGTTTTTTGTTTTGTTTTTTTTAATATTTGGAGGGCATCAATTCTACCCCATCATCACAGTGGTTAAAAAAATCTTGCATCAGTTTCTCACTTTTTATATCTAAGATCACCACTTGCCTGAAAACCTGCTGTCGAAGGAAGGCCACATAACGTGACCAGACAGTTTGATGCATCTGATCAGGTTTGCAGTTGCTATGACATGAGCACATGCTTTCAGATGAGCAGAGTTGATGTCCTCTCCTGCTGCCTGAGAGCCCACCTCCTCCAGACTTCTCGCTGCTCCGTGCCCCCTCCTGTTTTATCACACTGAGTGGGGGAGTGAGTGTCTGTTCTTTCTGCAACGTGTGTGTTTGTGTTTAACACTTCCAGGATGAATCACCGTCTTGGTCTCGTGCAGGGCTGGTGAAGATCAACGGCGTGAGCTCACCCTTTCTCTCACCCACTCCATGTGACGCTCACGTTTTTGTGATCCAGGTTATATCTGGCCACACCAGCCTGTGCAAAGGGAAAGAGCCGGACATCTGAGAGTGCATCTTTAACTGAGTCTGACATGATACAGAATCAGGTGGACGGTTTGTTTACATTTCTGACATAACATACAGGCCACCAGCCTTTATCAGGAGACCCCAAAACTATTGTGTAGGGTTTCAAAAAATAGGTGGTTGGATACATGTCATGATGAAAATAGTAATTTTATTTTATTTTATTTCGTTATTTGAACCCCTAAATCCCACTCTCTCTTCTCTGCACCCACATCCAAAAACAAAAAGTCAATTTACAGCAGGCCACGCGCCCGTTGTCATGGCAGCTGTATGACGAACATGTGTTCAGGTCCAATCCATGTGACTGCGACCACACACTGACTTTAGAGCTCTTCTTTTCACTTCGACCTCTGTGATCAAAAAATGGTATTTTGCTCCAAATCCTGTGGCTAGTTTTGTTCATGACATGTGCGTCACACATTTTCCACGAGGAGGAAGTGATGATCATATCCACCGTGATCAGTTTTAGTTCTGGGCTGCGGGGGAAAATGCCACACCGATGATGTGGATTTCATTGAGTTTTCCAGGCGGAGTCTTTCCTTTGCTTGCTATCGACTAGTTTTCTTTAGGTATCTAAAAGAAAATGTACCCACACATCGACTCCCAAATTCTTCTTCAGCTTTTATTTTGTCGTCTCACTTCCTGTGTTCCCCACTGTTCCTGTCACAGCTAATGGTGCACACCTGCAACCACTCTGCAAACAAGTCTCTGTCGCCTGTTTAAAAGCTCCTGGTTCCAGTGTTGCACTACTGGTAGTAGATGTGTCTTTGTTAACCTTTGTGCTCAGCCGTTTGTATTTGGTCTTATGTTTGTATGCTAGCTCTGATTCATTGTCTGTCAGTGCAAGTCTCTGACTTCCACGTCGTAATATTATAGAGCGGTTCGTGCGTTTCTCCCCCTGTTTGAAAGCCTGTGTTGTCTGTTCTTGGTTTTCCCATCCTCCAATTTATCTTTATCTTTCTAGACTGACTCGGTGTGTTCTACTCCTGAGGTCGTGACCCCCTTCGTGCTCTTCACAGTCTATTATTTGTGTCAAATTTTACATCCGTGCTGCAGTCTTTCTGTGATACACTAAACCACGTGCACTTCATGGCTTTTCAAGGGACTCAAATGTTCTGTCATGAGGAATAGTCCCAAAATAATTCTGGTTCTGTCATTTTTGTAGATGAGATCTTTTGACTGCAAACACTCTTCTGCCACCGGTTGTGACTGACAACAGTGTAACATTTGGCAGCAAAAATGCAAAGGCCTTTGTCAATGTGAGTATAGAGAGAGAAACAGATTAAGTTTGACCCGATGTGATTCGAAACGCTAGACTCCTTTTAAAGCCAACATAGAAAGTGGCTCCGATGCTGCGTTCCAGTCACCTGGGAAGTCAGAGTTGCGAATGGCGTCACCGCTAAGTTCAGTGTGTTCATCTTTAATCTTGATAAAGACATGGCAGCTACCCGCCTGATAAAGAGGAACACATTTATGGAATGCATAACATTGCTTTGAAACTTCTACTTGTCGGTTTATGTTCAGGGAAGCCATCTTGAATTGCGTGCTCGAAGAGGATTCTCCCACCTTCTGACTTCGAAATCCTAAATCAGGTGGCGATGGAGAAGGGGGTTTCAAGCATACATTGAAGTCAAACATGCAACAACTCTTTCATCCCAACTTGATCTAGGGAATCGAAAAGATCTTGGGTGGTGGCTTGTCCAAGCTGGTTTTCTTTCCATGGATTAGAAAGTTCTAACACTGGCCTCTCGCCAATATCCTCCATCCACTCACTGATGCTCAGAGACTGAACTTCAGAGACTTTTTTTTCTATCCCACAGTGTGTTTTTTGCAGCTAAAATACATTTACAAACTGACCAGGTCTTAAATGCATCCCATAATATTTAGGAGTTGCGCAGTTCTGTGGATTTAATAAGCCCGGATATAATGGTCTCACAATAGAGTGAGCATGTACATCTGTCAAAATTACTTTTAAGCTTGATAAATAACTTAAAATAGCATTTTCTCCTCCCAACACACTCGTAGTTTTCATTGCAGCTAACACCCATTGGGGGACGTGCGTTATTTAGCACCTTTTAAAAGATTCAAGACTCATGTGCTGTGAGTTTGAAGGTGTTTTCATACTTGCAAAACCTTGGTAAATTTATGAATCTCATCATTAATTTTAACCAACACAACAGCCACTCAAGTCTTTTTGCGTTTTACTTCATGTCTGAGGTTATTTAGAGAGCAGAAATGTTCCCCCGTCTGTCCTTCCAAACGTCCCTCATGACACTAGAATGACGCAACAAAACAAAGAAGTGTGTTCAGTTCGAAGGCGAAAAAAGGGTGTGAGATGGTAAGACGTAGACAATGAGGCCGTCTGCAGTAGGTAAAAGGCACAAAGACTGTTAGCTACAGTTAAAAAATGCTTCACGCCCTGCACCATGCACGCCACTCTGAAGCAGAGTTTGCTGGACACTACAATGCCTTGCTCATGACAGACTCCGTCTTCAGAGCCTGGACTGTGTCTTCACTGATGTGATACTTGCAGCTTGCTGTGCAGTCGAGATCCTTTGAAGAGCAGCTGTGGTCACCCAGAACCTTTGAATTCAAATGAAACAAAAGGTTTTATCATTGATCTGAACAAGAACATTAAAAACATCCTTTAGTCGCTTCAGGGCAATTTTTTCTATCAACTCTGAGCACGTCATTTTTTTTCGCTGGGGTCGAGGTCCCAAAACATGTTCCTATTCGGGAGAACCGGGATGAATATTCTGGGGGGAAAGCAGACAAGAAATCCATGACGGAGGAGACGGAGTGTGGCACGTATCGGTTCCATCTATGCAAAACTCAGCTGTGATGAATCATGCTGCGTCACTCACACACAAATGGATCGTGTCTCTGCATATCTAAATGATGAAAGCTCACTACACTTGCCTGAGAGAAACTAACTTGTGTGTCCTTCATATTCTAGCGCGGAGCATCTTCTCCTCTGAGCTGACCTGGGATCAGACTAGCAAAGATGACATTGAAAGAGAGGAAAGGCATGAGTGATGGAGGAGGACAGTGTGACAGTTTGCATCAAGCCTTTTCGGCACAGTCTCTAAGCCGGACCAGTGAGGATGACTGAGATGGATAATAGCTTTCTTTATACCCCGAACCCTGACAGCAGATCCCAGAGGTGCTACTCTGGTGAGTCTAAACTATAGACTCCTCGCTGCCGCCATCTTTGTATCGACTGCCGTCACTTTAATTCCCGGCCGTCAGCATTTCCGTTGGCTCTCATTCGGCATTTTGTTGCAACCTTTTCTCCGGTACGTTATCTTTTCAAACTCTGTCACTTATTGTGTCAGTGTCAGACCTGAACCAGGCTGGCGGGAGACAGTCTCTCGCCGAGGAGCAGCATCAGCAGCAGCATACCAAGTACAGTCAGTGAAACAGGAGGAGAGGGGGGCAGCGATTTCATAACGCAGACGTGCTCCACATGCTCAAGAAGGTTTTCCCCGGTCATGTTGGTTTCTCTTTGCTCACTGAATTCCCCTCCATTCACACTATTGAAATGCACTACTTTTCAATTTTCTGCTTTCATTGTTTTTTACAGAGGGACACAGAGGTCGACTGGTGAAGCTCGATACATCTGTGTGTCTGATTTGTCGTCCTAAAAATCGCATTTCTGCGCCACAACATGGCACTTCTTTACGATTCACTTTCAAAATATGTTCCATTCATCCTTTCTTTACATATCAGCAGGTGTTACAGGCATTTGAGTCTCAGAATTACTGGCAATATGTCCCATGGTCAAACACAATAGTTGGCATGGGAGGGTCCTGGTCGTTCATATGTAAGGTGGTTTTCTTCCTGGCACTCAGGTTTCCTCCCTCCAAACCATCAGACTAACTTTGTAGTTTAGAAATGTGTGGGGTCACTAGGGCTGTGCATTGGCAGGTATTTTCCGAGACAACTTGCATCCCAATACAGGAGTGGTGATACGACATATTGCAGCACGGTAAGTTCATATATTAATATTAAAATATACATATATAAATATCACGATATTTGAGCAGATCGATATTGTCTTACACCCCTGTGGGTCACTGTCCATAAATAAAGAAATAAAGAGTAAATACATAAAGAATAAAGTGAGTGTATTTTATTTATGTTTGTTTTTATTTGTCAAATCTTTCTTTCGTTTTCTTTAATCTTGATTCAGTGTTGTAGTCGAGACCACCAAACCTCAGACCGAGTTCAGACTGAGACCAGAGCATACAAGACTTTAAGGGTCGAGACCAAGCACGAGACCAAACTGAAACCAGAATACAGAAGATAAGTCTTCAGTCATATAGACATACACATTTATTCCTGACGGCAAAATAAATATCAGTCATTTTATAAATAAATTATGAACTGAAATGCTTTCATTTGAACAAAATAGTAGTTTGTTCTGCATTCAGTTTGGTCTGTTATGATCAGTTTTCTACAGCCAATCCGCTGTATCCCCTGGTCTGTCTTCTATCAGAATGGCACACCAGCTTCACCGCATTTGACTATGTAAGAGACACTGCGTTTTACCATCTAAAAACTGCTGAACTTCCTCGTCTCTCCCTGCATAAACAGATAGCTTACAGGATAATTACCATAATTCCACTGACACTTTAATGCATTTGGAGCCACCGTGTGATTCCTGTTTCCATATATAGTTCCATAAATCAGTAAATGGTTTATGGGCAGACGGCATCGCTCCATTGACAGACGCTCAAACAGCTTCCAGTCTCTTCATTTGATCTATTATTCACCATGAAGAACATCACAATCTTTGACCGTAACATTCCGTGAGCTGCATGGAAAAACAGTACACTTTGAATTGACTTTAAGACTGATACCTTTTAAAGCTGGTCTAGGCCTGGGCCCCGACTGCATTGCAGAAATGTTGACCCCCTACTAAACAACCAGGACCCTCAGATGTTCAGTTGGGTCCCAGCTAGGTGTCGCTAAGATTTAAATCTAAAGGTGACACAGCCTTTTCTGCCAGAGGAGATCCAAGCACCACCTTTAAAACTAGATTAAAAACTGAAAGATTACCTGCTCTGTCTATAAAGTACTTTATGAGCAGCGTTCTAATAAGTACTCTTCAAACAAAGCTTTATTATTATGATGATAAAATGTGTAAGTAAAGTGGGGTCCAACACATCACTGTCTGGCCGCACGAGCACACAGTGGATTGGTTCTTCTATGAAACAACGACAGAAACACATCGAATAGATAAACTTATGTTCAGGTGATTCTACATTTACTGGGGTAGGAGTGTAATGCTCACACACAGGAGTAAATTTGGCTTTTGCATAGGCTTTACCAGAAAGTGTTGAAGCGTTTTGGTATAATATTTATTTGTTTATAATATAATTATATATATATATATATATATAACCAGGAAACGACTTCTATTTACGTTAAACTGGTGTCTCAGAAACTGTCTTCAATTGTGCATACAATGTTAGAGTGTTAGAGTCGATGTACTATATGGAGAGTGAATCACCCTCAAAATTGTTCAGTCAGATCAAACTATCTTCATGTCACAAACCATACCTATCCCACTTAGACTGAGGGAAGATTCTTGTTTCGGGTTTACAAGGTACTTTTCTTTACGGGATTCCCAAACAGCAGTTGTGTATTTTAAAGCCCTGACTTGAGGCTTCACAATAACATGTCATAACAGTTGTGTTTGAAACTTTACAGCAAATAAGTAGCTTGTTAAGCCCATCGGACCTGACTTTGTTCCTGAAATGGATTTTACGTAGTTCCTGGAATGTTATTGGAAGATGCGTGCATGAAATTGCATCTAAGATTACTGCACAAAACGTGCAGTTGCGTAAACAATGAGATCCAAACGGAAGTGGAACGTGTCTGAGACAGTGAATAACAGTAATAACAGATGACTATAATATTGAACAACAATCTGAAGACACTTCCAGCCCTTCATAAACCTCAACTGCATTGATCAGCATCATACAAATTCTCCATTCATCCTCTTGCTTCAATGTATGGGACAAAAGACTCAACAGATTTCCTGCTATATCTTCTATATTCACAGCAAAACATCGATGGGAAGCGCCGAGAAGCTCTCCCTGCTTGATGTTGTTTCACTCAACAACACGTCGGTGGAAGCACTGTGGCGTCAGCAGTCTGACCTTTCATGAGATGGATTGCCGTTTGGTGCTCTAAAGAATTTAGAAGGGGATGCAAATAGTGGTGAAAGGGTGTCGAGGCAGCGCAGGCGACGGCTGCGTGTGCCACCTTTTAATATTCATGCGACCTCTGACTCTCCAGTTTAGAAAATCCTTTCAGAGGGTTATTTATTATGTCTGCAGCCGTCAGCCAGGAATGCAAGTGGGATGGGAGGATGCGAGATCCTTTTAGAACCTGCTGGTCCTGGCTGCAAAAAGCTTTGTCCACGTCACAGCAGATGGGAAGTGCTGTGGTACTGCCATCACTCAGTCATGTATATCTGCAAACACTCCGGTCGTGGTGATGTTTTGATTGAGATTAAACATGGATTCTGACTCGGAATGAATATTCAAAAATGAAATGTGGCTTGTTAAATGTACTCCATCCACTCAGCACCAAAAGTGAGCTTCACAAAGTTAAAAGTGGGTAGGAAATGATCGACTTTACAACGGTTGTGTGGATGAGGAGTGGGGAAAAACAAGATCTGCCCTGATCCTCACATCTGCTCCTCAGAGCAGAGGGTCAGACTCATAGTCTAAACAAGCCGTTACCCAGGCAATGGCAGTGAAAATAATATGGCAACCAGGGAGGTGAAATAGGAGTCAAATCCTGTCTCTCCATGTGTTGTCAAGCATCACCCCATGTGACTATCCATGAGTTAAAGAACTGCAAGGTGGGAGTTGGACTGGAGTTGACTGTGTGAAATGAACAAACTAAACTCGGAATTTGCCATGAAAGCGCATACCTACACTTAGAGGCTTAAGTCACCTGTTTATAAACACAGGTTTTGTTCCTGGTGTTCCATGATAAAGCGCCTAATGCTGGGCTACCTATAGTGTTAGCATAGCTTAACCCTAGAACAATTTCAAATGAATGGTAACACATTTTGTCATCGCAGTCACACACAAATGTTGATTTGTTTTACGAAGTCTATTTTTCCGTCTTTGCTCTGAGCACTGCACGGCGAGTGAGTTGCGGCAGTTAGCCAAACACAGTTGCTACAAAACCTCCTCGTATCCAGATCAAACACTCAGTAGGATGTACTTTCCTGTCCCTTGTCCTAATGTCAAAATGTCACAATAGTAATTTCAGTTATACTTGAGAACTATTCAAGTAATTCTGCTGACAAGTGGCGACAATCACAATACTTCAGCTAACTCCGCTAACAATTGGCAAACACTGGAGAATGACTTCAAATGCTGATTCAGGTTGGCTAGTTTTATCTACCGTAAGATTGGCATACAGCTTCTACTCCTTCATTCAGATAATAACATTGACAAATATTTTCAGCATTTGAGAAGTATGCACCAGAGTCAATGGTTCCTTGCACATATTTATATTATGATGGCATAAAACCAGCATTTTTGTCAATAATGTGAATTTGGAAAAAAAAAGCTGACTCTGTACTTTCATGTAACACTCCAAAACAAAGGGCTGCATGCAGCCAAAAAGTGTGAGTGACCAGACGTTCTTGAAGCACATGACCTGACGGGTGCCACTAGTCGAACCCCAGCCCCAGCCGCTGACCCCCCTACAGCGCCTGTTTCACTATACGGTGGTTATTGCCTCTGCTTAAACCCCCGCTGACACACCTCCGCCCCTCGGCAGCAAGATCCCGGGCCCCTCGGTTCAGCACAAAGGCCCGGCTGCTCGTCTGTCAGGCAGAGTCGCTCCACTCGGTGGGGGCCCCCGAGAGCCTCATTCAGAGCCGCAGAAAGACTTTATTGAAATCTTGACCCCGGCTGTGTGCTGGTGGAGAGGCGGTCGGCTCACACCTGTCCTGGAAGCATGTTTGCCTAGAAGACAAGATAAAGGGGGGGGGGGACCGAGGAATGTGTTGATGCACGACCAAACCAGCTGTTCCACTGAGCTGCATGTTGATGGCTTCAGGCCAAGTTTGGAACTTTCTCTCTTTATTCCCCCTTTCTCTCCTATGATAAAATACATTCTCTGCAAACACCCAAAGAATCAGCTCAAGATATCATTCAGTACTGAGCCCATCTCCCAACTACTTTATCTGATGCTCATAACATCCCAAACCTTTATATCCAGCCCTGTGCGGGTCCCTCCGACATCTCTTCAATGTCACCCCTGAACTGAGCTGTCATCTCTTCTGTTGGTAAATAGAGCTGCCTCTAACTGATTTGGCGCTTCTACATCTTTGTCCCTGGCGATAGCACAACTAGCCTTAGCACTGCTGATCCCTCTGGCTACAGGAAGAGTAGACTCCCTATCCACTAGGGTTGCCACCCTCCCTTGAAATAGGAAATCATTTAACGTGAAAATTGGGCGTCCCTCATAGAACTAATGCAGGACACGATTTGTTCCGTATTTTCATTTGTATTTTGTATTTAGTATCAGCTTTGTTTCAACACTAGGTGTAAATAAGGTTGCGGTATATTGCATGGGATGGATGGCCAAATGTGGAAATTCCGGAAAATGTGGCAGCTGTCCTTAGTTTTCCTGCTAGTGGAATTACACCATGGTGCTGTCTTGCATGTCGCTCTAAACTAACCCAACCGCTAACCAGGAAACTACTTCTATTTACGGTAAACTGGTGTCTCAGAAACCGTTTTCAATTGTGCGTACAATGTTAGTGCAGCGATGTACTATATGGAAAATGAATTACCCTCAAAATTGTCCTCATGTCGCAAACCACACCTATCCAACTTAGACTAAGGTAAGATTCTTGTTTTGGGTCCTTGAACGCACAGCACAGTTTCCAGATTTGTGTTGCTGGTGGTGGAGAACAGCCGTCATTCCTGAATCTACTAACTACAGTCAGCAACAAGTAGTGCGGATGTTCAAGACAAAGGCAAGCAGTTCATATCTTTTTTTTTTCCATGAAATATCTGGATATCGCACTTAGTACTTGATAACCGAAGTTTCTTTTTTTTGTTTTTCGGAGGCAGATAAAGTTTTGAGGAATTTAGCTAATACATAACTATTCATGGTTTAACTTATTTGCACATCAGTAATAATAATAAACACTTTATTCATACCGGAATATTAGGCCAATATATGGGGTGAAGGGTCTCTTATGCTTAAATAAAACCATTAGCATCGTGCTTGCATTCATTTCGTCAGAGCCGCTACAGGCTCCCTGTCGGTCAAGGAAGCGAAATAATTGTTTTACCATGCTGAATAAGCTCCACTAAAACTAGGAGTCCAGCCAATAGCATCCTTGGAATTGGAACTATCCTTAGCTGGTATCTTTGGAATGCACCTACAGAAGAAGGGAAATAGTTTGGAGGTATTGTTGCCAGATGGTGAAAACAAACCACCTGCTTCCGCCTAGAATACTTCTGGTGAGTCGGTGAAAAATGCAAAAACTATTCAATTGGCCCAATAAATACCCCAAGAAGTTGTGCGTGTGTCTGCGTTACAAACCTTTTTTGAAAGTCCTTGCTGTGAAAAATGGATGCCACAATGCAGACGGTCACTTTCTTTGGAACCGCTTCAAGTTGTTGAAGTCACCTTGAGTATATATTCAAGTGACAAAGCACATTAGCGGTTACACAACCAAAACATTGAGTTATCGCTGGCGTTATCTGAGAACTGACAGCTGAAGAGATTTGCAATAGTCCTCAGGGGTTCAAGTAGGATCAAGGCCAAAGAATTAGATGTGTGGGAGAAGAAGGAAAACTTTCCAAAGTAATTGGTCACAGCACGGTTATTGTATCAATAAATGGCATATCAAAACAAAAGGTTCATATGAGAGCAGTGATGTGACTAGTTCAGGGGTGGGTGGTTCCTTAAAGGGCCACATTTTAAACTGGGACTAGTGCGGGGGTTGACAAAAGAAAAGGAATATTAATTGCTACTAACATTTTTGCTCGACAAGTGTTATCAGGCCATGACATTACAGTCTTAAAATATGGTCTTTATTATTATATTTATTTCTTCATTTTTATTTCATTTCTTTATTTTTTTAAAGCTTTTCAATTGTTTTTGTGGGACAGATCCTAGTGTTAAAATAACCCATTAGAGACATCCAATGTCAAAGGGGGGAAATGGACATAAAGTCCCATAAAGCAAGTTATGAATTCTGATAAACGTAGAGTAGCTTTTATTGTTTTCCTCATGAGGGTTAGGCATGAATGGAAATAAATGTGGCTCACCTCTGGACCAGTTGGTTCCTGGTATCGACAGTTTCCTGTCCTTATCAGACGTTTAAACATCAACCAGACGATGAAAGACACTGGGCTTCAGCCTTTTGATCAAGCGGCGACCCTTTGAAATTCATGCCCATGCCGTGAACTTGAGCTGTGTTTATGACAACTACTGAAAGTGATTTGTATCCTAGCTGAACAAACACATTTTTTTCTCACACACCCTGAAGACACACACCTGATCCAAACAAGCCGACGCCGCAACTCGACTAATATTAAAGCAGAGTTTATCTTCAAGTCCACACACCGCGCTGCACTGACAGAGCAAACAGTCATTCCTTTGTCCGTCTAGACCAACTCCATAAACCTGGATGACTCGGTGTCAATCTCCTAGGCAGAGTTACGTGGAGGATTTTTTTACAGCATCAAATTTGAAGTTATCTTTTGTTCAAGCTTCGCCATTTGGTTTCTGAAGACATCGCAAAACAAAACCCCACTGTATCAAAGTTGAATACAACACTTCAGATAAGATCAAGAATCACAAGCTTGAACACTTTCATTCTGCGCTCAGTGTATGGAAAGTTTACCACGAGCCCACTGCTACCATGTTGACTGCTTTGTATGTAAAAATAGCAGCAGGAAGTGGTTTGACCTGATAGAACTGAATAAAAAAAAGTAGAGCAAATACTCAGTAATACTTCTTGCTTGTTTTCATTCTGCTGAGCAGCAGCGCTCGGTTCTGTATGTTAAAATTCGGGTCATCGGAAGAGTGTGGCATCTGTGTTGGTTTCCGCTACGCTCCTGAAATAACTTAACATTCATGAGTACGAAATTCGCTGGAGGCTCAGATGGCTTGTATGTATCTTGAAATGAAGCACGCTGTTGATACTCTTATCAGAGTAAATTGCTAGAACAACACTGCTTGACCCAGAGGCGCCAAGTCGCTTTCAATGGACATTTTCCTGGGAAAAAATAAATAAATCTGCCTTTATTATGAACTGTACAACTATTCTAATCCACTATTCAGCAATACAAGTGAAGGTCAAACTACATATATTTTCTTTAAAATATATGGATCTGGATGAAATTCAGTTTATTTCATGATTTGGGTCACAACTTACGGCAGAATATTTAAGACTAGTGTGATGGGCCGTCAAGCCTACAGGCAGGAAAGACGGAAAATAAGTAAATGCTTCTACTTTAGTATTATAAAATAGGCAAGTGTAAAATATGCTGTTTGATTCTGTATATTCTTTGACTGTAATTAATTGTTAATGTTGGAATGTAGTCTATATCTAGGAAACTATGGGCAAAACCACCTTTTTTTTTCAGAGCCACTATTGCAGGAGAAAGTGCCCAACGTTGCTGCTGGGAAAGAGGAACTGTCATGTGTTTTCCCTCCTCCAACATGTCCTTGTCTCTTCCTTATACTTCTCTGGTCTCTCAGGTCAACAACAGGAAACACAATGCCAGGGGGCGCTGTTATTCTTATCAAGAGAATAAAAATCTGAACATGTACTGTACAAACTCCCTGACTTGTATACTTCACTTCCACATTCTCTGTACTTGGGAACACACAAATGTACAGTAAAAAAAAAAAAAATTGACGGCCTGAAGGAAGGCCTCATGATGTAGCTCTAATCCATAGCAGCTCCAGAGCATGACCTCCGCCCACCAAACACTCCCTGACCCGGTTTCTCAGGGACGTTTAGTCCAGCGACTAAAAAGGGAACAATGAGAACATGACCAACTATTGCAGGCTTCTGCTGGATCTTTTTTCTTTTTTTTTTTAAACTCACTTCCTTCAGGACATGTTGAGACACAGTCAGGTCTGGACTGCAGAGAGGGGAATCCCCCAGTCCATATGAAGGGGGAGGGGGGGTCGAGGGGGGGCACTGGAGTCCCCACCAGACTGACCTGTATGATCGACTCGATTTTGCTTCAGTGCAGGGATGATATGGCGACTTAATCTGAGAGAACACAATAGTCTGGTTAGCAGGAGAAACGGTGGCGGGTCGGGGCGACGGGCAGATGGACGCACACAGACAGGCAGACAGGAACTCTGATGAATATGCATATGTCAGCATGAATGCGAGATCAGACGTCTGCCTGCACGCGTCTGCTTTTGTACACTTCAGTCGGGGGGGGGTCCCCATTCTCACTTACAGGGAGTGTTTGACCTCTGACCCTCCGTGCCCAAACACACACACGTACCTCCCTGTATCCTGGGCAGCTGTCACCAGGGACCTGGTCAAAGAAAGGGACCCATCTGTTGCCTTCCCTCACAGGTCATGGCTGAGTTGTGTGTGTGTTAGGGGGAGGAGGGGTGAGGGGGTTGTCTTCATGCTGCTAATATTTGCTGTTGTTCCCTCTCGCGCTCTCCAGCACACTTGTGAAGGATGCGGCTGCTACAAGGGCAGACGTCCCTTGTGTGCTTGTTGGTGTGTTTCTTTCCGTCTGAGTGTGTGTGTGGATTTAAATGTTCTCAGTGGGAGTCTTTATGCTCAAAGTTAAGCCTGCTTCCAAACTAGAGGAGCTCCAAATGTGGCCCCTGATCTGGATCATGGACTGTTTAGTGGACAAAGAATCAATAGACCGAGAGGTGAAATACATAGAGCTTGTGTTATTCATACTGTAAATGTACGTCTGTGTAAATAATTTACAGAACTGAGGACAGTATGCCCGTAATAATTAGCATTGCAGAGCTTTAGCTAAAATTGAGCTAAATTTTATTTTTTAATAAATAAATTCATTCAATTAAGAAAAAAAATACATTTTCCATGCATTCTGTTTTACAACAAAAATATTTCTGTTTTGTTTAATCCTTGTACATACATTGTTTTCTGTATTTTTGCTGCCTAAAAAGAGTGGGATTAAATATGTGAATGGAGTTTCAGACAGAATGCTGTCCAACACTGTGTTGTCAATCTGGGGAGAAAAGAGTACAGTATGATGTGTACTTTATTATTCAAGCTCTTTTGCTGTGATGACTAACTTTAAAAATAAATTTTTACATTCCAAGTGTTTCCGTGTTTCCCATATAACTGTTTGTTTCTCTTATATTTCTTGTTTCCTTCCTTGAATTTTAGTTTCCTAATAAAACCTCTCCATTTAGCTGATACAACTTTTAAGAAATATTTGTGTCCCCAACATTATTTTGTCAAAAAAAAGATCTTTCTACTGCTCTTTATTTAATTAAGAGCAACTTTTTTACTTTCACTTTAATGTGTTTATACGCAGCTCATTTGTGTATCTATAAACAGTTTTCATGTCTATAACATCAAACTTTAGGATGATGTTTTTCTGCATCTTAACTTTAACCTCATTCAGTGAAAGCAACACTTGTCTTTTTTGGTTTTATTTTTACATGCTCTTTATACTATCCTATAAGGTCATGACTCATGTAGTTCAGGGGTGGGTTACTAAAGATCTGGAGGCTGGAATATACTGGCATTCACTATGGCAACTTCATTTAGATGAACTTGAAATGTGTGGGAGAAGATGTTTCCAAATAATAATATGATTCATTAATTTCAATAGAAAATACATTCAAAAAATTTGGGGAAAAAATGTGACTTAAAATACTTTCTATGATGTTGAATTGAAAACGATTAAATACACATTGGACTTTTAAAACATGAGGAACATTTTGACTCACCCAGTTTGACGCTGACCTCACGCGGGCTAAATAAAGCCTGGTCTAGTTCTTGTTTTATTTTGTCCAAGCACTTCCTGTTTTGGTGCCTGTTCTCCTCCATGGATTGACAGAAGCTGGTGCGCTCACAGCTGGAGGTGATTCCGCTCATCATCGGAGCTTCCTGTGTTCCAAGACTTTCATGTCTGTAGTCACCAGTCAATGACCTATTATTGTGATTCAACTCCCAACATTTCTCAAAACATCTCATTTGGAATATATAGCTCAGCCCACCCAACAAGAGGTCTAACTTCTCATGTGGTCCTCCAGGAAGATCAATCTTCTTCCATGATGAAGAGGTGAGTGATGAAAAAAATGGCTGCTCTGAACTCATATTTCCATCTAAAATTGTGATGCTGAACCACCAGCTATTTCGGGTTGTTTACTTTTTCAGCCAATATGGGTCAGTTGTCGCAGATCAAAGCAAATTCTAATGTGAATGGACGTCGGGAGAGAAGCCGCTGAGTCATTAGAACTAAGAACAGATTTACAACAACTGTGTGATAAAAGGATTGTGAGTGTTCGGGGCGGGAAAAAGAGTTTGAGAATTAGAGCAGTGCACTACTGTTATATAAAAGGATTTATGGAGCAGACAAAGGCCTTCTGTGGCACTTCCTGCGACGACCTCCATGTGCACCTCCAAGATTCAGCCTGGTGATGGAGGTGGGATGATACTCTGTTGTGTATTGAGGTTGTTTGGAGCATGTCATTTGTGTATTTGTTTCACTGTTGTGTCTCCACTGGATATAAAAACTTTATTCTGTTAGCCAATCCAGGATGACAACCTGCTGAGTCATCACATTCAAGTGTAACCGATGAACAAGCCTTTGCCAAGTCAATTTAAGGAGTAATAAAACGCCTTACAATAGCGCTAACAGAGTGCTGTGACCGCATGTGTGTGTGCGCGCTATTGGAAGGTTGTAAATACCTCGGCATCATATTTATGACCTTTGTCAGACGGGTGAGGAGAGGTTGTAGCTGATTCATAGTCGGTGCGATCGTGCGATGCAATAAACTCGGGTGTGCCCAAGCTATCACAACCTAGCGGGACAGTTGTAAACAAAACAATATCTAACAATATCAATAGTTAAATCGGAACGCTTCTTTGTTAGGATGACGCCATTGTGTTTGTAGAAGTACCAGACCAGAGAAGGTTGTGCAATACACGAGAGTTTAGATTTGTGTATTTTGGGTTTCAACCTAGTCAAACTGTATGGGTATTTATTGTAATAATGTACTCGCTACAATTTTTCAAATTTGTGTTCCTGAGAACACGATGAGGGATTTATGTGTAAAGAGGGGCTTAAAGGAGCTAACTCGCTAGCATTAAGCTAACAACGTCTGTGAGTAAACTTGTTGGTTTACATTAAGTTTTTGTATCCACATGTATGCAGAGAAATCTAAAGTCATTCTAATTCAGCTTAAACTTTCTGCCGTTGTAAATAAAAACTGTTTCCACTTGTGGAACGTGTCTGGCTGACAACATGTCACTATTTCATTTTTTTATTTGCTTTTTTTTAATGAGAAAATGATACATCAAATGACATATTCAATGGCACTTCCTACCACATGTGAAACATTTAGAATAGTAAAAGGCAATAATTGTCTCACATGTCATTTGCCAAGCATATGTGTTCTACTTCCTGGTCTGATGACAAACACCTTGCGCTTCGCCGACATGTACGGATACTTTATATTGAAAAATCTACATCAATTAATGACCCTTTCACCCTTACGGTATGTGTCCGAATACTTCCTGGTTCGATGACGACGCACTACATGCATTCGTCATCATATGTTTGTCAAACCACCCGCGAGACAGATATTGCCTTTTGCTAATGGAATTAGTTTCCTATGTGGCAGAAAGTGCCATTGAATCTTTCATTTGAAGTTGAATTTTATTGAAGTTTATTGAAAAGCTTTGAACCACCCGGACACATTTTGTACCTACACCACCATGGCTGAAGAAGCTAGCAGCGGCTAATGCTACAGTAGATGGTGAGTCAATCTATCACGGCCCACAAGACCTCAATAAAATCCAAGTGAAATTAGATGCGTGGAAAACATGCTCATGCATTTTGTCTCAGCTTTTAGGTTAATAATGCAAAAAAAAATGCTAAAATGCATTCGCTCAATGTAGGCGCCATCTTGAAACAGAAAACATGACCCATATTTTATTTTGAATGTCCACTTTAACACTGTTAAAATACATACACTCTCGCATTATATTCATTTCATTCTGGCGGTATTTTTGTGACTCATTTTATATGAATATTTTCTGCATTTGACTGTAGTCATTTACTGTCCAGACAGATTTTTAGGAAACGCCTGCAAAGTTTTGAATTTAGTCGCCATTTGTTGTCTAAAAGTCATAATTTCGTGGGTGGCTCTCAACCTTTGACCAACAGTGTAATTGCTAGTGACTTTTCTGAAATTGCAGAGGAGGGATTGTTTTCTGACAAGTCCACGGAGGTCAAGACAGTGAGTGGGGTGTGTGAGTGTCGGGGGAGCGGGGTGTGGACTCAAAGTCATGCTGGGACTGAGACAAATCAATACTTGCTCATCGATGCAAGTGCAGACATAAAATGACGAAGAACAGTCGACACACACACACACACACACTCACACTTTTATGTGATCCACTTTCCGGAAGTGGATTTTCTGAAGGCAGAGCTGATTAAAGATAAACTAGCGCAGTGACGTAAGAGGAGGAGAACGGAGGGAAACAGGGGCAGGAGGAAACAGAAGCATCAAGAAACAAAGGATGCGGTGAGAGATGTGAGGGGAGCAGCCTCGAGGGGAGAGAGCGACACGCTGGAGTGGCCGTGGGCGGTTTTCCGAAATGTTGGGTTGTGACCAGAGGCGATTACAGAGTGTGTTTGTGTGTCCTGCGTCACCGCCTTGATGCAGAGATGAGAGTCCAGCGAACACCGGGCCGGCGTTCGCCTCTTCCTCCTGGCTAACAAAAGCAGGAGATGTAAAGGTGCATTGGCAAGTGAAAGCAGTTTTGGGTTCAGAGGTTAAAGAGCACCGTGGTGTCTTGTGTGTAGGAGAAAGTGCACTGATGCACAATTGACGTCACTGTGGTCGGATTTGCAACTGCACAGATGTGCGTGTGTGTGTCGTTGGGGATCAGTCACTCTCATCTGTGACCCAAGTTATCTAACATCTAAATTTCCCCTGAGATGAATGACAGGTGTTTTCTGCTGTTTTTTTTTTTTTTTTAATTGTTCATTCATTCCTGCACTGCTTAGCTCAAACTGCTCTGCACTTGTTCTGCCGGTGATGCAGTGTTGAAGTAAAGTTTGTATAGAATCCATAGTCCCTTCTTTTATTATATTTAATAACTGTTCTTACGATGATTTCAAAACTTCAAAGGACAAAGGATAGATTGATGAATGGGTCTGCGTGCCAAAGAAGTGGTGTTACTCACGGTCAGGGTGTGTTCAGTGGGCTAGTCAGGAGAGGAGTCAACAGTATTCAGGGAATAAAACTGAGTCACCGACCCAATACATGAGAAGTTCCCGTTGACTTGCACCAGTAATGGATTAACTTTTACTGGAACGATTCTTTTGCACTCTCACTGCCACCAATAGAAAGTGAGTTTCAATCCAAAGTTCCGCGTTCGCAGAACATTTAGAGACTTGAACACAACTACAAACACACTCGACTACGATCCTAGATCATTTCTATGTGATGTTATAGAATTTTTTATGAAATGAACAGCCATGATCCAATGACGGAGCCCTGCAGCACACCTTTCCTGATGACAGGACCAAAGCTAAGGAAACCTGTTACACTATAGAGTGAAAAAATGCTGCACTTGTTCTCAAAATGTTCTTTAAATTAGATGAATCTAGGACCATTCTGGAGTATAGCACTAAGAGGCTGTATGAGTCTCAGTTGTTAATACCAACACTACCTTTCAAGTAACCTTTTTTTCTGGTCCATTCTTGTACACTTGTTTTACTTACCACAACACAAAGTGGTTTTCGAAAAAAACATAAGTATGCCACTTGTGTACTCGTGGAAGCGAGGTAGCTCTACACTGGTGTGGATCTAATAAATCCTCAGAGGAGGCCGCGAGCGGGATGAATACAGTGATGGGAAGTGCCTGGACATTAAGAATGAGAGTCTGTAGTCCTGACTCTACCACCAGATTGGTGGAACAGAAGAAACAACAGAGACAAACCTCATAAAAAATGTATAAACTTAAAATAAAAAGGTGCCTATGAGTGAATTCAGAGATGAGGTAATGTATGTGTCCAATAGCGCCACAGAGTTGACAGTGTGAACACAACACATTCTCCACACACAGATACAGAAAGAACTACTTTAGCACTACTGGCTCTTTGTTCAGCCTGCCTGTGCTGGGCGGCTGCCAGCCAAATGACAGAGAGACAGGAACGCTGGAATGTCGAAAATGCCAAAGATCAGAGGCCAACAGAGAATCAGCAGAGAGTGAGCAAGAGGAAGTAAAGTGCAGCCACCCAAAACTGAGCTTTAAACATACGTTTTAGCTTGTTTGAAAGCGATAGGACGGTCGAGTTTGACTTGTTGATGTCACACAGCCATCAGCGACGCATGAATCTTCATCTGAGGCTTGTAGAAAGGAAACAAGAGGAGTTTTAACCAACTTGAATACAATAGACCACTTTTCCAGAACAAACTATTTACATTGATTCCAAAAGATTCTGTAAGCTGGAATAAACATGAAGACGGAAGATGGATAGACCCCAGATGAAGGGGAAACCCTCAGAAGCAGGAACTGGAGAAGCATCTGAGATTGTGAAGATCGCCACGGCACATCCCACCGTCTTAACCACAGCTACACTCGGAAAACTGGTCCCAAGCTGGAAATGAAGCCAAGGGAAAACCAAACAATGTGCCCAGAAAAGTTGGAAATTGATGGTGTGTCCGAGGAACGTGACAGTAGGACAAGTAGTGTGTTTCATGGATGTGGTGGATGAGGGCCTGAAGAGGGCCGGAGTCACCAGGGAGGACGAGAAAAGTAGATCAAGTTTTAGGAGACTGACTTGCTGTGGACATTCCTGACAGGAAATGCCGACGGAAGCAGATTTGGCTTTGTAGACATATGGTTTGCGTCTAACTGCTCAGGGTTTCCCCCTTCACTCGCATGATGATCACTTTCGATTGACAAGGACGTGAGTCATCGAGGTTGTGGGAGCAATATGACAGGAGATATGAGTTTTCATGGCATCGCGTACTTTGTCGCTTCATCATTGCAATGACTTCTATGAAAACACATGAGGACCAAGCATTCAGTCACCTGTTGTAGGTTGAGACGTCACTGACGCTTCAAAAGCAGGCTGATCTGGTTGAAATCACTAGCACAAAACCTGATGTCAATGGTTGTAACACACTGATGTGATGATCGGAAAGGCATCAGCAGTGCATCATGGTATTGTGTTATAAGAGCTGTTGTGTCCCCTCTGAAGTGGCTCCACTTCAGCATCATTACCACTGATGGAGCTGCTGTTACAGGTGATATTGTGCTACAGAGCACCAGCTGAGCTCTCCGTGCTCAGAACAACAGCGATATTGATGCGATGGCGTCATTTTTTTCCAGGAAATTGTCCAACTGGTTCTCATTATGTAGCTAAGCAATAGCAGCGCGATGGATTTTCAGACCAATAATGCTGTTAATTTGATAGATTTTCTTGTGAGAATCGATGAGGATAAGTCCAATAAGTCCACATCTACTTGCCTGATGTCCCCTGCTGACCTTGTTCAACGCTCACTATCTCTCTACTCAGTTCTCCTTCACTGTTTTTGGAACAGCCCTGGAACGTTGGGAGATGCACGGAGGCAAGGCTGAGCTGAGCAGACAAGATTTCTGACCGCCTGATAAGAGTCTTTGTGGAAAACCACATTTCAAAAGTGGATTTTTAAGATGGTAAAAAATGATTTTTCTACTGTTTTTGTTACATAAATATATGTATTTATGTAACAAAATATATATTTGTGTAAAAAGATAAATGTATATATAAAATATATATAAATATATATTCACTTTTTTTTTTACATAAACACAAAATATATATATAACATTTTTTTGTTTATGTAAAAAAACTATACATACAATGTGTATATATATCTTTTTTTTTTTTCAAATTTACATCCAGTTTAAGTTAAACAAATGGTCATCAAGCCTGAAACGCTTGGTTCACGATTGATGTTTCCGATTGACCTAGATGTTCGCAGTTGCATTTAGTGTTACCAGATACCTGACATAGTTCTTGTCATTATTTATGACAAGAACTATTTCCACTGTGTTCAGTCAAATGTTTGCTTCCTTGTTTCTCAGTCAGCTCACTCCTTGTTCTGTTCACGTCACAGTTCACATCGGGAGCGGTGAATCCAGTGCGCTTCTGCAATGGATTTCATGGAATAAATTCCCCCCAAAATGAGACTGACAGTCCGCAAACTGCAGTAACAATGAACCCAAGGTTACGCCATGTAACCTTGGTTCTACGAATGTGACGCCTTCTCGCGGGCTTCACTTGTCTGCATTACCCACAGCGAAGTCCGTCAGATGTCGGCGCACACAGCAGAATTCATATCTTACATTCCATGACACAGTTGCACCCACAGATTATCAGGAAAAGTCATCCACTGAATGTTAGTGGATCAAGTCAAGGTGACTCACACAATGAAAACATTTAGAAAATTATCTAACCTTGTGATAACACAAGAGCTCTAAACATCTGAGAAGAGTTTGCGGCGTGAAGCAAGCAGCACACTGATCTCAGAGTTGGATCACAAGAACCCGCACTGTGGCCATGATTTTCTCCAGTTTACGACAACAGATGGGCTACTGTTGTGAGGCGATACTTTCTGACCATCATTATCGTGTTACGCTGGCAGGCTGTGGCATCCCTTGAGCTTCATCAACGATCCTTAACACAATTGTTGAGGCATCTGGCAACGCACAGAAAAGGTATTACATAATCCCAGATTTGAGATAAACTTAGCCTCCCCGGAGAGGATGTAGGCCGCCATGAGCACGGGAGCTTCTGGAGGAAATCAATTGCTCTTCCTCGCCAGATTTGAGCGCTGATGAAAAATCATGTTTGGAATGCTGTGACCTGACAACAAGAGAGCAATAACTGACACTTTATTGTCGCTCGGATGAAAGGCGGACGTGGTGGGATTGTTTTCTGGGCGATCAAACAGTCGGTACAAGGACATGCAGTGTTTATTGAGATACAGACATCAGTCTAGTCGCAGCACAGCAGCGGCTGGATAATGGAGAAGCGAGCGGGCTGGAACTCCGCCAGCTCAGAGAGCCATCAATCTAACGCGGCTCGATGGCAACGTCGCCGTGCGTTACACAAATGCAGAGCAGCCTGGCGGTGGACTAACCTGCTCACAATCGATCCTGGCTGCGTCTGCAGGAAAAAAGAACACGAGAGAGAATAATCTTATCAATAATTCGGAGACAATCACGAAGAAACCCCGTGGCACAGACAGATGGCAAACCTCAGATGAAATTCTGAGAAGTTTCCAGAGAAGAAGCAGGCTTCCTGTTTACCTCGCATCTCAGTGCGTTTCCTGTTGACACTTGTGACACAACGTGCAAAAGTAGAAATGAAAGAGACTGAGACAATGACATGGAAATGAATGTGACTTCATGGTTTCCAAGTGTGAAACGCGTTCTCAGAAGTCTGTTTGTGGTGAGCAGAACCTGTATTTTATTTGAGATTTGTTAGAATAACCACAATAAGTTTTCTCGATAATCATGATCAGTAATTCTGTGCTTTCACTCCCACAATGAGAGAGTGACAATACCAACCACTTTTTAATAGGAAAAAGTTTGTTGTCTGATCATACAAGTTTTCTAGACGGGGGCGGTCGTAAACTTCCTGTCATGACCTAAACAGCCGTCCGCTTAAAAAAAAAAATCCCATGAGATTAGTGGAGGACATGACTCGACATGTCCGAGCTGGGACGCACTCCTGCCACACCAGTGTCCCTCAACAGGTTTTTTTTACAGATACTTGGTAGCAGCAACACCATAAAAGCAGGGTTAACCCACAACTACAGCAGCTTGATCAAGGTCACAAATACACAACTTCCTACACAACATGAAGTGATGCATACTGAGCGATCTGGCGTTCACCTCCTTATTGTGTGTGTGTGTATGTGTGAGCATGTATTAATATTGTTGTGAGGACCAGTCTTTTGAGTTTTGAGGGTGAAAACCTCACAATAACTCATTATAATAAGGCTTAAGTTTGGATCAGAGTCCTGGTTAGTGTTACCCATTTGTTTTGGATGGTTAAGTTCAGGACGACGGGCTGGGGAAAACATTATGTCAATGACGGTCCTCACTAAGATGGGCAGACAAACGTGTGTTTGTGTGTGCATGCGGGGGGCGGGGCATGTTTTGCCTTACATGTGAGAACCAAGTTTTGACAATCCACCTTCTTGTGAGGACATTTTGGTCAGTCCAGACAAGGTTTAGAGGGTTAAAACATCAGTATTATACTTGGAGTCCTGGTTAAGGTTAGTCATTTGTTTTAGATGGTTAGGTTTAGGGTGAGAGTCTGGGAGAAACATTACGGCAATGAGATGTCCTCACAACGTGACACAATGTTATTTTTCAAAACCCTCAAAGTTTTGTGACCCGGAATATTTCAAATTCATTTTCATTCATTGGAGCTGAAAATCACTCTGCAGTGCAATGACCAACAAAGAATATTTCTTTTCTATATATATATATATATATATATATATATATATATATATATATATATATATATGTGTGTGTGTGTGTTATACACATTATACACATTTATTTACTCTATTGCAGAATTGAGAAGAGTTCTTGCACTACATCTTTGGTGGTGGCATTTATCATGCTCTCAATAATCGAGACAAAATGTGTGTCAAATTCTGTTGAGAGTCGTGACTCTGAATTGAGTCACATTGCTGGACTTGAAAACTGCAACAGGAAAACCTGTGCAACAGGAAATTCAGTCCTGGAGAACAATTACCGATGCCAGTAGGATGTGACCTACAAAGCATACTTCATAGACACATGCTGCACATTCTATACTCGCTCAGTAATGCCAGACATCTTCACAGATCGGAGCCATCATGGTTACTTATCTAAGAATCTATCTATAGTTAGACACGTGAGGCCTGCAGGACATTGTTGTGCCATCCGCTGTGACCTCTTGGATAAGTCATTGCTGTACTGTTGGGATAAATGTGGCCGTGTTGTTCTGACAGACTGACTCCTCTCACTTCATTTCATTTCTTCCTGAATTTCTTTGGCTCGCTGCATGATGTCTAGCTTCAGCATATGTTTTGGTCTACTCTGGCTGGTCCTTTTGAAGTGGTTTCTTGACTGGATGCAGACTGGACAATAAGCAGGCGACAGCTGTGCCTCAACAGTGTTACAGTGAGGGCAAACAGTGAGTGAATATTGTGTCCCTCATCAATAGTCACTCACTGTTGGCTTTACTTGCACGCGTTCCACCAATACATGGCACATGCTAGATACCTAGACCAGGGGTTCTTAACCTTTTCCAGTACAAATGGATCCGGGGCCCATTCAAGGAATAGAACTGATTCATAACTGTGATTACTTATTTCTGATTTCGGAATGGCTGATTTAATTTGTGTTCAATATCCAGACATGTAAACAACCTTGTTGAACCTTGTGAAATGACGTGAAACCATGTGGTCAGTGCAAAGATATTTGTCATTGAAAAGTCCAACCAGCAGCAGAAGCAGCCAGTCAAGTCATCAAATTTACTAAAGAAAAAAAAGAAGAAAAAATACCCTTTGCAAACTTTGGAGAAAATTGGAAAAACTGCAAGAAATCCTGAATAAAATAAATGTAATAAAACATCTAAATATCATAACATATATTTTTTCATAAATAAACCCTGAAAAAGATAAGTATAGTGTAAAAGAATTGCCATAAAATGTTATTTTTTAAAACTGCTCCAACATTTGAACAGTTTTTACTGTTGGGGTGCTATAACTTTCTTATTTTCATTTTCAAGAACTTCTCCATATTTGGTAACTGTCCCAAATCTGCAGCTGTTAAGTCAATTCAACGGCACACTACTGCCACCATATGTGGCAAGGTTATGAAAACTGAGCGTGTCACGGCCCAGAGGTGGAAACCAAAAATCTTCTAGTGGACCTCTAGGGGGCGCTCAGCCCTTTGGTTAAGCATCCCTGATCTAGATGTTTGATGGGGTTGAGTATATTTCCTTCTTTTTTCCTTTATCGAGTTGCCCTTTGAGTTTTTATGCTCTGTCTTAAGACCTAGCAGACAATCGAAATGATCATGAAGGACATGAAGGTTTTGAAGCGATTGGTAACCTCCCTTGTTTTGTCTGCAGTTCACCGTTTGGTCAAATTTCAAAATAAATAGTTACTCATTTGTCTTAGCGTGGAGTTGCTTTGGGCCCAAAAGTGCAAATAAACAACCCTCAAGGAAAATGAGGTCAACAAAGATGCTACAAAAAAGGAGGCTGGGCGTGACTGGTTCGGAGCTCGCGATGGAGTCGCACAGGTGATGAGTGAGGAACGCGGGTGAAATTGTGAACTCAGTCATTTTGGTAAGGCAGGAACACTGGAAGTTGTGAAACATTTTGGTATTCATAAAGGAGGATGTTATATATCGGCTTTTGAGTGTGTTTAGCCTTGTTAAGCTAACTGTAATCTTCTGAAACATTTTTTTTAGATGAATTTTGTCTGAACATTGAGGTTTAGTTATCATTGTTGTTGCTATATTTGTCGGTTCATGTTGCTGTTTGTTCTGACAAGTCTTGTTATCTCTCTGTTCCTGTCATCAGAAGAGCCTCTGTTCACATAACAGAAGAATATATAGTGTTTCTCAGCGTTCAAACACACAGAGAGATGTTCTTGACTTAAACATGATTTCATCGCTCACTCACCGAAACAAAGCCGACTGTGTGCTGAGCAAACGCCGGTTTGTTATCTACCAATGTGAGTACATTAGGAAGAAGCCGACGGCAGCCTCTCACATCACTGTTCACTTGTGATTGAGTCCCCTGTTGGCTGTGTACGCCACCAGAATAGAACAATGCATAAGTAAAAGTAGGGCGCTGGATATGAATAGATTAAAAGTGAGGAGGATGAAAAGGGGCATATTTGACACACAAGTCCACTTTAAAAGGGCTGAGAGCGTCGTAATGCAGCTCCGATTGCATCATCAACTGCAGCGTAAGTCTGCAGATTAAACCTTAAGCCCCAGGAAACGCATCTGGACTTTGCCAATTTACCAAATATAGACTCGCGAGCAGTCGGGAGCTTCACACTCTTGCGTTGAGAAATGACTTGAATATCTGTTTGGTCCGACCTCCAGCGTCTCAGCATCGCCAGCTTGTCGTCTCTGTCCTTGTGGAATTTGATTCAACAAATAGCTCGATGGTGTAAACAAGACAAATCCACACTCTGGTGATGCAACTTATTGTTGAACGGCAACTCAGTTTTTCAAAGGGCCTCGTGATGTGAGGCTGTGAAACCAGTTCGGTTGTTTAAGTTGTCAGTAATGTGTGTTTCTGTTTGAGGGAAAGTGAAAAACAAAACAATCCTGATGCTAGAAAAACATTTGAAAATGATCCAACATATAACAGAACAATGTCAATTCAAAGGAGGATCAAGATATTCCAAATATAAGAACTATGAAAGAAAATAAACATTAAATGGAGCTAAAAATTGTTCAATGTAATTGAATTAAGCTGAGAATAAATGAAGAATAATGGGCTGGGAAATGCTACAAACTAAAGATAAGCTATTAACAACTACTTCAGTCATCCAAGTATCAAGAGCTTGAAAGCAGCAGAACACGAAAGTGACTCTCACTGGCGGATTCATGCAAATTGCTGCGCTTGCAATTACGCTCTCATTGAAACAAGGTCAGTAAACAAAAGTTGTGACGGCACATACATGAAAAAGGGGATTATATAACGCAAAGCTATTGACATGGCTGCAGCAGAAAGAAAGGAAGTTGCAAAGCAGGCGCTATTAGAGCGCATTATGATCTTAAGAAAGTGATGCACGGGGCGACTATTTCATAAGGAAGAGGAGGAAACGTGGACCATGTGACCGAGGAGGATGGACAGAAGCTGCAGTTCCGACGGCATAAAAGGGGAATTAAAAAGCATAATCCAATGAGTGGACCCAACAAAGGTTACTCTGAGTCAAGTTCTTGTCTAGTGGATTAAATAAATGTCCTCGTGTTTTTAATTAAGAGCTGAATCGGAACCATAACGTGGAATTATGGCGCGTGAGGAAGCGGGTCGGTTCGCCTGAGCAAGGCGGCCACCTGCTGGTAAAACTTATATATACCATAGTTTGACCTGAAACTGAGTCATCGTGGCAGAGATCATGTGAGTTTCTAGTTATGTTGCTGTTGGGCGGATATTGACGGATTTCTAAAAACCCCTTTTTTGCGCATAGCTATTTCAGAATCATAATGTAGGTTAAAAAAAAAAATTCAAACTACAATTTCGGTTCTGATCATTGAGACTCATCACAACTTTATTTTCATAAGCCAATGTGTGGTTCAGGAGTGAATCTGAAGATGTTTTCTGATGATGTGGTGTTCGTTGTTAGACTATGATGAACATTGAGGAGACACTGATGAATGTACAGTCACAGCCAAAAGTTTTGAGCATGACACAAATATTACATTTTCACAAAGTCTGTTCCTTCAGGGTTTTTAGGTGTTTGCCAGATGTTTCTATGGTATAATGGCATACCATTAGAAGCATTTATCAAAAGCTTTTTATTGAGAATGACATGCAATAGGTCAATATTTGCAGTGTTGACCCTTCTTTTTCAGGACCTCTGCAACTCTCCCTGGCATGCTGTCGATCATCTTCTGAACCAAATCCTGACTGATGGCCGTCCATTCTTGCATCATCGATGCTTGGAGTTTGTCCCAATTTCTGGGTTTTTGATTGTCCACCCGCCTCTTGAGGATTGACCGCAATTTCTCAATGGGATTAAGAGCTGGAGAGTTTCCTGGCCAAGGGCCCAAAATCTTAATGTTTTGTTCCCTAAGCCATTTTGTTATGACCTTTGCTTTATGGCAAGGTGCTCCATCATGCTGGAAAAGGCATTCTTCATCACTAGATTGCCCCTGGATGGTTGGGAGAAGGTTGCTCTCGAAGGATGTTCTGGTACCATTCTTTGGTTATTGCTGCGTTTTTAGGCAAGACTGAGTGAGAGCCCACTCCCTTGACCCAAAAACAAACCCACACATGGATGGTCTCAGGATGCTTCACTGTTGGCATGAGACAAGTTCGATGGTAGTGCTCACCTTGTCTTCTCTGAACAAGCCTTCTTCCAGATTCCCCAAACAATCGGAAAGGGGATTCATCAGAGAAAATGACTTGACCCCAGTGCTCAGCAGTCCAGTCCTTGTAACTTCTGCAGAATATCAGTCTGTCCCTGATGTTTTTGCTGGAGAGAAGTGGCTTCTTTGCTGCCCTCCTTGACACCAGGCCTTCCTCCAAAGTCTTCACCTTACTGTGCGTGCAGATGCACTCACACCTGCCTGCTGCCATTTCTGAACAAGCTCTCTGCTCTCACTCACAATCTTGCCTAACAACACAGCGATGAACAAAGAATGGTACCAGAACGTCCTCCAAGGGCAACGTCTCCCAACCATCCAAGGGCAATCTGGTGATGAAGAATGCCTTTTCCAGCATGATGGAGCACCTTGCCATAAAGCAAAGGTCATAACAAAATGGCTTAGGGAACAAAACGGGCCCTTGGCCAGGAAACTCTCCAGATCTTAATCCCATTGACAACTTGCGGTCAATCCTCAAGAGGCGGGTGGACAATCAAAAACCCAGAAATTGGGACAAACTCCAAGCATCGATGATGCAAGAATGGACGGCCATCAGTCAGGATTTGGTTCAGAAGATGATCGACAGCATGCCAGGGAGAATTGCAGAGGTCCTGAAAAAGAAGGGTCAACACTGCAAATATTGACCTATTGCATGTCATTCTCAATAAAAGCTTTTGATAAATGCTTCTAATGGTATGCCATTATACCATTGAAACATCTGGTAAACACCTAAAAACCCTGAAGGAACAGACTTTGTGAAAATGTAATATTTGTGTCATTCTCAAAACATTTGGCCATGACCGTAAAAGAGACATGTAAGTGAGAGACGGAGGTACCAGGCAAAAAGAGAAGAGGAAGACAGCCTATGATGTTCATGGATGTGACGTGACATGTGTGACTCGGGACGATGATCAAGAATAAAGGTTAAAGTGATGGGAAAAGGAACAATAACATTCCATGCTGCTGTCGGAATAGTGTGGGGGTGTTATATTGTATTTTATTATGATGGACAGTGTGTTCTTTAAAAAACAAATCTTCAGACACGTCGTGCTACGATCCTTACTCAAATGCATTCCAGTATCTTCTCATGACATTGTAGCAACAGGAGTCAGGTGTGGGACATCCCTGCTGTTCGCTGAGCTAAAATTAGCCCAATATAGGAAGTGACAACTCAGCAGTCATGAGGCCCGTGACTTTGAGGATTGATATGTAACGGCACAGTGATGCAGACTGCACATCCATAAAGGATTCTCTGTGATTCAATGGAGGTTTAACTGGTTCTGATGAATCATGTCTCTGGGATCTGTGTCAGTGTGAGGATCAGCTACAACTACTGCAGAATATCGAATGACGGTTTCCCCAAAATGACCTGCAGCATAACTGAGGTTATGTCAGAGATGGTGAGAGATGTTTGGTATATTTAGACGAGGGTGATTCACGAGGATTTTCCTGGCAGCTGGGAGACTTCCGTCAGTCAGCTGATGCGTGTTGTAGCAACCAAGTCAACATTGGGGTCACATCACCGAGTATCATCATTGCTAAATCCACATTTAATCCGTCTGCGATTGTATATATGAAAATGTACTTTAATAAATATGATGTATTACTGTGATGTGATGATGTGTTGATCAACTTATATGGTTATACTGCTTTCATTCACTTCCTAAACAATGAAAAAAAAAAGCAATTCAGTACATACTTGGCTGCCAATTCAATCGCCATTTTAAGTTATTAAAATGTATTAAGTCGGTGCTGCCATCTGCTGGATATAAAGCCAAAATACACGATCAAAGATTCAACGATGATACAATGAACATTTTGATATAACAAACTGCATTGCATGCAGTTGCAAAAATCTAATTCAAAATATAAAGTTGCCACCGATGATTTTTAAAGATGGTTTTGTCAATCGACTTTTGATCTGTAGTTGACTTTTGCAGAAACATTTTCTGACAGTTGACACAAAAAGTGGATTTTTAAAGCTCACCAGCAAGCTGAGCATCTTGACACCAACAGCATCATCCATCCGCAAACATTGGACACTTTCAGATAACGGGTTTTTTTGTTTTTGTTTTGTAAGCGCTGCTCTCATTGTATCTCCCAGCTCAAGAGCAACACACCCAGAGGCCGACCAACACAACAGCCGTTAAGGTCCTTTGCAACTGAATGGCGTGTCCTGCAAAGAAGCTAAGTGCTTTACATGCTGCCTCAAAAAAGTTTTGTGCCACCAATAAAAAGTTTTGTACGGTCTATTCAAACCAGAGCCCCCCTGCACACACACACTCATGCGCACAACTTCATAAGAAGACACAAAGATACAGACACACACGTACATTCTTCCTGAAAGCCCACAGCGTCGCTGCTTAGAGGGGTGATAAATACTTTGTAGCTGCGCCAACAGAGGCCTGACTGAAAGAGAGCCGGCCAACAAAGGCCGCAACAACATGCCCTGCTATTAAGCTGTTTGCTGGGATTTGAAAGAAAAGAGGTTGGAAAGGTGCGACTAACATTACTGGACGATTTTGAGCTACACAAAAAGTTTATGAGAATAATTGTGAAAATGCAAAGAAAAGAATCTTCCTCTGATGTTGGTCCCAAAAAAACTGGAGGTAAGAGGGAGGAGCTTTTTGTTGAATCAGTCCAACAGGAGGCAGCAATGAGTGCTGTATGGCATGGAGGTGAAATGAGGCTTGACATTCAAGGTCATAAAATTACGTTTAGGGCCATGGACATTTATAATCGGCCTACATGCGGGCCGCCGGCCTGCAGTTTGACATGGGTATCTATCACATTTTTCACATCATTATACAGTCATAATTCCATTCCATTTTTATTTTTAAAAAACTTCAAGATGGAAGCACAAAAAAGTTCCTTCCACAGCAAAGACTTCTCTCCCCACTGGGCGCTTCTTTCCTGATGGCTTAGCCTGAGTTTACAGATTCAACTTAAATTTGATAGCTCAGCAGTCGCATACTATACTGCGATTAATGGAATATAAAACCTGTTTTCAGCTGTTTTCCCAACATAACTGGATTCTTTTTGACAATTTTATATGGATGATATGCAGTAAGATCGACAACCCAAGTAGTCCTCCTACACCCAACCATTCTTCTCATGTGACGCAGAAGCCTGACAACATTGGATTAAAAAAAATCTTGACAACAATGAAGCTTCAGGAGACAGTGCTGGTTTCGCTGCCTAGCTTGTACTCACTAACTGTAAAGTCAGTCATGGAATACTATGAATGAAAGGAAAAAAGTCTCAGAAGTATTGAGACGTTTCTGTTTATGCAATGTGTTACATCAAAGTATCATCCCTACGAAGCTGGTCTTCAAATACTGGAAGCTCAATGGGACAGCAGGTGGCAGTGGCGCTTAGGATCTCGCTCGCACAACATACACAGAAGGTGAAGTGGAGCGCAGTCTCTGAAGAGAGTAGCAAATACTTCATGCTGAAGCATCTGTTCCTGAAAATGTATTGACGTTTCTCTAACCACTTTTTTTTTTGCTAGCAGACACAGCTAGCTCAGTGGCGGTAATGTGATGTGATGGTCTGTTGTGAGGGCCACTACAACAGTCAACCCCTCAAGGTAACAAAAGCATTAGGGTCCAAGTGTGGGTCTGAGGCTGAAACGCTTGATGTTTTCAGAGTGCGACACAAAGCGTGAAAAGAATCCGGGCGCTAAATTGAAACATCTCGCAGTCATGATGCCACGACTCCTCATTGTTTCCGTGACCAAAGACGTGTCGCGGCAGACGGAGGAGCAGATAAAGGAGGAACTTGCCACACATTGGCATCAGTAAGCGAGAGGACACTGATATTTGGCGGCCTGTTTTGAACAGTATTAGACGCCCCCTCCCTACCCGGCGTGCTCAGCCTCTCTCTGTCTTGCTAGCTCACCCAATCATCCTCCTTGCTCAGGACCCCCCCCCCCGCCTTCCTTCTTCCTCTAGCATCCCCCCTCCCTGGGAAAACAGGGACAACAAATTAGCCTTCTTTTCTGGGCCGGGCCTGGGGAGGAGGACACTTGGACGGGCCTCAGAGTGTCCGCCTGGAGTTCCCATGGACCCCTCTTGCCCCTTCCCCTTTCAGCCGGCGAGGAAGCAGTCATTGTGCCAGCACCTGTCTCTGAGGAAATTGGTAAAAGTGATGGCTTTGTTAGCCATCCCCATGGCAACCGGGGGAGAAAAGAGCGGGGCCTTCTAGCAGGGATTGGGGAAGATATTTTGAGGGAGGGAGTCGCGGGGGCTGACAATGAGGCGTCTACGTGAGGATGCTGCTGTGCGTCAGAGAGGGTGGGGGGGCAGGACTTGTAAGTAGTAACCCTCGCCGAAAACGTTCTTCCCGGCTTCTCCTGGTCCCCCTCACCATCGTGCGTGACACTGTGACATCCACCAGTGGAGCGCGCAGGAGCCTGAATGGGCTCAAAAGCAGGAGGTCAGTCACATCATGTCCATAGAAGATCCCCCTCAGAGAAGACAGGACCCTCCAGTCCGATCATTAAAGGCTTCCTCCAGGGGAGCAGAACTGCCGTCAACACCATCTACGTGTTCACAAAGTGCAGAGATGGAATCTTGTATGAATCATCAACACTTATTTTATTTTATTAGAAATAAGAAACTTTTGGAGGCCCCAAATCGAGCTATGGCTCACAGTGAGTGAGAGTAATTTCAAATATCTTTTGTAAGACACATAAATAATTACAAAATTATATATGTATATATATATATATATGTATATATATGTATATATGTATATATATATATATGTATATGTATATATATATATGTATGTATATATATGTATATATATGTGTGTGTGTGTTAATAAAACTGTAAAATGAATTTTAAAAAATGCCAATAAAGTTGAGTGCATGGGTATGACATGAATACAATTTGAATTTTAACATTTAAGAGGTATTCATGTCATACCTCATACCCATCTCAAGTTCTTTTTTTTTTTCGATTTCAATGAGGAATAGCTTTAAATAATATACATATCTTAAAAAAAGCAGCAGCAGAAGAAGAAAAATAATTTAATTTCTTGCATTTTTCTGTATTGATTTTTGTATCAATGCGTCAGAGAGCGATGAGATGCGTTTTGTATGACTGAATAACTGATAAACCCAAAAATAAGACCGTGCTGAGCGAGTAGAAGCAGTTGCGTAATCTGACCACAAGATGTCAGTAGTTGACTTGTTCTTCCAACCCAAGTGAGCCAGCGCTGGTTCAATTTAAGAAACGAAATAAATCTATTTTCATTGTCTGTTATTCGAAGACAAAAGCTCCTAGGAATCTTTAAACCGGTGCTTTGCTTGGCACGTTGATAGACCTTAACGAAGTTTTGTTTTGGCCAATGAAATGTTCAACCCATGAGATCTGTGGTCACATGAGCCCTTTTCATGACATGTTGCTTTGTACATAAGACCACCTGTGTGTGCGCGTGCGTGAGCGTGGTGGTTTGGCAGTGGTCGCATTTGAAGTTATGATGGATGCGCCATCATGTGCACCAGCACTGATGGAGGAGAGGACAGAAGTGTTCCGACCTGGAAGCAGCTGTCACTCACCTAACCGCCCAGGACACTTTGAGTCCTACCTACAGGCATTTATTGACTAAGATTATTGTTGTTATGTTCCTGTTTATGTTTGCAAAAGTATATTCAACCTTGAGATACAGGACCTAAACAAGTAAAGAATGAAGAAGTGATGCAGTACCATGAAGTACACGATCACCACAGTACCGATGATCCTAGTTTTGCTCTTTTTTTGTCATTAAATGACACTGGAAAATAAAGATTAAAAAGCTATTTGTAACCCATGTGAACCTTTTATAGATGGCTAAAAGATAAACCCGGCCTGGTAAACATGCCTGGGCTGTCGCTTGTTGGTGACATCACACCATGCATGGTTCAATACAGAACTGTTACACCATACTGGGAACTGTTCCCAGTACTGAGTGATACCTAAAGTCGCAAGATCGCCTGCCATTGAGACGAAGAAGACAGTTTCAGATGTCTCCCGACCCAACAATGAGATGAGACTTCTCTGTTTTGCTACGTAAGAAGCTATGTAGGTGCTCTATGTGCAATTTTCTTACGCAATATTCTCACTACCTGCTTTTAGTTTGGTTTTATTCTGTTGTTTTACTTCCTTTATTTTCACCTTTGTCTTCCTGAGAGCTTGACTCTTGTTAATGGCGCACACCTGGAGCAGATTCACCTGAAACCGTCCTGATCTCCTGTACATCTATCGGTGACTTGTGGCTTCATATCACTTCTTTACATCCAATACTGCAACGTTACATATCGGTGGATACTGATTTTGATCAGACACTTTCTACTTGTCACTCAAATATTTGTTAATAAAGTTTGTAGATGTAAACTGATTAATACCGACTCCTAAAAACCACACTGAAGTTGTGCACAACCTCTTGAGCGTTATTCATACGGCGTAAATAAAAGGGCAACATGGCAAAAATCTTGAAATATTTAAACAAACTAAGCAAAAATGTACACCTCTACACCTTGTTTGACTCACCACTGTAAACATAAAAGACATGTCACACTAAGTGAAATTGAGGATATATGGGATTATAGATCAGATTGGACTAGTCTTGGGAAAAAAACGGATCATTTCAGACTGAACCATCTTGACTTGGTGCCTGTGAAAGTAGTTCAGCGTTACTTTCTATGCGATATTTCATCTTCACCTCCTGATCATTGAGGTTTCATTGTTGAATTTGTGAGTTTGACCTGTTATTTTGTGTTTCTCAGCTTCGGGTTTGTGTGAGTTGCGTGGTTTGGCTTCTGTTTTCAGATCAACACCTGGGTTCATCCTTCTGTCAGTGTTTGTTTCTGAATCAGTAAGTGGCTCACACACGAAAAAAAGCTTTCCCTAATCGAGCCCATGTTCAATCTTCCCAAATCTGTCCCTCTTTCGAAAGAGTTTGCACGCTAGCTTTTGGCATGTCTACAAAAAGGAAGTCTTTACTAGAACAGCAATTCAAATCCCATTTCATCTGTTTGTCCCCGGGACCGTACAATTTGAAATATGCTCATAAAGAATAAAAATATGATGATGCGGCCCAGAAAACAGTCGGCCCAGTGTTTCCTCTGTCAATATTCCACACAGAACCGGAGAATATTGCCATCTGGGAACGAAGCGAGCGCCACAGGTTTACTCAGAGCTCTAAAAGTGTCTTCGCTGCTGTCCAAGAGCTCTGATTTATCTGCTCACCAATGCGAGGCAGAACCCAGAATCCTCTCCACATCTGGACTAGACCCATCTGTGCCTGTGTGTGTGTGTCTTCTACGTGTTCTTCCCATTACGAGGACATATTTGTTTAGTCAATCACGTTATTGGAGAGAAATTCTGTGCAGAACATGCTGTGTGATTCAAGAACCAGAGTGAAACAATATTGTTCTGCCTGCCTGTGGAAGAAACCTGCTGAGCACTTGAGATCTGCTCAAACTGTGATCAGATTTATTCAGTTTTTGCTTTGATCTAATGAGTTATAATGTAATTTAGTGAAGCTGTTTTTTATTGTTGATCATTTGCTGGCATATATTTGCAATTTCCTCAACTCATTCTAACACACTAACAATTTTCAAGAATTTATTTTATTTCTCAAGACTCAACCAGCCAGTATCTTTGAATATTTAGCACACATGCAAACAATCAAAAACTATGAAATTATGATATTAAAAATGATTAAAATTTAAGCAAATTCTCAACACAATTGAATTTGCATTATGTGATTTATATATTTTTTTTGTTTATTTAAAAATGATACCCCATATTAACAATGACACTAAACAATCACACTAAATAGAGCTGAAAAATATCTGTGCTGGACATGTGTCTGAGTGATGACACAGTCTCATGTTGTGATGTCATGCGGTGTCATATGACTTTTGAGTCTCGAAAGATCACAGCTTTGGGGTCAAATCCCGCCCACCAAGTCACCTTTAAGTGGCCTTTGAATTGTTAAAGTTAGCTCAAAACTAAATTCAATAAAGAATACTTTGCAATGCACGTCAATATTTTGAGCAACAGAGATGCAGTAGTCAAGATTATTGATATGAATATTTAATATGGAATGAATTCAGTTATTGCAGCACATTAGCATGTCAAAGCTCAGGTTTGCAGGGAGATAAAAATCATTGACAAATGAAGGAGGGAAACCAAGGGCTTCAATCCTGCCTCTTGCACCTGCCAAGTTGACGTTCCATGGGTTGACCTACCAGCAATTCGTCTGGGGTGAGTAGCCGCCAAGTCACGTATGGTGTGGGGCCACTCAGTGAAAAGAGTGTTGAACTTAGGGTCATCCAACTGGTGTCATCATCAAGACGGGCTGAAACAGCAGCGACACCTTGAGGATCTGTTAAGTCAGTGTTGTCCACAAGGCAACAGAAAAAGATGTTATGCTGGATGATGTGACCAAGCATGTTGATGGAAAATAAGATGGGACCTGGAATAGAACCTAGAGGAACACCACAGGTCAATTTTATGGTGACAGAAGGTACCCTCCCTGAAATATGTCTCGTGACAACAGCAGCTTTGATTCAGACCCACGTTCTTCCAGTCGGTCGGAAGACCAGCTTCGTAGGGATGGTACTTTGATGTAACACATTGCATAAACATAAACATCGAAACACTTCTGAGACTTTTCCCCTTTTATTCATAGTATTCTATGAGTGACTTTACAGTTAGTGAGTACAAGCTAGGCAGCGAAACCAACACTGTCTCCTGAAGCTTCATGGTTGTCAAGTGAATTTTTTTTTTATTCCGATGTTGTTAGGCTTCTGCGTCGCATGAGAAGAATGGTTGGGCGTAGGAGGATTATTTGGGTTGTTGATCTTTTGCTCTCATTGCTATGTTGGTTTTGGAGCCAGAAATGTGGTACCATGAGCCAAGCTCATGATCATGAGGTACCACACTTAAAGCGACATAAAATCCGTGCTGTAAGAGTAGAACCGGAGCACCCCCAAAGTGGTGCACGAATAGAGTCAAGCTGTCCTGTCAAGTTTGCGTTCCCTTTTTTCTCATTTCTTCAGCAGATTTCACCTGTTTTTAACACTTGTTTTATGATGATGGCTTCCTTGTCATGGTGAGTTGTCATTTCATTTGGGGAAAGTTGCAGAACAAAGTCTAGAAATGACTTGACTTGAGTGTGACCCCTCTCCAGATTTGCATTTTAAATGGGCATTTTACAGGTGGTTTGTAACATGGATCGGAAGCCATTGGGTTTGGCCCCTCCTCATGCAAGCTAATGGAACAGCCCTCTGACATCACTGCTATTGTTTACCGCATGTTCCGGGAATCAAGTCCAAATCCTCCTAAACAACTCCAGTCACTGACACTTCGGCTCACTTCGCCCGCCCCCCCGATCCATCCCGGTCGTCCCTCTTTACCTCCCTCCCGCGCTCTGCTAGCCGCAGACGTGCTCACGCTGCAGCCCGCGCACCAGCAGACAAACACCTTCACCTCAAACCTCCAGTGAGGTGCAGACAGGACCACACAAACTGTCTCGCACACAAAATGCCTGGAATGCTATAAACATTTATTTCGGCTGAAGATTTCTGTGCGCGCTTTTCTGAGCGCATTCTTGCCACGGGAAAGTTTAACGACACATGTAGGCCACCAGACCAGGGGGCGATCGGACATGACCGAACGGTTTTTCCATAAATACTTTTGAGATGGGTTCAGCTTGGTCGCTAACTTTAGCAGCTAGCCATACCCAAGTTTCACAAGGCATTTCCAAATACCAAGACTCACGGTCATCCTGCGCACATCCTGTTAACATAGCAAACCATGGATGTAGGAATAAAAAAAGCTGACTTGAAAATAATAACTCACTACCGCCCCCTGTGGCACTCTCTGGACAGTCATATTTGGGATGATTGTATGATTCTTTAATGCTGTGAATTACAGTGTGTGTTCTTGCCTGTGTGTGTGTGTGTGTGTGGTCGCACTCTGCCAAATGGACTGTCCACTATCTGGGAGGTCCCCAGGCCACGCTTGCAGGGGCGGGGGATGTGAGGCACACACGCACAGGTGGTGAAGGGATTCCTTGACGTACATGTCTGAGCGCTTATAACTTTCCTCTGTACTTAAAAAAAAAAAAAAAAAAATCTGAGATATTTTTTATTCATTCATCAAAATAAGAAGTTACTTTGTCTGCACAATTCTACATTGACTGACCGATTGATTTAGCTTTGACTATACCAAAGATATGACACATTAACTGGGAAAAAAAAGAATAAATATAAATATAATAAATATATAAAAAAAAATATGGAAATAATAAAACAAAAAGTAATACAAATTAAAACATTAACATTTTAGTTAAAAAACAATGAAAATAGAAACATTTTTGTTTTAAAAAACAAAAAACATAATAAAAAAACTAAAATACTTTACTTTAAAAAAACAACATCAAAACATTGAACACATGAACATTATTTTGTTTAAAAAAAAAAACAAACAAAGCATTTTAGTTTTAAAAGAAACATCATAAAAACACTTTCAGTTTTTTTATTAAATAGAATCTCACTTTTTAGTTTAATGTTAAACTACAGACACTGTAAAGATAAAGATGGAGGAGTCCATAACCCATGAACACTTACAGTAGGAATGGTCCTCAACAGGCGTAGTTGAACACACATTCAAATTTCATACACACACACACCTGTTAAGAGAAAAACGAACACATACACAGAGTGAAATGAACACTATCAACAACTCATAGACAGGTGTCGACTCACACTAGCATGATGACTGGGTCGAAAGCCGCTGCCCACTGCCGAGACTTGCATGATTTTCACAGGATACAACATCACAATGATTCATAGACACACAAACAGATCCACACAACCTGTCCCTGTACATACATGGATGCACACTGTGCGCACACAAATGCATGTGCATGTATGAACACACAAAGCCACTTAAACACCCTCAAACTGCTGTTACCTGACTCTGACTCACATGAGCGCACACACGCATGTGCGCACAGTAACATGAACGCTCTCACACTTACACAAACCCACTCTGGCCTGCCTGAACAAACGGTTTCAGATGAAATCGCACTGCTACATTAACCTACACACATACACACGCGCGACATGGTGGTTGCTTGCAGCAGGGAGTTACCCACTTTTTCCTTGTCTGGTTCTTCAAACCAAACCCAGATATTTCCTGGTCCTGACGCGGGCTTGGCTCTCAGCACCTTCTACAAGTGCAGCTGGGGAGAAAAAGAGTGGAGCGGAGTGAATTTCAGGGTCTGGTGACAGAAGCGGCTAAACGTTGGGATGAAAGGCTATTTATGCATTCAAGTCCCAAAAACACGATTCATATCTTTCTGGTTTGACGTCTCCACAACAAAGGGAGAAGTGTGTTACACGTGGACCTGAGTGTGCCGTGAAGACCCTGCAGTGGTCTGGTCTGGGAGTGGCGCGGACACTAACCACACATACGTGCACAAACTGTGTGTGCATGTGAAGATTTCAGCGTGCCCACCTATGAACACACACTCAGGGTTCATGCACACACACACACACACTTGTCTTGCCTCGACTCTGTCTGGGTGGTCTGTGCTGCAAATGTTTATGATGTGAACCAAGTTAATCCAGCCGGCTTCTTCTCTGTGACTCGAGAATGATTTACAAGATACATCAAGAGAGAAGATTTCAGGATATAAGATCTCTCAGATCCACTCACACGTGTCTCCATCTGGTCACATGATCACTCCACTCCGCTGGGCTCCACAGACGAGTCTGCTCAATGTAACATCAGACTGATGAGCTCAACCATGACAAGATTTATAGCTAATGTTGGCGCAGCGCGGCTCCGGGGCCACTGAGGGAGGGTGATGTGGAGCTATGAAGATAAAATGGATGTGCAAGAGGGGCATTAGATTTTAAAATTCAGAGGGAATTCTGTTAATCTTTCTGTTGTCGACAAGACTTTTTAATTCATTCATTCATCAATTCAGGTCACTTATTGGGGTGAAACAGTTTTTGTTTTTTATTTCAATTTATACCATGTATTTATTAAAAAACATTACATTTTATAAATATTCTTCCTTTCTTGTATTTCCATACAGCTTTTTTTTTTTTTTATCACATGAAATCTTCAAATCTTTCAGGAATATGTATGTTAATTATAGTCTTTTCTTTATTTTTTTTCCCCCACATATTTTAAAAGTAAAACCTTTCTGATATTTTCCCGCCACAGTCACACACCCCATGTACAGCACACTCTACCAAAAGTAAATAAATAAAATAAAAAGAAGAAAATAAGCTGTCAGAACGTGAATGTGTTTGATCTCCCTGATCAATATTAAATATTCAACTTTATTTGAAAAAAAACGAATAATAAAAAATAATTAATTAAAAAAACAAAAAACTAATAAAAATTAAAAACATAAACATTTTAGTTTTAAACAAACACTAACACTCATAATAAAAGCATGAACATTTTTGTTAAAAAAAAACAGCATAAAAATAAAAACATAAGCATTTTAGTTTAAAAAAAACAAAAAATAATAAACAAAAGCATTATTGTTAAAAAAAAAAACATAATGAAAACATGTTTTAGTTGAAAAAATAAAAAAGTAACTTTTTAGTTAAAAATGATAATAAAAAATAAGACATTGTACTGAAACGCTAAATGTAGCATGCTAAATCAAGAGACTAAAATGTTCCCATAATTGATATTTTAGAAATCAGTTTTCAATTGAATATTTCAATAATGTTTAAGCGTGGGAAGTCAAACACGAAAAGCGCTAGGACAGCGCATACCACCTCTAATGTTCACCAAATCTTTCATATTATTGCCCTACATGTATTTTACCTGTGTGTCAAATATATTCCCCGTGCGGCATGTTCAATTTGACTGCAGGCGGCAGTGGCGTTCACCAACACATGTAAACAAAAAATGTCAGTAAATCCACATTTCGTCAGAGTAGACACATGAAGGTTATTTTATTTCTGTGCTTTAATAGTGTACTGTGTGTGAGTCAAGGTTTCTTACTTACATTTTGAATGAGGCAAACCTACAGATCAGCCCCAAGATCTAATCTAAATAAACAAGAGAAACACATCTATAAATTGATCCAGTTCAAGTAGAAAACATCCCATTGGCACATGTGTTAGAGTGAACCGTAAACCCTCTTCTCCAGTATGGAATGTCCCTGGGCTCAAAGAGCCGAGTGGTAATCTCCACGAGTGTCAGTGGTTTGGCCTGACTTTTATTACCGCATCACTTTTTTTCCTTCCACATCCCCCTTTTGATGAAGAAAGAAGGATGCCACCTGTGTACTGACAACACCTTGTAAAGCTGGCGGGGAAAGAAAAGAAACAGAAAACCATAAATGAGGTGGAAATGGAAAAAAATATGACTGGGAAGTAACACCTTGGAAATATTTGGTTAATATCTTTCATAAATGTTGTGGCTTCTCTGGTCCGGTTGGAAGTGAGTCGCGCGTGAGCTCTTGATGTGTTTTGATGTGTCGATTCTCAATGTTTCTTTGTCCCCACTTGGATATAATTCACTTCTGAAGTGGAGGATGTTGAAATTACAACTCGCCAGGGTGCAAAACAATCTCAGAACTCGGTACTGGTCAAAACTCAAGCAGATTTGTTTCAGCTTTAGAATGGAAATCAAAGGCTGCTGTTGCATTTCCTACATTTGATAGGAAAATTAACGTATCTTCTTAACATGACCTTTAAGTTTCTGAACATTAGTAAGGCGTCAACGTTGATTTAAAAGTAAGTATTAGAGCGTTTTGCTATGAAAAGTCTTGAAAGGAATCTTGTCTTCATACACGAGAGCTGGAAGATAAAGTGGTTCTCAACTTGCAACCACTTCACATTATTTATATCAGGGCCAATGTCACGACAAAAATCTCTAAACTATTCTTAAAATATTATTGACAATTCATGAGATTACAAACAGCAGGGATGTTCATTGAAGTTTTGAAGTTCACGATGAAGGCATCAAGTAAAATACTACGCTGAAGGTCAATAGTTCAGGGTGAAGGCAGGCTTGTTTGTCTCACTCTCACTTCTTCCCCTCTTTCTTTTGCTCTTCTGGTATCCAGAACGCAGCAAACGGGCAGTCAAGCTCATCTCCTGGCCAGAGCAAACAAAACCAAAGCCACATTCCCCAAGCTCAATTTGCTGTTACATCCCAGCTCTGTGAATTGGGAGTTCTCAAGCTTGAAGGCTGGACAAGAAAGTGGGTGGCTTGGAGCCGCTAATCTGTTCACACCGCTTAGTATGTGCGCATGTGAACAGCCACAGCTTCAACACAGGCGACAAGGGAACATGAGAAAACATGAGCGCAGATAGTGGAGTCACCCAAACACAATTCGGATATTTTTGTTTGAATGAAATATGCCTGAATAAAGTTTTGATGGCTGTTATCATAGTTAGAAATATAACTTCAAAAGTAAACAAAAAAAAAAAAGTTTATATATGTATATGTGTGTAATGTATATATGTGTATATATATATGTGTGTATATATATATATATATATATTATTTGATATATTATTATATATCAAATAATATTTTCACTGAGAATATTATTTGATAGAACCTGCGTATTTAGATGGAATATATATATATATATATATATATATATATATATATATATATATATATATATATATATATATATATATATTCCATTTAAATAATATATATATATATATTCCATTTAAATACGCAGGTTCTATCAAATAATATCGTCAGTGAAAATAAATGCATAACAACAACATGTGTGCGCGACCCTCGCAGGCGGAACCTTCAGCTCACGGACGGATTTTCCATCCGGACACATTTCGCTATCAGTACCCAGATGTCGTCATTCTATGCTAACCTTTAGCTTCTTGAAGCTATCTTCAGTCAAAACAAGTACTCAGAGCTCAGCATTGTAAGAAGGCAAATAGAGTCAGTAGTATATTTCGGTCTTTCTTAAGCTTGTTGGTCTTTAAAGCCCTGTAAAGGTCTGCTGTAACTCGGTACCTGTTCGAATTCGAGTGATATCAACACTGACAGGAGCAACACATGTCACTGTCACCAGTGCTGCTGTTGTTATCGGTAAACTGTTGACAGCCATCAGGGAATCTTTTTAAGGTACAGTATGCTCTGAAGTCTCCTTGTCTTTGTCTGTCGCATCTCTATGTTTTCCAAAAAAAAACTCCGTGTTGAGTCTTATAAACGTGACAGATGTTAGAGGTAACTCTCCTAAATGAACCTGTGTGTGACAGAATGACTACTATAAAACGTTTCAGTGTTCTACTCATTTATGATTATTTGAAAACTGCAGTTCATGTTATTCTCATGTTCATTCGATGATAACACTTGCTCGGCAAAGCATCAGTGTTTATCCTTTTTGATCGCTCATCACTGTTGCACAATAAGGCTGGGAATCTTAGGGTACCTCACTATACGATACGATATGCGATAAACGGCTCGATCGATCTCAATATGGTGATGCTGCAATTACCAATACATTGCTCTTAATAACCTACAGTTTATCTGTGTGTTTATGGAGGTGAAACAAAAACAAACAAAAGAAGTAATATGGATTCATCACATCATACATGCTGTGAGTCCACACTTTTTTTTGAACGATACCAGAGGGTCTTTCAACTGCACTTGCTCACTGGAGTCAGCTACTTGTGCTTTGGCGCACCCCTGGACGCCGGGTGACATCTAAGACAGTGACTGCAGAACGATGAAAGCGTGTATAGCGGCTGTACTAATAAATAATCTATGTAACAAGAGCATAGCGATAATATCTTAAGGTAAAATATTGCGATAGTTCGCGATATCGATATTTTGTCACAGTCCTTTTGCACAATACTGTGTGTCTTAGATGAATTTTTGCTTATGTGTTTTAGGAGCTCATACATGACCTACACTTATTTGATATGTACAAATAATCTTTGCCCTCATTATTAAATGAAGAAATGGACTGCAAGCCTGTCAATTTGACATGAATTATGGATTTAGTCATCCATCCATCCATTCATCCTCAACCGCTTATCCGTTGCCGGGCTGCGGGGGCAGCAGCTACTAAAGGTCACAGCAAACGCACTTCTCCTGGGTTACAACCACCAGCTCCAACTGGAGGATCCTGATACGCTCCCAGGCCAGTGAAGAGATGTAATCCCTCCACCTGGTCCTGGGTCAACCACTCTATCTCCTCCCAGCTGGCTGTGCCTGAAACAACCTTCAAAGGGCGGCGTCCAGGCGGATAACAATTAGAAATAAAAGCGTAATTGTCCTTGAAGACACAATACAGTACTGTCATTACATTTTTTCTGAACCCTGATAACATGCTTTACCCAATAGATAAAAATAATTTTAGATGTGATTCTTCTTTTTTTGTATGCGGAGAAAGTTTGCAAATGATCAGTGAGGATATTGGCTTTATATTTGTCTTTCACTATGCGTGTTAATGTTCAAATTGTCCCTAAACTTCACTGGTTTATTAGATTAACCAATACAAGAATGCAGACCTTCATCTGTGTCTTTGGGCATTTCCCATCTCAGGGGTTCCCACAGCAAGTTTATGTTGTCATGAAACTTCACGTAGCTGCTTTTAAACGCCCAATTGTATTATGTCTGTAACGATCTGATGCAAACACTTCCTAAACTGATTATGTATTCTCAAATATTACCCAGAATTACCATGGAGTTCCAGGCAGTGTTGATGGCGGCCGGTGGGGGGTCTCGTATGACCGACCTGACCTACAACACACCCAAACCTTTGCTCCCTGTTGGGAACAGGCCTCTAATCTGGTACCCCCTGAACCTGCTTGAAAGGGTTGGCTTTGAAGGTGAGTACACGTTTTAGCAAAACTTCATTGCAATTGTGGAACAAAGCACGTATAAACTCAGCCTACTATCAGAATCAGAACATTTTTTTCATCCCAAGTTTTCTGATTCAATTTCAACAAAAATCTTGTCTACATTTGTGATAGAAGAACTATTAAGAACATAATCTGAATATGTGCTTAAACACTGCTCTTGTGCTTTATTAGTTGGTTTTTATTTAGTTGTATTCTGTGGACAGCATGGTGTGACAGTGGCGCACACTGCAGCCTCGCAGACAGGCTGTCGATTCCTGCTTGAGACAAGTTTGGGTTTGGAGTTTGTGTGCAGTGTCGGGCTGTTTGTCAAATTAAATCGTGGTGATGATTTTGGATGTCCTGCAGTTCAACTACACTGATCGTCTGTGATATCTGCTTGGGACTGTTGAGGGCTTCAGATTCAGAGCACCTTGCTTCCACAAAATATTTGTGGGAAATAGAGAGGGACTCACAGTACAGGTACACACTTGTGGAGAAAGTGAAGCACTATTTATGCAGATATTTTCCTTAACATCATGAATAATAATAGTGAACACATTATTGATCAAAATAACTGGGTTAATAATTGTCTTTTCATAATCATACATACATGGTTATATTGTTTTACTGAAGTATTCTTGGAGGATGTTTTGATGTGATGTTTGTTGTTGATCTTAACTTCTAAGTTAACTTTTCATGAAAAGTTTACATTGTAACTGAACGCAGGCAATAACAGTGGTCAAAAATCATTTTTACAAAAGTGTGAAAGTGACTGTAGAAATGTTTAAAAAAAAAAAAGTTTAGACGTTTCTGTTATAGACACATAGTCTCCAAGAAGACTGACCTGGAGAGACTCTCATCTCCCTCCCTCTCTTGGTTGTGCGTCAAAGTCAAAGTGCCATCTGTCCAATACTTTCAGATTCCTGAAAAGGGACTCAGTAAAGCATGCATCCAGCTCACTTGGGACGAAAACAAGGGGAGACAGTACAATGGAGATGTCCTGGAAATTGGGGTTGGGGCATCTGTCTACAATCACGGGGATGTCCAATGTTCAAAATCACATCTCGTAAAACTCTTGTTTACGCCTTTGTTTGTGCTGCAAACCCACATGTTTACTCATGTTGTCCCGATTCATCATCGCAGAGCTTTAATATGGGATTCTTTAAACGCAGAATTCTTCATTTAATCCCCATAATTATCATGAAAAAATTGATTAGTGCCGCCTTTCTGTTTTGAAGTTTCCAGTTTCCTTCTCCCTCTCATCCCGCCTCTTTAATTATGAAGCCATCACAGCGAGCGCTGGGAGTTCGACTTATTAAAGGAAACGTGAAATCCCATCATCTACAATGCCTCAAATGTCAACACATCATCATGTCCTTATTCGTTCCTGCTGCATTGAATAAGAAAATGCTGGTCTTGGCTGAAAAAGCATTTCTTTTATTGCATCCGTTTGAGGCATCTCATAGGACCCGCAAATAATACATCTGGATTCTAATTCAATTCTCTTTGCTCAGTTACTAAAATGAGCAGTTTTGTGTGTGGACGTATGCAGCGCTCCCTCTTGAGCGACTTGTTTTTGGCTTCGCAGTCCTTGTCCTGCGTTCCATTTTCAGCAGCCTGTCAGCACGTCATCAGGCATTGTCAGGTGTGCGTCTCCTGCCCGAATTTACAGCCCAGAGTTTTTAGCTCTGATGCTGCAACATGCACGCCGGCCAGCAACCCTGGTCTTATAAAGGGATTTGTTGCACCGTGCTGTTCTCGCCGTAAACAGAGCTGCTCATTGTAAAAGCCTGTAGCTCGGCACCAGCAGGAATAAAAGCAGTTTTCTATACATAATCTTCATGTGTGGCCAGAGCTTTACTGTGGACGGCCAGCTCGCCAAAGCTCTGCTATTTGCTTTTACTAGACTGACAGAGTAATCGTGAACAAGCGCCTGCAAGAGAACCTTTCCTGCTCGCATCCCTTTTTTACATTATACAGTAGACTGTGGTGAGTGGTGAAACAATGTTGATTTATTTGTGAAATAAACATGTCAAACAATGTCTGACTGTGATGTTTATAGTTCAAGAATAACAAATGTAGCTTCATGTTTTATTGACGCTGTAGCATTTAACTGGAGTCACTTGTGAAAAATTGTTCAATAAAGAGATACAAAAGTGTAGGAATGAATGTCCATCATAATAATTGATAATATTTTTCATCATCATCTCTTCATAAATGTGTCAAATAACCGCCTTACATTTAAATTATTTAAGTCATTTAATTTCTCTATTAAAAAGAGTGGAATCTGAATTATAAATTGAATCATTCTTCTTGATGTATATCACAAATGCTCAGCTATTCTACATTTATATTTGCCTTCTTAAGTCGTCATTATGACATTAGTACCGAGTCACTGATATATTGTTTCTCCAGTCAGGTGCATTTTTTTTTTCGCCAATGTTTTATTTCTCTCTCTCTTTACTTTACTCCACAGAGGCGATTGTGATTACCACCAAAGAAGTCCAGAAGATGATGAGTTTGGACCCCAAAATAAAGATGGATGTGAAGATGAAACTAGACGTGGTTTGCATCCAGGAGGATTCAGACATGGGCACTGCTGACGCTCTCAGACACATCCAGCAGAAGATCAAGGTGAGCTCTTTATTTAGATTTTGTTTGGACCCTGATTTATTTGAGGATTATTGAAAGTCATTGATTAACAAGCAACCTGTGTGGACAAACAAAAGTATTTTTTATTTACCGTGTTGCTTTTACGGATCTTATTTCTGTTGTCTGTGTCAAAACATGTGAGTAACAGTGGGGATCTCTTGGGCATATGTTCTTGTTTTACAAACATTATATTGCAATTTATTTTGGCAATACAGTGAACCCTCGTTTATTACGTTCCAAAAATAACCTGCAAAATGTGTGAAGTAGTCGACTTCATTTTTTACAATTATGATACAATACAGTACAATACTGTACTATAGACTGAAACCAATCAAAGATCAAAACAAAGACTCCATCCTTACAATGGTCGTATTTCGGACAGTTACGTACAACCCCTTTTGCATCCTGGAATGAACCAAAGATTCATTTATTCCATAATGGCACCCAACAGTCGCATAGCTTCTACCTTCCTGCAGCATATCCAGAATCTCGAACTTCGTTTGTATGGAGAAGTTAAGGTGGCTCAGGCATTGTGTCAGGAGGCCTTCTGGATGCCTCCTGACACAATGTGCTGTCCAACTGGGAGGAGACCCTGGGGAGGACCCACGAAATGCTGTCTCTCGATTGACCTGGGAATTGACCCCTCAGAGCGGGAGGAAGCTTCCTTGGAGATGGAGGTTTGGGGCTATTAGTTCCATCTGCCCATCTTGAATAAATGAAAGGAAAAAGACAGTAACATACTTTGTCAAACGCAGTATTTCACACTGCAGAAAATACTACAGAATAGAAGCAGTTTCTGGAGGGATGAGAAAGAGATGAATGTTCTGTTTCCTTTAACATCTATTTCATCACCTTATGCTCGATTTGGTAATGGTTTTGATTTTTGAGTTCAGGTTTTTGAAGTATGATCTTGCGGCGCTTTGATGAGTTAAACATTGCTTTCAATTAAAATATAGTCAAGATTTGTTAAGTCAGATGGATGGAAAAGATGGAGACAGAGAGGAAGGATCCTAAAGATTTTGGGGTGAGTGGTGTAATGCTGGGATCACCACTGAACCATGCACTTCCCCTCGCTAGATGGGCAAACCCCCCGAGGTGCCTCAGGTTCACCTTCAAAAATGACTCACACCAACGCACATGCTGACATAGAATCCCTGACCCCCAGCCCCAATTTCCAGACCCCTCAGTATCCTGCCCACCGATCCCTCCCTTCCAATTCTCTCTAAACAGATGAGGTCATTGTTAATGGTCCCTGTTCTGCCAGTTTCACCGGTGTTCCATTTGTCCTCATCCTGTTGTCAAACACATCTGTGCAACATTTGGGGGGGTTCGTCACGCCTTGTGTATTTCAGTATTGACCGGTATATATTGCTCATTATGAGACTATGATTGAACCTTGCGATACATTACATCCAACACAGGCACACCCAAAATGAAACCTCACCCTCTGAACAAGGGCATGAGGTTTACCTGTCACCAGAGAGAGGAAAAACAAGACACCTGAAAACAAAGCAGATGATGCAGTCTTGTATTTTGGTAGGGGGCGTTGCAAGGATTTAAGTTTTCAAGCAGAGATTAGATGAGCATGATAGCCCAATTATTTACCTTCCAAACAGACATATTTGCCGTGCTCCCGCACTGAGCTCTATCTCTCACTCCTTATCCGCCTCAGCTTTTGTCGTGCAGCTTAACAGTTGACAAACATTCGAAGGACAAAGGTTCAACTTTGAGTCAGCACCCGTGATGGGCCCTGAGTTATTTCGCCTTCCTGCAATCGTTCAGCAGGCAGAAGAAACAAAGTCAATGAGGGTTTAAGTGTATAAAGGAAAAGGCACACGTAAACTACATCTTTCACCAAATTGGCTTAACGTGAAAGACCCGAACATGATCCGGAATATTCACCGTCTAATGCTTGACATAATACGATTTTCTGGGTGTAATCCCGCCTTTATATTATCAAAAGGGACGAGCGGGAATTGACTCCTGACTGCTTTAAGCAGTCTGTTTGATCAGTTTTACCCAATCCCCGGATGTTGGGGGTTGTTGGTACAAAAAGATGAGTGAGCGTGTGTGTACGTCTTTATGGCATTCATGCGTCCATTTGACAGTCTGAACGATTTCTGTGCCGGGATTTGGCGGGCCACGGTTATGGTCCTTCACTCATCACCCTCCAGTGTGTGAGTGTGTGTAACTTAATGCCTCTAATCTAGGTGGCTGCTCAAAGGATTAGAAACCCGACTATACTCAATGGGAGCATGCCAGAGCCTGTCCTGTTTAAGTGTGTGCGCCCATGTATGTGCCGTTACTATGTATTTAATAATGTACTCCGGGACATGGGCACTAAGAACTCATTTTGTGGATGTGTTCTAGGAAGATTTGACAGCGCACTGTAGGCTGTTTTTTTTTTTTTTTGGTTGTGTTCACAATGCCTGTGGAAAATTAGTCCTTTTAATCGCAGTAAAGTATTGGAAGGTCGTGTTTTGTCTGCTGCAGGATTTCCCTGGCCCGAGTTATTAATAAGTTATCTTAATAAGTACAGTGTGTCACCGGTGTGTCTGGGTTTGTTATATCTATGAAGTTGCATCTATGAGAGATTCTGATAATTATGTTCTGGCCGTCCTGCAGGTTTCAAAAACTTTCAAGATTTACATGACTCTGCCAAAATTAGTCTGTGACTGTAGATGTTTTTGCCTTGGTAACGTTGTACCGTGGTAGTGTGGGCTTGAGATTTAGACCAATCTGCTCCTGAGAAATCGACTGCATTCATACTCAGTCTTGTCTCAGACTTAGGCTCTTTGTTTTTCTTGACCAGTTGTGACCACTGCATGGCATCCTCCACTGCTTCAAAGTACAGTAAAATTGGTGGTCGCCTTGACTATGTTTACAATAACACCCCCCCCCTCTGTCTCACTCACCATCACACTGCCACATCCGAATGATTTTAAAATATGTTTTCAATTCCTGAATCATATGGAAACCAATGAAGTCTTTGGTTTCTAAAAACTGCCACCTGATTGCCACCCACACGCATATTAGTACCGTACACTTGCTCTCTCAATGTACCTTATTTCCTCGAGAAGAAGGAAAAAATGCAGGTTATTGATGGTTATATCATTTCTGTAACTGGTAGTGAACCTCCTGTCTCCAGTGGGTGTGATCTTGAACATTTTATCACACTATAGATAAAGGAATATGCTACATTTTTCCAGGACTGGAGTCATGTTGCTCACCAGTCATTCATCATTTTCACAAAAATGACAGGGTGTATTGTCGACCCTGGTCTATTGACAAATAGACTATTCCTTCTGTGTCTTGTGTTCAATTTGGTCTCAAGCTTGGGCTTGGTTTCACTGCTTTTCAGTCTCAGTATTGGTCTTGACTTGGTCGCTCCCCTTCAAAGTCTACAGATTCTCTGGTCTTGAATTGATTCTGGGTTGGCTGGTCTTGACTACAGCACTTATCCCGGGTGAAAAGGAAGTTGGAAGGTTTAGATTGGCTAAGTCTCAAACTTTTTGACCCTCACACGTGACTTTTCGAGGTGTAGATATCACTGGATCACTGACTCAGTTGACTCTCAATGCGATGCTGCTTGGTACATCATCATTTCTTGCCCAAATAATTCTCGAGGTGAACCATCACTGCCAACCTGCTGGATCTATTTGAACTGGCTGAAGCACTGAGTAAAGATAATTTCGTCCATGTTACTAGCTCTTTCAAAGGAAGTGAGACAGATCATAAACGGACAGCTGACAAGATTCCAGTTTTTAATGCGGAAGGTAGAATTCCATTGGCACTTTTAAAGCCCCAACTGCCTGGTGCTTTGTTTGTGGACCTTATGTTCTTGATATATTGATAGGGTTGGGTTTTGTTGTAAAAAAAAAATGCGATAAACATTTCTCTAAGTTTCATATAAGTAGCATGAGGAGTTTCTTATTCATTAAATTTAACATAACGTAACAAAAGAATCTTGACATTGCCCTTTTGTGTCAAGATGATATGCACTATGATTTAGGATAGATTTGGTGTGTGTGTGTGTGGTCCTGACCTGTCCAGAGATCAGAGCTGTTGAAAGCCCAAAGTGTCTCGGACTCTCCAGCTGACTCCACTCTGCTGTCGCCTCAGTGTGTGGGGATTGTGCAGCCGCCCCCTGTGCGTGCGTGCGTGCCACACGTACACACACTTGTGTGCCTTGAGTATGTGTGTGTGAAGAGAAGAGAGTTGAAAGGTCTCAGAGTCGCAGTGTCAGTAGATCTCATCCAGACACCTTCAGCTTTTCTATGGCAGCTTCCTGTCGCCAACTCCAGACCGGGTCGTGCTCCAAGTAGCCATTTGGTTGACAGCATGACCTGTGACCCTGCTGATACTAACCTCCTCACAGTCAAACTTGCAGCCACTTCAGCACATGGCGTATTTATGGCCGACCCAAACTTCATCTGACGGCAAATAAAAAAAGCCTCTTGATTTATCATGGCACGCTCACATTCTAGTCTTTCTGCAATTATGTTTTGTTCTTGTCACATTCTTCTGCCGCCTCTGTCATGCCACGCTCCTCCATCAAAGAGGTATCTCTGTCAGTAAGCAGCCTGATACTAATGGTGGGATTAGCTCCGATGCTGACAGCCCACATCAGTAGACAGACAGATGGATACTGAACATACAAGCACAAGTTTGGGCACACACATGTTCCAGCAGTCACACACACTAAAACACTTGCACATGCATGCTTGTAACGTCACCAGCAGCCAGTTAAAAGAATTTAACTGGCTGTTAGTGAAGAGTGCAGAGAACACATTTACAAAAGGAGAATGTTGATGCACGCTGTTGTCTGTCTTCATATTTTCTGAAATAGGCTTTTTAGTGAGTTTTTTTTTAAAAGAAACAATATTAGGTGGGTTCTCATCTTACTCAGGCACCTTTTAGCTGGCTGTGGTTATCAGGGTTTAACATGAGTCAGAGCTATGCTCCCCTGAGCCAGATCTGAGGTGTTCCTGTATCAGAGCGGCAGTCTAGTCTCTCCAAAGTACCCATGATCTTTATCTCCCTAATGGACAGAAAGCATAATGTCCTATGTGCATGCCTGAATCTCCTTAACAGGCTCTTTACGATGCACAGAAATGACTGTTCTCTGAGTCCGAGACCGGTTGTGTGACATAAACTAGGGGTTTACAGAACCAGTTCCCGATATGAGGCGTAAGAGGTCGATGAATGAGTAGGTTTATTATTGGACCATCATTGTGTGCCTGATGTTTGTGTGATCTTACGATTTTATTTTGATGTCTGATGATAATGTTTTGTTATCACCTCATGCTTTTCTTCCCTCCTCCTCAGACGGATGTCTTGGTAGTAAGTTGTGACCTGATCACAGACGTGGCGCTTCATGAGGTGGTCGATCTCTTCAGAGCGCATGACGCATCTCTGGCCATGCTCATGAGCAAAGCACATGAATACACAGAGACGATCCCTGGCCAGAAAGGCAAGAAAAAGACAGGTAAAGAACAGGCAGACGTTGATGTCCTTTTCCATGACAATGTTTTTTTTAAGGATGTCTGAAAACATTTTCCGCCACTGCGTTTTTATGCATTTTATGCATTATCTGGCATAGTCTATATATAGAATTGGATTTGCTCAACATTTTACTGTTTATATGATCTTAATGTGCTTTTACCAAACAGTTTATTTATTTCTGCATTTTCTGTCGTTTATTTTTTCCCCCCAGCTGAGCAGAGAGACTTTGTGGGTGTCGACCATTCAGAAAAGAGGCTGCTGTTCATGGCCAATGAGGCTGATTTGGATGAAGGCCTGATGATCAGGAAGTCCACCATGAGGAAGTGAGTTTGTTTGTTTCCAAACAGCTACTTTATCATCTATAACATGAGAGTCATTTTCATTCATTATGTTTCAGTCTGTTCATAATTGTTTGTTTCGTTCTTCAGACATGCTTCATGTATCTCCGGATTGTGTTCACAGATGGCACCAAAATATTACATTTCTCCTGAACTGGTACACAATATCAACAGTAACCTGTGCGCAGATTCTCTTTGGAAGTTTGGTCACAGAAATACTTCTCCAGGTTTCTTTCCAGGCCCAAAATTCATGTGTAAAAGAGGCATTTCTGGGACTTGTAAATACTTTATGGAGCCAAAGTCACCGTAAATTCCAACCAATAAGAAAACGCCTGGGCCAGCTGCTCACATGCTTCCCCACACAGGAAGAACTTGGGCCGGACACCATGTGCACACACACACGCACACACGCACACACACACTACAAACACAAATGGATCACTCCACTGAAGAATGACGGTGAACACATTCATCATGTGATGGCATTGATTTGATTGTTGTCAGCATTTTGGAAAGAGATGGAGGTCACTGCTAAATATTTAGGGCTTGTGTTGAGAGAGCTGAGGTTTCAATAATCTCTCATCATTTGTACAAAACTCACACTTGTCTGCATGGGATATTAAATAATAAACCATAAACCAATCAAGGAATATGTTTCAGTTTTCCATAAGCACTTCCATCAAACCTAAACATTACATTTAAGTAACACTGAAAGATCTTTTTAAAATGTGGAGTTAACGTGAAGAGCCTGTTATAGATGCTGTGACCCAATCTGTAATGACGTGACATAATATCAAAAAACTTAATGCAATGTGAGTTGCTTCGTGGGCTGTGCCGGTGTTTTTTAAAGTTTATGATGATGAATTTAAATGTTTATCTTGTTTGAACGAGATCAGGGTTTGGAGTCAAATGTATTTGCAAATGGCCATGACCAAGAACAGAGTCTGATTCATTGCACAGTGTATCATTATGAGTTGACATCTGTGATGTGTGTGTGTCGGTGACTGTGTGAGAGTCACTTTTAGAACCACATACATGAATGCCTTAAGTTTGAATTGTTAGTTTGTTATAAAAGTTTGTTAAACTCAGTATAACATTAAAATAACATTTTTTTTAAAGACATTTGGGAAAAAAACTTGCAAAAGCCGGCATTTTTAATATGATATTCAGATAATTGCCACAATGAAAAAGACCCAATGATCATCACAATTTGACATTTTGTCATGTAAAATTAGGAGGATTTTACTTTGGTCATATGAGAAACGACAGATTCTGCTGTTTGTATTGAATATGTTTCCTTGTTTTATACAACATGATACCTTTGCTCACGGTTTGATGATGATCTGATTTTATAACCAAAAAGCACTTCTGAAGAAGGATTTATAAATTGAAGTACAGATTGTGAGTGCACCTTCTCCATGTTTAAGTAAAGTGGAAACAGAACCGGCGAGGGCGTCGGCTTTCCACTCTGCCATAGCTGAATACGAGACTTTCTGCCTTTTTGTGTGTCTTCAGAGAGAATTTCGACTCCATTCTCACGATCTGCTGCTTTCAGTGGTACTCGAGGAACCTGTTATTAATTCAGAATTGAGTCATTGCCTCCGGCATTAAAACATTTTGTCCAATCGTTTTATGTATCATATTTCTGCTCGCACAAAAAAGCGATAAAATTCATTTGCGTTCTGGTAAAATGCAGTTATTATTCAACTCAATCCAACATTTGATATTTGTATTGCGTACACAAAAGAAGTGCACAAGCTTGTGTTCCAGTTGGAGATGCTGAGCAACGATGGCACAGGCTGGTTGTCTCCAGAAATTCCAGATTAATCCCAAAACACACATGTGCGCACCTGGGACGGCTTCATGAATAGCAAAACACCCACAAAGCAACATGTTTTCATGCGTTCAGATTAATCACCTCAGTGTCTTTCAACATCTGCTTGTGAAATGTTTGAGTCACCCTGGCGGTTCCCAATCACATCAGATGGATGTCAAAGTACGGGGTTTATGCTTATGGATTTGTGCGCGGTGGTGGAAAAGCTCTGCTAACAACGCTCCCTGCTGTTTAATGAAGTTCTGATTGTGAGGGTAAAAGGTGGAGCAGAACGTGGGCCGTCAAAAGGATGAAGGGGTGATGGAGGATTTGTTTATAGAAAGCTGAAGGATTACATGGTTTTCTTTCGTTCTCGCTTCGTAAATGTCACATGTTCTTACTGGGGGCCACCGCTGGGGTCTGTTTTTGAGTAACCGTGTGAAAGAGCGACCGTATCCAGGAGTGTGTGCGACCCCCGACTTTAAATATAAACCTGCCTCGCTGGCTATTTAGTCTATCGTCTACAGTAGCTGATGCAGGAGAATAGACAGGCGCACCGATTGTCTGAATGGTTTTCATCACGTTTCAACAGAACACTAAAGGGGCGATCACCTTCACTACATTTTTGTGCTCAGGACAAAATTGTGAATAATACCCTAACTACAGGCCTGTATATGAATATATGTCTCACTTGGACTGTGTTTAAACTGTTGGCCTCTGCGTGACGTAGTGTTTTCCCTGCCGTCCCACAGACACCCCAGGATGCACATCAAAACAGGACTGGTGGACGCTCACCTATACTGCCTGAAAAAAACAGTAGTGGACTTCCTTTCCAATAACAAGTGAGTAGTCAATGTGAATTACTGAATTTCTTTTCGAGGTGTTTCCCTAGCAGTCTTGCAAAACAACCTCTGAGACATGAATGGACTTTGTTGCGTGATCGACAGCAAGTGTCAAACAGACTGGGGTGGTGTGCAAGGCTGCGAAGGTCCTGTTGACGGCGTAGTATAGCAAGGTGTTAATTTGTTTTACAATGTGTCACCGAACAGGCTGTAAGGCCTTTAGCCCGAGCAGCGGTAACTGTAGCTGCCCACAGTCTGCAGGTGTTCAAACCCACAAGATGCATAAACATCCCAGAGAAGTTTCTCCGGATGGAATGGACTGCAAGTGTGGTTCAACTGGAATAGGGTCTGGAGAGCTTGATGTCAAATGGAACGCCCTTCAGCGTTGTGGATATTAACACCTGGGAGATCCAATGAAGGAGCCACTCACTACTGTGAATTTATGAGGAACACTTGGAGTCGCTTGGTGATTCTGGACTTAATTCAGTGGTCACAATTTTACCAGTTTGTTCCCACTCGCTTTGAAGGATCAAAGGATTTTTTAAAACTTTTTTCTCATTGTTTTATCTTATCATGTTGAATTTTTTCGCACCTTTTATAAGCTATCACGAGAAGCTGTCCATTTACAATAGTGGATTTTGCTTTCATTGTGATAAAAACATTATTTTATAAATATATACAGTATCTATAATATTTTTATACACACTCAAGTAGCACATCAAAATAACAGTGCCATTTTATTGCGTTTTTGTCTGAATGCAAGAAAATAAAAAATTGATATTCATTTTGGTGTTAAATTTAAGTTCAGAAGAGCGACATTACACGTGTCAAAGAAACAGTTGTGTACATTTCAATCAATTAAACTTTTTTTTCATCTTTTTCCAAACATCTTGTTGCCAGATATTGAAAATAAATGTTTTTATTTTGCTTCCTAAAAACTTTCACATCTGTCTCTTTTATTTGAATATTTTTGTGGGGGAAAAAATCATGTGCTTATTGAGTTTTCCCATCATGTTGACTGGGAAAGTATTAAATTTAGTGTGCCATGCTGTTTTGATGAAATGTTTCTGCCATTTCATCACATTTTTTCCCTTGCAACTGAAACACAGCCCAGTACTGTGTTGGATATCCTAAATATATATTGTGCTTGTCTTTGAGCCGATCGGTGGGTAAATTGTGTGGAAAATTGGAAACTAATGGAAAAGATCTTGCTTTCTAAGTTCACCACAAATGTAAACGCCGATTAATGAAATCCATACGAAAAAGAAATAATCCAGTCAAAAATATGAAACAGTTATTTGTCAACTTGAAATAAACTCCTCACATCTGTCTCCTGTTTCACGCGCCTGTGACAGCCACATCACTTCATCCTTGTTCTTATTTGGATTGAATATTCATTAGCCGAATTTTCCCCTGCATGTTCACTGTCATCGCCATGCTAACTGACTCATTTCTCTTCCCTGGCTCTTGGATCTCTTTCCCCCACTTCGGCGCTCTGTCATTCACACAGAGTATCTGTTGTTTTTCCTCCGTCATTCACATGGAAATTCTAATCTCCCTCAAAAAGAAAGTAAGGGAGCGGACAAATAAAGACGAGGCGGCGACGACCAGCGAGGAAATGACGACGAAATAAATATGACTCAGCTTTGAGATGAATTGTGCTTCTGTTTGATATATTTATTTTTGATTTTTCTTTCTTTCTCATGTCAGATTTATCTCATCAATCCGCGGTGAATTGGTTCCATATTTGGTGCGAAAGCAGTTCTCCAAAGCAATGAACAGTCAGAAAAGCAAAGAGGAGTCGGATGATCAGAGCGCAACCATCAAAGCGCCGAGCGAAGGTGATGACGCACACTGAACTCAGGATGATTAAACGGGTTTGAACATGAGTGACCGCATCACCATTGTTTTCTGGAAGGCGAGCATCACTCGCGAGTTTGGTGTGTGATTTCTCTGTAATTATGGTGTTACGATCATTTACAAATAAGCTAGATGATTGTGTATGTGGTTTGTTAAAGCACATTTTGCAACCGGTGAATTCGTTGATGTGACTGACCACTAACTGACTGCTTATATATATATACATATATATATATATATATATGTATGTATATGTATATATGTATATGTATATATGTATATGTATATATCCATATATATATATATATATATATATATATATATATATATATATATATATATATGTGTGTTGGACTTTTCCTTTTCTCAGGACATTCAACGCATTCAATGATTCAGTGATATAGGGGAGCTACCACAATTGAATGTGGTGTGAGTCCATGCTTGGCTGAGAGTCACAAGAACAACATGGCGTGACCTGCTCTCAGTGTCTGATGTTTGGTTGCCAGAGTTGGGCATCTTGTCCCGGGACGATCCTCTGCGGCAGCTGGCTCAAGAGCGCTCCTGCTGGAACGACCACCACGGGGACATGGGCGAAGCTTACCACGGAGGGAAGCTGCGCTGCTACGTTCACATTCTAGAGCAGGGTCTGTGCTTCCGGGTCAACACCTTAGCTGCGTACATAGAAGCCAACAGACTGGTAAGTGAGGATAGAGCCAACACTAATGAATATCTGAACTTTAACTTGGAACTTCTGTGTTGTCAGGCTCCGAAGTTGTTCGACGAACCAGCCGTCCACCCGTCGGCGGTCATCTCTGAGAAGTGTCAGGTAGGTTTTATACGTCCTGGTCCTCTGAGTCATTCTGAGCCATGTGTTTTTGTCACCCAGATGGGGTCAGATAGCATCATTGGGCCGCTGAGCCAGGTGGCCGACAAGACGTCAATAAAAAGGACCACGATTGGAAGCTCCACCACCGTGAGGGAGAAGGTGAAGGTCGCCAACTCCATTATCATGCACGGCGTGACCATCGAAGAGGGGTGAGGACACACATCTGCACACACACTTGCTCCCATGGAGAGGAAAAGAATATAATGCAACTTTTGCCCATCATCCATCACGGTATTTTTAATAATATCATATGACATGTTCATAATTTTTTGTTTTAACTCCATAAATCTATGTCTCAAGATATTTCTTGAACCGTAAGCTGATAATTTCAACATCTATCTCAAGTTTTTGGGTCTCTGGCATGTTGAATTAAATGAATGGAATTCATGGATTTTTTTTTTGTCATATTAGGATGGTATTTTGTGCTTTGACAGGCTATATATATATATATATATATATATATATATATCAGATTATTGGTACGTCTCGAAAGTCCCCAGTGCATTTGCGTATATTTGTGTGTGTGAATGCACCACCAAGTGTTTATGTGTGTGTTAATGGGAGGTGTTGCAGGTTTTGTTTTCGGGTCTCCACGGGGGTCACACAAGGAGCCCCGAGTTAACAATGCATCTATTGGTGTTCAACCAGCTAGAGACCAGTTCCAAACAAACACAGGACTGCTGAACTGAAACACTCGACATATATTTCATTCAAACTCTGGCCTAAATCAGGATTCCCACTGCTAATGGAATCTGGAGCTGCATCACTGAGAATGGAACTGCACAAGGGCTGAGTGTCAAGATGAAGTCGCTGGTGAAGGACAGACTAACTTGTTAGAGATGTTTTTGAAAAGGTTACTTTTATGCCTCATAAATATAATTTTGTACTTGATTTACTTACTCACTACTTCATCTTGCTCATCAGTTGGAGACACTACATTCCACTTCTCACTTCTGTCTTCAGATTTGGACTTTTTGTCTGAGTTTTTTGACCATTCTCATCATTAAAATGTGTATTTTTAATTCATTCTATTAACTTATTTATATGTTTCAACTAATTGTGACTTGTTACTAGCTGGTGTCGTCACTCAGACCAGAGGCTTTTCTCATTGTTTTAGCTTGGAACTTCATCCATGTCAACGATTTCTCCCGCATTTTTGTTGTCAAAACATTGTTTACTTTTTTTCATCTCATTTTTCTGCACAGTTTGTTAGTGCATAAATAATATTTCATTAATACCATGTAAAAGTTGCAAATGTATTCACCAGAAACTGGTCATTTTTACTCCTTTGGAGGAAAATCAAACCATAAAAAGTTGATGTTAACAATTTTCATCTGATTTTTCCTCCTTGTTAAAACTTTTTTTGTTTTACTGCTAAAAAAGTTATTTAGCTTCAACATTTGTCTCAATGTTGTTCTTTTTCTCCTCTAACTGGAGATTTATTTGACTTTCTTAAGTTGAAACTTTCTTTATTTTGACTATAAAGACACTGAAATCGTACTTTTGCATGTCACAGTGGAATTTGAAGTTGGTTATTTTTATTTGTTTTCCGTCTTTGGAGCAGCTCTGTTGCTTTTAAATGAGATGTATGATTATTTATGACACAATACTCGCTTGTTTTCCTCATAGAAAACGTCTAAGTCTTGAAGTCTTCCCGGTGGCATGACTGGCAATATGGGGAAAGCAGTGTCTTGTTCCTCAGCGGTCAATGTGTGATTTGTGTGTCCGAAATTGAACGCTGGGATTCACAAAAGGCTCCTTTAAGCTACTGTAGAATTAACATGTAGACCGTCAGCCAGAACTCTGATGGAAACAGACGCATCTTGGCTTCAAGTTTGGATCTTAATTCACTCATTCAAAGGCTCTTTCCCCTTTATCTACATTTCTTACTCCTCCCTCTCTTTTCTTATCCACCAAGGCCTCCATGCCATGACTCGCTCTCCCTCTCTGTTTTTCTCCATCGCTTCTCCTTAAGCCATTCAGGGACCCGGGCCAGCCGGTGCGGGGACCCTCATCATGGCCATATAGGTGCACGCACAAAGGCATAAAAGCAGGAGAGAGATGGGAGAAGGGAAGAAAGAAGTGAGGGGAAAGCAAGCAAGCAAGAAAGAAAATTGCAATTCTTTCTTTTGGGGTCTTTGAGGACATAAGAAGGAAGGAGAAAGAGGGAAAGAAAGAGCCAGTATGAGAGGATTAGGAGACCCCGGCCATGTCGCAGAAATCCCTTGCATTTCTGCTTTCTTTGTTTGGAGCTGACCACGGCTTGTTGACAAAGCGCCGCATGTTTGGGAAGGGGGATAGTAGGGGTCAACTTTACAGGGGGGTGGGGGCTAACGTGGATGTGTGTGTGACATGGTGTGGGATGTGTGTGTGTGTGTGTGGGGGGGGTTATTGCAAGGAGGAGCCCTGGTGTTAGTAATTAGTGGTGTTTCAGCTCCATCGCTTCTTTGGTGGTCCCTCCAGCTCCCTCTCGCACTAATGTTACAAAACTCCGAATCTTGTAATCTCCCACCACCACCAACTACCACCACCACCTCCTAAGTAGTCGCTCACACACACCTTCTCACACACATTTCTCCCACCCCAGCGGGCCAAACCACCTGAATAAAAGCGGCCAATAGAAACCTGTGTTTGCGAGGTGCAGTGGGCCAAGTGTGTGTGCGTCACTGGCCGGGCAAGACCCGCATGTGTTCACCACTGACCTCCCCGAGCTACACACACATTCTCGCACATTCCCCTTCATGGTTAGCCGCCACACAAGACCGTCTATGTCTCCCGTCCAAAATTTTTATGGTGATGATTTGGCTGAAGTCGAGCGTGTCGGTCCTGCCAGTTCAGGTAGTACCTCCCGGCCCCGCCAAAAATATCCGCACGCACACTCCACTCTAGGAACACGCTTGTTTAATATATATGGTAATGTCTTGTCGTCGTGCGGTGTTGATCAGATGTGATGAAATGTTTTTAAGCCGCTAAATGATGGTTTAAAGTTCCTGTGAAGCAGAACTGCACCGGTTTGACTGGGCAGCACCCAGTCCAGAAGTGCGTCCACATTTTGTGTTCGTGTGTGGCTCAGGTGTGTGGAAATGATCCCTTCAGAGAAAGTCAAAATACATTTTGGTCTCTTTGACACATGATCATTTAGATTCAGTGAGAGTCACATTTTCATATTTTGTCCATAATAAGATGAGAGATTTAGATACAATTTTCATCACTCGTGAATTTCGTGAAACTTTTCTGTCATATTTACTTTAATCTCAATTATTGTTTTTTTGATATCTTCCCCTCTATTTGTTCTTAAATCACCTAATTTTGCTGTAAAATAGATCTTTACACTTTGACCATTTCTCTCTTAGTTTGTACTCTGGTAACTTTGACTTTCAAAGTATTTTGACTTGTTCGATTTCAACCACCTCATCCATTTTCTTCGACTCTGTATTTTGACTTCTGTTTTTCCCCTCTTGTACTGTTGTGCTGCACTTGTTTTGATATTAATAATTCTGTTTTGGGATTTTTGTTTAAATCCTATGAATGGTTTTCTGCCAATGGGGAGCCTAAGTCCCGCCCATCTACTTCCTCCTCATGTAACTTATATGAACAAAAACTATGAACTGGACTCTGTGGAGATTTATTTTGTAATGTGGCTTGAAATATGCCATAGATCTCACATATGATGTCTGTGAATTTGAGAGGTACATTCTAATGCCGTGAGAGCACTGCTTTTCAACCGTCATAAAATGTGACTTTAGGTTTAGGTGTGTCATGTGGTAGCGAACTACAACTAGCGAACTACTTGTTGCAGGCTCCCCAGGTGGGACAAACTCTACAGTGTCAGGTCAAGTATTTAACAATGTCAGCTAATGTTTGCTGTCTCCTACCTTTGATAGTGTAGAACCTTTAGCTTCAGTCAGAGTCTGCTGGGTTGTCATACATGCAACGTTTTGTGGTTTTTGTGGTCTAAATCATTACAAAATTATACGATAAGCGCAGTGGAAACTCACGTCTTTATTTATCATTTAAATTGAGAGAGAGCATATGTGTGATCCAGGGCATGAGGCAAAGTGGACCATTCAAATCACTTTGATCTCCCACAAACTCCCATTCATTTTTTTTCCGTTGTTACGTCCCATGAACCGCCCGCAAGGGGCGGAGACTTAGGCTCCCTATAGTAGCCGGGATTGACTCAGGCAACGTGACCTTCAGGAATTGTGGGTAGAAAGTGAATTTAGCTTGTCTCATTTTGAGTTTATTTTGTCATAATTTGATCTTTATCCCGTCATAAGCGATATTACTATACTTTTTAATGTGGACTTCTGTTCTCCATGTTTTTGTATTTTCAACTTGTGTGGTTTTAGTGTTATTTTGACTTTTTCATGGTAACTATTTATTCTTGACATATCGTCAGATCAGCGTCTGTTCCATTATTTTCTTTACAAAGCTCATTGCATTCATGTTGCTGCCTCAAAATATCAGTCGAATGGCAAACAAAAGTGTGATTGTTGACATGATGATTTACTTTAATGACTTTGACTCTGCATGCTGAATGTTTGGATTGAACACTGTGTGCGTTTTCAGGTGCAACATCATCGGCTGCGTGATCTGCAGCAACGCTGTGATTGGCCGTGGAGCAGACCTCAAATACTGTCTGGTGGGGAACGGCCAACAGATCGAACCTGAAGGTGAGAACGCAACTTTTCGCATCCCACACTCACTCAGTAGCTGTATTACAAAACCACTAGCTCCTGAAAGTCCAACCTAGAGTCAGTCCTTCTCATATTATGCTTCTGTTTTCCCCCTTTTTTGATCGCCATCATTTTTCTGATCTATAAATATTGTCGCCCTCATTTGCTCCCACTGAGTCAGCAAATGTTGAAAGTGTGTGTGGCATCTTTCTGAGCTGGTTTAATCTTGAAGTCTGCGATAGAGAGATTTGTTGTACTTTTTTTTTTTTATTTCCTTAATCCTCTTGTCGCCAAAGCTCGCCGTGTGTGTGTGTGTGTCCGTGCGTGCGCGTTTGTGTGTATATTTGTATGTGTGTGTCTGTGTGTGTCACATTGATAGAGAGGTTAGAGAGCAGGGCCAGAACAGGACCACCCGGAATTCTACAGCAGCAGCCTCTAGCCACATCCAACAACACACACACACAGATACACACACACACACACGCACAAACGCACTTATAGAGAAAGAGGGCGAGCTCGGCGGCCGGTCTGAGCAGCCTAATTGAGTGAACAACAGGGTGCTCCAAGTAACAACAGCTTGAATTTGAGGTAAATTGGCCTAAAAATGTTTCAAACAGTTAAGACTTTTTGAGTCTCCCACTGAGCGATCGCTGCAACAAAGTTTTCATTGCCCTGCCGTCAGAACGCTGCCAAAATCGTATCGATGAAAGCTGCGGCTGCACGATTGTGAGGCGCACGGTGCTTAGCGGCGTGACGCCCCGCCAAGGTTCTTTGTGAGGCAATGTAAAGAGCTAGCAAACAACATAATCTCATTCTATGTTTCGCTCACATTTAAGGTTCATGTGAAATTGTCATGAGAATAGGGATTACACATCTTCCAGTTTCTCATACGGTTGTGTGTGACTTGGATTATTGCTAACATTTTGTGGAAAAAATGTCACAGTATTCATTCATTTAACTAGTCGTAAGCATTTCCTGTTCATATTGTTCTTGTATGAAGCGATGAAGGTGGCTGCCGTGCCTGGTAATGCAACATCAACTGACCAGATCAGTACGGTGGCCCCAAAGGGGCAAAAAAAGAAAAAAAGTTCACTGAGCTGACAGTGAAAATGTTCACTGTCAGCTCATCTATTTTGGCAGTTTTTAACACTCCCCATGACTTCAATGACTTTCAGGACCTCCGCTACTCACCACAGGAAATGCAACATCACAATTTCAAAATTGTTTTTTGTTTTCCACGTCCCCAACCCCTTTGATTCACACTTAGCATCACTTTCCTACCTGATTGACGCACCATCTGTCCAATTAGCTGCTATGAGTCAGACTGGGACACGCCCCTTTACCAGTCTGCGCTAATGTTGCTGTGGTTTGGTCAGAATAGCTATATTGCTGCTGTCAGCGAAGGGTTCCGCAGATGAGGAATTTTCTTCGGTGCGTTCGTGGGTCCCACTTAAGGTCAGGACACACACATTACCAGAAATAAACAACTTATTTTGAAGTGCATTAGCAGCATATTAGCCATGTCTTGCCAAGTCTGGCACTGATTCACCCAGGAATTATTCTCTCTAAACATCGACTACTTACTGATTATTGACCATAAAAACAAATAAATTGTTCATTAATAGTGAATATGCGAGCCCCATCCGAAGTGTTACAGTGCAACATAACTGACGTCAAGAAATGAAAATTGTCGTTCTGTTTTTGTCAATTTCCTTTTTCAATCGTGAGTCAGGTGCTGCGGTTCTGTGCTTCAGGGCCACTGTTCAACTCATTTGGACTTTCACTCTCCAAACCAACATAAACTTGCGCCGTGTTTTGAGGATTGTTGTCATTATCGATGACATTTGTGCCTAAGCAAACCCACACGCACCGACACATCACGAACATTCAATCTGTTGGAAGTATTAATGCATCCCAACCCAAAATATATTGAGCCACAAACTTATTCCTTGTGTGGAAAAGCTATTCGGCGTTAAACTCGCTCATTTTAAACAGCATCATCTGCGTTGTGTTGTGACACATTCGAGGACTGGTGAAGTGTATATTGGATATTAAATGATCGACCATTCAGGAATGAAAACTGATCATAATGAGTCCCCTCCAGATGGGTCTGAACCATGTCCAGTAAAATCTGGAGCTGCAGTCTGGTGGTCAGATGTTCTAAATGTGGTCTTCTCAGATGAATCCCATACACTCTCTCAGCGCCAGCAGGCTGCTAAAGACATTACACACCCACTCTACTGCGAAGTCTGCTCGCCTGGGAAGACCACCCCGACAGCTCGCGGCTGCACACACGCACAGGTCTGTCAATTGTTTGGGTTGCGCAGATACACACCTCTGCTTCAGGAGCTTTGAAAATATACACACAATAAACTGCTGTCGCTGAACTAAACAGTCCGCACACCCAGCCACACCAGACTCCGGTCAGGTCCGGCAGAGGACGGCCTGACCAGAGTCATTTTAAATTTGGTTACATGAAGGAGGATTCCAGCTGGTCGTGGCAGCTGCAGAGGAGCAAGCGGTGGTGATGAGAGAGATGTGTTATTATCTCCCTGACAAACTCGCAGTCCACCTGACTTTCACATTTCGCTGAGCACTTCATCAATATTCACTGGCTTCCTCTGTGTTCGGGAGCCACTGTACAAACCCCAACATTGTAAATTATTACAGAGGACTATTACAGCGCAACTGAAAGAACAGACTTAAAAAGTGCTGAATTATCTATTCAATTCACTGGTGCAGATCCGTCCAGTTGATGTCTTCTGTGAGGACAAAGAATTCATTTTATCAACGCCTTCCAGTCAGCAATATGTTTTAGATTTGCTTTCCAGCCCTGAATCTTCATCTTATAATTGTCCCTCATCTTCATCGCTGGTCCAGTGGCCGTTGCAGCTTTTCTCAAAATCAAAACTATATTAATAAAATTTAGATAAAATGCAATTTGAAAGAGTTATGTTTTGCGGAAAAACAACCTTGAGGAGCCTCGTGAAGTCGTATCCGGCAAGACTGCGCTGTTAGCTCCTGAAATGTTTCAACATCGAAAAGTTGATTTATTGAAAAAAAAAAAACCTTTTGTAAAAGGACCAAAAGTATTTTGCAATATTTACTTTTTTTTTTCTCCCTGAAACACAGATGTCTCGTTTCCCAGTTTTCCATCTAGAGTTTGCACGTTGGTACGGATTAAATAAACCCAGCTTCTCTTGATCACTATTAACCGTTACTCACTTGCTCCAAATGCTAGTCGACTTTTAAAATTAGTCGCAGACTGCCTCGTGTGTGGACCAGTTGTGATGTCGGTTATCTTTTCCGCGCATGGACAATTGGCTGTTGCGACCCAAAAGTATGCGAGCATTTCACAACGGACACAAAACACACCTCTCGAAACACATTTTGAGCAAAACATAAAACAAGTATTTACAAAAATGTACCTATATTTTCAATATGTTACCGCCGCCAAGTGTTTTCAACGGCATGTTTTTTCAGAATAACTTGAAACATTACAGATTTAGGAAAAAGTGATGAAATTTTTGGGAGTGATCGGCATCATTTTTTAGCCATCAACTCAGACGTTCAATCATACACACTTTCATGGCCGCCGTACTCCCTGGTGGTTTAGGATTGGGCTCCCTCACCAGCGTGGCCCACTCAGAGAATTGAGGTTTGCGCTCTCTTTTGCAGCTTATTTTTCGTCTTTGTATTTCCAACAGTACAATCTGCTGTGGCAGCATGTTCATCAACCTGTACACATCATGGCGACTATAGCCGACTAATCGTTGAGGATAGTCGGTGACCAGTCGACTATCATAGCAATCGTTCATTGCTGCCCTGGTATTCGCATCAGAAAACATTTTTATCAGCACTGCTGGCCCTAAAGCTTGCAGAGTACAGTTACGAGGTTGCAACTCCCGCTTTGCACCTGATGGCTGTGCCTTCGTAGCTCGACCCTCTTGAAACTGGTGGTTCAGTGAGTTTCACCTGGATGACGGCAGGTCAGTTAAGAAGAAGAAAGGGCAGAAAATATACTGCTGTGACGTAGTTAGTGGAGTGATGGACTGCGCACAATGCTATGTTTATATAGCATTTGAGACACTGGAGCGACTTGGATGATGAAGCATGTAGCTTCTAATCTTGACAGAAAATTGTCCAGCCCCTCGTATCGACTCACATTTCTCAAGAGACTCAGAAATAATGATTAATAATAAAACACTCAGTAGTTGGAGAAATGTGTCCAAATATTATGAGTTTGTTTTGGTGCAAATGATATTTGTTCTGGTTAAATATTGGGCTTTAAGACCTGACATCAAATGTCAAACGTCCAAATACTGAGAACTTCACTGGGAAAATAAATATTTAGTGTTTGGATGCTTTCCTTCTGTATGAGCCTGTCTAGTCATTGAATTAAACGGCAGGATCATGTGTTGCGCTCTCCATATTCAGCCCCTCTTCCTGTACCACGCCTCATTTGTCCTCCCATCCTCACAGCGCAGGATAAACAGGATCAGAACAACAGATTCCTTCACACCAGAACCTATGTGCGTGAATGGAACATTAGTCTGGAGCAGCGTTTGCTTTGGACCGGCACCGCGGGCCGGGGATGAAGGGATGTGCAACGGAGCAGCGGCTGCTCTCCTCAGACCTGACAAGCTGAAAGATTTTGGCAGACCAGCTTTCAGGCATCATCTGTTTCTTTTGTGAGGTTCAGGCAGAAGTCAGCATGAACTAAGTCCTACCACACCAGAACCGTCGCTGAAGGAAAACGGGAGTCTGATAGGCGACCATTGTTCTGCCTCTATTTCCATGTCTGCTAGCATCGTGTTAGGTTTCTTCTTATTATCTTCATCTGAAAAGTGGGATTTGTCTTTCTTTTCCTGAATGTTCTGCAGCTTCTAAAATCTCTGCTGCTTTTATCTCCTCTCCTTTCTTTTTCTTCACTGAAATGGATGTGTCATATCTCTGTTTTCTTGGAGCAACTGTTATTTGCAAGTAGTAGAGGATGAGTTGTTCGCATCTGGTAAAGGGCCTGGAAGCAAGTGGCCTGACCACTGGAGGGTGAGGGCACCCAGAGTAACTTGTGCTGTCCATGACAACATGCTGGCCTGCAAGACGTCAGTCAGTGGCAAGAGAAGGCTGACCGCAGTAGCCAGGGAGTAGCCGATGCAAGGATTAGTGCCTCAGCAAGTGCAGGGTAGACTAGCAACTGGAGGGGTGGTCTAACTTCCATGGTAGTTGTAGTAGAGACAACTACCATGGAAGTCAGAGGCTCGGCAAGGGACGTAAAGGACAGGCAGGTTGGCTCCAAGGCTGACAATGGAAGCCATGAGCCACCCTGCTTTTCACAGTCTTCAACCCATTTTCCAAGGAATAATACAATTGTGATGTACCTCATCCCTAAATTACACCGAGTCCAGAAGCGGTGTGAGGGTGGTGCGAAGGCGGAGCTTTTTCAATTGTTTTCACTTTAGAGATTTAGGCAATGTTTCGGTGCTCTGCGCAGCACCCCAGCGAAGAGAATGTCAGACAGGAAATCAGCAAGCGAATAGCCATGTGAATCCTTGAAATTTTCATAATAAAAAAAAACTATGTGTAGACATTCACATTTTACTGTGAAAGTGCCGTGTAAACGTTATACGTCATTACCGGCAAACGTGACTACAAAGGGGCCTCTATAAAGACATCACCTCTTTCACTCCATGAAGTACCACGAGCCTTGGCGATTCTCACGTGATCCAATACTCGCATGACCGAGTGGATGACAACCACTTGGCTCCGCACCACTGTGCTTCACATCCCCGTTCCTGGTGGAAATTGCGCCAACTCAGCATTCCTCCACCACCATTCCCAGTGGAAATTCGGGGTAAGGGGGATATGCTGGCGCCCCAGCTCAATAAGCTTGCCAGACCACGCTTACTGGAGGTACTGGCTAAGCTAACCCTCATCCCCAGCTCAGTGGCCGACCACACCAGACAGACAACTAACCCCACTAACTACAGAGCTAACACCTCCTTAACTGCAACAGGACCACCTACACTAGAAAGCCTACCACGGTGAGGTGCCAAGACCTGGATGGAGAGATTCAATAAGCAATGTGTTTTTAACTGAATGGTGCACCCCCGACAGTTCAGCACCTGTACTTCAGGCTTTGTTTACAACAAAAGATCTTGGGATTAAATTTAACTTAATGTTACTCTCTCTGTCTGCAGCCAAAAGGACGAATGAGGTCATTGTTGGAATGGACCAGCTGATGGAGATCTAGCTCCCACCGGGAGTAGAATTATCATCACCCCATTACCCCATTAAAGAGCAGCAACACACTGAAGTGACCGAGTCTGCACGCTGCACAACAACGTGGAGTTCTTGACGTTTTTTTTAAAGATATGTCTGAATAAAGACGTTTCTGCTGCAACATTTTCCCTTGTGTTTCTTTGTAGATCTGAGCAGTTCTTCGGGTTTTGAGTGGCGGAGGAAGACGTTGAATGTGTGAGTTTGTCACACACTTGGGCGGCAATAAAGAGATGTGCAGTCAAAGTAGTGGGAGGGGCGACCACAATGGCATGGAGGCGAGGAGGGGGACTTGTTTAAGTTTATTTGTACACAAAAAATGGTGTATGTGAAGGTCCGGGACCACCCAGCAGGATCATGTGTCAGTTAACGCCGACGCACACAAAGAGCAGAGGCGGAAAGCGCCTGACACTTTTCTTGTTCCCCATGTGTCCTCTGATGCTCTTTGCTGTCCCACGATTTATGAGGATCTGTCAGCATGCAGTTGTTCTATCACAGGTTTGGTTTCCCTGTCACGACAGGAGTGGATGAGGTGTGTGAGAGCACGAGTTTCCTGCCATCTGTGCTCCTACGGGGCCATTTAGGCCTGTTGAATTAATGGTTTTAGAGTCAACATCATCGGTTCCATTCGACAGGCTTGAAGGACGAATGTGGACCTATTTGTTTGGTGCTGTGCTCAAGAGCATTATGTACTGTCAGGAAACGAATATAGAGATAACAGAAAATAGAATATTAGATGAAAGTTCATAACAAAGAGCCTAATTTCTTGAAAACCATTTTGTTTTGTTTTGTTTTGAAATGCCTTTTGGTGTCTATTCATGAAGAATTCATGATATATTCATTGTTGCCATTGAGCAAGGTCACGAGAGTTGACTCAAATGAACATGGAAATAAATCCCATTTAATTTTACTGGTTGATTATGACGGGACACTGACAAAAATAGGTCTTATTTGTAGGTTGTCATTGGGACCTCCACACCCAGGACTGAGACCAGGGCATACAGACATCACGACCAAGATTTTGAGGGCCCCAGACCAAACTGAATTCAGACCGCATTTCGGTTCTTGACTTAATCTGAAGAAAGAAGTAGATCTGTCGGTCTGTTTGGCTATTAGACTTATGCATACATCTATTCGGTTTGATCTCCGCCCTGGTCTTGATCTAGCTCCCCCTCCCCCCCATTGATCATGGTCTCAACTGGGTCCTCAAAGACTTGGTCTTAACTTGATTGTCTCAATCGGTGCAAAGCATCACATCTCTCCATCCCATGGATGTCGCCTCACTCTGATCGACTGTCTCCCTTCTCAGGCGTCACTTCTCCTTCCTTATCTCTCAGGTTCTTTCACTCATTCCATAGTGCCCTCCATTCACATGAAAGGCAATGGGACATCCTACTTCTGACACCATTTACCAACCCTTTCACTTCACTATCTAAGGCCAGCCAAAGGAAGACATGCTGCACACTTGTTTCCTCAATGGCTTTCCACCCAGATTCCTCATCTGATTCGCAGGCGCTGACCTTCATTCACGCTTCTCCCACAAGCTGCGCATCTGTAACTTTTAAATGCTCATGCGGCAAGGTAAAGGCAGATGAGGCTGCATCGATGTAACCCAGAGGTGAAACCCCTCAGCAGAGGTGGACATTGTGGCGGCTGTTTGTCTTGGCGATATTGACCCTTTTAGCAATCTCACACTCTGACCTCTGGCTTCAACCACATGATGAGATCTGGCAGCTGCCCGTGTTTAGGTAAAGGTTTGTATATTTGTACAAAGACCCCTGAGTCCCCTCAATGCTACGTGGCTCCGCCCGCCTTCCCTCCATGTTTGCTTGTGTATGTGTGTGTGTGCGCTCGGACCTACCTGTGTGGGAGCCTTCGGACGTTACTAATCGGCACCGTCTCGCAGCAGCGGAAGAGTGCGGACACGTTTGATTTACAAACTCGGATTGCATTCGAGTCTACATTTGTCTGTTGTTATTCGGTTCCTGAAATGCGAATGTAAAAAAAAAATCCATGTTTACTTCCTAATTTTAACAATTTATTCATTTTATTCAATGAATCGATACTGTTGCTTTCTATTTCCTAACTGTGAAGTGACTCCCGTGCTTCCTGTGGTTTAAAAAAAAAAAAGTATGAAATGAATTCAGCTTGAAGAAGTTGCAGAAAGGAGTGTTCTGTGCTCAAGGCCAGCAAAGACTTCGCTGTTGGTCTTCACATTTTCAGAAGCTCTGACCAGCATTTGAGCGGCTGCAACCTCTCTCTCTCTCTGCGACCGTTCTCATCCTGGACATGGACTGTTTGTTCCTCTTCCCTCTGGCAGGAGGCTACGGTCCATCCAGACCAGAACCTCCCGTCACAGGAACAGCTTCTTCCCCTCGGCCGTCAGACTGTTGAATTCATGATCAGCCTTTGTTGTTTTATTTTATTTTATTTTTTAGTTTTTGACAGCACTTCCAAAGCACTTTCCTAGTTGGTGGGGTCCCCACTGACCATGGCAATAAATGTGATTCTGATTCTGAAATCTCTATTGGAAAGTTGGCAACAAATCTCTGCTATTCGTGAATGTGGTTGTTGAATTTCTGTCTCTTGTGTTGCCCTGTAAACCTAATCCGCCCGCAACATTCAGAACCAGGATGCTGGCCTGCAGTGACACGGTTCGGATTCAACCAGTTCTCTCCCCTCTCATGGTTTGGTTCGTCTGACTGTAACTGGGTATGGAAATATTGATCTGCACTTCCTGATACATTCTTATATTTTTTCCTACCCATTGCATGGCTGTAGGGGAGGACTAGCTCACCTCCTAGAGCAAGGAAGATGGATCATGTCTGTGGATCATCAGCATCTCTGGTAAGGATTTCACTTCCATGTTGTTGAAAGGACCATGAGGGAGAATGTTTACCGACTCTTTTTGGAAAACCATTTGACCGGACGCCAGATTCTACAAAAACAGTCCTGAGCTGATGAAAGTTACTGACTAAAATATACATATATTATAATAGTTTTTGCTCCCAAACATCCTCCAGAGGATAAAAATGAACCATGAAGTCTCCAATCCAGTGGCAGTAGGGTGAAACCAATACGTGTAAGCACATCTGTGAGATGCACCCAGGGCACTGTAACCTCAGTATTGGACTTGGTTCAGTGAAATGGGAAACGACGTAGCAATTGGCCTGGTAGTTTTGGATCATCCTTTTGACGTGTTGGCACCTAACAGGAAGCAGGAACAGCTGCCTTTAACCAGAGAAATGGCTTATTTAGCATCGTAGTTGGTATTATTTATGATGTAAGTCTTAAATGAAATAAAGCTGAACGTGAGGTTTTGCAATAATTAGCTTAAAGAAAGCAGATGTATCTTTAAAAGTGGGTCCAGTTTCTTGAATTTCAGTTCTTGTGAAGACACAGTTGGTGATTTGGGCTTTTTATTTTCCATCTGGGAGTGATTCCTAATCTGGTTAAAGGAGTTTGATGCGGGTGTCAGAGTGGATTTCTCAAAAACACATGGATTGCTTTTGCTCGAAGGTGTTTCCTCCTCCAGATCGACGTCAGGAACTCACCAGCAACGGTACAAATTGAAATGTTTCTGTTTGTTCTCCAATCCAGCTGGTAGTGATTTATGAAAGCAGCGGAGAAGAAAGAGCGCCGGTGATTTATGGAGGTAGACAAGTCATTCGAAGCTATAATAGAGGAAGATATCACTGGTGGTTTGGCCTAAGAAGCGGCGACTTCCAAGGCTTGAGGTGAGTTTCCTCCAGATAAGATGCCGGAGACAAATGTGCGATACATGGATGAAGAGGTGGGGTGGTGTGTCTGGGCTGTGGTGGGGGGAGGTGGGCTGCTGAGTCGCTGGGTGGCTTCGTGGCTCGAGGGCTGATCGTGGGTGAGCAGGGGAGACAGAGTGAGCAGCCCACCCAAGTGGCAGCCAGTCAGAGAGCCGGTGTGTTTGCTGCTGACCCCTACATATTAGCACAACACTTCCTCAATTTGTCTTCTGTGTTCTGTGGCCACAAATGAATTTCCTCCCTCCCACTTTTCCACACACTACCTTTCAAGATGCTCCCCACCCCAGCGGCGACATCACCCCGGACGGCGCTAACTTATACACACACACACACACACACACTTTTTTTAACAAGCTTTAGAGCTACAACATGTTTCCAAGTGAACAAAGAGTGTGTGAGGAGACAAAGATTCCACGTATAGGACACACACACTCTCTAAGCCAGAGATCCCCGCCTGTCTCTGTGGAAGCCCCCGGCTAATTAACTAAACATTGACTGGGAGGGTGAGATTACATTTTGATGATGAAATGTAATCTCTTTAGTGGGGAAATGAGTGAAGGAGCGAAGCTTCTTCGTTTAATCTTGACACATTTTCATCTTGTGAAGAGTGGCGCCTTCAGACGACTGTAAGGTCGGACCATTGTGTTTGCTTTGTCAGGTTGGTTTTGCTGAACTAAACCCAATAACAAGCTGCACTTGTCTCCTCACGCTTGGCATCTTGTGTCCATGGAGTTTCAGCACACCGAATTAAATGATTCCGCTTTGTCTAATCCTGAGTTTTTAAACTCAACAATAGTGTTTAGAATAATCACAAAGTCCCCAAGTGTTGAAATTACCAACTTATTATTATAGATTTATTAGAGCTGCCAATAGAATAAAAGTTTCGCTAAAGCAAAGCTAACTCCGAATGGATCAAACTAAACTTCTATGTTGATGACATCTTCCTTTAAGTTACGTTTAAAACAGATGAAGTGTGCTTAATTGCGTTCGTGCGATTACAAGATTATAGTTATATAATAACAGTAAGCATGACTGAAGTGTAGAAACGGCACTGTGAGTTTTAAGAAACTGTTTTTGTTGTTTCCTTCTGCTTGTTATAGATTACCTCTATTTGTTCTCAGAGAAATGACTGATACTCTTCTATTGTTACGGGAACTTCACATGCGACTTAAAGAGCATTGCAATGATGCTCTGTTTGGAAGTTTTTGCTTTATAAAGTTGCCCCCGTCTTATGAGAGTCAAGCAGATTGTTTGGTCGCAGTGTACTGGACTCCGCCTCCAGTGCAGCTCTGACCCCGCCCACTTCTTTATGCGTCATATTAAAAATGTAACGCATGAAGTTAGTTCAGCGATACAAAATGTTATGGTCTTTATCGACAGTTGCTCTATAAAGCTTCAGCAACTTTGACTTGAGTGATCAGGTAGAATTCACTCCAACTTCATGGTCATGTATTAAGTACATCGCCACCGTGTTTTGAGCTGTGCGTCTATGAAATGTTTATTTTTAACAATTAATATTTTAAAATAGTTCTCCTCGATCGTCTCAGTCAAAGAGTTGTCGTAGTATCTTCAAGCTCCTGGCAATATTGCTAACTTATGTATATCATGGTTCCATTCCAAATTGTTTATTTTGTCTTGTTTGTTTGTTTGTTTGTCAGCAATGGAAAAGTATTTTTAGATCCGAGTCACATTATTTCATGATACATGTCACATTATTTCATTATATTTATCACGTTATTTCAGTATATTATTTTGTGACTTCATGATAGTATCGTGTTACTTTATATTTATCACCTTGTTTCATGATATTGTTATCATGAAACAGACCGTTTCCGTGATTCGGGGTGTCATATCCGGTTATGCTGTTTGGTGAATTTGAGCATTGGTGACCATAGAGTTTGGTTGAACACCCAGTTTTAGTGTTTTACCTCATCCCCTCCATGCGGAAAAAAAGGAGCGTGTAAGTTGTTTTGTACAGAAAGCTGAAATAACAAGATACTATCATGAAATGACATGATAAATATCATGAAATAACATGCTGACATCATAAAATAACATGATACAATTATGAAATAATGTGACACGCATCATGAAATAACGTGATACTGATCCAAAAATATTTTTCCATTGCTGACAGCTCTGAGCTTCCGTACTTTCAGTCGCCCAATTTCAATTATTATTTTTAGCTACTGCTAACATTAAGTCATGGTAAGTGACGATAATCCTTCTAATAAGCAATAGAAAATACGCCGCAAAACCATCTGAAATATGCCGTTTGTCACAGAATTGTTTGCAACAGAAGAAGAGATTAGTCGCAACAATAGCAAATGAGTATATTTGTTTCAAGTACTCTGAGTTCTCTGAAGACAAACTAGTGATTAACATGCTAACAATGCCAACAACAAACAAGCAAACTTGCTTCTCAAGCTGTGGAAAACAACACTTATCCTCTGTGTTCCACCGTTGTCTTTAGTGGAGTTCTGTTTTTTTAATCTACTTTAAAAGATGACAGGGAACATCGCTTAAAAAACAGGTTTATTTCTGTGAGTTTGAGGCTTTTATTTTATTGATATCCTTTTCCAGACACAATGACATCCACGCTGAGGCGAGGTTTGCAGCTTTCCTTTTAAAACTCTAGGTCTGGGTTTGCATTACCACCTGCTAGCTGCGTCTGACAATACCTCTGTTACAACTGCACAAACAAAGACTTAAAGAAAAGTGTGTTTTGTGTGTTTTTCCAGCAGAAAGGCCAGCATTCATGGCGATGACAAAGGGCTAAAGAAATGCATTATCATAATTAATCTTGTGTGAGTGTGTGGGTGGTAGGCCGACGCTGCGACGGACGGTCGTCCGCCAGGCTCCTGGGCAACTTTTAACCCTTTTTTACTGATATTTGAGGGAGTAATTACAGACCCCGGCTGAAAACACAACTCAGGGCGAGTCATGAAAATGAAACGGAACACCCAACGTGGAGTGGTTTTATGTCCCGATGAAAAACATTTTGGTGTGTATTTTTCCAATTATCATGAAGTGGAATGGTTGAGGTTTTTCTTCCTGTTTTTTAAAAACCCTAATCTTTAATTTTTTTTTTTTCTCCGGCTAGTTATGACTCGGTGTGTCTCTCATTACCGCGAGCGTTCAGAGTTTCCCCAAAACATATCTTTTCTGTGCTCTTGAATCAGTTGTGGACACATTCTGTGCCCTGATCTTTCATGTGCGATCATTTAAAAAGAAGCCAATCAGCCACAAAAACTTTTTTTTTTTTGTTTATAATACCTCAAAAACCAAAATTAAAATCTCATTTATCCTCTGAAGATGCTGTGTCACCCGATTATTTCCCAATTAAAAGGTGCGTTCATTTTTTTCCCTTCTCGAAATCGAAAAAGCTACGACCTTTTGGACCATAAACATGTTACATTCATTGAAGAAGAGTTGAAAACTTGCATTAAAAACACCCAGATCGTACCAGAGCACCGTTCTATTGCAGTAGTTAATGTAGCTATGGCGCCTTTAAAGTAAAAGAGCAAGATATATACAGGTACAAAGTTTGTTATCTTGAAACAGTCATTGACTTCTAAATCTAGCTGCTGCTGTTTGTATGTTCTCATTTGAAACGTCTCTAAAGAAAGGAGCCATTTGACGTTCGTGCCTGAAATCTACCAACTTCCACCCTATGACTCGTCCAGGTACTGCAGAGCTCTGTCAGGAAACAACCATATGACAAATAGGAAAAGGATTATTGAACCAAAAAGGCTAAATTCAATCCACAGTAAGAGTTAGGAAGAGGCCAATAATGTATATATTGATAATTGATCACCTCATAAAAACAGCGGAGCAAAAAATGATTCATAATAAAATCCATAATAAAAGTCTTCAAAATACTTTTGGATTTGGGAATTGTAGGCTAAAAGACTTTTTGGACATCTTATTTTACGCAAGTCTTTTTCAGACAGATGATGACTTGACTGCTCTTCTGCTGTAGAAGAATATACTTAACATCAGCAGCTTTCTCAAAACAAGTGTGTACATTGATCACTTCCTGGTCAATAGCCAGTAGTGGGAAGAGCATGACTGAACGGGACCTTAAACCATGGAAGAATATGATGGTCAGACCCAGTCTTGAACGTTTGATGTGACATGTTGGGATTTCTGCGTCCTTGTTACAAGGTTCCACTGAACTCACCTGACATTCTTGGGGGGTACTTTGTAGCAAATGCAGTTTAGCTATTCCATAGCATGATTCTTTTTGCCTCCCTCCGACACGTTTTGTTTGCACTCTTGGTTTATATGGGAATAGAAGATTTGACCCTGGAAAGTATGCTTTTGAAAAACTGCGGCCAGAGTGGGGATGGAGCAAAAACGATAAACCGAGCAAAGCGGTGGAAAGGCAGGCGGTAGACGTCACAGTATGTGACAGAACTTGCACTCCCGCCATAGACCACCACGGATTCCTCCAGAGGAGCAGCAGAATTTATGTGGGTGAAGCCTCTTTGCATGTTCCTCTATTCTATGGAGGAGCAGAGAGGTTTTTTTCTTAAACAAGAAAGACAAGAAAGAGTGGCTTCTTGTGACACCGCCACCTACAGTTTTGGAATGTCCTAGCAGTAGACACACACGGCTTGGTGTGAACGCAATGCTTTCTGTAAAGGATAGCATTAGCTTTGGCTACATATTGTGTCAAGTGAAGTGAAGAAATAAAAGGCTTCTGAAACTAGCTTTAGGAAGGTCTAGCTGAGGACTCGGAAATCGGTTCCCAAGTTCTGACTAGAGTAGTGGAGGAGTAAGACTTGCCGTTGTGGGCCACGTCTTCCTTTGATAAATAAACACTCGGTGGCCCTGACCCTGGGCACCTCCGCTGCTGTAAGACGCCTGAGTGCCAGAGCAGTTCCGTAGCTCCGCTTGCGGCACATACAGGAAGCCCAGGCGGACAGTCGGCCACGCATGCATGGACGAACGGATGGATGGACTGGGTCACCAGGGACAGATAAAACGGAGGAGTGGAGATCGCCGGCAGGGCAGAGGAAGAGCAGGAGTAGATTAGCAGATGAAACGCTGGGAACGAAGGAGGTGTTAGAAAGGAAGTAAGAGCTGAGAGGATAAAAGGAGGAAAGAGTTGATGGAGCGAGCAGGACCATATGGGGCAGAGGACTGAGATACGGGTTCAGGCGGTTTGTATATGGAGTGCGGGGTGGTGTGATGGCAGATATCTGCGCAGCGCATGGTCATCTCCGATGGTTTATTTATCCAAGGCCTCCAGACCAGGCCTCGGACCTCCCTGAGTTTGTTAGGCTTGAAGGGGCCCCCTACCACACAACCCAATTCCTCACATTCCACGTTAGCTCCCAGTTCCAGCTGCCTGTTCTCTTCGGCCACTCAGCCCGACCCGGCCCAGTCTGGCCAAGCTGAAGCCGGGACAGCGGAGACGCTGGCGAGCCGGTGCCGCGGGGCAAACTTGAGGCTGCATCAGGCCAAGACTGAGAAAAGAAAAGAATCAGAACTGGAGCGATTTCAAATTGAATTGAAGGCAGATTATTTGCACGCACATTTATTTACAATTTAAAGAGCCACCACAGGAAATAATAACGCAGGATATATTTGGACAGAAGATTCCTCTGACCAGTCTGTTTGTTGGTCTACAGTATCGAGTATGGCAGCTGAAATTAGGCTCTTTTGTCTGTATGGACGGACTCAACGTCTGTGAACGTATTGCTTATTTATCCATGAGTATTGGTGATATACACCCAGGTCAGAGGTCAAGCACAGAAGAAACACATATATATGAAGAGCTTATATCGGAGACGGTTATGAAGAGTGAAAAGTCCTCACAGATCCTTCTGCTCTAACTTTCTGTTTAGCTTCATATTGTTTCAAATGACATTTTCCATAGCTTCTTAACCCTGGTAGGTGTCGGTTCTTGCGAGCGACGTCATGGGTTTGGGTCGTGGTCTGTAGTTGAACTCTATTTCGGTTTGTAAATTTGAGCCAGTCATTACTTCATCGTTTTTTTAACTCTAATATTTTTTAACACAGTTACCATGTGAAGCCCATGGTAGATAAAATGCACTGTGATAGCAAAGAGAAATCAAACCTAGTAAATTCTCTGAGGTTTTACAACAGAACATGGCGTACGGCTGGAGGGTTTGGACGCTAAACTAGATTGCTCTGCTCATCCGTACTGATTTGAAACCATTAAAACCTCCATGGTAGACCTATGCTATCATGACAAAAAAACTTGACAATAATGAATGGAAAAAACGTTTTCAGCAAAACCATAAATTTAAAAAATCTTCTCAGATATTTACTGAACTGCGGTAATGATAATACAAAACACATAACAGAACTGAAAACACAGTGAGCTGGGATCCACAACAAGGACACCGCCAACCAAAGTTGCGATAGAATCTTATTTGTTATTTCAAAAATAAACTCAATTACATTCGTCACTACTTCTGACCCAGCTGTTGATTCCATGTTTGTTGTGCTGCAGGAGCACCAACAGCTGCTTCTGTCCCACGTAGCAAGGTCTGACATCTTTTGGAGACTCATATTAATGCTTTAATTTCATGGTCGTGTCATAGTGGCCAGTGCTACCGCACAGAAAAGTCACAGGTTCAATTCCTTTGTGGTGCTGCGTGGTGTTTAATGTTGAGTACAAAAATTTGGTGTGTGTGAATGGTTGGTTGGTCACCTGTCCCATGCTGCTCACTGGGTCAGGGTCCAGCCCGCCGCGACCCTCATGAGGGAATGAACTGTATAAGAAAGTGATACTCATGATTTCTACCGCAATGATTCAATTAGTCAATTGTTTATATTAAATATTAAAAACTTTTGGTCAGAGCCGAGTAGTTTAACAAATGATTCTGTGTTCTGTAGCATGAATCCCTGTAGAATGTTACTGTAGATATACCCGACTCAGTTTGACACGACTGGTGACGACAACATTGCAAGATCATATAGTTACTTCACAAACTGCAGTTATGTTCCTGTTTGGTGTGTTGTTGCAGGTGGGTGAAGTAGAAAATCTCACCCATTTAGCTGCAGTTGCTGTTTCTGGAGAGCTTTATGCAAGTAGAACAAGCAAGACTCAGCCTTCTTTTTTTGTCACATACCTTTAAATCCATCACTTCACGCAGATCTATAGTGTGTGAGCTTCCTGATTGAGAAAATAGAAGTGTTTAAACACATCATATTAAATATGTCTAAATCATATTGGGGTTTTTTTATGATCATTACTATTCACCTGTAGTAGATACTGAAATGCAATCTTCATGTACCTCTTGGAACAGTCGAAATAATGACTCATTTATTGAACTCTTCCAAGCCTTAGCGTTTTTTGTGACAACTGACGTCAAAGTTTCTGTAGTAGGAGGTGACCAGCGCTATACATGGTTTGCAGCTAACTCAGAGTGAAGGCACGAGCATTTCACATTTTGTTTTGGACCGAGCGGCACATGCACAACCACAAAACGCTGTTTTGAATGGATATTTGCTGGCTACACCTTTGTATGCATCAACACTTGTCAAAGTGGAAGGAAAACTTGTGTAATAAAGGAACTATTGAAGCTTAAAAAAAAAGGCTGACAAACCAAGACTTAGTCACGTTTTATTCCATTTTATTTTGTGAATGCTGCGTGTAATTTGGTCATTTTCTGCTTATTCGATTATAAATCAAAAGCTTGTGCTTTCCCTGCTGTTTACCACTGATGCTCCATATATTTTATGACTTGGATCGCTTATTTATTTCATCTATTCTTTTTCTAATTTATTATTTTTATACATTTTCTAATGTCAAATTGTTTGGAATATAGATAATGTGGGCCTTTAAATCTTATTGTAGTATTATCGGACGTTGCTCTGTATTCCTTTAAAGTTCTTTTTAACCTCATTTGTTATTTAAATATTTTTTTAAATTTGTTCAACACGTTGCTTTTTACACACATATTTACTGTTCATCTTTCCAGTTGACTGACTATTAAATATCATTTATGCAAGGTATAGTTCATTTTCAATGATTTCACCACTTATTTTCACACATTTTTGGTGTATTGTAATCGTTAATACTCGGGAAAGTGACGTGAGGAAACGTGGCCTGCTGCTTATCGCCGTGATATCTGGAGATGGCATGTGCGCTTGCTTTTTCACCAGCCGGGCAGAGCAGGAGCAGTGGGACCGGTGTGTGCGGGGTTTATTGAAAGAGTTCCTCTCTCTCTCGCTCGCGCGCGCGCGCTCTCTCTCCCTCCGCCCCCCGCCTCCCCTCCCCTGCCCTCCCTCCAGCCCGGCCAGCAGCCTGGGTGGTCCCGCTCTCTCTCCACTTTGGTGAGCTGTTGCTTAGCAGCTAATAATAGGCGATGTTTGCAAAGTAATTTGCCTCTTCCTTGGCCAATGGGAGACGGAGCACTTTTCCATCAAACCTCCCTTTTCAGGATCTGTCGAGAGGCGAGCTCCTCCAAATGTTACCGCTACACGGCCGGAGTGAGACTTGACGCCTCAGCCTCTACTCCTACTCCTACTACTACTACTCCTACTTGTACTACTGCTACTCTCCGAGGCGTCGTTTCCACAGCGATCCGGACGAATGAAGACTGAAGGATCTATTTCGGCGCATAATGTTGGGATGGAGTTTCGAGACTTGTTTGGCTCCATGGAAGACTAGAGAAGGTTCTCCTGACTCGGATGCGCTCTTCTTCTATGGTGGATTATTATTACGATTATTGTCGCGCTCGCTGAGATTCGCTTCGCTCCTCTCGCTCCGATCACCCTCGTCGGACTATGGCCTCGGATCTCGGGGTCCCAGGGGCCGGCGTCTTTGGAGATTTACCCCCGAGTTACACGCGATCGCAGCCGCCAGCGAACCCGGACCTGCTCCGGAGACCCAGCTACTGCCACGCCGCTTTCGCACTTAAACAGATCTCCAAGGTGATGACCGGGGTTTGTGAATGAACCATGAATGTTTTCATCAAACTCGCATGTGTGTGTGTGTGTGTGTTTCGTCTCCCTTTTTTTTATGACGTTAAAGTCACCGTGTTTTGCTCCTCGCAGCGCTTTTTGGCTGTAGACAGCGCACTGGCCCGGGGTCTGTTTGGAAATGTGGTGGGTCCTGTAGAGGAATTCACTGATTGAGTTTGATCTGACAAAGCATCTTTGGACCGCCCGGATGCTTGGACGGGTTTCAGCGCTGCTGAGAGAAACCACAACAGCAACGCTGCCTGTGACATTTGAAGCTCACACATGCAGGAGAGGCATAGATGTCAGCTGGAACGCTGTGGTAGAACCTGCGGTGTCACTTCTAACATCCAGCCTGTAAATGTCAGTGTTGCAGAAGGTGACATCCACCTTGTCATGGCCTGTGAAAGTGGAGCGTGGTGCACTCCTTCTAATCATCTGCTTTTCTCGCCCTCCATCACACGCAGGGTAAGGCAGTAGGTCAGAAAGCCCCTCTGTGGATCCGCGCCAGGTTCCAGGCCCTGCTCTTCTCTTTGGGCTGCCACATCCAGAGGCACTGTGGCAAGGTGCTCTTTATCGGACTCTTAGTGTTCGGAGCTCTTTCCGTCGGACTGCGAGTGGCCGCCATCGAGACTGACATCGAACAGCTATGGGTGGAAGGTGAGTGAACCATTTGTTGTGTTGCCTTGATGCAAAACATCTTGTGTTTCTGCTTCACAAGTGGGGAGAGGTGCTGTTTGTGACACTCATGCCATAGTTAGACAGCTCAAAAGTTTGCTTCTCCGTCCAAATCGTCCACAGCTTGTCTGATATTTTTGTTCTTCCGTGTTTGCGTTCCATCTGTCAAACACTCCAACCAGCATCCCGCTGGTTCCATTTCTCACTTCCACTGTGATTCTTGCGTTTAAAATCATGTTGTATTTCTAAATTATTAGCAGCACAGGCTGCTTTTTGTAGTTTTTTTTTTTTTTTTAACACCGGCAGAATTCCTTTTAAACCCCCAGGCTTTCAGTGCCGGGGCCGATCCCTGCAGCAGATGGACTGTGTGAATGGTTAGCCATCTTTGAGGGCCCAGGCCCCTCCCCCTCCTCTCCTGCTCCCTGTGTGGTCCCTAACTATTCTTGGATTCCATTCAACAAGAGGCAAGCAGGCAGGCAGGCAGGCAAGCAGGCACCACCTCCCAGGACCCCCCTCCCCTCCTACTCCTCCTCTCCTCACAAGAAGAGAAAATATAAGTGAATGCAGCTGAAGTTTACCCACCTGTTTTGCACGCTCTAAAAGCGCCGCAGCAGTTGGCGAATATAAACACAGTCTATTGGGGTTTTTAAGCCCAGCATGTCGCAGGAGGACAGGGACAGACGGCTCCGCGAGGTGTTGGAGGAGTCACACGCCGCTGGTGTTAGTTCAAAACCTGGAGGAACCACTTGCTGGAATCCCTCCTGGATGGTGTGAAGCTTCAGGATTACCTCCCGAGTGAACTGACCGTCTCTTAAATGGGGTGTTTTTGTGCCAGTTGTTTTGGCTTTGGTGACAGAAAGATGTGAATCAGGGGCCCTGAATGGGGAATGCTGTGCCTTTAAGAGGCTGCGGCCATGTTTCTAAAGTTTCTGCCTGCCTTGTTTCCACCAATAGCCCATTGACAAAGCTGTGAGGGCCTCAATAGAGAGTAAAGTGGTTCAGTAACAAGAAGAGGTTAGCTCTCGCTCACTGTCTTTCTCTCCGGCGAACACAAACATGGCACATAAACGGGGAGATGAAATGAAGGTGTGTGCGCTTCCTCTCAGCCCATACACACTTGTCACGTTTGCCACCTTTAATGTGTCTGCCTGCCTCAGTTTCCTGTCTGTCTCTCTGCATTTCTACCTGCCTGCTCTGTGGAGTCAGGCCACCGGGGCCACTTTAATGGCTTCCTCTCTAAAGCAACAGCAGCTCGTCTCCAGAGCAGCCATGATATATTTGTAAGCTCTCACACCTGCATAGGTGAGAATTAAACTGGACTTTTCTTAAGGGGTGGGGGTCGGTGTTTAGTCTGACAGAAGGATTAGAGCTTTTACCGTCACCCCCCCCCCCCCCCCCCCCCCCCTCCACCTGAGGTTTTCTCAAATATCAAAGTTGTAATATTTGTCCAACACACCTCTGAGAGTGTGAAAGTTGGTGCGAGCGGGACGTGGTATTGTCCACGGGTGACAAAGGAGAGACAGGTCGTAAAAGAGAGGTGCAGGAGGAAGAGAGGGATGAGCACAGACGCTGGGGGTTGGGCAGGAACAGGAGAGGGAAGTTTATGGTGAGCTCACTACCATTTTTTTTTGTCAACATCTGCCTCCTCTTCAACACAACTATCCGCTTGTATTGCTTTATGGGTTAAGAAATATATGCAGTATTCAGATGAAAACTTGTAAATGTTACCCATCATGAAGTAAAGCAGTGAGCAGTACTCTGAATAAATATTAAACTAATAGTCCAACCATGCTACAGAAAATCTGAAATATCCCCCAAATAAGTGGCATTGTCGCGTCATCGTAGATGTGAGCTAGCTTTGACTTAAACTGACAGGACGGAATAAAAGGTTATGTAAAGTCCACTTAGCAGCGTTGATGAGTCCTCGGAGAAAATGCCCTCGTGGGCATTTTTCTGGTGTTTGGAGCGCCTTCTCCAAACAAACCCCAGCAGCACACCAGGTAAATGCTATAATTCATCAGAGGGCACACAGCGGCCCAGTTCAGACAGAGAAAGGGAGCTCTATGAGGCATTATTGGAGGTGACTAGTGCGCAGTGGTGCCCCAGCTAGATAAATAAACTCCCAGTGCTCAGGACCCAGGACCTCACTGGTCGAGAGAACAAACAAGACCAGAGTCACCCTGGGTCCTTTCTAAATGTTTATTTCACCCTCCCTCTCCGTCCAATCTGAGTCTCCTTCATTTCAATGAGTTGCTTTTAATAAATGTGGGCTTCTGTTATGAGACTGATCACAAGCTGGTTATACTGTATCGGCATCAAAGGACCTTGAAAAGTGACCATATAGCAACGGCTTCACAGCACTAAACAAAGCGACACCAGCCACCGTTTGGGTTTGCACCATTTACCTCAGTCGGTTACAGCGTGAACGAATTAAAAAAATAGGAAGAGAGACGTGGAGAGGCTGAACATTTTCTTGGTACTTGGGAGAGAAAATAGAAATGCTCCTGGGGCTCAATAAATTCATTTCTTATCTGAATGAGACCAGCAACGTGGAAAAATTTTGCCTTTCAGGCTGGGATGAATGTATGTTTCAACCACACATTAAGCAGTATTAGCGGTCAGTGGAGTGTCTAATGTGACTATTTTTCACAGTGGCCATGATTAGCATAATTAGCAGAGGCAAGCCTATACATATGGAAATAGAAAGTGCCTAAATGCCAGGCCCAGCGCAAATTTATGTGTGGTGGCTTACACCACTGGCACATCTGAATAGAATGTAAGTGAAACTGATTTTTTTTAAACCACTGTTTCCAAGTGTTATGAAGGTGTCATAGCAGGAGCAGAGGTTTTTTTTTTTTTTTTTTTGTGAAGGCCTTCCTTCTTGATGCGAGACAATCGCTCTGAGCGTATGCAAAGGCGTACGCCCGGACACGCACTGTATTTCTATAGGTAAGATAGCAAAGTGCCAGCCAGCCTTTCTCGCCCCCGGTCTCACCCTCCCGCGCCCGATTGTTTTACAGGCTGGGAAAGTTTGGGTCCATTTGCTTTTGTTGTGGATAAAGAAAGCATTGCCGCTTTCGTTTTATTCTGCTGTTTGTTGGGAAACATCTGAAAGAAGTTGAAGGATACAATGACAAAAAAAGGGGTTAGCATTCAGTCTGGAGCTGTACTGGATGGAGTTTGTGTGGAGGAGTTGCCCATCTGCTGGGGGAAGCCTGGCCTCCGCCGTGCCCAGGCTACCACAGGGACCTGAAATGGGACCTTGCATTGACTCTGGTGGGTCCACATTTGACAAAAGAGCCAAGAGGCTTTTATTGTGAACCCGGAGAAAGAGAATGAACTTCTCATGAAGAGGAGAGAAACTGTTTGGCGGACTGTGTAGGCTGAGTGCCAATGCTAGCGCTGACATATGTAGCAGGTAAAAACGTACATGTCACCTTCAGCCCTTTTCGTCTTGGCTCTTCCTCCATAACAGCGTGGGGCCTTTCAGAGGCCCCCTAATCCAGCTAATCTACCACACTGAACTTTGAAGGTGGCCTGGTCTGACCTAGTATTGCTAGCAACCGGGACTAGAGAGAATAAATTGATCCCCTCTTTCTGATGGCTGGAGTCTAAAAGTCAAATAAAATGTCACCAGAACATTTGGAGTGAATCGGCGGTTTGACTTGGATTGAAGCCTAGCCTCAGATTTCATGACACAATACAGCTTCATATTATCATAACTCCAAGGTGCCTGCTACTGAAAGGTTTCCCGGAACTGTCTCCTCAGTCTTGTGTCGAGAGAGACTACTCCAGTTGAAAGAGAGAGAGAGTGGTGGAGGGAAGGAAGGGGTGAGAGGTTTGAAAGAATGGTTTTGACCAGAGGGAGAAAAGACATGTCCTCCGTCTGGAGCGAGCGGTGAACCGGCTCAGAGTTGGGTGGTTGGGGCCGGCCGAGGGGTTGAGGGAAAAAGGCGAGAAAGAGGGAGAGAAGAGAGAGGACCGGCTGCCTGGGTGGTCCAGATGGGAGGAACGAGACACAAATAGCTATAATTTACTTCAGGAGGCCTGTAATTAAAGAGCCAGAGTCTCTCCGAGCCACCCAGTTCCTGTTGGGATCAAAACCCCACGCTGTAGAGGTTACCGTACAAAATGTCAAAAAAGGTTTAACAGATGTCAGTGAGGTCCACGGACGGATGAGGGTCCGCTTTTCTAAAGCGGGAGACGCTGGCTGTTGACTGAAAGAGCTTTTTTTCTCAGAAACAAATAAACAGGACCAAAGCAAATTCTGTCGCTGGAGATGTTTTGAAAACGGAACCTCTCGAAAGATTTCGCGCTGTATTTTCCTGAGCAGATGCTCCGAGCCAGACGCTCCAAAAAGACACCCGTGATTGCAAATAAACACGGGGTGACTTGATATTCTCAAGCCCCTGTCTGGGTAATTAAAGCCTTGAAAGCAAAGCCTGGAAAGATTGCTCGGCGTCTCCAAGGCCCACAGTTCTAACCTGATCTCACACTTCTGCAGCGTAGGTTGAATAGTTTGTTTTTTCTTTTCTCCCCATCAATTATAGGAGCCCGCTCCAGGCTGGGGGAGGTGCGGAGCGCCTGAAAGAGAGAGAGAGAGAGAGAGAGAGATAGAAAGAGGGAGGCTAAAAAGAACGACAGAAACTAGGCGAAATGTTTAGTAGGGAATTACCCACAGCGGTAAAGCCGTTGATGGCGGAGCAGTGAAAGTGAGTAAAAGAGCTACAAGACTTAAGAAGGAGGTAGCTGTTGTTTCCAAACTTCACCCCCCCCCCTAACTTTCCCTTCCCTTGGTTGTCATGTAGTGGGACAGCGAGAGGGGCAGACGGGCTCTCTGTGATCCAGCGCGGCATGTTTCATGTCCACTTGGCACAGGCACAGATCCCCCCGGCTGGCAACCCTTTTCAGGGCAACCTCCTGTAATTAGGGGGCTGGAGTCCACCACACAGCACCACATAGCCATCTCTTTATTTCTCCTTCTTTCTCTCTGCATCGCTTCTGTTTCACACCAACGCTGACAGCCATTTTTGCCAAATCATTTTTTTTCTCCTTAAATATCTCGACAATAAAACTCGATCTCAGCGATGAAGACTTCATCAGAGCCGGGAGTTTGTGAACTAACATGGCACATCTGCTTCGCAGGAGAAGCCGTATTAGTCACTTCTCTTGGCCAGACGGAGGGTTGTGTGAAGCGCCTTCAGATCCAACACTGACAAGGGCCAAGGGCGTTGGTCTCTCTATACATGTGTGTTCTAGAGTTAGTGTGTGAGGGCTTACGTATAGTTTCTGTGCAGTGTTTTCGCGCGATGATCGATGATGTGTGCGTTCGCGCTGCTCGACCTATTTTTGCTGAACACAGTTTGCTTTGGTTTGTTTCAGCTGGCAGTCGGGTGAGCCAGGAGCTTCGCTACACCAGAGAAAAGCAAGGAGAGGAGTCGGTGTTTACCTCACAAATGCTCATTCAGACTCCCAAAGAAGAAGGCACTAATATTCTGACCCAGGAAGCTCTGCTGGTTCACATGGAAGCGGCCCTCTCCGCCAGCAAGGTCCAGGTGTCACTGTTTGGAAAGTAAGTCGACCAAATACCAGTTAGCTACTGACAACTTTCCTTGAAGTATGTGCCAACCTGACGTCCTCTTCCCCTCCAGGTCGTGGGATCTTAACAAAATATGCTATAAATCCGGAGTCCCGATCATAGAAAACGTCATGATTGAACGAGTAGGTTTTCTTTTGCTACTTTTATATGAATTGCTGTGGCTAACATGTTCTGTTTCCTCCCCCTCAGATGATTGACAAGCTTTTCCCTTGTATGATAATCACACCGCTGGACTGTTTTTGGGAAGGTGCTAAACTGCAGGGTGGCTCCGCCTACTTACCGTAAGTTTCAAGCTTCTATGCATTTTATATTTCACGTCAACATTCCAACGAAAACTTTCTTTCGTTTGTCACCGCTTCCATTCGGAGCTCCTTGTAACTTTTAACACATGCTCAATGGAGACATACAGTTGGGCTTTCAGCGGACTGTCAGTGTGTACTGTGAGTGACAGCGGCGGTCAGTAATAGAGTTCTTTTAGGGCCCAAAGAGGGGCAGGAGGGGGTGTCCTGACAGATAAATTCAAAGAGAGAACGTGAGGGAGAGATGCAGCCAACGAGGGAGGGATGGAGAGAGGAGATGGCTGCAGCCGCAATTGGGTGGTGGATTGGTAGAACGGAGGGTGGGGAGGTGGTGGTGGTGGCAGGGGAGCCCTTTGGGTCAGACAATGGTAAGCATTCTTTCAGTTTACGAGTGAGTGTCCATCAGTGCAGGGGCCCCGGAGAAAGGAGGGAAGGGGGGACGGCTTTGTCAGCTCGCGGCTAACACTCGGCATTCTCATGGTAATGCCCAGGCTCCCAGCTCCCAAGTTGTCCAACAAATAAAATGGGCAGTATTCAAAACTCAAGTCCCCCGAGAAAGACAGAGAGAGGCTACAAGACGGTTAACAGTGGAGTCTGGGCGGATTGGGGCTTTTGCTGATTCGTTTTTTTTTTTCCCCCTCTTCTTTTTAAGGACAAAGTTCTCTAGAGAAATTGAGTCCCTGAAAGAGACCTCAGAAGTGATATTTCAATTGAGCGTTTGGTTTATAAAAGATGGTTTGGATGGCGGCAGATGTTTCTTTGCAAACAACGCATTTGTTTGCGAGTCGGTCGAGAGCGTACAGTGGAGTGTTGAGCGACAAACCAGCCCGTACTGAACGCAAACTATACTCAAGTAAAAGTCAAACTCGAATCCGTCGGTGCTGGAGAATTAATAAATTTCACATCAGATCTCGCAGGCTAAACCCCAGCCTCGGTATTTAAAAAGAAGTTTGAGTGTGAGGAAAGTGAGAGAAAAAAGTGGCGAGAACAAAGAGCTTCAATCTATGAAAAAACAAAAGGGGCCAAGCCTGGTTCAGTCAAGCAAAAACTAGCCGATAAAGGAGTGTGTCTTTGCAAGCAGCAGCAAAGGGACCCTGGTATGTGGGAATAGCGGAGGAGCTCGCTTCATAAGAGAGTTTGAGGCCACCGTGTAGATACCGCGGCATTCTTTTATTTCCATCTCTTCCCGGCTTCCCGTCGCACGCCCCTCCTTTGTTTATAAGCGCGATTCTGGTTTTAATTTATTTTAAAACCTTGTTTGTTTTGGTGGCTGTTCTGCTTCATACACAATTACGCATTTGAAATATAACAAAATGGCTGCTCAGTTCCTATAATGCCGACCGTAGGCTTCCGTTGTTCTGCAAATCTACCATTTGAAATACACCCACAGCAGGCTCCAAACAAACCTGAACAAAAACATTCTCAATATCACCACTTTAGAACTGCAGGAGTGCGGGAAAAGGCAATGAAATGTTCGGATTCCGGCACATCTTGTACCTGCTCCGCTCCTCTTCCTCGCTCCTTCCCGATTTATCAAGATGTTTGGGAGGCAGAGGTAATCATTATGACTGCGCAGGACCAAGAGGAATGGAGGCAAGCAGACAGCCACTGTGCCTTTTCCCAGAGCATTGTGGCAGCGTGAAACAGGATAATAAACGGTATTTTCTCCTGTATCTGCCGCTACCAGGTTGCATCGCGCACAAAAGACATACAGTTCTCGGTCGCTTTGCCTCCACTTTTAAGCGCCAGCAGGAATGAAATCATTGGCTTAAAACAGGCTTTATAAAAAGCTATGCTGCACGGGTTGTTGATGAGAATTGTGTGTCTTGTTTCTAGGGGTATGCCTGATATCCAGTGGATGAATCTGGATCCAGTGAAACTGATGGAGGAGCTGAGTCAGTTCACCTCACTGGAAGGATTTAAAGAGATGCTGGATAAAGCTCAGGTGTGATATTTATTGCCTACATCTTTCCATTTTCTTGTAAATTCCTGTATTAAAACGTTTGATGTCCGCAGGTGGGCCATGCCTACATGAACAGGCCTTGTTTAGACCCCTCAGATCCTGACTGCCCCCACAGTGCACCAAACAAAGAGCCTGCAGAGGTGAGCGCTTGCTTATAAAAGCAATACCGAGGCGCTACAAGAGTGAGTTAGTCATCAAGTTTTTTTTTTTTTTTTGGTGTTTATCCAGAGCCCAGACATTGCTGGGCGTCTCCAGGGTGGTTGCCATGGTTTCAGCCGGAAGTTCATGCACTGGCAGGAGGAGTTGATTCTGGGAGGACGGGTGAAGAACAACCAGGAAAATCTACTCCGGTGAGTTTGTCTTTATTGATATCAGCGTGAAAATCTGACAAAACTACATTGCAGGGGAATCAAACCCATTCGTGCAAGTGGCCAAAAAATCATGTTTATTGAAGTTCAGCAATCTTTGATATGAAAATGTAGCTTCAAAAAGCATAAATTGTCCTCCTCGGTTGCTGACTCACAACACAGGAGACAGGTTTTCTTGAAGCATACCTGGATCAGTTTTTGGGAATGATTTCCACTGCAAATATTCATATCACATCACAGGTCTTTGCGGACCAAAAGTCAATATCCAGATATTTCAAAACACATGACTGTTAGCTGCATTATTGAAAAGCCTGATCAGAAAATCTGCTCCCGATTTCCTATTATCATTTTAAGTAGCAAAGCAGACCTGAGATAAGGCAGACGGCTTGTCCATCACTTTTGCAAGCTTCCATGACTCTGGAAACTGTGTAACCCCTAATAAACCAGAAGACATATGCAAGGAATTCTTGGTGCCCACAGGGATCAGTTTCCTGCTTGACCCCAGTCCACGATAGGCCCGTTAAAGATGAGTGACAGCCGCACCAAGCCCCCATGACAGTCATTATAATGCATGCGACCGAGAGCTTGACAAAAAATTAGACCTTTTCATGCAACCCAGGTTACACAAGTAGCCTTATCACGGTCTTAATAGTTTTCATATTTGTGTTTCAACATTAATGCCAAAGCAAAGCCAATAAAAATGGAGTATTGGGTCGGAGCCCAGATCGTGATCTCGCTCAAAGAGGCTTGAATGAAAGAGGATTCCCCACCCGCCTGCTGGAGCTCCGCTTCCTCTTAGATGTGATTTACGATCATTTCTATCACATTTTGAGCCATGCTGCTGTTCGCTGTGCCCGGGCCAAAAAAACCCCGAGGACATCTGGGATCGCAGCCCAGACTGACAGACAGACTAGATAGCACCTGCTTTTTGTTGTTTACACTGGCAGACGGAGAGGCAGGCCCGTGAATCCTGGAAGAAATGACATCTGCCTTTATCTATTCGCAGACTGTACGGTGAAAGAGAGCCTCAACTAGTCAGACCGGTGGAATTTTAGTGGGTTAGATTGCAGATTAACTCCACTTAGCCGACAATAAAGCATGTTTCCGAGCCAAGTCTGACGCCGCTAATGTTTCCTTTACGGTGTGCGTGTTTGTCTTTGCAGCGCCGAGGCTCTCCAAACTATGTTCTTGTTGATGAGTCCCAAGCAGCTGTATGAGCACTTTAAAGACGACTACGAGATCCATGACATCAACTGGAATGAGGAAAAAGCAACTGCCATCCTGGAGTCTTGGCAGAGGAAGTTTGTGGAGGTAGGAACTCACACACACACACACGCACGCGTTTTCATCTGTCCTCATATGGCCACGCTCCAGTGAAAAGTTTAAAGTTGCACTTGAGATATTGTAGGAAAGATAATAAATACAACTCATACTTTGTACTCACAAGCCCAGTTTAGTCTACGGCGCCTGAATTCCATCAACCTTTGACTTCCTTGTAAAGCGAATCACAGGGCAGACCGGGGCAGGGTGTATGTGTGTGTGGGGTAGGTCAATCATCTTTCTCTGTCAGAGCCCTAGTTATAGGAACAAGCTGTTGCTCTGATAGCTGACACCCACCACGCTGAGGGCACGGAAAGAGGGAGTGAGGACAACGTAGACAAACTATTCAGTAGAACTGCGTTCACAAGACGTTTAAAAAAAATGCTGAAAAAGTAGCTTAGTTGCAAAAATGGTCGGCAAGTGCCTACAGGTAAATAACTGGGTTCCATTCATGTTAGCCAGCGGAGAAAGCCGCCTCCTGGGCCATGTGATCTCATCCCTTTCACCTTTGACATGGCAACCTCTGGCATCTGTGCTCATTACTCTTCAGTTGTCACACCCAAACGCACATGTGAGCATGTGTAAGAACGCAGTCACAAGCACATGGTACCCATATTCATCGTGAGAATATACTGTTGCGGAATTATGTCTCTTGTGAAGAAAAGCAAACAGATTTTTTTTTAACCTGTTCTAGGTGGTCCATCAGAGTATCCCAGACAACTCCAGTCAATCCCTGCACGCCTTCTCTACCACCACGCTCAATGACATCATGAAATCCTTCTCGGATGTCAGTGTGATCAGAGTGGCAGGAGGATACCTTCTGATGGTGTGTATTAAAACATTAAAATAATGATGTGTCTTCCCCTGGTGTAACATCGCTATATGTGTCTGTCTAGTTGGCGTACGCATGTGTGACCATGCTGAGGTGGGATTGTGCCAAATCCCAAGGGGCTGTTGGCCTCGCTGGGGTGCTGTTGGTGGCCTTGTCTGTGGCCTCAGGATTGGGTCTTTGCTCTCTGCTCGGACTCTCCTTCAATGCTGCCACCACTCAGGTACCAATGCATTTGTTATTTGATTTTTGACGGTCTGAAATGAAGATTTTTATTCTATAGCTCACGATACCAATTCTTGTTTCAGGTGCTTCCCTTCCTGGCTCTTGGGATTGGCGTGGATGACATGTTTTTGTTGGCTCACTCCTTCACAGAGGCTGGAAGCAACATCCCTTTTAAGGTAGCTCTTCTTTTCTGCCATGCCCACAATGTTGTCTTCATTGACTCCTCTCTTAATGTATATCCATTTTTTTTCCTGACCAGGAAAGGACAGGCGATTGCTTGCGCAGGACTGGAACCAGTGTTGCCCTGACGTCTATCAACAATATGATTGCTTTCTTCATGGCAGCGCTCGTACCCATCCCGGCACTGCGAGCCTTCTCTTTGCAGGTATGTGGCTGCTAGTGACAACACCTAGCAAGAGAAAGGTGACTTTTACTCAGGGCATAGTGCACGAGCAAGAGAATAAGTATTGGTGAAAGAGTGTTTTCTTTGAGAGAGACAGTGATGAACAGACTGGGAAACTGGAGAGCTGGAGGGAGGAGTGGATCAGTATATCACCGACCAGTCATAGTGGTTTGTTCAGATCTGTGTGTAACTGTGGGTGGTCTCGAACCTCAAATACCCACACGAGGAACCTCAACCAGTTCGAATTTGTGCCTCGGGGGAAAGCTTCCTTGCAGTTTATGTCAGCACCTCTTGTAACAGGACTTTTCTTGTCTCTCTCTCTCTCTAGGCGGCCATTGTGGTTGTGTTTAACTTTGCCATGGTGCTGCTCATCTTCCCGGCCATCCTCAGTTTGGACCTTCACCGGCGTGAGGACAAGCGCCTGGACGTACTGTGCTGCCTGTACAGCACCTGCTCCGACCGTGTTATCCACCTTTCTCCCAGCGAGCTGTCAGATGCCGGAGAGCAGCAGCATACGCCAACGGCAGCGACGGCGCACGCACACCAATATACTGGAGGGTCAACTATTACCACCAGCACCCAGATCACGACCACGGTGCAGGCGTTCACTCAGTGCGATGCAGCCGGACAGCATATTGTCACAATCCTGCCACCAACGTCTCAGATCTCAACAAGCCCTCCGTCCTTCATTGTCTGTCCCACATCCCAGCCCCAAGGTAAGCTCAGCTTCCTGAATCTCAATTTACACCCCTGAAGCCTTTTACAGTCGAGCTTGACCCGCCCAACATTTTCTCTCTACAGCTGTCCCACCAACACCCACTACCTCTGTACCGGACCCTTATGGCTCCCAGCTTTTCACCCCAACCTCCAGCTCGACACGAGACCTCCTCGCACAGGTGGAGGACTCCAAATCGGGGAAAAAGTGTGTCCCTCTACCTTTCCTGCACTGGAACTTGTCTGACTTTGCCAGAGAGAAATACGCCCCTCTGCTTCTCAAACCCAAGAGCAAGGCCATAGTGGTTGTTCTCTTTTTGGGCCTGCTTGGTCTGAGCCTCTACGGGACCACAATGGTGCACGATGGACTCTATCTGACTGACATCGTGCCGCGCGACACCAAGGAATACGACTTCATCGATGCCCAGTTCAAGTACTTCTCCTTTTACAACATGTACCTGGTGACAACGGACGGCTTTGATTACGCTCGGTCACAAAGGCTGCTGATCCAACTGCACAACGCCTTCAACTCCGTCAAATATGTGGTCAGGGACAGCAACAACAAACTACCCCACATGTGGCTGCACTACTTTCAAGACTGGCTCAGAGGTAACAACCATAATGAGCATTTTTTTTGAGCTAATATAAATGAGCTGTTATGTTTGTGGTTCGACCCTTAGGAGGTTTGGTTTCCTCAAGTGTGTGTGCGTGTTATATGGATGGATGAGTGTGTGTGTTCGTGAAGGTGAAAATGTGTGAAGGGTGAGGGAAAGTTCACTCACTGTTTACCCATATCCACCTGGGCTCAGGGGTGGTGCAATAGATGGATTGGGGTCACAGGTTATCTTTGTGTGTGTGCTGTTGTGTATGTGTGTGCGCGCGCCTCAGGTTAGGACATGTCAGAGGCCCAGTCAGGAGGAAGTAATAGCTAACAGGTCAATCAAAACCAGCTGCAAAAAAAAAAGGAAACTCAATATCCCACTTTTCGGACGTTGTCGCACACAGTCTGGTTTTGAAGCCTCAAACAACGGGGCTCATTACATTTAACTATGAGCACGACAGCGAAGCAATGTCATGTGTGTTTTATCTCTCGTCCAGGCCTTCAGTCTGCTTTTGATGCTGACTGGCTGGCGGGGAGGATTACCTCTGACAGCTACCGTAATGGCACCGAGGATGGCGCTCTGGCTTACAAGCTGCTGATCCAAACCGGCTCCAAGAAAGAGCCTTTTAACTACAGCCAGGTTTGTACCCTATATCAACAAACAGCACTCCAATATAGACTCATCTTTTCGAATGAAACATGCTCAAAGAATTGACGCTTGTGTTACAGCTGACGTCCCGACGACTAGTGGATGGAGAGGGTCTGATCCCCCCAGAGGTCTTCTACATTTACCTGACAGTTTGGGTCAGCAACGATCCCCTGGGTTACGCTGCCTCCCAGGCCAACTTCTATCCCCACCCCCGCGAATGGATTCATGACAAGTATGACACCACTGGAGAGAATCTGCGCAGTAAGTCCCGTCCCGCCATCCGAACGTTTTGCTGTCAAAAGCAACTTTCCCTGACAACTTTGTTTCTCTCCAGTTCCAGCTGCAGAGCCTCTGGAGTTTGCTCAGTTTCCTTTCTATTTAAACGGCCTCAGGCAGGCCAGCGACTTTGTGGAGGCCATCGAGAGTGTGAGGGCCATCTGTGAGGAGTTTAGCCGCAAGGGAGTCTTCAACTACCCCAACGGATACCCTTTCTTATTCTGGGAGCAGTACATCGGCCTGAGACACTGGTTCCTGCTGTCCATCAGTGTGGTGTTGGCTTGTACCTTCCTGGTCTGTGCCATCCTCCTGCTCAATCCCTGGACAGCTGGCATCATCGTAAGTCTCTCCCCGAATTTATTTGTGCTTGCTCACCTCATCCTACCTCAACAACATCATTAGTCCCTCTCTTGCTCCGGTCTCTTCCTCTGGCTTTCTCCTCGTTCCTCAGCTCTAAAACGCTGTCTAGAGGGCCCCTTTTTCTCTAAGGAGGGCCAGCGCGCACACACACTCGGGAACTTTTGTCATTCTAATGCAGACTGGGCCAGCCTTAGAAAAGGAAAGCAAAGGAGCCAAAAAAAAAGAGGCTTTGCCCTCCTGAAGCCTCTACCTCTAACTCCATCACTGCTTTTGTCAGCGGGAGAGGGAGAGATTTGGGGACAGGACAGATCTGCCCAGTCGCGACCTTGACCCCCTCAACCCATCCATCAGGGAATATGTGTGTGAGAGAAAGAGGAGGCAGTTCAGGGGTTTGAAAACAGGCTGGTGGGATTGGTGACCTCCCCCGAATTCACCCACGTATCCTCAAATTTGGCGGTACAGAATAACACTGCGTGTTTCAGCTGGAATGCGTTTGATTTCTATAGAAGGGAGGCCACACTCAGAGCTATAGGCAAGTCTGAGAATCGACCTCAACCAACCCAAATGTGTCTTTCATCAATTCCAAACCATCAGAAACCACTGATGTCATAATGACAGGCTGGTACTGCCAAGGAAGCCTGTCCTCTGGAGGCTTTTGGAATCACTTTCATAAAAGCTTGAGACAGTATATTAATATGGTCAGGACTGTATTTATTTAAGGCCCATCCTGATGGTTTCAGGGCATTTGGACATATCTGGAAAAAGGTGATAGGATCACAGTTAAACAGTCACCACAGTCAGTGAGGGGTGGAGCCAAATAAAGTGCGATAACATCCATCCATAAAGAGCTTATGATAGTTTCTCCTGCCCACGTCTTAATTCCCCCCTCTTGTAATGTACACAGGGAAGCAAAACCTTTTAACTTGACTCGCCGGCGCCAACATGGGAGGCAAAAATGGCTTGACCAGAGTCGCTATTTGGCGCCTTGGGAGGGAAAATGGGTTGGAAGTAAAAGTGATTTCTGCCTCAGCTTCTGTCAGTCAACACCATCACCAAAGTTGAGGAAGAGAAGCAGAGAGCGGGGAGGGGAGCGGAGGTTGCCTGAGGGGGGTAATTCGATGCCACGTGCTAGAAGTATGGGGTCACAGACTGTGTGGGGTAAAAAGCCAAAAGGAGCTCAAGCGAGTGACGTATTAAACATGCTTCCCCCTTTTTAAATGTTCTCACCAACAGCTTTTGGCACTGTTTTTTTCCTTCAGGTGTTTATCTTGGCAATGATGACGGTGGAGCTGTTTGGCATCATGGGACTGATTGGCATCAAGCTCAGCGCCATCCCTGTGGTCATCCTCATCGCCTCTGTTGGCATCGGCGTGGAGTTCACCGTTCACATTGCGCTGGTAAGTCCGCCTTTCCCTGATCTGTTCAGAAGTAAGGAACATTGCTCATAAAGGCTCCCGTGCTCGTGGAGGAAGTGAGGGATTTCAGAGAGTCCACAATTCTGATTCATGCTGGCAGCCTTCAGCTGGCTTTGTGATGCAGTAATATAGATCAGAATGCAGTGATCCCCCTTTATAAAGAGCCAAACACAAGAGCGCATCCGGCCAAGTCTTGACACAAGCGCACGTTCTGTCCGATCGCCAAAAGATTTCCTAATGGTTTCTCCTCCTCTGTTCGCAGGGCTTTCTGACTGCCATTGGCAACAGGAACAAGCGATCAGCGGTGGCTCTGGAGCACATGTTCGCCCCGGTGGTTGACGGAGCCATTTCCACGCTGCTGGGTGTGCTTATGCTGGCGGGGTCCGAGTTTGACTTCATCATGAGGTGAGCTGCTGCTTGTGCACATCTTTGTGACTGACAAGGTGCCACTTCAGCCACTGTGAGGTCCCGAGCCCATTTGTTACTTTCGGAAGACGCACTGTTTTGTTTTTACACCGTGGGTGTGTTTATACGGAGACTGTTTGGGGCCAGTTGTCTGGTCTCATTCTGGGGTGTGAAGACGCCTCGCCAGGGGGTCAAAGATGCGCGCAGGTGGAAATGCTGTCCCCCTATTTATGCTCTCACACACAGTAACAAATATGCACCTGGTTCTGTCACTCCGAACACATCCGACCTCAGAGCACAACAAATGGGGAAAACATCAAGGGTGTGTAGCAGCTGCTCGTAAACATGGAAGTGTTCTGCTACCCACTGGGTGGTGTCTCTCTCACCAGCTCGCTCTGTCTCTTTTACACACGCACACACGGGAATCTGTAAAAATTCCTATCATCTGTTTGGCATTCTCACCCTCTACGTCGGGTGCTGCAGTAAAAATGGAGCTAAAATTGAACCGGTCAGATACAGAGATGGTCAGGGAGCCCACCAGCAGACATCACTGCCCTTCTGCTGCATATTGCGCTGTGTATGCGTGTGATTTCTACCTCCATTTCATGGTCAGAGTGGAAAAAAAAAGGCAAATGGCTCGATGTTTTTCAGCTAAATGTGGTCTCGGGCCCAAAACCGAAAACCACAACCTTGAGCTCACAGACTGAAACAGGCCTCCGTGACATAAAAAGGGCCTTTCTGCAGAAACAGACGCAAGTGGAGAAGAAGCCTGAATGTGGCTTCTTTGCAAGGAAGTGAGATCCTGGTGGGTGGGAGATGCCACATTCGTACAAATGGATCCTCCACAGTCAGGTGGAACATGATGCCAAAATACCATCTCTGAGTTCGGAGTCATGTTTTCGTTTTGGCGATTTAATATTCAGAACCTGTCAATAAAATTGACATGATGTTTCCATGAGCAAATGGAAAGTAGGTTGGGTGGAAGGAAATTCAATTGTTCATTGATGGGATAAGCTTTTGGAAAATAGGAAATTACATTTGGAAAGTAGTCGGAATATATGGTGAACTAGATCTTTAACTAGATGTTTTTGAAGGGAAGCATCCTTTGGAGAGGGACATTTCTGCTGGACAAAGTGAGGCGAGTCCCTCTTGGAGGTCTTGTTTAGCTAAAGCTGTGGTCATTGGGTGAATGGAGCGAGCCAGAACCGGCGAGCAGGGGGAGTAGCATAAATATACTGCTGTAAACATCTCCTGGCCTTGTATTGCACTGAGTAAACAGCCTGCCTAACTCAGTGTAGCGCGCCGAGATCTCTCACACCGACACACACGCTGAGCACATATGTGTGCGTACTCAGGCAGACACACAGGGGGAAATTCACATGCATGTAAACACTTCCTCACACACACACACACACACGATTCCCCAGGCCCCAACAACGAATGGAAAAGATTACAGTTTATATAAACAACAGAATTCCTCACAGCGAGACGCCGTTGGAGGTCTTGCTCACGTCTCACTTGTTTTGTAACCGTGGACTTTAGATTGGGGGGGAGGAGGTGGTGCGATGGAAATGCAGTAAAAATGTCTTTTCGGTGATTTCAGAAAGCCTGCGTACGTTTAAAGCAATCATGTTTCGGAAAAATGTGGTTAGTAGGACACGTTTAAGTCCAGATTAAGTAAGTAAAGTGTTCACATGCAAGTTCCTGGAGAGTGAAGTCAGACTCCACATACAAACATTGGCACGTTCTCCCTGAAGTGTGACCTTTTGTCGAGCTAAGTAGTTGTAATAGTGATTGTAGTAGTCCATTCAAAGAAGAGCGGCATGTTTCCAGAACACCCCAGAGCTATTACCCCTGCCCTCGTTGGCTTTTTCCTTCATTCCAACAATCTTTTTTTTTTTTTTTTTTTTTTTTAAGTCTGGCTGGTGGTTAGCATCTCACTGTCTCTCTCTCTCTCTCTCTCTGCTTTCTGTTAGTGTTTAAATGGAGTCCTCTCTAATTTTCTTGGGGAGCTCTTTCTTGTGGCCTGCCTCCACCCCTGGCCTCCTCCGAGCACTTCTGAGATGCACGCACACTTACGAGTGAAAAACAGAGCGAGAGTAGCGACAGTGAAGGCATCAAAGCATGTTTGACTTGGACTCGGAAGGGAATCAGATTTGTTCCCCCCCTGACTTCGATACACAAACACTGGGCTTTCCCTGACTTCTTCCCCTGAGCTGCTTCCATTCTTTTTGTGCCAATTGTGTGTGTGCGTGGAATGATGTGGGCTCTTGTGTTGACATAGCTAGCGGGAATAAACATTTGTGTATATATTCCACAGAAATACAGACTCAAACTTTGCCGCTTTTTCTATGAAATAACGTCTCTCATACAGGTCTTAATAAAAAAACTTGAAGTCGCCAACCATGTTGTGTCCTCCTCTGTCAGGTACTTCTTTGCTGTTCTGGCCATCCTGACTCTCCTGGGCATGCTGAATGGCTTGGTGCTCCTGCCAGTCCTCCTGTCCATGACCGGTCCTCCGGCGGAGGTCAGCCCCGTGGACAACGCCAGTCGCTTGCCGACCCCGTCCCCGGAGCCGCTGCCTCCACCGATGGCCCACCACGGATACTACACCGGGCACTACAACCCGCGTTCGGCTCGTCAACAAGCCTTTTCAGAAACCTCCGATTCTGAGTACTACTCTGAGGTGACCACCACGTCAGGGATCGGCGAGGAGGAGTACAAGTACTGCGACCGGAGCAACTACATAGCATCCAACGCTCCGCCAGCATCCCACATCTTGTTGGAGGCCAGCAAGAACCCCACCTTCCCGAAGTTAACGGTACGCTGCCTGCTTATACTGTGCTTTTCTTCAGGTCAAACTCAAGACCTGGGGGCCAAATTGGGCCACCTCATCATTCTGTGTGGCCCTTGCGAGCCTGAAATTTAATTCAGCAGTTATTATAGAGGCATCACTTATCGTTCCTACATTAGGACGATGTAGATGTAAATTTAATGGGAACGTAGAAGCTTGTGTGTCTTGTGTTATGAAGCAGCTGAAGTACGGTTTTTGACGCCGACGTCATAGATTTTGACCCCACTAAGCTGTGGCCTTTTAAGTAATGATCTCCTTTGATCTGCGGTAGGTGGTGAAGCCGTTCAAGGAGAGCTCGGGCACGGATGGAAAGATTGAGCCATCGAGTGAATCATACACTTCACCGTCAGCCCTCAACTCCCAGGTGACGTGCTGGGATGGACCCAAGCAGCAGGGCCAACACCCACCCGGCGACAGAGCTCACTTCCCAGGCAGGACTTGCTCAAGCGGCAACAGATTTCAGAGCGGCAGAGGGCCTCAGCCAAACAGGACTAAAGGGCCGAGCTACACCTCTGCGCTGCCTCTGCAGCAGAGCTCCGCGGGGGGGCCCGTCACTATGGTGACAGCCACCGCCTCCGTAACAGTGGCTGTGCATCCAACCTTGCCAGGAGCGGCATACCAGGGCTACATGCATGAAGGTTTTGACACGGACAGCGAGTCTGACTGCTTTGAGGCCGCTCGCAGGACTTGTGGTGACAAAACAAACTTTCCCTCATTTAAGAGAGACTCTTTAGAGCTGCAGGACCTGGAGGCGCCGCATCATCACACTGAGCTCAGTAGGACACAAGGTACAAACCGGCCCACAGCCACTTGATCACCGGGACGTTCCGACCTTGCTAAATCTAATGGGCGTTTTCTATTTGTTTACTCCAGGTGGGTTGAGGATCTCGGCAGCCAAAGATTGCTAGAACCCCGTCCCCCCCCCCCCCGACTCCGTCTCACTCAGCGTGCTGGCTGCCCTCTCTGAGCACCTTGATGCCAACATGGCATCACATCACGTCCTTCACAGAATCACAGAGGAGGATCTATTTCCTGTTTGGAGAATTTATGTAAATCTATGAGTATATATTTTAATACTAAAAAAGAGGGAAGCTATTTAAAAGAGTACTGTATAACTTGAGTATTACTCTCGTGTAAAACTTCAGCTGTAAAAGATTATTTTAGTAGTGGGGGCGCTGGTGGGTGTACTCCCCCTCCCCCCCCTCTACACGGTGTATAGAATAATAAATGTGTTATATGTACAAAGTGTTCAGAGAAAGTGAGATGCTATTAAGATATTGGGCGATTGAACCGACGTGGTCAGTGTTTTATTTGTATTTGTGTTTTGCTGCTACACTTGGAGAATACTTTTAAGTGATTTGCCTTAAAGATGCAGTACCCCCTCATCCCTCTCCCCACTCAAGATGTTACACTTCTACATTTGACACACGAGTATTTTTGGTGCACTATGTTACATTGCAGATGTTTGTCGTGCCTTCTCCCTCATGTCAGTATTAAGCCTCCAGGAAATGTGCTGCGTCCACACTGCTGTGTTTTTATTTTATTCTTGCGCTACTCTCTACACCCCTTCATGACTCCATTTTTAAACATTTCACTGCTTATAAAGTCTTTAACAAACACCACGGTCATGTATTATTATCGAGGAACGTCACTGGCGAGTTGAAATGAAAACCTTGCCGTGTGGACGTGGCCCTAACATTCTCTATGAATATTCCTTCTCACAAGTGTCGTTGCAGTTCTACTTGAAGGAGACAAGTGTTTTCAACTGCTGTTTTGTTTCTCACAGACACAACGCTGTGTTGTTTTAAAAAGGGAATTTTTATGTAACGTAAAGGGAGATTTTTCTTTTCTTTGCCGGCTGCTTTGGGGTTGCCGCGACCCTGTGCAATGATCCTCAACACACCCGGGCTCTTCCTTAGTCTTTCTCCTCACTCTTCTCGCTTCATTACGTGTGCTCTGGTCTCATCACTGCCAGATTTAATTGCAGGGAAAACAAACCTCGCAGACTTTTTTTTTTTAATTCTCCACAAGTGGCAGCTTCGTTTTCTTTTGTACATATAAAAGAAAAGTAGCCAATGTGCAGTTGTGAATAATCTAGCTGAAACAAACAAGGCACCATAGACAGTTTGTGTCGGGGCAAAGGTTGAGGGGGAATTCATGCATTGTAGTTTATTTCAAGAAAAAAAAATATTGTTAATACCATGCCATATAAATTATTTATATTAAAATTTTATTTTTGTAGTTTGTACAGATGTTAGTATCTAGACTGAAGTTCTATTTTTAAAGAGTAAATATATATTATATATAAATATATCTATTTGTTGCTGAGTTTGATTTTGTTTTGTTGTTTCTTTTTTGGGGAAGGGGCCGGGTCATGACCTTTTTGTTTTGTTTGTTTGTTTGTGTTGGTGGGAGGGGCAGGAAGTTAGAGGACCATGAAGGAGAAGGTGTCACTGTCACACCTTGTTTTTAAGATTTCTGTTGACCCTTCCTTCTTCTTTGTTGTTTTGAAATGTCCGTTGTCTAAAACACTGTGACTTCTAAGAACTATGCTCAAGAGAATCCTTGTGTGACCGTGATGTTCCCTCACCTGCTATAGAAGTTGGACTAACAAAATAAATCTATTGAAAAGTGTCCTTGTTGTCCTCGCCAGTCTGTGTGTGTGTGTGTTCTGGGAAGACAGATGAGTCAACTGGCTGTGTGTACAGGATAAATAGCAACTGTAGATGAACCCTCCTTACATTGTTGAGAGGTCAAACCAGAACAATTCTTCAGTCTCTGGTCTTCTTATCTTTAAATTGACTTCATTGTTCTGTGTAAACCAACTTTAAACAATAGAAGCTGATTGGTACTTGACACTCTTCTTTCGTCCTCAAAGGGCCTCAATGGGTGCATGGTTTTTTTTTTATTCCTTTTCATCTTTGTGGATCATTTATAGATCCCTGCTCTTAGTTGAGAAGAGTGACAGGTTTTCTCTCTAGTAAGCATCCTCAAATTGAAGTTGTATAATGACACAATAATAAATACCTTTAAAATGTCACAACATTCATTGAATTCTGATTCAATCTTGTAGTGACATCGGCGTTTGTTACGTACACAGGCAACAATTCCACTGCACTGACTTTGGAATCATAGGTTTTGACATCTTTCGAAGGCAGCTACCAAGTCAAATGCAGATCTTTTTTAAACTATTGTGAGTATTCTTTCAAACATACGTGGAACAAATCACTAACTTGAAACACTTAAAATGCTTCAGTGAGGGAATAGTCTTGTCAGATTACTTTAGCAGTGAAAATAGTGCGGCTCCTTGACACAAAATATGCTGACTACTTATGAGTCACAGGCACAATGTCGCAACACAACAAAAACAAAAGGAATCTGTATTGGCTAGAGTGTTTCATCGCTCGCTTCAAGGTGTTGTTTTGCTCAATTATTGTGCGTTTCATAGATATATGACTGAACTTATGGTCTGCTGAGTGATGGAAAACACGTCCTGCTATTACCAACATGCTAAATGTTTCAATATAAAATAGAATATAGAATAGAATAGACAAAAATGCCATGAAAACAACGGTGGTTGGAGCTTGCTCAAATACATCTCATGTTCTTCAAAGCCAGATGCACATGAAATGTTCAACCTCTGCATCAAATGCTGAACAACCTTTTGATTTTTGGGTTATAGATCAAACTACTTACAGACCTTATTCACCTCTGATGCTGGTAGATGACAGATTCATTCCAACAGGTTCCAAAAGTGAGAAAACCCACGTAAATTAGATGGAATACTGCTTGCTTGGGTTTGAACTGGATGCATGCTGGTTGCTTGAACATTTGCAAAGAACAAGAACAATTTTCAAAGAGCTGAGTTCCAACAAATTAGATATGTTTTTAGTCCTTTTTCTCTTATTGTTTTGAGAGAAAGTCTCCTCTCGTGGTGAGTGGTTCTTTCAAAATAAGAGCGTGTATATTTACTTTTGTGGAAGAATGTGCCTTTTAACTACGAGAAGATGTGTGATAGCAAATTTTTATTAGGATTATTTGCTATATTAATTTATGATCATTTTCGTCTTAGAACAAGAGGTCACAACAGACCACAGCACAAAAGATGCACCAGTTTTGTGCTGGAAAAACAACATTGCGGCAGCCATTGGATACATGCTGATTTGAGGAAAAATAAACACAAAAAATACGATCCCAAGGTTTTGTAAACGGAGAACATACAACCCCAACGAGAGAATAATATTTCCAGAAAATGTTGTGCTTATCTTCCACTGATCAAACACCTACTCAGCCCGACACAGCATTCTGTGTTGCTGCTTGTTTCCCATTGTATTGACAGATAAAAACATTCGGTTAAGTGGACTGTCGCGCTGTATGCTGCTGATCCCTGACATGAAGCACTGAACCACCTGGAAAAACTCCGGGATCACTGGCTCTCTGGAAGATTGTTGTGACTTGTCTGTCTGAATCTGCGCCATTATGAACACACACACACACACACACGCATATACACACGCTCATTTGTTTAAACTGCACATTCTTCCAGACTCAAACACACAGATCTCACGCACATGTACACATATACACTCCTTCCTGTATCCATACACAAATATACACAAACACACACCGACATGCCCACCTGTGTAGATGAAAGGTGGATGCTGTAAATTCCTCCGCTTCCCACACAACAGCCCCCCGTTTGTCAGCCTGAGCGACTGAATCTGATACAGGAGGCTTTTGAAGTGATGGCTGCTGGTTCAAAACTTTTCACACAGCCCATCTGAGGCGGTTGCCACAACCATGACGGTTACGTTTCTAACCGTCCTCTCATGGTTTACCTGTTTTAATGTGGAGGTTTTTGTCTCTAACTCTACGATTTTTGTAAAGACATTGAAAGATAAGAGATACTAGCATCGCATTTCAGCCATTAAAGTCCTAAAAAAAATCCCAAAATGAAAGGAGGCTTCTCCGATTCATTTTATTCCCACCCTGGGAACAGCTAAAAGACTACTACAGGGTCCAAAGAGGGCTGTTATGGTCAAATCGCACATAAATATATACATAGGCAGCTACTTAAAACACATAGACTCAATGTCACTGAGAAGGAGGTTGGATGGAGGTGGGTTGTTGGCTACTTCCAGAAAAAATATACAGTGTGATTATTATTATTATTAATTATTAGAGAGAGATTAATGTTTAGAAAGAGCTATCGGTTAGAGTTAAAATTATATGAAACATGTAAACAGCAAAAATATTGATCATTATGTGTCACCTCAAAGCTTTTGTTTTGAAGGTCTGCATCCTGTTTTACTTCTTTTGCTTCGCCAAGACGGGTCATGGTTGACTTTTGCCGGCAACTCTGATCACAGCTGTATTCAATGACCTATTAGTGGAGACACTTCATGATGGCAGCGAAGACACGGCTTCAGGAAGTCAGCTGACTTGCGCGATATTTATCCCCTTAGTTTCCTTAGTGCCCACTACTTGTGTGAATTGTATTTTTCTTCTCTCTGGTGCTTTTATTTGTCTTGTTCCCTGGTTTTCCTACCATCTTTAGTTTGCTGGTTTGGACGTCTTTGTTTCCTATCATACCTTCAAGGGCTCTTGTTTTTGGATATTTAAGGAGAGTTCATTCATAAATGTTTGTTTTTGTTGTACTCACTGGGTTTCTGCCTCTTTGAAGTTCCTCTGTTTGTCATAAAACATGTTCAGTTTTCAATGAATGCAACAACCGTCACTTTTGTCCAATGATGTGGTTGAATTTTACATCAATGTAAGGGTCTTTTTCTACTCGGGATGGTTTATTGCTGCATTATTTTGGTTAGGTTCCTATCGATCTAAGTGTCTGTCACTATTTTCTAAGTTGTCTTGCCTTATTCCGTTCTCATAAATAGCTGTGAAAATAGTAAAATTATTTCACTGTGTGACGGCATGGTGGCGTAGTGGACTGAGACAATGTTTGCCTAGTTTTCACAGACTGATCCTGTATGTGCCCAAAGTAGAGTCGGCAATTTTGCCGTTATTTTTATTATATTTGGGTATGATTCATTGCTGGAAGATGAGCTGCAGTGAATTCTAAAAGATCCCAAGAGTTGTGTAGTCGTGATAGAAGGTGTGATCAGCGGAGGGAAGGAAAACACAGAGTGGACAAAAGCGTGAACTTGCGATGGTGTGTGTGAGAAGTGTGTGCTGCTTGGGTGGGCCTGAGGATGAGCAGCCATTGTTGCTGGGATTCAATAGGGCTGATTAGTTACAAAAAAAAAGTGTGTGTTCAAAAACATGCGCTGGCAAGCGTGTGTGTGTGTGTGTGAAGCAGGGGGTGGTGTATGTGTTTGTACTTTTGCAGCGAGCGCAGCTGAGAAGAATGGCGGCATTAGCTGTAAAGCCAGTGAGCGGGTAGACGCCAGGGTGACACGCCACACAGATCAGTGGACCAAGGGCTGTTCCTCTTCACCACCTCAGGGTTCACTTTCTCAGCCAGAAGCTACTCCCACAACATCCATTATATGCGTCTGACACAGTGAGCGACTTCACTGGCCAAAGAAAGAGAGAGAGGACACTAAGATTTTTTTGGATCTCATCTCCTTCTAAAAGATTCCAGTGTTGACTAGGTTTGACAAGAGAGTGCGACCCGCACATGCCAAAGACGCTCAATGGCGTCAAGATCCGAACATTTTTAGCCCAATAAAATGTGCCATCTCAGAATTGCCAGAGCCACCAAGAGAAACCTCCATTGATATTGACTGATGTTTACAGCGTAAATGAAGATGTTACAAATGATAATGCTGAAGTCTAACTTGAAGCATCTCTCGCTCAAGAGCGAAGGTACGTCTTTCCTGTGTGGAGTTTTTCTGCAACGCTGTTCTCCACCCCTCCACCCCTGAAACCATACAGTACATACATTCGCTCCAACCCCATTGTATCCCTGCACAACTGGGATTCAGAGGAGGTATATGAATAGTTATTTCTGGATTAATATTTTCAGTAATACCTTCAAAGCAGGTATCAACTACAAACGTATGAAGACCTGTCACGTGGAAGGCCACCTTTTGCAGCAACACTAAAGGTACACTAACCAATAGTCACTATTTGGCTGTACACTCAGTTCTCATGTGGTAATATTGGTGCTTACAAGAGAAATATTGTTGTTGTGCGAAGAAAAAAACATGTTGCTGTTAAGTAAGTAAGTAAGTAAGTCGACCATGACCATTCATAAGTCATTGATCCCAATACAGTAGGAGACTGGTCCTCCAGCCATGTGCTCTTTACTCTGACTCACTTCCAACAGAAAAAGAAACCACCCACATTTAACAGGCATCACACAAATACAAACTCTTTTGAAATTGATTGATTTACCAGCAGACTTTTAACACATCCAGCTGTAAGGCGGAAAAAAATTGCGGGCTCAAAGCACGTTTTAAAATGACCTATGCATGTCACTGATGCAAAGAGACATTGAATTGTTGGATGAAGGCACGGGCTGTATCATTGTTTGGGTCTATTCTTCCAGTATTTTCCCGACCATCTCAGCAGGGAGAACCAGGTTCCTCCACCCTGGTATGTGGCTTGCTGCTATGAGCTGCTATCCAACTCTACAAGTATGTCGCCTCTTCTTTGGTATCTGCTTCATGTATGCAAGTCGTATGTAAGTGAACTCCAAAGACATGTAGTTTGTGCCTCTTAGCAACTTACTCTCCCTGCCTGCGGCTGTATCCCACAGCAGAAGCTTCTGCATCCGACTCCTTGTTTGCTGGCATGTGCGCTGGCGACTGGTGGCAGTTTTATCCGTTCCTGCTGATGGATGGGCATCAGTGACCACTCACGCAGATGCCAGTTAATCCAGGAATCTAGCATGTGTCTAGTTAGTTACCTGAACACCAGAAGGCAGTTGATACCTGTTTGAAATCATATTTTCAGTGTAACTTTTCGCCAACCTCCACGTTGCATCCCCCTGGATGTGTAGTCCTCACTGTTGATATAATGTAGCTGTGCATATATATATATATATATACATATATATATGTAAATATGGTGTGAAAATGTGATGGATATTTGGGGCAACAACAACTTCAAACACTCTAAATTTGCATTGATGGTTGACTAAACATGAACCTGTTTTTGAATAGTTCTATAAGTTGTGGCAAACAAAGTTAGAAAACTGTCCTGTGTAGCGGAGACAAGAGAGTACATTTGCCTGATTCTGAATTTATATTCACAGAATGTGACAGATGCATTGCTTTGCAGCGACAGTCCAAAAGCAGCAAATACCTGAGTTGATTCACACTGAACACCATGATGGAGGTAGTAGAAATGTGAATAAAATAAAAATAAAAAAAACATGGAAATAGCAGTGGAAACTGCGGGAAAAATACAGTAGAGGCAGCAGCAGTAGTGTTCAAAGTCCCTCTATAAAGATCAATGATGCCCAGTCATCATCATCGCTGTAGAGATGTGGAAGAGTATTACCATCATATAAACATGTAAAAGTAATGTCATTCACAACAACCTCTCAAAATAGTGATGCCAAATGTGAATATTTCAGTGGCAAAACTAGAGCCGGGATGGTTCATTTGGATCGCTTTACGGAGGAGATCCGATTCAGAAGACATGGAAGTTCCGTGCTTTATCTGATATCAACCACCCAGCCATTCCTGCTGCTGGTGCTGCAGATTTCTGAGAAGCTCAGGCATCCGGGAGAGACTCAAAGTAGAAGCACATCCAGGGAAAACTAATTCCCAAAAGTCAGTTTGACGTTACTTAATAGGGTTTTTTTCTGTGCGGCAGGATCTCGGAGCGTGAAACACTTGGAGAGCAGTCACCACATGAGCGTCTGCCATAGCTTTGACCCAACTGTTCTTAGTCATTGCAGAGTAAATGAAGCTTCACCTTCGCACTCGACCCGTGCATATACATTTCACTCCCACAACCACGGGCCTCGGCTCCAAAACGGCCCCGCTCTTTGATTGCACGCTGACTCTTCTAATCATCTCTCGCAGAAACAGAGGAAGGAGGAAATCAATATTTACTGAACAGACTCTCCAACATCACAGATGTGTTTGCAATCCATGCCCCGCTTGTGTGTGTGTGTGTGTTGGATATACCTTGGCCGTGACCGGGCCGATTGATGGGTGGCAGGAGGCAGAGGACGGCAGCAATCACAGCAGTCAGGCGGGAGGGTCTGCGTCGCGTAAACATGTTTTAAATAAACAGGAACCGGCGTAATGCCCTTTTAATTGATTCATTCTGTGCTCAGCTGTTTACAGAAGGGCCTAAATATGAGCCTCATAAGGCAGCGGCCTTGTGTTTATAAGCGCTGTGTTTAGTTCAAACAATAACATTTGGAGCTCCAGACGTAGTAGTGGATCATTCATGGTACCGTTTTCTTCATCTTGTTTTCAGGCCTATTTCAAGGGTCTAAATGAAGGACCCCGGCGCGGGCTCCTCACCGTGTGGACGTGAGTTTCAACTGCCGCCGCGGCGTAATGATATGGTGGCCAACTCCAAAGGGGAGGTTGGTAATTAAACATATGCAGACGGAGACACGTACGGAGTGTGAGACACACACATGTGGAGGCGAGGAAAAAAAAGGAGCTGTGCTAATGAAGGCTCAGCGCTAGGCTGGCACACACAGACATTTCATGTGGTGAGGAGGAGGAGGAGGAGGAGGAGGGCAGGGGCAGGCTGGGGAGCAATTTGGCCGGGGCCAGTTCGGCAAACTCGAGGGTGCGTGGTTATTGACGCTGTGTATGTGGGTGGCTTCTTCTTCTTCTTCGAGAAAAAAAAATAAAAATTTACGGAATCATTGCCGCACCAATGGAAAAGACAAACAATGGTATTAACACGTTTGGGGTGAGCTGACAATAAAACAACAGTAAAACACTTTGTAGTTTCCTTCAAGCTCAAGCAAACACGTCTTTTATGGAAATGGTTCTCTGATGTTCACATTGTGGGCCGTTCTTTTCTTTTCTTGGAGCCTCAAAGCCAAAAGGCAAAATGGAGGAAACGTTACCATGCGGTGTATATTACTGTGTATTCGTAAGTCCCTTTGTATGCTATCACTTTAGCTTCTGCTATAGACAAGTTATTTCATGCTAGCTTGCAAATTCGCGTGCGCCTAAGTAATAACTTAAATGGCAAAACCATCATGGCTAATAGTGTTCATATATTTATTCATTCTACCTTGCCCCACATTGTTGTGATGGTGTCGGTAAGAAATGTATACGCTTGAGCAGTGGGTCCGGACAGTCGTGTACGGCGACCGGATGGCGAAACGCAACTTTAAATGAAGGATTTGATGGCACTTTGGGTCACCGCTAGACGTTTGAAATAACGGAAAGACAATGTTTTGTTTGTGTGGCCACGCTTATGTCCGACATACGCAATGCGTGATGGTAAAAAGCTCTTTTTTCGTCGCAAATGAAAAAACGCATCTTCCGTGGCGTGTAATTTCCTATTTAGGAGTCAGTTCTGATTCTTATGCGATGGTAAATGGAAGCATGCTAAAGCACGGTAAATGGAAGTTCATGCTTAGCCAAGTAGTAGGACAAATGCTTGACAAACCGCCTACTCTGCATACTTTGTCTTTTGCTAATCCAAACGTTTGGGCAAGGGTGGTAGAAAGTCCCAGCGAATCCTTCATTTGAAGTTTCATTGACTCATTAAAATAAATGTTACATTAAATTTTATAAAATCCGATGGTGTCTGCTGGACATGACACCATCGCCTGGACTCATTCGAGGTCAACAATGGGACACAATTCGTACGGACAAAAGCTCTTGTTCAGTTAACTGCATTCTTTGCTACAGATCCTCTTCATTTAAATCAGCATTTGTGCATTTCACGGTATGTTTAAAGAGCGCAAATAAAGTTGTGGTGTATAAAACCAATTGAATCCGCCCAGAACTATGGAAGCTCTTAACTGCCATTGTAAGTTATTTTTATTTATGTATTATCTGGTTCACACGAGATTGTAAAAACCACATTCGTACGTCGGATGTTGGATGACCAGAGACCGTCCAGTTGATGCTCCGACAGCTTCGCAATGGACTGAGCATTTAAATGCTGGACCGTCCGGACAACAGGCCAAATCGCATGAAATGAATCAACTGACATGCATTTCAGATTGTCTACTTACTTTGTCGCCCTGGAGCTTCTTGATATGGTCTTCTGACAGTCCTCGATACCATTGTGTCCCTCCATTGAGAGGGACACAGCTCGGCGGTCTCACACAAAGTTTTTTTCTCATGTGAGCGTGACGATTATCTCATATAAACGTGTTGTTTTTTTCTTGTACGAATGTAACAACTATCCCGTACGAACGAGATAACACATAAATATATAACTGACCATGGCAATTCAGAGCTTCTGTACAGAGCAACACTGTGGAGAAAGTTATTGGAAGCCAGATTCAATTCTTTTTTATCACGTCATAAGGCAAATGTGGTTTGTGGGACAAATAATTGGATGAATGCACTAAACACTTAATGTGCAATAAGGTGCGAGTGTCAGTGTTGGTGAATCCTCCTTGAGGCACCGGCCTTTAGCCTGGTTTTTAACCAATAGCGAAGGCCATTAGAGGGCGACGCATATATCCATAGAACTGTGGTCACATTAAGTAACCAGGATTTTGGACGACAGTGACTACAATGGTGAGTGAGTGGAGTGAAAACAAAAACAAAGTTCAAAGGTAAATGAGCATCTTGTGGAGACTCGTGAGCTCAACACACAGTAATGTATTGAAGCGAGACTATCTGACTTGGCTAGTGTGTAACAAATATAAGGAAATATTCCTAAAAGGGGATGGGTACATAATATTTGTTTTCACTTTAGCATTAAATAAGTGTAACTTGAATTCAGGCAGACTCTGGCCTTCTGTGCTTCATGCAAAGCATGTGTGTGTGTGCCATAACTGGGAGGTTAAAATATTCAAGACTCCTACTTCCATCTTTTTAATGGGGCCGAGCTCTTTGATGGTGGAGCCGAGAGCGCTGCGGCGAGGTGAACCACACTTCAGAGCGCTCGGTGTGGCCGCTGCGGCGGTTTCTTCATTTTCCCCCCCCGAGTTTTCTTTTGATTAACTTTATGTGTTTTTCGTCTTTGCTGGTTTGGCCAACTAGTAATTTCCAATTTCCTGTTTGTCTCCGAACAAAAGCGATTATAGTTCTTCATCGCAAACAACACGCAATTATAGAGCGAAAGAATTTCAATGAAATTAATTATACGTCTGCTCATGTGACTCCTCGAGGGCGGGTGCTGAGATCCAGGCAGTGGGACGCCCAACCTTCCACTCGGGCTCTCATGACGAAAACATTTGTCTATAGAGTATCAGTGACCTCTTAAGTCGGATATATTTACAATGAATACTGATAGAATTGACACTCAGAATAGCAATGATTCAGGCCATATTATGAATGGGAGAGGAGTTTAGTCATATGTTAAAGAATATTTTACAAGGATGATCCCCTTAGTTTTCAGATGTCTCTGACTCGGCAGACAAGGATCAAAAGTGAAAGAATCTCTTGGAGTCTTTCGCAAAACTCCTCCACCCAAGACACAGCAAAAGGTGAGATAAAAACTTCTATGGACTGAAAAAACCCTCCCTGTGGTGATCAAGCTCATTCACATGGTGCGTTCCGACTGCCTTGGAAGTGTTCGTGATTCAAAGTTGAAAGCAAAACACAAGTTATAAAACATTTGGTGACTTTTCAGAGTTTTTGCAACACATTCTCACTCCTAATGTAACAAATATTTTGAAGTGGACCTTTGCATCCCAGACTGACGGAGAAGTCAGCTGTCTGTGTTGCCTGTTTCCCCCAGCTTCTGTGTCCTAACCCCTCCTTTTAAAACATTATGCGAGCGAGAGCACATGCCCCTCGATTGAAAAACCTGTTGCATCAACATTCAACGCAGATGACTGGCTTTAGCGTCATCATTGGAAGCAAAAGTCCACTTGCAAAAATGTGATTCCAAAAGGACATGCATGCAGACATGCTGCTCTGCGTTCATTTCGTCTGTATTTCTGCATGTTTCCACAAAGCTCACAGATATGGACCAAAGAGAGCACTACCACTGGAAACCATGGGGGGCAGTGTTGCTGTTACTGCCTGATACGTAGCTCTATTGAGACACGAAGGAGAATAACGATGGCGAGAATTCTCCGTCCTTCAGTTGCGATATACAGCGGTACCTCGGTTTTCAAATGTCTCAGACTTGGAACAAATCGGAGTTCAAACAAAAATTTACAGACGTGCGCGGACCGGTCAGCTGACCCACGACACGCTTTGTTATTGTGTATAACGCAGCCTCTGTATGCAGACGTGTCCCGTTAGCTACATTTACTGACTGTTTTTTCTTCATATTGAGGTGTAAAACCTTTCCTGTCTCCACACTGGACCGTGGTAGAGTGTCACAGGGGAGGTGCTCGCTCTCCGCACCTCCACTCCAGGGTTTGATGTCCTGTTGTGGGCTGGAGCTGGGACAGGGATGAGGCGAGTCTGGGACAGAGCGTGACTTGGTTTATGACTTTGTCACAGCCAAACTGCACAGAAGCGCACATTCAGAGCTGGACACGCACCGGGCACCTCTTCACTTCTGGAGAGACCTCACTCACTCGGCAACCCCTCCCACATGCAGCGGCCACACACATAGAGGAACAGCGCACCTGCAGCAGACACTCTACATTCACTCCTACAAAAGCCTATTTTAAGGCTTGGAATGCATTATTTCTTCTTCCATTCATTGTAATGGGAAAAATCCATTCAGATTTCGAACAATTTGCTTCTCGAACGGCCGTCTGGAACGGATTGTGGTCGAGAACCGAGGTGCCACTGTATTTAACAGCCTCACTGACCTCTGCCTCCTACCTGCCTCTGTTTTCCTCTTGTGCAAGGGGTTTGTCCTGGTCGTAGACTTTTGAGCCTGGGCTGCTCCCCCTGGTGGATATATTGGTGAGCAGCGATTCCAACGTAAAGAACGCATGGAAGCATGTGATTTTTGAGGGTAATGTTTGAAACAGATGGGTACAATATCATATGTAAAGGGAGCATAAATGGGCTTTTAGGAGTGAGACTGTGCTGGCTATTTAGATAAACCTTATTATATCAGACATTTCTCTTATATGCTGATGTTTACACTCAAGGAAGCCATCTTGAATTGTTTATTCCCACTGACTTTCCGAGTCACAAAGTGTTCCGGTTGCAGCTTACTGAAAAATAGAGGATAACTCTAACTCTGCTACCTGCAGACCTGCTCTCTGGATGAGCGAGTCCTGCTGATATTGCCCTCCAGTTTGGTGTCTTCTGCCTGCTCTGCCTCTCCTTCCTTCTCCCTTGGTCTCTCACCTTTCAAACTTTTTTTTGGCGGTGAGTTGAAAATGACGTGTTGCTGCAGTGACGTCAGCGCTGTTGACTGTTCACAACAAGAATATAATTTATACATCACAGAGAGCCAAAGGAAAATTATGGTTAAAATATTATGACCCTCAGCGGTGGATCGTAAAAGACAGACAAAGGTGTTGTGTGGCTTTTCCCCTCCACGATGTGTTCCAGCTCTGTGGCTTCAGAGAACGGCAGTAAAAACCAAAAAAACTGTGGGCGTACAAGGCAGCTGTACTCAGAACTTTCGGGGTCCACATGTTCGAGCCCTCACTAAGCAAGCAAACACTGGAGCGTGCTGCCGTTTGTGTCGTAAATCCAGGAAAATAAGAAACACTGGTGGGTTTTGGGATTAATTTCAAAAGCACACTGACACGTTTTTGCTCGATTCATGGTTTGTGGTTTCGATTGGTGTTCCCTTAATAGAGGTCGTGCGCAGGCCTGGTTTATCTCAGTTTTACTGGTTTGTTTAAAGACGCCTATTGACGACAAGAATAGAATTTACGGGATGAATTTACGCTGATGGATGAAAGATGTACAGATGGTTATTAAGTCTCATTGAGAGACTCCAAGAAAAGATCAAAACTTTAGTTTTGGTTCTCCATCACATAGACGGCATCAGCAGACTGACTTGTTCATAATTATCATGATAGATGGCTTCAATTATTCTGGAGGAAAATATTGTTACGCCAACAATTATAAAAGACTTTTCCTAGTGTATTGGAGAGGAAGTTATTTTCATGCAGTTATATAATTGTATTTTATTTTATTTAGTTAAATAACATGTGCATTATATCAAAAATAATCCAAAAGAAAGAAGCAACTCTTGAAAATATTTTAGTTTATAATATTAAATAAAAATATTTTTTGTTGCAATTAATTAATCGTAATAAACTATTTAAAGTCCCACCACTATTAATAACATTTTAATATTATGATCAAATTTATGTTGAACATGAACACACACATGAGCTAAAACATCAGGTTGGACCTCTTTGCTCCATAAAGTGCTTCCTCCCTGTAGGTTTTGAAACTTCTCACCTTATTCCGTTTTCTTCATCTTGGATGTTTCGGTTATGACAGACAGCAGGTTGTAAAAATATGAAAAATAATCTGAAAAATATTGCATCGGAAAGGCATCTATTAAAGGCCCGGCTATAGGTATTTATCAATAAGCATCATCAAATGTAATATTTTCTGAATTCTTTCCATTTCCGTATTTTTTTTTTTTTTGGTAAAAAAAATCAGCATTTTTTTTTAAAACAATGATTTTTATTAAGCAGGATATTTGACCTGGTATAATAACTTATATTAGTGTTTGTAAGACCATCAACCAATAATTCATTTATAAACACAATTGAATCTCCTTTTTTTGCATTTCAATTTTGAAAAAAAAAATGTCAAAAATGTTATTTATTTAGAGCAACGTTTTGGGACTGTGGGAGGAAACCAGAGTGCCCTTTTCCAGCTTCTACCATGCCTCACAGCTGTGTGTCACTTTGAGTGGAAACGCCTTTTGCAAGATACTAGGTACTCATCATACTGGCTTACTGACTTACAAATGTACCTTTCCAGTCGCCTGCTGTTTTGGGGTCCTGTCTCAACGTCACAACAAAATGTGCTCAAGTGTTTCTCCCCTTCCCAAAGCTCCAAAACTGGCAGTGAATCAGCAAATCGACTGGCTCCCAGGCTGAACCACCCATGATGCCTCAGTGACACTCACGCTGCCCCCGAACCAGTGGGCTTCCTTGTTTTGACCGCTCTGTCCTGCAGTCATGACTCGAACACGTCCTCTCCACAAGTCATCGCATCCTGCTGCTGCCCAGAAATGATGGGACTCATCTCACGAGTCAACAGTCTTACGATCTGAAACAGTTTGTGTTGGTCGACCCCAGTGAGGGCGGCGCCCCGGAGAGATACAGCAGCTGTGTGTACTACTCTCACCAATAATAAATAAACAAAATTACAGTGGAGGAAACCAATAAAGTTACCCAGCTGGACAAACCTAGGTGGTCAGCGCTCTGGCGCGGTGCTGCAGTGGCATGTGATGCGAGTCTCAGTCCTCCTCAATAGGTGCTTCAAGAGCGTTTCTTCAACAAGAGGCTGGGAAGCAGAAGGGGTCACTGGCATGTTGCAGTGTGTTGCAGCCACCATGCCAGGAATACTAATACGCTCTCATGAGAGAATGTTCCACACTCGCTGTTTGCTCAGTGTGGCTCCTTTGGCCGAACGTCCCGCAGCAGCACTGGAGACTCACACACGCTGCAGTCATGAATCATCAAGTAGAGAGTGAGACTTCCAGGTTCCGCTCCGATATTGGCTCCAGACGTCTTTTAAATGATGATTTATTGAAGTTACACCCACTGTCTGTAGCTACACTGCAGTCTGCTGGCCGCATCATATAATGCAGGACGATAGCGCTCATAAAAATGCTTGAGCTCTTGTCGTGACTATAGATCTGATCATGTGGAAATGTTTATGACACCTAATAGTTTCATCTTCTCATTCTATCATATAAGAAAATTTCTGTTTGTTGCTTCCTTGCATTTTTCCTTTCTGTGACTATCTGTGAAAAAATAATAACTGGGTGTTTTTATATTGAAATTGTTATATAATAATAACGGTATATGTTTAAATAAAAATAAATAAAATTCTGTATTTTGTCTAAATGGTGTGGCGTCCTGTTGAGTTCAAGTGACCAGACGACTCTTCCCTCAGTATTGAAGGGGTGGTGTGGACACAAGCACAGGAGCTAGGTTCAGAGAAGGCTGCTCTATTTGTGGTTGATGTAAAAGTCATGGTAAACCTTGTGTGGTCATGGACCCAGAGCAAGCAGGAGACCATCACCTCAGCATATATGGGTCAAGTTCCAAGACTAGAATACAATCTTCTGCATATTCTAATGTGCCAACTCCCACTTCTTTTGTTTTTGGGTCATAATAATAATTTCTGGGATGAGTATTCTTGGATTCATGCTAGTTCTCATCCCAAGTTCCATCTGCAGATGCCCCTGAAGTCTGGCTGGGTCCCTGAGATTGTGATGTAAGATTCAACCTCTCTTTCTGCAGCTCTGAAAAGTGAGATTAAATTATGAGCAATGGGTCATGAATCGATGACAATTCACCATACTGTTTGCCTACTCTCTGAACTCTATAAGATCATAATATTAATCTAGTAATGTAGTGAGTGAAGTGTAATGATATCATATCTGAATTCAATGCAGAAGGATGATGCTAATAATTGCAATAACTAATACAGGAAAGGCATAAACAAATAACAGTTCTTTCTGTCTTTCAGTGTGTCTGACTGTCTGTCTTTTTCTTTCAGTCCATCTTACTTTCTGTCTTTTCTTTCTCCCTTCCCGTTGTTCTTTGATTCTACCTGTCTCTTTCTATGTGTCCGTTTCTTCCTGTCTTTCTTCCTTTCTTTTTTGTCTGTTTATATGTCTCTCTTTCTTTCTTTCAGACAGTCTTTTTTTCTGTCTGTTTGCCTGTGCAGAATTTAGACAGACGATGCTACTGTCCATCTTCAATCCAATTTCTCAAGGAGAAGATGATCAAAGTATAAAAGATGACATTTATTTCTCATTTTGCCCCTAATGTTATTCCATCAAAATATTTTTTAAGTATATTATTTTTCCTCACGCTTTCTTACAATAGAATGCGCTACAAGAAACAGGAGATAAACAAAAATTCTTTCCAGTTTCCACCATCTACAGGTCCTTCCCACCTTTCTTTTCTCTTTCACCATCTTGGGTGGTGAGTGCCTTGGTTGCTCTATTTGTTTATTTAGGAAACAGAGACGTGGCCTCCACCGATTTCTATACATTCAGGGAAATAGGCTCCTCAGGAAAATGAGCTATTAAATGGAGTCAAGGGCGACAGATACAAGGACAGAAATTACCCGGCGACTCAGCGAACACGATCGCTTTGTAAGGGACTGCTCTTATTAAATGGGATGTTCTGGACAGAGAGGGAGCGACGTGCTGCTGCAAGAGGTTCACTGAAAGGGCTGAGATGGTTCACAAATGAAGTGAGAAAAAAAACGTCTTGTTTGAAAAACATTCATTTTAGAGTCAGCATTTTAAAAATAGAAGATCGGGGTCATAACGTTGACTTTCGGAGGCAATAACTGCATGAATCACTCATAAAAATAATGAACATTGAGTGGTAACAAATAAAAAACACAGATAGTTTTCAGTGGTCAGGTCGCAGGGGCAGCACATAAAATACAGAGGCCTAGGCAGCTCCTCTTGCAGTTCATGGGCAAGACCGAAGTGATCCAAAGCTATAGCTGAGATGTAATCCTGGGTGTGCCCCGGGGCTTCCACCACTGTGAGCTGAGAGCATCCAGTCCTGATGCCACCATAAATGTAATAAATAATCATAAATCTGGGGGAATATCAGTCAGATCAGGATAGTGAAATGAGACTCCCGGCACAGATACTGAGGAAGTGTTCAGCTCATGAGCTTGGGAGGGAAGGGAAAAAAAGGGGGGAGGAGCAGAGGATGGTGGGGAGAGGAGGGGGTGAGGGGGAGAGGAGGGGGAGGGGAGGGGAATACCACCCACTAAGCCAGTTGTGGAGAAGTTCTGGGGGTTGGGCCGCTCACAGGAAACAGTTGTGGCTGGGTCCCAGGCCTCACACCGAGCGGCTCTGGGCCACCCAGTCGCCGACAGACAGACCCAGCAAATGGCCAGAGATGTGTTTATTTTTCATCCTTTGGTGGTGGTGGGGGGAAATTGTTCAGCACAAGCTGTTTATTAGACCTTTGATTTGTCATGTGTCAGCGTTCAGCTCGCAGGAAAAGTGTATACACAAGTCCGGCTTGTGTATAGGTTCGGCTGGGGGGGGGGGGGGGGGGGGTCAAATCAAAGAGGGAGAGATGAAGCCCCACACACTGAGGGCAAGGCTGACCTGCATTATGGGGTCATCCTTCAGCTGTCCCGGGTTATTGATGTCATCGGGGGCTGAACTTTTTGCGTCTGCTGGTCGGGGTGTGGGGAGAGATGGAGCATGTGAGCAAACATACCTGCGGTCGTACAAGGAGGGAGCAAAATATGCAGCAGCACTATTGTGAATTTAGAAGGGAACAGCACCACACTGCTGCGCTGCACTGCACAAGCACTAAACCAGTTTAGACGTCCAACCAACACGCTGCTGGAGCTCCTTTCTTTCCGGCAGTGATTTTGGTTAGACACAATATATTCATCTATATTAGCTCAGTGGTACATGGAGGAGTACATATTTTCATGGTGCAATTATTCATAAAATAACTGAAAATATGAAACACACTTAAACTATTTTAATTATTTACCCAAACATTTATTTTATGTTGTCCATTTTTCTTCTTCATATATTTGATATTTGATTTATTTTTACTTTTGTATTATTGTTTTTATTCATAATAATAATAACAAAAATAAAGTAATTTATAGACGACCTGGCGGTTTCTGCGTCCTGGGAAAGTTTTCGCAATGTCCAGTGGGGGGCGGTATAACACGCATTTGTCGAGGTACACGAGACTTGTTCAGTTCAGGATCAAAATGAAATATCGTCAGTTACAAACGGATGAACTCAAAGATATGTCTCGTGACCCAAATTAATGTCAAGAGATTTGATAATACACATCCGTTGTTGCAGTATGTCGTGAACCGACATAATGATAATAACAACAACAACAACAACAATAATAATAATCAGAATCAGAAACAACTTTATTGCCAATGCTATTATTATTATTTATTGAGCAATGAATGTTTATTTAAATCTCCTCAAACACCTTGTAAAAACCTCACATGACATGTATAAGTATAGTTATATCCATAGGAGGGCTTTGTTGCTTGGTGTGAGCTGAACCATCTGCAGCTCAATGTGGCAAAGTGGTGGTGGACCTACTGAGGACCAAGACTCCTGTGACCCCCGTTTCCAACCGGGGGGTCAATGTGGATATGGTCGAGGATTATAAATATCTTGGAGTCCTCATAGACAATAAACTGGACTGGGCTCGGAACACTGAGGCCCTTTACAAAAAGGGTCAGAGTTGTCTCCTCTTCTTGAGGAGGCTCAGGTCCTTCAACGTCTGCGGGACAATGCTGAGGATGTTTTATGAGTTGGTGGTGTCCAATGCAATTCTGTTCGCTGTGGTTTGCTGGAGCAGCAGAGTAACGGTGGCGGACACTAACAGACTCAAGAGACTCATCCACAAAGCTGGTGATATGGTGGGGCTGAAACTGGACTCCTTGGAGACGGTTATGGAGAGAAGGATGCTCCTGAAACTAAGGAGCATCCTGGACAACATCACCCACCCGCTCCATCAGGTCCTGGTCCAATACACAAGCTCATGGACCAACAGACTGAGACTACCCAACTCAAAGACTGAGCGCCACAGGAGGTCCTTTCTTCCTGTGGCAATAAAAATGTACAATTCATGACTGAAAAAAATCACGATGAACGATTCTTCTTGAACTTGCATTTTCTAAGCTCTTTAGTATCGCTTTGTTGTTGCGCTTTATAATATTATTTCTTTTTAATTTATTGTGATATGTTGAGGACAGAGCATGTTACGAACATAATTTCCCTTGGAATTAATCAAGTTTTTCTAATTCTGATTCTGATAAGACTTCACAAATATAAGTGTTGACTACAAAGTCAGAGATTCACTATTATAACAAAAGCACAATGAATCCATCGTAAAAATGAATACAAGAAACATTTCCAGAAAGCTAGGTTTCCTTATTATTAATTTAAAATACGTTAAGGCAAATTAAAATTGTTCCATTCAATTGAGATTTTCCAGATAGTTATTTATTTTTGTTTCATTTTCGTCTAATTTTGTCATGAGTTCAACTACAGTTGTTTGTCAGGAGATGGCGACAAAACATTTTTAATACAACGTGTGGCTCATTTTGACAGCAGAAGAAGAAAATGGGTGGGGCTTATACGTCAGTCGCTGTACATCAGCCAATCAGATGACTGAATACACGGAAGCGACGGATTCAAATATTGGGCGGCGATAGTTTTGACACCGTTACAGATTCTTTTGAATTCCACGGCGATAAAGCGAAATAAAATAGGGTTCGTACGTGGCGGATTTCAATCTTTCAGACGTATCGAGTTTGCTGCGTATTTCAAGCTAAAATGGAGCCGAGTTTGTCCAAGTTTCTGGTTGGACTGTCCGTGATGATCAGTCGCAGCGATGGTGAGCGCACACTGTCGTGCTTCCTCCTCATTCTCCGACTCACATTGGTGTCTAAATAATATGATCTGTCTCCCAAACAGGCAGGATTCACGCAGCCACGGTGAAGTCTGTTGATGCCGCAAAGTCCCATGTGATGGTCGAATGGAATGAGAGGAACATAGTGCGAGGAAAAGAGGTTATGACAGCAAACTACGAAAGCCCCCTTGAAGAGTTCCACGCCATTAATTTGTTGTTCTTGTTGGTGGTGACAGATTTTGTTTAGTGACATTTGCTCGCACAATCCGGAGCTCGCACCTCACATCCATGCTGCCTCCACCTCTGCTGCTGAGCCTCCACCTGCTCGAGAAAAGGCGAGTTTTAGCTGACATTTGATGGTCAGAAATTCCCATTCGTAGCCACTGGATATGACAAAATGACTGCGTGTGAAGTGACGTATATTTGCTCCCTACACAGAAATATGAAGGTCGACTACGCTCATCCAGGATCCCAGCACCAGCCTCATGTACGTAGATCAACGTCCACTAACTTTTTAGAGGCTGTTCTGTGGTTGTGTTGCCCTAATGGATGACTTTTCTCTAAAAGCTGCTCCTGCAGCCGTCACCAAGGCTGAAGAGTCAGGTTTGAAAGGCATGCATGCCCCTCTTATTACGCTCCTGAATAACTGTGGCGTCTCTTGTACCTTCAAATGGAGTCGCAATCCTGAGAGAGCTGCACTTTTCTCTCACTGTCAGTGTTTACATGGACAGCAATGACCCTGACAACAGTGTGAAAACAGTTCTGAACCTCAATTCATAACTTGTGGTAAGACCAAGAGAAGATGAAGGTCTCCATCCACTCCAGTGTTTGAAAATTTATATTCATTATTGTGATGAAGTCACGCATGAAACTTGATGCTTAAATACCACCTAACAATTTTGGACATCACCAAATGCACTGGAAACTTATACATCGCTACATCTGTCTTTCTTGTGATTTAGTGAAAGTCATTTGATAGGCATTTTTGAAGTAAGTATTTGCTGTCCATGTAAGGAAACTGTTCACTATTATGGATTAATTTTGGTGACACTAAATCAATATGTAGTCATTAGAATCTGTTTCAATGTGTAAATAATGAGTTTGTAGAAGTTCACCTCTACTGTAGCACAGATTGAGTAATATTTCTATCAATAATTGTGGGTGTTGCTGCACTAAAAACTGGCGTTCTGCAGCCTAAATCTCATCTTATGGGCACTTTTTTCCCTCCTCTGTAGAAAGAAAAATTCTCTGGTTTTTGCACTGCCTGGGTGTTAATTACAATTCACAATCCTCACACATTTATGGTGTTTTTTTTTCTTCTTTCAGTTGCCAGTCGTTCGCAGGCCAGGCAGACCTGCCTCTTCACGCCTTCCTCTCTGGGCTCTGAGCAACAACTGGGGAATCCGGACACCAATCATGGTCCTCCTTCATCAGCGCTGTCCCACTCTAATGGTTTGTGACACTTCACCGGATTGAAATGACACCGAAACGACCGGCAGCTTTTTGATTCCTGTACAATACAGTTTAACATTAAGTTTGTATAGAGAAGAAGACGCTTTTGTTTTTTCCATGAACTAAATCTGCTTCCCAACTGTGAGAGCTGAGGTGAAGCTTTCAGAAACATATAGTTGCATATATATAGTTATGGTTATAATTCATATCACAATTTTCTGCCATGATTTCATTTTATCATGAAATATGAATTTTATTGCACAAATTCCAAGTGTATCCTTCCATCTCCCCTTTGTGAACATCAGGGAAAGCCTGTCGCGATGAGGCTCTTGTACGGTTCCAAGGTTCAGTTGGACCATGAATCAGTCATTGTTTCAACTTTGTTTTAATATGTTTGATCACATGAGATTCATCTTTAAAGAAAGATCATTTTTCTGAAGGTGTGACGCCTCTTGTATAAGCTGTAGTGGTGCGCCATGCTAGTTAGTATGTGCCGTACACCCTGGATTGGAGGGCTGATTTTTGTGGCTAGTACCTGGTTTTCCATTCATATTCCGTTTGTTTTCAACCTGTCATCAAGCTATTCAATCTCAGTCTTGCGTCACGTGTGAAACACTGCAAGGCGCTTTGTCATTGGCTGAGGGTGAAGCCATGAGCAATGTGATCGCTTGCAGCGCTACTTGGCAGCGTAAAACTCCCAAAGGAAAGTAGCGTTCGTGATGCAAATCCAGTTAAGTGAATGGGAATCGAGTGAAAATGAAAAATAAAATCAGGCACGGGGGTGAATCGAAATCGTGATTTTTATTTTGGTGATTTATCGTGCAAGCCTAGTTGCATCTGCGTGATTTGTAAAATGTACTTGGCTTTTTTTTTTCCTAATCTAGCAAACCAGCGAAGAAAAAATGAGGCCAACCCTCCCATGTCATTGCCATACGTGAGCGAGGACGTCAAGGAGAACGATGCGCCAGAAAAAAACCTCAAAGGTTCGTAGATTATGGGTTATGATGCCTTTCTGACTTTACAGACACGGTTTCTGCCAATGGCAGCACACGCTCTGTGCCGACTGCATGCGTCATATCGTGTGGGCCGTGGTGCAGGAAGATGGTTAGGGAGTGTAACATGGGCTGTTCCACAAATCTCTTTCTGTTATTTCTCTTTTCTAGGTAGGTGTAAATCGGTGACTCCTCAAGAGGTCATTAAAAACAACAAAAGAAAGTCGTGTGTCATCAAACCCTCCGAGATGCAGTTGAAAAGAGGGAAGGTACAAGTATATCTTTAATCCTGCTCACTGTCTATTTATACCATCATGTGTTTATGTCATACATGGCAGCATTAAAAAGGCGAGAAGCCATCTGGCTCATTGCTTATTGTCCTGGCTTCAGTTCTGGAATACTTGTCTCTTTATAGTGCGGTGAGGTTTCACGCCCGAACCAGAAGTTCTACGAAATGATCGAGGAGTTCCGAGAGACCTTGGAAATAACCCCGATATCCAATTCTGCTCTGGTGAGTTTCAGGATCCATGGTGGCTTTTCCATATTTGAACCACGCTGGTCTTTCTGACTGGAAAAACATCTTGTTTTTGTGCGTTTCTTTCCTGCAGATTGAACCTCACAGGATTTGTGTGTGCGTCCGCAAGCGCCCATTCAACAAGCAGGGTAAGCGCAGCCTTTTAAAATGCTAAAACGAATGCACTCTTGGGCTTTTTCCGTGAGCTCCACTCTTCATTTCTGTGATCTAGAGATTAACAGGAAGGAGATTGACGTGATCTCGGTGCCTGGAAGAGGAACCCTGCTGGTCCACGAGCCCAAACAGAAGGTTGACCTCACCAAGTATTTGGACAACCAGACCTTCCAGTTCGACTACTCCTTTGATGAGACCTCCACCAATGAAGTCATCTACAAGTATTGACCGTTTGTTTGACCGGATAAAGAGTGGCCGTAGGATGCCAATAAAATCTTTCATTTTAAAGGTTTACAGCTAAACCCTTGGTGCGTTCCATCTTTGAGGGCGGCATGGCAACGTGTTTTGCATATGGGCAGACAGGAAGTGGAAAAACTCATGTAAGTCTTCAGTCTTTTTATCCATGTTTTTAACTTGACATTCATTTACGTGTGTTAAAAGGATTGTTTATTTCCGTGTACCGTCTTGCCGTTTTTTCATCATTTTTATTTTGATGTTTCAATGGAGCAATCTCGCGTGTGTTATTTGTAGACGATGGGCGGAGATTTCACGGGAAAGCAGCAGAACAGCGCCAAGGGAATCTACGCTCTGGCAGGTCAGTCTGGATGGACCTGCAAACAACGTTCGAGTGCGTCTGACTCATTTTCACTTGCAGCTCAGGATGTTTTCGCTTATTTCAACCACAAGAAATACTCCAGCTTGGATCTCAGTGCCTACGTCAGCTTCTTTGAGATTTACAACGGGAAGGTGCGTCACATCTGGATGACTGTTTGGTTTTGAAAGTGTGCTCAGGGTTTCGTTGACTGCAGGTGTACGACCTGCTGAACAAGAAGGCCAAGCTCCGGGTTCTGGAGGACGAACGGCAGCAGGTCCAAGTGGTGGGTCTGGAGGAGGTCTGCGTCTATCAGGCAGAGGACGTCATCAAGAGCATCCAGCTGGGCAGCGCCATCCGGTACAAGACAATTTTCCTGTGTTTTGAATGGTAACGTTGGCGTGAGTAAACACTGCAAACCAGCGCGTAACCTTCAGATGTGAGCGGCATCTTGGTGAGATTGCGTCTGACATCACTGACTTATGCTCACGGGGCAGCTGGTTTTGAGGTCTCAAACTGAACCCAATTTTTCCCGCAGTGCAACACATGTTGTGAAATAAACTGAATCCTTCCACTGTAACAGTATATAATGGGATCCAAACTCAAGTGTAAACAATTCAGTGTAAATGCATCCTTATCAGTTCTATTGGCTCTTTGCAAAGCTATAAATGTTTTTTTAAGTTACAAAACAAAATGTGTAACTCGGCAGGATTTACAAAATGTTTGTCTACTGCATCACTAAACTCCAAAATCAAGACAGCACATCTTTGTGTTGAAGTATTTTTGTTGCTATGTTCGGCCTCTTCTGTCACATGAGTGAAAACGGCGAGCATTGAATTTGCATTTTGGTCGCAATAACCAACTCACAACAGAATAAGAGTTTGGGACTTGCTATGAATTATGAGGTTAGCAGTAGCGTGTGGCACAGAAGTGGTGCAGAATTGAGTGACTATAATACATAAACTATTTTGTGTATCATAATACACCACTAATAATACGCTATAATATACAAAATAGTTTATAATTTTGCTTTTTTAAATACATTATAGTACACAAACTTTTGTGGATTATAACACACCACTAATAATACACTATAATAACTATTTTGTTTGTATTATAGTGTATTAAAAAAGCAAAATTCTAAACTATTTTGTGAATTATAGTGTATTATTTGTGGTGCATTATATCAGCCATATTGTTTCATTTATATGCCCAGCTAGCGTTTGGAGCGCTACTGCAGTACCTTACTAGAGTCCAAGTCTCTGCTGCAGATGTGTATATGTTAAATATCTGGGCTTCTCTATACAAAGCACAGCCCGACTGACCAGTTCTTTACAGAGGCCTCATAATTTGTCTTGGTGTGGAAAAGCTTCCGTCTCCATGGTTAGAATTTAAAGGCTGCAAATGCAAAATAACAACCTTTTGTTTTTTGATGTTCTTTCTCCAGGACCTCCGGCCAAACCTCGGCCAACTCCAACTCCTCTCGCTCGCACGCCATCCTTCAAATTGTCCTGAGACGCAACGACCGTGCCGCGACACTGCACGGCAAATTCTCACTGGTCGACTTGGCCGGGAACGAGCGCGGCACCGACGTGAGCGGCAACGACCGCAGCACCATGGTGGAGACGGCCGAGATCAACCGCAGCCTGCTGGCTCTGAAGGTCAGGAAGTGGAAGCCATCTCTAAGCAGACAAGTGCAGCAGCTCTTCTTCAGTCTGAAGTCTTGTCTGCACTGCCCTTTCCTCAGGAGTGCATTCGGTCTCTGGGGAAGAACAGTGACCACATTCCATTTAGAATGAGCACTTTGACCAAGGTCCTGAGGGATTCCTTCATTGGAGAGAAGTCCAGAACCTGCATGGTGCGTACAAGCGGGCTGCTTCTGTTCAGATGAGTTTGCTGGTGTTCATTTGTTTGAATGTGTGTCCACGTCTTCCAGATTGCAATGGTGTCTCCTGGAATGGCCTCCTGCGAGTACACAATGAACACACTGCGTTATGCTGACAGGTACAACCTTGACTCGGCCCTCTACAGAGGTTTCAGAAGCACTTGCTCCAGTATGTGTTTTTCCTCTTCAACAGAGTGAAGGAACTGAACGGGTCGTCCAAAACTAACGGAGCAGTAAAGGCAGAGGAGCCTGATGTTCTCTCTTCTGAAGAGGTACATTGGACTCACAAAGGAAGTGCCACAACAGTTCGCTGACGTTTCCTGCTCCCTCTGTAGGAATCAATCGGAGACACCAGTGTGTACGATGCCATCAGTCAGGTGGCAGATTTGGAGGAGAAGGTTTACACAGAGTTGAAGGTGTGTTTTACCCTTTGAGCTTTTCTTTACTTGGTTATATGTGTATGATAAAACAGTTTTGTTTAATCTCTCAGAAAGCAAATGGCCTTGTCACAGCGATGGAGCAAACCTCTTACAACATTGAAGCAGGACTTCCTGACCTGATCAACCTCTCCCAGAAGCTGTCGGGTAAGTACACACTATTACGCTGCTTATAAAAAATTTATGGTGTAGTTATGCAGTCAAAGGAGGAAAGTGTCTGTTGGTGAAAATCTGAGCGAAGAAAAACATGAGAAAAAGTGTGTTAACAAACTTACGACTTTGACTGCCATCTTTTTTGCACTGGCATCAGGAACAGAGCTGTGATGTTTGCCCATGGGTTTTAAGTGCAAAGACTGGTTCCACAGAATCTGATTTTATAAAAAAGAATAACTCCTCCCTTCCCAACAGAAACTGTCATGGCGCTTCAGTCCGCCGTCGAGAAGGAGAGAATTACAAGGCTGCATCGCTGAGACGACGTCAACTTCTGCCATATTCACAGCTCCTCCCACCTTGCATTTAATGTTTTCAATATATTTTCTTCATAAAAACACTAATTTCACACTCTGAGGTTTAATAGTTACATTGTCTTTTAATGTTGTCACCATGATTCCAAATGATCAGGCTTCCAAAGACTGGAGGGAGGTGACTTTTGTGGTATGAGCTGAATGTCTTGATGTGTTTGTCTTTTTCATGTTCCATTCTGTTTGTGTATATTGACAATTAAATGTTCCAGTTTTACTTGTGCTCTCTCCTGTCTTATCTGTGTCTACATATAAACCATCAGCAAAGCAGATATGGGGGAAAAGTGTGTGTGTGTGTGTGTGTGTGTGTGTGTGTGTGTGTGTGTGTGTGTGTGTGTGTGTGTGTGTGTGTGTGTGTGTGTGTGTGTGTGTGTGTGTGTGTGTGTGTGTGTGTGTGTGTGTGTGTGTGTGTGTGTGTGTGTGTGTGTGTGTGTGTGTGTGTGTGTGTGTGTGTGTATATATATATATGTATATATATATGTATATATATATATCTCAAACAACCGTCTAGTCTTCAAGTGTTTCAGGTCCGAATGAACTCACAACACGTTGAAAACGTTTCATGAAATAAGTCATAGCTTCATATTTATTATCTCCAAGCCACTTTAAAAAACATGTTATACAACAGTCATACAAATGTCAAATAAACATTCATTCATATGAACATGAAATATTTCTTGTGCAGCTCAAAATCCACTACAGTAGCAATATCCTAATTATTGCATTACCTTTAAATGAGGGAAATTATTCACAATTCTTACTGAAACTGTGAGTTCAATGCTCCAAGTTCAAATTGGTGCAATGGCTCCTCCAGGCCAGATGGGAGCGCTATTCACCACACGGCGCGGTAAAGCCAAGTGTCGAAAGACTCCATAAAGCGCTTACCCCCCGACGCTGCGTGTCTGTCTCAGGAAGGATGGCGACGAAGAGCGCGCGCATCTCGGTCCTTGTCTTTGCTCTCCTCTCTCTGTGTTGCGCCTCGGCGGGTGACCAGAGTGGCGTGAAAAAGATGAAGATGCAGTTTGCGACGGGGCCGCTGCTCAAGTTCCAGATATGGTAAGTCAACGAAAATCTGGCGAGTCATTGCCCTCTCAGGCCGGAGATGGCAGCTAACCTGCGCGACGCTAATAAACACGTCAACCTGAGCGTAATATTGACAACCAGAACGTACAGTTTTTACTGAACAGCTCGATAATTTGGGTGGTGTCAGTAGTCTCAGTCAACTTGTCCTTGTTACGGTGAACATGTTGACGCTTGGGGCGGACGTCAAAAACCGGATGCAGTGTGTTTTGCTAACAAGCTTATGTCAAGTCGGACGTTGAAACCGAGGAAACGCCGCTAACGTACGTCTGCGTCAGGGTCGTCGCCTTGTCTTTTTCTCTTCTTAACAATCGTTAAACTAACGTGCAGTGCAAGACCAACATTTTCTTTTTTAATACACTTCAGTTTTGTGTTTTCAAATAAGGCGCTTCGTCGGCAGATTTTTAAGTGCCTTGCTCAAGAGCAGGTGCTCGGACTGCAGACCTCACCTGGAACAAACAAAGCGCTTGACATCTGAGTTGTTTGTCTCAAGTCACGTTCACCTGTCACATGGATCTGAGACGTGGGAGGTAGAGGAACAGATTCCTATCGCGGAATGTTGCCCTGCCACTAAGTCGCCACTGTAAAGTTCACGTCTATAAATCATTATTTGTGGGGTTGAAAGTTCAAAGCAAAACGGTGTTTTTCTTTTGTGCTCGTGTACAGACATAACAAATGAGTAAATGCATCGATTGAATTTATAATCCACAGTCTCCATGTGAAACGTTGAACCTGTTCTTTTGTCCCCTGCAGCATTTCCTGAGGGTACAAGCGGGTGTTTGAGGAGTACACGCAGGCCTTGTACCAGCGGTACCCAGACATCCGCATCGAAGGGGAAAACTACCTTCCTGTACCCATTTATCGGTGAGATCACTGCCCTTCTTTTTGATGCTTTAGAGGGGATGGAACATTCGACCTCTCATCCTGGGATGAAAGCTGGGTTACACAAAAAAGATGGAGAAAATGGAACACTTAAAAACAACATGATCCATACTCTGAGAGATTGAATTCTTTTGTAATATCACCAATGTTTGTATATATTTTATGTATTTAGTTTTCCTTTAATTTTCTTTCTTTGTGTGTCTGCTTAAATATGCAAAATTTGAAGGCTTAAAAAAAAGCTCACTATCCTTCTTTAGGGTCAATGAATTCAGTGACAGATGCCAGCAGGATTATAAGCACACTTGAGCTGTGCCACTTGTTTCTCTGTGAAACTACTTCTCACATGAAGCTAGCAACACAAATAGACACATCTGGTTTGTCTCACCGATCATTTTTTTAAACATGAAAGATTTAGCTTTTCTTTTACCTTGTTTGTTAACCACATCTTTCATAACTTAAAATATCTGAAGATGAATTTGAGATCACATGTATATTAAACGTACTATGAGTTATGGAACAAGCTGTGTCTTCTCATACAGGTTATATTTATAGCTTGGCTGGAGCAGGCCGGCCCGGAAGACTTTACTGAACACACCAGAGATGAGCTCTGCAGAGGGTTTGGTCCTTGTTCGTCCAGATCTTTCACCGTGTCGTCAAATAAAACCCACAGTAGTATGTGTATGCCACAGATCAAACTTGCATCCAAACCCTACAGCTGTTTAATTACATTTGGATTAAGCTGATCATGACTGACAAGCAGATTTTGCAAAAGGATCTGGGTGAGGAACTGACTCGCTGGCACTAATGAGAGAGACGGCAGAATAATGGGCTATGATTCAATTTAAATACAGAGTAGAAAACCCAACACTGTGCTGAGTGTGTCATTTCATTTCAGTTGGACTGGTTGTTTTTGTGTGGATTTACCCCAAACGTATCTTGACTCATGTTGTGAAACTTGCTTTTAACTGCGATCCTTCGTCTGCAGGACTGTTTCCACCCGTCTGCATCTGCTTTGTTTCTTGACCGCAGTCCTTTTAACACTATGGATTTGTTTCCCTGCAGTCATGTGGCTTCCTTCCTGTCTCTGTTCAAATTTCTGGTCATCGGTTTGATCATTATCGGCCGAGATCCGTTCGCCCTCCTTGGTATGCAAGCCCCAGGAATCTGGGAGTGGGGGCAGGGAAACAAGGTAAAGCTTCTGAACTCTCATTTACCATAGTTCTGTTCTTCAAACTGTCTTGTGTGGAGATCGTGTGAAACACATCTGCATTGAGAGAATGAAGAACTTGCTACAGTCTAGTGTGTCCCTCAGGATGTCATTACATGTTTGCTAATGTGCCTCTGGTGACCTGCCGCTCCTCCCGGATCGTCGTGTTGCGTTCAGTTGACTTGTGTTAGACACTTGTGAGCTGCCTGGTTTCACAGAAACAAGAGCCGGACTAACAGGCTAGGAGCAAACAAAACTCAGCTGCTTCATGTATTTGCGGCAACACTTGTGTTGACTCAAAAATAAAAACCAAACGCTAAAAAGGTTGTACGCCTTTTGATGGGATCCTAGCACCAACTTGCCAAGTCACTCTGGAGCTTGTTCATTTTCATCACATGACCTCTGAACAGCTTCAGCTGAGATCACATGCAGATGTATATTTTTGTGCTGTTTTTATGCTGATGATGGACTCCCTTCTTCCTCAGATCTACGCCTGCATGATGGTCTTCTTCTTCAGCAATATGATAGAAAACCAGTTGATGTCCACAGGAGCGTTTGAAATCACACTGAATGGTGAGTTCACAACTTCCGTTCTGCTGGTGGGATTCATGACTGTCGAGGTCTCTCCGCAGATGTGCCCGTTTGGTCCAAGCTGGAGTCGGGCCACCTTCCCTCCATGCAGCAGCTGGTCCAGATCCTGGATAATGAGATGAAGATGAACGTCCACATGAACACAGGCCCCCTCCACCACTCCTAACACCAGTGCTCTCCAAGCGTGCGACCGAGCCTCATGCTGCTGGTCTGTGGTCTCCAGGTTGGCGGAGGGTCTCTCAGCGGGCCGTGACGTGATGTTTATGAAGGTCTGCGCTGAAGGCAGGGAGACTGCCGGCGCAGACTGGATGCTCTCATCACTCTTTGCTCCTTAGAGACGTCCCGCCGCTAACCCCGGAGCGCCCCGTCTCTCGTGCTACTACTGCGGTTCCCCATCATGAGACAGTAACCTTCCATCGATTGTCCTTAACTTTCCATTCTCACCTCAGAGCTGCATCTCAGCTCGTGCGCCGATGAAGCTCATATATGTCCTTACTGTTTTAACGCAGAGAACTATTGGGAATATGTGTCTTGTTATGATTTCTGAATAATTTTTATATTTACATCACTGAAAATGAGAGGATTAATAAAATGTATTGTAACAATTCAACTGTGGAGTGATTTTTTTTTTTTTTTTTTTTTAATCCAACCTGTATGATTTTACTATTCGATTTCATAGTTGGTGATGCCGTTTCATACCTTGTGATTGTTTTTTTTTTAAGTTTGTTGCGGTGTTGTCCTGGCAACAGAAACCCGCAGCTCTCTAGAGGCAATCCTGCAGGCAGTCCTCGATGTAAGACTGTTCGCTGTTGTCCAGCCTGGCGTTGGCGCACGCCTCCACAACTCTCCGCGCGCACGCTCGCAGGCTGGGGCTGACGGAGGCCTTCTGCAGACGAGGGTGGGTGGGCCCGGTCAGAATGTTGTGGATGTTCTGGATGGTCAAGTGGACTTTGATTCTGGCAGCCATCACCCACAGCTCCTCCTTCAGCACGAGCGGGCTGGAGGGCCGCTGCTCTCTGGAGCTCACACACTGTGCAGTCATGTGACATGGGGTTAAATGCAGAACAGTTGTTGAAAATAAAATGCCTAACAAATGCCAACCAACTGTATTTGTGAAACATGCCGCATGAATTGGTCACTTATTTTACGAAGGTTGAAGCTGGTTAATATGCAAGCTTTGATACCTGCTCTTTCCATTCTAGCGTTTTGGATCTTGATTCAAAAACATTGTTTCTGAGACGAGAAAAGTCTGCTTTTAATCTGGTCTAAGCTACTTATGAAGACCCATAAGACGCTCAAGAGCTTCAGCAGATGGGATTTGTGGGAGCTGATCTGCGTACCTGGCCGCAGCAGCCCACGCTCAGCCGGGCCTGTTGGCTTTTGGCCAGAAAGGACAGGTAGACCTGTTCCCGTCCCATAACTCGGACCCCGATGTTCCGGTTGAGGGACAGGACGACTGGGAGCAAGGGGGTGGATGAGGGGCTCCACGACCATCGACGCACTCTGACCCCTGACTGGTTCAGACACTGACCGCCGGACCGGTCCATGAGCAGCCTGCCGCACAACAAACCCAGACGTCAGGTGGTCATATTGATTTGTGTCCCGACTAACATTCAGGCCGAACTATAGCTGTTAAACCTCCTCACCATACACTGCCGTCGCCATGGTAACACGTGACTTTGCCATCCGATTGGAAGATGGCTCTGATTGGTTGAGTCGGGGCGCCGCTGTCGTCGTACACGATGCAAACTCTTCCGTTGGCTTTTGTCAACACGACCACCAGAGCCAAGAGTCCGGATGGGTAGCTGGAGTCACAGCAATAAGGAGCAGTGACGACTCATTTAATCTGATTTTGAAGAAAACAGAATTGCAGTTTTATAAACCAAAATGAATCCCTGCGGTTAAAGACGATACATTTCCGTCATCGACAGGCGTGTCGTAGTTTGAACAGCACATACAGTGGTGGGGAAAAAAAAGGTTCCAGGAAACCCTCCTGTAATGTGATGGTTTCTTTATTGATGTTCAGTTTTGAACATATCCTGTTATTTGTTGACTTTGATACCAAAAGGTTGAGAACTGATATTTTGAAACTTTCAAAAATATAGTTTTGTTTCTCTTTTAAGGGTGTCTGAAAACCTTTTTTACACTCACAATTTGACCTGTCAGTCAAGTCACTTTCAGTGGCTGGTGATCCAAATGTATCACCCTTCACCACCTGGATTTTATCTCAGTGATCGATACTTTTTTTTTTTAGCTTTTGAAACATTATTAATTGCAATGGGGTATATCGGACAGCAGGTGGCAGTAGCATCGCAACTCAAGTGACCAGGATGGAGAGTCATTGGAGACATTAGAGAAATTAAAAAAAAAAAAAATTTGATCCAGTCTGTAAACTAGAATATTAACAAAATAGCATACGTATATATCCAGAATATTTCATTGGCTCAGCCGTTATTTCAGGTAGACAATGATGAAGCCTGTATGGACTTCATATGTCTATAAACATTTTCTATCGAGCTGGTTTGATGGAGAGGATACAAGATCTGCGCTGAGCCGTCAGGAAACAAGGTGAGAAACGTCTCTCCGTCGGAGTAATGCTTCTGGAGGAATACGCCCCCTTCCTGCAGGCAAGAGTTGAAGCACAGTTGGAGAGCCTGAGGACACGGTTGGATGGAGTCAGCTGGTGAACATCACCTGATGATGACAGACTCCAAAAGTAAGGGGCTTGTGGTCACACTCAGGCAGCGTGAACGGCTCCTCCTCTTTGGTTTTGGAGGCCTTCTCTGGCATGCTAGCGGGCCTGTTCCGGGTCAAGCAGCCCTTCAACGGAGCAGGCGGGAGGCGAATTCTCAGAACCTTCAGGGCCGCTAGAAGTGCGTGGCATTTTTTTCCATCAGATGTCATGTGACATGGAAGGGTGAAGACTCACTTTCGTCATCTTGAGGCAGGAAGACTCCATCCATGTTGAGTCTCGGATCTCTGATGAAAAAAAAGCCCAAAGGATTTGGACGGGCGCGATATAGAGCAGCATCAATCGCGAAGCTGTGTAGCTAGTCCACAACGTACTTGTGCATTTCCGCGTCCTTTCCCTGGAAGAGCAGTTCCTCCAGGTCAGCCGTGGAGCAGTCGTCGTCTGAGTCCATGCTGTCCAACCCCCAGTCGCACTTCTTGGACTTCCGGTTCTTCAGGATGCGGCACAGGCCCCGGCGCTCCTTGCAGCAGTACGTGGAGGTCTGACCAGACATGAGATGTTCGGTTGCACCGTGGGGATAAGAGGTCCGCATTCACACCTGTCTCATCGGCATCTGGATGGTGGGGTCCGGTGACGGCAGCACGTATCCTCCACAGAACTCACAGTGGACCTGGTACTCCGTCGGAGGCTGCAACAAGGAACTAGAGTCAGCTCAATTGTGACTTTCTTTGCTCCGTATTGCTCAGCCATGGCACCTCCAGATCAAAAGAGGTCGACGGATGTGGGGGTTTTTCCGACTCCCGGTGGTATTTGAGGATCCCTGCGGTCCGGATGCATTGGCAGGGGTTGTAGTTAAGAGGCTGCGACCGCCCGGTGTGGACACTCATGATAACCTGAAGACACAGGAACTTCATTCAGATGCCATTGATGTGTTTTCATAAATCCGTCAACTGAGTTCAGGACTATTTCCCCCCTGCGTCACAGCTTTCTCAGGCTCCACTTAACCCTTGAAACCAAGACCAAAGCGAGACTTATTCATAACTGAATTTAGCAGGACTTTTTATTTTCTGAGTGAAAAACTGAAACAAATTTTGTTTTTCATGTATTGTGTGTTTGTTTGTGGAGGTGAAGGATGTGGACTTTCACCTCGAACTTACAGTACACTGAAGGCATATTAATGAATGTGGCATGACCTTTGATCAAATGTTAATTCAAGCTAAATCCGAGAAACTACTTTTAATTCTCAAAAGAACAGAAGAAAAACAAGTGTTTTTTTCCTGTCATTGAATTTAGTATTTACATATAAGATATACTTCATACCAGCTGGAACCCAAGACGAACTTGTCGACAAGTTTTATAATAATCGAGAACTAGTTTTATTTACCAATGAACTGTCCCATCTGGTGCTGCACGCGCAACTATATTTGGTCTCATTCGTAGTTATAACAGGTTGGGCTTTTAACTGTCATCTTTTATGACGTTTGATTTTGAGATCAAAGATTTTCTTGTGTACTTACAATCAAAGGTCGATTAAGGTTGGTAAATTCAAGTTAAAATGCAACTCATAAAGACCATATAGTCCAGACCTGGGTGGGCAATGTGCGGCCCGGGGGCCATATGTGGCCCCTTGCCTGTGTTGTTGCGGACCTCATCAGGTCAGACTAAAACTATATGGCTGATAAATGGTAATTTTTCAAGTTTTTCCCTTTTAGCCAGCACTGGTTCAACAGTAAACACAACACATTCATAACTACATTTTTGTTTCTTCTTTTCATTTGTCATATAAGTATTTTCCTCAAAAATAAATAAATAAATTCCTTTTCATCTTCGATGTTTGGTCCATAATGTTATTACAAGTTCTCTTCAATGCATGCATTATACAGCATGTAAAATGATGATTTTTCTACAGGGTTCATGCCATATTTACACTTCCATGTTGGCCCCTCGCAATAGTTTATAATGTGGCCCTTTAGGAAATTTAACTGCCCACCTCTGCTCTAGTCTAACCAAACTAGCAAAGATAGCAGAAGCTAAAGAAAAAATGCTCTCTCTGGTGAGATACGCCTTTAACTAGGAGGAGGCCCCGGAGCCGACCCAGGATATCACATGTTCCCTCAGAAGAGCTGGAGGGCGTTTCTGGGGACAAGAAGCCTGGACTTCTTTGTTCCCGTTGCTGCCCCCTCAACTCAACCTCAGATAAGTGGTGGACAATGGACGACTGTTTACTGCAAACTGAAGTTAAACTCAATGTTATAGCACCTTAACCCCATCGAGACGGACAGATTGATGTAGCTGAACATGGCCCACAGGCCCTATTTTGCTCACCACTTCACTGACCATAAAACTGCGAGTCTGACATTAGATGAAGAAAGACATTTGCTTGGACACACCTCAGTGTGTTTTGAAATGAAAATGATCTCGAGCGGAGACTTATTTTAAGATGTGAGAACATTCAGTGGAAAGTTCCTGCTGTGAGACCTGATCACCTTTTAGACGCCATGAAGGGAATGAAATGAATATTTTCAAATGGTGGCAGTCGAGCCACATTCAGAACACACAACCATGTGTGTTGTCAGTAACCACGGAGACGAAACAGCCCTGTGCTAATGTGCTCCTGTTTGTTGAAGGACAATGACAGTGAGATGACATTCAATTCTCAATTCTCCGTGTAGAACTGATGGAGAATTGGTACCTCTTTTATTGGACCCAGGTGGGTCCAATGATGCCGATTGGCAAGCCTCATTAGCTCCGAGTGATGCCGGAGTCTGATTGGCTGATGAGACAGAGTTGAAAGTGAGTGCTGCTTTAAATGCCTTGTGCCAAGGCTGGTGTCTCACACAGTCAGATTCCGGCTCATATCACGGCATGATGTGGTGTGAAGGTGAAAGGAGGAGTGTGTCCTGTTGCTGTGCGGTGGTTGCCCTCCTCGTAGGTTGTTTGGTTCAGCTCACAGAGTGTTTCAGGCTAGCAGAAGATGATCTCTTCAAGAATGGCGGAAGTGTGACGGAAGGCAAGATTATTTTTGGGAGAGGTCATCCGCAGGAATCAAGCTTCGTGTCTTTGGATCACGGTGATGAGTTCTTTGACCTTCCTCTCGAGGGCGACGCTGACTATCAAGGCGACTTCCCAGGTACGAAAGCTGCCTCTTCGTGTGCTTGCATTTAATGTTCCTTAAAATGCTCTCATTTCTCAGGCTGGTCTAAAGGCCAAACGCAAGAACTCAGTGCTAGAGAGGCAGCTTGGAATCACATGGGCCCGACACTGCAGTGTGGTGCAGACCAGATGAGATTCAAAGTTGTCGGGCCTGATGCATCAAAACTTATGCTTGAACCAGGTAAGATGGAGGTGTTGGAGAGAGTCTCAATTTCAAGTGTCAACGTGGGGTCTGCATTGTTCATTTCGATTCCTTCACCTCAACAGCGAATGCACCAGTGATGCCCCTGTCCCAGGTGCCTCCCTCCTGTGGCTATACTGTCAAGAAGAACCCCATGTCTGTTGTCATGGTGGTTCCCTACAATGGCTGCAACATGGTCCAAGAGGTAAAGCTTTTCCTACATTTCCATCTACAAAGGAGTTTGTTTTTGACCTGAAGTTCTTTCTTTCAAAGGCTGGAAGCCATGTGCTGCCCATGCGTTGGCAGGGTGTTTCTGTTGCCCTCCAATGCCCAGTGCTCTCACCCCAGGTTCCCCAGCAGCCAGAGAGTCCACAGCAGCCCCCGGTGACCCAGGTCCCTGAGCAGCCAGAAGTGCCCCAGGTCCCCCAGCAGCCCCAGGTCCCCCAGCAGCCCCCCCAGCTCCTGCAGGTCCCCCAGCAGCCCCCCCAGCTCCTGCAGGTCCCCCAGCAGCCCCCCCAGCTCCTGCAGGTCCCCCAGCAGCCCCCCCAGCTCCTGCAGGTCCCCCAGCAGCCCCCCCAGCTCCTGCAGGTCCCCCAGCAGCCCCCCCAGCTCCTGCAGGTCCCCCAGCTCTCCCATCTCATTCAGCTCCCACAGCTCCCGCAGCTCCCCCAGCAGCCCCTAGGTCCCCCAAGTCACCCTCAACAGCCTGAGGTCCCCCAGCAGCCCCAGGTCCCCCACATACCCCAGCTGCCCCAGGTCACACTCTATTCCCTGCAGCCCCAGGTCCCCCTGCAGCCCCAGGAGCCCCAGGTCCCCCAGCAGCCCCAGGTCCCCCACATACCCCAGCTGCCCCAGGTCACTCTCTATTCCCTGCAGCCCCAGGTCCCCCAGCAGCCCCAGAGGCTCCAGTACCCAACGTATTCACAGGAGCTCCAGGGGCTCAAATACCCAGTGCAGTCACAGGGCGCTCAAAGTCCTCGTTCATACTCTAGTTATGGCCATTACACACATTACTCACCCTATGTGAATGCTGCTACTTCGAACAGGAGAAACGAAGCGCTGAAATATCCGCATTACGGAGGATACTACAATGCATACGCTGCCTACCCCCCGAGATATCAGGTTACCCCTGGCCCTGTTAAGAATCCACAAGTGCCTACCACCACGCCAACAACCACAACCACCGCACCGACGACAACCACCACTCCAACTACCACACCAACAACCACGACACCAACAACCACGACGTCGCCGCCAACTACAACCACCTCTACAACCCCTGCTACCACTGTGCCAACTACGCAGACAACTGCCACTTCTGCGCCCACTGCAGCTCCTATGCCACCGCCTGGATATTGGCCCTACCCTTATCCTCCCTATGATATCTTTCCTCCTCCTCCTCCCCCTGGCCACGTTCCTCATCCTCTCCCTGGCCCCTTTCCTCATCCTCATCCTCATCCTCTCCCCTTTCCTGGCCCCTTTCCTGTGGTTCCCCATGGCCACTTTTATATGCCTCCAACCCCGCCACCTACCACACCTGCTCCAACCCCCCGGGCGCATTTCCCTGGCAGTGCCTACAGTTCATATCACAATCTTTACCCTCCTCGCATGCTGCCGAGAGCACCACCCTCTTCCTTAAGATACCAGAAAAGGATCCCAGGTGTGACTGTACCTCGTTCTAATCCTCCGAGCCGCCTTTTGAATCCTGCCATGCCTTTTAGCCAACGGAAGCATTGATGCAGAAATAAAGACATGAACCAAACCTCTTGCCTTTTCCTTCTTAAAGATGGGTGTGAAATGTTAAGGTATTCAAACCCTTTCAGTCAGCATGTTGAGTGAATTCAACTGGTTCACAGAAGCTGTTTAAGAAGGTTGCACACCTTTTAATGTCCAACAATGATGTCGATGCTGTTGCAATTGTAAATCCACTAAAAGAGCTTTCATTTTGCATCAAGTCACACTTGAATTTCATGCAGAAGCCTTCTCTTTGGTACTCTATTAAAGCTTTTTTTTTTTTTTTTAATCTATTTCCTTTCAATGCTGAGTCCGTGGCTTTGAAGTGATTCTGCATCAGTTCTTTTGCTCCAAGAAGGAAGCAGCAGGACAGTTTTATATGCTGCAGCAGTGCCTCAGTGGTCATTACATGTAAACAGATTTAAGTGAATGTTATTCAATGGTATTTCTAAGAATACTACATAATCCAAAAAAAAGGAAAGGATATAAATATATGCTGCCATATGGTGATGTTGAATTGTCTTTATCTTGACATTTTTTGTATAAGTGTGCGTCTTCCTTATGTGTTCCCGAAACCATGGCACTAAATGTTTGAAGACATGTAAAATAAGTAACAGCATCAACAGACATGGAATCTATAAGGAATTAAAAACACACTCATAAATAAGCTTTTAATAAACTGCATCACATTTATTTGATGTACCCAAATATCAGAAATTGTCCATCATCAAGTAAAACCCCAGCTTTATCACGAACAAAGCTATTTTATGTCGCACTGAATCGCCGCCTCTGCTTTACCATTCAGCTGAATCCAATAACTCATTAGTCATGACCCATTCAGCGCACCTTTCCATGCTTTTCATTGGCTGCTGAGTTGCACCGTTGAGCGCTAACGCTACAGCTGAAATATCAGTGGCAAAGCTGAGTTTCTCCCTCCATTATATACATATAGAGTCTCGCACAATACAATGTTGTGTAAAGGCAAAGCTAAGAGTTTCATCTACTGCTGGACCGTAGCAACGGTCCTGATGTGCCTCTTGATGCATGTGACCAACTGCCATAGATGGAAGAAAGTGGGTAGAAAAAAGGAAGAGTTTGATGCTAAGATAAGTGATGTCACAATAGGAGAGATTATCTTCGGACGAGGGTCGAAGTCTGGGCCCCCGAAAGTTGGAGACAAGTCAGCCAATGTTTCTCAGGAGCGTGGAGATGCTTACCAAGCAGATTTTCCAGGTATGGCTGTTGTTGTTTTTTCTATGTCACATTTGGTGAGTTTTAGAGGTGCATTTTTGTTTTTCAGGCTGGCCCAAAGGAGTCAGTTCCTCAGAAGCAGCATGGAGTCGAATGGGACCTTCCCTGCAGTGTGGTGCAGACCAGATGAGATTCAGAGTCGTGGGGCCTGGAGCATCATATTTCGTGCTGGAACACGGTCAATGTCATTTTAACCTAGGCATATTAATACTTCATACAGTTCCATCTTATATTCCTGAACTTGTTTGAACTTTAGGAAATGAGCCCTTGATGCCTTTGTACCAGATCCCTGCATACTGTGGCTACAGTATGAGGCAGAACTCTATGGGTCTGGTCATGCTGGTTCCTTATGATGGATGCAACATGGTCCAAGAGGTAAAACAGCCATGTTTGTTTCAATTAGTTGTTTTGTTTTTTTAAATCAATATTAGATTTTACTCTCTGAAGGTGCATCTGCTGTTGGACAATCCAACCTGTCTTGGAGAAATCCAATCTTGACTCTCTTGAGTCTCTAAACTCCCCTTGTTTTAAGTGATTCCAGCTCAGCACAGCACACTGAACCAGCCCTTCAAAAAGTGACTGAGCCACTCCCGGCAGCATCCATTTCAATTCTTTCAGCTCTTGGTGCAGCCTTGGACACTGTGGCTCTTCACGCATTACTTTACTCCCTCCACTCCTGGGAGTCCACTACCTCCAATAATTACCACTTCAGCAAACCACTTTCAACAAATCATTTTTATAGACTTGCGATGCATGTGACTTGCGATGCATGTGACTTGCTCACGCGTCAGTTGTGCCTGTTGAGCAGTTTGTCAACTGCTTTCTGAAAGTGCGAAATAAATACATTTCATATGAGAACAATATTTTATCCTAAGTATTCAAATGTGTTTATTTTTCCTTCATTTTGATTTGTGGTGTTGTAAACTACACCTCTTGTTCCTCAAGGGTGGGAGCTATGTGTTGCCGCTGCGTTGGAAGGGAATCCCTGTCTCCCTTCGGTGCCCTGTGCTGGAGGGCCCAAACAAAGAGGCTGAGGTGCCTGAGCACCCACCCCAGGAGCCTAAGCACCCACCCCAGGAGCCTAAGCACCCACCGCAGGAGCCTCAGAACCCACCGCAGGAGCCTCAGAACCCACCGCAGGAGCCTGAAGAACCACCCCAGGAACCCGAGGAACCACCCCAGGAGCCAGAAGGACCGCCACAAATACCAGAGGACCTGTCCCAGCAGTATTCCCAGATGCCGCCACAATTTCCACAGACCCAGACCATCCAGCTGCCTCAGGCGCAGCACAACTTGGCTGAGCAACAGCCCCAGTTGCCTCTTAAGCAGCAGGGACAGCAGCAGCAGCAGCAGCAGCAGCAGCAGCAGCAACAGCAACAACAACAACAACAACCTGAGTTGCCTATCAATCTACAGCAACCTCCGTTGCCTCCACAGTTGCTTCATTGGCTTCCCCAGCCTCCAATGCTGCCCCAGCAGACACGGTTACTGCACTATTTATCACCACATCAACAGCCTGCATTTCCAACTCAGCAACAACTTTCTCAGCGACCACCCCCCCAGCTGTTTCCTCAATTGCCTCAACAGCAGCAACTTCCCCAGTTGCCACAGCTTACCCACTTGACACTCCAGCAGCAGCAACCTCCCCAGTTGCCGCCCCAGTTGCCGCCCCAGCAGCAGCAGCAGCAACTTCCCCAGTTGCCACCCCAGCAGCTGCAGCAGCAGCAGCAACTTCCCCAGTTACCACTCCAGCAGCAGCAAATTCCCCAGTTGCCACCCTGGCGGCGGCAGCAGCCGCAACTTCAGCAGTTGCCACCACAGCGGCAATTTCCTCAGTTACCACCCCAGCAGCAGCCCCATTTGCCTTCTCAGCAGCAGTTTTATGACCAGCAGCTTTCCCAGTTGCCACCCCAGGAGCAGCAGCAGCAGCAACAGCAACAACAATTGCCTCCTCAGCAGTTTCCTGAGCAACAGCTTCCCCAGATGCCATCCGGACAGCAACACATTCAGTTGAATCCCCAGCTGCCGTTTCTCCAGGTGCCATCCCATCAACTTCCCCAACAGCAGCTTCCTCAGTTTCCACCCCGGCAGCAGCGGCAGCTTCCTCAGTTGCCACCCCAGCAGCAGCAGCAGCAGCAGCAGCTTCCCCCGTTGCCACTACAGGAGCAGCAGTGGCAGCACTTCCCCTTGTTGCCTTCCCAGCAGCAGCTTACTCAGTTGTCACCGGAGGAGGAGCAGCACCAGCAGCAGCAGCCACACCAACTGCAACTTGCCCAATTGCCACAGCACCAGCAACAGGCCCAGGTGTCCCTCCTACCTCCCCAGCCACCACAATTGCCTCAGAAGCCCCAACTGCGGCATCCACCCCAGCAGCCTCAGGTGCCACAGGTTCGTAGCGCTCCCAGTACTTCAGCGTATTATTCTCATCCTGGCCCACGCTCATTCTTTGGGGCATCTGATACACCATATCCTGATTTTATTCGATCATTTTATAATCCTCCTTTCCATCACACTCCAAAGTCTCCCCCAACCAGCACCCCGCAACCAGCGACATCTGGCCCAGCCAGTACAGTTTTTTCACCTCCATTTATTCCAGGATTATTCCCGCCTTGGGCAACCTCCCAGTCATGGCCCATGCCTTACAGTCAACAGTATCCTGGTAGTTTCCCAGGAGGACTGATGTGGCCTCCCATCCCAGCAACTGTAGCTACCACCACTCCACCCAAGTCTACACCTGGAGTTAATGTTCGTGCCAAAGCTCCAGTAAATACACATGATCCACATTCCAATCCTCATCACCCTCGTATCGCCCCAAATTCTCCCACTTTTTCCAAACAACCGAAGGCAGTAGTCCCTGAAGTGGCGGTGGTGCCTCGTTCTCATCCTCACAGCCGCTACATATATCCCTTTATGCCCTTGCTGCCCCATTTCAACCCACAGCACCAGCAACAACCGTGAAACTCTACTAATAAATATTTGAAAAATGCACACTTCTCCTCCATCGAGTGTCGAAACATTCTGTAAGTGGAATTTGAGGACGCTGTCTAGCTCGCTTGCTAATAGGTTCATTGTTAAAAGGTGTTTTCATTGCATAACACATAGCTGGAACAATTTATTTTGTAAAAAATTAATTCTAATTTTCCTTCAGAATGGTCTTTATCATAATCTAGGCCCAAGTCCTAAATCCGGACCTGCCATTTTCCATCGTCCCGAAGAGAGGGTTCCGCTTTGTTAGTCGTTGTTTTGTTGCAAATGGTGAGTTCAAATGTCTACACTCAATCCCTCATACAAGGACAATGCTATGTCTGAGTAGTAATACTGGATAAGTGAAAAAGTAAAATATGCCATTTAAAATTAAAGTTTTGCAGTTTAATTTACTAGCCAGTGGGTGAAGCACTTTGCAAATAAAGTGCACGACAAAAACGTTTTAAACATGCACTCATGACCATAACCATGTCGAGATATGCGTTTTATTGGCTTTAAAATAAAACTCAAAATTACAGGGGTTTAAGGTTACGCAAAATGCACTGTGATGCTCAGTCTGTAAAAGTCCATCTTAGGTGTGTGAAAAAAGATATAGCATGAGTTGGCATACATGGAAAAATACATCCAGCTATCTTCCACTGAGGTTGGCTCACGAGGAAGCGGCCAACACCAGTTCCCTGGTAAGCTGTTGACTATACAGCAATCTGCCCTGTGAGTACCTCACCAAAATAAAAGCCTGCCTCATCTGACATCTTTCCATGTGGACAGGTACATCTAAAGCTGAGTAAACACAGAGGTGTTGAGGTTTCATGAAACAGTGTCAGTTCACTAGATGGCATTGAAATATGCATTGAAATAGTTGTTGGCTGCCAAAAATGATAGAGAAGACAGCGCCATCTAGTGGCCTCTGAAAATGAAGGCACTGTTTCCATGACTAACATGCCAGTCAGGCTGTCTCTGTCTTATTATGAAAGGTGATCCTGTGATCTGAGATGTGTGAAGAGTGAATTTGTCTCAATAATCATCTCTGAATATGGTCGGTGCAGACAAATTTAGATAGTAAACATAGTCAATAATTACGATCAATGGTCGTCACGTGAGTCTGTGATTTAATAGCGATTTTTCTTTAGGGATACGCTGGTACCTCGGTTTTCGAACGTCCTGGAATTCAAACAAATCGGAGTTTGAACAAAAATTTCCAGATTTTCTTGGTTCGGATATTGAACGAAAATCTAGAACTCGAACACCCCCGAAAAATGCCGCAAAAAAAACCTAACGTGCGCGTCATATTGAGGTGTAAAACCTTTCCTGTCTCCGCACTGGACCGTGGTAGAGTGTCACAGGGGAGGTGCTCGCTCTCCACACCTCCGAGGCTGGAGCGCTCACTCCAGGGTTTGATGTCCTGTTGTGGGCTGGAGCTGGGACAGGGATGAGGAGAGTCTGGGACAGAGCGTGACTTGGTTTATGACTTTATCACAGCCAAACTGCGCAGAAGCGCACAATCAGAGCTGGACACGCACCGGGCACCTCTTCACTTCTGGAGAGACCTCACTCACTTGGTAACCCCTCCCACATGCAGCGAAAAAACCCCAACCCAAACGAGCCACAGTCCAAGATGGCCGTCATCTGTTCACTCGCATGCTGCGTTCAGGGCTGCCATTATTATTTTTGATAACCCGTGGTGACCACCTGAACAGTTAGTCAACTAGTCAGCATACAACGTGTACGTGTTGACAAACAAATATGAATTTTAAAAAATTGGAAACACATTGTAAAGACATCACCACAAATGTGGTGGTTGTGTTTGGGTTGCCATGGTGACACTGCCTCAGCCATCTCTCCTGTTACTGTGACATGTGCGAAGAGAACGACGACCTCACGACAAGTAGGCCGATGAATCAGTCGGTTGACTGGTCCGCAGGTAGTGGCACAGATTCTTGACGTGTGTGGTTTGCTGTGACATTAAAGTGGCATCAGATATTTTTGTCTTCATATGTGGTGTCTCTGACAGATTAAAACATAATTTAAGATTTATGCATCCGACTGAAGGAGTCCAGAATTTTTTTTCTTTCAGTTAAAGCGAGAAAAGCAGATTATTGGAATGAATTTAAGGTGTCTGAGAGAACATTGTTATTCACAACACAGGTGTGAGTTGTAAGTGAATTTGCATCTGATTGGTTGAGGTTCTGCTTCCTCCTGGTGTAAAAGGCGGGAACAACCACAAGCAAGTGTGTGCAGTGTTTCCCCCCCGCACCTCTTCTGCTTTGTGGTGTCGGCATGACAGGGTCAATGGAGTGGAGTGGCCTCCCCAGACACTGTGTTGTCTTGCTCTTTGTATGTGTGCTAGCACCTTGCTGCTTTAGCTTGCTTGTGCTAAAGAGATCTGAAGCGAGCGAGGGCGAATCAAAGCGGCCGACCATCTTCAAGGAACGACTTTTCAACCCTCTGCCTGAGTCTCCACCAGCTATGGCCGATAACAAACTCGAGATGCTTGAAGGTAAATGTGTTCTCTGTCAGCTGAACAGTACATTTGAACCTTGAATTTCCAGGTCCAACGTCTCGCGCTGAAGTGGAAGCTTTGTGGAGACGCACCGATCCCACGCTGCATTGTGGCCAGAATAAGATGAAGGTGAAGGTGATGGGGCCTGGTGCCTCTGAGTTAAGCATAATCTCCGGTGAGTTGAGCAGAAACTGGGATAGCTGGAGTCATTTCTTGGTTGACTTGTTTGTCACCTGTAGATAAGGGGCTCCCTCTGAGCCAGGTGTCTGAGGACTGTGATTACTCCATGAAGCAGAATGCGCTCGGCTTTGTGCTGGTCATCCCGTATGAAGGCTGCCATGTGCTCAATGAGGTAAACTTGCAGTCCTTCGACATCATAACAAAGTGGTCTAACCTGTCCATTGTCCGTTGCAGAGCGGCAGCTATGTGCTCTCAATGAGTTGGCGAGACACTGTAGTCAAATTTATCTGCCTTGCGGTCCCCGCTGTCATCAGTCAGCCCTCCCGTCCCAAGCCCTTGCTCATGAGTCGCCGTCAGAGGAGGCACATTGTTCCAAATCCTGCCTTTTTCCATATGGGATATCACAACTACGAGAGCGACTATAACTACGAGTATGATCTGCCCAGCGACCTTGACTCCAACTCCATACCTGAAGCTGCAATGTATTTCCCAAGCCACATTTCAGCTGACGCTGTGCCCCCTGTTGGCCGCTCATATTATGCTTACCCGCATGGCTATTATAATCCTTACAGCTACTACAACATGTATGCTCATATGATGCCAACGGCTCCTACGACGACCCCCACCACCACCACTACTACCACCACCACCACGACAACTACCACTCCTCAGAGCAACACAGCGTCCACCACCACCACGCCAGTTTCCGGTCACTATAACGTGCCGCACTACTACTATCCAACAGCTTCACCAAATGACCCATCTGCCGCTAACCTGTACTATTACGCAATGCTGCATCACTACTATGGGAGCATGTTTCCACTTCCACCAAATCCAACGACGACGACGACGGCGGCGACTGCTGCATCAACAGGCGCTTCCTCCACGGCATCAGCATTAACCACGTCATGTGTGACGCCACAGACGACGACGACACCGACGACACAAATGCCTACAACAGCGTCGACGACAATGACTCCGATGACCACAGGATGTGCAAACCCACAGACTCCTGCAACGACCACCACTACTACTACGACGACGACTGGGCCACCTGCATCACCGATGACCACAGGATGTGCAAACCCACAGACGCCTGCGCCGACCACCGCAACCGCTACGACGACTGGGTCAGCGACACAAATGACCACGGGATGTGCAACCCCACAAACGCCTCCAACACAGCCGACCGCTGCTACTAGCGCTTCCACAACAGAAGGTCCTGTACCTGATCCACTCGCTTCATTTGTTCCGTATCAAGATTTCCCCTTTCCAATTGCCGTCACGTATGAAAGGAAAGGTAGACTTCCCTCTGCATCAAAAGCTCGAACCCCCAAAAAAGACAAGCCGCAGTCCCAGGCAAAACCCCACCCAGGCTTCAAGCACTGGCGTCCGATCGCGGAACGGCAGGGGCGTAACTAATCCTGACCTGCAGGGGGATGAAGAGGTGAGTTCTGGTTTTACTGAAATTCATTATGGATTTTTTTTTTTTTCTCAAACTACTTTCCTTTCTCTTTCAGGATTTGTTCAAAATACATTCAATAAATATTTTAATACCATCTTCTGTCTCTTCAATGGACCTCTTGTGGCGTGTTACTGGATTCAAACGGAGGGTTCTGTTTCACTTTTAAGGTCCAGCAGCTGCTCCAGTGTTTGGTACCCACAAGGTTTTATTGGTCAGCTACATGGAAAATTCAACGTTTGCTACACCAGGGTTAAAGTTGTCAGCTAGACTGCCATTGCTAACTTGGGTTTGGGTTGCCCACAGGACTGGGCTTCCTCATCCTGCAGTCTGGTTCCAAAAGTATCGTTGGGTTTCTGTTCATTTCAACATGTTTTAGTGAAAATGCGCAAAAAAAAAGTGACTATGCCTTTTTTTTTTTTTCACGTTTACATTGGCCCTCTCTCGCTCTACCACAAAATGTATCTATCGTGGATGCAATGTATCCCGTCCAGTCATAGCGAAAAACCTGTTTCCCTTAGCAAAAACTCCTTTTCTCAATATGCAGACAAACCTCAGAGCGTAAAAAGTTTTGTTTCTGGCCATTTTTCAATTTTGAATCTTTTTAGTTTTGCAACTTTTGAATTATTTTCAGTTGCAATGGTGATATATAAAGCTAATTTTTTTTTCTCGTCCAGTTATATGTAGCTTTACATATGAAGTTAAGTAGCAAAAGGATGCTAAATAACAGTGTTGGGTCGATAACGTACCACAAAACTGTATTGCAGGGTTGAGGAAACTGTGTCCTAATTTTCAGTGGCCTCTTGATGACGCTCTGGGTTTAGGAATGTTGAGAGGCTTCACTGAATGAGTTGTTCAAGTCCAAACATTTTACGGCCAACAGTGCCACCTGCTGGCCTCTGGACATCAGGACACTGCTTCATGAAGCCTCATCTACCCTTCAATATTAAATAACCTAAAGAACTAGATTTTTGACGACTGAAAGTCTCCATTGTTGTCTTTGTTGGCAGCGCTGCAAAACCTCGACCTCTGAAGTGCCAGCTCTTAACTCTTCGCTGCTCTTCGGCTCACTCAAAGCTAAATGCAAATGACCGACATGAACATGTTTTCCGTCACCATGGAAGGAACTTCTCACCGATTTTCAAAGATTTCCTTTTAATTCAATTTCCTTGATATTGAAGTATAACCATCGGAGCAAGCCAGAGCTAGTGCATATCTCAGTGTCACAATTTAACCGATAAATACAAGAAACCGACTGCTGACGTTGAGACTGAGATGCCTTGAATATCTAGAGGTCTCATGCATTTAAACACAATCGTCGGTGAACAGTTAAAAATGTATTTCATCCTGATATACTTGCAGCATTTTCACTGACACCTCATTCTGTCTGTTCCTGTATATTTCCACTTGGCCTCATCTCCTCTGGGCGGCCCCCCCACCCCCCTGCGATCCTCACACATCACTGGAACTACACTCCACGTGACACGAGGGAGACGTGACGGTCTCTTCGGAGGGCTACCACGTCCATTTGGGTTTCTGGTTTGCCGTCATTGCTTGTTCATAAGTGACAGTTTTTGTGATGCGTTGACAAACTACTGCTCTCTTTTTGAGGTCACTGTAATAGCTCAATGTGGGAGAGCTTCGCTCACTGTCCATTTTGGCTTGAGTTTGCTTCAGTTCTACAGCTGCAGTGAAGGTGAGTTCCATTTTGTAAATATAGCCCACTTCATTTTTTTAGCTTGTAGTTCAACAATGTTTGATCTATGTTCTTTCAGGAAGCCAACATCCAAATGCAGCCAATGTTGACACCATGGAATCAAGTCAGGATTCCATATCCGACAACGGAGGATCGAATCCCGGACCTCAACTCCAACTGTGACATTTGCTCCATCCAGTCCTCACAGTTCTGGAGTATGATGGAAGACTACGATGTGGACATGGAGGAAGAGGGGTTCACGAGGAAGGACGACTGCTCGTGGATAGACCTGGGAAACGATGAGGCCGGACGAGGGTGCATGGTCAACAGCCGGAGCTGGGCCGAGGAGCTGAAGGACTGTGATGGCGGAGGACGAGCAAGACTGTCCAGCATCTCTGTAAGTCTCTGCTTCCTTTAGAAGGTAGAGAGCCCTTTATTCTTGAATAAAAGGGTGGAGAAGGTCCAACAATACAATACCTCCGTCAAGGAGGTTGTGTTTTCGCATGAGTTTGTCTTGAACAACTCAGTTTTGGGAATGACCTAGATGACTCAGTGGAACCAGAGATGACTTGTTCAATTTTAGTAGTTTAATTTAGTAGCTAGATTGATAGATTTCTTTAAGGATACATTGCATTGTATTGATGGTCGACTGAAGCTGCTTGTCGGAGGTTTACACCGTATGTGCTTTTCTGGAGACGTGGAATCAGATGGCGTCCAGCAGGCCGCCAACCCTCGCTCTCAAAGCAGCAGAGTTTGAAGCAGAATACAGCGTTCTTAGTTTCCTTTCTTTTCTATCTATCTATCTATCTATCTATCTATCTATCTATCTATCTATCTATCTATCTATCTATCTATCTATCTATCTATCTATCTATCTATCTATCTATCTATCTATCTATCTGTCTGTCTGTCTGTCTGTCTGTCTGTCTGTCTGTCTGTCTGTCTGTCTGTCTGTCTGTCTGTCTGTCTGTCTGTCTGTCAGTCTGTGCGTCTGTGCGTCTGTCCGTCTATCTGTCTATCTATCTGTCTGTCTGTCCGTCTGTCTCACTGTCTCTCTGTGCGTCTGTCCGTCTATCTGTCTGTCTATCTATCTGTCTGTCTGTCTGTCTGTCTGTCTGTCTGTCTGTCTCTCTGTGCGTCTGTCCGTCTATCTATCTGTCTATCTGTCTATCTATCTATCTATCTATCTATCTATCTATCTATCTATCTATCTATCTATCTATCTGTCTGTCTGTCTGTCTGTCTGTCTGTCTGTCTGTCTCACTGTCTCTCTGTGCGTCTGTCCATCTGTCTGTCTGTCTGTCTGTCTGTCTGTCTGTCTGTCTGTCTGTCTGTCCGTCCGTCCGTCCGTGCATCTATCTATCCATCCATCCATCTATCTATCTATCTATCTAACTAAACTAACTTCAGTAAAGCTACTTAGGAAATGAACTTACTGCAGCAATGTTCAACTCAGATATAATGTCTGAGTGTGGCTTTGATTCCACTGAGTCTGCAGTCCTGACATGACCACTAACATTGAGAAATATATCGACCACTACAACAAAAATGAAACCTACAGAAAACAATAGGTATTGTGGTCAGGAATGGCGGACACCGACACGCCGCTGGTGTCAGCACCTAGATCCCAAGAAAAAGCTGCATTTATATCTGACACGCAACACAAAGAGGGATCCACCCACATTGTTGTTTTAGACCAAACAGTTTGAAATGAAACATTCATCACTCTGCTCTCGGCCTCAGAAGAGCTCCGTCACAGACCTTTACCACGTGAATCATGATAGATCGCCGCTGCCTTGTTAATGGTCTTGTTTACCATCTCTGTCTATGTTTAGCTCGGCTGTGTCTGTCTGTGCTCCATCCCTCCATCCTCCCTTTATCGAGGTCACAGAAGAACTGCTGTCCCTTGGTTTACATGAGGATGAGAAGGCAGATCTAGGAAAGATGGAGGGAGAGATAAAGACAACTGGAGGCGGTGCTGAGCAAGTCTCTCTCTCCTCCTCCACCTCCATCATTTCCTCACTCGCCTCTCCTCTCCCCCCTCCCATCAGTGCCTCCTCCTCCCACCCTCCTACCCTCCCTCCCTCCGTGCACGGAGCTGCAGTACATGAAAAGGTCTCCTGGGTTTGGCTTCACTGCAGTGTAGAGAAAAGGCAGGGCGGCTCTTCCGTACAATGCGCTGAAGGATGGTGCATCAGGAGAAACGCGTTTACCAGGTGTGTGTGTGTATATTTGTACCTTCCAACACAGGAGAATGGGTTTAAATGATCATGCTTGTATTAGATTCTGTTGTTTTTAAAGATTTATTTTTATATTTAAATTTGTATTTCTCTTCACCGTTGAATGACAATTTGAATGTCTCAACAGTAGATCAGTATAATGTGGCCAGTCAAGTGTGACTTTTATGTGGCGATGATGTGTGGCTTTTCTGTGTGTGGAATATTCAGGTTCATCGGGATTGACAGTCTGTACGCAAATTATTTTTTGGGCTATTAATCTGTAAACATACGTACGACCTCCATAATGTGGTGGGAAAATGAATGCTGGTTTCCTCTACCTGACTCGATCTCAGGTTTGTTCGGGAACGAAAAAGGAGGTCAAGCGGCCTACTGGTGGCAGTGTGGGAACGTAGGTAGCTATGGCGACGGCGAAGGAGTTATTGACAGGAACTTGGGTTCATGGTGTCTGTAATTTCATATAAAACTTCAATTTTCATATTTGACAACAATGGAAATGTGAGTTGTTCAGTCGACAGTAGAGAAGACTGGATCTTCTTTATACTGATGTATTCATTTGGCATGTGAGGCGTGACAAGATGCTGACTCGGCAGAATAATTATAGCGCCAGAGGGTCAAGCTGTCAAAGGACGCCTTGTAGCTCATTTGGAAGCATGATCACAGAGTATGTTCTGTGCACATTGAAACGTCAAGATGGTTCATGACAGTTTTGTAAAGTCTCGACCTGTCAACAGGATGAGAATGCAGGTTCTGTGTCCCATCTCATCCAGACCTCTTATGTCCCAGGTTCAACTCCTGCTCATCTTACAGTCTAGGCACTCCATTTTCCTCTCACAACACCTGCAGAGGTGAATTGGTGACTGAAGGGTTTCTCGATAAATGCCCCTCTGTGATGGAGTACTGACCGGTCTGGGGTGCGCCCAGTGGGATAGGCTCCAGCACGGCGTGAGTGACTGCACAAAAGCCTCATAAAAACATTGAGGGTTGGTAAATCAGAAATGCATTCAGTCCGACACATGGAATTGTGGCAGTTCTACGTCATGCATATTCATAGAACTGAAGTTACAGTAGGTAACTCAGCATTTCACTGAGCCGCCGGGCTACTATCAAATAAGGGAATGCTGCACTATTACAAGTTCATAAATCGATAGCGCTTTTGTAAAGCTGAAACATCTCTATTTTTGTTTGTTTCTGTGCAGAAATTGCCGGCAATGTTTCTGCTCTGCCTGGTTTGGTTCATTCCAGGGAACAGGATCTATTCAAATGAGTCATGTTCAACATGATTTCTTCTCAACGCCACTCATTATTTATAGACGGATTACAAAAGAAGGCGAGCGTTGCGTAACGTGATGGCTGCGCCTAACATGCATTTGGGGAGATAAAAATGATCCTTTTTTATATTTGGAGTCAACAGTCAGTTTCATGTTCAGACGCAAACATGTCAATACAAAAGCCAGCAAGCCACATCCAGGTGTCCGCATGTGCCACCTACGTACGTTCATTGTGCAACTGAAATGCAGGTGAACTCGGTGAACCATTCCTTTGTGTTGTTTCTCTTGTGAGGACTTGTTCAAAATGCTTCAGCAGCTGCATTCAGCCATTTTTCAAGGTTTTGAGGCTAAGAAATGAATTTAATGTCTTGCAGTTGTTGACCTCAGAAGAGTCTTTTGGAGTCAAACCATCATATCATATTACAAATATGTACATGCATTTAAAATAGAAATTGTAAAATAAGAATTATGTGATTTTTTTTGTACTAAAATGGAGCAGTTGGTGTGTTCATAATGGACTGGTTATACAAGTGTATGCTTCAGCTACATAACAAACATGGCTGCTACTGTGAGGTTAATTCAAGTTTAGTTTTTTGATGATGAATGTACAATCATAGTGAGCAATATGAAATGCCCTCTGCATTTTTTCAACCTTTAAATCTCTCTGGAACGTCTCACCATTGAGTTGAATCTGTCCTCTCGCTTCCCAGTATTGAATTTAACTCCCAACATATCACCGTATCAACTCACCGATCCTCATGGATACAGTTAGATCTATTAAAAAGACACAATTCTATCGTCTCATTTTTCATCGACCGGCTGACGGCTTTGTGACGGCACTAAAGGTTGCATTTCTCTTTCCTATTTGTCATCTGTGGCAGGCCCAGAGGAACGAGCGAGAGTCCATCAGGCAGAAACTAGCGCTCGGTAGTTTCTATGACGACGAGCCCGTCATCTTCACCAGCTGCAGCAAAAATGAGCCATCCGCCCGGTGGGTTTGGGTCTAGTCGTGTGTGTTGCTTTCCATCAGCGTCAGCCTGGCGTTGTCGCCTCAGACTCGCTGTGTGTTCACCTTGGAGGATGTTAGAGAACAGCAGCTGTTTCTACGAAGAATAAAGATGTAAATAAAAGCGATAAAACCTGCTGCGTCTCGGGTGACGTAAAGAAGAGGGGTCGGCTTTTCAGGGAAGCTTTCCTTCTGGCCATGATATGCCTCAGAATTGACGGAGACACCCCTGTTTTCTTCCTGTCAGGCTGCAGAGTGGAGTGAACCTTCAGGTGTGTTTTGTCAACGACAGCAGCAGTGACAAAGACAGCGATGCTGAGGACAGCAGGACGGAGACCAGCCTTGACACTCCCCTGTCACCTGTGGTAACCAGGAGCCCTGCTCTTTTCCCCTCTCAGTGTTTAGGCCAGATGATGTGACCCAGATGTTCCCCCTCTCCAGAGCAAGCAGAGCTCGTCCTTGTCAGATCGAGACACAGCGGAGGAAGACTCCGATCCACTCGATGACTGCGGCGGGTTCTGGCAAGTCCAACGGAGGCTTCAGGAGGAAGCTCGGGTAGCGCTGGCGCTGGCCAGACCCATGGCTCGAATGCAGGTGGAGGTGGAGAGACAGATCCAGCTGCACAGGCGCTCACCTGTGGCTGATTTGGTGAGTCAGCAAAAAATCCCTCTCCAGACGAATCTGAGCATCAGAGCAAAGGTTTAAGGAAAGATTAACATGGCGGGGGGGATTAAGGATTACGTCGGGAAACATTGAGGGAAATTTCCCAGGTCGTCCGTCATGAACTGTTCGGTGGGTTTAACCGTTCAAGCCCAAGGTTTTGTTTGACTCCAAAATAAAAGTCACTATAAATAGCTCCTCAGCTCTCACGTCTATATTTGGGATGTTTCAAAGCCTTCAGAATATTCACCTTCATATGCAAGCTTACCTGAGAGGAGGCAGAAATATTGTGAATTAAGGGAAATGCAAGTGGTCTGCCGTGTGGGACCAACTCGATGTATTTATTTTGATCTTTACCCAGTTTAGGTTTTCGACATGTCTTGTTCCTTTCTAATTCAAATTAATTTCAAGGTATAATGTAATTTCGAAAATTTAAAAACATTGGAAAAACATATTTTTCTGAATACAAATTTGTAAGAACAAAGAGTTGAATTGAACATTATTGAAATACAGTGGTACTTCGGTTCTCCACCACAATCCGTTCCAGACGGCCGTTCGAGAAGCCATTTTGTTCGAAATATGAATCGATTTTTCCCATTACAATGAATGGAAAAAGAGATAATGCGTTCCAAGCCTTAAAATAGTCTTTTGTAGGAGTGAATGTAGAGTGTCTGCTGCAGGTGCGCTGTTCCTCTATGTGTGTGGCCGCTGCATGTGGGAGGGGTTGCCGAGTGAGTGAGGTCTCTCCAGAAGTGAAGAGGTGCCCGGTGCGTGTCCAGCTCTGAATGTGCGCTTCTGTGCAGTTTGGCTGTGACAAAGTCATAAACCAAGTCACGCTCTGTCCCAGACTCGCCTCATCCCTGTCCCAGCTCCAGCCCACAACAGGACATCAAACCCTGGAGTGAGCGCTCCAGCCTCGGAGGTGTGGAGAGAGAGCACCTCCCCTGTGACACTCTACCACGGCCCAGTGTGGAGACAGGAAAGGTTTTACACCTCAATATGAAGAAAAAACAGTCAGTAAATGGAGCTAACGGGACACGTCTGCATACTGAGGCTGCGTTATACACAATAACAAAGCGCGTCGTGGGTCAGCTGATCGGTCCGAGCACGTTATGTTTTTTCCGGGCGTTCCAGTTCTGGATTTTCGTTCAAAATCCGAAGCAAAAAAATCTTGAAATTTTTGTTCGAACTCCGATTTGTTCGAAGTCCGCGACGTTCGAAAACCGAGGTACCACTGTATATGGAATAAAAATGCAAAGACTTCAATGACATCATGATATACAGTAGGTCATCAAATCTGTTTCAATTCTGTCTGTCAAGTAGGTTGCCTGCAGGGATTTTTAATGTCCAGCAGGTGTCAGTATTCAGTGACACAGTATCTGCACAGTGTGCCATTGTTTCTAAACGCTTCATGATGCCTCATTTACCCATCACTAGGGTTCGGTTCCCCCGACAGGACTAACTGAAGATGCATGTATGTGTTCCACGCAGCTCCCTCACCTGCCCCACATCAGCGAGGGCCTGATGAAGAGGAACCTGCGACGAGGCGACATGAGGGACATGAGCCTGGGCCAGCTACAAGTCATCACAAACGACCTGCACTCGCAGATACAAAGTGAGTATTTCAGGATGAATATTTCACTTCCGCGGTAACAGAAACGGTGGACATGCCAGGTCTGAACGAGGAGCTGGTGCAGCTGCTGCTGCTGAGGGATGAGCTGCACGTGGAGCAGGACGCCATGTTGGTGGACATCGAAGACCTCACCAGGTGATCTTGAAACTCTCTGTCAGTGCATGTTCTTGGGATGCCCTGACCTAACCCTTACCTGCACCTCCACAGGCACGCCCACACCCATCATCGGCACCAGATGGACAAAGCCCAATCGAAATAATCCCACCTGCACACCACTGGTCTGACTGCTGAAACCTCCATCTGTCTGTCTCCAGAGAGCTACATTCATCATATAGTACTCACGCACTTAAGTGTATATTCCACCACTGGATGTTGTTGTAAGACTTAGGCTTCCGAGGCTTCGTTCACACGACCACGTTTTCTTACCAAACTCTCAAAAAGCTTCGTCAGATTCCCAGCAAAGCAATAATTTAACCTTCATTTCCCAGTGCACATCTGAGGCTGCAACACAGCCACTACAATAGACGACACCCATTCAACCCACTCCATGATGCGGTACTGACTCATTCTGTAAACTAACATTGACTATTTGAATAATTCGCGTCATGTCTCTGCATGTATTAAGAAAACATAGTGGTGTGGACTCAGCCGTACTAAAGCTTTCATAGCGGTCACTGTGAGCACCGTTGCAGGCTTGACACATCTGATTTAGCAAAATACCATTGAAATACAAACCGTTTCAAGTATTCAAGTATTTCATTTTGCACAGTGAAGTTTACGTTTACAAAGAACAGGAGACATGCTGCTCTATAAACAAGTCTCTTTCCTGCGTTGTTAAGGTGCATTTTGGTTCGATACAAACTCGTGTTGGTCTCTGAAATGTATCGCTTTTGTCTGACCTGAGAAACCTATCAAAGAGTTTGATCACAAATTACCATTTGTTTACGACAAGGTCTACTACCTCTTGACCTCCGCTGTCCCGTAATGCACATCTCCCTTTGATTTGCACACGATACTACACATAAAAAAAGATTCTTATTCCGATGTTTGTATTGCAGTCATGTTTTACCGAGGCATGTTGACCATCCTCTGGTCTTTCGTTTTTGTGATTCTGAATATACAGTATTACTAAAGGTAAATATATATATATATCTATATGTATGTATGTACGATCAGTTCTAAGAGTTTACAGACATACTTTGCGTATGTAAAACGTCACTTTATTGAAGGATATAGACATCCTGGTACGTGTTTTCACCCTCGGCTTATTATGAATGTCATTCAGCAAGTTCTTTTATTGTATGCTTTGTGGATTAATATACTGTTTGATTGTTTAAAAAATGAATAAAGATACATGAGTGTGTGAATGTCTACTTTCATTCGCCATCTAACTGATATTTAACGGTGGCGCTATGACGATGCCACTTGCGGGTCACCACAGTACCTTTCTTTGAATAGATCATATATATATATATATATATATATATATATATATATATATATATATATATATATATATATATAGGGATACAGTCCATGACAGCATCTGGTCTGCTGCCATCTAGTGGCCATTGATGTTATTGCGTTAATATTTCGAGAAAAGTGAATTTTATTTTGAATTAAACGAGGCGTTTAATATTCCCCTGACTCGTTATAAATACGTCTATATAATCGACTTGTATTTTTGGAAACATGAGCGCGGATAACCAGCTCATTTATTGAGGTCAACGAAACAGGTGTTGGCGAACTCCCAAATCACTGTTGATCGCTTACATCTGCGCGGGACATGTCCGCGCTCTCTTTCCAAGCTGGGACGCGCCAATCCAGAAATGGACCTCTATCTTCGGAAACATATATGGACTGTGATATCGCTGGCTTGTGTGCTATTAGTCAGCGGCCAAAGTCAAGTATCCAACGAGATAGAGAGCGGATCGCAAGCGCGCGTCTCTGCGCTCAAACATCCGCTCCGGAAGACCCGAAAGGTGACAGTCACGTGCCACCCGAACTCGCTGGAGGTTGTGGTCCAAGCTGATCTGTTCGGTAACGGACTCCTGGTTGAGGGTAAACATTTACATCTGGGCTCCAGCTCTGCTCATGAGTCGGGTCCGTGTGGGGCAGCAGCATCCGGTCCGCGGCAGTTCTCCATCAACGCTCCCCTGACTCAGTGCGGCACTAAACTTTCCGTAAGTTTTGGGAACCGACACTTTGTTTTGACGCACGGCACCTGACTTTTGTGCATTTGCCCTCATTCAGAACACGACATTTCCAAATTTTATGTGTGATGCGCGCTATTTTGTGAGCGTTATACACTTGTTTTTGAAGTGTTTTTATTGTCATATTTATTATCATTTCTAAGTAAAATAAAACATTTCCATGATGACGTTTGATTTGACCGTATTCTGACAACATTGACCTGGCAGGATTTGTACCCCTTTCAGGATCAAATGTTTTTCAATGCTTTAATAATAATAATTTAATTGTATTTTAACAGTCAATTAGACAGTAATATGTTCTGGTCGTCCATAAATCAGTAACACAACACTCGTTGTTCTTTGTAATTTCCCTTTTAGTTCTTCGTGTCACTCTCGTCTTGCCGTTCTCTCGTTCTGTTCTCATCTACAACACACTTGCTGGGTAGAAATATATGTATATATAGATGTATGAAACAAAAACCGGAAGAGCTGTGTATATCCGGTGAATTGTTTCACAATAAAGGTAAACATCACATCGACAGGAATAAACATCACAACTAAATATGCTATGAAAACACATAATCCAACACTCTATATGAATGTGCATAAATATTTGTGACAATCCATGATTTAATTCTGCTTCCCAGAAGGGCCAGTGCGACGATGAGACATCGATTTCAATCCCCATTTTTCTGAGGGATCAGTTTAATTCGTTTATTATTGTATTGTTCACTGTTGTTGTACTGTTGTTTATGTTACATTTTGTCCATTCAAGTCGACAGGCGACAAGATCGTCTACTCCAACGTGCTGCTCTACTCCCCTGAGCCTTCAAAAGATGGTTTGTTCCGGCTGGATGCAGCTGCAATCCCAGTGGAATGCCATTATGATAGGTGAGGCTTTTAAAGTTGCTCTTTTGAAGGATGTATTCAGTCTGTAATGTCTCAGGTGGCCACACAACAGCCCAGTGGTTAGCACTCTTGCCTTGCTGCAAGAAGGTTGCGGGTTTGATGCCCAACTAGTGGCTTTTCTGCATGGATTTTGCATGTTCTCCCCGTGTGCGTGTGGGTTTTCTCTGGGTTCTCCAGTTTCCTTCCACAGCCCAAAGACATGCTCACTAGTTTAACACTAGGTGTGAATGGTGCGTGTGCCCTGCGATGGACCGGCGACCTGTCCAGGGTGTATCCCGCCTCTCGCCCAATGACTGCTGGGATAGGCTCCAGCTCGCTCTAGAACCCTCAACAGGACAAAGCACTGGTTAACTGACGATGTATGTGTGTCTTTCTCAGGATGTATGCAGTGAATTCTGTTCCACTCCTGCCCAGCTGGGTTCCCTTCGTCGCTGAGATGTCAGCTAGGAACCAGATCCACTTCAACCTGCAACTTCTGACTGGTGTAGTTTCACATTCAGGACCGACATCCCTGATCCAGATGTGGAGTCCCTTGTTTGGTTCGTTTCCTCTTGACAGATGACGGGCTGTTCACCAGGGGATCCAACTCCTACTTCCTGGGAGACCCGATCCATATCGAAGCATCCGTCATCACGGATCACCACGTGCCTCTTAAGATCTACGTGGATCACTGTGTGGCCACGGCTACTCCAGATGCAGACGCCCAGCTCAGATATGACTTTGTCAGTCACCATGGGTCAGTTTGGACATCAGAACTGGCTCTTATGCTCAGAATGGACCACTGACATTCTTGCTCTGGCGACAGGTGTCTTGTGGATGCTTATCTGAGCAACTCAAAATCCAGATTCTTCCCGAGAGTTGAAAACCACTCGCTTCGATTCTCGGTGGATGCTTTTCGATTCAGTCAGGAACCCGACAACCACGTAGGTCTTCTGTCGCTTCATAAATGACTTCAGTTTCTCGGTTATGTATTTGTTCTCAGCCGAACAAAGCATTTTCTTTCCGTCTCCGTCTTGTTTAAGGTCTTCATCACGTGCCGCCTGAAGGCAGCTCCACTTGCATCACCAGCCACCTCTGAAAACAGGGCCTGCTCCTTCATTGGACATGGGTAAAGTTTGATTTTGGCATTTCCTTTTCAAATCAGTCAACAAAGCACAAGTCAACTCGACGTACAGGCTCCTCAACTGTCAAATTCCGTTCACCAGCTGGGAGTCAGTTGACGGTGATGACCAAGCATGCGCCAGCTGTGACTCCAGACATGGAACTGGGGGACCTCCAGCCACCTCACCGCCAAAGATGACCACCGCCCAGCCTGCTACAGCGCAAGAGCCTGCGTACGTCCAGAGCAGCTCTCACAACCACGGCGCCACCTTTCATCGCATTCGCCCCGGGGCACCGCTTCATCAGACTCCTGCCTGGGTGAAAAAGAGGGAAGCAGGTGAGTTTAGTTACAGTAACTCGGTTATAAAAAAGAAAATCATCACTGGACTTAAATTTATCTTCCAGCAGGGGGCAATAAAGCGCCAATCGTTTGTTTTATCTATTTATATATATATATATATATATATATATATATAATTACAACAGAAAATAATAATTTAAACAGTTTGCTCTCCAGACAACAGGGAACCTTTGTAAGTGCAGGAGTTCCTGGTCCACTGATCACACTGATGCACAAGACACGTGGCAGCTAGGATGATAACAACAACAACAACAAACATGGAGGAATCCCTGAACAAAAGCAAACAAAAGCATCTGTTTGCTTTTGTTCAGGGATGTTTTTCCGCTACACAATGGCCAGGGTTACTCTGGCCATTGTTACTCTACTCTACTACTCTGAATGGACTTGAAATTCTTATAAAATTGAAATTCTTATCCAAATATTTCAAGACATGAAAAGAGCTTTAGTCTAAAGAAGATGACATAAAAACTTGAATATAGCCACCATCGTGATTTATTGTACTGATCCAAAATAAACTATTTTGTTGTTTAAATGTATGTATGGGTCCATCATTTGATTCAGTTATATACCAAATTCAAATTCATTCAAATTGAAAAAGGTAGCTTTTTGGGCCAAATATTCTTATACCATTAAACTGTGATTAATTAAGATGAATTAATCACAAATTCTCTAACTAAATTATTTTTTTTTTTTATTGAATCCCATCCCCTTTTACGTATGAGCATAAACCCTTGTGTATCATACGTCCTGCTATTTTGAATATAAATGCATTTAACCTGAGGATATGCTCAAAGTAAAACACTGGATCTGAATTCAGTTTGTCCAGTTCCCAAAAAAATCTCAAAAATGACTTTCGGTGTCTAGCACAAATGTGCCACAGGCCTGTCCCGATTCAGACAAACTGGAGACAGGAACTAATTCACACCCACTGTGTGGCCCACTTTGATCATTAACTGAGCAAATCGATGAATTGGCCCTGTTGCCACAGAGACTGAAAGTCCTGTGGCAGGTATTTGCATTTCTCACACAGTGTAAACAAGGCTTTAAACCTGGTTCAGGAGAGGCTTGAAAAACATCTGTGGAAATCATTTATCACTTACGTCTCGATCTCCTGTGTTTTTACATGTTTTGTTCTGGTACTTTTTCCAGAGCGTACCGTCCAGCTGGGTCCTCTTATCGTCCTGCCGTATGCCAATTCATGAGGAGGGCAGCGGGACACTGGACTGTGAAGGTGGAAAAGTCATCAAGAGGACCAAGCATTTTTGATGAAATTATGAATATTTAAATACATCCATGGCATCACACCTTTCTTCTTCACAATAAATCTTTTATTTAACCGTCTCATAAAGTCCCTCCGCCTCAGCAACAGTCTTGAATAACTGCGTAATGACAGATCTAGATCTAACATAATGCCAGTGATTTTTATTTTTTTTTCTTTGGATGAGTGGAAGCAGACGCCCAGTTAGGCTGCACTTCCTCCTCCATTAAAAACCACAACCTACTCATCACGCAGTCGCCTTATTGATCGGTTTTTATTAGCATCGCACATCATGTAAACATGCTGTATGTCCGGTAATCGGATCAACCACAGCACCCCATTTGGGTTGATCTAAATGACTCGCTCTTCTCCAGAACATTATCTGTATTATCGTCGTGCTAATGCTCTGAGAGAAAATGATCTTTTAAACACACTTTTGTCTGGAGCAGTGTGATGCACTTGGTACATGAAGCTGACCACTGGATGTCCAGCCTCCTGGATCTATAGCGTATTAATATTGCATGTGAGGCAGCAGGAACACTTGAGTTATTTGGGAGTTGGTTTCGTCAGCACTGACAGCTCTCTGGGCGTGTCTGAAGGCTCGGAACTCTCACTGTTCACGATTTTCGAGGACTGCTGTCTGGGGGGGCGTCGTGTTTTTGGATGGCGCTGGAACCTCTCAACCATCTAATCTGATGAGTCTGTGTTGTCTGCTGTTCCATCCTGTTTCCTCACGATGCTTTCGTTCAAGCACCTTCTTGCTGCGATGTTGACTCTCTGCTGTGTTGGTTCCAACAAAAGGTGTGGACGAGAGTTCTGTCGGGAGGATGAGATATGCTGTGCTGAAGGGAACCACAGCCTCACGCTCACCTGTTGCCGACAGTACGTGGATTCCACCTACGTGAATATCGCCGTGGTGACTCGAAAGCTGTCTGGGGTGTTGATCATGCTGCTGCTGTTTGCTGTGGGATATTTTGTCCAAAGACTTTTGTGCTCCAAGTCCAGACGGACGACACCAGAAGATCAACCGACTGCCACGGTGTCGCAGGAGCCGCTAGTGCAGAGAGACGCAACAGCAGTGAGTCTGATGGACCATGATGCGGGACCCCCTGCTGTGCTGCCCACCTATGAGGAGTGCAAGCATCTGCCCACGTACGAGGAGACCATGAGAGGGGACGGCAGAAGACCATCCATGGGCAATGTGGCCACAAGACCTGGACATCTCACAGGTGGAGCAACACAAACCAGCTGAATTCAAACGTGGTCTTACAATTTGTCGTAATAAATTCTTTATTTACAAATGTGTTTTTTTTCATTGAGTAATATGTTTCAACAATAGCAGGACTACATTTTTGACAATAGAATATTGTGTATTAAATATTAAATTTCACACACCTGAAGCACGGAAAAGAGGCTGAGTGCAATTCATAATGCAAAAGAGCCCTCATATCTCATGTTTTTTGCAGGAGAATACAGGGGGTTTGCGGTCATTTTCTCCCTCTCAGTGTTTTGTTGTCGTTGCTTTGAGGTAGTGAACAGTGTCCTTGAGGCTCTCCCTCATGGCTCGGGGGTCTGAAGGCATCCCGACCAGGTGAACGATGTGTTCAAAAGCCTCTTCCACGCCGACACCGGTGGACGCCGAACACGGCAAAGCAGTCCACTCCCGGCCGGAACAGATCTTCCTCAGGTTGAACCGCTCCTTGACTTCAGTCACCGTCAGAGCCGTGTCGACGTCCTGTTTGTTGGCGATAAGAATGAGAGGGCGACCCCGCAGCTTGTCGTTCTTCAGGATCTTCTCCAGTTCCTGGCGAGCTTTCCCAAAATACCGACGGGCCGAGCTGTCCAAAACAAACACCACCGCTGCTGTGTCGTAGTAGTACTCCTCCCAATGGCTCCGCATCGAATCTTGACCGCCAACATCCCACATGGTTAGAAGGATATTCTTTCCTTTCTTCTTGGCTTCCACCATTTCCACGTTAAAACCGATGGTGGGAACCGTCTCCACCGATAACTTGTGCTTCAGCCTGTAGAGGAAGGTGGTTTTTCCAGCGTCATCCAGGCCCAGTATGAGCACACGGACTTCAGGTTGTCGAGATCCTCCAAGACCCATGGTGATGTGAAGAGAACTCTCCTGGTTCTTTCTTTTGTTTGCTAAATGCGTTGATGGTGTTTAATACATCACTTATTACCTGACACGCAGCGCACTGATAAGAACACACAGTCTTAAACAGCTCTTCAGTTTGACTTGAGTGTTCATGTGATCAAGGAATTATTTTATGGAGGATTAAAATAATCTCATTTTTCACTGGTAACTGTCCAGAGGACTAAAGATTTTATTTTAGACTGTGTATTTTCTGAAAGTTCCCTGTTCTATAAATACTTGAAACATCATTCTATGACTCAGTGACTCTGGAAGTTCAACTGCAGTTAAACTACAGTAATAAAATCTCTATCGAGCCGTGATCCAGTCTCCTCCTAGTGATTATCAAGGAACACTCAGTGTAAAGTCCATTTACCATCAATTATATAACCAAGACAAGCTGAGATCTGATTGTGTATGATGTTTTCCTTGAAAATCTCGATTTAAATTGGATTATTTGGATGTCAAAAGTCCACTTTTGTTAAAAAAAAAAGTAATGTTTACATCAATTCATGACAAGACTCAGAAGTATAGATCATTTACTGCATTGTTTTGAGATCAAACCTGTGTCTGAACAGCTACAATCCTAAATGGCCGCTGTTTGCGCTACTGTGAGTGATTGAAAACAAAAAATACAGTGGTACCTCGGTTCTCAACCACAATTCGTTCCAATTGTTCGAAATCTGAATCAATTTTTCCTATTACAATGAATGGCAAAAGGCAGAATGCGTTCCAAGCCTTAAAATAGTCTTTTGTAGGAGTGAATGTAGAGTGTCTGCTGCAGGTGCGCTGTTCCTCTATGTGTGTGGCCGCTGCATGTGGGAGGGGTTGCCGAGTGAGTGAGGTCTCTCCAGAAGTGAAGAGGTGCCCGGTGCGTGTCCAGCTCTGAATGTGCGCTTCTGTGCAGTTTGGCTGTGACAAAGTCATAAACCAAGTCACGCTCTGTCCCAGACTCGCCTCATCCCTGTCCCAGCTCCAGCCCACAACAGGACATCAAACCCTGGAGTGAGCGCTCCAGCACCTCCCCTGTGACACTCTACCACGGTCCAGTGTGGAGACAGGAAAGGTTTTACACCTCAATATGAAGAAAAAACAGTCAGTAAATGTAGCTAACGGGACACGTCTGCATAGAGAGGCTGCGTTATACACAATAACAAAGCACGTCGTGGGTCAGCTGATCGGTCCGTGCACGGTATGTTTTTTCCGGCTTTTTTCTGGGGCATTCGAGTTCTGGATTTTCGTTCGAAATCTGAAGCAAAAAAATCTTGAAATTTTTGGTCGAACTCCGATTTCTTCGAAGTCCCGAACACGCCTGAGTTGTTGTGGTTTTATGACTTTAGAATTGATAAAATATGACTCTCTTCTTTTGTTTACTCACAAGGAGATAAAGTCTGTCAACCGTTTTGTGCGTTTACAACAACAAATATTCACTTCTGTGCTAATATTCTTCTATTTAGATTTTACAAGTGAAATACCTGTGTTAGTATGGTTCCTAAATGGTCCTAAAATTTTTCGAACAAAAACTAATACAGACAAAATGGTTGAAGAACCCTTTTTAATGCCTGACATTCATGCAGGCGACTTTGTTTGTGTACATCTACCTCAGAAGCTGTGGGAATAACAGTAATAACAGCTTGAATATTCAAGATAAAGCAAACCTTTGTGGAGCCTCGGTTCTTTGAAAAGGTCATGTCCAATCCAGTCGGCCGAGACAGTGGATGAAGACAAGCGTATGAAAATTGTAACTGTGTAAAAAAACTGTAGAGTAGATGATTCATGGTGTTCATTGTGTGTGTATATGATCAATGATGATACTTCTCGGCTAACTTCAAGTCCAAACTGAACTTGTATCATGAGTTAGATGAACAGACAAGGTAGATTTTGATGAAAGACCACGTTTATTAGTACCTTGCGTATCAATGTCAAGTTCGAGTGGTCATCTTGTGACCTGGTGTTTGGCTTGAAGCACAGTAACACAGTTGGAAATAAAAAAAAAATCTGAATTAGTTGAAGCTGTGACACAGTGGCGTGAGGTGAACATCATCAGGAAAAGTAAACGTTATAAAAGCTATTTAAAACGTTCAAAAATGACATTACAACAGTGTTTATTCCTCCTCTACATGCTCAATAAATAAGGCAATAGCATCATAGAGTTAAAAAAAAAAAAAGACGCAGATAACAATGCGCAAAGTTGAAATTCCAAATAGAAACATGGGTGATGATGCCCTCGGACACTTCCGTTGACCTTCTTATTGCACAGTCTTCCTTCTTCACATTCTCTTCTCCAAAGTCGTTTCATCTATCGTCACACACTCACAATTCTGTTGTCACTGTGCTACATTCTCATGGTAAATAATATCAGTTACAGTCTTGTTTAATTATAAAACAAGCAGATGGCTACAACAAGAGCCCAAATTAGAACGACCAGTGACTTGGAAACGAGTCAGCGTTTCCCAAAGAAATCAGCCTCTGGCGTTGAAGCTTCTCCGTCCCGCTCCGTCCAGGGTGGCAGCCATCCTTCCCACCGACTCTTCCTCCTGTGTGACGGCAGGAAAAAACCCCAAACTTGCTGTCCTGGCAAGGCAGAAGCTCAAGGACAAGAGCAAGCGGTATTCATCCCAAAGAAGTCTTTGGTTTCAAGCTCCAGAAACAAATCTCATCCATGGAGATCAGGATCTTGTCCATTGCTCTCTCGGCTTCATCCAAACGCCGCCAGTTGGGTTGTCCATCACGTACACCAGTCCCCCGGTGTCCCGGCGACTCTGCGGCCAGGAATGAGGTGCTGGCTTATCCGTCTTTCGCTCGGACGAGTGATAACTCGACATCCGACTGGTCGCTTTCCTCTGGATGTGGACGACAGGTGCTGGAGTTGCACACGGGTCCCATTTCTGAAACAAGTCCTCCGTCCCGCAGCTCTGGAAAACAACCCGAGCTTCAACAGAGGATTTGGATCCATGCTGCCCCATGGCTTGTCTTCGCGGTGTTGACCGATGAGCAAACACTGGCTTATGTTCTCTGCTGGATGAGTAGATGTCAAGTGTCCTACTCCCGCGACGTTCGCGCACTTATGAAGCGCATGAGACGGTTCCAGTACGTGAGTAACGTGACCCGCCCGGGCCGAGCGGGTAATTAGAATGTGAAGCGCGCCCGGACTAATTTGAGCGTGTGCACCTGGTGCCGACTGTCACAGAACTTGGCATTGCAGAAGCTCCAGAGCTGTCGGCACCTCGGCCTCGGTCTGAAATTCCCCCCGGGGTTATTTATGGCGTGGCAGACAGAGGCGCACACTTTAGTCCTGGATGACGTTGATGCACGTTTAACTATTTACCACAAACATTTCACTGCGATGACTCCGTGCCAGGATGACTGGAGCTGCGACAAATCCAGGAAGGCCGACAGAACAGCCTGCCGACTTCCCCCTTACGAGACAGCAAATCAAATCTGCTGCTAAAAATACGTTTTAATCTTTTAATAAAAAGATGACTTTCCTTTTGGCGATGATGCTGCAGTCACTATGCTACACTATTTTTTTTACAAGCCAATAAAGTGCTGCTTCATGTTCAGCTATGTTGACAGTCTTGTTGATCTAGTTTATGTGCTACGACTCGACCTTCATGAAAATAACATCCATCAAATGAAAGCGAAAATCATCAATGCCACCAGAGAAATGTGCTGTATTTAAGGATTGAGTTGGGTCAATAGTTAGAATGGACTTGTGACCGATGGGAGATCATGCATATTGACATACACTAGAATAATACATTGTTCTTCAGGAAGTCATCGGTGTTGTATTCAGGACTGCTGGCAGCTGATCTCCATAGCGTCACCAGATCAGACCTTGGCAAATGCGATGGGCATGTCAGAGAAGCCGAGGACCAAATGAGGAAGTGGCGCGCCGGCTTGGATCCAGCCGTGTCATTGTCAAGATGCCACTTGTTTCGATCCAAGCGCTTGACGTCTGCAGTCTTGAGACTCCTATCTTTGTCATATTAGAATTAGATGAGGACAAATGCGAGGCTGTGATTGTCGCTGTTTGAAGCTGGTAAACAGGCTTCATAGTGTAGCAGGGCGTCTGGATGTCTGGGATACACCCTGTACTGAAAGTTAAATGTCCTAGTTTTAGGCAGAGTACCTACTTATTTCCACCCTAGTTTCCCTATTTTGCTGAGTTACAGGGTCCCTCTGCGAGCAGTGATGGACATACATTTTAAATGCTAGTGGACAGGGATTGGAAGCATTTTCTGCTTTTGTCTGTGCTTCAACTCAGCTCTACTTTTGTTTATATGTATGAGAAACCTGGTCATTGCCCTGTGTCATAACATCATATCTGTATTTCTTACATTTATGTTATTTCTGGTCATAAATCGAGATAAACATCGCACTATAAATATGTTATATCATTACAAACAACTGAAATGCATGTGCGACTTGAACATTTTTTTTCCCACCCACGAAAAATAATGGCTTGAAAAGAGCCTTTGCTTTTTTTGGGTAAAAAAAATTGCAATATTTTGATTTTCTTTCTGCATAATTTTATACATTTTTGGCTTTATTTTAAAATAAATTACACCCTATTATGAGGCTTTTATTTTCATTTCTTTATGTATTCATTTTGTATTGCCGCTGCAGAAACATAAATAAATAAAAAAGATGACTAAGATATTACTGGATTTATTTCATGAAATATAATTTTTATGCAACTGTCAACTAATGTGTATATATATACATATATGTACATATAATTAACTGTAAAATGTGTTTTTTATTTACATGTATACAATAAAGATTGTCAACAAGATTGAGGGAAATTAATATAAAACAATATAATGGACACAACAGGCAGATGAATATAGTTTATTGAAATAGTCCAATCATTACTGATAGTTTGCATACAGAAACTTTTTACAGTAGTTTTTACACATCATTTCAACAACAGCAACAGACTGTCCCTTTATTTAAAGAGACAGAGTTGTTTTTTTTAACTTCTTAATAACAGAAGGACAAAATATATGAATACACAGTCGGCCACAGCCCAAAAATATAATAATAAATAAGGCATTCGGTTGAGTCATGATACGGAGTTGTTACAAGTCGTATCAGTTCAAAGCAAGAATCAAGTTTGAGAGGAAACTGCTGCTGCCGTTGATGTTGACACCCGTTGTATTGCTACAGGAGCAGATCACGTTACGCTACGGCCGCAGCCACGCGGAAAACCAAAGTCATTATTCAGGTTTCACGTAGAAAATACTGGACTGTGCTTCCTGGGTGAAAGGTCAGCGTCAGTTACTTGATTGTGGATGAGCGTGTTTCATCTAAAGCACATGCCTACATACAGCCTACTCCAACGCAAGTCGATATAAAAGAGAGGTGAAGGAACCCGAGATGGTTGTGAAGGGATGGAAGTCCAGGGTCAACTAATGCATACTGGTGAGTCAGCATTGTAACCTTAATATACAGAGGTTCTGCTACAACTGAAGATTTCATTGTAGTGCATTTGGAAACGTTCACCCAAGTCATCCTGATCTCGGTGTTGTCATCGCACAGTCATTGTTAAGTTAGGCACTAGTTAGCAGCCGCCACGGGCTTCCAGAGGAGTGCAGGTCATGGGTCACAGTAGGTGTGCTGGTAAAGAGTTCAGGTCTGTATTGTAAGAGTACGTCAAGAAACGGGAAAATACTTGGCTGCCGCTGCACCCACTGCACCTAAAACCTTTGTTCTAATATGCAACAGCAGGGCTGGGATGATGGCAGTTTTTTCACTCACCTAAGCGAGGGATTTACTCCGCCATTCAACCAGTGTATTTCTACTACGAGGTATAACCCCCTCCCACAATAAAACGTGACAATCCAACACAAGGATAAAAACAAAGGTCAATTCAGGACCGTGAATGCCAAGCTTTTCAGAAAAAGACAGATAGCTGCACCTCGATTTCTGTCCCAAGATCATATTGCCGCCTCCTTCATTCACCATGATTTATGGGATACACGTTCGTGTTACGCTCGCTACGTTCAAGGACAGCTCCTCCTTCAATAGGATCTGGAGCTGCGGCCAAGAGTTTATTAGAAGTTGGAAAAGGGCTGAGATTTAGAACTGAAAATTGTCAACATGGGGACAATTCTAGTCTAACCAACTGTGTCAGAAAAGGAAAGAAAGCCAGTTGCAAAACAAATGTGCCATGACTCCACGATGGTAGAGAAATGAAATGGGGCTCTGCCTGACAAGCTCCTGGCCTCCAAAACATGAAGGTCCTGGGAGAAGCAGCACGAAAAGAAAGAAGGACACCCTCTGCGACTGCGCGTGATGATGAGCCAGATTCCAGCGCCGCTTTGAAGAAGACTTCAAAGAGAAGTCGCTCTGATTTAGCCCTTGGAGAAGGTGCCAAATTTTGTCGTCTGAATAGGAGTCGTCGGACGATCTGTTTGAATGAGCTCAAGTGCATTTCTTCTGAGGTCCTGAAGCATCTGTGCCACCAACATATGATCAAGCCGAAGAAACCACGCACCCTGGCCTGTTATCTAGCGGGGTTAATGGCAGCCATCTTTAAAATGGGTAGTTTTTGAAGTCGTAGTTCAGTGGTTTTTCAAAAAAAATGTTTTGAAAGTGCTCACAAAATAAATGGCTGGAACTGAGTGTGAAAGCATTATCTTATCCTGCTTCTCTATTCGCTATGTGGAAGCTGAAAGTCGGAATTAGAAGTTGGAACTTGCTGTTAAGAGATGAAAAATCGGAAGGTCAGATGTTGCAGTGAGTTCTAAACTCAGCAACACTCTGGTTTGACTTCCGCCTTGAAGGAGAAGTTGTGGGGCTATTTCCAGAGGAAAAAGGTCCACAAGTGCAAATATTTTCATTTTAAAACGTGCGACCAAATCCTCAAATGCTTTTCCCGTTTCCAAGTGTGTTTATTAGCTGCAGTAATCCGAGCACCTAAGTCGATCTAAAGATGCAAGACAGCAGAACTGAGACCAAAATTGTGTATTTTTAAGTATAGAAAAATATCAAATGCTTGTTGTTAAAATGTAATTTTCCAACTGAGGTCTGATTGACCTGGTTGCTCAATTCATTTGAGGATTGAGTGGTACATTTGTGAACCTCGCTCCGTCCAGAGCTCGCAGAGAGTTGGGGGTTAGGCTTTATCACATTCCTCGTGCTCCTACTCTGCTGCCTTGCTGTTACCTCCAGCTCCGCTTTTGAACTTCACCACCATGACGGTGATGTTGTCCGGGCAACCGCGGTAGAAGGACTGGAGCACGATGCTCTTGGCGCCGAAGTGAGGCTCGTCCAGGCGCTCGCGGACGAATCGAACCGCCTCCTCATTGCTGAAGGCGTCCCACAGGCCGTCGGACGCCAGGATCATGAACTCCGGCTGCAGTTTGTCCAGGTCAAAGGTCGTGATGTCGGGGTCGGGGATGACGACGTTGAGGTTTTTCAAGGGGTAGTCGCCAAGCGATCGAGACATGGCGAGGATTCCCTGAACTCTCCAGGAGCCATTGAAACTGATAAAGCCTCCTGTGAGCGATGACATTTGAAATGATCAGAGCGGAAACATGGAGCAGGTTTTACGTAGCTACTTGGAAACGCATCTGTTTATTTACCTGCCCTCTTGATCCTCTTGCGCTCCTTCAGTTGGTAAGGTTTATGGTCATGCGATAGAGCAACAGCGTTCCCGTCTTTGTCACACAACACTCCACGAGAGTCGCCCACGTTGGCCACGGTGAGCTCCCTGTCTGACAGCAGTGCCACCAGACACGTGGTTCCTGTGTCACATACACAAGGGTCATTTCATCGGGATGCAAAAAAAGAAATGAACAGCTGTAAACCTCTGTTTCTGACCTGCTTCGTCGTGGTTCGCGGAGAGTTTGTCCAGCATCTCACGGTCCACGTTTAAGATCTTCTGCTCGAGGATGCTGGCGTAAGACAGGGAGCTCTCTCTCTTCTCCTTCTCAAACGCCTGCAGCTGCTGCTTCAGAGACTCAGGCAGATGAGCCTTCACGTAGTCAGCTGCAGCCTGAGGAGGGCAAACATGGGAATAAATATAGATCATCAGATAACTTGGTCATGAGAAAAGCTAATTTTTAAAAATTTATTTTATTTATTTATTGTAACTAACACTACATTGTAATAACCCACTAACAGGCATCAGCACTATAATATACATTGTTTGAAAAATGAAAAAAACATCACACAATAGCAACAACAAAAACAACAGAATATGATTTATTATTTATACCATTTTTTAAAAATTGCATTAGTAATTTTATTTTTTTTTTTCCCCCAGGAAAAAAATACTTTAACATATTTGAGTTTTATTCTTCCTTTTTTTAAATGTTACAACATTACAATGAAGAAAAGCATGTATTTTGAAATGAGAAACGCTAAAATATATCTGTATGTAACAAAACCACATACATTTTCAAAAGAATATATATTTTGAAATGTAATATATTCAATTTAAAATTCAAAGTGAAAGAAATAAAATTAATATATAGAGACATTTTAAGGGAGACAATGTGGAATAATAATGATAAAATAAAAAAGTGAATCCACAGTGAATCAATGTTACTCACAAAAGATGTTCCACCAAAGAAGCATCATGTTTGGAAGATCTACTGCTAGCAATGTATTCATAAATTATATGTCATAAATGAACAGTTTCTGTTCTCTTTTGCATTGATTATCGGTGAGCTGCAAGGCACGACCTGACTCCAAATGAATTATTAAGCATCTCCTTGTCTTTCTCATCAGCTGCCTCTTACATGTCCAGGCCAGCGCATCCATCATGCAAATATTGCTGAATCAAGACTTCTTCGGTTGGTCTGGTGCCACGTAGGAGGGAGAAGATTGGGATTGTAGATGCAGTAATAATGTAAACATTAAAGGTACACTTGATAAATGAGGAGCAATATAGCATGCTACTAATAAGGAGTACAGCTAAAAAGGGCATTTTCTCACCCATTATGCAGCTTTCAACTGGAAATTAAACACATAAACGACTGAAGACAACATTTAGGACCATGGTAAAAGAGTCACGTGAAACAGTCTACTAACATTCTACATTCTAATGAAAGAAGCTACAGCACCCTTCAACATACTGTAGGTAGAGCTGACATATTAGATGATGGTCATAAACTTTCATAAAAGATATTTCAAATGGTAAAGAAGGTATGTAATTATACCGCGAGGTCCTGTTCTCGACCACAATCCGTTCCAGACGGCCCTTCGAGAAGCGATTTGTTCGAAATCTGAATCGATTTATCCCATGACAATGAATGGGAAAAGAAATAATGCGTTTCAAGCCTTAAAATAGTCTTTTGTAGGAGTGAATGTAGAGTGTCTGCTGCAGGTGCGCTGTTCCTCTATGTGTGTGGCCGCTGCATGTGGGGGGGGTTGCTGAGTGAGTGAGGTCTCTCCAGAAGTGAAGAGGTGCCCGGTGCGTGTCCAGCTCTGAATGTGTGGTTCTGTGCAGTTTGGCTGTGACAAAGTCATAAACCAAGTATTGGCATCTGGCTTTTTTCGGGGGCGTTCGAGTTCTGGATTTTTGTTCGAAATCCGGAGCAAAAAATCTCAAATTTTTTGTTCGATATCCGATTTGTTCGAAGTCTGGGACATTCAAAAACCGAGGTACCAGTGTACATGTAAGGCAATAATACTGGCAACTTGGCGCAGGTGTGCACTTTCTGAGTTCCTTCCTGGTTTGCAAAGATATTCTAGCCATCTGAACTCAACATTTGTTTACAGTCAAGTTCACCTAGAATCGTTTCTACATGATGGTCTCAGGTACCTAAAAACACATATTGTTTTTGCACTCTATTGATGGTAATAGTTCGGTAACAAAGCTGAATTTCGCGATGTGGCGTCACCAGTGCCGCCCATCAACTGAAGTACTGCTTAACAAAGGGGGTCAACAGTGGGCATGTGACAGATGGAGAGCATCCCTGAGAGACTGCCGACCTTTAGCATCGGGGGTGCAGGCAAGATACACAACCCCTCCACACACGTGCACACAACCTCTTTGTGTTGAGGCTGTGATTGACAGGTGCGGAGGAGGTGGGCACACACTGGAGTACAATGCTGGGAGGAGGATGCCTGAGTGAAGCCTAAATCTATAGTGATCTGACCATGATGGAGCTTGTGTGGGTAAAAATCCAAGTGATGCTGAGTGCTCCTGCATCAGGAGCTATTTTTAGCTTGAGGTCAGACACCTACCTCTCCACCGTGGCCGTCAAAGATCCCGAAGATTGACGGGTGGCTCTTGTTGGTGATGTCGGTGAGAACTTCATAGCGGTCCTCCATGTGATCCCGCCTGCCTTGGATGGAATAGACAGCGACGTTGTTGTTCTTGAACTCCCAGGTCTTGGAGAACTCGGCGTCCAGCACGCTGAGGCCTCCCAGCCGCTCGTTCTGCATCATCTCCGCCACTTTCCCTTTCACCATCTTCACCGCGTCCCGGCTGGACTTGACGATGGTCTTCACCTCGTCCGTGTGGAAGAAGTAGCTCCACAGCGCCAGGCTGATGCACAGCAGGAACAAGGTCTCCGGCCTCAGGAGAAAATAGCGCATGATCCGACCCAGGAGAGACAGGAGCGTCATTGTGTCTCCTATCATCACACGCCACCAAACTGCAGTCTGACTCGAGTCACAAGTCACTCCATCCGGACGGCAGGCCGATGAAAAGACGCGACTCACGGCGGGCGAGCGAGCGACTCTGCGCTTTAAACGGCTGCACCACAGGCCTTACTGACGGGGTTCGCTCGCGTTTGGCGCATCACTGACCAGGCAGCGAGCCGGGAGATCCAGCCACATCGCTTCCTTCCGTCACCCTGCACCTTATCCCACTCCCCTCAGTCCATTGTAAGGCAAGTGGGGGGGCAAGTGGGGGGGCAACACCCACCCAGGAGGGAGACGCCACAGGACAATAGTCGAAGATCTGCTCTCCGGGTTGTCCTCCTTTTCCGCCGGGTTGACCCTGTTCTCTCCTATGCGTCTATAAACGCAATAAATCAGCGAAACACACTCACCCTTCCATTCCGCATAACCAGTCGAACAGGAAATTCATTGTATTCGCTGAGTAAAGCAGCCGTTTACGACGGGTTGTTTTTTGGTTTCCGTATTCAACCAAACTTTATTGTGAAAACCAAACCGGAAATGTTTCTTGTAATGGTGACACTTTTCGCCCATGAGGAGTGGTTGAAGTGCGCATGTGCGAACTCACGCGACAGTCTGATGAGGTCATCAAGTGACGTCTCCTGTCGAAAACCGACGCTTGTTCGATTCCACTGTGACTCAGTGACAGTTACATTAACACGTAGGAAACTATTGTTTTAAAAACACTTTAGACGAGTTTGATACGTTATGTTCTGTTTGATGTAACTGATTTGCTCTGATGATTTATTTTCCTATATTAATGACAATAAATTCTGGCGTGGAAACTCAAAATGCTAATATATAAGTCAGATATGTTTATTTATTCAATCGTTTTTGGCTATCTTTGAATTCAGAATTCAGAATAGAATTTATTGCCATGATCAGTGGGGGTCCCACCAACTGGGAAAGTGCTTCGAAATAAAGTGCTGTTAATAAATAAAATAAAATAAACTTAACATATTTTAAAATAAAATATAATGATAATAATAATAATAAATAAAATAAAATAACCCACAAACAACAAAGGGTGATTACAAATTTAACAGTCTGATGGCCATGACAATGTAAATATGGCTGCCAAGATTAAAAAAAAAATGCAAATATTCATTTGGTCTGTGGCTTTGGCTTTACCAAAAGTTGAAGGCTGGCTATTCAGCTGAAAGAAACTTAATTATAAAAACAATATGGATACCTTCCTATGGATGGATATTATTTGATGATCCATGTATTTATATTGAATCACACACACAATGATCCATGTATTTATATTGAATCACACACACAACACCTAAAGGAAACAAAGTGTAAAATTGCTTCATAACAGACACATTTTTAATTCAGTCTGACAAAGCTGTGAGGATTTCTGTGAAGACCTTGGCATTTCTTCACTGAAAGTTGTCCTTGAGGCTGCAAACATTGATCAGAATTGATCATGTGCCAAAATGGAACCAGACAGTGATGGGGATTGTTCGTCTCGACCTGACCTCAAGGTTGTTGGGGTCGAGGGAGTGCAGTCAGTATTTATTCCAGAAGATAAATAACATGGGCCACGGTGTCTTTTTAGTACTTTAACAATGGATCAGACTTTCGAAAATATCCCTGAACACTGAAGATTTTGTAATGGAACAGCACCCAGCCTTCGTTCAAAAGCCATGTGAAGCTCAGTTCATGGGTGTCTGGTTTCCATGTTAGCCTGCGGAAGGTAAATGCCAGGACCAGGATGTGATGTGTACCGCCTGGTTTGGGACGTTTATCCTTTCTTTTCTGCCTTTCTAATGTTCTCTTCTCCACTTTGAGGCTCTGCCAAGTGGCACGGCCACTTCAGGGTTCTATCCTCTGTAATTCTTGCGGCTCTTATTCGCTGCCTTTTTTGAGTTGATGATACGTCCACGCGCGTCCTCTGTCCGTATCGCAGCCTTATTTTATTCCCTTGTTTGTGCTGAATGCAAGTATTTATATCAACGGCACCCTTGCAGTGTGAGGGCTCCGGGGGAAAGGAATCATATCCCATATCACGCAGAATAAAGTCAGGCCTTGTGTCCAACCTGATTTATTTACAATCCCTCAGGAGTCACAGAATCTGCTCTCGCAGCCCACCTTCCTCTCCAAACCCAAGGGTTCATGTCTCAGTCCTCCCTGTGGTGCAGGAGTTTGGCTGATATAAGGAAGCTGAGACGCCTCATCGGCCATCAGCGAGAGGCGATGGAGTGAGGAGTCAACAGCACCTGCATCACGAGGTAAGACCGATGTCTGCCTGTCTATCTGTCTATCTATCTGTCTGTATATCTGTCGTCTCTTTATCTGTCTGTCTGTCAATCTGTCTGTCTATCGATCTGTCTGTCCATTTGTCTGTCTATCCATCTGTCTACCATCTGCCGTCTCTCTGTCTATCAACTATCTATCTATTTGTCTCTCTGTCTGTCTGTTTATCATCTATCTGTCTGTCTATCTATCATATATCTGTCTATCTATCTGTCTGTCATCTATTTATCTGTCTATCTCTCTATCATCTATCTATCTGTCTGTCTGTCTGTCTATCATCTATCTATCTATCTGTCTGTCTGTCTGGTTTTTATAATATGAATTATATAATACATTTATGGAGGAATTGTCCCTGGCAAAATGACTAAAATTAATTATAATCTAAATTTATTGCTGAATTTAATATGACTAATATAACATTAATATAAAGCCATATTCATGTGTCAGCTGATAAAATTATTTGACTCAACACCAAGTAGCTTTTATCGTGTGACTGTTTGCACAGATTACACAGTACTGACTTCTCCTTTCTCACCATAGCGTAAAGCCTCAGCATGACGTTTACTCGAGCGGCTCTCCTGGCTGCCACCCTTCTCAGCCTAATGGTCGACCTGACCCCTGGGGTCCGAGCAACGCGTGGGCCCAAACCTCAGAGCAGCAAGAAGCCTCCCAGAACTGGCCGGGGCCTGACCACCACCACCACCACACCGACCCCTCCCAGCGGCCTGCTCACCGATGAGACCAGTGAGACCATGATGGACACTTACTCTCTGTCCCCCACCGACAGCACCACCTTCGCCATCGACACGTTCCCCACTGAGTTTCACACCGACTCAGTCGCGCTCCCGGGGAACTATACTCTCGACTACAATGAGTGTTTCTTTAATGTTTGTGAGTGCTGCCCACCAGAGAAGGGCCCCGCAGGGCCGATGGGAGAGAGGGGACCACCGGGGCCGCCAGGACAGAGTGGTCCACCAGGTGAGATGACAGAGTCTTAAAGGGACCAGCCATTTTTGCTTCCATATTGCTAAGAAAAATTGAAAACCCTAAACTCGAAAAGCTCAGTACAGAAGGCCACAGGAAGGCGCGACTACACTGCCATCTAATGGTTAGGTTTGACAATATTGGCAAAATGAAACTGTGGACCCTCGGATTCATTTATAAAATAGATACAAAGTTTCATATAGATAGGTTTTTTCTTCAATCTATTTTAAGCTCCTTTCCATTTTACAAGGGTTACCAGGAGAGAAGGGAGAAACGGGGCCGCCCGGCCCTACAGGACCTGAAGGTCTTCCTGGAGCAAATGGACTCAATGGAGACCTAGGTACTGCTGGCCTTAACAGAGGGAGGCTTTTCGACTGCCTCTCCATTTCTCTTTCCCTCTTCATGTCTCCTATTCTGCAAACCCCCCTTTTCCCAAACTACATAAAGGATGTCATCTTCTACACTCTATTTTTCAAAACTGCTACAGGTGAGAAGGGGGACCAAGGACCTGCGGGGCTTCCTGGTGCTCCTGGCGCCCCGGGAAAACCAGGAGAGAAAGGTATGTGAAACAAAGTTACTCCTATGACTTGACCTAACATGGTCTTTTTCTCATCTGCAGGTGACCCAGGGTCTAAAGGGGAAAAGGGTGAGCAAGGTTTAACTGGGCTCAAAGGAGACCCGGGAGAGAGAGGAGAGCCTGGTATAAATGGGACCAATGGCAGCAGTGGACAAAACGGCACTATTGGTCCACCAGGTGTCGCCGGTACAAAGGGTCAGAAGGGTGAACAGGGACCTCCTGGGGAGTGTTTGCCAGGCGAGAAGGGACAAAAGGGTGAGGCGGGTGTGCCGGGGCCTCCAGGAGAGAGAGGTGAGATGGGACCTCAAGGGTTAAACGGAACTGATGGAGAGAAGGGAGCGAAAGGCGATCCTGGCCCTCAGGGTGGGAAGGGAGACAATGGCAACAGGGGTCCCCCGGGACCTCAGGGACTAAGGGGCATGGCAGGGGTCAGAGGGGAAAGGGGCGTGAAAGGCGGACGAGGACCTCGTGGTCCAAAGGGTGCTCCCGGTGAGAGCCTGGAGCCGATTCGCTCGGCCTTTAGTGTGGGTTTGTTCCCCAGCAGGTCCTTCCCTCCGCCAGGCCTCCCTGTCAAGTTCGACAAGGTCTTCTACAACGGAGAGGGCCACTGGGACCCCTCCAGCAACAAGTTCAACGTCACCTACCCAGGGGTCTACCTGTTCACCTACCACATCACCGTGCGTAACCGACCTTTGCGTGCCGCCCTGGTGGTCAACGGTGTGAGGAGGCTGCGGACCCGCGACTCCCTTTATGGTCAGGACATCGATCAGGCTTCCAATCTGGCTCTTCTGCAGTTGAAGGAGGGCGACCTGGTCTGGCTGGAGACCCTGAGAGACTGGAACGGTGTTTACTCCAGCACTGAGGACGACAGCACCTTCACTGGCTTCCTGCTCTACCCTGACACGAAGAACAACCCCAGCATGGAGAACCTGTGACCACTCACTGCCTGAATGAGTCCAGTCGACCTGCACCTCCTGTCATATCTGCACCGTAACATGCCTCTGAAAATCAACGCTGTAGTCTCTTCTGCTTGTACAATTCTCCAAAATATTAAAACGACTTCTTTGCATTCAATTTGACTAAAGTGCACCTTTGTTTTTAAAGTTGATCAACAGTTTACAGTCGTGACGTCACGTGTCACACACTTACACGTAGGAACCACTAGAGGCCAGTATCCGCTAATAGTGGTAAACAACCTCAACCTCAAATTTTGGGAGTCAATGATACAGTTTCCGCATTTACGAATGACATAAAAAATCATATATATTGTTGTTATGTCGCTCATTCATTTTATATTTCATGTTTTCTTTTATTATATTTATCTCCTTAAAGAGCGACACACAAAAGATGCATTGTAATTTATCCAACATTTTTTTTTTCTCCAAAAAAAGCTCAAATCAAGGTCAAATTTAATGGTTTCATTTGGTGGATATGTCATATTGAAGCAAGCATTTTCGGCTTCTACCTAGTGAGGATTTGCAGCGTGTTGCGGACATGCGCTCTGGTTAACGTTGGTCAATAGAAAGAGCTATGTGGCCGGCAATACCCGAAAACACTGGTATGTCTTTGATTCATAAAGCTCAGATCCATGTTCTCTTGTAAGATGTTTTTTTTTTTTCTTGGACATCTCTCTTTTGTAAAGATGGATAATAGACATAATAATTTAGACTGTCAACCGACTGAGACAGCGTTATTAACATGAATTGTTTTGCATGAACAGAGGAAAATGGATTGTCGTTGCAATAAATATAAAGTAAATAAAGTTTGCTTCGTTATTTTTGCAACTTTAGGATTCACTCAAAATTATTTGCGATCCCTGCTCCATGCCGTATTAAAACAGAGAACACTTGTTTTAGCTGACTGTGGGTATAAAAGAGTGTATGTTGAGTGTGTTTTTTGACCACACCTTGACACACACCCTTTAAATTACTTCCAATGAACAGTTCTATTTTCTGTATGAATTTAAGGGATTGATTTCTTGTGTATGTTTGGTGTGTTTTGTTTTTAGCGTGACATAAATCTGCTGATATCGTTATTATAATTTTTATATGCAAGAACATTGGCCCCACAATCCCGCCCGGGAGTTGCACCTCTCCACACTCTCCACAGAGCCCTGCTGTGCCTCGTTACCACGCGACTCAGAACCGGTTGTTGAGCAACTTGCGCACGTCCAGCATGTCGTGTCGGTCTCCTGCCTGACGCTGGAACCACCCTGTATCTGTACGTATTCTGGACTCTCCCTCAGTCTTTTTCATCGCCAACCTGAACCATCTTTCCATGTGTTAAATGCCAGCCATATGCGATATAAAGTCATGTCGGCCTCCACACAACGAGCCTTGGCCCCTGCGCTTTTTGCGCCTCACGTGTTTTGCTGCTGTCTACGCGACTGCGCCCCCTGTGTTCTCCATTCCTCTCCTCTTAACAACAGCGTCTTTCATGTCATTTTCATTTCAATGAACAAAAATCAAGTTAAAGTTGCTCTTGATTTAAATAATTTTTGGATCCACTAGCAATGTTTTTGTTTTTCTCCTCCTATTTCTCCTCTTATAAACGAGGAATGTTTTATGACTGTCTATATGTGAAATTTAGAAATTGCAGAAGCAAAACCAAAGTAGTTTAGATGTATCAAAACTGTGACTAGAAATCGGACACAAATATTTATATTCAATTACGCATCCCAGGATTTCAGTCTTTGAAGCAAAAATAACGAGAAATAACAAGATGAGAAGAGTTTTCTATTCAGTCCTTTAAAAAAAAAAAAGAGGAAAACTAATCCCTGGAAATGTACAAAAAGTGCTTAGAGGGTGCGTGGTGAAGATGAAAGCAGCAAAATGAACTGTTTAAGAAATGCGTCGGGCTGTTTTTTTCCCCCGTGACATGAAACAGGAAAGCTGTTCGCCTGCACACTAAAGGGGACCCACCTACTCGCACTGACATGATCCCACGTATATTTTATACCCTCACGAAAGCCGTTTTTATACTTGCCTAATTAATTTAGCCGATCACATGGCCTGATTTTATCCGTACTTTCCACCATTTCACTCCTGTCTCTGCAACTCTCTAAGCTGCTGGTGTGTGCACGTGCTCCAATGGCGCTCTGCTCGGTTGTTCGCCGGCCTATCTCCCGGTTTTACGCCGTGTTGGTGTATGTGTGTGTGCATTTATGTATTTTCCTACCACTCAGTGAGAAAATATAAATAACTACCTTGGCAGTGTGTGCAGTGTAATCTGCTCCCAGCAGGCTGGATTCCCACTGAGAGAAAGACAGTATATTGTTCCTGCAGCACGGCTGATAACAACTCATTAGCATACTGAATCATTTGGCTGCGAGAGCCACTCTGCCACCCATCTGCAGTGAGCTGATAAACACACACGCCAGCTCACACGCTTCTCTATGCACAACACACACACACAAGCCCAAACCTCCTCTTGTTCTCTCACACCCAGTCCCCGCAACCCTCATTTTTTCTGTCTTTCTGGAGAGTGAGGCAGGTATGTTTGGCAGCCGGAGAGCGTCAGGAGAGGTCTACCAACATCTGCTTGTCTCCGCTGCTCTTTGGAACCAATAGTTTTGAAGTCCGCTCTTCAAACTTTAAAACAAACCTTTTTTTTTTAATTGATACACAGAACTTTTCTGCGATCAGAGAGGCTGTTTCGCCACGTACACAGACACAACAGCAGAGGCTGTCGAGAGCACTTTCACAATGGCAGGATATCCTGCAGGTCACGGAGCCATGTTGACCTCTGCAGGAAGTTGTCACTTGTAGGAGGAAGTGAGGATTCCAGGCATCCAGGAGGGACGTTTACTCCTCGCTTTATGGTCAACGGCACATTCCATTGTTAGCCTCCGTGTTCTTTTACACACATTATTGTGTTTCTGGTTTGAAGTGCACGGTGAAGTGTGACATATCTCTTCTGGATAGCGCAACAGTATTTATAGCAAGAATATTAATAGAGACTAAACTATGCACCTGGATGTTCGCTTGTTGACCTTCATACCAGAAAACTTAGTGTTAAATCATTCTCAGTCCAGAGCTGCAATTTCACGTGAAATCGATCTCTAAATAAACAGCCGTTTGAAATAAACAACTGATTTTCCAAAAAACATCCTAGGTTTACTGCTTTTAGATCATGAAATGATGGAGTTGTTTTTAAGGATTTATTGGAATATCTTTGAGGGGGTTTTACCGGCGGCCATAGTTGTCTGGTTTCTGCTTTAGTCATTTGTCTGTCAGTTGTTTGTAGCTCATCATATTGAACTGAACTGAAAACAGTGAGGCACGACACTGAGATTCGTCTCAGAACAGTGGCTCTGTTGAATAGGGAACCAAAATTTGAATTTGACCAGGAACAAAACGATTTATCTGACTCTGAAAATTTCACCATTTGACTGAGGGGTTATTGAAAGAAAAGATACTGATACACTTAAGTGAAAGTTAAAATAAAAATGTTATTTTGAAAAGATGCATTATTTTGTCGTATTAAATGTGTAAAAATAAACAGACAAATGTTAAAAAAAATGGGGTGACATGTTCATGATGGTGCGATATGTCAACATATTTGCTTTAGGGTCGTATTATAGGGGAAAAAAAATAAAATGGCCATTGACTGAAAGGCTTACAGAGACAGAGGACACGTCAGGCGTAGTCTGCAGGTGGATCCCGAGTCAGATTCCTGTGATGATGTCAAGCTCGTGAAGAGTCAAGCGCCATCCAGTCCAGCTGGTTGGATGTAAAGCTTCATGACACGAGGCATGAGAGGTAGGGAGAATGTATAAGAAAACCTTGCGGTGTGGTTTTGCAAGAGGCGAATATAATGTGTTGGCTCAATGTATCGCCTTTTGTAATGGCCCATATGAAAGTCCTGACACTGTCTGGTGCGTGGTGACCACTGTCACTGTCCTTGCAACTCTTTTCCCTTTGAGTTTTGCCTTTTAATCATGCAGAATTTTTATTTTGCTTCATTTTAATACAGTTTAGTTTTAAGACCATGCATGACTCAGCGCTCTTACATGCCTCCACATGCTTCTAAAATATTCCTCACACTAAATTCACATCATTCATGACAAACCCATGACAATAACATTTTATTTATACTGCACCCTTCAGAATGCTGCTCACAAAGTACGGACAGAACTCAAGTAAAACACAGATTTCTGACAGTACAGTGCTTCGGCCCATGTATAAACATGCATGGAGGATGGTTGTAGTTCATAACATCTCGGCGAAAGCAGGGCGATATAACGTGACTGCAAGCAAGTCTATAAAAATTAATTGTTGTAGCAGGTCGGATTCGTGTTTATGTTGTCTTGTTTCATCTCTTCCGGCAGACCTGGTGTCCTGATGGAGCAGGCTCTTATGCCCCTAGATTCAAGTGTGGCGTCAGGGACCCACCTGAGAATCTGAGTGTCCTGGCTGGCTCGTAGGGGTCAGCATTTTTAGTATGTACTCAGGTGGCCTGTCCACGAAAAGGTATTTATTAAACCTTAAAGTGCATTTCAAATGGGACCTCAGAGGGTAGAGTAAAGCTAACGCTAGGTTTAAGTGCTGCTGTTGAGATTTTGGCTGGAATAACAGGCTGAAGGAAGAATTGAAGAAGTTGAAACGGGCCATCATCGTGCCATCACAGGCACATGTCTGTAGAAGACAAGAAGTAGTTTTTTTTTTTTTTACTGTTTCATGACATGAAGACATGCTTGGACTGCAGCAACACATTGTGAGTCCTTTATGGGCAAGTCAACTTTTTAAGAAATATTTGCCGAAGTCAGTGAAGTCAAATTTTGTTCGTTTACTTTGAAGCAAACGGCAGAACTTTGATACCATGAATTTTTCACCTTCAAAAGGAACGTACATCAAAACCGTTTACGGCCCAGGTTTGCTTCAAAGCAGGACAGATTGTCCAAGAACAAACCTGCTGCTGCAGGCTCTCAGCTGGGCCTCATATTTATCTCTGCCGTCGCAATATTTCCCCATGTTTTTATGAGTTCAGTTTTTTTAGGGAGGACGTCACTTGTTATTTTGGGGTTTTGTCTGAGAACAACTTGGAAAAAATCAGCTGAACATGTATCATAGGTTTATTTAGACGTTATTCAAAGTTAGCTTTTCACTTCAAACTTCAAGAGTGATCTCATTCATTCATCTTGGACATGTGAGGCTTTGGGGCCAAATCCAGCTCAGCAAGCCATTTTTAATGTGAAGTCTGATCAATAATGTCATTAAAAAATGCAAGCAGAATGTCAACGATTAATTTTAAAACGTTCCAAAAGCTGAAAAGTTGATGCCAATGGAAGTGCATTTGATGAAAGCTGTGGTTAAGTTGATGCGTTGTTTGTACGTCAAGGAGAACAAAAACTATCACATGCGTAATGACAGAAAACAGAGACTGAAATGATATGCAGATTATCATTTTTAATAATTTTTTTCAGCCTGCGACTTGTGCTGTGTTTAACATGATCAAAATGTGTACCACTGCATCATTGAGCTCTCAGTTTGGTCTAGAACATGAACTGTTTACAGTAAGTATCTCAAACTGGTTGTGAAAGCTTCTAATATAAGAACCACTGCTGCCACTTTAAGTAGCTCCGACTGAATAGAAGAGTGCAGAATATTTAGAGAAATCTTAATATGATGTTTATTATCATTTTTATCTACCGGTGCAGCCACATGTCATATATTTTATGATCGAACCTCATGTTTTAAGCCCCATGTTGCATTGAAAGAAAAACCTTTTCGGGGAAAAACCTGACTCAACGTTTTCTTGTGGTGTCACCCAATATTTGGGGAAGGGGAGAATGTAATTTTTATTCATAAAGGTCAAATTTTGGAGGCTACAATGACTAGCCAATGCATCACCAAATCACTGCAGGTCCTCTAAGAAAAAAAAAAAAAAAAAAAAGACTACTGACTCGCGACTTGATCGTTTTATTTTGTGCTTGGAGTCATGGGGAATTGAGATACTATAGGAAGATTTGTAATGCTGAGTCCTATTGAAACTAACTCATGAATGAAAGTTTGTGTGGCTCACAAACACCATACTGTAAGCTGATTTTTCAAGATGGGAAAATGTGTGTGAGTTTGTATGTTCAGGTGCAAAACCAGTGTCTATTGTGTTGTGAGTCAGTGGTGTGAGATTTTGACTCTCACGACAGAGAAGCTTCATGCTAACGTTATTTCAATGGAAACACATTTCCATCTGTTTTGATCCCTGTTTTTTCTTTGTTATTTATGGCCATATTTTTGTATTTCTAGACTAGTCTAAATTACTTCTTCAAACAGAAATACAATATTGATCATAAATTTCTTGAACTGAATTTCTCATTGACACGAGAGCATAAGTGTCACCGCTAACTTCAGTGCTTCAATGAGTTCACATACAATGCTGTTCATGTTGTGTTGTTTATTCATGTTTTTCTTTATAAAAATCATCAATTTAACATCAGATATATTTATAGATACTGCTATCATACAACAAATAAGCCATTACCAAACGTACATTGTCCCTTTAAAATACCATAGTTACCAAAGGTACCAATATCGGCTGCTACGCTCTGCTGAAAAAGGCAGAACAACCATCAAACAGCGAGCAATATTTAACTGTCCGCGTCGGAAAACTGCTGGTGTTGTTATGATAATAACACTGTGCGTGATTTGTGTGTACGCATCAAATGTGGCATGAAGGGATTTATTTGTGTACCTTACTAATCTACAACTGCAGTACAGTCATTGAAAGAAAAACACTAAAACAGACATTCATACTAAAAGGACCACATGAGTCAATGTCACCGCGTCACCGACCCACAATTTGTACACTTTATGAATCGCTGTATGTTCTTTTTGTACCAAATATTAAATTCATCTTCTGGCTGATGCTGTTTTTGGTGTCATTCTCTTATCACCAGCAGCAGCAGATGGTACCACATTCGATGTACTGTGTCACTCCTCTTTTATCCTCTGAGTTCCTTCTGTCATCTCCAACCCCAAAAAACACACTACTGTACATCTGAAACCACATTACTTCAACATGTGTAAATGTATTTGATAGTTAAATGTAGATGTACCAAAGCGCATCACATTCACTTGAAGAAAAAATATTTGTAAATGACAGTTTAAACAGGGATGCGTTTCACTTGTATTGACAGAAAAAAAGAAAACAAGAATAATAAGCCTTACATCATCATTTGACCCTTCATTGTGAGCGAGTATTACGTGTTAATGCCATAACATTTTCAAAATATCCAGTGAGCAGGCAGTTTTAAACCTGTTAAAAACTCAATATTTTCTCTCAAGTGAATGCAGCACGCCTTTGTTTAGAAGCGTATTTACAAAACACAACAGTATGTGGCCTCAGATAAGTTTGTTTTGCCTCCAGCTGAGGCAAATTTAACATCAATAAAGAGTCCGATGACTTCAGGGTGCAGAAATCTCTACTCTGCTGCGATCTAAGAAGCTGAATTTTCCCTTTGCTTTGTTGCTTATTTAGTTTGGTCTTTGGGTTTTTCAAAACAAACGTGATCCTCAGGTCGGTGGATAACATGCAGAATTTACAAGTCTTTGAAACTCCAATCGCTCCAACTTGAAAGTGTCGTCTTGCTTCTGTTAGAGAGTGGAAGTGATCCATGAGGGCAAACGGGATCCTGAGCATATAATCCGTCTCCGTCCCTCTCTTAGTTCTCTCCTCTATGGTGGAACTGGTTTGGTGGCATCATCGACAGTTACCGCCGTCCAAAGGCCGACCGTTTCGTCTCAGATCCCGAGCGGCTAAATGAACCTGTGTCCCTCGTGAGGCTGGTAAGGTCCTTGGAGCTGGAGGTGAATCCTGATCCTCCACAAAGCTTTCAGGACTGCCCTCGGCGTCTCCGTCAGGCAGGCTTCCGCAGCTGGAGCTGGGCGACATGGTCTCCAGGAGATCGTCCCTGGCCAAGCCTACCACCGTGTCCTGATTTGGCACGCCCTGAGGGCCGTCGTCGTGGGCCCCGACCAACAAACCCGTGTCCCCGTCTGTGGTGGCGCCGACGTTCCTCCCTCCGTCCTGGTCCTCCAGGAGATTGGAGAGGAAGCTGATGTACTTCATAGCCAGCCGCAGGATCTCGTTCTTGCTCAGCTTCTTGTCGGGAGGGTGAGTGGGGATGAGCTTGCGAAGCTCGGCAAAGGCTCCGTTTACATTCTGCTGCCGCCAACGTTCACGACTGTTGGTGAAGATCCGGCGGACGATCTTTGGCTGACCAGCTGAGGATCATCGGGGGAGAGGAAACAAAATATTTTAACATCTTTAAGCAAGTCTTGTTGGACATGACGGCGGCTTGAAATTGAGTATTTTCTGGAGAGGCAATAGGTGCCTTTCCATTTCAGGTTAAGCAGTTCAATGCCTGTAAACCTGTCAAACTAGATTTGCCTCACCTATCTTCAAGCATAGCCATATACCTCATCCCCATACTTCTGTTTCAAATGTGGTCCATCCAACATGCTCCTGTTTCTCCTCTCCATGTGTCTAAACCATCTGAGCCTGCCCTGAATAACTGAGTCTCCCACATGAGATGTCGAACTTTGATTCACCCACGTGTTTGTTCCCACTATAATACTATATTTACGACAGTTATAGCTTCATTGAAGGGTCAAACTGTGTGCCTTTGTCTTGCCTTTCTTCTTATTATGTGACGAATATCTAAAGTCGCCAGATTGTAGTGCTTGTTTTCCACTCCCTTTTACCTTTTATGTCCATCTGTACTTTGGATAGAGTTAAGAGTCTGTTGACATGCGTCATAAGCTTCTCAGTGAACATTGCAGTTACAGAAAATAGATCTACAGGCAACAACGAAGCTTTACTTTCTTGATTTGGAGGGCGAGTACTTCTCCACTTTGGGATATCGCTACGTTTATCCACAAATAATCTGTGTTTAAACCTGATAAACTAAAACACAAGTCTTCCAACTAAATATTAAGAATCCTGTCTTCAGTCTGGTTTACAAAAGCTGTTTCTCATTGGCTGTGAAGCAGTAATAAATTGTGTTTTCCACAGTTCCATAATACAAGAACGCTGGAGGTGGCGCAGTCCCAACATTGGTTCCTATTTGAAACACACGTAACACTGCATTACAACTCTACGCAAACAAAACATTCCCAAAATTGTCATTGAACACTGAATCACCAGTGTTTAAATACACTATATTTTGACTCTAGTATTCACAAGTACTGTGGAAAATGAAACACTTCTTTGCTGACTGTGCGAAAATGGCCTCCAAACTGATGGGACTATTTTATTTGAAGCTAGTTCTACTAAAGTTGAAAAATGTCATTTAGAAATGCACCGAATGCAAGAGTTGGGTCAAAACCAATAATGGATTTCGCCATCTTAGTTACATGTAGAGAATTTGCGTCCCGGATACAAAGTGAGGAAGTGTCAGCTGTGTTTCTGTTGTTTTCCTCGAGTGAAATGATGCATTCACTTTCTGTTTTTCATTTCGTTGGGTAGGAAATGTTCAACTCCTCCACTGCATGTACTCCATCCCTCCATCCTCACCACTGGTGTCTCCTAGGCTTTTGTCGCCCTTGGAACACACCCAGTCTATCTTAATCCCTCAGCCCACTCTGCAGTAAAACCTTGGCATGGAGATGGAGGCAGCAGCTCCCCCCATCCTCCACCTCTGTGTATGGCAGTGAGTGGGCAGTGATGGAGATGAATGGTTATTTTAAAGACATGCAGCAATGCATGCAGAACTACATCCTGCTCACGAGTCTTGGTTGCTATTATGCGCTCCTGCAAGACACCTTCTGCCGATCATTGACCATGTCAGAGAATGGATGGTGATGGAGATGAGGAAGGGCGTTTAGGGGTCAAACTGGCAGTGGAAGGACACAGCAGAAGTGCCTCTTACCATACTTATAAAGATCTAAAATGCGCCTACCCTCGTCGAGTTCAACCTCATAAGGCGCCGGGCGGCGCTTTACCCTGTTGCTGGGGTACATGCTGTACTGCTCTGGTTCCCCTCCGAGACTAGACATAGACAGAACACAAGTGTGTCAGAGGGACTTTCAAGCTTCACACAAAGTTTCAAACTCAGCTAAATGATACACACAGAAATCAACAGCTCACAAACATACACAAGCACGAGGACAGACACATATGGCAGCGCACAAATATCACTTCGACGTACACACGCAAGGTTACAATTAGACACACATTTGTATCTCTATCCTTGTGGGGACCTCTCATTCCCATAACCCTTTACTTAACCATCCAAAACAAATGACTCAACCAGACCAGGACTTTGAGCCAAACTCCACCCCAGTATTATTGGTTATTTTCAAGTTTTAATCCTCAAAATGAGGCTTGTCCTTCTGGGGACCAGAAAAAATACAAATGTCCTCACAAGTGGGTGTGTTTCCAAGAATTAGTCCCCACAAGGATTGCTATACAAGTGCATACACACACACACACACACACGGTGTCTAACTACATATTAACTGCATAAACACAAACTGTGACACCTCGGAAAACACACACGATAAAACAATATTTTTAATTTCACACAAATATTTAAGGTCCTATTACAGCGTTATTACACACACACGCAAACAGCGCCAGGAAAGCCGCTAAAAACGCGCGCACACACATAATACAACATGCGGACTTTCACACACACGTATATATTTAAACACACACACACACACAGGGTACAAATGTTCGACTTTACTCACACACTATGGGAAAACTGCACACAAGAAGTGCACACAATGATTTTTGGAGCAAATGATGCAGACGCACACACACACACACACCTGAAAGCACGCACACGCTGACCTATATAAATTCGTAATAATCCGCGTGTATTTTGGCGTAACTTTACCTGTTGATGGCGGCGAGAGGCTGCGCCAGGTTGTAGAGCATCGCCCGGGCCGGGACAGGAAACGCGTTTGGGCTCAGTTGGACCATTCGAGCGTCCTCTCGATGTGTGTGCGGCAGCGGCAGCGGTGGAGGTCTGCGAAGTTCGGTGATCGGCACCAAATGGCTGCCGGTCCTCAGCTCCTGCACCGCCTTTATAGCGTCCCTCCTGGAGAGCTCGATCACCGGCACTTCCCTCTTCACGTCCAGGCTGTTGTGAGAGGCGGTCTCCTTGGCAACGCTGTTGATGATGATGCTGATGCTGCTGGGCCCGTTACTCGAGTTCTGCAGAGGAACGTCATCCGTCTCCTCAGCCACCTTGTTGACGCCCCCTCCGCTCTTCTCCTCCCCTTCCTCGTCCTCTTTGCATCCGTTCTGTCTGGAGACGATGGAGGAGTTCTCCTGCTTTCCGACGCCGGACTTCACATCTGGACTCTCGGGACCAAAATCCTGCGGCTTCTTTTCCATCATTTTCGCTCCCTGCGCCTCTCACACGATCCCACTGAGCCCTGAACAGCAGTCGGTCAAATCACATTATGGAATGACTAAATAAAAAAAATATATATGATAATAATTTACATGTATTTAAAATGACGAGGTTGATGCAAATTTGACGCCCTTTTAGCTCAAATTATTATTTTAAAATCCGCACGATAATTGAATTTTATTCACGTTGCAATTTTTCCAAAAGTGAAAAAGCTCTATTGATGGACATATATTCATTGTGGCTGCGCATACATTCACAAGAATGTTTTCTCGCATTCTTCCTCACTAACAATTTTCCACGATTTGCGTCCAGTGGAAGCGGCTAAAAACCGTTCGTCGTAAACAATCATTTTGCGTCCCTGCTTTCTCTGTACTCTTTAACCAGTCACGGCGCGCAAATATAATTCAGCATTTTCATAATTTGGGTGACAAACGCGTGGATTTATGAACGAACAAGAGCCGAACGGTCCATTGTGCCAAAGGAAGAAACGAATGCGATCACCGCATTTTTTGATCCCCAAAAATGATCGACTTCCCGTGAAAATGGCGTTAAGCATAATAGAGACGAATATTCGAAAACGATGGCTCAACCAAATATATATATTTTTAAACAACGGGCTTAACCGTTAGGCCTCGACTGCGCACAGCCGTCGGGCGCACTGACAGAAAAAAACGCCGAAAATCATATAATTTAATATTTAATGTGATTAATAAGCCCGACTGTGGGTGTTGTAAAAGATTGTAGCGCTGAATAAAAGCGCTTTTTGGCAGGAAAATATAGAATATTAAGCTCTTACCGTTGTTGGTCGTGTTGTTGATGTTACTGAGTAAGTGGAGCCATTTTGTGAGTGGGTCATCCATGTCTGAGCTTTTTTTTTTTTCCTTCCAGTTGTGGAAGTGTGTGTGTGTGTGTGTGTGTGTGCCTGTGTGTGTGTGTGTGTTGTTCCTCGCTGCATCCCTCAGTATGGGGAGCGGAACACGGGCCGCAATGTGTCCGAGTGAGATAAGCTCACGGCAGCGGCCTCTTCATTCCTGATAAGCCGCTAAACCCATTATTTATGAAATGATTCATTATTATTTGGCTGTCGTTGGCTATATAGACTTGTGGAGGGCAAAGCACTAACAAAAAAAAGCAAACAGTCGGTGTGTAAGGTATTATGAGTGTGAGGTATATTAGGAATTATTATTTTTTAATGACAAAAAAAACAACAAAAGTCCAGGAAGATATTGACCTATTTTTTTTTAAATATATCGATCGTTTTTTTTTCTCATGGATATCCATGACTTTAACAATGTGTTTAAGTATGATAAGAATTTAATCGGCCGCTTGCAGAAATGGATGGATAGCTGGTGAGTGAGTGTGAATGTATGCGTGAGCGAGGGGGGGGCGCATGACGGTGGTTCCCCGGGGGTCTACTGGGAGTCATGACAGGCAGATAAAAGCCTCTGGTCGCATCAGATAAACGGGCATCAACGGTGACACACTATCAGGGGCCACGAAACACTTGCAGGTACATCCTAATAACGGATCATCCCTCTCTTTGCATTTCTAAACCCCTTTCTCTTGAACAATTGTTTGCTTTAATTGAATGGTCTGCGCATTAAAAAGTCTATAGATGGATAGACAGATAGACAGGGACACGCCCAGAGATTTGTTTTTAATAATCCAATTAGTTAGTTAATGATGGGTTCTGTGTTTTATGAACGACAATGCAAATCATCCCTCAGTGCCAGTGGATATGAGAGGCATATTTCAGTCAAAGAAATGACAGCATTTACAGCTACACTGCAGTCAAAACTGTTCATCTGAAGACTGGAGTAAGTGCACAATAACATGAGGAGGTTACACTTGAAATACAGGCGTCTGTGATTCATCCATGTTCATTATAGTTATTAATTATTAAATTCCATGGTTTAATAGTTGTGTCCTCCCTTTCTCCTGCTAACTTCTCCACTCCACTGCGCAAATAAATGGGATTGTTTTTGGCAATGCTGGTAAAAACTGAAAGCTCTTTTTTTTGCAACTTCTTTATTACTTTATGCAGAAATTATATACAATTCGAACCAATTTGGAGTTTAACAGACAGTTGCTTTTCTCACACCTCTACAACCGAATGCAGACCTGGGCAAAGTGCGGCCCGGGGGCCATGTGTGGCCCAATGCCCGTATTTTCGTGGCCCATTTGATGTCAGACTAAAATTTTTCTGCTTTTTTTCTTTTTTTGTTCTTTCTCTTTTAGTCACCACCACTAATTCAGCAGAAAATATAGTTATTAGTATGTTGATTTTCTTCTTTTCATTGGCAATTTTTGTGTGTTTTTCTTGTTCCCCAAAATACATTAAAGGAATATTGAAAATATATTTTGAAATACATTGCCTTTTTATCTTGAACATCTGGTCCATAGTTATTTTGATTTATATTTAAATTAATTTCATATTAAATGAAATGTATAATAGGCTTCATGGCATATTTACACGTCATATCCTTACTTACATTTAATCTTTTTAGGCTCATTTTTGTTCTTATTACTTAAGTATATATTATGGGGTTTTTTCCATCATGTTTCGTGGTCATCGATGTCTTTCTTGTGATGATGGCCCCTCACAACAGTTACATTTTCTGAAGTGGCCCTGTAGGAAAATGAATTGCCAGCCTCCGACCTAAGGTATACATTGTTCAGTCATTATGAAATAAGACTGGCAAATCCTTATGTCATCATTATGTTGTCCTGAAATGGCAAGCCGATGATTTAGAATTTGTTTGGCTCCACATCGATCATCGCCAGTGCACCAGCGGACAGTCGTTCGAAAGTTGCGCATGTGAGTGGCTTCGTCGCTGTGAGTGTGTGGGAAAAGGAGTGCGCGCACCTCAGCAGCGGTGCTTTGACTGACAGCCGAATTAGCACATCGACATAGATCTGTAGTGTATAGAATGTGACCGAATCCATGTAAATTCCTCACACTGGTATATCGTCAATACACGATTTAAAGTGATCATATTGTCCCCCTCTGTCTCTGGACAAATAATGCAAAACTGACAGTCTCTCCCGGCACGCTAGTGTGCCGCGGCACTCTGGTTGAAAAACGCTGGTCTATATTAGTATTTAATACATCGGTATTAAATCTTGCACTTTAATAAATCTCAAGTGCAAGACACATAAGTTATGATCTGAGATGCAGCGTGTGAAGAGCTCAGAAGGTGTTTGATACAGTAAACAAAAATGAAAATATTCCAGAGAGGGAAAAGGTGCCGCAAAACAAAAAAAAAAGACACGCGAAACCCCCAGATGCAGCTGGACCCTTCTCATTTCATAGGTAACGTTTCAATGTATAAGGGTGGCGTGTGTCACCTTGGGACGCAAAAAAATTGCACCATGTTTCCCTTTATACGAGTGAGGACGTGTTGCACTGACAGGCTTTCAGTCAAAGACGAAAGCTGCTACACAAGATAAATGAATACAGCTTGCTACACTGAAGAGCAGGAAAGCTAATCACTCTGTTGCTAACAACGAAAGAAACATCTCAGTTCACATCTTACCCATAAAAAAGGAACGATTGTCAGTGGGCACAGAGACCAACCAGGGTAAAAAGGACCCTGTGCTTTGCTGCTCAGGACAGACCAACAGGTGGCGGTAAGTATACTCAAGAAGCCATCTTGAAACGCGCTGCAGATAACTCCGGTACAGTTGAGCATCTCCCTTAAAAATCATAATGTTGTTTATCAGTTGTCATTTTTACACATTTATTACATCACTATCATTTGAATGCCCCGTATGAGTGATGCAAAAAAGAAAAAAAATAACATATGATGTCAGGTGTCGCTCCTTTGATCTGCAGTATAAAGCATCTAAATGACAAATGGGATGAAGATGGATGTTGGGGAAGCGTGATAATGTCTCCTGTCGCATCATTATGGGATGTTTCGAGTCCAGGCACCCAAAACGCAAACGAACATCTGACAGTGAAAACAGGGCCAGGCAGGATTTTGAGGAAAAGTACTGTCAGCTCCATCCTGTGGGGATGGAGACCACGGCATCGGTGTATGCCGGCTACAGAAGAACCAATCGTCACCCTGTGTCCATTAAATATGTTCCCCGAGTCCAGGGTGTGGAGCCATCTCACAGCTTGCCATTGGAAGTGTGGGTGATGTGCAGGATCTCCAGCCTAAAACCAGCACAGAGGTCAGCGTTTGTTTCTCTTCTGGATTATTACGACTTGGGTGAGGAGGTCATCATGATCTTGGATCATCAACCGTGCTCTGCCATGCTCAGCGATTTCATCACTGGCAAAGGAGGTTCTCTACAGGAAGAGGAGGTCAAAGTCCTCTTCAGGCAGCTGTTGGAGGCGGCCAAGGCTCTGCAGTCACAGGAAATCTGGCACGGTGACATCAACAAAGGGAAAATCCTGATCGACTTCAGCGCAAAGGTGCCCAAATTAAAGCTGACAGACTTCGGAACCGGCTGTTTAGGCGCGTGGAATTCCGTTCACAAGGGCTTCCAGGGCACTTCCACACACATGCCCCCTGAGGTCTTCCATTATGACGTGTACCAGCCCGGCCCCCTCACGGTGTGGCAGATCGGAGTGACCCTGTACGAGATGCTGCACAACGACAAGACCTTTGACATTGTGAACCTCCTAAACAACCAGCTGGAGCTGCGGGAGGGTTTGTCGCGTGGTTGTCTGAAAGTGTTGAACCAGTGTCTGATCTTTGAACCTCTGGAGCGTCCGAATTTTAAGGATTTGGGGAGTTCTTCTTGGCTGAAGTGAAAACTGCAACTACAACAGACTCCAAAACCAACATGGCGACTGTGGAAGAAGCATTGATCACGTACCTCTTGCACAAAAGACAAAACAGGCAGCTTTGTAGGAGGTTGGTTGTTAAATATATTGCGACAGGAGGACGAACAAATTCCACCATTGTTATGCCTTCTTCTTCTGTCTCATTCGAGCTATGCATTGGGTAGTAATAGCAACGCTGCCCCCACGGTTTCTGGTGGTACTACTACATTGTGTCCATGAGCTTTGTGGAAACGTGCAGAAATACAAACGTAGGACAGAAGGCTCCGTCCACATCTGGATCCGTACCTGATGTTGATCATAAATAGGTCTTCAGTTCAAGGGTTTCATCGGCAGCTAAGAAGACAAAACTAAACAATCAATAAAGCTTCAACAAAATACTATTAAGATGGAATGAAAACTTCTTTTTAACTTGCTTGTAACTTTTGAATACTTGTTCTCTTCCTGGAGTTTACTTTGAATAGCATAGGGCTGGAGATGAATCATGTGATGGTGTGGCTTGGACTAGTGGGTCCATCCATTGATCAAAAGCAGTTAGTGATATGTGTCATAATGAAAGTGTTAGATAGCCGCTACATATTTATCGTTGCCATTTCCGGATGTATAGATTTTATTGTTTTGTATTTCAAGCTGTAAAATTATTATATTTATACATTAAATATTGCCTTCTTTCTTCACTGCAACTGGTACTATGTGCATGGTAGTTTAAAATAAACGTGCTTTTTCTTAAAATAACTGAAGTCATCTTTCGGTATGAACACATTTTTTTGTTGAATGAAATGCTTTTCCACATACTAAAATCAGTTTGTTTGTTCTGAAAATTACACAAAGCAGTGTATACATGTTTATTTTTTTATTTTCTTTTACAGGTGTAAAAACATTTGAAGTATATTGAAGAACACCTCTATGGACACTGCAGCTGCACGTCAGCAAACTGCCTCTTCGAAACTCCAAGTTTAATATTAAAAAAAAAAAAAGATAAGCTCATCATTAAGAACCGTGGTGGCTCGCATCGTGAAGGCAACAAACCCAACAATAATTTATAATATTTTCTCGCTTCATTGTAGCACAACCGAATTTCTTGTTTACACTGCCCTCTACTGTGCAAGTTCCCGATGTCCATTGAAATACGGCAGTGCAATAGCTACTGCTATTTTTTCCACAATGTCTTCATTGTATATATAAGAAATCATAATTCATATTGAAGCCAACAATTTTGAAGAGCTTGTTTTTACCGTTTTTATTATACTTCATCCATTATACATCTTTGTAACATGAACAGGACAACACAGACAGCTGAATAAGAACAGTTATCATACGAATAATAAAATATATGAATAAATATAATTCCATCTCTTTGATATGACACTTTCATTCAGAAGATTTGTATTAATTTTGCCGATTGCTCACCACTTCTATGGAAATATATAGACATGGTGCTGCAAAGGACGGGCATTTTAAAATAGCTTTTAGAGGCATATGTGTCTTTTAAATAAGTATTGTCGAGGTTTTGATATGTTTATTACATTTTAACAGCTCTCTCATCGCTGGTTCCGTCGCGCCGGCATGATCCGAAGAGTCGCCACGCTTTCCCGCGTCATGAGCCAGGTCACCTGTTCAAGACTCAGTCCGGCAACCGCTTCTCCGTTCACCTGAAGAATTTCATCGCCGTTGCCTAGGAGACCCACGTATGGGCTCTCACCGCTGCCGTCACCGACCTTCTCCACATACACTCCTGAGAGAGACACACGTTCATTGCAAAGCCATGTTGGGTTGTCAAGTGGCAATGACCCAAATTCATTGGTTGGTTCATATTTTCTTTAATATATATGATTTACATCCGTATTTATTTTCCTTTAGAGCTAGATAAAAAGTCAGTACCTTTTAATTCTGATATAATATTTGTCCACAATGTTTGAAGCAGCAAATGAACTCATTAGTTTGTACGTTTATATATCACACATTTTTTTCTTTTTTATAATTATGATGATTTTTGTTTGTGAGAGATAATCCGAAAAAAAAAATTCCAACATAAGCAGAACACTGTTTAAGAGAACAATATAGACATGTCACACAGTCATGGATCATCCCATGTAAATTCATGAGATAGCTCACCTGTGTCAGGTCGACCTTTGCCCCTGGAAATGACAAAACCAAACGGACCATTCGGTGGTCGGATGAGCTCCAGGAGCAGAGTCCCATCTGGAAAGACCTGAGTGACCCGACCCACTGGCAGAACCATCCTGGTGGTGAGTATCTCCTCGACACTCAAGGCTCTGTGGAGCTCTAACTGAGGACTGTCAGGGCTGAGCGGACGTCACAGTGGTCAGATTGATGAGGGAAAACACAAGGTCAGGGTTTGCTCTGCGTACCTTGGTGCTAGTCCGTACGGTATCTGCACTTCACCCAGTATCGTGGTTCTCTCCGTTCTCCTCTCCAAACTCTGCACTGAGGAGGCTTTGCGGAGTTGAGCCAGTGGCAGCACCTAGTGGCAAATACATGACATAGAAAAATAAATAACTGGACATATTTCAAATTCTTTCTCATTCCAGCAGCAGGGTGACAAATGAGCTGGAGCTTAAGGTGTGTATAAATAGTCGTGCCAAACATACAGACACATGACTGTCTGAGCAATGTTAAACCAGGACTCACTGTGTTAAGCGTCTGCAGGGAGGGCGTTCTCTGTATTCGAATGGTGGGATGGGGTCTTCGTGTGGGGCTCGGGGAGGCTGAGCTGACTCTTGGGGGAGCGGGCAGGCTGAGCTGCTCCATGCTGCTGGACCGAGCGCCTTTAACAAGACGGCCAACGCTGTTCAGACCGATTGAGGAGAAGAAGCGACGCAGGAACGGCTTGGACCGCCCGTCCAGCTTCCTGATGGACAAGGGTGTGAGAACAACTTGAATATCCACTTCATCATCAAACAGTGGGACATATCAATTGAAAAACATTTATATATATATATGTTAAAAATACTTCTTCATTCCTACTTTATTTATAAAGTAGGAACGAAGAAGTATTTTTAAATAAATAGTTACAAAATGTGTTCTTCAAAATGCTTTTCTATCCACCGGATGAAAGTAATTTTTCACAGATTCATTCTGAGGATATCAAGCAGTGAGGCTAATTTCCTCAACTGAAACTGAGGTGCCGAGAGATAACTCAGACCAGATGGGGTGAGGTATTCATTATCATCTATCTGATGGATAGATTATGACGGCTCACCTGGACCCATCACAGTTTTCCTCCCATAAGGCCTCAGCCTTCAAGTGCTCCGCCCGCAGCAGCTCCGCTCTGAGGTCATCTGTCCGGGACAGTGCGATGCCACGAAGGGCGGGACGGCAGTCAGAACCAGAGACAGGGTCTCCACCCACTGATGGACAAGTGATGGACGAGAAAGCAAATTTTGACCGCTATGTGTTGATGCAACAAAATAAAAGTATGTGCAAAATATATAATATAATATAATACATGACATTATTCATCATGTTTTGGTAGATAAATACATGTCACAAATGTTTTATTTTGGGCTACTCAACTGTCTCCATGTGCCATAATGTTGCTGCCTTCCTCTGTTAAACTGATGCACTGATCCAAAACTGATCAAAACCTCATATTGATTATGCGTCTGAATATCACTTTTTCCTCTTGTAAATTGCAAAGAATTTGTTGTTGTTGACATTCTGGTGTAGCCACAATGGCTTAATGTTACAGTTGGAAGAAGAGTGGGACCACTCACCTGCTCCATCTGGGGTTGCATCCCAAACTTCCGTGGTGGGCACGTCTGTGGTGAGCCTGGCTGGAGAGTAGCGCAGGGTGGATGGTCGAATGCAGGCCAGCTGGTTGTTGGTGGAAGGGCTTCCTTGGGATAAAGCCTCGGGGGAATCTAGAAGGCCCGCATGCTGAGCATTTTCAGCCCCTTGACTTGCGGATTTCTGGAACTGCACAGTGGACTGAATTGTAGCGCTGCGGTTTCGTGAACTTGACTTGAGAGCAGACTTTATGGGCAGAGCTGGTGTCGGGGATTCCCTATGTCCGGATGATGCTCCCAGCAATCGTGGCTCCAAGGTGACGGGACTGTCAGGCGCAAAGGAAACAGCTCTGCTGCTGCTGCCCCTGTTCCTGGGATTGGAGTTGCGCCTCTGAGCCCATGATGGGCCGTAGGGCCCATGTCCAGACTCCAGGCGACTCTCCCCTTTCCTGCTTCTCCTTCTGAGTTTCCCAAAACCTGAGGACTTCCACCCTGTGCTCGTCTCTTTGCTCTCTCCCAACACATACGCACCAGCGAAAGTGACGGTGAGTGGTGCTTTTGGTCGAGTGCTCACTTCAGATTTGTTTGGAGGCACCCAGCGAGGCACTGGTTTTCCACGTGGGTCTTCATGGTTGCTGGTCAGTTGCGCGTCAATATTCTGAATATCTGGCCCCACTGAGATGGTTTGAGGTTCCCTCACCACTGAGCCACACGCCTCACATTTCTTCACCACAACTATGATCTCCTTAATCACAGTTGTGACCTGACCAACAGAGCTCACATCGTCCAGCTTCTGCGACGCCGGCACCGAGATGCTCCTGTTCGTCCGACTCTTCTCTGAGCCACTGCTGCTGGAATCGGTGTTACTGTCCTTTTGCTTTGACTTGGGGAAGCCCGGTCGGCCACGCTGTCTCATGCGATCCAAGTACCGAGACTCCGCCTCCTTCTCTGATTCGTCCTCAAAGCGTACTCGTGTTGGAGAACATCCATATCGTCTCGGTCGACTGGCAAGGTCGTTGGGTGACGTTTCTCTCTGGTCCGGGACCAGGAGTGGACCCGCTGTCGTCTGAGCTGTGAGGTCATCTTTGACTTGAGGGACTTTCTGCACAGTTGATACCTCCGAGGCCTCAACTTGTTGTTTGGTTCTGAGGAAAATCAAACAGTTCATTGAATTAAACCATATTCTAGTTCTTCTCAGATTCAGTTCGTAAAATACCTCCACCCCAAAGTTATTCACAAGACACAACTGTCGAACCCTCAAATCAGAAATTGAAGGATAACTGACACCAAAAAAGGAACGGCCATCAGCAGCAGCAGCTTCAAAAGATTGTGCCAAACTTCTCCCAGGCAATGTCCACCAGCTCCATTTGGGGGGGTCCCAAGACGCTCCCAAGCCAGTGAAGAGATATAATCCCTCCACCTGGTCCTGGGTCGACCCCTCGGTCTCCTCCCAGCTGGCCGAGTTTGAAACACCTCCAAAGGGAGGCATCAATGGGGAGATGCAATGGATCTTCTCCAAGTCTCTTCCAAGTGACAGAACTTCTCATCCTGTCTCTAAGGGAGGAAGAGTGATCTCACAAATACAACCAAGGTAAATGTACAGTATTATACTGCAGGCCAGATGTGAAAAGTATTTATCCCCAAGTTAAATTGAGAGTGAACTGAGATTCACTATAGTTTTTGGAAAACTGAGTTGAAGTTATCCTGTCTGCATTACTGCCAGATGTTGTTAGATTCAGGAAATCACTTAAATACAATATAACCTACGATTTTGTGTAGGCTACAATATCTCAAAAAGAAAGGGCTCAATCCAAAGAAATTTAAGGAGAAATGCTAAAAAAGTGTTCGAAATCTGTCAGACTTGGAATGGTTACAAAGTCATTTCCAAGGCTTTTAGGACTAAAGCAAACCACGGAAACCACAGAAAGACCGTCCTCATTGGCCCTAGTTGAAGTCTGTGTTCATCACACAACCATAAGAAAGACACAGGGCAAACACTGGCCTGAGACTTGCCAAGAACGCCACGCTTTTGGAGAAGACCTCTGTGGACTGACAAGACAAAAGTTGGCCTTGGAAGGTGGCAGGCTTACAAAAAACAGCATTTGTAAAAAAAAAAAAGTCTAAATAAACAGTCAAATTTAGTGGGGGTCATAATGTGATGGCCTTTCTGTGATTGATGGGACAGTGGATTATGAAAGTGAAGGTCCAGCCATCAGTTCTGGCCCTGAAGCTCAAGCAATCCTTGGCAGGGTCATGCAGCTGGACAACACACCTGCAAGTTCACCTCTGTAAGGCTGAAGGAAAAGGATTTGTTTTGGATCATAACAAAGTCCAAACTAACACAGGGAGTTCATGCTTGAAAACATGACAACAGGGCTGTGTTTAAAGATAAGAGATGAAAGAAATTCTTCCACAGTGATACAATTGGAGGAGTGGGTAACTTGGGCCTTTTATTCAATTCGTTTTTTTCAATGAAATATTCAACTTTTATCCTACTATTTCACAAGGTTGTAGCTGGGGTTAGGATTAGTGATGAAATTCAATTCACTTTTCTGATTTGTATGTATCATGACTTCACAAGGTGGCGGCCATATTGAATACATCCTTAAAAGTGATCTTTGTCTAATCCGCTGGAAATACTGTTCCTCATCTCTCAAGCAACAATGGTACTGATGATGGCTGGGCATCGCTGACGTTTACGGCCGGACTGTGAACACCAGTGCTGCTATATGCACCATATTTTCTCCAGCGTGCTTTTTACATTCCTGTTACCTCCATCACTGTTTAGACCATGCTTCCACCATGTTCCACCATGTTCGAGTTAGGCAATCCGCTCTCCGGGTCTCAGTCATGTTCCAACCACGAGACTACATCCTCACTCGTCTCCTCAACCCGGGGGAAGTTTTTTAATCTTCATTCACTTCAAAACATTCATTTAAACACGCCCACAACTGTAGATCAGATTGAAGTTACAGCCGTCCAACATCTGCTTGTGTCGAGTCGTAACTACAACAGGCTTTGTATTTGCAGCTGGGCTTGTTGGGCGATGGTGCTTGTTGCAATTTTGCAATTTTTTTTAGGCCCATTTATGCTCAATGTTTGAATATGGATCCAGAGCCTTCTGCGTTCATTACGTCCGTATTTCTGCATGTTTCCATTAAGTTAACAGACCAAACAAGGCAGTGCCACCAGAAACGCAGGGGCAATGTTGCTGTTACTACCAGACAGATAGCTCTAATGAAACAGGAAGAAAACATAACAGTCGTGTAAATTCTGCGCCTTCCAACTGCAGTGTATTTAACGCCTCCTACAACGCTGCCTCAGTTTGCATCTTTTGTGCCAGAGGTACATGAACAATACTTCTTCCACAGTTGCCATGTTTGTTTTGGAGTTTGTTGTTGCTATAAACTTTTGACTTTGGGCTGCGCCCCCTGGTGGATGTGTTGATGATCTGCAATACGGTTTGAAAATTTTTCACACATAAAGGAAGCATAAATGGGCCTGAGGCATGTCCCGTTCAAACAGGAGAACCTGGAAGAATGTGGTACGGACAGTACTCACAGTGGGGATCGCTGGTCCGAATGCGAGCGTCTTGTAACTCGATCGTCTTTGATGTGGTTTGACCGAGCCTTTAGTCGTGCTCGCTCCAGAAGACGCTTGGCTTGTTCATGTCTCGGGCTCAGTGGAAGCTCGTCCGTGGTTAAAAGCAGTGTCCTGTGAAATGAAATTAATAAATGTTATGTAGTAATAATTACGTAGTAATTATTTCATGGTTTAATTGACATTTTTAATGATCCCAACAAGGTCACCCAAAGGTGGTAGTGATGACAATCTATTTGTAATGTAAAGTGGCATTGGAATTTGACTTTTTTTGGGGGTGCATATATGAACGTTGTCCTATTGATCCCCAAGGATTGACCCGACAAAAGTGAATGAAGCTGCATCTTCCTAAGCTGTCTTATGTAATATCATGGACAGAGTGGGCGTGGCTCTTTGAGTGAGCAAACGCCGGAACTCGCCATCATCCATCTAGGCTTGTGCCTGGTGGCTAAGCTGCTCTGCATTGTGCTTCATCATCTGTACTTGTCTTTATCCCTTGGCCCAGTGATAAAGATAGCATGATATACCAGCCATGTGGATTATCCCCGTCCCGCTCTGTTATTCATTCCCCTTGTATGTCAACAGCAAAGCATAAAGCAGTTCAATAGATTAGCGTGTGTCAGTCACTTGTTGTTTTTTTGCCTGTTTGTGGTGAGCATGTCCTCCTATTAAAGGGCATCTGCATCATCTAGTCAACCCATTGCTTTAGCTCTGAAATTACGTAACTCTTTATCTTGGGTTTATAATTTTATTCAGGGCGCACCGATTTAAATGGCCCCAATCATCCTGAACATTTGTTGCTGAATGCGATTTTATCAAACATATAGGTATACATATAGGTGTAAAGAGTCGTTCAGATTGGTGGCAGTGTGTGAGTGAACAAGCTTGCAGTTTCCGAGATGAGTCTGGACAGGTCAGTATCTGTAGCTGAGTAATGTGCTAATCCCATGTGCATAGTGATATCTATCTGAGGAGGATGTATGAGTAACATCTAGTTTTGGTCACGCTATCCACCCTCACTTCGCAAGTCAGGGGTCTCAAAATTCCATTGACTAGTGGACCACCAGAGACAAAGTTTTGGTGAGGCTGTTTTTTTTAATGCTGTCCAGTTAAAGACAGATAAAAGCCTCATTTTAGAAAGAGCATCGACACCAGATATGCAACACAAAGTTGGCTTCAAACATCTTTGATGATGACAAGTCTTCCCCACCAATGTGCATCACGTCTTGAATACTGTGTTAGCCAACGTTCTTGTCCCAGCAAAGAGGCGTCCCAGCATGCACTGCAGGGTTCATTCAAGTGATTTGGTGGTTTTGCACTGTAAAAGCTCTTGCTTTCTAGATAAGACCTGGCCAGTCTGCATTTAACAGAGTAGGAATGTCTGCATTCAAATTAAATTTTGTGGACCAGAGAGCCACAGGGGCGAAATTACAGTTTACTAAAACAAAGTGATCGACCAAGAGAGAACACAATGGTCAGAGGGAACAAGAGGGTAATGGCTTTTATGTTTTATGCATGTATTTAAGGTCCGAAAAGCTGGATGTTGCCATGTGGTTCTGCTTTTCTGCAAGGACAACTTATAACACCAGATACCCTGAAACACACGATCCCTGATTCAAATGAAGATGGGACTTAAAGAGGTTAATTTTTGATGAATTAATTCAACAGAAATAATTAATCCACCCAAATAACATGGAGAACATTTTTCAGTGCAGCAATTCCAGGTGCACCATATTATACAATGTGAACCAGAGCATCCCTGATGAAGGAGACAAGGTGGAATTGATCTAATGGATGGAAAACATAACAATAAAAAATATGTTCTGTATGTCACATTCCGCTCTTATTTTGGTTTTATTTTATTGTATTTTACTTTCTAATTCAACCTCCTGTAACTCCTGCTGTTGGCGCACACCTGGAGCTGATTCTCTGCAATCGAGTACAATACAATGAGTAACTTGACTCTTTCTTGGTCATTTCTCACTCATTCTCTCTTTGTGTGAGTCAGTTCTGTTCTGACGTTTGCGATTCCACCAAAAGTATATTTTGAGTCTTCTTCATTCCTCTCTTTTTGACCGCTGTGTTACTGTCTGTTGTATTTTACTGGACTTTGTATACCACCATAATAGAGAGTCTGACCGTCCTGTTTATGAACTTTTAACTCCACACGCATGTGATTTCCCACTGTGTTACCTTGCTTTCTGATTCCTGTCTCTTTTGCTTCCAGATTGATTCCTCCGTTCCTTTCATGTTTGCTCCTGATGGCCTCGCCCCTTCCTTCCATTAATAAATGATTCACTTTTATTCTCGTTGTGGACTCTTTGCTGTGGTTACCACTTGCACTTGGGTTCCATGCACTCACAGTCCCTGGCACTGTGCACTCTGTACAGCAGAGGTCGCTCTTCACTGGAACACTTCCACCTTGATATTTACACTTTTATGTACTGTACAAATTAGACTTAAATATCATTGCGCTGTCAAATTTTAAAATGTGATTAGTGATAATACCTTGAGTTAATCAGATTAGCCTTATTCCCACCCTTAATTTAAATATGTGTGTCCCCAACACTTTACACATATTGATTTTCCATTTTGGTCTTTTAATTTCTAGCTTTAAAATGGAGGCAATCCGTGGGTCAAAAAATTCTCAACTGCTGTTTAGCATGCAGTATAGTACATCAGCACTATTGCTTTGTACTGGAGAAATGACACTGCAGTGTCAATACAGCAATATTTACTGTATTATAACTCAACGTATGTACTGCACTGCAGAAATGGATCTTGCGATAGTTTCCTGATGTGTTATCTGTAGCACGTGAAGTTTTTTTTTTATCCTTGGCAATAATTTAATTTCATAAAAGCCTCTCCCTAATAACTTATTTCTATCCATCTACTCTATATCCTGACATATGTCATTGAAACCATCGGTTAGAGTCACAGATGTAAGTACTGGTTGAGAGCTAATGGAAAACAGGTCAGAATTGCCTGTGGTGGAGCCCTGAGTCTGCACTATGTAAATCTACACTGTGTGTGGTTTGTTGATTTCCCCAGTCTGGTTTCTCTTACAGTCTAAAACATGTCATCTATATAAGGTATTTTAAGGCTTTGTGCAGAAGTAAAGCAGGAATTCTGACTTCCAGTTGTACACTCACACTCAAGAATTAGTTGGCCACGATTTCATAAGTCAACAAGTCATGACACCATCATGGCATCATACGCAGTAAGAGGAGAGATGGCCGAGACAACATCACGACGGACACATCAAATGATGCATCAAAGGACACATACCACACTCACACAGTTTTGAATAATTAAAATTCAAAAATGAGGTTTCAAGATTTAACAATATGCAAGTGTTTACAACAACTTACAGTTTGAATTTATATTTATTTACATTCTATTTTCGAGTCAGCCCTATTTCAGAACTTCCCTATTTTAAATCTGAAGAGCAGACAGGTGGTTTCCCTGTCTTTCCTTTACATTCATAATTTCATCTACCTTGGTGCTCAGCTCAAGAGAAGGAAACAGGTGACAGTTTGGACGTCGACAAGCAGATTAGGAGTAGGGCGTATGAGAGGATATAAATAGTGTGAAGGTGTTATATGTCTACCCGCCCAGCAAGGACGATGGATTGCATTACTCACCTCAAATAAGGTTCCAGCTCCAGAAGAATGGCTGGGTCTGGGTTGTGGTACACGCCCTGGGGACCTGGCAGTGACATGCAACAGAAAGAAAATGACATTATTATGAGGCTAATGGTATTAAATATTATGTTTGAGATATCTAGTTGAAGCAGCTGTGTGCTTTTTTTTTGCCAGATTGGGAATTACTCAATCATATAATATGGATTAACCTCAGTGTGAGTTGGTAAACAAGTTTATGCAAACATTAGGAAGGAGGAAGACACTGATTTCTTATTGATCTGCTGAGCTCGGGCGATGATCAAGTCAAACACAGGCAAAAACGGACATTTGCTGAAGCAGCCTGTCATAATACTTCCACACGGAGACGTGCATTAGAACTCACAGGGAGATACAAAAACAGGGACACTTCCCCCACAGCTCCAACTAATAATAGCAGCATCATCGTGCACATCTGCACATCTGACATCTGTTCAGCATGGGGCTTCAGCCAGGTTACGGCTGCACTTTTATATAATAACAAAGACATACTCGCATCAAGTGGAAATAATCTACCAAAACAGCTCAGTGTCACGGCAAAAACACATTTTTTTTTAGATGTTCGATGTTCCGTCGGCCTCTGAGAGTAATATTTTTTTTATATTGTGATGATCACCAGCAGGCATGGTGACAGAGCAGAGTTTGGTGACACACTTATTTCAGAGGCTTGACAACTGCCTGTTGTTACGTAAAACTATTTAATTATTAACCGAATCTGCTTCCTTCTTTACCTCAAAATGGCATTGTGCAAACGAGAGAATACATAGATAACACGCATTAATACAGTAATTCATTTTACATATGAATACACATTTATAGTTTATAAGTAAAATTTTTAAAAAAAGTTTAAATGACGCATAAATAATAAAGAGATGAGCCCTGGTTCATTGCCTTTGAACATTTGAACCACACCTCACACCTACAGACAGGGTCACCATAAGACATTATGTAGTCGCCTCAGTGATCAGAAACATTGTTTGAAAACTTAGATATAACCAGATAGATACAATGAGACTTTTCACTTTGAGGCCTCACACTACAGCTGAGATCTTCAGCCATCTCCACCCTTCAATATTAGCTGATGCACATGCAGGTGAAGGTCACATTCAGTGACAAATTTCACACATTTTGTAACATGTCGCAGGTCACAAACCTCCCTCATGGGAGTGATCCAAAGTGCTGCAACCAGTTTGAAACACACCTCACCTTGAGTATCACTGCTATGATGAAACAGTAATCTAAAATTCTGATCATATTATTGATTCTGGCATTTGCATTTAGTTTATTTTAAGTGTTATATTAGGCAAAAGAGATCATATCGTAACCACAAAACAAGATGTTACCTTCACCTCCTTCTCGCTCCTCTCCGTAATTCTCCACATTTTTTCTGCCACTCTGCTCTCTCAACTCCCTGCAGATCTGCTGTCTCTCCCGTAACTTTGCATACGCCCTCTGCTTCACGGTCAGCTTCTCCTCAGCTGAGTCCACATCGCTGGTGTTCTCCACGCTTTTGGCCGGTTTGATCATATCGGACTCTTTGCTCTTGTCCAAGTAGCCCTCCAGACTGTCCGAGTGCTTGATACGAGAGGATGCTTCGCCGTCTTCCGCCAACCCTCCATCTGCCCCTGTGGTGTCAGCTGTTTTTGTCTTCCTCTGTACCTCCGACTGTTCTCCTATTTGGGTGAGGTCTTTCATGGGCATGCTTTGCAGGCTGACCCCGTTAAGAAGCAAGGTCTCAGGGCGAGCGACCCTCCAAAAGCCTTTAGGAGGGGCCCAGTGTCTGGCAATTGTGTTGGACGCCGCGGCTGTCGTGGAGGAAGAGGAAGTCGTAGACGAGGAGGCAGACAAAGGTGTTGCAGGAGGATTAGATTGCTCATCCTTGCTACTACTTGAGGTATCAGACTGAAGCCTCTCCCTGCTTGTGTTGTCACGAACCTCAGCAGGCTCTGTTGACTCCTCTTTCATTTCTTCCTCCTTCACTTCAGCATCAAGTACTTCTCGAAGCTCCTTCTCCACTTTGGCCTCAGCCGGAGGACTGTGGATCTCCAACTTCACTTCCACCTCCACCTCGTCGTCTTCGTCGCTGCTGTAGAGGTTCTTCACGGCATGCGTTCTCCAGGATGAGCCAGGAAGACTTTTCCCTAAAGGTCTCTGTCTTTGCGGGGTTAGGCCCGACAGAACCTGCTCACCCGGACTGCTGACCAACACTTCCACTTCCAAGCGTTCTCTGTCCTTCTCTCTATCCCTCGCTCTCATCCGTCTTTGGGTGAAAGACTTCACCTTGTTTTTCAGCGAGTGCCCAGAGGAGCTCTGCGGTGGAGGAAGCGCGGCACCCATGGAGGTTGTTGGCAAAACAGGCTGAGAGATGAGACTCCAATTGATTGGAAGCCCAGTTGGTTTTGAGGAATCTGCTTTGTTATGGTCCTCAGTCCTCTCTTCCTCCATTAGCTGGTCGTCCAGTCAGATCCTAGAAGTCATGAGAATGAAACTTAACATCCATCAGAGTAAATTCAGCTCTCCTGTCAGCCACTTTTATCTAATCTGCCTGCTGAGGAGATATGTAATGTGGATCCAGTCACGTTGCCTTATCCACTGATTACTTTGCAGTGCTGGATAATCCTTTAGGATGAGAATAAGCAACTGCTGCCTGCAACGGAGACCCAACCACACAACATCGTGTTGTTGTTAAATGAATATGGTGTCAGAGAATCAACAGATAAAAAGACATTTTCCCCGTTTTAATCCGATGTAAAGTCCTTTCTGACATCAGCAACAGTGCGCTGCGAATTCACAACAACTCATTTTGAAATGATCTGAGTGGCTGAAACTGCTATTTTGTTTGGTTTTATTCAATTTGTTATTAGATGAAAAGTTACCTCGGTCGAGCGTCCATATCTTTGTAGAACCTGCGCCGAATGTGCAAATAATGGCAGTGCGCATCTTCAGCTCGGTCGTCGCTCCACTGGATGCAGCAACTTTCCCCGCGTCAGAAAAAAAAAAACAAAACACACACACACACGACGAATGTTTCTCAATGTGTTTTGCTCTCGGTCCTGATGCTGTGACGGTTCCATTCAGCTCCCGGTCCAGGCAGGCGTGCCTCAATCATGATTGGTCCGTTAATCCCTCCAGAAATCACTGGGATTAGACAAAAATGTAATGCAAAAAAAATGCCTGCTTTAATTTCGTCCTTGCCTCGTTTATCCGGAGGGAGCTGTCTGTTGCGTAAGTAGCCTAAAGTGCGAACACGCGCCGACCCCCCTGCAGAATAATGACCAATTCCATTGGAAAAGGACGCATTTTTAATCGCGAAAATGGAGGATAAATCGAATTGATCCGACGTCATCGATCGGAGCGGCTGGGGAGAAGTCACACTCGTTGCTTCAGACGACTGAGCATGAAAATAAAAACAATCTTTACGCGATCTTCAGGCCAACAATCCAGATGTGAATCAGCCAGCCTTCTATTTTGAAACGCTTATCCCGAACGCGAAGGTGGGGGTCACATCACATGACTGGTAAACAGTCACACAAACATGCCTTTATGTGCCCGTGTTATTTGTGAACGCGTCGCAATGCTACTGCATCCATCATTATGTTTCACAAGTAGCTTCGCCGTGGCGGCGCAGATGCGCGCTGACCGCTGGGCAATTGTTATTTCGGCTGTGCGGAAGGTTAACGGCCAGCAGGGGGCGCTCGAAACGCCGCCACACACATTAACAAATAACACACACACAGTGGAGTTGACACCTCCCCAAAACCTCGGCAGCGGCTAAGCTGCACAGTCGACATGGCAAGGAAATATCGCAACGTTTTCCTCAAGGGAGATGGATACCTTCCACGTCGTTTGGAATGAGTACGTTTGTGAGGTTTTTCCTATCTGTTATTTTGTTGAACTGGCACCGGGAAGTGCGTTTTTTTTACCACCTCAATTACGCAGCGATGTACAAACGATAGCATGCTAACGAGCTAAATGTGGCTACGGGTTGTTCGCGAAGCTCGCTCGCCGTGAATATATTTGCGTCGCCGTATGTTAGAATTCTGTGCAACAACCCCACGTATGTTGTATGTTCAGAATCTCCATGTTTCGCTTCACACTGACAGCTTCGAATTCAACTCAATATATTTCGGGTGTAGTTTCGGTGAGTGTCGTTACATAATCTTGCTACTGCAAGTCCAAGTGCTTCTTCACTTTCCCGTCATAACACTCCCAATATGGCTGCACCACTCGATTTTAGACATAATTGGTAGTAAAATCCAGCCTCGTATTGTCGTTTGGACCATAGATGTAATAAATCTGACGGTCATGTCGCGTTCAAATTTGAGGAACTGTAGCAAACTAGCCACCCAATAGCCTGCTAAGATATGCTAATGCTACGTAGAACGCTTCGTCTAATTTCCACTCATGTACACCGGAAACACATTTTTGTTCAGTGGCGATGTATTAAACGTTAAACACAGCACTGGTTTTCGCCATTGTTCAAGTCAAGAAACCATATGTTGGACTTGGAAAAGTTCGTATGATAGCACAGCTCGCTAGCCACTTCAGGACCCTTTGTCCATAGTCACAGTAGAACTGTTTTCCAAGTAGGCCACACAGCAGCTGTTTTGGTCTTCACCGGTCTCGATGTCCTCGGACAAAACTCCGTTTCTCGTTTTTACGTCGTAATATGTAAGTGTTTGTTCGGTATTTTCCAGCGAGCATGTTGAATTCGTTATTTAAATAAATAATTATGTTTTGACGTCACGGTAGTGCTGGACGAAATGGCCTAAATTTGACATCACGATAGTTTCACTCGATATCTGTCGTGACAAATATTTAACAGAGTCAGAAGAAATTGATTCCCGCTATATATGTTTATTTGTCAATATTAACACAATTAACATCATAAAGAAATTAGCGCTTGTACCCTGCTGATACTTCAAAATAGTATAGTACATAATGTAACATTTGTGCAAACTACTTTTTATTTTAAGCAAAATTGTAAATACAGTGAAACAATCATGTAAAAAAAAAAAAATGAGTGCTTAGACTAGAGAGATCTTACACAAAGCATAAACCATAATAAAATAAATACATTATGAGAAACCCTTTAAATGAAATGCAAAGTTAAGCTGACAACAGAGAGTGGCACAGTATGATACGGAATGTAAAACATTAGAACTTTGCTGCTTTTAAAGTTTCTGCAAAATAGATGGGTTTGTGGTGTAACCCGTCTTTATCGCAACATCTGTCATGCTGACTTTACAGATGATGTTTGTTTGTATCAATCTGCCTGTAGCCAAACCATTTTCAAGTAGCGTACGTTACATGTCTTCTTTTTGGAACTATTAACTACTGACCCGCTTACATCACTCCTTCATGCTTGTTGCTTGGACAAAGTAAAGTGACTGCGAGACTTCCATGTAACAGGTGTGGCAGTGGAAGTCTTGCAGAGCTACAATATTGCGATGCTGTGAAGTTTTGTGTGATCATCATCAATCATTAATAAAATTGAAACTTGACGCTATAACGCCCACCACTACATTGGGTAGCATTTTGCTTTGTTGTATTTTTAAATAACGGAAGTGGTCGATACAAATAGCTACCATTCTTGAGCTTGACTCTTAATGTTGTGTTGAATGTTGTAATTTACACTTTCTTTGTTTTCTCTTTTGCAGTATTCATCACACGATGTGATGCAAAATCCACAATGTGTGACGACATTTGAGAACGATTAAGTTCGGAAGAAAAAAAATCTTGATTCCAGTGGAATCTTCCCCTTATAATATTTTTCCTGTGTTCTTGCTAATATTTTTACCACAAATACACTCACCTCCTTCAACCTGAAACATGCCAGTTCAAGCGCCACAATGGACGGAGTTCCTCTTGTGCCCAATCTGCACACAGACGTTCGAGGAAACTGTGCGCCGACCCATCAGTTTGGGCTGTGGGCACACAGTCTGCAAGATGTGCCTGAACAAGTTGCACCGTAAGGCCTGTCCATTTGACCAGACGGCCATCAGCACAGACATTGAGCAGCTACCTGTCAACACAGCTCTGCTGCAGCTCGTAGGAGGCCAGGTGAGACACTTATAAGTTCTTCTTCTCTTTTCATGAGGTCACACATTCAAAACGAGCATTTAGTTGAAGCACCTTATACATGCAGAGCACATATACTTCTGGTCGTCATTTAGTTATTTGCCTTTAAGCGACAGTTCAGTAGTTGAGCTCAGTTCAGTAGTAACTCACTGAATGAGTCGCGCTTGTGTCATGTTTTGAGTCATGCTTAAGCAATTACAATATGTGTAGACCTATTCAATTGGTGAGTTAAGAACTGGCAGGCTCAGGCATTTCATCAAAGGGGTGAGGCAAGGCTGATGTAGTTTCCATTTGTAACAATTGTAGTTGTTACTATATAACAAAACTGACTGTGTTCCTCATTTGACTTCATTTACTGTATCTGTTCATGGGATTTTCTGAAGCGTAAACCAAAGTGAAAATTGAGTGAATAGAGATGCACTCTTTTTTTTTTGATCATGGAACAGATGGCAGAAATGCGTCACCATCAGTGATGTTCCAGAGCAGTTACCTGTTTTCTGTTGAGACTACTAGCCATTTGAATTTCTCAGCAAATCTCTTAGTAAATTTACTTAAGTAAATGTTTACTAAAGCCTCATGAGTTGTATCGGAATGCTAAATAAATGCCACCAACAGAAGAGATGGAGAAGATCAAATAAAATGCCTCAATGTTTTATGGGTTTTATGGTTTATGTACTTCTTTCTGCTCAAAATATTCTTGCATTTTCTCAAATTGTGCTGTGAGTGTTACCAATATTTTTGTTTTTTTTAGTATTTATTTGTTTTTTCAGTATTTTTGTTTGAGATATTGTCAATTGATGTCATTCTTTTCTCTTTATTAACTGAGTCTGAACTATTAGTTTGTGGAGTAATTCTAATGGTGACATGATATAAAGTGGACAGTATACTAACCATGTTTGAATGTCTCCCTTGCCTCAGGTTCCTAAATCTCAGCCAGTTGCCTTGATAACCAGTCCAGAGGACTCACAGCATTATGAGGAGGCGAGGCAATGTGTGGAGGAACTGGCCCTCTATCTCAAACCCCTCAGTAACACCAGAGGTAATTTGATTCCTTGACATCAAAATGCAAATCATTAAAGAGCGAATTTGTGTAACCAGTTGTGGTCTATATGTTCTGTAAGTACTTGCTGATTGAATTGAATTGAAAATGCATCTGCCGTCCTAATTTGTAATTTTGTGTGATTCCTCACCAGGTGTGGGTCTGAGCAGCACGGCTCAAAGCATTCTGAGTCGACCAATGCAGAGGAAATTGGTAACTCTGGTCCACTGTCAGCTTGTCGAGGAAGAGGGTCGCGTAAGAGCCATGAGAGCTGCGCGCTCTTTGGGGGAACGGACTGTCACAGAACTCATCTTGCAGCACCAAAATCCACAGCAGCTATCCTCCAATCTATGGGCTGCTGTTCGTGCCAGAGGTTGCCAGTTTCTTGGCCCAGGTAGACTTTATCTTTCACTATGCAGCCAAGATGCTTATAGTGAGCAAGAATTCATTTTGGGTATTGTTTTTTTTTTAAAATCTTTTAGCAATGCAAGAGGAAGCACTGAAATTGGTCCTTCTGGCTCTTGAGGATGGCTCAGCTCTGTCCAGAAAAGTGTTGGTTCTCTTTGTTGTCCAGAGGCTTGAACCTCGTTTCCCCCAGGCATCTAAAACAAGTATCGGCCATGTGGTGCAGCTCCTCTACAGGGCCTCCTGTTTCAAGGTAAGTCTTGAGATGAGGACCAAGTCATTTAAATTGAACTTCAGCCAAATGAAATTGTCGTAACGAGCCGATTGTGTTGTACTAGGTGACCAAGCGTGATGAAGATTCATCACTCATGCAGCTTAAAGAGGAGTTTCGCACTTATGAAGCTCTACGACGTGAACACGATTCCCAGATTGTTCAGATTGCCATGGAGGGGGGGCTGCGTATCGCCCCCGATCAGTGGTCGTCTCTGTTATATGGAGATCAGTCTCACAAGTCTCATATGCAGTCCATCATTGATAAGGTATGTTTGGGTGGAATCACCATCCGTTTTAGACATACACATCTCACCTCTCTTTTTTTCTTGCCATAGCTGCAGACTCCTGCATCCTTTGCACAGAGTGTTCAAGAGCTGACAATTGCTCTGCAGCGTACAGGTGACCCAGCCAACCTCAACCGGCTGCGGCCACACCTGGATCTTCTCGCTAATATTGATCCAAGCCCTGGTAAGAGCCCTGTTTAGAGCACTGTTTTTAGTGATGTCATCTTTAAATCTTTCAATGCGACAGACACCCTGACACAGTAACAGCAAAAATATGTTAACTCAAGCTTTTTATTCCTCAGATGCTCCTCCTCCTACATGGGAGCAGCTGGAGAAGGGGCTGGTGGCAGTGAAGACCGTGGTTCAAGGTTTGGTGGATTTCATCCAGAATCACAGCAAGAAAGGAGCTGACCCGCAGCAGGTCAGTTGGGACTCAATTTGCTCATTTTCTGTTGCAATTATATTTATTTTAGTCAAATGTTCTGACAGTTTATCTCAAAAGTATTTGTGTGTATTATATGCCCTTTTAATTTGTATGTCAGTGTCATGTGTCAACGATCTGCCACTCCAGTTAAACAAGAAATTGTAATCCCACTCATGGCAACGTGACACATTGTTGATTTATATCTTCTGCCCTAGACTTCCTGTTTCAGTTCAAAAGCGTACACGGGGTGATTTATTTAATGTGAACAACCTGTGGTGTCTCTTTAGCCGCCTCAGCACAGCAAGTACAAGACCTACATGTGTCGGGACATGAAGTTAAAGGGGGGCTGTCCTCGGGGAGCCAGCTGCACCTTTGCTCATTCTCAGGAAGAACTGGAGAAGTGAGTTTGGCTGCTTTCATGAAGGGAAAACTACTGTACAGGCACTGTTAACATTAAACATATCTTTCAGGTACCGCAAGATGAACAAGCGTCTGGCAGCTCGACTGCCTGGCTCTGGTGGACTCATGCCAGATGAGGGCCTCCCGCTTGACGTATCTGTGACTCGGAAGCCTTCCCCCCTCACGAACGGGAGCGGTTCATCGTCTTTGCCTCAGCTCATTCCTCGTGGCACGGACACGTATGAACTGTTGCGTAAACCAGTGAAAATGGATGGAGGAAGTCCGAATGCCCCAGGATCGCCACCAGATCCGTGAGTAAAAAAGAAAAGCAATCCCCACCGTGATATTAAATTTCCTGTAGGATGAACGTCTTAAGGTTTTGGTTTACACTATTTCCTGTGAAAACGCTATGAATGTACTGTATTGAAAAAGCCTTTGAGAATAGATATTTTATGGTTCCACTTATTCGACAATTTATTTTCTTACATTTAATCTCAAAGTTGTGGAAATCAAGGTTTGTTTAATATGTCTGTTGTGTTGTTGCAGCTTGGATCCTGGACCGAAACCTGGCATGCCTCTGCCACCCCATGCCATGGCCCATCCCAGACTGCCTGCAGACCATCTGCCTGGGATGAAGCAGATATCTGTGGTGCCCAGAGGGTCAACAGTGTACCCACAGCCACAGCTCTCTGAGATGTTCTACCCTGAGAGCAGACCACCCCCTTCTGCCTCTCAGTATGAAGCCTCACAGTACCCACCAGGTAAGGTTCATTGACAGTTCTGTGGCAGCATTTGAGACGTGTTTTAACAATAATGGAATTTTAATTCATGGTTTACAGGATACCCCTATCAACAAACTCCACAATATGTTTCACCAGATTACAAGCGTAACCAACCTCCTCCAAGTGAGTTTGGCCCCCCCTACCATGATCCCTACCCTGGCTACGGCCCGCCCGAGCGCCAGTACCCGGCAGCTCACTCGGGTCCACCATTTTCTTACCCTCATCCACCGCATTTTGAGAGAGGCCGCCATGGCGCATACACTGGCCCCCCGCCTCCTCCCCAGCCTTACCCATCACCGAGGGATGGTCTTGTCAGGATGAGTCCCGCCCCGCTCGATGTGCCTCCTCCATCAGCGGGTCCCACAAGCTCACTGTACCACCCTGAGCCTGGGGCTCGGGAACGCTACCAAGCTGATGGATACTACCAAACACAGCCCCAAGCAATGCGGGCTTATGGTCGAGTGAGTCCCTTTTTTATTCCCCGCAAATTATCTGGATGGAGACATGATCTCAAAAAAAATAACACAAACTTTTCAGGGGCCGTCATATGGAGGGTCTCAGCCAAGCTTGGACTACTTGCACCGGCGTCGCCAAGAGCTCTTGTCTCAACTTGAGGAAAGGAAGGTGGTCTCCCCTCCTCCATTTGCAGCCTCCCCCACTCTCTCTCATCCTTTCCCCAGTGACTACCCTCCTGAGGTCAGCATATTCTTAATCTATTATTCAAAAGTCACAAACTTATAGAATCACAAGGCATGAGTCCACCAGTGTAAGGCCTAATAGACTCACTCAAGGGGTTTTCTCTGTCTCCTCCAGTACGGTGACGAAAGTTCTAAATCGCTCGGGAAATGCAGAGAGACGGATTACACCGGGCAATACTCTCCCTGGTCCTGTGAAACTATTGGTTCATACATAAGCAAGGATGCCAAACCCAAAGATGTCATGGTTCCTGGAGCCATGGAGATGATTGTGAGTTCAATTCTCCATGAACCATTTTCTTAAGTTTCTCATCAACATCAGACCTGCTATATTTATCTTTATCTTTAAATAATCAGAACATGGAGGCAAAGGTTTTGAGAGAGCCGTCGTTGGATGCACCGAGACGAGGGGCTGATGTGAAGGATGATGACCCCATTATTCCATTTGGACCCCAACCCACGGTATCCCGCTTCGGCGCCATCTCCCGTACCTCGAAAACTGGCTATCAGACCACTGGTCCTGTGCAGGCAATGGCGTCGACTCCCCAGAGTACCAACTCTAAACACATGGCTATGCCAGGTCAGACTGCCGCACTGATGTCTCTGCACAATTAGATTTTTATGGAAGTGGCTTATTTTGAATTCCCACCTGCAGAATATCCATACGGAAGTCATGTGGGATGGGGCGGAGCCTCGTACCCCTCCCACCCTACTGCCACCTCCTCTCAGGGACACTTTAATGAGCGGTGAGTTGTCATTCGTGCTTTCACATGTTTAGCTAGTAATGGGCCACGTGTTGAACAGTCACTGTCTGGTTCACAGCCAATCCCTGGCAGCTCCTGATCGAGAACAGTTGAAGATTGAGCTGCAGCAGGTCACCCAGCAGATCAACCAACAGACCCAGATGCACAGCATGGAGGTATGAAAGTCAGTCAACGGATTAGTTTGAGAGGATATTTTCATTGTGTGTTGATTGTAAAAGAACAAAACACTTTTGCTGTATAAGTGTGCTGCAGCTTTTGAGATTGGACACAATTGTATGTCAAAAACCGGTGATGCTGCGTCGTTTTTTTTAACTGTCAGAGTTGTGCAGTCACTTCACTTATTACGTCCATTTGGATAAATACAAAAATGTTGTGTGTTTTTGTATCTGAATTCATGGGATTAATTCACATCAGACCAAGTGAATGTGAATGTGTTGCAAGCTCTTGCTATTTCTCTGCAGCTGAGACTCTGGCCTGTGCCATCTTTGAACCGAGATTTGAATTATTAATTAATTAATGCTTTATGCATTTATTACTACTTCTGTAGTTATAATGATAGAACCAAGTTAAAATCATCTTCAGAGATATTGTCTTGCATTATTATTTGGATGAAAATGAAGAGCGTGTGCTGTCTTGAAGTGATCTCAGTCGTTGTTGTGCTCCTGCTCTCCTCTAGGCTGCAAGTAACTCCTTGCTGCTGCAGAGGGAAGCCAGTGCAATGGCCGCTCAAACTGTGCAGACCAGCCAGAACCAGGCAGCTGCAGCAGCATCCCAGCAGCACCAACAACCCAAATGGCCAACAGGTGGCGCCAGCGCGACCTCCGTCTCCAGCGAGCAGTTGAGCCTGGAGCTCCACCAGGTAGAGCGAGAGATCGGCAAAAGGACCCGAGAGATGGCCATGGTATGAGATGTTTTGCAGCTAGTGGTGTTGATGTTTTGGAAACTCAAATTCCTTGAATGTACATAACATGTGATGTTTATGTACCGCGGGCTTGGTTAATATTAGGTCACATGCGTATTTGTTCAGTACTAGAGGCAACTGCTTTAACAAGTTTTTGTATTGTATGCATCAGGAAAACCAAGTTTCCCATGATGTCCAGCAATACAAGATGAAACCCTCCGAGAACGGACAACCAGAGCACAAGCTCGAGGAAATCTCCTTGGTTCTTAGGTGAGCACTTGTTTTCTCTGAATAATTCGGGCTCATTCTGACTTGCACCTTCCTGTCCCCAATTCAGCGAGGTGTCGAACGGCTCCAGCAGTTTACAGGACAGTGCTGTGGGAGGATCCATGCTGTCGCTGACCAACAAGGCGTCCGCTCTCAGCCTGTGTTCAGACCCAGTTTCCACTGGCGCCGAGATCCAGAAGAATGGCGTGGTCCACTCCTGTTCTTAGGAAGTACACACTTACAAATGTTGGATATGCTCAAGTGAAAAGCATGCACAGACACACATGCACCCATTCTATTTAGAAGATGATGAGCAGTATCTGCCGTGATATGAATTTTCTTTCTTTTTGTTCTGTGAATGAGCTTTTTAAATGACTTTCCTTGCCTGGAAACCAGGGCATAAGATAACAAGTGTTTTTTTCTTTTGTTTTGTTTTAACTGGGAATATAGTTTAACAAAGACCATGATACACAAAAGTCCAGATCGATAATGGTGGTGATGTCCAGATGCAGAATATGTTTTTGATTAATCTCCTCCCCTACTCCCCTGTTTTTTTTTTTTGTTTTTTTTGTTTTTTTTTTTATTTTAGTCCAGCGAATTAAAGTTGCATGCACCTTTTTCAGTACAGTTCAGAAAAAAAAGACGTAATGCTTTGGTACGCATCCCCAAAACCGTAAGACAAAAACAAGAATGGCGCCCGGATCTCGACGACCTGCGGAGGGAAAGCCACAAAACTATTCACCAGTGTTCACTGAAGAAGTAGCTGCAAATCAAACGACTGTTTTGGAAGTCACATTTGCACAACATGCGCTTCCTTATCTGCCTTGAGAAGTATGATTTTTATCATAAATTTTTATAACCCTATATTTTTCATACTTAAAAGCAGTCTCATGATTATGGAATTGAAGCATTCTGTTTTAAGGATTGCAACAAGTCTTTTTGATAAGGGAATCTTTTTTGTTTTTTCTTGGTTCTTCTTACCGTGGTGTGTGCTCGCTGAATTCTAACTTATTGACACGTTTAGAGTTTATTTTAGGGGGAAGGGTGAGTGATCATGTGATGATTGGGTTGTTCCCTCCGCATAGCTTCTCCTCCGGCCCCATACAAAACCTCCCCATTGGGATTATCTTGTCATTTGTTCACCTAACTTCTATGAAGTTGCCTTCCCTTGTGTCTTTTTGTTTATTTTTTTTTTTCATGCTTTATGTATGTTACGGTTTTGGGGGTGATGCTCACCAAATTTCCTTTTCCCTAAATACACCTATACATATTTACCTTCAGTCGTGACTTGGAAGTTGCAGTTTTTGACATCGACGCTGTGCTGGTTGCAGTCCAGTGGGTCATTTGGATCTGTGTCAGTAGGTCTTGACCTGTGGTTGCTCGCCTTCGCAGCGGCCTTGCAGTGTGCAGACATACCAAAAATACCACACCAGTTTTAAGGTGCATTCAAGTGCTGCGTGTTTTCTTAAGTAGTGCTCACAAATCCACTTCTTTCATGAATTAAATCTTCACCTTTTACTTTCCTCCACCAATCCCCTCCTGAAACTGCTCTCTAAGCTTCAAGTGTATTTGTTTTTCCGGCTGCTGCCATCACCACCATTATCGCCCATTATTTTCCCGCAATAGCTGTTTGATATCCGACTCATGGCGCCCCCTGCCTTTAAGCTTTTGCCATTGTCGGCAGCTGCGCAAGTGAACGGTTGAACTCCAAAAAAAAGTAAGCCTCTGGGTCTCATTTTATTGCCTTGCAAATGAGGGGAGGGACCCTTGTCTGGCGGCGAGTCCCCGAGCGCTGAATTGAAAACGGACACAAATGTCACTTTGTGTCTGGATTGTTGCTTCTGACCATGCATTTCCGGTGAATGTTTGCATTTCCCTGCCACCGCGGTTGAAGCTTCAGGCGACTCCCTTGCTTTCCCTTAGGTACATGACTCACTTATTCATACGAGTATGTAAGCATACATTAATATACTAAAGCACTATTAATGTGCCACCTCTTATTCTACTCGCTCAGCATTTATATTAAATGATCTCTACTTGGAATCAGCATTTTTTTTTTCTTTTTTTTTTTTTTTTAAAACGTTCTGTTGTTTTTCTGTCCACTGGTTGCCAACACAGACTTTATCCTTTCCCAGACGAAGGACTTCTGTGCGCATTGATGTGAGCTCACTTAATCTTTTGTGTTCAAACAAAGATGTTCTTTATAGACTATTCTTCCGAAGAAGACAAAATGATGTAACTTTGGAACATTTACGGAGACTTTATGGAGTTTTGTGTGTGTGCTAGATTGTATTGTAGAAATGTGCGCTGACTTGTTCTAATTTCTTTTTTCTTTTTTGTTTTCATTTTATTTGATGCCCCAGAATTGTGCTGTAATGGGTGATGATGTTTAAGTATTAGAAAATTGTCGGGGTCCCCTCTTTCTCCCCACCACATTCAGGACAAGCTTGGCCTTACAAACCCGCCGCCTCTGCTTTGAGAGTTGGCGATAATCCCCTTCCAAAAAACACACACAAGAGTCCCGACCAAATGGACTCTGAAGCTATATGACAATTGGAGTATTTTTTGTTTCAGGACGTGTTTTTGTTTTCCTCTTAGTGATCCGCAACAGTTTCAGCTAGTCTCTAACCCGTCATCTGTCCCGATATCTAGTCAGCAGCTGACTGTCGGAGCGGCCCGATCTTCCTACTTTGTCTCCACAGGAAGCTGTTGAGTCATGACAGTGTGTTGTTTGTTTATCCTTCTATATATGAAGTGCAAAGCAACAAATGCTGACCCTGCCAGAATCGTCCGGCCCTGGTGAGGCTGGAACATTTGGCGAGCGGCAACTCGACGTGTTCGAGGGTGTCCTATGAAATCTTTCGTGTGGTTTCTTCTTCTTGTTTTTTCTTTTTTTTTTAAAAACACAATCTGAGTGGAACTGTTGCCCGCCCCGTGTCGATGAAGCGATGAACCCTCCGCTCGCACGCTTGACCACTGAACTCTGTTACTGCTGTTTAAGGCTCACATTTTATTCCCTGACTTTCTGGGGACATTCACAGAAGGCTTTTTATATTATTACTCCCTTGTACAAAAAAAAAAGATCTCTTAAATTAAGGTACAGGTTTAATTTCAGCAAGAAAAAAAAAGGTTTTTATATGTATATTATACTCCATTAAGGAATGTCTAGAATTATCTTCCTCCAATGTGGATGTAGCCATTATTACGCCATTTTATGACTTTGTAAGAGAATTCACTGTGTGAAAATTGGTTTGCATTTTTGTATAATACAATCTGCTTTTTTTCTTTTTTGTTTTGTTTGATACAAGATGAAAGTCAAACTGGAAGTTTGAGGATGGAAAATTATGAACCTGTGTAATTGATAAACAAAACGTAACTTATGTACAACAGTGATTCCAAGCTGAGGGGGGGGAGATTAAATGATATTGCTAACTCTGACCGTGTCCTTTTTATTGTTTTGCCATGTAATTTTAAAAGCCATTATGTGACATTGTGGGCCTATTTTAAGTATATTTAAAATAAACTTGAATGGATTTTAACATGGTAAAATCATGAGGATCCTCACTGTGATTCTGCTCTGTCTTGTCTTTGGGGTGAAGTTCTGCACGTCGTGTACACTGATGCACCGCTACTAAATAAACGTTCATCTGTCGTTATGCTAAATAAGAATCCCGAGTGTAGATTCATCAACGTTTGCGCTGAGCGTATAGCTTTGAACTCGACTGCCTGGTGCACCACAGGAGCTAATATTGACACTGAGAGGGTTGGTGTCAAATATTCCTACTTTCTATTGCTGTGTTAAAGCATTTCAAATGTTTAGATCTTATGATTCACTACTGGGTGACTGTCTGTTGAGGTTCATGGTACGACATTTTTTTACAATATAGACCCATTTTACCCCCTTTTTTAAAAGAACTATCTAACTTCCATAGAATTTTTTTTTTTTTTTTAGTTTGAAAAATTCTGCTGAAGATATTTTTTACTAGTTGGGGACTTTAGTGAGTTCCTGCTCCACTGGTCACACTGATGCACAAGACACGTGGCAGCTAGGATGATAACAACAACAACAAACAAATCCCTGAACAAAAGCAAACAAAAGCTTCTGTTTGCTTTTGTTCAGGGAGGTTTTTCACTACTCAATGGCCAGAGTTTCCACTACTCTGAATGGACTTGAAATTCTTATAAAATTGAAATATATATTCAAGACATTAAAAGAGCTTTAGTTAAAATAAGGTGATATAAAAACTTGAATATAGCCACCATCGTGATTTATTGTGCTATTGTCAAACTGATGCAAAATAAACCATATTTTGTTGTTTAAATGTATGTATGGCTCCATCATTTGATTCAGTAATATACCATATTCACTCAAATGGAAAAATGTGGCTTCTTGTGGTTAATATTCTTATGCCATTAAACTGCGATTTATTAATCGCAAATTGTCTAACTAGATACATTTTTTAATCGACTCCCACAGCTAATTTTTACCGATAATAATCATCTGAAATTACCATTTAGAGCTCAGAATCCTAGACGTGTTTTGCATTGGAACTAAAAAAAAGCTTTTTTTCTGGTACTGACCCCCGGGGCAAATGACTGATGAGCACTTGTTTGATCACCATTCTTTTTCAGAAGATGAAAGGACAGCAGTGTCTCAACAATGTTCTTTAATGTCTCAAAACAGGTTTCATTCTGCGACTTCATTCAACATTGGTTGGATCCCAGCTCACGTGTCGCCCGTCGTGCAGCTGGTTCATCTTCTCCATGTCGTCTTCAGTCAGCTGAAATCCAAAAACCTGAGAGAAAGCCGACGTCCGAGAGGTTACTCTTGATTCTCTTCACTTCACTGGGGTGTTCACCTTACCTCACTGTTCTCCTGCGCCCGCTCCTTTTTCGTTGATTTTGGAATAGTGATTGCTCCATTCTAAAGGACACATTCAACGAGTGTATTACAGTTGCAACACAAAGGTCGTGCAGGAGAGAAATATTTTTGCACGTGAGGAGGAGCTAAAATCACTGTCAGAGACCCCCAAGAGTTTTAGTCGAAGTAGTCGGACTAATGATTTAAACCCGTTTTTTATTCTGGAGAAAAACATCCTCCTCAATACTTGACTTTATATTTTACATCAGGCTTAAAATCAAAGGTTCATTGGAGGATCAGCGACTTCAGGTGACTAAAACAATTAAAACAGCACAGTAACCTAAAAATAATAACTTTTTTTTGTTATGTCTTTGGCTCCCGAACTTCATTTAAGTTGAAGTTTGAGGAAAATTTTAGGAATCTGAGAACGTGTGGGGAAAAGAAATTCTAAAAATCGAACAAATCTTGATGATTGGTGATAATAATAATAATCCTTCAAAAGCTTTGAGATAGTTTTAGATCCGATATTGAACATTGAAAGCCAACGTACCTGCAGTGACCAGCGGATGCAGATCTGAGCAGGTGAGCACTGGTACTTCTCAGCCAGCTGGATAATGGTGGGGTCACTTAAGGCCTGACCTTTAGCCAAGGGACAGTAGCCCTGGAATGCGATGGCATTCCGACGACAGTACTCCATCAACTCGGTGGGCTGCTGGTACGGATGGTACTCCACCTAGATGAACAAACCCTGCATCACATGACTCGGCACCGCGGTCTTCTCCTCACGGCCTACCTGGTTCACGTGAGGCACCACGGTGCAGTCCTCCTTCAGCTGCTCCAAGTGGCGAATGGTGAAATTGCTCACTCCGATACTGCGACATAAACCTGAGGAGATGTTTGACCAGTGACAACAAGCGAGAGCTGCTTTTAAGATGAGAGCTCACTGTAAAAGTCACCTTCATTGTAAAGCTCCTCTAAAGCTCTCCAGGACTCTGCTCTCACTTGTCTGTTGTTGGACCCCGGCTTCATGGCGTCCGGCCAGTGCAGCATGTAGATATCTACAATGGAATGACGATGAGGGAAAGCCCAGTGCGTGGCTCTGAAAATCAAAGTACTCTCTTCATACCAAGGTACTCCACTCCCATGTTGGTGCAGGAGTTCTTGAACGCCTTCTTGGCGCTTTCATATCCGTAGTCCTCAGGCCAGAGTTTATTGGTCAGCCACAGGTCGCCGCGCGGGACTCCGCTTTCTCGGATGACCTCCGCCAGCTGCACCTCAAAGCCGTTGTACTTGGACGTGTCGAGTAAACGCACGCCACAGTCGCGCAGTGCGTACAGGACGGTCTCCTGGCTGAACCCCCCGACCTGAGAGGTGCCTGGATCAACGGCAACACAAAGCGAAATGGCAACAGAAGACTGAAGATAAAAACAATTGTATGTTCCGAGCCTGATCTGATTCCAGCACATTTTTAAAATCTCATTTCGCTTCAAATAAGTGAGATATCTGGGAGTTTAAGATCCTCCATCTTGATTCCAGGAAATCCGAAGTCTGCTGCTTCTATAGCTTGTTGGTTTACTTGTAGTTCTGAAGGCCAGTTTCTCTTGGTCTCAACAGTCTGTGGTCCTGCTCTAACTGTCAGAAGGCGACTCAAAAGTTGAAATTCTCTCTGCGATAAAACCGAAATATAATGCACAAAGCTAAGTGACAGGATCAAACTACTGAAAATGACAGTATAATGACTCATAATGTCAACATTTCCCGATAAAATACTGATATTAAATCACAATATCTTTGTTTTAAAACCAATTATAAGTAAAAATATCTTCATCTATCTTTTCCTCTGTGTGTTAATACCATTAATGTTGAAGCCAAGATCTTTTTTTGTGGCAAAACTACTCCACATATTGCGCAATTTGCAAAACAGCACTGCAATTTAAAGCATATTCTGCTGTATTGTTGTTTACTTTTGCAAATTAAAATCCTATTGCAGCACAGAACATGACTGCACTCCTCATGCACACAGTTATTCCATATCCACACCATAAGAGCAAAGGTGAATGAGTCAAAGCAGCGCTCACCTATTCCCAGCACAGGCATTTCCAGTCCATTAGAAAGCTTCACAGTGCTAACTGGAGAAAGCATGTTGACACGGTGAAAGTGTATGTTCTGTGCTGTTGGCTATATAACCTGCTGCTGACGTAGCCCCACCCTCCCCCCAAAAAATGGAGGACCAATCACAGTAGGTACCATTTATAACCAAATTATACATTTGTCTTCAATGGAAATGGCAGAACTGCCTGGAAAATCCAGTTCATGTTTTATTTGGTTGTTCAATTTTAGTTTTGAAAGAAAAAAATACTATGTATATAGTAAATATTCGGCAAAAATATATTAATATTCTTCTTTTTCTTTCGGCTTCTCCCTTCAGGAGTCGTCACTCTTCCCTCAAACCTACAAACCTCATGTCCTCCTTCACCACCATCAATCTCCTCTTTGGCCTTCCTCTCCACCTTCTGCCTGGTAGTTCCAACCTCAACATCTTCCTACCAATGTACTGGCTCTCTCGCATCTGTACATGTCCAAACCATCTCCATCTAGCCTCTAAAATAAAATAGATTTTTTAAAAAACGAGACACAAAAATATGTCCCCTTATTCGTTTGACATTTTTTGTTATTCTGTGTTCCATACACGTGCATTATGCATGCATGCATTAAAAATGACCGGTTAATATATTATGGAAACCGCTTCAACAAATGAAAATACCAACCCTCCAGTTGTGACTCACTGACCAAAAGGCTTCCACTTATTGTTTCTGATCTATTTTCTCAAATTAAAAACTGTTTTCAGATGCAAGGTTCTACTTCAAACAAGACTGTTAGAACAGGAAAAATTGGTTTTTGCCGTTGGTTTCATCCACCAACCTGCTTTTCAAGTCCCTTTTCCCCCAGAATGTGTGATAGATACTGGCAGAGCGAGAATTCTCATTTGTAAAGAAAACCGCTGAAAAGCATGTTCTCCGTCATTGCTGGAATATTATCCGTACTCAAAATTATTTCATTGATCCACAAGAGTCATTGCTTTATACAGTCACAGTTTTTCTTCCAGACTGTGTTTCGTCAAAACAATATAATTGTATCACCAACATGATCGCGTTTTTATTCTTAAAAATATCGGAAACGGAAGTTGCAGAATTGTAACGTCTCTGTAAAGAGGAGATTATACGAACGAATTTATATTTCCTACAATGATATTTTAAATTAGGTTCACTGTGGATAATACATTGTTTTTTTTATTTAAAATTATTAATTTTAAATTCAGATTTTTCTTTCGTACTCCTTTTATATTGAGTCATTATCGCCCATGTTGAATGGTACTTGAAGATAGCGTTGGTAAATCTGTCAGGCTGTGTGGCGTGTTCCTTGAAAGATGGTATTGAGGGTAACATCGTCGATAAGTCAACATTTGTCTTTAATTTATGGAGTTAAATGAGTGGACGTTTATTTTGTCTACGTCATCGCGCTACGTTTGGCTCCTCTCCGCGAATACAGGCTTTGGTGAGAGTCAACAAACATGGCGCCCTGGTGACGGGCGGGAATTCAGATGAGACGTCCTGAAGGGTCTGTTTATATGAGGGGAGGACGGTGACCGAGGAGCGGAGTGGTCAGCAGCATCTACTGTAGTGCCGTGAAGTGAGCGTTCTTCACCGTCCTCTCTCTTCTGGAGCCCTTCATCTCCAAGAGAGACCTCGGCCAACATGACTGGAGATGCAGCAGCAGCTGCAGCAGCAAGGTAGTAGGTAGGTTTGCACGTTCATTTAGTGGGGACATTCTGAATACTAGATTAATATATAAACATAAAAATGTATGTAGCTTTCTGTATAGCTTTTTTCTGTATAGCTTGTACAATAATGTAATCATGCTATGCTGTCATTAAGGAGAGGAGGAGGATGGATCCACTCATGATGTTGGTGATGATGATGAGGAGGAGGATGGACCTTCCTCCTGCCTGTATGTATGTATGTAGAAATAGCATTTTCTAGCATTATTCTATTTTTTTAATTAAATGTTATTGTTCTACATCATTCAAGCACTGTCATAGTGACATGACTTGCTTTAGGTTAACTATTGCTGTCCTATACAGATTTTATTTATTCGTACTCATCACTATGGCATGTAATTGGACTCAACTTTCATTATGTGCAGGACACCGATGGAAGAGACCTACAGAGGAAGGGATCCCCCGATGCTGAAGCTGAGCTCAAACATCTACTCATGTACTCCCTCCACAAACCCAGCTCAGAAGAAGGGACAGTTTTCAAGGTCCTCGTTCCTTCCAGGTTCCACATAAATTTAAAATGTACATGTTACTTTACCAAGCAAAACAACAGCTGACTGAAACCATTTGGACCCTTCATTTATTTTCTTTGTAGCCACAGTTTCATTAAAGAACCGGATGCCGCCCCACTTCCTCCGCCTCTCTTGACCCTCGTCCCTCTGAGGAAGATCCTTCAAAACACACCTACGTAGTTCACTTCAAGTTTGACTGTGATTCTGTGTGTATTGAATGAGTATAAATGAATGGGGTTACTTTATTTTTGCAAATAAAGTGTTTGACAATGAACATTTCTTTTTGTGAAAAATGGATTCACAGAAAAAAATAAAATCAAAAGCACTTTGCAAAATATCAACAAATTGAGTTGAACACAGCTTTGTTTTATTGCAGAGATGAAATATATATGCAAGAACATATGCTTTGTTAAAATAGGTGGCTGACTCTTGAATGAGCAATTGTGTTGCACTGATAACTGTTTTTTTCCAAAAAGGAGAAGCCTCATCTTCAACAAAAACATATGTGGTCGGTGGCCGTGGTCCTCTGGTCAGCTCCTGGAAGTAGACCGTCACACCAACACAGAAGCAGTTGGTGATGAGTATCCTGTTACCGAAGATCTGCAAAATATAAACCATACATGGATATGTAAACATATATATGTTGGTGATCATTTAACAAAGTATATATCAACCATACAACAGTGCATCTAGGATAAATTGTTTCATCACAATGCATTTAACTGTTGCATTCATTGATTACCACAAAGTGGCGCTCACTGAAAAGACTTTGGTGTACAAATTATTGACGATGACAGATTATATATCTCCGAAAATTACTTCAAGCATACAGCAGATACGACCGCGGAGTTCATGAACTGATGACAGTTCAGAAAGACTTGGACACAAGTCGCCGTACATAACTACACATGGAGTTGCTTACCGAAGTCAGACGTTCGCCAGAGGACAGACCGCGGCACTTGGTGTCCTGTATTCGGCCACTGATCCGGACCAACAGGTCGTCCAACTCGCGGCGGTTCCGCCTGAAGTACCGCACGAAGCGGCCGTATCCCGGTGACGCTGCTGGAGCAGGAAGTTAAATTCACCAGTGTGAGCGGCTCTGGCGAATGCTACGAAACGAGAGACGTCTCTTTTTCCATGTTTTCAATTAATAAGTAGCGATAGTTTGAGCACCGGCTCCGCCATCTTCAATCCACCGTCCACAACAACTTGAGACCACGCCCTCCGGCGACTGACCTACTTTCGATCCGGACAGGTGGCGACTAATGACGACTTGAACAAGCTACCTGCTGCTGACGACTGGCGCTACAGCGACAGAAATGTCGCGTTCGGTGTGTACGTACCTTGAGAGCAAAGCTGAATGAGTCAAAGCAGCGCTCACCTATTCCCAGCACAGGCATTTCCAGTCCATTAGAAAGCTTCACAGTGCTAACTGGAGGAAGCATGTTGACACAGTGAAAGTGTATGTTCTGTGCTGTTGGCGATATAACCTGCTGCTGACGTAGCCCCCCCAAAAAAATGGAGGACCAATCACAGTAGGTACCATTTATAACCAAATTATACATTTGTCTTCAATGGAAATGGCAGAACTGCCTGGAAAATCCAGTTCATGTTTTATTTGGTTGTTCGATTTTAGTTTTGAAAGAAAAAAAATACTATGTATATAGTAAATATTCGGCAAAAATATATTAATATTCTTCTTTTTCTTTTGGCTTCTCCCCTCATGGGTGGCCACAGCGAATCATCTTCCTCCATCTCACCCTGTCCTCTGCTTCCTCTTCTCTCAAACCTACAGACCTCATGTCCTCCTTCACCACCTCCATCAATCTGCTCTTTGGCCTTCCTCTCCACCTTCTGCCTGGCAGTTCCAACCTCAACATCTTCCTGCCAATGTACTGCCTCTCTCGCATCTGTACATGTCCAAACCATCTTTAATATATTATGGAAACCGCTTCAACAAATGAAAATACCAACCCTCCAGTTGTGATTCACTGACCAAAAGGCCTCCACTTATTGTTTCTGATCTATTTTCTCAAATTAAAAACTGTTTTCAGATGCAAGGTTCTACTTCAAACAAGACTGGTAGAACAGGAAAAATTGGTTTTTGCCGTTGGTTTCATCCACCAACCTGCTTTTCAAGTCCCTTTTCCCCCAGAATGTGTGATAGATACTGGCAGAGCGAGAATTCTCATTTGTAAAGAAAACCGCTGAAAAGCATGTTCTCCGTCATTGCTGGAATATTATCCGTACTCAAAATTATTTCATTGATCCACAAGAGTCATTGCTTTATACAGTCACAGTTTTTCTTCCAGACTGTGTTTCGTCAAAACAATATAATTGTATCACCAACATGATCGCGTTTTTATTCTTAAAAATATCGGAAACGGAAGTTGCAGAATTGTAACGTCTCTGTAAAGAGGAGATTATACGAACGAATTTATATTTCCTACAATGATATTTTAAATTAGGTTCACTGTGGATAATACATTGTTTTTTTTATTTAAAATTATTAATTTTAAATTCAGATTTTTCTTTCGTACTTTTATATTGAGTCATTATCGCCCATGTTGAATGGTACTTGAAGATAGCGTTGGTAAATCTGTCAGGCTGTGTGGCGTGTTCCTTGAAAGATGGTATTGAGGGTAACATCGTCGATAAGTCAACATTTGTCTTTAATTTATGGAGTTAAATGAGTGGACGTTTATTTTGTCTACGTCATCGCGCTACGTTTGGCTCCTCTCCGCGAATACAGGCTTTGGTGAGAGTCAACAAACATGGCGCCCTGGTGACGGGGACAGACTCACTGAATGTTTGCAAAATGAGGTGAGTACGGTGGGAATGTGCTTCAATATTTCAAAAGCCCTCCCTTAAAGCATTGGAAATAACGCTGTAATGAATATAGTGGACAATAAACATATGGAGGCATTGTTTCGCGAACTATGTGGCTGCTGCTGTTCTGAACATGAAGTTTTTAAAGAAAATGCGAGTGTTTGCTTCTGCTTAACAGTTGCTAGATCTATTTTCAATAAGAGAAAAGGTTAGGCTCCAATTGTTTAAGGCAGTGGTGTCCAAATTTGATGAGTTTTTACTTAAGACTTCTTTGCAAATGAATCACTATTTTATTCACATTTTTCTATTTGTGTGGTCCTATCCCGCTTCTCCACTTTTGTGACATGATATTGTCCCATAAAATCGAAGAACGAGCGTATTAATTGTCAAATAATTTATTTATATTATACAGTAGCACCTCGGTTCTCGACCACAATGAATGTGAATGTAGAGTGTCGAGAGCGAGCACCTCCCCTGTGACACTCCACCACGGTCCAGTGCGAAGACAGGAAAGGTTTTACACCTCAATATGAAGGAAAAACAGTCAGTAAATGTAGCTAACGGGACACGTCTGCATACAGAGGCTGACACAATAACAAAGCACGTCGTGGGTCAGCTGATCGGTCCGTGCACTTTATGGTTTTTCCGGCTTTTTTCATGGGCATTTGAGTTCTGGATTTTCGTTTCGAGAATCCGAAACCGAAAAATCCCTAAATTTTTGTTCGACCTCCGATTTGTTTGAAGTCCGGGACGTTCGAAAACCGAGGTCCCACTGTATTTGTTTATTTATATTTGTGAAGTTAACGGACTACACGTGTGCTCGCTCCTCCCTCCACTAGGCCGCGCTGCTGCTGGATCGGGCTCCGGAGAACCCATTTGTTGTGGCCCATCCTGCTGCTCCTCTTGGTAGGTGCTGCCCTGGCGGCCCTGTTGCCGTCGGATGACGACAAAAACAGTGCCGGGGTCCTGGGAATGCTGCGTCGGGCGGTCGATTCTAATGAACCTCCTGCTAGAGGTCACAACGTGGAGGACAAAGAATCAGGGGAGCCAAAGTTTACTATCATCATCCAAACGTTTAATCGCACCGACGTTCTGCTTAAACTCCTCAATCATTACCAAGCCGTTCCTCATCTTCAGCGCATCATCATCGTCTGGAACAACGTCAGGGAACAAACGCCTGTAAAGTTGTGGGACTCTTTAGGACCTCACCCGGTGCCTGTTCTCTTTAAGACACAGGACACCAATCACATGCGCAACAGACTCCAGCCTTTCCCTGAGATTGACACTGAAGGTGGGTGTCAAAGTTCGGATTTAACCAGCACTATGTCCGGTATCATATTTTGACTCTTGTTTGTCTATTTTCAGCTGTTTTGATGTTGGATGATGACACACTAGTCAGTGTTCCTGACATCAGCTTTGCTTTCTCTGTCTGGCAGGTAAAGTAAATGGTTCACTCTCTTTCAATGAGTTTCAATGGTTGCTATAAGACATGTAAGAGATTCTTTCCTCCACGATTATATTTCTAGCAATTTCCAGACCAAATTGTTGGCTTTGTCCCTCGTAAACATGTGACAGCTGGAGGGGTTTATAGTTATGGCAGCTTTGAGCTTCAGGACCTTGAACAAGGAGGAGGGGACCGGTAAGATAAACACCTTAACTTATCTCAAAAATCATTCCCTATCTTATAATTTCGATTTTGTCACCAGTATTAAAGGTACACTTTTGTCTGTGCAGAATATATTTGATGCAGTATAGCGATATGTTGATGTCTGTGGGCCCTGAATTTTCAAATATGATGTGTTGACCTTTAAAATAAACTTAAATTCAGTTTTCAACTATGCGTAGATTAACGTTTTTTTGTAGTACTTTAACTCTTTATTTGTGACGCAAATAGCCAATGAATCTAACTACAACATCATATAAACAAAATGTAATGCAATATACCTGTTGAAAATTGTTGTGATATGTTTAAGAAGGTAAATATTCTGTTGTGGTGACCGTGACTGACAATACAGGGGTCATTTTTAATATAAAATTCAATCATGATTTGTATTTCCTCCAGATTATAATTTATTGTAAATGTTTATTGTGCACTTTAGTCTTCAATTTTTGCTCTCACCAATTATGTTAATATCATGCTCGTCATAAAAAATAATCTTTGCCACTCTCTTGCGATATTCCAGAACACCACTAGATGGCACTGTATTTCACAGCGCCTCTTCTCTGTGCAGATATTCCATGGTGTTAATCGGAGCTGCTTTCTTCCACCGTCGCTACCTCCAAGTCTTCCAAGACCAACCTCAGCCAGTGCGCGACCTGGTGGACGCCACGCAGAACTGTGATGACATTGCTATGAACTTCGCCGTGGCGCTGCATCTGAGCAAGGTCTCTGGTGGTGCACAGAGACCTTCGGGCGTCTTTGTCAAACCTGTGGATCTGCGCAACTTGGAAAAGGACACCAGCAGCGGGTACCTGGGGATGTGGCATCGCCCAGAACATCTTCTCCAGAGGTCGTACTGTCTGAACAGACTGGCCGAGATCTACGGCCTGATGCCGCTACGCTACTCCAACATCATGCTGTCCCAGTTTGGATTCCCAAGCTATGCCAACCACAAGAGCAGAGGATGAAAACCCACTGAGCAAAATGATGCATGTGGCAGTCTGGTGAGTGGCATACTCCACACTATCCATCAGTAGAAGTAGTGTGTGAAAAGCAGTCTCGCCACAACACCAGCTGAAGGAACCACCTGGCCACCTTCGAAACCCCAGCAAGATGCCTCGCATCCAAAATGAGGTTTGTGGTGCTGTCAAGTAAGCTGCCTGAATATTATCACTTTATTGTCAAAAAACATATACAATAAGCTGATCTGTAACCAGAATTTACTGTAAATTCTTTGTGTAAGACTTGAATCATTGTTATTTTTTATATTAAACTGGAATTCAATGAAGCATTTTCTATATTTACTTCTTTAATTGTCTTTGTAATTTGCTTTTAAAGACACAAACACTATTGAGTCCGGATTTTGAGTCTTGAAATTGTGCGTAATATAAGCGAAATTAGAATTATAAAACCGAGACTGAGCAAAGTAATGTTGTTTCCGTTGTTTGTTGTTGTTGTTATCGTCCTAGCTGCCACGTGTCTTTAATTTAAATTTAATTTTAGTTGTATTAATTAATCATAATAATGTTGTAATGAATTAATCGTAATTAACTTGTTAAAATCCCACCACTAGTTACTACCTAACATAAAACAAGACTTTAATTGAAATAAAAAAGTGAAATAAACAATTTTACAAACCTAGTTTTATTACCACTTTTGAATTTCATTGTCGTCAATATGAGAATTTACACCATGACCTTTAACAAAATCAAAGTTTTACATCCTTCTTGCATAAGACAATGTTCAAAGTCAATAATACAAATGTGACAGAGACAGTGGATGTTTGCAGCGTCTGTATTTGTCTCACATGAGGTTAGAAATGCTGCATCCATGAGTGTCCTTGCGTACGCTGAGGTTACTGGAGGTCTGTGAGTAGAAAAGAACCATGGGTGTTTTGGCATCTTATTATGGCCTCCTATCGTGGGCCCGGACCGTTCACCGGTCCCCCTGCAGGACCGGATCGACCGGAACCAGGAGAGCGAATGTCATGCCAGAACTTAATCAGTGGCTCTCTCCTTCTCCAGATCAGATTGTGGCCATAGGCAACATACCATCTGCAGCAGAGAGAAAACGCTGGATCAGCATCTCAGTGGATGTGAGGAATTAGCTCGGTCATTAAGGTAAACAAGCAAAAATTACATGCGACTGAACAATAGGCAACGAAGCATTATCTTCCAACCGAATCAGGTTTTTAATCTCAATTCATTTTTTTTCATTCACCTCTCCACTGCTGGTTCAGTTTTGTCTCTATCAATCACCGCGACATTCATTTCCATTTCCCAAATTCTACACCAAAAATGTACACAATTTACTGGCACAACAATATCAACAACGCTGACTCACATTCCAAACAGCGCTCCACCAAGATGAGCCGCGTGGTCGAAGAACCGCCAACCCAGTATCAGCCCTGCCGTATCCATGGCAACGATGGCTTTTAGAGCCTGGAACCGAACAGAGTGTTTTCTTATAAATAACATCAACCTGTGACGCAACGCCGAGTGCCGTGAGTCGCTTACGTTCGCTGCCGTGAAAGTCACCATCGGGAGGAAGATGATTCCCAGCGTGGCGTCTGGAACTTTGGTGCAGACTGCAGCCAGGACGGACATGATGGCTCCCGACTGGACATTCAGATGCCTCATTTACAGTTCAACAGGCAAGAAATATGAAGAGCTTACCGCGCCCAGCGAGGGGTAGAAGCGCAGAGAGGCTGTTTTGCACATGTAGCTAACCATGGAGGAGATCACGCCTGAAACATTCATTGAAATCATGAAGGTTATGATGATGACAACAGTGAAGCTCATTGCATGGAGAATGATGCATTTTGCTGCTGCTCACCTGCAGACATGTACATCGCAAGAAACTGCTCCCTCCCAAAGAGTGAAACAATGGTGGAAGAAAACGTCCACAGGACATACATGTTGGCCATCAGGTGGAAGGCGGAATAGTGGCTGAAGGTGGACAGGAACATGGGAAGACACTGGCTCTCTGGGGAGACAGACAGACTTTTAATCTTCAAAGTAGAGTCAAGATTTGGGAAAAAATGGCATCCTTTGTTGCCCCGACTTAAAACAAACTTTTCACATCCGTTTGAGTCCTGACTCAAAAGATCAGTAGCTGTGTTCACTGGTCTTTGAAGCACTATTGAGACTGGATTTGTTGAAATGTTTGGGAAAATGGCCCTAAATAATGTATGTTCAGCAGAACGCATGGAAGATTTTGTGGCAGGATTGAACCATATTTGCATCCAGTTTTACCTCCAAACTTAAATCAGACTTCACAGTGAAGTTCAAGTGTGTTCCAAGTAACTGAAGTCGAAAACAAGACGTCGACGTCCACTAAGGGTATTTTTGCGATTGCCTTGTGCGAATATAAGCAACTTCTGGATACATACTTTTGCAATGAGGCAAGCAGCCAGATGAAGAGGAGACAGTGGTTCAGAATGTATTGTTTCTTTTGGCCTGTTTCATTATTACAAAACATAGAAATACTGTCTGTTTATACAAGGGGGAAGCCATCTTGGATTGTCTACTCAGGGATGGTGAAAACTGAAATCTGTTTTGTCTGAACTGACATTTAAAACTAGCTCACTTTGCAGCACTCATGAAAATATGATGGGAAATATTTTCACAAGTGTGAAAAGATAACCTTGTGATGAATTTATTTGTGCCCTTTTTTATTAAAATATAAAACAAACCGTTTTTCCTCAGTATGTTGCAGGTGTTGAGCATACCACCTAAATAAATAATAAATATCAATAAAACATATATTTTCCGATCATCAGCCACTCACTGGACGCTGGGTTGGCCGTGAAGTACTTTATCATCTTCCTTTGCAGTGAGGGCACTCTCCAGCAACACAGAACCACAACATTAGCAGCAATGATACCTGAAACAATTAAGGTCACATGAATCATAAGAAACAATCTTTTAAAAGGACGCTCTTACCGGTGACAGTTTTCTGTCCTTCGCTGAGAGATTTCCAAAAGTCATCCACCGCTGACATCAGAACAAGAAGCTGCCTCTGAACGCTGGTCAGCTCATTCCACCAGTTGTGCCAGTAGACCATGTCCTGAGACCCCTAGTGGCAGGAGGACAGGAGGTGGAACTGTATCTGGAGCATGAAGAGAGGCAGGCATGCCTTACTTGAAGCATTTTTTCAGACTCCTCCTCCTCCTTTTTCCTCTGAACCCGTGACCGAAGAGTCTCATACTGAAGAATCGCCGCCGTACCAAAGGAGCAGCCTGTAAACTGACATGGAGTCAGAGCATTCGAACCTGCACCTTTCTTACCACGTCTTCATGACATAAGGCCTCGATACTGATCTGGCGGTTGCAGAATCTTACCCCCACTGTGAACATGATGGGCTTGATAAGACTAGGTCGAACGATTTTGGGTGGTGGTTTGTGTGCAGCTTCAGCTGGTGACGGAATTTGAGTTTCCTGAGAAACATTGCTCTGTTTTGATTCTGGTCTTTTGGCCTCGCGACGGAAGCCACATCTCTGTTGGTTGCTTTGGTCCAGTCTAAAGAATATCACAAACAGATATCAGCTGAATTCGTTTGTGGGATAAATAAATAAATGATTAAAATTAGTTGCTTTAAATTATTTCAATGTCATGACTAACATAATCAAAAAATAAATGTAACAGTCAAATCAAATCCATGTACAGTTCATAAATCATTGTAACTGACAAGAGAAAGTCACACGTGTTTGTTACAACGATGAAGCAGATGATAAATAACCGATTATTTACTTGACTGCACAGTAAATTAAGTCCACATGAGAGAAATAAAATTCGATAATCGTCTAGAAACACGGTTCACAATGACAGTTAGGTAATCGTACAGAAAACGGGGGTTAATGCGTTCGAAAAACTAACCACAGCTTCCAAAATGTGTTTCATAACGATTCCTTTTGGTATGTCACGCTGTCATGACTCACCTACAGCGTCGAAAAGTGACATTTCTGGACGATATTAGTTCTGTTTGGGTCCATTTCCATACACTTCCTCTCCACGCCATGTTTGTTGTGACCTCTCTAAGCTCCGCCCACCGCTCTGTTGCGTTCACGGACCTCTTGTTGAAGTGAAGACAAAAACGCACAGCTACGGAGCACGGGAAGTGACATGCATGTGTTTTATTATTTTTTACCTCGTGATAAAATTCCGCACAAAGCTAAACCAGCTAAAGCTATTTTTTTTATATTCTTCATAATGGATAGAAACTTGAAATGTCGCTTCTTACGTGTCTGTTATCATAATACGTAAAACGAAAATGGTCTGTGGTTAGCTGTTGAAATGGCCATTATTCTTCTGGGAAAACTGAATGAGCATGTCAAAATGAAACAAAATTTAATATTTAACACAAGCTTCACGTCCTAATCTTCCAATTTCCCATCAGGGGTTGCTAGAGCAAGTTAGTTCCCCACCGGAAGCTAGCTTAGACATCCTCCTCATCACATCTAACATGATGAAAGTGTTGATATATTTGAAAGTTGTATATTTATTCTTAAACTGTAAGTAAATGAGTTTAAATACATATAAAAACATATAAAACTTGAGTCCCTAGGGGCTGAATCTGGGCTACCAAACACTTTCCAATGAGAGCCAGAAATCTGTATCAGTACAAATGTTCCTTTGAATTTTGTTTATTTCTATTAAATTAAGTTGTCATTATAACCTATTTTTGTTACAAGAGTTCTGGTTCTTAGTGTTTCCAAGCTTCTCTGGTCAGTAGCTTCTTAGCTTAGTAGTCTGCTCTTAGCATGCAGTATTTGTTCTGTTACTTCGACCCACATGTAACCAAGTTTTTTTTTTTTTTTTTTAACTTTCTTGGTGGAGGAAAACCTATTCCAAGTTCCCAATACAGTGGTACCTCGGTTTTCGAATGTCCTGGAATTCGAACAAACTTTTGAAATTTTTTTGCTTGGGATTTCGAACGAAAATCCAGAACTCGAACGCCCCCAAAGAAATCTGGAAAAAACGTGCACGTACCGATCAGCTGACCCACAAAGCACTTTGTTATTGTGTATAACGCAGCCTCTGTATGCAGACGTGTCCCGTTACATTTACTGATTTACTGACTGTTTCTTCTTCATATTGAGGTGTAAAACCTTTCCTGTCTCCGCACTGGACCGTGGTAGAGTGTCACAGGGGAGGTGCTCGCTCTCCACACCTCCGAGGCTGGAGCGCTCACTCCAGGGTTTGATGTCCTGTTGTGGGCTGGAGCTGGGACAGGGATGAGGCGAGTCTGGGACAGAGCTAAGTTACTTGGTTTATGACTTTGTCACAGCCAAACTGCACAGAAGCGCACATTCAGAGCTGGACACGCACCGGGCACCTCTTCACTTCTGGAGAGACGTCACTCACTCGGCAACCCCTCCCACATGCAGCGGCCACACACGGAGGAACAGCGCACCTGCAGCAGACACTCTACATTCACTCCTACAAAAGCCTGTTTTAAGGCTTGGAACGCATCATTTCTTTTTCCATTCATTGTAATGGGAAAAGTCGATTCAGATTTCGAACAGTTCGCTTCTGGAATGGATTGTGGTCGAGAGCCGAGGTACCACTGTATGTAGATACCAAATTACTATTTTAGTGATTCAAAGCTTCTGAAAATATAGCTCGGAATAACTGTCAGTTGATAAAAACAGGACAAAAACTGCAGCCAGAAAACAATTTCTGTTGTTTTAAGCAGTAACATTTTTGTCGTCTTTACAAACAGGACCTGACAGAGGCTGCAGATCTCAGCAGAGCGGATGACGTCAGGTGCTGCTATTGACTCCTGGACAAGTTCCACAAACGTCCCAGAGCTAGACTGTCTCTGGAAATAGGTGAAGAAGTTAGAAACTACGGAGAGAAGCTGCACTGCAGTGCCTGCAGAGTCACATTTGAAAGTTCACCTGCGACATGACTTCACAATACTGTAGAAAATGATGCTGCTGGTGGCGCTGGAAGAGAGTTACAGGTAATTAATCTGAACCTGACAGGCCTACAGGGGCTTTTCAATAGATCCTGCAAAAAGAAAAAGATATGACTAAACAAAAAACGGGAACGAGACAATGGGCAAATACAATGTGCCTTTGCTACTGTAAGGACCCAAGGACATGTTAGACGATATGCTGTAGGTGCAGGTCTGGGGCAGGGGAGGACACAGAGGTGTGGGAGAGGCGGGATGAAGAGAGCTGTGGGGAGGGGGGGATGAACATTGCACAAAGGCATGGTAAATTCAGGAACGCGGAGAGAGGGACCATGATGAAGTGCGTAGGATAATGCTCAAAGTTAAGAGGTGCTGCAGCCCTGCTGTGTGGCCTGACAAACATTGAATGCTTCTGTGGCGCAGAAGACCGTAGAGGACTTCAGCTCTGATCAATGCACAGCATCCCCCCCCCGCAACGCTCCGAAGCTTAGGTGTCCTCTTTCAGGTCCTCTTATCGATTTGCTGCAAACCGACGCCAGCTTGCACCGGCCTGCATCGGCAACAGCGCAGTCATGTGACAGGAAGTGTGATATTTAAGAAATAAATGTCCAAGCGTGTAGGACACTCATTGAGTTTCAAATTGCATCCCAGTCTTCATTCACACGGAGACTTCCAGTCACTGACACACGCGCCATGTAAAACATCACCGGCCCACGAGGTTCGGTTTCAACCTAAAGGCTGGAAACATTTAATACCAGAGTCTTTTTATACTGAGGACTGAAACTCTAGCTGTGGTCATTGCGTCCCACCAGGCTGCTGACTTGGCCTTTTCTTTTTGCTGATCAATGTGCCTGATAGAAAACTGAATGTTTTCATCCACACTTTCCGATCGAGATTACTTTAATTCGCATTGTATACATTTCAATAATCTGAATTAAGAGTTTGTTTACGTGTGAGTTTTACGTTCTGGAAGAAAAGAAGCTTCCATGAGAAGCTGCTTAAATCATTTGTTTTGTTATACCTTTGGGTCCATAAACTATACAGTCGATGCTTGTGTTGCTGGATGAGATCAAAATGACAACTACAACTGCTACTTTCCTTATAACCCATAAATATGCTGAAAGTTGAAACATTGTTGTAGATTCTGCTCATCTTCTGCTCTGATTCCCCTGCTCTTGTTTTTGTGCTGAAGTTTGAAGTCTGCCAAGAGGAGGGCCCCCCACCCCAAGAAAAGCAATGAGAAAATAGAAAAAAATGCTGTTATTTAATGAAAAAATGGCTATTTAAATTAACAAATTGGTATTTATTACTTGTAGTGAGTTGCATTTGGAAAAAACAACAACAACAATTGAGGTGATCATTTAATTGAACGTAAATAAAAATATTTTTAAATATTTTTAAATATTTTAAATGGAAATTATTAAGAATTAGAAAATATATATTAATATGAAAAACTCTTCACACTATTGTCGCTCCAAACATCTTGGAGAGTCTCACTCCTGGATGAGAACCGTTCATTCCCAGCACTACTTCTTCTTCTTCACCTCTTTTCAGTCAGTCACTCTGGATGTCTGACCCAAAATACTTGCCCTCATCTGTTTTCACTCCCTCATCTTCAACATTATTCCATCTCATTCGCACACAACATCTGTTTGCTTCTACTGACCTCTCTCTCGCTCAGGCCTCCACCATCCCACCTTTACCCTCGATGTGGCTCCTCACTTCTATACTGCAATAAAATACTACTCCCTGCTGCATCCTTGCAAGGTCACTCGCAGTACTTCTTCAAATGTAAATCCAAAATCTAGCTGTAAAAGAATTATAATATTATTTTTTTTATTCTAAATTAAATGCTCACATGAGTTGGAATGAAGAAAAACACATGGAGAAATGGAGGTACAGTACCTCATGGTACCTCAACAACTACTCCACGAAGCCTTTCTGTGATAAAGGCTGGAAGCTTGTGCCATTGTATTACCGGTAGTCTCAATCGTCCGGCTGCACTAGTATTCACTGCCATATTCTTCCGATCTTATGAAATAATAATATTAATTTCTAGTTTAGTCACACACACTGCTCTTGGTTGAATAGACCGATGCCACATCAGCAAAATGTCGGTGCTCATTTAGCTCTCAGATGCTCACCAGTCCGAGCTAGTGGTCAGTATTTCAACTCTGTTTTTCTTTTTAAAAAATTGCATTGTCGGAAAAGTGCTGTGGCTGAGAGACAATTACCGTGTGTAAATGTGCAAGGATCCAGGGAGGACTTGGCGCTGAGCTCAGCAGTTCTGCTTTAATTTAAGAAAGCAGACGACGCAAATAACAAACGTTCCTTCGTCGTCCAACACTGTCGGTCTAATTTACAACAGAGCAGCAGTTTTTGTCTCAGCATTGAAAATAAAAGGTGTAAAAAGTGTCACTCGAGTCATAATATATATATATATATATATATATATATATATATATATATATATATATATATATATATATATATATATATTTGAGAGACGTGCAGGTCTCACAAACATCAGGCTTTGAGCGAGGATCTTGATAGATGGCGTCCCTGTGTTGTATTTGGACATATTCACTGTATGTGGTTAATAGAGGGAGCTGCCTTTCCAGGGTGTCCATTGGCAGTTAGCCGATCCAACCTAGCCAGTCCTACTAATCGATGCCAGAAAAGACCGCTCCTTATAAAGAGTGTTTCAAATGACAAAAACTATGAATTTGGTTTCAACCAAGTCTCTGTTTTTATTTTTGTAGGAACTTGTGGCTGAATTACAGAGCGCACACACACACACCGACTCCCCCCGCCCCTCTTACCTGAGCCCGATTCTCACATACCCAGAAGCACCATCCTCGTCCACTGGATCACTTTCATATCAACCCCGCCGCGTGTTCCGTCCGGATCAACTCACCCGCCCAGGGAACCGCCGAACCGCCTCTGGTCTCAGCACCGCGGGGGGACATGAGTGACAAAAACGCCGGTAAGCAACTTCCACGTGTCTGTTTGGTGACTGACAACTTAGTTGTTGAGGAAAAAGTGCAGTCCGGACTGAAGCTGGATGCGGTGTCGGTGTGTGGGCGCGTCTCCCCCGCGCTGCTGCAGCGGGAGGCGCTGCTGCTCTCACCCGCCTTCGGTGCTCTGTCCGCCGGCCTCTGCTGCTCTGCTCACCCCGGTGTACCCCTACAATCTCCGGAAAGATCCGCGGATAAGATTCCACAAACAGTGTACGTGGAGAGTAGCGGCAGTGTTCGGGCTGTATAGAAACTACTGTGCCAGTATGGGCCAGTTCTGTGAGAATATATGAAGATAAATGCTTGAGCTGGAGGTGACAGCAGAGCTGCTCTTTACTCCCGAAATATTTTTAGATGAGGGACGGGCTGCCCTCTGATAAGTAGGGTAACTTTGGGACGCCTCTGTGAAAACACATCACCTGCAGAATGCTTGTTTGCTTCAGTCTGATGAAGGAAACGTAATTTTACATGATTTATTACTAAAGATTGTGCTGGTGTTTTGCATCAAGTTGCTATTTTTGTTTGTTGACTAGTGATTGAATTATGGAGAACATTAAGTAGTAAAGAAATGACACAAACACGACTTGTAAAGCAAAACAGTGTTGCTAAATATTAAAACGCTGTGCTGCCGTGTGAAACACGACATGTTTCATATCTAAAGATGAATATTGAAGGCGGCTCAGATGAAACAACAAGGTTTGTTATTGTCTTATGTCATGCTTTAACATGTTTTATGGTCCGAATTTTGGTAAATGTATATAGTAATAAATAAAATGGGGAAAAAATGTAACTTTTTCCACACTTGGCGAAACACAACCTGAACATGTGGAAAATATACTTCATTTTTTCGTCATATTGCACCAATGAAACGCAGAGTCAACTTCAATTTATATGGACAAAGGTTTATGGATTTTTACAGTAAATCATTCTTATAAATACTGGCAAACAACCTTTGCAATTAAGTTCAATAAGTTCTACAATGTTATTTAGTTTTCCATGAAGCTTTACTTGCGGACCTCCCCTTAAAATGAATGTTTTTTTCCTCTAATGGAAACGTGTTTTTACACCCCCCAACTGTTTTCTGTAAGATGTTTTATCTTCAGTTAAGTTTAAATCAATAAAACAACTTGGATGATTCAGTAAAAAATAGAATGAAAACACACAGATTCTTCCCCGCTTGATCGCTAGATCTATTTTGTCACAGTGCTGTTTTATTCTAGTGTTAAATTATAAAAAAAGTGGCTCGTTCACAGAGCAGGCTGCGTGACCTGCAACCATACGAGTGAATGACAAAGCTTCCTAAATCCATGTGAAACTCCAAAATCCAACCTGGTCCGTGTCTCATTGTCAAAAACTGAACGTTTCATTCAAATACATGTCTAGTTATTTTGCTCACACTGGACCTTGCTGAGCAGCTGAATGTAGCAGAGAGCGACGTCAGATCTGTTCAAGTTATCTGACTCTAATTGAAAGCAATGGACACAAAAGGACAACATGAGATGACATTCAAAATATGAAATAAAAATACAGAGTTTTGTCTGCTTGTGCGAAACAAAAGTCAGCTGAAGGAGGTCTGGCGATGTAAAAGCATCTACAGATGTAGAGTGGTGGATATGAAGTCACATTCTAAACACAGTTCAAGGTCAAAATAACAAAATTAAATATGGTGAATTCTAGTATTAGTATTATCTAGTATTAGTATTATCTAATACTTACTATTATCTAGTAAGTATTTTTGAGCAGTCACAATACTGGCATCAGTTTGCGAAGCCATAAAACATTACAGTAATTGCTGCTCTATTAGATAATAATGTGCCTCTGATGTGTGTTTTTTGTTGCCGTATTGATCCAGGACTCTGTGGCGAGCGTAGCCCTGTTGTGGTTTGATGCTCAGACGGAACCTTCAACCTCAAGTTTGCACACTGGGCTGTTTTTGTCAGAGGTGTTTGGCAGCTTTCCGTGATGCAGCTGTTAACAGATTTGCTGGCTGCGCAAATCCACTTTATGCCGTGCAGAATATGAGAATACGTCCAGGTAGTGTGCCTCTGTTTCTGCTTCAGCTAGGAGGGAGTGTGCTTCTGATCTCTCCCCTCGCGCCGCAACATACATGAAATAGAGCTCATGCTGAAGGAAGTGTTGGATTAGCAGAAGCTTAGAGCTTCATCTTCACTGCACGTCTTCAAGTCGCTGACTTGTGTTGCCTTCCGCGACGTCAATCCCTGAAATCTATTAAATGGCGGAAAATCATTGTCATTACTAATATTATTTTTTTTACATATATTGTGTCAATATTGGCTCTGTTAAAAGCTACATGAGTAAAAATTGTCAAAGACCATAAATTAACTGTGATATGGAAAATTATATTTTGTGCACTTGACACACATTTCTGGTAAATACATTTTAATTCATATTTCGGTCAAGGCTTTAAATTAATGCCATTTATTTTCTTAGTTCCATGTGGGCCAAAGACCCCCTGACAGCTGCTCTGCACTATAGTTTGCTTTGCATTACTTGTCAGTTTATGAATTTTTTAACACGACACAGAGGGTAAACTCTGCATACGTTTACTCACTCACTGCTTTAGCTTTCACTGCCATTTTTTTTGTTGGTGCCAATTCAGGCTCTGTAGCTTTTGACTGCACTGATGCTCTATGCCGATGATGTCCTCCTGTTTGGAGTTGCCTAACAGCACGGGGTGGGCAATGGATTTTCCGTTATATAGTGGCACTGCTGTGTGGGGCCGTCATATAATGAGATTTTAATTTTATTGTTTTGTCATCATTCCATGTTCATACATTTATTTAATATATTTTTAAATAATAAATACTGAGGACAGTGTAATGGAGGAATGTATTGTTCATATTCAAATTTATATTCCCCATAAACCGATGAATGAATTTATGGTAACACTCATCTATATTGCATTATTAGTAAAAATAAAGCCTCTACAGAGGTTGAAATATATCTATATGTATACACAAATAAGACTGTTATTTCAAATTCTGCCTCTTGTAATTGAAATTACTATCATAATTTGTTGTATATAACAATGAATATTCACTTCTTTGAAGCCTTATAAGTGCATTATAGATTACACCTGTGAGTGAAGTCTGATCAAAATAATAAAAAAGTCAGTAGTCAGTAGCGTGTAATATGAGTAATACATATTAGTGAAATTTGAATTTGAAAAGTAATTCATTATATTAATAAAAAATATACATATTTTATGAGTCAGTAACAACAATGCGCTTCTTCCTGGATGAACTGATAAAGGTATAAACGGTGAATAGATACAGAAGTGGACTGTTTCATTTCAACATGCTCAGCTGGACGATGCCATCATGAGGACCGGATTAATAAGGTCAGAGGGCCGTCTGTGAGCCCCGCGCCACGGGTTTGCCGAGGTCTGGAACAGCACGTTCTGTCATGACTTAATGTGCTTGCAGTGAGGGTGAGGATTCCTGATGCTGGAGCTCGAGAGGTTTAATGAGTTTGACTCAGGTAAAGCTGTACTTTAAGGCAGAGCAGAGCCACAGTCTTGTCAGACTGACTGGAGCTCAGTTTGTCAAGCAGAGGTACCAAATCCATCCTGTCACCGTGGGTGGGTTTTCCCCCTTGTGTTCTTTTCTTGACTTGTACATTTGAGTCTCCTGTCTGCTCTGGTTCCCTCTCACCACTTCAGTGATGCACCTTCCTTGTGCCGGTGGTGCCAGCCCTCACCCCCTCACCCCCCCTCCCCTGCGGCCGTCACCCTCTCTGACCTTTCCTTATTTGCATGGCCGCTGTTGTTAAGGCATTTTGCTGAGCCGAAACCTTCTTCTCTGTGAGGTGGTATTATTCACGGGGAGGACGAGGGCTCAAGGTGGACGTGACAGTGTGGAGGTGCTGGGAGGGACAGAGAAATACTTGACTTTGTCTCTGAATTCTCACCCGGTTTTCTCTCACACTTTCTTCTGTTTAAGGCTCTCGGGATGTTGTCGCTGGTTCTGATTCATTTTTGCCGCTATGGATGTTTTTGGCGCCACCTATGGAGGAAACTGTGGCTGAACATTTCGTTGCCTTATGACTAAAACATTTTTTACGAGTTCGTTTCATCACATTTTTAATTGATTATTTTATCAAATAGCTTATTTATTTTTATCATAAATTACGTTTTCAGTTATCATTGCGAATGTATTACTATTTTCACTTTCAAATATTTTTTTATTGTTGCACATTATTTTTCGGTAATTCATTCATCTTAATTCCTCTTCTGCCATCTTAAAATTCGATTTCACTTTGTTTTTTTCTTCTTTTTTCCAGAGGCTTTCATTCTTTCAATGTTCTTGTTATTTAATTTTCACTTATGAACTAATAGTACACATCACAAAAAATAAATAAAAGTAAATAAAATAAACAAAACACCCACTCTTCATTTTACGGGCGATGACTTGGTATCCACTTTTTACAACAATCATGACTCACTACAACAGTTAACAAAAATAGTGACAAAGAAAGGTGAACTTTCCATGAACTTTTCTGTTCCATGCTTCTCCCTCATTTCCCTTCACTACTTCCTTATTTCCTCCACAGGCATCCACCCTTTTCCTCGCCGATCTCCTCCATGGTCTTATCTATACCACTCAAATATGTTTCCTCAACCATATCCTCTTTCCTGTATTTCTCTCCTTTTCCTTCAACCATTCCTCTACTGTTCTGTCTGTTTCTTTATGACTTATTTCTTTAGATCTCTTCCTCTCCTCTTCAGAGATCTCCCTCTTTTATCACCATTCCTCTACTGTTCTGTCCATTTCTTTTGACTTCCTTATTTCCTTCGATCTCTTCCTCTCCTCTTCAGAGATCTCCCTCTTTTATCACCATTCCTCTACTGTTCTGTCTGTTTCTTTATGACTTTCCTTATTTCCTTCGATCTCTTTCTCTCCTCTTCAGAGATCTCCCTCTTTTATCACCATTCCTCTATTGTTCTGTCCGTTTCTTTATGACTTTCCTTATTTCCTTCGATCTCTTCCTCTCCTCCTCAGGGATCTCCCTCTTTTATCACCATTCCTCTACTGTTCTGTTTCTTTTTGACTTCCTTATTTCCTTAGATCTCTTCCTCCCCTCCTCAGAGATCTCCCTCTTTTTTCAACCACCCTTCTCTCAGTTCTCTTCCAACAGCTTCCGTCAGTTCTTTTCTGTCCTCCCCTCCTGTTCTGTCACTTCTAAACCCCCCATCCTCTTCACTTCTCTCCTCTCGCGCTCCTGTACGTTCAACTTTGAACTCCGCAAACAACGAGCCGCGTCGTCACGTGACTCCCAACTGAAAGTACTCTGCTTTCTTCCTAAAAAAATGGAGTGCAGCAGTGGTCTCCTCTGCATTAGCTCACCACTGCCCGGCTCTCCTCTCTCTCTCCTGCAGTTTAACTTCTCTCTCTCCCTCTCTCTCTTCCTCATTCTTCTCTTTTTTCCCTGCCATTACGTCCGTTGCTGGTAAACCTCGCATCCAGGGGGGCGCAGGAGGAGGAGGAGGAGGAGGGGGTGCACAATTAGGAGCACATTGTAACGTCCTTGCGTCGCCTGCCGGAAGAGGAACGCGGCGAGTGACCGTCGGAGAGAGAGAGAGAGGGAGAGAGAGAGGGGGGGTCTCTTCTCAAGATGCCCGGTTTTAGCGTAATTTGTCCCGCAGCCTGTGCCCTTCCGGCGGTGCGCTGCTCTGCGATCGGCTCGGCGATGCTGCCTGACCCTGCTGTGTTGTGGTAGCGCTTGTTCGGATCGAGGAAGGCTCCATCATCCCAAATCAATGAGGATTCTGAGGCCATTCCTTCAGAAAGGAGCGCATATGCTGCAGTGTTTCTGTGGACAACGATCGAAGTCGACCACTATCACCAACGGTGAGAGACACAAACATGTATCGCAGCAGCCACTGCTGCCTCGCATCATTTGCATGCTCAAATTCAACAAGGAGAGGGGGGCAGGATGGAGCGGGAGAGAGGGGGGGTGAGAGATGGTCTTCCGAGTCTGCAGTGGTCCTGAGTGGAGTGTGCTGGTACCCAGCATCTATGTTTGTGCTGCATCTGAACCGGGCCAAAAAGAGAGAAAAGGGAAAGAGGAGAATGCAGGGATCAAGTCACCAAAGTCCCCAAACAAAAGCAGAATCAGCAGCAGGGATGCAGCCAGAACTCCTGCCCAGAAGCTGACAAACTTTTCAGCACATCATCTTAAATCCTGGTTTACTGCCACCGGAGGACAGTTCACCCTGGCAGGGGGCACTTCCTGGACCAGCATCGCCCGCGCTGAGGGGGTCGAACTCACTAGGGAGTACAAGTATATAGAAGTTAATTCTGTGTCAAAAATGACCGTATTGAAGCTCCAGTTTGTGAAGTGGAGATTGGATTGGAAAAAAGTATATATTTAGAAGATATGTTCCGATAAATAGGGGTCTTTTTTCCTGAAAGTTCAAGCTAACATGAGTCTTCGAAGGTCAGTGTTGGGTCTGCTCTTAAATGATCTGAAGTGTGATTTAAACTGTTGGCTTTCATCACATGGACTGGTTCAACTGTTGCAGTGCATTATGGGACTGTTGTGGTTATAAATGATGGGGCATATTTAATAATTTCCAGGCTGGCTGACCTTCAGTTTGCCAGGCCTCGGAGCTGTTGCTTGTCTTCATAGCTCAGCTGCATATATGTGACATAATTCATGTGCAACAGTATCAGGAAGTCACAGAAGTGTCTGAGAATATGACTACAAATTCAACACATTCCGTGTGGTATTTTCTAAAAATAAATTAAGTAGAGTAGATATTTACAGTACAGGGCTGAAGTAGAATTAGAAATGATAGAAAGCTAATAAACAATCGAATGCTAAAGTTAAAAATATTAAATAACTTCGTACTACCTTAAAACAAATATTGACAATGTTGACACAAATGTTATAGTAAAGGTATTTGAAATATAAAAGGACAAAGTTATTAAATGATAACTTGGGATAAAAAGAATTTAAAATTTTCTGATACATATTCTCACATATACTTGTTTTTATTGTCTTTAAAATGCATGTAAAGTTTTGTTGATAAAGTGAAATTAATTTATCTTAACTTCACAATCTATTTTTGAAAAAAAAAAGAAATTAAACACACTTTTTATAAATATAAATAAAAACTATGATAAAAATTACAATGTTTCTGACAAAGTTAAATGTTTGGAAATATATGTTAACATTAGCGTATGCGAGAAAAACACAAAATGCACGCAACACTTCAATAATAATGATTTATTGACAAGATAAATGCTTTAAATAACTCATATATTCAAGAGTATTTCTAGTTTCTGGGATGTTTTGAGTGGAAGTTAAATAAAAATAACAAAGAAAAAGAGGCATGAATAAATAGACTTGGTTCTTTACTGCCAGTGTTTAACTCTGACTCGAACGTCTGTCAAAGTGTTTTTGAATCACTATGAGATGCTTCTCCTGAAGGACTCGTATGAACCTTGACCTGGAGGTGCTGTGTTTCCTTCCTCACCTTCAGTGAGGATAATTTAAGGAAGTTACATAGCTATAAAACAGTCAGAAGTCGGTGAGAAACAAGAATATAAGCCAGCATAACTGACCAAATATTGCACTTGAAATCATACCGTGCACTTAAAGACACGTGACGCTGGCGCTGAGAGTGACCTGAGTCTTGGATGTACTGTATACAAGTCAGTTCAAGTTCCCCATCTTCAGAGAGGAGCCACTTTCAGCACCGCACTGGAGCCTCAATGACACACAGACACACAAACACGTGCTCCCACTCAACAGTTGCTGGCGTGTGGCCGAAGAATCCTGCCATGTCCTCTAGCATCGCTGTTTACTGCAGTGCTGCTTCCCTCCACCGCAACAACACGCTGATCGCACGCAGAAAAGCCTAAACGCCGCTGAGTTACGAGACTCTCAGGTCGCAGCTGTAGCGCCGCTCAAATTCAGGGCAGACAATTAGAAAGTCCATTAAGCACAGTTGATTCCTCGGAGGGAGTTGGACCAAATCAGCACACACACTGGGATCTGTTGGACTTGAAGCCGCTCTCTGCTGCCTCTCTGCTGCACGGCCACTCGGACCCGAGTGTGCCAGTCAGCTGACGTGCAGAGAGACGTGTGCAGGTGTGTGGCTGTCACTCATGGTCACTGACAGTAGAAGAGTGAGGTGCTGGAGAGCAGGTGAACATTCCGTCCTTGTGCTCGATGTCTGATGTGCTGGATAAATGTATGAAGAGTCAAGTCACTTGAAGAGGGGCCAAGTGTGATGAGCAATGACAGAGAAACCCCTGTTGCTGAGTAATCCTCTGCATTTGGATAAAATGTAGATGTCTACTTGATGTGTACAACTTTATTATAGAAATTCAAATAAAAAAATTCGATCTATCCATCCATCTATCCATCCATTAAATACATTCATTAAATACATTCTAAATGCATTTTTTTGTACGTTTAAAATGAATCTAAATTGAAATTAAAATGAGGTGAACATCATTTGTGGATGAGAACGTCAAATTGATATGTGTAAATGGAGGTAAAATATGCATTTTTAAACATAAAGACGTGGGAAAATAAACATTAGAAAAGGCTATTTATGTGTTCTATATATTCCATGTGTTCTATATATTTAGGCATGATGAAAATACTACTGTCAGGCTTGAACATTTAAGAGTAAAGAGACAATTATTTTGGGGGTCTAATATTTTGAGTGGTCAAAAAAAAAAATCAGAAACAAAAAAATAATATTGGAATAAAAATGCATTCTCAACTTAAAAGTAAAAAGGTAGCGAAGTATATTTTCATTTTATGAACAAGTAATTTAAAAACGTGTAGTTTTAAAATCAATAATTGGAGAGGGGGATATTATAGGAAAAAGCAACATATAAAATTGTCTTAACACAAACGTATAGGAAAAAGCAACATATAAGATTGCCTTAACACAAACGTAAGTCAAAACACACAGCTTGAATGTGACAGGTATTAAGTATATTAATGGTTAATTTCAACATAGTATAGCACTAAAACAACCTCAAGTTACACCTGAACTGGCAGTCAATTTTTTTTTCAGTATCCTGAGATAATAAAACAGTTAAGATAATATAATATTTTGCTTAAAATTAACTACAAACTTTTGTCTATATTGTGTTTGTAGTGGACACTTGAAGAAGGAAGAAAATTCCATTTGTGACAGAAAATGAGTGTTGGATATTTAAAGCACCTTTTGAAGTGTTGCAAGAAAAGTTTGTTTTTATGTTGTTATTATTTTATTAGTACGTATGAGCTGGTTAGAACTCCTGTTGCCTCAGTGTCTAGGTGGTTGACCCCTGACCTGTAGCAGTGGTGCCTTGTCTCACATGTGCCAGGGTCTCGTGTGAGTCGGGCTGTGCTGTGAAGCAGAAGCAAAACTCCCAGCACAGGTGTCAGGGTCTGTGTTATCAGTGGAAAAAAGCGGACAGAAAAGAGCTTAGCCAAAGGGCCGGCTGAAGAGATGCCATGTCCACTGGCTGTGATCTGATGAAGGAAGTGCCGTCCCGGCGACCTGATGCTGCTTCAGTGCTCGATGATGATGATGATTGAAACATGCTGAAGTGACAGTGAGACCTAATGAAGAGCCTCTGTGGGTGGAGAGATGAACAAAAGGTCTTTTGTTGGTGAGCAGTGTCGTTCAGAGCGTCACGATTACAAAGGACTTCACTTCTCTGGGAGCTGTCTCTCCCTCTCCACGAAACTGCAAGCAGTGAGTGTGAGTGTGGACGTCTGTGCTCTCACCAAATGTCAGCTGTGACTTTCTCACACTGACGCTGGAAGAGATTTGTTGGAACGTACATGAAGTGTGTTCTGGTTGTTTCACATCGATGACCTGCAGGGGGCTATTTTGGTCTTGGTTTTGGAGGAGAGAACATCCGAGACTGGATTCTCTGAAGGGCAGCTCGAATACATGGAATACTGTAACTAAAAATAAATAAATAGATAATATATTTATAATTGTAAATATTTAAAATATAAAAATTACACTTTTTATGACCAATAAAATTATTATGGTGAATTATTATGACAAATGAAATGTAGTCATTTAAACTGGACATTTAAAACCTACATTTTAAAATCATTTATTACAAATGAATTTGGAATAAAAGTATAATTAAATAAAAGTCATTTGGAATTCAAGCAGCATAAATGTTTACATGCTTGAAATCAAAACTACATTACAACATGAATCATTGGTAAAATTAACTAGTTTTAATGACATGAAAAATCCGTCAAGATGAATGTGATGACCATTATGCTGCTCAGTGTCAATGCTCAATGTACTTACATGCTTCAATGTGAGTCATACATAATTTACATTTATGTGACAATAATGGTACAAGTATGTTACGAAGTTGATTCAATCAGTAAAAGATCAAATATTTCAGAAAAAATTAGATCATAAAGATGATAATTTAGAAAAAAAAGTATATTAAATCATTTTAAGTAAGTAAAATAAAGAGTATTATTCGACATATTGTGAGTCTGCTTTGAGTAAAACCAATCAATAAAAAGTAATTTTCATAAAGATGCAACAAAAAATAAATATAAATATATATATAAATATATAATGTGTATGTGTGTGTGTATATATGTATATATATGTATGTATATATCCATATATACATACATATATATATATATATATATATATATATATATATATATATATGTGTATATGTGTATATATAACATATTTTTTACATTTTTCAGTTACACTTGTACACCAAGTCCATATTTTAAAGCCACAACCCGACTCAGTTTAATTATGATATAGTCCACATCCACTACAGTACGCTGCGTCAGCGCTACTTTCATGTAACTGGAGGTCAAGCACGCGATCAATAAAGTTGTAAAATCATAAATTCAAATTGGCTTTGAGAGTGGAGAAAAGTGCCGACTCAGCTGTTTTCACGTAAACAAGTGCGCGCATCATTCACTGAGCCAGATATCTGTGGTCCAAACAAGGCCGCGGTGAGAAGAAGTGAGAGCGCTGGGAACTCTGCCAGAGGCACCGTCCATCCGTCTCTTTGTTGTTCACACCTGATGTACAGAGTTCACTGTGACGCTTCACTTCCTGTTTGGTCCACGTCACGGACAAGTTCAGTGCGTGTGATGCTGTCGAGCCCTTCGGCTTCTGTTCCGTCTCCACTTGAACGTACATGTGTGTTTTCTGTTGAGAAGCCCATGTTGCTTTGCCTCTATTAGTAGCTTCAGAACTAGTTATTTTTCTACTTTCTGTGGTATAATACCAGTGTATCTCTCATTTAGGTGTGATCCAATAATCATTTAACAGTCATGACGTGGTCACTGCGCCAAAATTCTGATGCGAAATTTGATGAAACATTGAAATGCCAGTGGGTGTTTGTGTTAAGAGGTAAAGTGATGGTTAACATTCTATTCAGACTCTCACTTCCTGTGGAAAGGGGAAGTGTTTATTTTTTTCAAACTACAACTTGAACTGGAGTTGAGGATTTGACAGACCATCACACCAGGATCTTTAGGTGCATTTCATGAATGTTAACACAACGCAGCTTGTTGCTGTTGGCACCACACATCAAGCATGTGTCATACTACACAGGACTCTGCGTAATAATAGTAAAGTAAATGCCATGTGACCATTTTATTGTTTGTGATTGGCTCAGCTGCTGCGCTGACAAGGCACTTTTCACTTCAAGAGGAAGCTGTTTCCTCTGGAATATTAGGTCTTGTATTTTATAAGCGCCATGTTGTGATGTACTCTGAAAACAGAGGTGATGGATGGATGCAAGAAGTATGAGGTGTGGGGTCGTGCCCTCTGTTGACTTTCCGCCATTGTTGGACACCTTTTTTTAGCCAATTCCAATTGGCTCAAATGGACAGCAGGTGGCGCTAGTGTTCCTGAATGTTCTCACGCAACACACACGCACAGAAGTGAATAAGAAACTTTGTTTGCGTTGAAAATAGGTGCCGTTTGTTTATTTTTCAAACAGTGAAAGCAGTACATAATCTTATGTTGCTGTTGCAAAGTGCCCATCAACATGTAAAACAGTTATAAGGCTTGAACTGCGCCTGCCAGCAGCTCTCGAGGAGCTGTCCACCAAGCGGTGCTGAAAGAGACGCCAAAGATGATTCAGAGAACGTGATAAAAAACGGAGCCAAAAGTAAAGGGACATAGCCATTCTACTCCTGAAATCCTGGTCTGTATTCTGCGAGCGCTTTGACAGTCTGGGATACTGAATGACGCAATAGCTTCCCCAAAAAGATGAGACGATGATGTCACCGGATTCTTGTAGTTCTATTGTCGTCCACTAGATGGCAGCAAGCACACACAAGTGCCGTGTGAGCGCTTCCAAAACGACGACAAACTGCTGCACTCAGCACGTTCACGACGCCTGAGTGATTGACAGTTTCACCCGCAAGAAAATACCGATCAATTATTTTCCGATTAATTACATTTTCTTTTTCTCCGCGCTGCTTGTAAGGATGCGTCCCATTAGGCGTGCTTTATCTTGCCCTGACAGTGATGTATCTCTCTGTGGCCTGCTGCTCGCCCCGTTCCAATTCTGGGAAAGCTCATTCTTCTGAAGCTTCTGGACTTTTTTTTTTTTTCCTTTCGCAGACGAGCATATATCATATCCCCCCGCATTGATCAGAGTGATGAATGTTTTTTGTTATCGACACATTTCTTCTGGTGCCGTGACAAATGCCTTTGATTCTTCACAAGCTACTTCAGAATGAGACTCTTCTAAAATCCACGCTTTCGCTCTTTGGTCACGCGCAACAAGCGAAGCAGACAGTGCTGTCATGTTCATCTATAGCTCTCTTCTTTCTGGTTCCGTCTGTAAATGTTTTATGCCCTCCTGTCATGGGAGCGGGGAGGGTTACAGAGCTGCACGTTTTCGTCCTCACACCCAGAGTGTTCGTATGTTTGAGCTCCCCATCTCGCCGATATTTGCTCACATGTGGCTGCACATGCGCCCTATAATGGTCTTTATTCACTTCTATTCAAGCAAGTGTAATCCCCCTGCTAATCCCAAATTACAAACTGGAACCAAATGCTGTAGACAAAAGCAGGGACAATTTGTGTTTGTCCTCAAGTGTGACCCAAATGCAGAGGACGCTCATTTAAGACTGGAATTTATCGCTCCTCTTAAATGTGTGCGCCATTTAGAAGCTGCTTTGTCTTCCACCACACAGTCACATGGAAACATATTCCTCGAAACCATAGCAAATACTTTGAAATAAATACACATTTTCAAAGTGTTTTTTATGCACCCTTTTGTAACGGTTGGTAACTGTTGCAGTGCGTGATGGGGCTTGTTACACAGGTGTTGTGAGTGAGACATTTTGACCCTTAAACAACAATGGGTTTGATTTGTCTCTTCACAATGGGAGATTTTGGATGTTGGTGAGTTAAGTTGTTGCACTGCAGTGTGCTTGGGTTCAAGCAAGAATTTGCTTGATATGACTCATGAAACGTGAAAGAAAAAAAAATTGGATGATTGGATGTCGGACTTTACTTTAGAGCTGCATGTTTCAAGATGTGTTATTTATAAGAAAAAAAATGTCTATTTTCTGTTCAATTTAATGTTCTTTTTCTATTTGAGATATATGTGTATATATATATATATATATACAGTGTATATATATATATATATATACAGTGTATATATATATATATATATATATATATATATATATATATATACATATATACACACACACACACACACACACACACACAGTGGTACCTCGGCTTTCGAACGTCTCGGAATTCGAAAAATACAAAAATCCAGAACTTGAACGCCCCCGAAAAAAAGCTGGAAAAAACATAACATGCGCGGACCGATCAGCTGACCCAGGACGCGCTTTGTTATTGTGTATAACGCAGCCTCTGTATGCAGACGTGTCCCGTTAGCTCCATTTACTGACTGTTTTTTCTTCATATTGAGGTGTAAAACCTTTCCTGTCTCCACACTGGACCGTGGTAGAGTGTCACAGGGGAGGTGCTCGCTCTCCACACCTCCGAGGCTGGAGCGCTCACTCCAGGGTTTGATGTCCTGTTGTGGGCTGGAGCTGGGACAGGGATGAGGCGAGTCTGGGACAGAGCTTTACTTGGTTTATGACTTTGTCACAGCCAAACTGCACAGAAGCGCACATTCAGAGCTGGACACGCACCGGGCACCTCTTCACTTCTGGAGAGACGTCACTCACTCGGCAACCCCTCCCACATGCAGCGGCCACACACATAGAGGAACAGCGCACCTGCAGCAGACACTCTACATTCACTCCTACAAAAGACTATTTTAAGGCTTGGAACGCATCATTTCTTTTTCCATTCATTGTAATGGGAAAAATCGATTCAGATTTCGAACAAATCACTTCTCGAACGGGAAGAGAGAACCGAGGTACCACTGTATACGTTTTTGGATCAGTTTTTGTCCTTAAGTTCAAGTTCATTCAGTTTATTTTCCAGCACAGATTCCAAAAAGCTGTTGTATTGAATTGTGAAATACACATTTCAGGATGAAATCACGTTCATGTGGACGTGGACCACGGCTCAAAATGCATGGTTTCTAATGAACGAGCACTGATGTTTCTCACGTCTAAAGAGTGGTATAAAAGGCAGTTGTGAAGTGTGCGTCTCCTCCATTCCCATCCGTCACCTGTTGCATGTCCTGTCCTGTTGTTCCTTCGCCGTTAGTATGAGATCACCTCTGTCAGATGCAGCGCCCACGGGACACCGTCTCTCCGCTCATGCACGACACATGATTTACAGTGAGCTCATATTTCATCTTTAGCGCGGATCCCTTCCTTCAGGGCGCGTAGTCTTCCCCCCTCATAGGAACCTCAATCACGTATGGTTGCGTTAAAAGAGTTGGGGAGAAGGAGAGAGCGGGAAGGGGCGAGTGAGTGAGTGAGCGAGGGAGCTGGAGAGAGGGAGGGGGCGCGTTCACTTTCTGTCTCGGCGGTGTAACACATCCACAGCTTCCACTCGGGACAAATAACGCTCCAGTAAGGCAACTAATTGTTGCTGTCCAGACCTGAGTCCCTGCGCACGCAGCTCCGCGATCATCTCTGCAGCATCCCAGTTTTTTTTTTTTTTTACCTGGAGATTCTTTTTTTTCCCCTGTCGTTCTTTCGCACTCGGCTGCGTTGAGAGGTTCCAAAATCGGTCGGAGAGTGAGCTGCGTTTTCGGGGTGGATACGGAAAGAAAAGTAGTTTTCTTCAGTTGGAGGGTTTTGGAGGGGGGTGGGGGGTTTGAATGAGGCTGATGAGGATTCCGGATCTCGCTGGTCAGACGCGGCGCTGTTCACCTGGAATACCTGAGCATCCAGTGACACGCATCTGCGCCAACTTGGCGACACTGTTGCATGTTCCCCCCCCGCGACGTGGAAATGCCACTTTGATCTGAGAGCCGACAGCATCCTGCGATCAATGGACCGCGACCAGGCGCACAAGCCTCTGATCACGATGACATTTGGCTGAAACAAGTGGCGGACCGGGACCAACACTTGAACCTTTTTTTTTTTTTTTTTTTTTTTTTTGCGCTAAGACGCTGCGCCAGGATCCGAACCCTATCGAACAAGACCGTCGGTTCTCGGGGAGATGGCTGCGATCGCCAGCTCCCTGATCCGCCAAAAACGTCAGGCAAGGGAGTCGAACAGCGACCGGGTCTCGACTTCGAAACGTCGCCCCAGTCCCAGCAAAGACCCGCGATCGCTTTGCGAGAGGCATTTCTTAGGCGTCTTCAGCAAAGTCCGCTTCTGCAGTGGCAAGAAAAGACCGGTTAGAAGGAGACCAGGTCAGTGCTGGATTTCTCTAACCCCCCTCCTCCTCCTCCTCTCCTCCTGATGTGTGAGTGAGTGTGTGTGGAAGCGGTTTCCCCCACCCCGCCCCTCTTTGGAGGCATTTTACTGCAGTCATGGGCTCGCATCAGACCCACAGAAGGTAGATTTTCTCTGAATAATCCACCTGTTCCGCTAGGTCCTCTTGCTGTCGTTACACCCCCCTCCTCCTCCCCCGTCTCCCCCGCCACATGGAGATATGCTGAATGCAAGAGAAATAACCAACCCGCTCCCTATCAAACCCTTATCACCCCAACCCTCATCGCTTCTAAACCCACATAAACAGGCAACTTGAATATGCTGTAAGTCTCCTTTCAATTGCCTAATCCAATATTAATGCAGATTGGGGGGAACTGAGGGGGGATAAGTGGCACCGCAGTGCACCAAGGCTCTTTTGAGATTAAATGTTTTAATGGTAAATGTTTATTGCTGAGCCGGAGCTTTACTGCAGCGGAGGGAGCCGTAGCTCCTGTGATAAATAACTATTCCGGCTCTATTGATAGGCTTGATAGACCCACAACTTCCTGCGATTGTCGTGTGAGAAGCGGCCCATTCAGGATAGTTTGGATCTGTGAGTCAGGCTGATGAGCAAGGCAGCGGGACTGCGAGGCGTAAACAAGGACACAGGATGGCAGAGTTGAATCCCGTCAATCGCGTCATCAGCCGGTAAATAAGGTCCTAAAGTCAGCTCCTCTGAGATATGCTCAAATATGATGTCTGAGGGGAGTCCACCGCTGTAGAACTAAGGTGGTCGGGTTTGTTTGGTTGGGTCTGCCATGGACTCCCGGTCGGAACAAAGATGCGCTTCAATAAATATCTGACAATCTCAGATATTTCAGACAAACATCCCTCCATTCGTCCGCTGCTTCTGCCTCTGTTTGCCGCTAGCGCCATCGAGGGGAGATATTTCTACAAAAAAACAAAAGTTTGTGATAGAGTAGGCGCAGCTTCGGAGTTTACGATAACACGTACATGAACGCTGCCATGCTTTTAACTTAGTTTTGGTAGCCTACAACAATGCGCCAAACGTGTCCCGACGTGGAATGTGTCCTGGCTGCATCAGGTCCAGCATCTGCGATCAGAACCTTTTTCATAAGCAAATGGAACTAAACATTAAGGATTTGAGGGCAACATGTAATGTATATATGAGCCACAGATTTTTGCCAACCATATGCTGTACTTCCTGGTCTGAACTGTCGTGTACAGGAAGTAGCCCGGACACTATAAAAGTATATTTTGTGGTGCGTTATCGTCTACGAAGAAGTTGATTTTGGTGCGATGGCAACTAAAAGCAATGACCTACCAGTCAGCTGGTCATGATGTGTACGTCACCAGGAAATACCGAGAACATATGCTTGGCTAACGTGCCACTTTACAACTTTTGCATATATATTCACTTTTATCAAATCCTTCATTTGAAGTGCCATTGACTCATGAAAAAGTTTCCAAAAATCTGATCGCGACTGACAAACATGACATTACCACCCGGCGACAGCCCGGACACATTCCCATAGTGGACAAGTTTGGTACCTACGGTGCTCTTTGAACAATTTAACGCCAAGTCATATGAGAGAAAACTTTCACTGTTCTGTCCTTCAACAGACGGTGCACAAAATACATGAAGTATTCTAGTCATCATATATATGTGTGAATGATGCTCGCTCTAAATTTGGTGTCCTACTTTAGAGAAAGACAAGTCATGGTGTAACAACCCAAAATACCTCTGACTATTATCTGACAGTTGAGGGACGTTATTAGGACTGACCCAATTTACCGAGATAGTGAAGTCAGCTGTTGTCGAACTGAAAGTGAGGGAAAAGTTGTCAGTACAGAACCTACCATTAATGCTTTAAATATGCTTCATTTTGAGTGAAATAAAAAGGAAACCTTGACGTGACAGAGATTTAGATAGACTGACTTTTCCTTTTCCAACTTGCAGCTCTGTTGCTTACAACTCCTAGCTATCAAATGTTAGTGCAGATGAGCTATTGTAGCTATGCTAATTTAGCTGTGGTTATAGATGTTAGATGGTAGTTGAGAGGAGTTTACAACATCTTACAATATAAAACAAAAATAAAAAACAAATACCAAAGAGATGCAGAACAGGAAACGCAAGAAGATGGACTAAAAAATGGACATTAGCATTAGCAGGATGGTAACCCCTCCAGGAAAACAAATATTTCTCTCAAGCTATGGCATATATTTGTGTACCTACAGTCGATTCTCTGGAGACTTGATGAATTCTGCCTGTTAAAAGCTTGTTGTTTTTCCTTCTATCTCACCCATCCTCCCCCCCCTTCGTAAAGACGCACCCTCGAAACCTCCACAGGTGTCCCGTAAGGGCTGCAGGCTAGGTCAGTAGCTCAGCCTCCATTCGTGTGTGCTGTGTTTTTCCTCGTCTTCACCTCCATCCTCGCGACCATGTCGACTCCCTCGGCCAGGGAGGGGTGGTTGGGTGGCGGGGAGGGAAGGAACGGGAGGGACGGGCCTGGGGGCTTCAACTCCTATCAGCCGACGACCCTCTCCCTTGCTGATTTCTTCTTGCATCTGTGGCTTTCGTAGTTTTTAAGCTTACGTTCCAACCCATGTTTTGATTTGGTGGAGATGTAGTTCTCCCGGCAGTCGTCCGTCCGTCGCGCCTCAGTCTTGTCGTCTTCTTGTCTTTGGCTCTCCCCCCTCCTGTCATCGCCTCATTTTCTTTGTCCGTCAGGCCAGGTCTTTTCCGTGCTCGTCTGTACTGTGTAAATATATGTCCCAGTCCCTTCGGGGTCTTTCCTGTCCAGTACTTCGATATGACCTCCCTCCTTTGTTGGACTCTCTGACAGCAGGTGATCATTCACCATTCCATGGTCATGGCATCATCTGTCAACGTACCTGAATGTCCTGTACGTCTGTTGTGGTATGAAGTACATTAATCGTCGTCGTAATACCGTATAAACCACCATGACACACATGACGATGTGAAAATGGATGTCCTTCCGGTGGAGCACACACCCTGCATGCGCAATGGTTGGAACCGATGAGCCGTGAGCGATGGCTCCGGCCCACATTGAGGCTGTAATTTATGGAAGTGCGGTTATCACATGTTATTTACCGGTGTGTACACGTCCCATGTGCTCACACACATACACACTTGGCATGCACACTCTCTCCACACGCGTCCTGTGATGGATGACAAACAACAAATTGATGGGCGCAGCTCTGGAGAAGCTGAGTGGAGGATTGATGCTGAAGCTGATGTACAGTTAAGCAGATGTGAACCCCGCGAGTTGGGGGTCACTAGACTTTCGATAGGTTGTTTTCTCCTCCACTTCAGTCTGAAGTGTAAGCGGAACGTCTGCCTCTGTAAGTATCGCAGTGATCGGCTCAGACGCGGCGACTTCTTTCTGCTTCTGACGGCTAATCTCAACTCACTTACCTTTTGTCTCCATGGAGTTAGAAATATTTAGCCTTCTGCTTTGGCGATCGCATTGAAGTTTTTTTTTTTTTTGCTCAACTGGAAGACCATTTTTAAGACTGACCCGAACTTGGGCTTTAAACCTACTAACTTATTATAGGAGCTACAAAGAAAAAGCTATCTTGTGAATTTACTTAATATATGTGAAGACTACCCAAAATATTCTGTCTTTGTCAGACAAAACATACTCTCATTTACTTCATATCAAACCAAAAATCTAGGTTTCTAGTATTGAGATGAAAGTTTTCAGTGTTTCGCCTGCTGTCCGCTTTATTTCACACCAGCTATCTTCAAATCCCTGGCATGTGGTGGTGTTGATGCTGACGCCCTTCCCTGTCAATAGACCCGTCTCAGCAGTGGGGAAGAGTTATGACTGAAACAATACACAGTCAGAAGTTTTCAATGTCATGTTGCCTTTTGAAGGCTTCAGTGAGCACAATGCAGCCGATTTATATCGCCGCCAGGAAACACTGTCACATAGCAGGTGATGGACGAGATCACTATACATGCGTATTTAAATCCAGCAGCTCCAGTTCCTCAGTCCAAGTTCCAAATGAAGCTCAGATTGATGATGTTTTCTCCACTGACTAATCATCATTCTCGCCTGCTGAAGTGCCGAATGCTTCTCGCTGCTTCGTGGCCTGAAGCCAGGTGTCACAGCCGCCATGCTGGAGGTTGGTTCAGGGTTATGGCAACGAGCGAATGCACAAACTTTTGAGTGGACAAACTCAACTACTGAATGAGTCAAAGGTGCTGTTGTTTTACTCACATTAATCTTGTTAGGAATCACGTTTTTTTATGATTTTAATTCAGATGTTTCAACGTTCCGAAAGCATGTTTAATGTTTTTGCACCCAAATGTTTCAATATTTTTGTTGACAGTTTCCCTGTGATTTTTATTGATCCGACCAACGTGCACATATCTCTCCTATTTAGTAGTCAAGTTTATTAAAATGTGTATTGGTGAGCACCTTAACTTGAGTGGAGTGGCTTTTCATATACATAGTCATCCATCTAAACTGGGATTACCAATATAACCTGTGTGTTTGTCTTCAGTATAAAAGCAGGTTGTTGTTGATGGCATCCATCCCAAACCAGGATTATGAGTCCTGACTGGTTGGAGTGTTGCCTTCCATGTCCATTTGAGATGATAGTAATAAGCCTGATCAATGTTTTAACAGGGACTATAAATATAGCCAAAGATTTGTCTTCTATTTGAGCTAGGATTATCATGATAGACTGAATAGAATTGAAGTAATTCGGGATTAGCAGAGGTTTGGTTTGGCAACCCATGGTGGAGATGCCGAAAGACAGGATAAGATTGTATCTGCAGTAGTATCTTCTGCATAATCTGGGGTTCATGATGTATCTGAAGTCTTCCATGTTGTTTGAAGAGTCAGAGTATTATTTTATAAACTGGGATTATGTTGACAACATTCCGTCTGTTGTGAGATTAACGTTAAAAAAAAAAAATAAAATAAATAAAAATTATATATATATATATATATATATATATATATATATATATATATATATATACATATATAGCCCAAGTATGTTGCAAAGTGGGATTATCAATATTGACAAAAATCTTGTCGACCACATACAGGTTTTCCATTTTGCCATCGTCAAGAAGGCTGTTTAAAAAAAACATGAAACAAAATTCCAGCAGGAGAATTTTATCTCCTAAGTTGTGTTTGTAATCGCACCAGGCTAGTTCTTTTCTCTGTATCTCAGCAACAATGGTAGCCCTGTTTATCACGCTGCAAGCACGACCTGCCTCTGTCTGAGCAATTTAAGGTGCTTCCTGGTACAGATTATGATAAAGTTGACAACTAGATTGAGGGTAGAACGACCCCAGGTGAGGTGTGGACGTGTCTAAACTGATGCCTTTATATCTCTGTTAAGTGTTGCCTCTCCCTTTGTCTGAGAAATTCTAATATCTTTTGTTGTGGGGTTGGGGCTGTGGTTTGGTCGGTGGCGCTTGTGTGTGCGTGTGTGTGGGTGTGTGTGTGTGTGTGTGTTCCAGAGCCGCAGCTGAAAGGCATCGTGACACGACTGTTCAGCCAGCAGGGCTTCTACCTGCAGATGCAGCCGGATGGAACCATTGACGGCAGCAAGGACGAGAACAGTGACAACAGTGAGTGCTGCATCCCAGAGGCTCCCAGCACAATACATTACATGACACTTGGAATGAGTCACTTGCTTATATAATGCAACATTTTAAAGGAGATGCTTAATCATTTCACACAGAACCGACCCCTGATCCTTCCGGGGATCTGTTCATTCTTCTGTAAACAACCGCGTCAAACAGGATTTCACTGACATCCACGCGGACCTGAGCACTGCCACCACGCTATTGGTATCTTTTAAGAACCGTTTGTATCATTTTTGTATTGACACTAACCTAATATTTCTGGAACTAAACACCACTCCCAGAAGCAAGTTGGTATTAACGGTATCTACAAAGATTTATAGGACAAAACGCGATGTAGCAATCTGATAGCGAAGGTTTACGTTAGCGCTTTAGGTAGCGGCAACAAGTGTTGGTGTAGCGGTCGCCGATGACATCATGCAGTTCCTATTGTCTCGGCGAATGCTTTAGACTCCATCCCAGTTTGTGTTTATTTACCTTCCATTGTGGGTCTTGATGTGTATTTTTCTTACAAAAACAGGTGTTCTGTCTTCACGTAGACACGATGACAGTCATATTTTCATGAAAGTGAACACTGCAGCAAAGAAAAAAAAAGTTTTAAAAATGAAATGAACCTTTTAAACATTAAATATTATCAGATCCATCAACTGCAGTACTATCTGAGTATTTTTCCTCATTGCGAGTTTTTGCGAGTACCTTCTTTTTTGCACAGAAATTCACAACAGTTAAAATATATTCACAAGTTGTAATTATTTGAATTTGCATAACTCTGGGGAAACACAATTGAATTCCATCATATTTTTAAATCTCTCTTGGTGGCTGGGATTTCAACTTGCAACTGGAACAAAATATGCAATTGCATTGGTGAGTTTTAACCGTGAAACATGCTATAAATGTTAAAGATCTTTCTGTCGTTTTCGAAAATGAAACTGAAAGCCGGAGATGGTGCAAGATGGTGCCCGAAAACACGCTCGCAGCTCAGCCTCCTCTTGAGCCGGGAAATACCAGCTGCTGACTGGTGACTCCTTGTTGAAGTTTTCCATCCAAAAAAATATTTGTAATGTGCCGGAACAATGAGATTGTTGTGGGGCACGCAGAAACATTTTGAACCTTCAAAACTCAGATGTACCACGCATTGTTCCATGCTCTCCTATTCTTATTGTTCTTATTGACTTGTACAGGGAAAAGATTTTAGTTAACTTTTGCTTTGCTAGTCAAACATACTCTGTGGCTATGCTAGTTTCTTCCCTCCCTTGAAACAACAGCTCAATCCCAGAAGGGCGGCGTGCCACGAAGATCCTCCCCAACTGTCTTCAATATTTCACCACCAATCGAACTTCCATACGGTTCTCCTCCAGGATAAATGGTCCCCTGGGTACCGTCGTCGTGAAGCTGCCGACCGCCTCCTCAAAGCAGAGCAGGAAAGCAAAATGAAAATTAAGCATCAAGCCAAGAGTCATTAGATATTAAAACATGGAGGATTTTATAATAGTTTCTAAGGAAGTGGAAGATCAAGTAAGAGATTTACATCAGTGTAATGACTCCACTTGCAGGCTGGAGTCAAGCCAGGCAGGAAACCAATTCTGACCTTTTCTTCTCTGAGAGATCTTGCCAGTTTTTAAGGCAACTGATGCCAAAGCTGCTGAACTGTAGAAGGAGCTGTGGCGGAAAAAGACGTCGCTCGGCCGCTCAGTGTGAGACTTTATAAGGGACAGACGTGGACAAAAGGGCATTATTAAATGGGCTGTTGAGTGAGAGGAGGGCGCGAGGGTCGTGAGAATGAGGCAGATGGGATCAGAACACATGACTTTGAGTTACTTTGTGAAGAGTTCGTCTTGGTTGATTCACTGTAGAGGTGTCACTGCGCTCACTTTGAAGTAGGGAAATGAAGCATATCCTTATTAATATGCCATCACATAATGAGTAGAATTACTTCCAACCAGGTCGATCAAAATATATTGACTTAAACTCATCCTTTATTTTTATGTTATTAACTCTGACTTGCCCCAAATATGTATTGTTTTGGTCATTTTTATTTTTCATGAATTTATTATTATTATTGTTATTGTTATTATTACATCCTTTATTTTTATGTTATATGTAAAACATTTATATTATATTATATATGTTATTTTAACTCTTAATTGCCCCAAAATATGATTTATTTTGGACATTATTATTTTTAACGAATTATTATTATTATTATTATTATTATTGTACATGTTTATTATTTCTTTTTTATTATTCCATCCTTTATTTTATATTATTAACTCTGAATTGGCCAAAATATGTTTTATTTTTTAATTGTTTAACGAATATATTATTGTTGTTATTATTTTGAATAATAATAATATTGTATTTCATTTGTTTATTATTATTATTATTGTTATTATTATTATTATTATTATTTGTTTTAGAGACACATTGACTCATGAGTCATTGCTGTGAGGGGCAAGCAAATTCTTCTCAAATTCAAAAATATATTCCAGGTTTATTTTTTAATGACTATTTCAATTATTTTATTTTTTTTAATTTACTTTAATACAATTTATTTCATCTTGGTAAAGTAAATACGTGTATTTCATAATTGTAAATGACTAATGTTTTTACTATTATTCAAAAATATTCAAATATGAGTGAAATTAACCTATTTCCTGTAATAAAAAGTGTAAGCACTCTGAGAGTGCAGACCTGGACTGAAGCGCCACAACAAATGTGGGTCTGTCTGGTCTGCGATCCACTAGGAAGCTCCTTTGTTGTGGCGTCTGTTCAGGATTCTGGTGTGGGTTTTGTTCCAAGTCAGGGTTTCCTGACCTCATGGTAATGCTCTTGTTCACCGTTCCTTCCAGCCTGGGGAAGGAGGAACTCGGTGAATAATTCAGCCTGGGGAAACTAAAAATACCACCTTCTCTGTTTGTACCTGATGAATAATTCCCTCTCAGAGATGCGTGGAGCTCAGACGGTCCGAGGGAAGACCAGAGTCGGAGAAGAGAGGAGGAGACGGCTGAAGAGAAACAGCTGGCTCCAGTAGAAGCCACTGAAGTTTGTATTCATGACAGGCTCTCACCCATTGATTCGGCGGCTGGAGTATTGGAATAATAGATTGACCTTGCCCTTGAGCCTTGCCAAGACTCTGACCTGCCGAAGTGGCAGAAGAAACTCTCCAGATAAGTTTCTGGGGAAACTTGTTGGAGTCAGCAGCGTGAGGCCTCCTGCACACGAGCTGCGACCTTTGTCCATTTGGATAGCGTTTATGGATCACATGACCTCAAAGTGCTGAGGGAAGAATGTGCGCCACCAATGTGTGGAGCGCATAGAGATGCAGGTTTTTGAAGAGGGAGATGCTTTTTTTTTTTTAAATCTGTTGGCAGAGTTCTGCATAAAAGCCCTTTTTAACAGGTCCAGTTAGAGACGCTTGTCTTTTCTCTATCACCCCTTCTCAGCTCTAACCACCTTTAATTCACACCACTTTTTTTTTTAATGTGATTATTAATTGTAATCATCATATAAAATAATAAAGAAATCTAACAATAAACAAATAAAATACAATTATTATAAGTAATAACAAGAAAAATAATCATTTGTTAAAAAATATTATATATAAATCTAAAATATATTTTGGGCTATTAAGAGTTAATACAACATAGATAATACAATATAAATGTTTTATATATAATATAAAAATAAAGGATGTAATAATAATAATAGTAGTAGGATTGAAGTGTTCTTCAAACAATGTATTCATGAGGTGTGTGTTAGTTCGCACTGACTAGTAGCAATTGAACCAAACTCTGACGCTTATGATGCAGATCCTGGCAAACTCCAAATATGAATGAATAACAGACTGATGAAAATGGATGAGAGTTCTGTTCTGATATGATTTATTCATTTCCATTGTTTGCTTTATGGGGTTGAAGGTTCTGCAGCTAGTCCCAGCTCCTCAGGGAGAGACGTCAGGCGAGACCATGGCCAGGACCCGCGCACTGAGACACATTCTGTCAATCGACTATATTTCTTTATTGAAGTGTGGGAGGAAAGCGGAGCAGATTAATACTTTTATTTAAACACTGTAAGTAGTGCTTGAAATATTTTTTTGAGAGGTTTTGTATTGGCATAAATGGAACTTAACTGAAAAATTGTTTTTTTTTTTTTTTTTTTTTTTTAGTGTGAAGAATTTGTGAACGTTGTTGTTCATGGTTTATTTATTTATTAGTTACTTTTTATTATTGTTGTTTAATTTTTATTTATTGTTTTGTTCATCATTGTACGTTGTTCCAAAGCACTTTGCTAGTTGGTGGGATCCTCGCTGACCTTACAAATAAAGCGGATTCTGATTCTGACAAACTGCGCATATTTTAGTCCAAAAAGTTCCAGAAGACTGAAGGGCTATGCTTTATGGTACTTGTTATATGGGGCTACCCTCTATTTACACAAATCTGCAACCAATGACTACTTTAATAGTCGACTAGTCACCGACTACCTGAAAGATTCGTCAGCTTGTCTGCATGTGATGTGTGCTGTTTTCGTCTGAATTGAAGTTGCACGCTCAACAAAAGCGCTTCTTCACCGTCAGTCGAGCAAGACTCCGCCTTTTAAGGTAGACTGTTAAGGATGACCGTGAAAGGACCCTTCCCGGACCCGTCCCTGTCGGAAATATCCTGGGGAGTACTGTGGTAGAGATTCAAAAAAAGAGAAGGATATGTGTGATAAACTGTTTGTGTCGTTTTAAAGTGTGGTGAGATATGTTTAGCAAATGTAAACTCTCACTTTAGTCTGCTGCTGTTTACATTGTGGAATGTTCCCATACCAGGTCCACTTCATTTAAACAATCTTGGCGAACAGCTTAAATGAGAATCATGTTCTCAGTTTACAGATGAAATGTTAAAATGAAGTGAAAACATCAGAACGCATGAGAGAAGCAGATATGACCATGATGGTTTTCCGTGTATTTTTAATGGGTAATCCCATAAGAACCATTGTAATGACTGAAGTCCGTGCTCACGGAACTCAAGTCGCACATTCCGGTCGGACCCTCTGCTTCTTGTTTCTCTATTGCTTCTTGGTTGGCTGTGTTTTCGTTTCGTGTTTTGAGTTTCCTAAAATCTTGTTGGAAACCCTGCGTACTTACGACATTTAGGGTCGTGATGGCAGCCTCAGCCATTTTCCCTCTCACTGTGCGACGACGTCCAAAGTGATGACGTCACGACTTTATCAAAACAGCAGTTCAGTCAACAACCTGTATGACCTTATAAACTACACAACCAAGCAGTTTCCGAGTCCATAAAGCAAGTGATGAGCGCAGTGTGAGTTTCGTGATATATTTTTGTCGTTCTTGCGTCTAATATTTTGACCTGCGCTGCTGTGTTTTCACCAAGAGGGATCAATAAAGCGCCCCCGTCTTCTCTGATATAAAAAAGGTCCAGCGTTTATCACTGCTGTTGAACAGCTGTTGTGGGACTTCATAAAGCGCTAACAGCGCGCTGTGATCTTATTTGATCGCCGAGGCTTCTTTGTACTTTTGCATCTCAAGGGAACAGTTTTCCTGCTCGGACGATCGTGACGTCAAGCAAATGTTGTGCGCGGTCGTAGCGCTGTTGCTAATTCCGACCCGCCGACAGAGACATGACTTCATTAATTCATATTCATGTCCGTTTGAACGCTTATTAATTTGGCTGTCACCACTTCATCACCTGCGGTAATTGCCGGGACGCGATGAGACTCTCGAAATGATATTGCTGGTTTGACACACCTGAGCTGTCGGGCGCTCACGCTCCATTTGTCTTTCCACGCTTCTGGGTGATGGATGAAATGAGGAGGACTCATTTTCCGAGGCTGGAATTAACTCGGCAGCTCAGGTTTCCTGTATTCCTTCTGTTCAATTCCGCCCTCTGACATTGTCCTTCACGAAAACGTCTTGCAGGTTTCAGTTCCTGCTGCACCTCCTTTAACCCGCCTGCAGGGGGGTTTGCTTTTAAGTGATTGCTCCGGCGCAGGAGGACTTTGAAGGATTGCCGTGAGTGGACCGTAAGAATCCATTTCTCTGGCCTTTAAATGACTGAAGATTCACCCCGACTGCGCCTTTGTGCAGTGAGAGGCAGATAAATCCCTTTAAGAGGCGTCGTCATGTATAATTATATCAGTATGTATCGTTGTTATTATGGGATAGATCAACCGCGAAGAGAAAAAAGCTGAGCAGTAGGAAGGAAGCGGAACATCAGTTCAAATCCGTTGTGTAATATTTTTGGCAAATGAGCGTAGGAATGGAGTCTGAAGCAACTGCATCATATTTCTTTGTTCCTCCCACTTCTGAAGGCAGACTTTTATTTGAGTCTTCCAAAATGCTGGAAGAGAAATGACACCAAAAACAGTGGAGATGGCAGAGAAGAGGACGGCAGCATCCACAGAGCTGGAGGAAAAGTGCTTTCACTTGTATCAATTTATACTGATATTAGTATCTGGTTTGGTCACAATGGCTGTCTAAATAGATGTGTTTTTCTGATTTCAAAAATGCAACGAGAAAAGTATCTGGGCGCCTTACACCGCTGTCTTTTCACATATCTTTATAAAAACACAGTTATTCTAGTTCTGAACAGAAGGAGGCGCTTGAGAAGCTGCTGTTAGATGCCACACGAGTCAATGATGATTCCATCCAACACCTTCCTGGATCATCATCGGATAGTATTGTGGGTGGTTATTGTGGAACAGTAGTGTGGAATGGACCCAGGCCGAGACAAATCTGAACTCAGTATTTGTCTCACTGCTCAAGAAACAGTAGTATTTTCTTCCAAAACAAATGAAGGACTGAAGTGCTTTCATTGCAACAAACCCATAGTTTGTTCTGTGTTCAGTTGGTCTTGTTCGTGACCCCTATCATTGGTCTCGGTCTCCACTCTGTCTCAGCACACAAAGTCTTAGTCTTGGAGTTTTTGTCAGTCCACTGATGCAGGGGTTCAGATATCTCAGTGTCTTTTCCCTCAACCGATGGGTGAACCCTCAGGCTGACAGTGACACTGAGCCAACAGTCGATTCCACGTAAGACGGAAAGAACAAGCTCACTGCGAGAAGTTTTCTTTTCATGGTGTCTGACCGTATGAGGTTGGTCACCTGGGACGGAAGAGCTGCCTTAAGGTGGCTCTGGTGTCAAGTCACCTCCAGGTTGCCTCTTGCGTGAGGTGTTCCTTACGTCTCTGAGTTGTCCTAAGAAGACCTGTTCTCTTAGAAGAGGCAAGTCTCTGGTCACCGACACTCTTCGCCAAGGCTGCTGCCCCTGTGATCTGACCTCACATAGACGGAAGCTGATGGATGGAAGGCTTTATCATATGATGCTGAAGAGCACAAAAGCAGGCAACTTTCACTAGGGGAAGGCAGAGGTCTGCACTCTCTGAGTGCTTTTATAGTTGTGATATGCCTTGGTGTGTCAGTCAGAATGATCTGATATGAGCAGAGAAAATGAACAGAATTTCATTCGTTGACTTCCGCAAGGTCTGGGGTTTTCGATGGCAGCATTAATGCGCACATGTTCCAGATTGCTCGGCTTCACGAGCCCCAAGGGTGTCATGACATTAGAGTGTGGATTCTCTGCACTGTCGCTCAGAGAGCAGATCGGAACCTGTTGTCAAGCGAAAGCAGAAAGTCAATATTTATTGAGGAACATTTGAACGTGGTCTGAGGACAGACAGACACGCGTATCGCTCAGCCTGATCCCGTCCCGTTTTATCTGATCCCCGTCCCCATCACCACGTTCTCGACAGCCGTAAAGTATGTCCCCGGCAACCGACGTGCGTGAAAGTCACCGTCTTGTCCTCTGACTTGCTCCAGTGACAGCGCTAGCAATTAACATTCCTGGCTAGTAAGTCAGATGGAAATGAGCCTATTAAACACATGGCAAGTCCAGTAGAGTGACGTTGATCTAAATGAACCGTCAGAATCTCTTTTTTCTTGCGTCACTGTTCTGTTCTGGATTAGATATGAACCCGGTGGTGCCATCTTAAGAAGCAGTTTTGCAAAAATGTTGTCAGAGCACGAGCAACTGAGTCGTCTGATTCGCCTTGACTTCAGTGCTGATGGGCGCCTGGTGATAATCGCCATGATAGTGACAGTGCGGCTCTGGGCTTTGCTGCAAACCGTGTCAAATCTCATCTAGCTGCGCCAACCGGCTGGATGATGTAAATTATACACTCAGGTTTGGTCGAAAATGAAGCATTTGGTCCAGTCAGATAAGAGAATGATCATGTTTAATTCTGTAAAAGCAGAATCCTGATCAAACTTTACTATCTGAAGGGTTTTTGCATCATTTTGAATGTGAATTTTAGGGGAAGAAATAGGCAGAAAGAAAGCTGTTGACCATGGTAAATGGTTGTCATGGGTCGATGAGGTTTCATGAAACAGTATCCTGATTTTCAGAGGCCACCAGATGACGCTGTCTGCTGTGAAATGTTTGGACTTGAACAACTCATTCAATGAAACCTCACATCATTTCTAAACCAAGAGCGCCATCTAGTGGCCTCTGAAATTTAAGATACTGTTTGATCGACGCTGCAATACTGTTTCATGATGCCTCATCTACCCATCATGACTAAATGATCAAAGTAATGCCATGGAAACACTCCAACAGATTCAGACCCAGACTCTCTAAGACAAAGGTGACCCATCTGTAAGTCTTCTTTTCTCCAAAGTCTATTGACTGTAAACATCGCGACCATGGCCCACAATACATAGTGGAATCATATAACCTTTCTAGTCCCCTTTGACGCCGAGGGAAAGTTCCTGTCGTGTTCATTCATTTTCTATCACTTATTCCTCGATGAGAGTCGCCGTGGGCTGGAGCCTCTCCCAGGTGCTTTGGGCGAGAGACGGAGGACACCCTGAACAGGTTGCACACAGAGACAAAAACAATATACCCTCCTTGCTGTGAGGCACTGGAGCAAACGGCTACCCCACTTTCTGTGCCCGACTTTCTCATTGCAAGCCTATGCTAAGATGCAACCCAATCCTGCTCGTGCTGAAAGTTTAAATGAAGAAAAACTCAAGAGTTTCAACAGCCTGAAGCCATGTGTACAGCGTATCAGACACCAAACACCCCAAAAACAAACGGAATGGAAAAAGGCAAAACACTTTCTCTCTTTTATTCAATCGAGTCTCTGGTTCTGAATAAAGTCATTTATCATTCCGAGATCTAAGATGGCTGCCTCCGCCTCTGTGACAACCTGTCCTCTAATATTTTACGCCTGATGTCTTTTATTTGCCGTCTACCTTCTCTAATCTGTTGGGTTTCAGTGTTTCTACGTGGCGTACGATTCAATCTAAGAATGATTGAAAGGCAAAGAACAGAGGCTGTCAATTGTGAAACTCCATTTTCCCGTGGTGGTCTTTCCTTCTGATGTTTCTCTTTTGCTTCTGCCTCTTTACAACTCTCCGCTTGTGTCCCCTGCAGCCCTGTTTAATCTTATTCCCGTGGGTTTGAGAGTGGTGGCCATCCAGGGGGTCAAGAGTGGCTTCTACATCGCCATGAACGGCGAGGGCATGCTCTACAGCTCGGTAAGACTTGATCTTCACTCGGCGTATGTGTTTGTTGGCTCCTGCACTGACCACTCATCCCTTCCAACAAACCCCCTTTCATCCCAGCTCTGTCGGTGGGTTGTGCTTTTGTTGCCGTGCGGCATCTATTCTTGTTAAATCAGCGCCGGCCATGTTCTACATCTCTCCTGACATCAGTCTAAACCTTTTTTTTATTTATACAATTGCTTTCTGGTGAGCAGAGGACGACTTACATAACGGGAAGAAAAGAAATAAAATTGAATTTCATTGACTTTGAAAGGCTTTTTTTTTTTTTTTATCCGGATTCAGAGAACACACAAAGATGTTTTGTGTAAATCTGAAGGAATTAATTTGAACTTCCCTTCCGTGAGATTATAGTTTTCATGGTTTGCACCCCGCGTTCACTGTGGAAAAATAAATAAAAAAGCCTGTGCCGCATCAACAGAATTAGTTAGGATTACAAAATTCAGGGCACAGTGGGGGAGGAAATATGGCAAATATTGCGAGGCTGGATTTCTTATGCAGCGTAAGATATGAAGAGGATATAGGCGAGTGTGGGTGGCAGATGCCTGAGCGGGGGCGGGCCGAGTCACGGATGTCAGTTGGCAAAAAAACAACATAAAGTGGTTGCTGCTGCAGTGAGGATGAAGATGTGCGACGAGAGCACGTTTGTGGAAATGAGTTGCAGCGAGCGAGCGTGAGGGAAATTGGGTGGGGACACAGATCGAGGCTGTGGGAGATCCCTAGTTGCTTTGGTTATATAACCTCCAGTAGAGGATGCGGGGAAGCGGCGGGGGCCGCTGCGTTACCTACAAACCTCTGAAGGCTTTCGCTGGCGGCAGACTTCGGGCCAGACAGCCGTGATGAATGACTCGCGGGAGCGGGGATTCGCAAACTGCTCGTCTTTATCAAAATATACACAATGTCTCTGTCACATGTAACTTATTGCTCGCAAGCTGTGACTGCAGCATATTAGCCGTGATCCTCGGGGGGGGGTTAACGGAAAGGGGGTCTTGGGGATAGCATGCTGCAACTGAAATGTATTTATTTATTTTTTTCAGTTGATACTGACAGCTGACGTTTGGTGTGTTTCCAAGCGCTGCTGCTCTGTTGTGGCGTAAAAAGAGGTCACAGTGCTGTTTAATTGAAGTACAAAGCAAAGTGACCGGTTTATATAAATAAATAAATAAAATAAATAAAAAATGGTTAAAGGCAATGTCAAGTATTGATGTAATAAATGTAGAATAAAATAAAACAATTATATTGGGAGGAAGCTTTTTTTCTTGTTTTTTTTTATTATATATAGTTTTTAAATTTTGTTTTCATGCTACGGCTGTTCCTCATCTTGGCGAGCTAGCTCTGTTAAAGCTAGCACGAATGTAAATCTGTGTTCACTGTTTAAAAACAAAGGCTTACATTCGTTTTACGCAACAAATTCTGAGACAATTCACTCAGTATATGTCTCACATTTCTCGTATTTAAGCTCAGAAAAGTTTGTTTGGCTTCGGTTCAAATCCTGCTGGTCATAAATCGGATGTTTCTTGTGTACATGCTACAAGAAATTTCACAGGCATCTATGGTATTTAATCATGACCGTATAATCACCAAGCTCTAGGTCAATTTATGTAGACTTTTATTTTATTTATTTAAAATTTGAAAGCGCATCACCAAAATTTGTGAAACAACAGCAGGAATAATGAGATAGAAAAGCAGAAAAGAATCTTTTGGAGTAAAAGTGAAATGAATTATGTCTAACTAATAGAAACAGCATTCTGTCGTTGCACAGTTTTTAAACACATTATCTGTCCTGTAAAACCTTCTGTTTCAGTCTCAAATATGATTCATTTTTCAGCTTGTAATGAGACACCACATATTTCAAAGTGTGGTGTCTCAACAACTGCCAGAAGAGACTTTTTCAGAAGCAACACTTCCACACAAACTGGCGCGCTGCACACACGCAGCTAAAAAGTGAAAACTGTATTGGCTTTCTTCAGTTTCTTCAGAGTTTTTCTTGTCCTAGAATTTACAGCAGTAGTATTTTGGCAAGGCAAGATGGAGGATGGTATCATTTCGTAACAGAAAATGAATGCTACCATTTTATTGGTTCATCTTTTGTTGCGTATAACACACTACGGCGCAAACATGGAATGCTATGGCTGTTCCTCATGTTGGGGAGCTAGCTCTGTTTAAGCTAGCACGATTGTAAATCTGTGTTCAAATGTTTAAAAACAGAGGCTTACATTCATTTTTAGACATTTCAGTCAGTATATGTCTCACATTTCTTGTATTTAAGCTGAGAAAAGTTTGTTTGGCTTAGGTTCATACGCTGCTATTATTCTTCTAAAATTTAAAAAATCATTTCATAACATGTATTTTTGTATCTAATAGCCGGGATTACTTACTTATTATAATATTCAGTATGATATCATCTTATTTTCCCGACTTGTATTTGCGTGGTCTGTCTAAAAACAACTGTCAAACATTAAATAAATCAATAACAGTTGTGTATATAAGTATATCTTCCTGTTAACAACTAGCCTCCATCGATTGTCGTACTGCCGGGATGGCGGAGCGTTCCATCATCCTCGAATTGACCCCTGCGCTCATCCAACCTTCATGGGATCCTCATTTGTGTCACAGTAAGTGATATTAACACAGGTGATGCAGCGCCACGGTGTCAAACGGCAGCGTTCAACCCGACAAACAGGGCTCTGCATTTATCCTCTAAAGCACCCGTTTTTATGGGAGGTGAATATATCTTGACCTTCTCAGCAAAGGCGAATGTGATGTTTGTCAGAAGGTGAGACGTTTTTACGGTGACTTTTGATCGGCCATTTTAATTAAACGGACATGAATTGACTGCTGTACAGACGCGGCGTATATTAGCATGCATCAGTGAGCCGCGCGCGGATGGTGGGCCTGATCACAGGGAGGCTTAGGAGCCTCGAAGAGCCACAAACTCACTAGACGGAAGCGTCCTTTTCTATCCCTCCAATCTGTAATATTCAGGTTAAAGCAAGAGTCATCTGCCGAGTCCAATAGCGCTGTAAAGGGAAGCTAATTGTTTACTGAATTTATGCGTTAACTGGAGCCGGGGAAATAAGTTGTTTACACTTCTCACCATTTTTATGCCTTTTTTTTCGTATTCCTTTGCGCAACTTTTATTGTTTATTTTAGCACTGGTTCAGCATGAAGCTGTCTCTGAAGGCTTGCCTTCGTGTTTGTGTTTGGAATTGGAAGGATTTTTTGTAACTGCCTGGCATCCAGTTTAAGGATCAACTAGTGGCTTGTACAACAACATCTGTCACGAACTCGATTTGTTGAACAAAAGTGCGAAGTTTGATGTCGAGTTTATGTTGCCTTCTCAACCCATAAACAAAGGGCACCCATGTTGGTTTTACCTGTCTTCTTGTTCTTTATCTCACTCTGGAGTAGTGCAGTGCGTTGTCGGGAACGTTTCTTACAAGAACTCAACTAAGTGCCCCACCTGATACCGAAATGCATTTGGGCGGAGTTGATGAGAGAGTAACTTTTAACTTTTAAGAATTTAAGAATGAATAATTTAAAAAATCGGCTCCTGTAAAAGGGGCACTTTTCTCATGCACGGCAATGGGTCTTGTTCTCGAGCATCACTTGAGGTCCTCGCCTTTTCAAAGAGTTAATGTTAAACCATTTTGAATGACAATATTTAAAAAAAAAGCTTTTTTAGTAGTTTTAATTTTCTTTAAAATGCTTTTAGTTTGGACATGCTGTTCACCATTTTTTACAGGAAAATACTCTATTAACCACCATAAACACATGGTAAGTGAAGTTTCTGGAGTTCACTTTCAATCTTTATTTGAAGAAAACCTTTATTAAGAAAACACATGTATCTTCTTTGACTTTGTATTTCAAGAGTCGATACATTGGCGTGGATCCTGCTCAAGGAACAGTTATCAGTATTATGTTGAATAAATTCCAACGTTGAAGTCACATGATAAATTATTATATTAATGTTTTCGGTAATATCCAGACTATAGAGCATATCTGAATATTAGCCGCACCCACTAAATTTAAGAAGGAAATTAGATCTTGTTCGTATATAAGCTGCGCTGGTCTGTAAGCTGCGGGTGCACTGGTGCTATCTGCGCCGTAGAAAGGTCAGTGGTGCTTAAAAATGCATGAGGATCACTTCTAAGCCAGTTTTGAAAACAGGGTCCAGCATGGAGACTGACTCATGAAACAAACAGAAACGCTTCACATCTTTTATTCATATTAAAGCGCTCAAAATCTGCTGTTTTCACCCACGTGTCCGAAGTTCAGACACCACAGCCGGTCTCAGCTGCTGCTTCTCATCTCCGGTCCTCCAGGAGATCGGCTCTGGTGACAGAGCAGCGAACACGCAGGTGAAAACCTTGCACTTTAAGATAAATAAAACGCCTGTGGTTTCATCGGTTTGATGTGATGAGGCTCAATATTTTGCCAGCATGACTCTTTAGCCTGTGAAAATCCATATATTAGCCGTGTCGTTGTATAAAAAGCAGAGGCTGCATGTTATTTATCCTTATCCTTTGTGCTTTGTTTCCCAGTTTGGTTGCATTTATTTATGCTTTTAATCTTATCACCCTTATTTCATTTGAATTGATAGAGAAAATATTCGTTCCTGCCTGGTCGTAATCTTCATAGTTCTGAACTTTAGTTGTTGAGTGTGTGTCCAGCAGGTCAAATGCAAGGCCTGGTACAACAATAATAATAATATATGGGCTGGGGCAGCTCTTATCTTGCTCTTCGGGTTTTTGTCGGCCTTAAAACGGCAATCTAGACGTCAGTTCCTCCGGAGTAAAAGTGTGTCACAAAACTCATGGATCTGTTGGAAACATGCCGATAATAGAAAACATCCCAGAGCAGACACTTCTTCCGTCGAATTCATCCATCTATTTCACAAACAGAAGCCACGGTAAACAATTTATTCTCCCTGTAATTCGGATAAACACCCTGAACAGATTTGATTTTGGATGCTGAACTGTAAGATTGATCTTGGCCTCTGGCACCTGCCGGCTGTGAAACCTGCAGAAATCGATGTGGGCGACCAACAGTTTGAAAGGCTGGCGTTAGCCTGAAAGGGAATACATCACATTGTGATGTCCTTAAGGAACCATCAGCCCCAAAATGGGCTGTCTCGGGTTTAAAGGCAGCAAAACAAACTCAAGTCGGCTGCGAGTCCATCACAGCTATCAGCCTGAGCTCTTCGTTGCTGACTGCAGATCTCCATCAGTAAATACCACGTAATTACAATTCGGCCGAGTGAAAGTGGTGAAAACATCAACCTCATTTAAATCTGAGCTATCAGATAAACAAAGCCTCGGAAACTTTCATTGCGCCATTTGGAAAATGCCATCGAAGCAGTCGTTTCATTCCGTCTAAAGCACTTCCAAGACTCCAATTGTGTGTATCGGATGCATCGCTCTCCTGCTCGCCCCTCGTGGGATGCAATTACGGAGTGATGGCCTGCTTCTTATCTAATATGTTCTCACTTGTCTTTCTGTTTTCTTATTTGTCTGGAAACATGGCAGGCTTCCTTAATAAATTGGGCTTTTTGTCTTCAAACTTACTTTATGATAGCTGGTTCGATGAATTTCTGCTGAGTTTGTGTCTTTCAAAAACGTTCGGAAAGTAGAAGAAATGTAACTTTGATGAAGCAGTGACAGTCAACTTTTAAAACTAGACATGAACAATGAGTCCTCTCGACTTCATGGTGTGGTTCAAAGCTACATGGTGCAAATGTGGTGGCCATGTTTGTTATGTTGCCGGAGCCAACGCTCACTATGACGGGGACTGCATACCTTCAGATCTGTGCTCTGTGAAAGGCACCTGTCATGGATTCCTTATACAGTAGAAATATACAGAGGTTAAGTGACCACTCTAATCCATGGAGGCTGCTTGAGATCAAGAAAAGATTCTGTTCAGGGCATTTAGGATCAACCCCATTAGCCTCGTGACTCTGTGGAAAGTAATTGGTTCCAATGCATCAGAGTAGGAGATCAGGGGAGGTGAAGAATAGAGAGAAGGCAGGGTGGAACAGAGGGAGGTGAATGTCAGGTGTGATTTGTGATGGAAGAACATCAGCTAGAGTGAAAAGGGAAGATCTATAGACCTGCCATCATGTATGGTTTGAGACACAAATACAGGGATGAGTGTGTGCCTCGGTTTTCGAACGTCCTGGACTTTGAACAAATCAGAGTTCGAACAAAATTTTTGAGTTTTTTTTGCTTCGGATTTTGAACGAAAACCCAGAACTCGAACGTCCCCGAAAAACCTGTAAAAAACACAACGTGCACGGACCGATCAGTTAGCTACATTTACTGACTCTTTTTTCTTCATACTGAGGTGTAAAACCTTTCCTGTCTCCGCACTGGACCGTGGTAGAGTGTCACAGGGGAGGTGCTCGCTCTCACTCCAGGGTTTGATGTCCTGTTGTGGGCTGGAGCTGGGACAGGGATGAGGCGAGTCTGGGACAGAGCTAAGTTACTTGGTTTATGACTTTGTCACAGCCAAACTGCACAGAAGCGCACATTCAGAGCTGGACACGCACCGGGCACCTCTTCACTTCTGGAGAGACGTCACTCACTCGGCAACCCCTCCCACATGCAGCGGCCACACACATAGAGGAACAGCGCACCTGCAGCAGACACTCTACATTCACTCCTACAAAAGACTATTTTAAGGCTTGGAACGCATTATTGCTTTTTCCATTCATTGTAATGGGAAAAATCGATTCAGATTTCGAACAAATCGCTTCTCGAACGGATGTCTGGAACGGATTGTGGTGGAGAACCGAGGTACCACTGTATCTTGTTTTGCAAACAACTAGAGATGGAGGTACAGGGTAAAAGAAAAAGATCTGGTGAATAAGGACATGATAGGTAGATTGGTTTAGTTGGGGGATGCTGAATTGTCGTGGCAACCCCTGACAGGAAATGCAGAAAGAAGAAGAAGAAGGGACATGTAAAGTCGTGTCTCCAGCGTGTCATCTCACAGTACATTCACTGAAGCTGACTCAGTGGGGGACCGTAAGGTCAGATGCAAGCATTAAACTCAGATTCAACATGACATTGTTTATTCAACAGCGTTTTCAGTTCAACCAAAATATGTTGAATTTGGGTGACATTTTGTGAAACACATGTCTTTCATGTACACTATCTGTGATCATTTTCTGCAGTCCTCCCATTGTTCAACCAACAAACACATAAAAAGACGAAATATTTTTGCACTAGCTGCTCAATGTGATATTTAACATGAATAAAATTGGAAAAAGTGCTGCACCCTGGACCTTTCATTTAAACCATCAGTCATTTTTAAGATGGATGTAACGCTACTTTTGCTTTTTATATATTGTTTTATTTCTAAATCTGCTCTATATGAACCTGTCTTCTACTCCAAATAATTATATCGCTGTACGTCATCATTCTAGCAACATGAAAAAGCATCAAATATAAACACAGATTTTGGATTTATCTTAAAATAGAAAGTATCGCAGTGTCTGTGTTGTTATTGTACTAAAATCAGCTTACAACTGAGCAGGAAATGATTCAAACCGGGCAGAATTTGCATAATCTTGGCTCTAAGCCTGGATTTCCTTCTGCTGTTATTTGTTCTCCACCTGAGGAAAGTCACACACTAGCAGATTAAACAATAGCGGAAGATAGTTTGACTGAAATCCAGAAGCTGTTCATGGTCCCTCATATGATACGGCCATGTTTGCAGCTGCCGTGGTGCTACATTTTTGTATGTGGACTTCTGACGGGCTGCAGAGGAGGAAATATGTGCGCAGCTTTGGGCCGGCGAGGTCAAAGCTGATTGGACGGCGATGTAGCTGCGGGCTGGCAGGATGATCACGCTTGTGCGGAGTGTTTAGCGCTGAAGTGTGTGGGGGCAGAGCATCTACAATGAAGAGTTTCCTTCCATTATTTATAACTCTCCTCAATATGACCTAGTTTGCAGCGCACTGCATCCAGCGTTCACTCGCTTTCGACTCAATCTGTCTGTTCTCATCTGCCGATCTCCAGAGAAGACGCTGAGAAGGTTAATGGAGGAGTTTGAGGGACAAATCATCTTCCTAAATACTGTATGTTTCCAGAAGCAAAGTTTGAAGCGCTGTTTCAACCGTGCTGAGATCATAACTGCACTCTGAATTATATAACCTCGAAGTGTTATGATGCACATGTGAATTGAGGGCTACCCCACTACTGCGGATCATGCGGACTCCATTGGAATAAAATGCCTTCTTTTTAAAGGGAACTCATGCAAAGAGAATTCACTCTCGAAACTGTGATATGATGTACATGCTAGACAGTACTTATCTGGTCACGACTATGTAGGCGATAACTGAACTAGTCGGCGTATGACGCGCACAGGTTGCGAACACGCGGCTGGTCTGTAATGTTGTTAATAGTTGTAGTTGTAAACACTTGTATCGTGTGAAGTGCTGCTTGAAACAGTTTGAATTGCTCCAAATGTGGTGTGAATAGTCTTTTGTGCTGATGGTCCCGGCGCCTCAGCAGGGGGTGATTAATCCACTAGTCATTTATCGCCGACTGTGTCGACTAATGGTTGCAGCCCTGCCAGGAAAGGATTTATGTGGTAGACAAAGTGTTGGACCGAAGAAGTACGTCGCACTTAAAACCTGTTCGTGACCTGAATTCATCACCTGATTTGAATTGATACTTTCCAGTGACTTGGAGATGAAGACTTGAGGGCTGTCTGGGACTAAATAGTCACGACAGAGACCCGCTTATGACTTGAGGTTGGCTTGTAACCTCGAATGTCAGGACTTGATGTGTTGGAATATTGAGGGTCACACTTGTTACGACTCCAAGTGACTTGTGAGTTGAAGGTTACCTGCAATGGCTCTCTTACATTATAAGTTTCATTTTGCTTGTGACAAATGTTGCACTTACTTATGATGTGGCCCCTGCTTTTGTCTCAGAAGTTGAGGTATACGTTTGATATGAATGCTAGGACTTGAGTCTAGTACGTTTGTGACGTTCAGAATCACACTCGCATGTGACTCGACTTCAATTCACATGGACTGAAAAAGAAATGTGATGGGAAAACTTGACAGCACTGGGAATAATACTTTTATTCTAAATAGAAATGACTACTAATACTTCTAAATAAAAATGCACCAACAGCTGGGGTGGTAAAATATGTGAACTTTGCCAGTATTATTGCATCATGATCAATTTTAGAGTTCCACACAAATGCAGGCAAAGGGCCACATGTGGCCCCTGTGATACAGATATATAGGTTAGCTATGTTTTTGTGGTCTAAAGGACAAAGATATGAATTTAAGCTGCACATTTGGTGTGAATGCTTCGGTTTATGATCATTGTGACTTGATGGTCATCACTTGACTCTTGGACTGTGACTCGAAAGTTAGGCCTTCTCCCTTGTTACTGTAAGCTCTGGAATTGCGACTCGTGACTTTTGTCTCTTGTTGCATAACTTTGCTGGAACATACTGCTTGACTTCGAGACATGCTGGAGACTTGACTAACAATTGAGACTCGGGTTATGTTCAGGCTTTCTGCGGCTTGACTCTCAGAGTCGGTGCTCGCTTGTGACTTGAACTTTTCATTTTAAAGTTCAGACTTCATGTGACTTGTTGGAAATAGTTTCTGACTTTCTTGGCCCTTAAAGTCTGTCGATATGCTGGACATTTTTTATCTCCTGAAGAAAAACAGACACACCCAAGTACACACTTGGGAATCAAGGCACCGAACTGCTCTGTGCATAATAAGGTGCAAAGTGGATGCGATTCTAAATTAGCTGTTATCACTTAGTGCTTGGTGTCTCTTTCCTCGACGACACCTTTTGAATTTATACTCAGGCGTGGGCTGCACTCCATTTTTCTTAATGACAGCGGCAGCATTAGTATTTATTTGTGTTTTAACTGGAGCCATGAATCACAAATGTTTACCACCAAAGGAGGCGGCGAAGGACAAAGCCAAAGCTCAGTGGCCATTTCTCCAGCCGAGACAAGATAGAGGGAAGGCGATGGGGAGGACAGTGAGATAAAGAATGAGAGGGAGGTTTACTGTCTAGACAAGTCTCTTCCATCCTCGACCTGAATCTCTCCCTGAATCAAAAGCAGCTGGCGGGGACTTCCACCGTGGTGCAGGGATTCTCAAAATCAAAGCCAAATCTCTTGGTGGCTCAGGCCCAGATTCAGACGGAGCTCCTTCCTTTATCCCCTTCGTTCTGATCCAATGTCACCTGTGGGTGGCAGGAGAGTGTGGAGACCCCCCTCCTCCCCACCTCACATTAAGATTCAAAAGGTGTGCAGCCCAGTTCGGGCGGCGGCGGCCCAGTTCCATATCCATCATACTTCACTCCTCTGCTTTGTGATTCATGTCTCACCCCCGCTGCCTCACCTTCTCCACTTCAGTGTCATCTTCACGCTGAAGTGCGCGAGATGGGACATCTGATTGCAATTGAGGTTGATGAAGAGCTAAATCTGTCCCGTCACCAAAAAGTTTTCATGAATATGAAAAGTTGTGGTAGAAGTATTTCTGCTGCTTTGATCTGCTGTCTCTCATGATCTATCCGCAGTGTTTATTGAAGCCACGAGCAGCTGCACAGCTTGGACAATATACTCCGATGACCAAGTTCTGGAAATGAATTGACCCAATAGGTGCAACTAGAGAAGCACTCAAGTGCCACTTCCACCACTCTTTTGCACCCGTATTGGGTCTTTTTTCACCCAATATTATTTGCCTACACTTATTTTATCAACACAACTCGATGCCTGAGGATAGTGAATTTGTATGGTGACCCTGGACACCACCTGAACTCATCCAGTCCGCGTCACATGTTGATGCATTCAGGCTTTCAATATGTTGGCGCATATGTTTACGCAGTAGCATCAACTAAAGGAGAGATGAATGCTGAGGTCAATGGTAAGCCATGGGATGGTACTCCTTTCACATGGGAGGGAAAACATTTCACTCCAATGAAACGCCAAAGCACCAACATACAATGCAGAAGGCAGACTTCAGTGTCAACGTAGGACGCAGATGTACTCTTGACAATAGTCGCTACTTGATGTCTTGGGAGTGGGAGGGTGATGGGTGGATGGGGTATCACGAAACATTACTGCTGGGTTGATGAAACCGTGCCCTGATTTTCAGAGACCACTATATGGCGCTTTTGGTTTAGAAATGATGAGAGGTTTCATTGAATTAGTTGTTCTAGTCCAAACATTTTACAGCAGACAGTGCCATCTGGTGGCCTCTGAAAGTCATGACACTGTTTTATGAAACCTCATCTACCCATCATTTGTTGTGTGATCATCTGTTCTTTAGGCCATCATGAACATTTCATGAATATTTAAATGAAATCCATTCGGCACTATTTGAGTTGCTATCACTCAGATAAAATGTCAACAGCTACAGAACGTCACATCAAAGGCGACAAAGGTTTCATACTTTGGTTTGTGTATTCATTTTTCTGGAAGGTAGATGAGCTTTTGAATACTTTTCAAATGATTCAAGCAATTGTCTTTGTGACTTTGCAGTGCCAGGAATGACATGCTTTGCTTTTTGTTTTTATTAAACCATCCATCCATCCATCCATACCACTGCACCCATGGGCCCATCACAGAGGCTCAGACCCCACTCACCTCTACTTTCCAGTGGATATACAGGGCACTCTCCATTCCAGCCTTTAGACATACTCTCTCTTGCTTTCCTTGGGCTGACTTTGGCATCACTCAAGGACGCAAAAGTGCCCTTGCAAATACTTGCTATTTGACGCCTTGGGAGAGAGTGTGAATGTGTTGCCCATTCTTTTTTCACTCAAGAGTTCTACGTCTTCACTTTAGACCGGGAGTGGCCAACCAGTCAGAGGCTGAGAGCCATATTGTTTTACTGTGTTGCTGAAAAGAGCCACATCCTACAAATATGTAAGGTTGTAAGGCTCAACCTGAACAGCTGGTCACGTGACTGAGCGTCAGTATAGAGGTTAAAGCACGTCCCTGTGTGTCAGAAGGTTGCTGGTTCACGTCCTGCGTATGTCTCTTGTGCATGTGTTTTTAAAATTCATACTTTTTACCGTGATCCTCCTTGAAATATCAAGCGACGTAGATAGAAATGTGTGCGCCATTTGTTTTACTTATATATATTTTTACGTGGTTCAATGCCACCAATAATGTAACGCTCTGCTCTGTGTGTGTGTGAGCGACGCTGCAGACTGGAGCGTCTCATCTTCACTCCACTGAATTACACAGACTTCACGACGACCAACAATAATAAATACGTGAACCACATGCCATACGTTTAGTTTATGGAATGACAAAGTGAAACGTGGAACTAAGTCACGTAAATCGTGTTGACCGTGGATCTGATGATGGTCCAAGTCTTATGGCCTCAACATCTGCATTGAATGTGCGGCGAGGTTTAATATTTATGTTTCAAAGTTAAACGCAAGTCAATTTTTTTGACATTTTGCCAGAATAGCTCTTACATTTTCATCTTATTTCCTGTATAAATGATCATCCCAACAGTAACTTGACCAAAATTGCAGCCTGTTTGGCGGCTCATTTGGCCGCATGAAACTGGGGAAAGAGCCGCATGCGGCACGGGAGCCTGCTTCAGACCATGAGCTCTTTTCAACACGTTCTTTATTTGCAAGTGCACTTTTGTGTCCCAGAGTGAAGCCAAAGACATCCTTGGGTTTTGTCTGTGTTCAAACAATAGATCGCTCTTCTGTTACACAATAATAATGAGATAGCTTTCCTTGTTTGTCATATTTCACACAGCATCCCATAATCACCTGCGCTGCAAAAACCACAACTTTTAATGAGAGCCGCTCTAGCTTGTCAAAAAAACATCACAGAATTTAAGCGGATGGTAACAGCAACCCCTGTGTGAGATCAATTTGTTTTTCCAGCTACTTATCACCTTTGTCTCCGAGGCAACAGCAGAGTCAAATATAGATTTTTCTGCTCCCACTTACTGAAATAAAAACCCGCTGCCACACTTGAGGTGAGCTGGTAAGGAAACCTAAAACTGAGTTAAGAATCAAAGTTTTCTTTGTGGAAAACATGAATTTTAAGACTTATTCTCAACAGCAGGCTGGAGTTTGCGACTCCTCTCATGGATGGTGTCTTAATATAATCCATGTAACCACACGGTCATTGGCACTCTGGAAGGAGCGTCGTGTTTATTTATGTTGAGCTGCCTACTCAGATTGCTAATGGCTGCTGTCCTCCGTGCCCAGTTTCACTAATAAGCTCCCTGGCATCACCTCGGAATATATAAGAAGTGTCCTTGTGTGAATCGCAGACGGAGGCGAGAACTTTTTCAGTCTTCCTTGTTTTCTGTTGAATCAACTTGATCGTATATTCTTGGCAGGGAGGGTTGACGGCGCCTGGCGTTGCCTGTAACGTATGAGAACATGCGTGGTAAACATGTTGTTGTGCGCCTTTTCCTGTCTAATGCAGAAGATAAGATCATAAATCCTGGCAGGAAACTTCTCCTCCATGTTGTGTTCTCAGTTATAGACAAGGTGCGTTTGCCTTCAAAGTCACTTACCGCTCTCGATATAGGATACGCTCCCAATCTGCTTGCAGCCTTTTCATGGAATATAATATGGCGGTGTTCTTGTGGACAAGTTTTGAAGGGGAAGCTTCAGTGTGTCAGCAAAGCAAAGTGGCTGATGGTGAAGTGCACTTTGTGTGTGGGTGTGTGTGTGTGTTCCTGACCTGATTCCAGCTCGCAGCAGATGCAGGGACGAGGCCTGGAGTGTGTAATGCATCTCTGTCTGCCTTCTCAAACACACATGGCCGTGGACACGTGTGCATCCAGGATGGCAGGACGTGACCCCTGGAGCTCTGACCGAGTGTGAGATGTCTGCGGTGTGACAGTGTGTCAGCAGGATCAGAGACGTTCGCCCCAACAGCTCTTCAAAGAGGTTGTCCTTCTTCTGGTTGAGCAGTAGGGGGCCTTTTTCTGGCCAAGCCATGTGACCCCACTTCCACTTTGCTTCCTTTTATCCATTCTTCATGATGGGACCGACTCGCTTTCCTGACATAGAAACTTATTCCCAACCCTGAGTGGACATTTCAGGGTTTGCTGAAGGTTTCATTGATGTAGCCGACCCCTGCGTGCTTATGATAGGTCGAGGCCACAGCTTGCTCAAACAGACTGGAACGTCGACCTTGGTGTTTTGAAGTGTATGAAGACACTGAACTGAGTTTCATCATGACTCACGAATACAAGCATGTTCAATGGCTGGTTGCGGGGCCGTTTGTGACTGAAATTGTGAAATTTTTAATGGTCACAGTTTCTGACAATGGATATACAGTGGTACCTCGGTTTTCGAACGTTCCGGAATTCAAACAATTTGGAGTTGGAACAAAAATGTTGAGATTTTTTTGCTTTGGATTTCGAACGAAAATCCAGAACTCGAACGCCCCTGAAAAAAGCCAGAAAAAAACATAACGTGCACGGACCGATCAGCTGACCCACGACGCGCTTTGTTATTGTGTATCACGCAGCCTCTGTATTCAGACGTGTCCCGTTAGCTACATTTACTGATTGTTTTTTCTTCATATTGAGGTGTAAAACCTTTCCTGTCTCCACACTGGACCGTGGTAGAGTGTCACAGGGGAGGTGCTCGCTCTCACTCCAGGGTTTGATGTCCTGTTGTGGGCTGGAGCTGGGACAGGGATGAGGCGAGTCTGGGACAGAGCGTGACTTGGTTTATGACTTTGTCACAGCCAAACTGCACAGAAGCGCACATTCAGAGCTGGACACGCACCGGGCACCTCTTCACTTCTGGAGAGACCTCACTCACTCGGCAACCCCTCCCACATGCAGCGGCCACACACATAGAGGAACAGCGCACCTGCAGCAGACACTCTACATTCACTCCTACAAAAGACTATTTTAAGGCTTGGAACGCATTCTTTCTTTTTCCATTCATTGCAATGGGAAAAATCGATTCAGATTTCGAACAATTCGCTTCTCGGCCGACTGGAACGGATTGTGGTCGAGAACCGAGGTACCACCATCGTGCTTATACTTCACCAAAACTCTAACACTAATTTCCTACAAGGAAAAGAAACGCCACTACTGTGGACTGCCCTACTGTACTACCGTAGACACAAGCCATAACTGAATTTGTGTTGGTCAACGCAGTTCAAATCAAAGCGAGAACCTCTGAAAATGATAACTTATAACTTACAGTGCCTACACAAAGCCATAATGTGCAGACTGTACGTGTCCCTTATGGAATGTGAAGCATTATGTGTTGTCAGAAACAGCTTCCTGCTCATCCCATATTGCCTGTGGGCACTTGAAAAAGCAATCAATCGCAGACATTAAATGGCCGGAAATTCATCCCATCAGCAACATTAGATACGTTGCCTGAGGGGCACCTTCGTGTGGTACCCCACGTTTCTTGATAGAGAGTCGCCGTAAAATTCATTACAGATCTGCTCTTGTGCTTCCAATAATTCCCGCTGGTTTTAATTACTACTGTTTAGCAGAGCACTGTGATTCTCCTCTGTGTTAAATTATGTGTATTGAGAAAGTGAAAGATTTTTTTCGTCTTCAGCCACCACGGTTTTTCTCGAGTCACATTCCTGTGCATGTTGTAAAATTGAATATAATTTAATTGAGGCAGTTTCAGTAATGTGGAGGGGAACAGTGCTCGGAATAAGACTGTGTCCCATTTCTCACCCTAACACTGGCACACACACTGCCATCCACTATGAAGTGCCCTCTGACGACAACACTTCATGACGTCACGCGTCAAGACAACGTGTCATTGGCTGCCGTGCTGTGTTTTGTTTCCTGCATATCGAGATGTTTTTGCAACCTCTTGCATTGGTGCTGATAATCTCACTTGGTTTGGTGAACCATCGGGGAAGAAATGGGTGGAGCCGAAGTCGGCTTTGCCGCCTCTTCCAGGTATGACGATGTTACATTTAGCCTGGATGCTAGCCGACTGTTGTTTGTGAAGAAGAAATGAAAACATACTGTTCTACATACATGTTGTATTGTTCATGTTGTCGGACATATTGGACAATTTGTGTTGCTAGCGTGTGATACGATAGAAAGTAAACAAACGGAAGAGTAGTCCTCGTAGGTAAAATGTCCCTGTTGTCCTATCCAACATTGTTTTTAAATAAAGTACTTTGGTATCCTGGAAATCTATCCACACTTCATATTCCCACTTGGCTTCAAGTCAGCTCCGGAGCCCCTTTGGTTTGAAGGGGGTCATTTCAAGTGGTGTGTGCCCTCAGTCTTCGGAGTATTGGGGCACACTACACTGACACGTGAACGTGCAAAACCGAGTGTTGGGGTCAAAAACGGGTGTCTTCTTGCTGCCCTAAGGGTGCCAGGGTTGTCCGCAAGAAATGCTTTCAAGTGAAAGGATGCATCTAGGCCTCTTCACTGAGGCAGCTGCCCCCGCAACCTGATCCGAATAAGCAGAAGAAAATAGGTGAATCCATTTCATCGGCGCTGTTGTCACAAACCTTGTTCCAAATGTTCCGGATGCCGTAGGTGTGATTCTTGCTTGCAGTCATTGTCTGCACCAAAGATTTGACAAATCCTCTGCAAGCTACATGAACAGCGCCAAAATCCGGGTGGGTAGCTGGAAATGTGGCAACCAATTAAAAGCTTCAACATGACAGAGACTTATCTGTTGCGCTGAATGTTGATAAAGACTCTCCTTCTCTATTTGGTTCTGTCTTTTTTTTAAATAAAACTATTACCTCTCTGTAGAACCACAAGGCAAAAATGGGTCATTCTAAAATAATAGCATGTTTTTGAGGTGATGGAGTTTATCTGCTGCTAAAACACAAAATAAGCGGTGGGTTCACCAAACTGAAAGAAATAATAACGCGATTCTCTTTGTCGCTGCTTTTCCTTACCTCCCTTTCAATCCGACGGACACACACACACAGTCACACAAAGCAAGGGAGTCACCTACAGCAGGCAGCCGAAATGGGCGGCCTGACAAGTGAGCGACCTTACCGGGGCAAAGCTATCTGAAAGAGATCTCAATGAGTCTGGTATCTGGTGTTGATGCTGCTGTTTCAACATTTTATATCAAATAAATGACCCAAATAGCTTCGGCGGGCTACATGTTCAGAGCGATGAGAGCTCTGTTCGGCGTCGCCATAATCTGACTGCGCTTGGTGTCCGCACGTTATCTGGTTATTATCTGGGCCCTTTCATTTCCCCTCATCCCGCTCTGCCTCCTCTGTGTGTGTCTTTGACTTTCTCCTTGACGTTCCACTCCGATAATGAAGCGGAAAGATAAAAATTGCCCCTCATTTATCATTATTCTCATAACCCATTCCATTTGAATTCAAGAATGCCTTTGGATGATAATCTGTTCTCTTCACGGACATTGTTGTGGAGTCCCAGATACGGCCTTCCGAATGTGAATTTCAGGTCTTTGACTGACACCCTCCTCTTTTACAGGAGATGTTCACGCCAGAATGCAAGTTTAAGGAGTCTGTCTTTGAAAACTACTACGTGATCTACTCGTCCACTGTGTACCGACAGCAGGAGTCGGGCCGGGCCTGGTTCCTTGGACTCACCAAGGAGGGTCAAGTTATGAAAGGCAACCGAGTCAAGAAAACTAAACCCTCATCACACTTTGTACCCAGGCCCATTGAAGGTAAGTTTAGATTCGCTTCTGTATTTAAAGGAAAAGTTATTTTGTAATGTGAGATTTATCACCTTTCTGAACCCGGCAAAGACGGTGCGTCCCCTTTGTACTGCAGTAAAATAAACCTGAGTGACACAGTTCAAACAGTATGTCATCAACTTCCCCGGCCAAAACTGCCGTGTGGTCTCCTTCGAGCCTGGACAACCTCTAAAGGACGTCAACCATGTGGTAGCCCCAAAAAAAAGGTGTCCTTTTCAACTGATAAAGGCCAAATTTCAGCTTCTTTTTTTTTGGAATTGCTCATGTGCGAGGCCACAAACAAGGTGTCTGAAGTGGAGAGTCCCACATCAGAAATGTCCTGCAGAACACTTCCACTAGATGGGTTGAGGGCCACTCATTTTACTGTCTGTTCTTCATATGGGGCCAAAGGTTTAACCGAATACAGTTGGTCCTTCTGGTTGTCATTGCAATGGATTGAACTATTTCAAGGCTGTCTGTGGACAAGTGGGAATGAGAGCGAGACAGCGGGGGAAACATTATGGAGTACACACTGTGGGGATCCAAATTCCAAATGGCTCCTGCACGCTTCAGACTTTTTGTTCCCTTGAAATGATCATGGTGCACCGACAGTTGCTTGATATTGATGGATCCTTGCATGATGGAGTCACTCTTGGTGAGAGGTTTTGAGCACTGTCACCATAGTTGTCCTTCAGAGCTTGAGCTTGTCATGGTTTCTCATGGAAGTGCTGGTCGACAGAAGGCGCGGGAGACGAGAGTAGATTAAAGAATTTAATCGATAAATGAAACAATAAATCAGACAGACAAATAACCAGAACAAAAAGCGCCGGAACCAGAACGTGGACTGGGAGCTATACGTAGGAAGAAGAATCTGAAACACAAGAGAGGCGACTGAGAATTCAAGCCTGAATAACTAGGAGAACACAAAACACTCTCGGAGTTAAGCTCACAAAACACACACAAACACGAGGAAATAACTACGTCAGAGAGAAATGAAAAGTGAGACTGGAAAACTGCTCACACACTGGCGGAATAGCGAAGAAACAGAGCGAGGAAGAACAAGGAAATAAGGAAGCAGCTGAATTGGAATTGGATCGCGCCCAGGATTTAGAAAAGTCAGGGAATGGAACATGAGATCTAGGAAGTCTTGGGAGAGTTTACCTCCAGGAGTGTGAAGCAACCATCTGGCGACAAGAGCTGGTTCATATCCTTGGGAGGCTTAGTCAACAAATGAACACCAGCTGTGTTGCCCATGAAGCTGGGGGGAAGGAAGGAAAAGGAAAGGAGAACAAGGGGGATAACAAAATAAAAGCATGAGACAAATCACAAAAGAATACAAAATGAACAGACAAACAAAGTGCAGACATGACACATCTTCCTATATAGGGAGTTTCACCAGCGACCTGACTGATATGAGCGTAAGAAAAACTTTATCTGCCGACGGCATACACAATAGAAGTGTATGGTGGAAGGGAAGACGTATTTTAACGGAGAGTTGTTAACAGAGAAGTGTACGTCATCATTTATGTCCAGCTTCCACTCACAGCCTTCTGTCTCTCCTCCAGTTTGTATGTACAGGGAGCCGTCGCTGCATGAGATCGAGGACAAGCATCGCTCCAGGAAGAGCTCAGGGACTCCCACCATGAATGGAGGGAAAGCTGTCAATCAAGACTCCACATAGCAGCAGCTGACGTGGCTTCCACCAGGGGGGCGTGGTCTCCTCCTGGCTCAGAGGGAGGGGCAGTCGGTAAACAAGCCGAAGAAATGTCCCACCCGCCCCCTCAAATATGCACCGTGATTCTCTCTGAAGAGGGGGTTGCAAAAGGAGCTACTGCTGTACAGCCTTGACGACGAACACAAACTGAACTCTTGCCTGTGAAAACTTTTAGATGAATTAATATAAAACAGAGAAAATATATATATATATGTATCATTTTCAATCAGGACTTGACCAACATTTTATGCAAAAAAAGAAAAAAAAAGCTGTGATACAGAAAAGGTGGTCACACAATATCTATAATTTCCAATTTATGCTGTGAAAAACAAGCTTTAAGACAGATTAGAAACACGCATTTTAAAAATGCACTTTGCACTCCCGCTCATTTTATTGATGTCAACTCAGTCACAGTTTCTTTCCCGATCTCATCCCGGCGACTCCGTCCGGGAGCGAAGGAAGTGTCTTGGGCTCATTGGATTCCTTTCTCTCGCCTCTTTGACTGTCACACTTCCTGCCTTGGTGTGAGGGCTTTGACTGAATGTATTAGATGGTGATGGGATGTCATTTACTCAGGTGTGCACTGTAACGGATGGGGCTGATTCAAATCCTCCAGCAGGAGCCCCTCCACCCCCCCCTCTCTTGTCCTGGCGGGATGATCTAAGCAATACATCAGAGGTCAGTCCAGTATGTCTGTAATAATTGTAATAACAAATTGACCTCACGAATCCCAGCCGGGTCTGTGAACATGACTGGAAATGGAACGTTGATCACGGAGGTAAACGTACGTTGCGTGCCGGTGTATAGGATGTTTGCGCTGCTCTATCGTGACCCCATTGTTAATGCCACATTATGTCGTAATTTGACAGGATTAGCATTGTAGCTTCACGAGCATTTTACAACCACATTTTGTAAGGAAGCAACAGCCAACATGGATGGCTCATTTTAAAATGAGGCAAGGCGACTTTTGATACTTGCGTGTCCTCCCTGCACTGCTGGCTCCCCCCTCAGTTCCAAGTGGAATTCATCATCATGTCAGACACGTATGTTTCAAGGTGACCACCAGCAGAGACTTAAAACAAATAAACATTACTCTCCTGCAATTGTTTGTTTAAATGCTTAAATGTAAACATGTCGACTTTGGATTGTCAAATGGCGCCTGTGTGTAGATGTAGAACTATTTACATGGGTCTTCGAGATCTTATTTTCGCGACGCAACCACTGTTACTTCCTCCTGTAGCTGTCTGTGTCAGACAGTTTTAGAATTCCTGATCTGTAATATCGAAATCGCTGATGGAAACTTAAAACTCGATGAGATTTTTTTTTTTTTTAAATTCTGTTCAGTGCTTGCTGAACTAGCTTAGCAATGCTAAGAGCTACTTGTACTAAACAAATAGAAGGCCGGTATGAGACATGGCTGGCATTTTAAAACTTCATATTTTATCTAAGATAATCCCTTTGAATAACGCTACAAAAACGCGTATTGGCAAAGACCCTCGTAACGCGCTGGATAACATTATGCTTTTTAATGACATCTGTCTGCTGTTGCATTATTGCATAATGTGGTGTTACAATGATAGCATTTTTAGATGACCGCCAGATAAACTGCTGTGCACTGACAGACTGCTGCGGCTCACCAGTAACAGAAATGAAGTGGGTACAACGTAGAGATTTCCGAACAATGAGGCAGGCTGTTTAATAGAAAGGCCAGTTCAGCTCGACTGGACACGGAGGCATCCTGACCAGTTTCTGGCCATTTGTTTTCTTTGACGCGGTAATACTCTCTGGCGGCTTGGTGATCCATGAAATTAGCCATTTGCTATATTGTGTGCCGGAGACGTTCATAAATCAACATGCCAACTGGCGTGTATAAACAAGGTGAATTGACTCTGCTGCGCTCGCCGCGTTGCTCGCCGCCTCCAATTAGTCTAACTCAGGAAGCCCCGCGAATGTTCCGTTAAAAGGGCCGTATAAAGTCCAGTTGCTCGACACCACCGCACAACGTCCCGGCTCCAGGTGTGTGTCCCAGAAGGTCGGCTTGGAATCAATAGTTTTTTTTTTCTTAATGAGGATGCACAACTTCGCTCAGAGGGGTCCAGAAGGTCGAATAGCGCGGCTTCAGGGCATTAGGTTACGGTCAGAGCAGGACGGGCGTGGAATGCTAAACTGTTTGGTTTGTAAAGGCTGTATATTCAAGAGCACATTCACTGAAAATGAAGCAAATAATTCCTCCTCGGTCCATATTCTGCTGCTCCAAGTAGATGAGTTCCACTTGACAGCATCATACTTGACACTGAAAGTGAACAGGCAAGACCAGCATCTATAAATATCTTTTTTTTTTAAGAACTTTATATTGGTGCAAGTGAGATACATGTGGGCTTAAAGCAATGCATGACATTGGATGTACTGTATGTCAATGTTTGACGGCACGACGCCGGGAAGGTGAGGTCAGCTGCACTTTGACATGGAGCGAACGGAGAAGGAGAGCAAAGGCTTTTCGTTGTATGTGATATTGAGTATATTCTTTTCATGTTTGCAGATGATTTCACTGCATCGAAACACACCCATATATGCATTATGAATTGTGAGATTAAATAAAAAAAGAAGATATGCATTGATTATAAAACTCAGAATGAAGTTAGTGATTGTTTAAGAATAAAGATTATGTTATCAGAATCTTTTGTTGATCATGACTGAAGGCTCAGTGTCTTTTTTTGTGTGTGTGCTACTAAAAACCTCAGTTTTACAACTCGCACAACATGCTTCACAATGTTGCTGCTTATGTCAAACTCAAGGCCCTGGGGCCAAAACCAGCCAGCCAAGTCTTTTTATTTGGCCCTCAAATATATATATATATATATATATATATATATATATATATATATATATATATATATATATATATATATATATATATATATATATATATATATATATATATATATATATATATATAAATAAAAAAAAATCAAGTGTGTAGTTATGAGATTAGGTTAAAAATATCTGCAAAAATATATATATTTCATTTAATACACATTCCTTTTGAAGATTGTCAATGTGTCTCATACAGTTCCTATATCTATTTTCAATTCTGCTTTATTTTAAGGAACAAGAAATGCTCCTAAAAATGTTGCGTGAAAGGACAAACAATTAAAAAAATAATAAACAAGAGGTTATGTTTGAGTTGCACTCACAATGAACCAAAAAAAAAATGAAATGCACTAAATAAAATGGTCAGCAAATATTCAGTTTAATACTTTCAGGGCCACATAAAGGCAGTTCAACGGCTAGATTTGGGCCCCACATTGAACATTGCAGCCAAAAAAAAAATCACGATATTTATATTTACAAATGAATCAATGTATAAGTAGATGCTTCATTTTCAAGCTAAGAAATGTATCTGAAATCTAGGCGAGATGAAGTTTATGACAACAGACTGCTTCTGTAACATGCACAGTGAACGTGGGTAACAGAGAACTGCAAACTCCCATCACTCTGTTATGACCTGAAAAAAAAAGAAGAACACAGAAATAGTTTCCTGTGATCTAACACTCAAATCCAACGTGTCAATTCGGATGGTGCTCCTTTGCTCGTAATTCTCCGGTCGTCATGGAAACAGACCTTGCGTTGCACTCTGCGGAGAGAATGAGCAGCAGGAGGAGGATGAAGTCTCCCCTGATTTCAGGACACTGCCGGTCTTCTCTCTTGTGTGAAGGCTGCGGCAGAGCTCAGGCAGAGGGAGACAGCGGGTCAAAAGAGGGTTGCTGCTGCTTTGAAACCCTTTTTGATCTGTTACATTTGACGTGAAAAGAAGGACTGGGGAGCGTACTATCAAGTCAAGGATGAATATAGTTGACTATTTTTTAACTATAGAAACTGGATGAATAGCTTCAGGAGATACCTGAAAATTTTCCCACATATTCCAACCATCATCACCTCCACCAAGGTTATATTTTCCATACTACAACGTGTCATTATCGCCCCCCCTGACAGGGACTCATTTTCCTGTTTATACATTTGCTTATAAGTCTGCAGTCCTTCTCAATGGCGTTTGTGTTCAAAATAACTTGACAAGTAATGGGCGGATTTGGATGAAATTTCCAGGAAATGTGTGCAATAGGACCAGCAGCAGATGCTCAGATTAGGGGAGTGATCCAGCTCACCGTCTGGATCCAGAAAATGTTCACATTAGGAGACAGTTTTCAGCATTTGTGTATATAACTCCAGGAGAAAAAAACATGCTTGGTGGAGGGTTGCACTCTCTGAGTGCCCTTTCTTGTATCCTATAATAATACATGACAATGCTGGGTGTCTATTGTCTCACACTTCATTCTGTTGTTCTCCGTACTGAGGAACCGCCTCACCTGCATAACTAAAATCCTGAATCACTGAGGAGGCGCTTCAATGACCGACGGAAAGAAAGGCAACAAATAGCTGTCTGGTTCCACAAATATGGCGTCTTCTTCTGCACATTTACATTTTGTAAGCATTTACTGTAACATAAATCATTTAATTTTTCTTGCCCAGGACATGTGGTTAACACCCAGGTTTGGGTCCACAGTTTTCCCCCTCAAAATCTCAAGCTGTGTTGCTGGGATCATCTCCAGCCTTGTGACCCCTCAAAAAGGGCAAAAATGAACATCGAATGTAAAACTTACTTTTAGATTCCACATCGCCTGTTTTCGTAGCTGCCGAGATGAAGATGTCACCGAAGTAAAGAACCGTTTTTATCTCATTCTCTTTAAGCCACTGTAAAAGCGAACCATTTTTTATGTGGCACATTTTTAAATCACCGTGAAGGAAACAAAGAACCTTTATTTACAAGTGAAGGCAGTATTCCGCTCACGTCGCCACTCTAACACTGGAGGCACCACAGTCTTGGGGCCCAGGATGAAAAATGAATGACCCCTATCTTGTCTAGTCAGTTGTCCCAGTCAGCAGACATGATTGAGTAGTGTTAGTGTGAGGGCTCTGTCGGTGGTTTTCCACACAAGCTGTCTGACAGCGCAGAGGATTCATCGCTGGCTTCTGTTGAGTGAATCACTGAAGTGGACAGGAAAGTTTCCATGACTTTTTCAAGGTCCCACAGGCTGGCTGACATTTTGGTGATGGCCTGGAGCTGACAGAAACTTGTTATTGAAGAGACTAAGCCTGTTTAATGGGTTTAGGATGCTGCCAGGGTTCTCCCGAGCAAATCACCAAATCCTTCAAATGTGCTGAATGTGGGAGATGTTCCATGTGTGCACGCTGCACTTCCCAGACGTGACCCAGCAAATTTTCAAAGTGAGAATTGAAAGCGTCATATTGCTTTTGTCTTGACACCCGACACACCACCTTCTCTCCCCTCAGGTTTCAGACCTTCCGCGAAGCCCGACCCAATAAACCCCAATAATCCTTGTACTGCTGGATTGGAATTCTCTTTGGTTCATAGCAGGCCTTCGATGTGGCGCTGCGACTCGCTCCGACAGGGCTTGTCATCTGCAAACCCTCCACTCCAATTAGCATGGTCAGCAGCCATCTTGAAGGCGCGATTAATGCCGGACGCTTCCGTCAGATTCGGTTGCAACTTCTCAGTTGCAAGGTCATGGCGGGTAATGAATCTTCCTTCTGTGTCGGATGGCAGCGAGTCGAAACCAGAATGCCTTCTGCAAGGACAGGAGGCGTTTGGCTTCATGACAGTGTACTTTTACACAATATCCCATCCCCGCTGTAACAGTGCCACCATTAAACTACTTTGACCACTTTCTGAAGTGGCGTTCATGTGATGTCATCTTGTTCTAATGGCATGTGAACTGCAGTCCTCTGCTCACACTTGTGTGTCACCCTCTTACCCTTAAGGCACCATCGCTGCAACGGGCAACATCGTGACATTTAAACAAGAAAATCGTTCCGGTAGTGGGGAAAAAGGAGGTTATAGTTACGCTGTCAAGGACTAGCAGGAGCAAATTTGAATGTCTCAAGATTCAGCAGAGTAACATCCACCCTCTGATGAAGGTCGTACAGTGAGACAGAAAGTGTAGTCTGGCTTTGCTTCATTCCACCTCAGCTTAACATTGTCTCATAGCTTGGAATCGCTTAGCATCGCTTAGCATCGCTTAGCATCGCTTAGCATCGCATAGCTTCGCTTAGCATAGCATCGCATAGCATCGCATAGCATCACATATCATCACATAGCATCGCTTAGCATAGCATCGCATAGCATCACATAGGATCACATAGCATGGCATAGCATCGCTTAGCATTGCATCGCATTGCATAGCATCGCATTGCATAGCATCGCATTGCATAGCATCGCATTGCATAGCATCGCATTGCATAGCATCGCATTGCCTAGCATCGCATAGCATGGCATAGCATCGCATATCATCACATAGCATCACATAGCATCGCTTAGCATAGCATTGCATAGCATCACATAGCATCACATAGCATCGCATAGCATCGCATAGCATCGCATAGCATCGCTTAGCATTGCATCGCATTGCATAGCATCGCATTGCCTAGCATCGCATAGCATCACATAGCATGGCATAGCATCGCATATCATCACATAGCATCACATAGCATCGCTTAGCATAGCATTGCATAGCATCGCATAGCATCGCATAGCATCGCATAGCATCGCATAGCATCGCTTAGCATTGCATCGCATTGCATAGCATTGCATAGCATCGCTTAGCATCGCTTAGCATTGCATAGCATTGCATAGCATTGCATAGCATTGCATAGCATAGCATCGCTCAAAGCACAAACACATTAAGTAGAGACCGGATCAAGGGCGTTCCTCATACCAGATACACATTGTCACGTACATGCCTACATTTGGCCTCCAGGCTGAGTCCCCGAGACAAGACAAAACAGGCATTCCATGTCTTCACCCCAAGGAAGACATCTCACTTGCACTTGTCCCTTATGACACACGTCAAATTATTCGACAACAAAAGCGACGAGAGCGTGTGCATTCACTGGGAGAGGCCGCCAGTAGAGCAATCTCAGACCATACAGGGGCTGATTCATGGTTAAAAAAACCCCACTGTGACAGAGGTTACGGTGTGAAAAAATGCTGAAAACGTGGGTGAGTGAGAATCGCGGCAGTGGTGTTGATGGTCCCACTGTAAACAACAGTATACGACGACAACATCATGACCATTGATGTGTGGGAGGTGAGGAAGTCACGAACACACACCACCATTTTCATATAAAATTCCATCCACACAGCTACAACTACTCTGTCCAATAAGAGCAGGCAGCTTCATCTTGATGTCATAGCACCAAATGTGAAACTCAGTGCCAGATGGTTCAGTCAGAGTGCATGACCCCACCCAATGTCTTTGGAAGCCACACCTCTCTGTGAAGGCTTTTTCAATGTCAAAACAAGATATCAGTGAAAGGCTGTAGGTCGACTGGTCTATTACGACGTTTTGGATCCCATTGCCAAACCTGTCCTACTGCAGTCTTCTATCCTTTAGCTGGTGCTGAACTAGATACTGAACATACAGTATCTATGAGCAAAAAAACAAAATGTCAACGCAGGATTTAGCATCTGACTTTTGGCTCAAGGTAACTTTGAGCAAGTATAATTTTCTCCAACTATCTATTGCTGTATGTGTGATGTTTTAAAGACCTTTAAGCCCTCACAGGTTTACATGTGAATAGTTCCTCCACACAGTTCAATATGCTGTCCATGTCACGACCTTTACCTCCCGATCGATGTTGTTCGGCGAGCAGGTACTAAAAGTGCAAATATGGATTGAAAACATACATTGTTGACAGAGGCAGGAGTGAACTGTGGTGGGGAGAAAAAAGTGCAATTATAAATGTGTGTGCTTCAGCATCATGGATTATCAATACTCGGCACGGAATACTGATATCTCCTGACTGCTGTGAGAGATTTAGGCTCACTTTTTCGCATGTCTCCACACAGGAAGTGCTGACTCAGCAAGGCTGTTGACTTAAATATTCAATGGAAAAGTTTCAAAAGGGAAACAGCAGGGCAAAAGTTGGGAATACACATGACCCCGGCTTACGTTGGTGCAGCGGAAGTGCTTCAGTCGCTCCAATATTCTGCTGCTTAAAAAACGAAATTGAACTTTAATCAGGAATAAAAATCTGATCAATAGTGCAAACAACTTGAGGAGGTGAGGTCTGCAATATGGTGATGTTTCATACAATACTAGCTACGTTGCAATGGAAGTATTTAATAAAAGGACTTGTGTTGTTTTTTTTTTTTTTCTCATCTTATTTTGAACCTCAAAACTCACAGTGCCAGTGTGACAAAACCACTTTAAGGGAAAAATTCACAGAGGTTCCAATATGCTGAGCCCCGAAAATCAAGCTCTTGCGGCTACGTCAACACCAACCGACGTGGCAACGTGAGTTGTGCTACTTGCATCTCTCAAGTTGCGAATAAAGTAAGTGGGTCACTCTGCTGGGGTGAGGGGTCTTCAGTTAATGGAAAGGCAAAATGGCGGATCGAAGAAGTGTTACCTTGTGAGGGAGTCTATTAAAACCGTCTTATTGTCCATCAGATCCTTCATCGGCTGGTTGAATGGCAGCCACCACTATGATTCTTTTCCATGTCAACTCTTTGAGAATTTTCCATCTACTTGTCACTGTAAAATCTAGGCTCGTAGTAGTTAAGGTGCCACAGCTTGTTTCCAAACTTGAGCAACCCAACCAGCACTTGATCCTGATCATTTGAATTCTGCCTGACACATGTTGCTTTTATTTTGTTACTGTCCCGGTTCCATGTTTCCTGTTCTGCATCTTACTCTCTCCAGCCTAGTGGCAACGCAGCTGGTGCTCATTCCACTCATTCCACCGGCAAGGATTTCTACACTCGACTTCCAGTCAGTTTGCCAGAGGGTCATTTCGTGTCCCATGGTAAAGTCCTCTCACGATGCTCCGTTCTCTTGCGACTCTGTTTATATCTCAGTTTCTCCGCGTTCTCCTCCTCATTCTCTCTTCTGTCAACTTTCTATTCTCGCTGATTGTGTCTCCTTGACTTGTGTGTGCGTGTTTGTCTCCTCGCCTTTTTAGTTCTACCATGTGGTATTTATTTCCTCGGGTGTGTGCGTGTGTTTAACCACGACCGAGCGCTTGCTGTTCATAAAAGCCTCCTGAGAATTGTTTTTCTGAGCGCGTCTTTCTGTTGTCCCCGTTCTCAGGCTTTGCATTCATTCCCCTCCCTTTGTGTTTGTCCTCCTCGCTCTGCTTCCGGTGTCGCATTCAGTTTCCAGTATTGTTCTTGAATTATTTGTGTTTTTTTGTATTAAACCTCTTAACTGCTCACCTCGTCTTCTGTTCATTGACAACTGTCCTGCACTTGGGTCAGGCTCCTTCGGCAAACATGACAGTTGCTAAAAAGACATCAAAACATAGATCTTTAGACCAAAAAACATGTTGTAAATACCTCACTCCCATATTGTAGCGTCTGCGTTGATATTACATATAAATCAGTAGCCTTTGTTGGAAAGATCGCGTTTCTGGTGAACGTTCCTTTCAATGTTTTAGTGAATTTGTCTAACAGCATTTAGGGCCTCGAACAGCACTTCTGCAAAACAGCACTGATGAAACCCAGCCGTAGCTGCTTTGAGCTGGAACTTTATATCATTACATAGATTTCAACATAAATGGTTTATTGCTCAAACATACATTAAAACATGGAATGAATGAATGTTCCATTGTCACCCGACTGGGGATGGCAGCGACTTTCTGGGTCAATACTTGGCGCAGCAAGTGTTTTAGCTCCGATCCTTCCGCACCCTAACAGTACTATCATCCCTGAAGAAGTTGCAGATGATCTCTCGCTCCATGCTTCCCCCACTCGTAAACCAAACCCCAGCGTAGTCCAACATTTTTCAGACATGCTGAATTTGTCATGTAGTGGCTGTGAGCAGCAGCATCACAGCACTAACTTCAAACCTGCTTCCTGGTGACTGATAATAAACCTGCTGCGCGCACGTGAGCGAGTCAACTGCGTGGGCAGGTAGAGCAGAAACACAAATCAGAGCTGCAGCGGAGAAGAACAGCATTAAATGTCACAGAAGATTTTAAACACTCACGATCATGTCAGATTTGGAAAAAATACAAGGCCAAGCCAGCGCCGCCGCCTGAGGGGAACTTCAGTGCTTTGTAACAAAGTCAACATCGAACACACGCTCTGTTTTGTCGCCGAGCTATTGTGTTATAAGCTCGCACCATCGGGACTGGGCTGGTTTCACGTTTCACTGCAGGAGACTGAGGAAAGACCTCAGCAGAAGTAGGCCAGTCACTCCTACTCATTAAAAATAATTGGTCTCAGTTCAATTTAAGCACAGTGATGCGTCTTTGATCTGGCGACTTCATTAGCCTGTGTGCATCATTTGCTTTCTTAGCAGCTGTTTAGCCGACACATAAGTAGATTTTGATCTGTGTTGACACGTGGATGAAGAGCGAGGAAGGAAGATTGGAGACGCAGCGATGGACGAAACGGGTTCCGATCTGCAGCGCGAGCGATGAGACCGCTGTTTCATATTTAAAGCAGTAAGAGAAAGGTTCACACACACACACACATACATGCATGGACACACACACGTGAGCTTCCGTTCAGTCGCCCACACACTTGCTTTTCTCACACTCCCCATCACTTATTCAGCAACCTCTGCTGCGTAAGAATGGAAATGGTACCAAGTTCTGTCAGCAGCCCTGGGACATTAAACGTCTCGCTGCAGATACTCTGCTGGTAAATGCATCACTACGTTGTCATTTCTCCGAATCCGTGTTTTGTTTCAGGCAGCATCTGCTGGCCACTAGACCACAGTCGGTCTGCGACACTGTTCACTGCATCGCTTTATTAGAGCGGTGATGTCTTTGTTATAAACACGATCAAATGTCTTGATAATGTCACAATGACTGAAAGGTCTGGCTCTCAGTCTCTGTTTTAATTCATCCCAACGCTCTTCTATCAGGTTCAGGTCAGGCCAGTTAAGTCCATGTCTTTATGGACCTTTCTTTGTGCACTGGTGCAGAGTCATGTTGGAAGAGGAAGGGGCCGCTCCAAACTGTTCCCTCAAGGTTGGCAGCATGGAATTGTCCGAAATGTTTCGCTATCCTAAAGCATCCAAAGTTCCTTTCACTGGAACAAAGCCCAACTCCTTTTGTTATAATTCCTCCTCCACCCAATTTCACACTTGTCCGAAATGTACCGTTCTGCTGACAACCTCCAAACCCAGACTGGTCCATCAGACTGCCAGATGGAAAAGCGTGAATCATCACTCCAGAGAAGGTGTCTCAACCACTCTATAGTCCAGTGGCAGCTGCTTTACACCACTGCATCCTGTGCTTTGCATTACACTTGGTGATGGATGGCTTGGATGCAGCTACTCGGCCATGGAAACACATTCCATGAAGCTCTCTACGTACTGTACTTGGGCTATTCTGAAGGCCACAAGAAGTTTGGAGCTCTGTAGCAATTGACTGTACAGAAAGTTGGTGACCTCTTTGCACTATGCACCTCAGCATCCGCTGACCCCTCTGCGTCAGTTTACATGGCCGACCACTTGGTGACTGACTTGCTGTTGTTCCCAAACTCTTCCATCCACACACACACATCTCCTCCTCTGCCTGTAGAGGCCCCTGCTTTTCACTGGATAAACTATGTGGACCTTTATTTTTCATGACTTGGCTTCTGAAGCTATTGTTACTGGTTATTGTTCTGGTCCTGGAAAATGTCTTTATTACTATCTTGACTTTCATTGATGAATAAAACTTGTTTTATCGTCTATATAAGGACTGACATTTCCTACTGGATATGTTGTGTGTTTTCATGTTAAATATAGGGTTGGTGAGTTGACAGATTAACTCCAAAATGGACAGATGTAATAAATTTTCATTCAACTTTCGTGTTTGGTTGGAAAGAGGAAACTTAGAAATGTTTTCATTTTGGTGATCTTCTGCTCCGTTTGGATGTACGAATTTCACCGTCATTTCTATTACAACTGGTCATGCGACTTTCCCCAGGTTAAAAAAACAAGCTCAAGCCATCTGCCATGACAAAATGTGCACTTATTTTCTTTAATATTTTGAAAGTTTATGTGGCGTTGACAGCCCTCCCGAACACCACTGACCCCTATTGCCACCTGAGCATGTTGCACTTGGCGTATATATAACCAGAAATACTGTGTATAGATTTTTAAAAATCTTGGGGGATAATCGAAATCGCAGGCGGAGGTATGTTCTGTCCCAGTGCCTTTCTAAATGACTTTTAATAAATGCTGTACAATCATTAAAATACAGACATGTAATCTGTCTGCCAATACTGTAGATGAAACTGAAATAGAATACTACATTTTTATTGAATAGCAAGATTTCTGTGGTTAAATAACAACATCATTGAGTCAACAAGAAGTCCAGGATTTCCAGTAGAAGACTCGACAGCCGACTCGGCGAGTGGTAGGCCACAACCTCAGCTCACTGCGCTTCTTCTCCAGTTTCTCCGTGGCCTCAGGATCATGGTGGAGGGCTTCATTTGCGTATTTGGAAAGCAGACTCAGGAACTGGAACAAGTTCTTTTTCTCTTCCTGCTGATGACAGAAGACAGTAGAATCAATGAGGACTATTTTTGAATGAACCTTACAATAATGTCTCGTGCTTTCAATGCTTTACCGAATGACTGAACATGGTGCAGGTGTAAAAATATATATTTTATTTTACAGGGAACTTTAGTATCCCATTTTTACTTTTTCGGTTGTGATTTCTTTCTAAGACAAATATTTATATTTAAAGCTTTTGTGGGTCAGTTTTTGGACTGTGGGAGGAAACCAGAGCATTCAATCCCTTTTCAGTCAAAGCATGTATCAACATGTTTGCGAGACAAAATGTTGGGTTGCTAACTAATGAAGATGTTGCTGTATTTCAGATTGAATACAATATATAAGGGATGCCATTTCCATCATGCATCTCACCTGTGTAGCTGTTCCTCTGTCGACTTCCTCACGCTGTTGCTCTTTAAACAGAGTCTCCAGACTCTCCACTGCAGTCATTGTCAGCAACAAAAAGGCCAAAAAATGAGCATTTAATGCCATTTTCGTGAGATTTCCCAGCTGATTCGCCTTGTTTTACACCCACCCACAATGAGCTCCTTTGATGGTCCACACTGCGACGGCGTCCGCTTTTAAAGTCTTCCTCGGGGCCCGAAAAAAGGGAGGGAGTTTATGTGCATCGGAGTTTTATGTCCCCCCAATTAAAGCAGCGTACCGTGTAATGACGCTGGCAGGAAGCGAGACGCATCTCCGGTGAGTCCTGCTGTCAACTTTCAGACGCTTGGAAAGCTTGAACAAGTCGCCGGTGTAAATGAAAAATATATATGTATGTCGGCGTCACTCTGACTAAAAGCAGAACCCTGTAACGGACGATGTTGAGCAAAGTAAGACATGGGCGTCGCTGAAGGATGGAAACAAAGATGTCATGAATCCCAAAGCACCCTGGGACGTCCAGAGGCCATAAAGGTCAACTGGTCATTTGTTACACCCGTGCGGTTTCCTTCTGTGCATCTCTTTAATGGGGTTTCTGCTCCAGTGAACTTAACAGTTCTACTGCATCTGAATCAGGACGCAACTGTAATGAACAAGGGAGCAAATGTGCTGTAATATATATGAATGTGCGAGCTATAAAAAAAGTCTTTTTACTGTTTCATTTACTCTGTAATCCAGACAATAAAGCTACAAATTAGCCACACGTAATCAGGAGAATAACAACTGCAGAGTGGATAAAATAACATTCTGCTGATTTACATCAGAGTCTGAAGGGCAGGGAGTCAATTCAAATCTCATTTTTTTGTTGCTCCAGCTTTTGCTATGAGAAAAGTGAAAAATAATTGACATTTTGTTATTTCGTTGTCACAGAAAAAATACATGTAGGTATCATTTTGAGGCTATTTCATCTCTTGAACACCACAAAAAAGTAAAGTAGATCTAGCTTTGGTGCAAGTATCAACCTCTGTCGCTGCATGTCATAGTAGACACTTTTAATCATTATTTGTTCATTTGTTTGATAAAAATGCACAAAAGCACAAATCAATTCAACATACTCACTAAGGAGAGTTTTGTCTGACCAGCACTGAATATATTTCAACCTACAAAAAGTATTTAAAACCAGAAAAGCACTGAGAACACAGACCCCTGCCAAGCAGCTCATTCAAACCCACCTTTAGATTTTTTAAAATGTATTTTATTTCTGCCTTACAGTATGTGCACCTGAGAGGTGCATGTAATTTTGTGCTTTTAGAGTTTTTTTTTTTTTTTTTTTTTAACCAGTAACATCCGACTTATGACCCACTCGACTTACGTCCACCCGTACTTACGACCACGGCCAGCAGATGCTTTTTTTTTTTTTTTAATTTTTGTATTCAATGTCTGGTACCGCATCATGTAGCAGCCCGGCATCGTGTACGACAGTTACAGCAGCACAGTATCCCAGGATCTCTCTCTCACACAGCCATCTATCACTACAGTAGTAGCTATAACCCTCGCGTCTGCTATTTTGAATGGTACGACTTACGACCAATCTGACTTAGGACCGGTTGGTTGGAACCGATCCCAGTCGTAAGTCGGATGTTACTTGTAATTACTAGAAATGAGTTAAATGGGACAACAGGTGGCAGTGCACAGCACACTCAGTTCCAGCAAGCAAGACAGTACAGCAAGCTCCCACTGCACTATATGCATGTCCTATCACAGACTGAAACGCTCACATGAATGATCACATGACCCCACTGGTGATGGTCATAAATGTAGTATTGTCAATTGACAAAATGACAACTCAAGGACAGGAAGTTGAAATATGTCTGAAGACTTAAAAAGATATTACAGATACACTAAAACATCATTTATAAAGAAAAATTAATAATGCTACGAACTTGTGCTTCACTAAATGGTAAATAAGGTATTATCAAAGTCATTTCCCCCGTATGCTTACATTAAATTATTATAAAAATATTTGTATTGACTTCTTCCACAAATGAGGTAACTGGTCTTTTGACGAAACAGTTGAACGCTGCTTTGTTTTCCCCTCACTCATTGCATGTTTTTCCAATGAGACTGAATGGTGAAGTAGGGTTACGAATGATCGACAGTGCTCGCACAGCTGGCGCAGAGGAGACTTGGCGGGTCTTCACAACGTTCGTAAATCCCGCCGAAAACACAAAATCTATTCAGAATCTAAACAAAAATTCGATCTTGATGGGTGTTCCCTGTACAAGTGAGTCACCTCAAACGCTGCATTTCACTCTGGCCCAAGACAGAGTGGATTCAAATGAATGTTAACCAAGCGTCCTTCAAACTAACATGAAAAAGCTCAGACCATATCATGGCTGGTATCAACATCTGACTTGGGATTCACACAGTGTACTGGGTGCATACAGGATGTGCTGTAAACTTAAGGTCCACGTCTCCCTGAGTCGACCTTGAGGCACATCAACCTTTCAACAAGTCGCCTCTAATGTAATTACAGAGGTGTCGGCGGCTAACACGGCTGCCTGAACAATCGGGGAGGAAGCTGCTGGGAGCAGATAATCCTGTTACTAAAGCGCCGCAGAGCGCGAGCGCTGCAGCCCGCACAGACGACTAGCTGTCTGGCTTTGAGAGACACTTCTAATTCAAGGTGGCGTTCGTGCTCCGCAACTAGAGTTTTAATTAGAAGCTCGTAAGGTGTCAAGGATGGAAACATGACAGAAACATGGCAACTTAAAAACATTTCCCTTCATATTTGATGTCCCAGCTACATAAAGCAGCTTAGGGTGATTTGAATGCCCAAAATAGGATTTAGATTTCAAAGGGATTCTCTTCAATTGATCCAACTGCCTGGTGCCTTCAGGTGTTTTCACTCACGCCTTGAATAAGACATTAGCTGTCACAATATGGGGAGGACGGGAGGAAGGAGTCAGCAGAGACTGGGATAAGAGCAAGACAGCTGCCAAGACAAATGGAGAACAACGTGAATGAATAGATCTGAGTTGGACTTCACCAACAACAAAAGTAAGTCGACTGAAGGTCCATTTATGCTCCCGACCAACAATGTTGGAAACAGGACAGGATCACATCCTTCTGTGCGTTCTTTATGTTCGTATTGCTGTTCACCAATATATCCACCAGGGGGAGCAGCCCACAGTCTAAAGTTTATGACTAGAACAAACTCCATTACCAACATGGTGACTGCAGCAGAGATATCGGTGATGTACCTCTTGCACAAAAGATGAAAATGGAGGTAGCGTTGTAGGAGGCAGTGAGCAACACTGCCCACACAGTTTCCGGTGGCACTGCCCCGTTTGCGTTGTAGAAACGTGCAGAAATACGGACAAAATGAATGCAGAGCACGGACAGAAGAATGGGCCCGAATACTGACCAGAAGTCGAAATTGAGAGACATAAAATCTTACCCACTGCATCCAGTTATATTTTTGGGATTTCAGTTCATTTTTTCTGAGCCGAACCTAGTATTTTTACGAACTAGATTATTCTAGCTAGCTGTTAAATATCAGAATGATATTTAATGCTTGGGCAGACACAAACTTCCTCTTGCTTAACCTGAAACATTCCAGCGTAATCCAAGTTCTAGTTTAAATATGTGTTGATTTCTTTTTTCCCCCATGTCTTCTTTGACTGTTCTTGGGCCACCAACCGAAGTTTTTGTGATTTCATTGTCGTAAGATGACATGCTGACGATTCCTTCTATTGTTGCTGTATGTCGGTCACAATCTTCTCCAGCTATATCTGTGATTTTTCCAGGAGCGTTATGCAACACATACGTTGGTCAAACTTGGGATCAAATTTGACGAAACATGCTTCTCCAAGTCCATGTGTGTCGGGAATCAGGAAGAAAAACAAATGACACGGACGACAGTCTCAGCAGACCTTCATAAGAACCGCACTCTGATGTGTGAAAAGTTGAGGCAAAGATAAAGGTATAAAATAAATGACTGCTTTGGTCTTATTATTAAAACAACAAAATATTTTCATATTAACGGCTACAGTGAAAAAAATATTTGGAACAGTGCCCCGCACAGAATTCTCCAAAAGGGGAAAAAAAAAAGACAGCAATGTACCCCTTAACGGTGTTTTTTTTTTTTTTTGTTCCAACCAATAAGGGACACCTTTTTACCAAACAATCGCTGTCTGCTTTGTGGTTGGGTTGGAGCTAAAACCTGCACCCATGTGGCCCTCTGAAGACCAGTTTGAGATCCTGTCTTGAAGAGATATGCAGATTTTTTTTAATGCTTGACGGAAGTGAAGGGGATGGCACGGCCCTCTGAGGAGCAATGATCAGATAATAGCGACAGTGTTGGGGTAAAACTGAAAAATAGCTGTGTGGTTCTCAAGTGCACAACAAAGGACAGAAAGAAAAAGAGGGGCAGGAAATCTCTTCTTGTCTGCCGACTGCCTTGTCTCGCCAGTGCTTAGAGTGACGGAACGTTCTATTACAAAGTGGAAAAGGAATGGAAAAAGGTCACCCAAAAGCAGCACAGGACCGGAGGTTAAAGTACAGTGAAAATATTGAGAAAGAAAGAAAAGTGAGACCGACAACCAAAAAGGACATTCTCGCATCAACCTTCAGTGTCTGACTCAATCTCTTTATTTGGTGCCTGGACTGAGGTTGGCACTGGACAGCATTGACTTTCTAAAATCTAAACTTGCAAACTGAAGAAGCAAAAAAAACTCTATTCACCACTGAGACAACATCCGTCATGGAGTCACTTTCCAAAACACTTTATTATTATTTATTGTAGCCGTGATTTATTAGTGGAAATATTTTCACACTCAATTTAACAATTGGTAGTCGCTGGAAACAATGTAGCGTCGACAAGTGAGTCACTTCTAGGATGCGAAGCATGACAACTAAAGAATGAGCGGGAAGCCTGCTGTGTTTTTTTTTCATTCTCAAGCGAGTCATAGAGGAACATGTCACGTCATTTACAACGGGTCACACTGACGTGACTGGTACGTGAATGGAAAGTTGACTCTATAAAAATGAAAGGGCAACATGACAGTGACACACATTGCTAGGTGGCAACACAGGTATCCTCACTTAGCCTTCAAACATATTAGTTAGCATATCACAATTGTTTATTGTCACATTTCATTTGGCGCTGGCTGCAGTCAACTCTTTAACTAGTGATCAAATACTCATTTTAGTTTCAACATTTTTGTGCTACTTGACTTGCTTCATGTGATTCGCTGCAAGAAGTGAATCACATTTCAATAGTGCTTGTACTAGTATGGACATGAATACTCTGTGTAGGGAAGTCTCAGTGCAGGGTCTGGAACTTACGTTTGATACCTAAAAATGCCTATTTTCCCTTCAGTTGTCTCCGCGATTGTCGTCTGTATCTGACTGCCAGGTTTTCCTGCAGACTCTACACCGACTAATGATGCTCCGAAGAGAAGGCCCCTTCACCGTCTGAGGAGTTGGTTTGCTGTTCAGAAGTAAAGAAAGCATGAATCCCTCATGCTGTTCCTCTCGAAAGGCAAAGGAATGGTTTACCTGAACATTATGGGGTTGACAGACGCCAGCCAGTAACTGTAGGAGTCGGGGTAATAGTTACACGTTCCCCTGCCGTGGCACTCGATGAAAGGGACTTGACGGAAATGTTCAAGACAAGAACCTGGAGAAATGAGAGGCTGGGCTGATCCCTCTGCTCCAGCTCCCGTTTGCTAAAATGAAAATTTGAATCATGAAGTTCAATGAATAAGACACACAAAAGTGCCTTCTATCCTGCCTTCTTTATCTTCACTGACCTTGATTCCTATGGAAAACTAACATTTCTCTCTGCGTACTCTTCTTTTCTCCACCACTCTTCTCCTCATCTACCCCCAACTCTGTCCTCACCTCACCGCCATTCCAAACTACCCAGCTTTGTCCTCCTCTCGCCTCCTGCGACTCGCACCTCTCATGTTGAATAGTTCTATTCATTCATTTACCATGACAAATGAGTAACCAGCCCAGAGTGACTCCCATCCTTGCGGGCATACTGGAACCAGAGTTGTCTGACTGTGGACCGCAATGACATTTGAGGTAGCTTCGCACACTGAGCATCTGAAACATAAACATATGGGAGATTATTTCATGTTTATCTTCCAACTTTTTTCGTCATCCATATCAGTGCATTCCCACCTGCTGATGTAACTGGCTAACCCCGCCCCTGAGATGGACACCATGTTGGGAGGCAGGGGCGCCTCGGTCGACAACCAGTAGGAGTAGTCGTTGCGGGAAGCATAGCGACAGTTGGATTCCGTGTCACAGAACAGATAGGGCATGGTGGAAAATCTGGCCAGGCAGCTCCCCATGGCTCCTAAGAGACAGTTAATATAACATCACCAGCAACTGTCACAGAGACACTAACATCTGGAGACGGTGCTTCCTTACCGAGGTCCTGACCGTGCGCTCTCTCGTTCCCGTTTATGAAGAGGAGGGAATAGCCCGAGTACAGGAGGCTTGTGCCCTGAGGGCAGACAGGAACGTGCACGCTTTGGCTGTGACGGGCGATCAAGAAGGTGCCGACATGACCATGACCTCCTCTACCAGGCAAGCCTGGAGGGCCTTTAGTGCCGGGGGCTCCGGGACGTCCTGGTATACCTGCAAAATCCCAACAAACACAAGGATTAACCTGACCTGACAAATATGAACAGATACATTTCCAGGATCTCTTCTCTTCTTGAATCCCACACAACTGGAAAAAGATGGGCAGATTTTTCCTACCGTACTGTGCAGTTCTCTGTTTCTTTTCAATTTCTTTAACTATGTTCATATGTGTTATTCATCTCCATGTGTGTTGTGGTTCAGGTTTTGTTCATCAGTTCTGATCATGTTCTGATGATCACTGCCGGTTCAGTGAGTTCCTCAAGTTCTCCTTCCTTTCTTTTTCATATCTAGTCTATTTTTGTAAAATTTTACTCTCTGTGCTTCCAGTCACCGCCCTTACTGTTCACCTCACTCACTTATGTTACATAACATAAATAGGTTTGACTTCATTTAAATGTGACCATGATGAGTTGTCATTCCTTGGATTTATTTATGTATTTTTTTATTTACAGTAAATAGCCTTAAAGAGTGAGTCTATACAGCGCACATGACAACCACAGACAATCCGGCAAACAACAAAACACATGACATTAGTCTGGACTTTATGATTAACATGCATATACCTGGTAGCCCTGGTGTTCCTTTGTTTCCTTTGTGGCCTGTGAATCCTGGAGGTCCACCTGGACTTCCACCTTGAACACCTTTCAAACCTGGTGAGCCTAAAACACAAGCACTCCACTTTAAGAAATGAGCAAATGAATGAATAGTTTCCATTTCAGCATCCCGTAACAAAAAAAATACAGTGTATATCAACTGACCTGGTCGGCCTGGTGGTCCTGGTGATCCAATTGCACCAGGGGGTCCTCGAACCCCAGTGGGTCCTCGATTACCAATGGAAGTCCCATTTTCATATATCACTTCCCCATATGTCGGTTCACCTTTCCGCCCTGTTGGTATGACGTACAGATGACACACTCTGAATATTGTATTCATGGAACAGAATTCATTTTAAGCATAAAATGGCTCCGGCATACCTGGTGGTCCTGGAAAACCTTTTATACCCGGCCTCCCTGGAGAGCCAAAACCAAATCCAGGGTCTCCTTTCTCCCCTGAAATAGAGCGCTAAATGGTGATCGAATATCTGGTAGACCCTCATAACACATTCCAGCCCTGCTCCTCTCCAACCTCTGTCGTCAAAAGACATTCCTATATATCTGCCTTGTCTTCCCATTCCAATAAATCTCAGTTAAAGGAGCATAAATCACTTTTGCAGGGCTTTTTTCTCTGCTGTGAATGATGTGCCTCTCTCTCAGAGATGGCGCCTAATCTATAGGCGATAGTAGGGTGATTTATGACTATAGATTACCAGGGGGTCCATGGAATCCAGGGGGACCCGTATCACCGACTGGTCCTGGATCTCCAAGTTGGCCTCGTCCACCCTTGAAGAAGCAAATCAGACATGAAGGTCCAATATCAGATATAAATGCATGAAGTAAAGTGTTAAGTATGATTAAAATACTCGCGCTACACAAGAGTGTCTCTTTGCTCACCGCTGGTTGAGAAGTCTTATGTCTGAACTACTTAGCTTATTTGTTAGAATACTTACAGGTTGTCCTGAAAAACCTGGATCTCCTCGCGCTCCTTCGTATCCTGGACTTCCCGGGAGCCCTGGATCACCTACATTTCCCTTCAGTCCAGAAACAGTGGGTCCTGGTGGTCCAGGAGGTCCAGGATTACCTGCACAAGGAAATGGAGTTGAAGTCTGCTGAGGCAGCAAGCGATGCCAAAACCGAAACAAAACATTGATTCCAATGCAGAGAAAATGGGCCTAACATGGCATTTACATTTATCTTAAGACTATGCTACTATATGAGACATAAGGCAATTGAGAATTACTGTACATTTTTTTTTTACATCTGTACCATTTTATTTTGCCAGCAAAACACAGCAAAATATGATTATTTGGCGCATCCTCACCTCGCCTGCCAAGATTCCCAGGTGGGCCACGATCTCCTTTTAACCCAGGAGCGCATCGACCTTCCCTACCAGGTGGTCCTCTTGGACCGGCCACTCCAGGTGGGCCGTATGATCCCTTATCACCTGTTGGACCAGGGCTACCGATGCTAATGTAGCCTGGAGGACCGGGAGTCCCTTGGGGTCCTGAAAGTGGAGAATGATGTGTATATAGTGGATAACATTGGTAAAAGGTTGAAGTAATGCCATTGACATTTGATTTACCTGGTGCACCTGGTGGCCCTCGGTCCCCAGGTGTTCCGCCAGTCACATCTGGTTTGGAAATGAATGGTATTTTTTATTAGTTGAGGTACAGAGGAGAATGTGTTGGATGTGAACCTTCACAAGCCACTAGCCTAGTCACACTTGAAGTACAAAGCACTGATACTGACTTTATTTAACAAAGTGGTTTAGGTCACCTTGGCAAGGTATGGACGTGCTTCACAACGTGACCATGTCATTGAACTGTACTTCAAACAGCTTAATCTATTTCTTACATGTGTCTCCTTTCTGCCCAGGGGGTCCTGGAATTCCATCTCTGCCTTGGTTTCCTTTGGGACCTGGATAACCAGGGCCACCGCTTGGGCCTTGGTTACCTGAGGGAAGTAGCAATGTTTACAAAGAGCATGTTCTGTACGTTGCGGATTGAATTTGTTCAAATGCAACAGTCTAGTTTACCTGGTGGGCCAGGAGGTCCTGGGTACCCTTTTGGTCCTTGAGGCCCATTTGAACCTTTAGGACCTCCATAGCCAGGTAGTCCTGAAAATGTGTTGGTATGGAGATATAGAACATTCGTAGGTAAAGAACATGAATCTGCAAAGCTAACCGTTTGGCCCAACTGGTCCTCGGTTTCCCTTTGCTCCTTCATATCCAGGGGGACCTGCGCCCCCACCATAGCCAGGTTGGCCCTTCTCACCCTTCATGGCATTTGTGTCACTTGAGCCTGGTTCTCCCTGAGAACAAGGAGCAACAGAATATTTCTCAAAATCAGCCGCAGAAAAATAATGAATTTATCTATCTATGACTTTCTCTATCGCTCTATAATTTATCAATTTCTCAAAACCTTTTGACCAGGGGGTCCAGGAAGTCCATATCCACTGTAATTTGGCCCTCCCTTTTCTCCTTTGAGACCAGGCAGCCCAAATGAACCGGGTGAACCGGGGTCTCCTGGCCTGCCGGGGTCTCCTTTGTGTCCTTTATGCCCTATTTAGCTTGAAATGGTTAATCTCACAAGTCACAACTGTACATTCATGTCCTTGTTTGTATAGCTTGTACCTGGATGTCCTCTGAAACCTGGGTCCCCTGGAGCCCCAGGAGGACCTGTTGTTCCTTCTGATTCATCGAAACATGGATCTCCTGGTGGGCCTTTAAACAAAAACATCCGGCAATTCAGCACGTGTGGACTAACCTTTATTTGTAGTGTATTTGTTGTGTAAAGAGATAAAAGATCTGACCACACCTCTATGTCCAGGCAACCCTGGTGTTCCTGCTCTCCCTCCACCTCCCTTTAACCCACTATTTCCAGGGTTTCCAATTGGTCCGTCATGACCATGGGAGCCTAGACAGTGGAATATATCAACTCAAGAACAAAAAAGACGAGACACAGTGAAGTATTTTAGACGTTAGCTTACCTGGTGTACCTGCATCGCCTGGGGGCCCCTCAATCACCAGTGCTTCTGAGTAAGGGCCGGGCGGTCCCCTTGGACCTGGATCTCCAGTTGATCCTGGCAATCCAATCAAACCACTGACCCCATCTCGGCCAGGGTCACCTGAAACAACCAACATTTAGTTTTTGACTTGATACCTAACTCCAGAAGTTACTATTGGCGTCCATGGAATCTTTCTTTTATCACCTCTGGGGCCTGGTGGTCCAGGACTCCCAGGCAAGCCCTCTGAGCCATATCCTGGTAGTCCATCAGGACCAGGGTCTCCTCTCGACCCTGGAAATTAAAACACTGGTTACTGGACATCCCTGATGTTGTGAATGTGAATGACAGTAAATATGTATGAGCTCTGATTTGTTATCTATCCCATTTAAATAAGGTATCATTTTGGTTCAGGAGAAACCTGATCTGCCAGGAATCCCACGTTGTCCTTTCTGGCCTTTCTGTCCATGGGTTCCGCGTGCACCTTTCAGTGAGGCCCCTGGGGGACCGATTTCGCCAGTCGGGCCCATCTGACCCAACCCAGGTGGCCCTCGGATTCCCTTCTCACCGGGCTGCCCCTTTTCTCCTGGTTGAATATTGAAACTCAAATGAATTCAAAAGGAAATATTCAAATGTTGCAACTTATATCAGCCACACCAACCTGGAAGTCCAGAACATCCTGCAGGTCCTGCTAACCCAGGCGCTCCAGGAATAGCCCCTTCACATGAGCCTTCATCACCAGGCAGTCCACGGGGACCAATGAATCCCTTTGAACCTGAGTAGTTTCAAATGAAATGATCAAAAAAAAAAGAAAAGAATTGGTGGTCGATTATTTCAGTGATCATGAGTAATAGTACCTTTCTCTCCTGGTGGACCAGCTATCCCGGGAAATCCTGGTGTTCCAGGCAGACCGGGCTTGCCAGCATCACCAACTGGCCCGCGCACACCAACTTCACCAGGACTTCCTTCAGGTCCTGGTGGTCCACCCCCACCAGCCCCTCCATCACCCTTAAATTGAGGTAAAGTTGATGCTGTTGTGTATATAACAACACAGCCAAATACACTCATTCTCACTACACTGAATGCCATGGAGCACTGCGGTGAATTGTGAATAAGAGGAGTAAGTTTTAACACATTTGTTTCTGAAAACCTATTTATTGGACCTTGAACTATGTGTGCCATTTCTTTTTATCATGATCCAAATTGGACGTAGTAACAGCAAAAAGTCATGGAAAACCTTTAATCCTGGAGGCCCTGGAAGCCCGGGCTGACCTGGCCGTCCAGGTGGACCTCGACCAGGTTGTCCCGGTTGACCTGGTTGGCCCTTTTCACCTACAGAAAAGGTATTTTTTAATGTTCATCTTCACATAACCATAGAAACACAGACTGCACCTTTCTCAAATGAAAGTTAGAAACACACAAAGGCTCAATGAAAACAAAAGGCTACCTTTATCCCCCGGGAGTCCAGGTCTTCCAATTGATGAAGTGCCGCCTCTGTCTCCCTTATAACCTGGAAAACCTGGCCGGCCTGGGGTACCTGGTACTCCGTCATTGCCTGAATGGTTATGGCCGACACCAATAATGAAACACTATTTACTAAACATTGCACACACTCTATGAGGACATACCTGGTCTTCCCGGTAAACCAGGCAAACCTGGAAATCCTTTAGGTCCTGGTATTCCTACTGAATGAACGTGACCTGGCTCTCCCTTCTGGCCTATCCAGTGATGAGAGAATGAGAAATGGAGGCTAGTCTGAGCCATTCCAAGTCATTATACTCCCATATCTGTAAACAGGATTTTGTTTACCCGGAACTCCAGGGCTGCCAGGGAAGCCAGGAACACCTAAATCTCCTTTACGTCCTTGCGTTCCCACAGGTCCATATCCCACTGGCCCAGGGTGACCAATGGCACCCTCACTGCCTGGGCGCCCAGGGGGACCTGGAAATCCTGGGTCTCCCACCGCACCAGGTTGGGAATACTGCAAAGCAATTTCCTTTTGAAGTCGCGTCTTGTTGACAATAATAGAAAACAAAAAACTACTCACAGCATCTCCAGGTAGACCTCGATTACCTTTTGGACCTGCTAAACCAGGTGACCCAGGAAGTCCTGGGAATCCAGGTCTACCAGGCTGGCCTTGGTCTCCTTTCACCCCCTTGATACCTGGCGTGTGAAATGAAAAGGAGTCTCCTTTTGGTCCAGGTGCACCTGGAACTCCTGGAATTCCAGTTTGACCCTTCACAAAAACAAAGCATCTGTTTTCATATCAAAGGCCCTCAGTAGAGATAAATAAATATGAGGATATCTACCGGGGTTCCAGGGGGACCAGTCTGTCCTGGATACCCTCGATCGCCTTTTCCTCCTGGTCCTCCATTATGTCCTGTACAAGATTTGTTTTCAACATCATAATACTGTATATTAAAAAACAAAAACTAAAAACAAGAAGTTTTCCATGAGTGGGTGCTGTACCAGGGATGCCAGGTGGACCAGGGGGGCCCGGCAGTCCAGGTACACCTGGTCCAGAGCAATGATAACAAGGTTCTCCTTTTTCCCCTGCAGACAGTACAATTCAGAGCTGAAAATAAAGGACTGACCAAGACTGCAAAAAGAACGTGAAATTAAAGAAATTGCCGCCATTCATTTTGAGTTCTCCCGTGGTCAATTCCAAACCTTTAACTCCGAAGGTTCCATCATACCCCATCGGGCCAACGGTACCCCTCACGCCCTTCAAGCCAGGCACACCTTTGGTGACCCTGTTACCTAAAAGAATATTTAAAAAATGTGACTGATCACAGTCATGGTTGTCACTCTTTCACAGGTTTAGATGATTCCTCATACTCCTGTCTTCAGGTGGTCCTGGTGGCCCGATGTCTCCTTGAGGCCCAGGATCGCCAGGATCCCCATCTAATCCTCTGATTCCTGAGAAGACGTCACCCGGTTCCCCAGGGTCTCCTTTTGGGCCTGGGAAGCCAGTGGGGCCTGGCAAATAAATGCCAGTTCCATCGCCTGCACGTTACAAAGCAAGGCATGCTGAGAACGGATGAGATTTGTTTTGAAAATGAGCATGTTTTCTTCAAACCTGGTGGTCCATCAGGCCCCGGATACCCCACTTCACCTGAAACCACCAAGGAAAAACTTGAAATTTAACATGAATGTTTTGCATCTTCATATGATTTCTAATGAAGAAAGAAAAGTGCTATCAACTCCACCAAGTCATTTGTACACACATTGTACTTTAACAGCTTCATACTCCCAATACTTCATCTACCTTGTGGTCCAGGTCGACCGGGTGGACCTGGGCGACCTGGATCTCCTTTGTATCCTTTAAGTGGTTCAGTCAAAGCATCCAATATCTAAACAAAAAGCAAGTTTACAGTAGTTGTATGAAGTCATTTCAACTTCTAAACAAACCATTCAGATTTCATTGGATTCGGTAAGATGCCCTTTATCGGTCCTACTCTTAAAACTGTTGTTTTCTGCCTCAGGTTGGCTGGGTTTTAGTCCCAGTTGACAAAACGTTCTGTGAGGAGTTCATTGACAGCCATAGCTTTCAGTAGCAAGTTCTTTAAAGTTCAATATATATTGACATTGCTCATGATTCATGTGGAGATGGAATGGAAGTGAGTGCACCTGATCAGCGGTGATAATGGCCATCAAAGCCAAGAGAAGATACTCACTTCTCCCGGGGGCCCAGGGATACCAGGGTTACCCTTCTCCCCCTAAATAACAACACACATTTATGATGAAAATAAGTGATTCTTCTTGATCTTGATCTTGAGGTGCTTCCCAGACCATCACTCCTGGTGGCCCTTGATATCCCGGTTCCCCTCTGTGCCCTGGTCTTCCCTAAAGAGAGCTTTTGTGAGCTGGACCTCCTCACCAAGTCAGCAACAGACTGCATACCCTGTATCCGTGTTGACCAAGGTCGCCGTCCTTTCCTTCCTTTCCCTGCATGCAGAGTAAAGGACGGCTGTTAGGACATTCTACTGGGAGTCCATTTACTTGGTTGTACTTTCCAGGAGAGGACATGGGCCCCGGGTGATCACTCATTTATTTTCCCATTATAAGGTCCTTTGTGTTGGGCCACATTACAAGCCAGTCATCAGAAAAGCAGCTTGGACTGAAGGGGAAAAGACATTCCAAAACCTATTATCCCTGCAAGGAATGTGACCGAGACGATAATAAATAAATAATCTGAACTACTCATCGCATTTATTTGAAAGGGAATGAGGAAATGCGAAAAGAAAACTAATATATTTTTATATATATTTAGAAAATCCCAAAAGCTAAAACCCTGAATTGGCTATTGATCATGGCCTATGACTAATGCGTGTTAAACCCGAAGCCCGTGTGCTGATTCTGGCACGCCACATTCTGTAATATGCTCATGCGAGTTTTAAATTCGTTTCAGTTAAAAGTCCACAAATCTCCCAATGCATCCGATGTTGCAGCCTCTCAATTTTAACAGGCTGTTTTCCACACGCGTTCCTCACAAAACAAACTGTTAAAAGAGTGAAGGACTGTTATGTAAATATTAGTTTTCATTTAGTTTGAATGTATATTGAATGCTGGTTCTGGATCAATTCGATCCATAGTTGACCATATTCATGTTTCTTAAATGACTAAAATGTTTATATTTATTTATTTTGTTTCTCATTATTGACACACGAAAAAGATGATAGAATTTAATTCCAATTCTGCTGCTCTTTCTCTCCATTCAAGGGACGTTTTAGTATTTTTTTTTCGCGAATGCTGCCACCTGCTGGTCATCTCTTTTATTCATTTATGTGGTCGGTTATAAAGACAATAAGGGATGCTGCATTTTTCAGAGAGTATTTCCTCTTCTCACCTCTGGACCTGGGACTCCTCGCTCGCCCTTTTGACCTTTTATTTGACCACCATAGCTCTCTCCCTGAGGAGAACAGAGGGAAGACCCAGACTGCGTCATGGACCAATAAAAAACCCACAAAAATATGTAGTTACAAAACTCACTGGGGCGCCTTTGCAGCCTTTTTCGCCGAAATCGCCTTGTTCTCCTTTAACTCCCTGCACAGCAGAGAGACAGAGATTTTCAAGTAGTTATGGATCAGTAGCTGTGAAGATTGAAGTTCCCCTTGTCAGCCTTTTGAAATGCATTGCATTCAACTTCTAACTGAAGGTTTCATTTCAGCGACGCATCAAGTAGAAGGTGGTGTGTTTGGATCGAAACAAACACCAGCTCAGTCTCATGATGGATGAGAGACGGATGAAAAATGTGAATTCCATCTGTTGTTGTGTAGTGTTTGACCTTCAACAAAAGGCTGTCTGAGAAGTAGTCCTTGACCCGGCCTGGTGGCCCAGGTGGCCCTCGTGGTCCTTCATGGCCCTGCAGCAAAAATACATTCTTCAATACATTTTTAAAAAAAATAGTGATTGTTCAGGTCAACAGATATAGCAGATTACATTTTTTTTGTTTTGTTTTTTGAATTTCATACAGTACTGAAATTGGTTCAGGTAAATACTTTCTTGTGTGGAATATTTACATCACTCATGTTAGGTAATCCTGAACATGTTCACCTTTCTTCCCTGAGGTCCAGGTAGGGCATTGAAGCCTTCTCCACCCTGTGTGAAGAAATATTGCACAATATTTCTCATCACTATAGCAACGAATGTGATATGATCACAACACAGAGTGGTACTAATACAAGCCTTTGATCCAGGAAATCCTGGGTCACCATGATGTCCCTGTCAACAGAACATGAGCAAAAGTGAGCAGGAGGTTGGAGGGAGACCCATGCACTTCAGAGTTGGTACCAGCATTTCTGACTTCACTATTCCAAATCGCTGTCCAATAAACCATATACGGTCAAATTTATTAGCTATGTGTTTTCAATAGAGTTCAGTATTTAAATGTAAAACTTACAGCTGCGCCTCTTGGTCCTCTTTCTCCTTGTTGACCAGGCTCTCCAGGAACTCCCAGAGACCCCTAAAACCAAAGTGAAATCTCATTTTTTTTAGTTTGAAGAAGTGAGATTTTAATGCTGGTGTACCGTTCTTCCCCGTTTTCCAGGAGGGCCTGGTGGGCCTGGTGTTGCAATCTCTGATGGCCAAGAATCCCCCTAGATTTCAGGAGCGAAGGTTTGACATGTATGTTACAACATTGTGGTCAGAACTCTATCGTTCTCTTTTCACTGTCGGTTCATGAAGACAAAAAATATGGGGTTTGTGTGTTAACTTGGTGAATACGCTGGTGTCCATGCCTCCATAAGATGGTGGGAATTAAGTTGAAAATATCATTTCTTCCAATACGTTTCTGAAAAAATATCAATTACCCTCAGTCCTGCTGGTCCTGGTATGCCCTTTAAATTAAAAATAAATCAATCAATAAAGAAACAAGAGTCGAAATTCATGTTTACAACTTACAGGGAATCCATCAAGACCATACTTTCCAGGAGCACCACGAGGTCCGTCATCTCCCTGATGTTCGATACATAGATTTTTTTTAAAGACCAACTGCCAGGGAATCAATGTTTTAAAAAAAAGAAAAACGTGAGAAGGACTTACATGAGTTCCATTGCAGCCTGGAGCTCCAGGGAGTCCTGGGGGGCCTTGTATTCCTGGCTGACCCTATAGAAAGCACAATAGAGTTTCCTGTGCTGCGTGAGGTGTTTAGCATGTAGCTGGTTAAAACACAGCCTCACAGTCGTTTCAACAAACTACGCTACATCCCCCATAGAAATGTAGTTTAAATGTTGCTTTAGCAAATCCTGATACCGACAAATTATGACTGCAAAGTAGCTGCATTGACATTCAACATGACATATTGCTCAAAGGCAGCCAGTATTTGATTTAAGGAACGTATTTCAAGACATGAGTTGGAGTCATTATAGTTATTATTTTAGTTATGCAATGAAAAAAAAAAAAAGAAATTTATGAGAAAATATGTCATGTTCCTCAAGAAAATGATAGTTACTAGTTTATAGTAGTTTAACTACAAACATACGACTGCAGTGTAGACTGCAATGAATGCAGTTATGGCAAATTGTTGTGAGAATCTTGTACTGTAAATACAAATGCATCTCACCGGGAAACCATGAGAGCCAGCAAATCCGTCTTTTCCTTCAGGACCCTGTTAGAAGAGATGAGAACAGACGTCAACAGGGAGGGAAGTCCTACTTCTAATCACGTGACCTTCCACCAGCGATGAGGCCAATATGTAACCCTGAAGCTCACCCTGAGGAAACGTTCCGTGACTGAACGCGCACAATTTAGGTTTTCAGTCTCTAAATCTGAATCACTTGGTCACAAAAAATCTTGGTTTATTTGAGCAGCAAACTTATGTATTTATATAAAATAAACCAGCACATAAAATATGGCAGACGCTAATTCATTTGCTCTGAAATATTGACTTGTTACTATCATGACGTAACACAATGCTGACTTGTCAATTTATTTATTTATTTTCTTATTTTGCATCGGTTTCTACTTTGCGACGCAGCTCAGCAACCTCATAAGGTGATCGGATTATTATACGGCACAGATATGAAACACCCAGGTGTCAGTATTCTAATGGCTTCAAGTGACCATCCTACTTCTGACACCACATTGTGAAGTGGGATAACTCTGATTTTAGATGGGAAAAACCTGAACACAGACCTCATCACTATCAAGCTGCCGCTTTGCTTTGGAATTAGGTTCCTGTCCTCAGCCTTGTGAGAGTTCGATTTCCTGTCTAATACAGTGCTGTACCATATGTATACATCACAGGCTGTTGCGCTACATACTTTAAAATCAGAAGTCAACATGTTTCCTTGTCTAAACGGTTACGTTTTCACATGTCATATACTTTTTTAAGTGTTACTTCTAAAGTGTTGCACATCAGGTTTTGCAGTTTTGTCAGAGCTTTTTGTTACCGGATCCCCTGCTGCTCCTGGAGGTCCTGCAGGCCCGATGTTCCCCTTTTGAAAGCAAATTCACGATGAATATTGATCCTTATGTAGTTCTGAATACTCTTTGCTGACGGTTCCGTACCTGTAGCCCTTTTGGGCCGGCATGGCCATCAGGTCCAGGTCTGCCCTGTGGTCCAGGTGGACCCTGAGATCCTGGAAAACCCCTGTCTCCCTGCACATGAGGGAGAGACCCAGGATCACATCCATGTATTTCCCTGTACATTACAGTGTCAGACAGTATAGCAGTGGTTTGATAGGCCTCAATGACGTGTCACGTCCTCACAATATCAGTGCAAATTCTATTGTCACACGCTGTGGATGACCTGAACAATTCGAATGCTGAGCGAACCTGAATCCCCCTGCAGGCTGATGCACTCACCTTGCTGCCTTTTACTCCAGCACAATGACATCTCGATCGCCCGTTGCAAACACACTGAGAAAGAATAGTGTCCGTCAGAAATACGAAACATTATTCTGACTAAATATCTTTCATCAAAAACAAATCAATTCAGAGTGAACTGCAGAGTGAACTGAAATAGATGATCAAAGCTAAAAAGCAAAAAAGTTTCAAACAGACCTTAGGAGGACTTAAAACTGCTTTTTTTGTGCTGGAGGTGAGGAACCAAAGCTTCATGACTTCATTTTTTATATCATTTTGTCATTTAGTATATTTCTATTTTTTTTAAATTTACAATATTTTTATTATCCTTTATATTTGCTCATCTTGCTTGTGTCATGTGAGTTCAAAGTGTTGAAGATTAATGCAACTTGGAAATTAACAATGTGATTTTTGAGCGTCGGAGCTCAAGTTTTCCTCTGTTTTCACAGTTTTATTTATCCACAACAAGCAGGGAATTTGTGTTTTTGCTGCGATGACTTTTTTCCACTGATGGTCTGCAGACTGGGTCACCAAATAGAGTTCAGTTTAAATTCAAGTCATTGGTTTGTGATTCATCTGGAGCGTGCAACAAATTCAGCACCTGTTCTTAAGTTTATCTGAGCCACTTGCTGACGTTCCACCTTGCCATATTTGTCTGCAGCTGGCAGTGTTTTATTCTTGTGCCTCTGGAAACCTGCTGCTGCTGCTGCCTCTCCTCCTCTCCACTCTTCTTCCACTCTCCCCTCACCTTGCCTGAACTCCTCATCCTCAGCTAACCCGCATCTGTCTTCAATAATCCATCATAATCTGTCTGGAGTTGAGAGCATTTCATTTCTGTTCTTCACAGAACTGAGCAGGGAAACTATATATAAGGGGCCACACGATGTTGTGAGTGTTGAACAATAGGCTTTAAACAAGGAGATCATCAGAAAAAGTGGAATAACTCCATGCCATTACTCAAAGATTCTCTCTATAAATCATAAAAAACTTTTCAAGTGATGAATATCCTGGGAATAGAACTGTGGATAAATCATGTGACTATGATATGACAGATTTATGTTCTTCATTCATCCCACTAAATCTGAGTTAATGCCAAATTAATCGCATGTATTGCATCTGTTGTGAATGTAACTTAAAAGTAGATGTCAACACATTGTTTTCCTCTTGCAAACAGTTGTTTACCACAACAATCCAACATCACAGACGCTGTCAAGAACAGTCTTTAGAATAAACTCAGAGGCTCTGAAGAGGCTCAAAAACATGATAAAAGCACAACATTGTCAACATTAATATCCACTCTGGTGCTGATAAAATCCCTCCTTTAAGTTAAACTTCCTTTAAATGAAACTTCCTTTAAGTTAAAATTGAGAACCAATGTGTGATTAATTTGCTCTTAATCGTGAGTTTATTTTAGTTTTGCGCGATTCATTGAGATGAATAATTTCACTCTATTGACAACCATGATCAAGGCACATGTTTTCACCCCAATATCTTTATATTATTCACTTGTTTTGATGGACAGGGAATCATGGTAAATTGAGTGTTACACATTAAAATAAACATTTTAAATTTTTTAAAACTCAAATTTAACTATCAATAACTGTGGAGTAAAAGACTCAAAATGGGCAAAAGTGTATATATTGTGCATTTCTTTTAAAATGGTGTTAAATAGCAAAGACTGGTGGGAAAAAAAATTGCAATATCTTTTGAGCTCATGAGGCAAGCGAGCTTTTGGAAACCTCTGGATTCTTCCTCCACTTCCACTAACAAACTCAGTCAAGACCTTTTACTCCCACCTTTTTTCCGGACCTCCTATTAAAGGCCCACCAACAGTGCAACACACTGTACACACTTGACTGCAGCTTTAAACAAACCCTTCCTGGATGCAAGATGTTTGAAGAGCCCTGCAGTTACAAACACACGCCTCTATTTATAAAGTTTAATCCGCAAAGGCATTAGACCCAAATATGCTTTTCATTATGATAAACAATGTTTGCCTTCTTCTTTATTTTCACTTTATTTTAATGAGGTTTAAACAGCGTAAGCTGCTGTCCACAGCTTTGCAGAAGTCAAACTGCAAAAAGAACAGAATGGAAAAAACAGTTTTTGCATTTCAGGTCACAGCAGAAAGTGATGTTGAGGAAGTAATGCTGTGCCTGTGTTTGGTCGTCTAAAATGAGGAGAAAAATGTCTTACGTTTTTGGCTTCACAGCCCATCAGCGCCGCAGCAGCCACCAGCAGAGCAACAAGAATCACTCCTCTCGCCATGATCTCCCCGTCACATAGTCTGCATCCTTATCATCCGCCGGCCGCGCTGGATGATGCTAAACTGTCCGCATCCTCAGCCGAGTCCCCAGCTGTGACCAAGCATCTTAATGGAATGGAAAGCAAAAAGTTGTTTAACTTGACCCCAGAGAGGACGGCGTCCGCCAGCATCCAATCATTTCCTCCTTCCTGAATCTCTTGACTGTGACACAAACAGATACTAAAGAGCTCATGTGGCTTTTTACGGACCCAGATGAGATGGAGGAGAATGGGTTTCGATCTCGCCGGTGGAAATCCTGCTGAGGATCAGTCTTCATGAGGAGCCGTCCGATCATCTGAGTTTGGGTGAGTTGTAAAACCTCCTGTGAATATTAGGTGTCATGTCATGTTTTTGTTGTATGAGAAAAATCATATTTTCTTTCTCAGTTTTTAAGTGTTTTTAAAATTTGTAATGATATTTAAGTGATATTTTTGTCACCACAGGGGGTAGCAGTGAGGCTGAACTTTCTGCCTATGAAGATGGGGTCCATAATTCCTGCAGTGGTTAGTTTCATCCTCAGGTAAGACAAGTGCACGATAAGCTTTAAACCACACTCATTCCTTTATCTTCCATTCTTTGGTTATATTATCACTCCTCAATACTTTCATGGCTGTGAGAAGTTCGTTCAGAGCTTAAGAGTTTTCAGAGTCAACTACTTTGACTTTTGGGTCAAAGTGAGAGACAATGTTTTAACATGTTTCAGCTGCTTCTATTGTTTGAATTATGGCTCTGTCCCTCAGTAGTAAGTGGGTCTCCTGTATCCACCCTGCACGTCACTGGTTGTCCAGCTCTTTCCAACAGCATCACTCTCTCTACATGTCCAAAAGTCCAACCTTCTGCTTCTGGAAAAGGCAGAATCTAGGTGGACTCAATGAATAGTGAATCCAGTCCAACTGAAGACCAACTTGCTTACAATCAAAAACCAGGGCGCAAACCATCCTCAGTTGTTGCAGTGCATTCTGGGACTTCTATGTTTTCTACTGTACATGAAGACACTTTTTAACCACTGTTAAGATTTTCAGTTCATCTATCGTGCCCTGCCCAGTGGAGACTTCACATCCCAGCTCTTGTAAATCTGTTTAGAGGATTACAAACACCCTTTTAGTGTGTTTACGCACATTTCCAACACATCTGGATGTGCACATTCCAATCAGGCAGATGATGATCATAAACACACAGATTTATTTTCACAGTTTTTTTGTTGAGCAAAGGAATATACTTGGCAAAAAAAAAAAGTTTTGACTGACTAGATAGAAAGAGTGGAGCATGAGGCTTCATTCATGGCCACCATTGAAACCCATTCAGCAACTTTGGGATGTGCTGGAGAAGGCAGTGACTCAGGCTCTTCGTCGTCTGTAAAAGATCTGGGTGAAAACCAAATGCAAGAAGATAAATCTCAAGATGTTGCAAGAGCTCACTGACACAATGCCACAGTGAAAGTGTTAAAGTAATATTCATCAGATAAAAGACCTGATTCATCTTCTTTTCCCAGGTGGAGTCTGGTCCTTCTCATCTTTGTTCAAAGTCTACAGACTGTAAGATCCGTCTCTCAATCACACATCACCACCATTGTGCTAAGCGGTAGATTTGCATTTGTCTTTTCTATTTTTCTTCCATGTCCTTTCAACACTGTTGCTGTTACTTTTAATAACAACGCATTGTGTGTGTAAGTCATGATGGGGTGTTAACCGTTGCTCTCGGGGCAGTAGCTCATTTGTTATTTACAAATATGCGGCTGGGACGCGATAAATACTCGAACCCAAGATGTCACACGTACAGACGGTTTTGGCTTCGGTTCTCCAAGCAAATCCTTGAATCCACTTGATGCACCTGGGAGATATATGGTTGGATTACACGGTGTTTACTTCTCTGCAGGCAACATTTACTGAGAAAAATCGTCAGAGGTTTCCTAAATACTTAAAATATGCTGCGTGCTTGCCAGTGGTGTCTGGATGGAATCCTGGTCCAGTCACTCAGGGACAAGTGTGAGGACGTCCGGGGGTCCACACTCAGCAATCCTTCTCTAGGTCCTCGGAATTAGGATGGAAAGCACTCTGAGAGCGCAGACCTCTGCCAAGCACCATTTGCATTGTAGTCTATTGTTGTAGTCTAGACCAGGGGTTCTTAACCTTTTTGATCTTGGGACTCACCTTTTCCAGAACAAATGGGTCCATGGCCCACTGAAGGAATAGAACTGATTCATAACTGTGACTACTGATTTCTGGTTTCGCAATGACTGATTTCATTTGTGTTCAACAACCAGACATGTAAACAAAACCAAACCTAGTCAAATGACCTGAAACCTTCATCAGCACACAGATATTTGTCACTGAAAAGTCCAACCAGCAGCAGAACCAGGTGCAAGTCGTGTTCATCAAATTTACTAAAGAAAAAAACAGAAGAAAAAAATATCCTTGATGCAAACTGTTGAGTAAATTTGAAAAACTGTACATCATGAATAAAATTCGGAATAAAATAAATACAGTGGTAACTCGGTTTTCGAACGTCTCGGAATTCGAACAAATCGGAGTTCGAACCAAAATTTCGAGATTTCTTTGCTTCGGATTTCGAACGAAAATCCAGAACTCGAACGCCCCTGAAAAAAGTCGGAAAAATCATAGCGTGTGCAGACCGATCAGCTGACCCACGACGCACTTTGTTATTGTGTATAACGCAGCCTCTGTATGCAGACGTGTCCCGTTAGCTACATTTACTGACTGTTTTTTCTTCATATTGAGGTGTAAAACCTTTCCTGTCTCCGCACTGGACCGTGGTAGAGTGTCACAGGGGAGGTGCTCGCTCTCGACACTCTACATTCACATTCATTGTGGTCGAGAACCGAGGAGCCACTGTATAATAAAACGTCTAAATATCATAAAACATTTTCTTTTTCTTCAATAAACTCTAAAGAAGCGAAGCAAAGTGTAAATGAAAGTATTGCTATTTAATGTTTTACTTTTAGTTTTCAAAACTGCTCCAACAGGTCATGAACAGTGTTTACTGTTGGGGGCGCCATCACTTTCTTTATCATTTTTTTCTTTTCAAGAACTTCTCCATAGTTGGTAACGCTCACAGATTTGCAGCTGTCAAGTCAGTTCAGTGACACACTACTGCCACCACATGTGGCTCATGTATTAAAACTGAGCGTCTCATGACCCAGAGGTGTAAAACAAAAACGTCTAGGGGCCCTCAAGGGGCCCAACCATGGGCCTTGGCCCTGTAGTTAAGAATCACTGGTCTAGACCACACCACATGAGGCCAAGACAATATAGAGACTGGAACGTATCAAGACAAGATAAGACCAAGATATTTGAAGGTCAAAACTGAGATAAAACCAAGTCTAGACTGATCCACAAATGAGCCGCAGTGGATGCAGGTTCACATTGGTTAACCAAGCAGGTGTCAACTAAAACAGGCATCATCTAAATGTTGAATTGCTTCAGCTTCATAATCTCCAAGTCCTATTCGTAGGAGGCCTCAGTGCAACTCGATCACCCCTGAAAACAAGGCAACTCGACTTGGTTGTTGTTTTTAAATGTTCCACCCAGTTGAGGTTCTGATGGAAGTGTGTCCCTGGGAACTTCTTTTCTGGATCTACAATTTCACCTGAGCTGTCTTCCTGTTTCTCTCACACTCCTCATTCATTTTATGAACATTATTTATGAATCAAACATGATATTTTAATAGTTTGTAAGGCTCTTTTATTGCTTCAGGGTGAAATCAATGAGCCATGCCATGGAAGGAACTGCAGTGTTTGCCAGTGTCTTCCTGCTAAAGGTGCACGGGTAGGAATCAGGTTCCTTCTTTCAGTTTTTGTCGTGAAAAAAAAAAAAGGAAAAAATGTGAATAGTACAAACACCTTCTTCCATCTGCAGGGGGCTCCCGGGAAGACCGGGTCTCAAGGACCCCGCGGGGTGATGGGTCCGTGGGGACGTGCAGGACCTCCAGGGGAGAAAGGTAGAAGAGGAGCAGAAGGATCCCCAGGTCCAGAGGGGCCGAAGGGTGACCGTGTAAGAACATCATAAGCCTGAAATGATCATGTTTAAATGTTTTGATCTTGACAAAGGTCTTTTCTTGTTTTCAAGGGTCCATCTGGTGTCTCCGGCTTTGTTGGTAATGATGGGCTGCCGGTGAGTGAAATCCTGGTCATTTCTCCAGTGTATGTTGAACATCATATTTACAATCTATAACTTAGGATTTTATTTTTATTTCAATTTTGTTTTGTCTTAATTATATAATAATAATAATAATAATAATAATAATAATAATAATAATAATAATCCCCCTCTTGTGTACAATGTGCCACACTTCTACAGTGTTTGTTTTTCAGTGGAATGTTCAGTCTAATATTGCAAACATTTTACACTGTCACTTTCTGATCGTCTGGGGATTCAACGTTTTATGACTGTCAACGGAAGCTTTTCGACAAGAGCGATGGCTCAGGACACATGTGAATAGTTGAGTCGCACTCCCTCTAGCGGCCTTGACTTGAAACATAAAGGGGTTGGACAAAACAATGGAAACATCTTAAAGCTAAAAAAGCTTTAAGGTGTTTCCATTGTGTTGTCCAACCCCCCTTATGTGTTGCACGGACGGCATGAAAAAGAGACAAGGCTTGACCATTGAATTCAGTCAAATATAATGATCCAAATAAGCCATGTAAACCACAAGGAGTGAAGACAAAAACATTGCAGTCTAATCTGACCATTGCTGTCTTCATGCTTTGTTCATTTCCAACATTATTTAAAACAATAAATGTTTTTCAGGGCCACCCTGGACCAGGTGGAGAGCCCGGTCTCCCTGGGGTGGATGGATGTAATGGGACAAGGGGGAAGCCTGGGCCTCCTGGTCTTCCTGGTTTGGATGGTCTTCATGGTCAACCAGTCAGTTCCGATCAGTTGTTCATTCATTCCACATATTCCTGTCATAACAACTATGACGCTGCACTAAAAACCAGTTAAAATGAATCCTCATAAGTGAAGCGCTTCCCAAGTTTTTCACAGAGGTGGAATATAACTCACAAAAATCAAAGAAGTAACCTTTAACCTTCATCCAATGTTATTCATTTCAGGGCTTACGTGGAGCTAAAGGTATTAAAGGAGAGCCGGTGTTCAACACTGGAATACCAGGGCCACGCGTACGTTCAAAACAATCCTTCTGCAAAACATTCCCTGAGTTTTGTTTCTGATACGAAGGTTGTCTCTTATCTACTTTAAGGGCCCTCCTGGTCCAGAGGGAGCCCAGGGTCTGCCCGTAAGTTGAAGGTCTTAACTGTTGTCTATAGCAAATCCAACAGTCTGTACTTTCTAAATTTAGGGACCAAAGGGAGTTGTTGGTCCAAAGGGCTACTTTGGCCTTCCAGGACCTCATGGACTCAAGGTGATCACCATAAATATTCACTGCTAAATACACATGTCCAGATATCCTTATTATAAAACATGAATATGTTTGTGATCAGGGCTTCAAAGGAGCTGACGGCGTGAGGGGAATTCCAGTAGGTCACACTCCAGAACACCCGTCACTGTCTAGAGCACTAATGCTAATCCAGGGTTTTTGCTGCAGGGAGATCCTGGACGTTCGCTGCCTGGTCTTCCAGGTGAAGATGTAAGTGTTCCAACTTCACGTTAGACAACAGCTGCAGTATGATGCCGGTGCCAAGAGTCACTTTTATACCTCTCCTAGGGGGAGCAAGGCTCACCAGGCCCACAGGGACCTGAGGAGGTGGTAGAGTACCCCATCGGTGTTCTTCCACCTAAAGGTTACAAGGTAGATGCCCCACTTTCATTTTCAAATCATTCCATTTCACACGATTATATTCATTCTTGCATTAAGATCTTTCTGCTCTCATGCGCCCACTAGGGAGAACAAGGGTCTCCAGGACCATGTGGACCGAAAGGCTTAAGTGTGAGTTGATTTTTAAAAAATAAAAACATCCTCAGTGCATTCAAACAACTTTAGCAAAGTTACCTTTTACAGGGGCCAAACCTGGGCTTCATCCAAGGGATGAAAGGAGAGCAAGGGATTCCAGGATTGCCAGGGAGGAGAGTAAGTGACACTGACATATGTGACCGATGTATGAGAATCGTCAATGACATACATAGAAATTCTCTTCACGGAAGTGGAAAGACAGATCCATTATGAATTCAAAGCACATGTTTGCAGACCATGTATTGCCTGCTGTCCTTCAGGATGCACAACCTCTCGACACCTGAGACACATCTTCCATAATTGTAGAATATTTTTTTTGTTTTTATTTCGCATCTTTATGGTAGCTTGATGTATTATTATTATTATTTTTCTAGTTTAGTTTAGCATCCTTACAGTTAATCCTCAAATGTGGAATTTCATACAAAGACTAATTCAAGTTTCAACTCCAACATTTATAATTCAACATGTACATATATTTAAATGGCACTTTGCAGGGATGTGAGTCATGTAGATGTTTTTTATTAATAGCCAGTGACATTGAAAATATCTTGAATATACAGGATATGGCTTAGCTCTATGTTTTATAAAACATTAGTTTGTGAAAAAAAAAAAAAAAAATGTATTCACTGTTTTCCCATTTTGAAGGGTGACCAAGGAGTTCCTGGACGTGATGGTGCTTTTGGCCTGGAGGTAACATAATATATGATTTATTGCAAGATTTGATCATGATTTTTTAAATATGTATTTAAGGGACCAACTGGTGACAGAGGACATCCGGGGTTTCCTGGAGGACGGGGGTTAAAGGTGATACACATAGAAAATATTTTTCCTCTAGCTGTATTAAAGAAAGAATGTGTTTTTTTTAATATTAAATCGAAAATGTTTTTTTTTTAAATATATTTTTCATCAGGACACATACTTCATCTTGTGTATCTGCTGTCTGTTACAGGGTTACCAAGGGGAGCCTGGACTTCCTGGACCTCATCTATTCATGAAAGGCGGCGATTTAAGAGGCAAGAGTGGAAAGGATCAACGTTCTGTCCTTCTTTTTGCTTTTCTTTTTTTTCTCTAAAAACTCAAAATGTGATTCATTGTCGGTGGCGTACCAGGTGTCATATACCTGGTAAACAGTTTGGATGAACACCTTCTACTTTTTCTGCTCCATGACTTGTTAATGTTATGATAGGTGCTCGAGGAGACATGGGTGACCCTGGTCCACCTGGATCTCCTGGTGATCCTGGCTACAGAGGCCCACCCGGGCCCCGAGGGTCCCCTGGATTATCAATAGCAGGTATCAGTTGATCATTTTACTTCGTAGATAAATCAATGACAGATCATGTGATCAATTCCTGGTGACAGATCGACTACATTTCAGTAGTCGATAACATGGCACTACAATGCTCGTTCTGTTCCGACGCATCGCATCACACTTATCCTCGTGTTTGAATCGTAAAGAAAATAATGATGAGTGATTGTCGATTTGGTCTCACTGGCAGCATCTAGAGGGCAAAAACTACTTTAGCTACTAACCATCAAATATGTATTACAATAATCATGTTGCATTTTAAATATACATTTTAATCGGGTATGTAAATGCATATATGAAATAGCTGTTGATATCTGTTCAACTCGGATGTTGTATTCTTTCTAGGTCAGCCGGGTCCCCGGGGCCCACCCGGCCCTAAAGGTCTTAAGGGAGAGCCAGGATATTTTCACAACTTAATAGATAATCCACTGCCTGGACTGAAGGGAAACAAAGGTCTTCCTGGACACAAAGGAGTCACAGGCCTCCCCGGTGCTCCAGGTGATCTTTGCATGCACGGAATACTGACATGTTTATCAAACTCCCTGACACCTTCTTTTACTATTTCCTCATGGGCTCCGCATAGGATGTGGAGGTGAGTCTTACGAATGGTTTAACAAAAGAGTCTGAAGAAAAGAAGTCGAAACTGTCAACTTCTGGATCCCATAGATTACATCTGTGAGCCTGGTTACCCTGGTGATCCTGGGGACAGGGGGCCCAAAGGTTCTAAAGGCAGCAAGGGACTTATGGGAGTCAAAGGTAATGTTGATCTGTTCTGTGTTACTTTTAAAGTAACACAGAACAGTAACAGTGTCTTCTTCTTCTTTTCCTTTCGGCTTCTCCCTTCAGTGGTGGCCACAGCGGATCATCCTCCTCCATCTCACCCTGTCCTCTGCTTCCTCTTCTCTCAAACCTACAGACCTCATGTCCTCCTTCACCACCTCCATCAATCTCCTCTTTGGCCTTCCTCTCCACCTTCTGCCTGGCAGTTCCAACCTCAACATCTTCCTACCAATGTACTGGCTATCTCTCCTCTGTACACGTCCAAACCATCTCTTTCTGACTTTGTCTCCTAAACACCTGACATGTGCTGTCCCTCTGACATACTACTTCCTGATCTTATCCATCCTGCTCACTCCCAGAGAGAACCTTAGCATCTTCACCTCTGCTACCTCCAGCTTTGCCTCCTGTCTTTTCCTCCACAAAAGACCTGGGGAAGCCTTGTTAAATGTCAACAAGTCTACTGCCACCTCTCCTAAACACTTCCACACCTGCACAGATACATCATCAGGATCCACTGCTTTTCCACTCTTCATCCTCTTCAACACCCTTTTCACTTAAGCCTTACTAATCTTTGCTATGCCCTGCTCTACGATGGCCACTCCTTCTACTGTTTGTTCTCACTCATTTTCCTCATTCATCAGCTCTTCAAAGTGCTCTTTCCATCTCACCAACACACTTCTGTTATCAGTCGAAATGAACATAACACTTTTTTCACCTTGAAAAACTGGCCTGGCTATCCACCTTTTTTCTGAGCATCCTTCCATCTGCATCATTTTTCGTCTGGACAGATAAAGTGCTGAGGTTGGCAGATTCTCAAACGCAGTGAAACCATGAAGAAGAGACACGTCCATATCTCACAGCTTGACTTAAACTTGTCTTTTTCACAGGCTGTCATGGGGAGTGTCATTGCAGCTCTGCTGGTGCACCCCCTGGGCCACCCGGTCCTCCTGGATACCCAGGATCTCCAGGGATACCTGGGCAGAAAGGAGTAATGGGGGATCCTGGATTAAATGGAGGAGATGGACCGACAGGGCCACACGTGAGAACATTCTAATGTCTAGTTAATTATAGTCACCAACTGCAAATTCAGGTAAGATTTTCATTGGTCACAGGGCTTCAGGGGACCCCCTGGCTTGAAAGGTCGCAAGGGTCATAAAGGGGACTCTTATGTTACTGATGCTAAAGGTAAATGGAAGATGATTTTGTTTTTCCACGAAGATTGTGTGTGGTTGATTTGTTGGTAAAATCATTTCACTTCTTTAGGGAACAAGGGTGACCCTGGAGATTCAGGATACCCTGGATCACCAGGCTCTAAAGGACGACCGGGACCAGATGGACCGCCAGGCCTTGTTGGAGATCGTGGAGTGCCAGTAAGTTTTTTTTTTTCTTCATTCATTTTACTTCAGTCAGCAGGAAATTGCCCATTAATATCAATCCGTGTATCAGGGGTCTGGATATTCTGGAGTGCCAGGTCCTAAAGGTGTTTATGGCTTGCCTGGACCAAAAGGGCGTCCAGGCCCAACAGGACCACCAGGTCCAGGTCTACCAGGCCCTCCAGGACTGCATGGTATGCAAGGAAGTCCTGGCTATCCCGGCCCTCCGGGTATTCCAGGAAGACCAGGTCCTCCAGGTAGGAGAGAATTTTGACACTTAGATGCTGCAATGGTTTATTGTGAAATTGAAAATGTCATTATCTTTACTGAACAGGTGAAACTGATGTCTGCTGCGATGACCCTGTTGTTGGATTACCTGGTTCGCAGGGAGACCCAGGTGCACCAGGTGAAATACATCTATCTATCTCTCTTGTGATATTATTTTGGAAAAACGAGTATTCCTTTCGAGTTTATTATCTATGTCTAATGCAGGGAATCCAGGTGCACCTGGCAGACCTGGTCATTCTGGAAACCCAGGGCCACCAGGACGAAAAGGCATGAAAGGCGATGATGGTGAAATTGGGGGAACAGGAATACCAGGTTAAAGAGAAAAATATTCAGGTTTTCAAGTTTGAGCTAGAAATGAAACAGTCCTTTTCCTTCTTTCACTCACATTCTGATATGATCAGGACCACGGGGAATAACTGGGGATCCAGGAAATATTGGTCCCGATGGAATTAGTATAGAGGGACCTGGAGGATCCCCTGGACTTCCTGGACCACCTGGATTGAAGGGCATCAGAGGAGATGTATATAGTTCCTTGCCTGGTGTACCTGGTCCCCCAGGTCCGCCAGGTGCGGTCGGTTGGAAAGGATTTCCAGGCAGTTCGGGAAATCCTGGATACCCAGGTAACTATCCATGACATTTTGATGGTAGTAGTACAAATAAACCCATCAAAAATGTAAATCTTGGAACTGAAGGCACACCAGGACAACCAGGTCAGCCAGGCAGAAAAGGAGGACGAGGTGACAGTGGTGATCCAGGCGTCACTGGTATTCCAGGACCACCATGCACAACATATCTTAAAGGACTTCCTGGTCCACCTGGGCCCCCAGGACATCCAGGACCAGGAGGACCACCAGGTGACAGCATGGTTAAACTGAAACTAAATTGTTTCTTACAGGACAGTAGCCTGATTCATGAGTCACCCAAAACACGCCATTACATGATGTGTTTCAGGTGTTATTGGTCAGAAGGGTTTAAAGGGAGATATTGGTCAACCTGGTTATGGACAAAAGGGCCCTAGTGGTTATCCAGGTCCTCCAGGAGAGCCTGGGGTACCTGGTGACAATGGATATTTTGGCCCACCCGGAGATCCTGGTGACGCTGGCTGGCCTGGACAAAAAGGTGAATCCAAGTCACCTGCAAGAGCAGATTATTTTTTAGTTGACTTCATGCACATTTAGGTTTAAGACTGTGTTCTTGTCTTCAGGTGAACTGGGATACCATGGTAAAGGTGGATCCAGAGGGTTACCAGGCTTTCCTGGACCTCCAGGACGTGAGGGAAGAAAGGGAGGACTGGGTATTGATGGGAATCCCGGTCTCCCAGGACAACCAGGATATCCTGGCAACAAAGGTATTTATCCAGTCCACATATAAACTTGCGTGGTTCACTATCTTCACCTTACTGATGGGAATAAGTAAGAGACCAAGTAAATAAAATAAGTAAATAGAAATTAAATTCCATCTCACTCTGTCCATTCAGGGGTACGTGGTCCAATCGGCATTGAAGGTCCATTAAGAATTGTAAATGCTACAAAAGGAAAACCAGGACCACCAGGAAGAAGAGGACAGCCTGGCAAAGATGGACCTCGAGGTACTACTACTGTCCTCTGAAGATCAAAATGTAGTATTGTAATGACCAGGGCATTTATTTTTCACCAAAGGTTTCAAGGGCCAGAGAGGGTTGCCTGGCGATCAAGGAACTGACGGTTGGCCGGGTCCTCCAGGATCAAAAGGCATTGCTGGGAGTTCATGCATTAGAGCAAAGCCTGGGTATCCAGGAACACGTGGACCTAAAGGATTCTCTGGTCCACCGGGATATGCTGGGCAATACGGGGAACCAGTAATTTCTATTGCTTTTTGCTTCAATGAAATTTGAGTCAAAGTTAATCTGGCTCTTCCCTGCAGTTGAGAAGTTTGTATCAATATTCCACTGTCTTACATAGGGGGACGTTGGACTTACTGGACCACCAGGAAACTATGGCCCAAAAGGATATCCTGGTGCTAAAGGTATGACAGTATAATGGAAAGTATGATAGAAGAATTGTCTACCTGTGTGACTGAGAAGTGAGAAAACCTTTTTAGGTGAGCCAGGAGAATCATTTGGAGGACCTGGACCTCCAGGACCTAAGGGATTGCCAGGGGAAAATGGACATTGGGGTGAGTTCATTAAGTTCGGGTTGGGAATTGGGGTTGGGGTGCGATTATGTTTCCTCTAATATCATCTCTTTCCTTTACTCAGTTCCAAGAGGGGTACCAGGAGATCCAGGTGATCCAGGACCAACAGGAAGACCTGGGCAACCTGGACGGCCGGGTAATTCCGGAGATCCAGGAAGAAATGGAGGGCCAGGTCAGGACAGGCCAGAAACTATAAATTGATAGCATTTTGATAGCCTTTCATTCATGCCATCGACAGGGTTTCCTGGACCACCTGGTCCACCAGGACAACCAGGCCATCCAGGGATTAAAGGTGATCTAGGGGGTGTGGGATCACAAGGACCACCTGGGCCATATGGACCCACAGGTACTGGAATCGTTGTTTGAAATATTGGAATGATCCATAGTTATCATATTTATTTATTTAATACTTCAATATTCCAATTTTCCCAATTTCAGGCCCCCCTGGTCCTCCTGGTATCGATGGTCTGGATGGTCTAAGGGGTCCTCAGGGGATGAAAGGAGCAAGTGGTAAAAGGAACTCTAATAATAATAATCATAATAAAAATAATACCTCCATAATATTTCATTAGTTATCACTTTTATATGTCAAAAATAAGTGTGTTTCAGTTCTGTCCATACTGAGTTAATGTGCCAGTTTGACCACTTTTAGGAAGCATCATTCCAGGCCCTCCTGGACCAGATGGTTTCCCTGGAAGAAAAGGTTCTAGGGGTCACCCTGGATCACCTGGAGGCAGTCTGCCTGGACCAAAAGGCATACGTGGCCCAGATGGAGAGCCAGGTATCTTTCTCCTTTTATAGAAATATAAACTTTAGATGTCTTCATGCACAAGCTGGTGGAGAAATCAAAATGCCACCTATAATTACATGTGACTATCCAGGTGCTCTCAAGTCACATGACACCAATGAGAAGTGTCAGTTGTCACATTGTAAACCTCAAATTTTCTTCAGGTCTTCCAGGCATCCCAGGTGAACCCGGTTACCCAAGCCAGCAATGCCATTTTCCAAGTCCAGGACCTCCGGGGGATGTTGGAATAGAAGGTTATCCTGGTCCTGAAGGTGCACCTGTCTAGGATATTTGAGAATTCAACTTTAGGATATAGCACCATACAATTTTGCAGCATGTCTTTGCTTCCGTGTAGGTCCTCCTGGGGCTCCAGGCCCTCCAGGTGGTTTATATTTCTCAAAAGGGGACCCTGGACCAAATGGCGCTCCGGGATATCCAGGCCGCAAAGGGGAGAAGGGCCTTTTAGGACCACCTGGATCTCAAGGCTATCCAGGGTTTCGTGGGCCAAAAGGTAATTCTAACATATGTTACTGTTAGGGTTTTGAAATTCTCTCTGAAAGATTAGACATGTTTTTTTGCAGGTGTGAGAGGCTTTGATGGCCCCAGAGGTCCTCAAGGTCATCGTGGTCAGAATGGTGATCCTGGGCCAAGTGGTCGAAAAGGAGCAACTGGGCCACGTGGGGACACTGGTGAGTATCATTGTGATGTCACAGAAGTCCTGCCAGGGAAAGACCTCAGATGATGCCATAACAAGCTGGGTTGACCTTGGATGTCATACTGGAAGTCTTGGTTTATAGTTATGGCTAAATAAAATGATCCGTACATTGTCCCTGCCTTTAAAATGAGGCATGCTGCCACATATGCCTTGAAGTTGTATGTACAAAGAACCTTGGTAGGATTCGAAATTCCAAAAATAATATGGTGTGTGGTTACTTCTTTGTTTTGTGATACAATCTCACCTTTCAACTTGCGCAGGAGCTAGAGGTGCACGTGGTGATTCCATACCCGGAATCCCTCAGCTAACTCCCTTTGGAAGTCCAGGACCTCCCGGTTTACCAGGACCTTTAGGATTTCCTGGTAATGTTGGTCCACCGGGATCCCCTGGACCAAAAGGCAAGAAATGTTTAATGTAGTTCTTATGTGGTGATTCAGGTGTTGTGTGATTTCATACTTACATGCTTCTCCAGGATTAAAGGGTCCAGTAGGATCTACGGGCCCCCCTGGCCCACCTGGCCCTGATGGTCGTGATGGCCCTCGAGGCGACCAGGGCAATGGTGGGCAGCCCGGCTTCATTGGACCTCAGGGTTAGTTATCAAGTCATTTAACCTTTGCTCTTTCAATAAGATACCCATTTATTTTTAATATTCATTTCACGCCGCCTCTATCCAGGTAGTCCTGGTCCACCAGGTGACCCCGGTGCACCAGGCCATGGATCTGTGCCCAGCTCAGGTTTCCTATTAGTGATACACAGTCAGTCAGTGACGGTGCCACTTTGTCCTGTTGGTACAAGTCTACTGTGGGTGGGTTACAGTTTAGTCTACCTCGAGGGTCAAGAGAATGCTCATATCCAAGACCTTGGTACGTGTTCTTCCTCATATGTTAATTTCTGTTTCTCAAGAAAAAAAAAACATTGCATCCCTCCCTGACAGGTCAAGCTGGCTCCTGCTTGCCTGTGTTTTCCACAATGCCGTTCTCCTATTGCAACAAGGCTGCGTGTCACTACTCTGGGCGGAATGACAAATCTTGCTGGCTTTCCACCACTGCTGCCATACCCATGATGCCTCTCTTCGGACAAGAGATCAGTTCCCACATCAGCCGCTGTGTTGTGTGTGAAACACGCTCACCTGCCGTGGCTTTTCATAGTCAGGATCACAGAGTTCCTGCGTGTCCCTTTGGCTGGCGGAGCCTTTGGACGGGATACTCTTTTCTCATGGTTCGTATTTATATATTTTGAGCATTTAAAATGAAGCCTTATCTGATCTGCTCCTGTTCGGTTTCTATCCCTAGAACACTGGAGCCGGTGACAACGGTGGCGGCCAGTCTCTTGCTTCCACTGGGAGCTGTCTGACAGACTTCCGAACTCACCCTTTCGTAGAGTGTCAGGGAGCACGTGGTTCATGCCATTACTTTGCAAACCTCTTCAGTTTTTGGCTCACCACAGTAAATGAGTCAGAGCAGTTCAGAACCCCAGTGTCCAGCACTATTAAAGCGGCTGAGCAGCAGCGGCGCAAGGCCAGCCAGTGCCATGTCTGCCTCAAAAACTGACCCTGTAGAACATGACTGTGAGACAGTCAGGAAGCGTCTTGGCCATGGTCCATTCCGAGTGGCTTGCACTGGTCACAGGGCTCCATATGCAACACCCTCCGTCATAGTCATGGTTGGTGCCTAGCTAGCTAGTCAGCTGTCAATTTGAGAACATAAAAGCAAAACACACAGCTGTGTAATATTTAATGTTTGCTCCGTAATTGTAAGTTACAGTTATATTTGTCATATTTCGCTCACTTCTTCATCTTTAAACTTGACCCCAAGGTTTATTTTGGTTGTATGAGCTTTATGTGTTGAGTAATTTCAATAAAGGCAAGTGGACTTTCTTCAGAATCTCTTCAGATACAACTATATGACCTGTGAAGAGCACAAACATCTGAGAGTGTCATGTAGACAGGATAAGAAAGTGCCTCTACAATAGCACTTGTATGAAGTACATCATCGAATGGAGTAAAATAACAGGCTGCAAGATGAACAGAACAGAATCTTGTGTCATTTTGTTAAAATATTTACTAACTTTTTGCATTGCCTTCTGTTACGCCCCAAGATAAATAGTGTTAGGGATACCCAGAACAGGTTGCTAGTTCTTCACAGACCATCACTTAAATACAGCTTTCTTAGTCACTTATTGATTTCTGTTTGGACTGGACCACATTTATTTCCTCATTAGTTTTGGTACAGCTGGTATTCCATAATTCAAATGGTGCATATAGAAGTATTTCTATGTGCCCTTTCAAATCGACGCAGGTCTGGATTCTATCCATCCAGCCCGTTTGTCTGAGCTCATGTAGATGCCTCACAACAGAGTAAAGTACTTTCTCGAGTTTCTTCTCATTTTGTAAACACAGAATACGACACACCCTCTGATGATGTCATGTATTCAAAAGCTCAAACCAACTTCTGGTGGTTCCAGCTGTTTCCAAGTTCTGAATCAGTTCTTCTCCTGGACTGAACGCGCCGGCTTGTTCAAAATTGCCTTTGGGAACCTGAACATCCCGGTGTGAAAGACCTCTACAGTGACTGAGAACATCAAGAATGAAAGCTATCAACAACATTTCAAATGCTAATGGATGGATTAAATACTGTACAGGGGAATAAGCTGAGTTTTAAGTTGTGGATAGAGAACTGAACTCAACACACGTCGGATGTTTCAACTTCATATTTATTTACTTTCTCCACGGAACCCAAGTGACAATCAGAATACATTACTCTTTTCCGCAAACTTGTTTTTCCCTTTTCCATTTTTTGTTACACAAAACAAGAGAACACTCAGTGCAATAAGACAGAGGACTCTGACGGTGTGGTGCTCTCTCTAACTTTTTCACAGTGCACATTTATACACAAGAAAGATTGTACATCATCATTGTTACATTTTCAAGCTTCACCCACCAAGAATGTGGCTCGAGCAAAGTGAATATCTTCAAACAATCATATATTTTTTTTTCACTATTAAACTTGCATACAGTGTCGCTTGGCACACACTCTTTCTCCCTGACGCACACGCACGCACTCACACACAGACTTACAAACAGGTACAACACAAACAGACCTCTGTAGCGTTGACTCTCACCAGAGTGGGGGTACTGCACTTGCGCTGGGTGAGCTCATGCGTCAAGCCCAGCCTATTTTGGCAATGTGGACATTGCATTTCATTGTGCAAAAAGGAAACTGATTTCGGTGAAATAAGTAAGAGGCTGAGGTAGAGGGGAAGCGCAGCGGGGCGGGACGTCTGGTGGATGATTGTTGCTAGTGCAGATTTTATTCCTCAAAGCCAAAGCAGATTTATTTCCAGGCTCTGGTGCAACCCCCTTACTTCTGTTGCAATGTTGTAGGTCCTTATACAAATTAAACTTTACAAACTAAATCTGGATAATCATCAAATGTGTTTTGTTTTTGTTTGAACTCCCTACAAGCTGTTAAAAACTACAAAGCTCTCACTTTGTTAAATTCCATTTCAAAAATATATATCTAAAGCATAATCATGGATCAAGTGAATATGGCTCTTATAATCTGCTGTTAAAATGAAGAAAGGTTGTAAAAGCTCGGGTGTTGATTGTACAGGCTGGATGTTGGCGTCAAGTATTTACACGGTGTAATGGTGCTTGCAGTGTGCAGGGGCAAGGTAAGGTCACTGGTGTTCACCAGTTATTGCCACCGAGCCCGTATGTAACATGTGCAACCGCACCATTTGCTTCCTGTAGCATGCTTTGGCTAGTTTGGGAACCGTCATTGTGGTGTGCTGTACGTTCTCATGTACGACCCCATCCCACCCACTTTGTGTACATCGGTATACTCCTCCAAATACGACTCCAAGAAGACAACAACACATCTCACGATTCAAATTACACAGCATCGGATCCAGAATGCGAACAGCTTTGACTCCTTCACTGGTGAAAATGTCACACGGAATACACTGTCGGTTTATGTGACGTTGGCGTGGCGAGTTTTTTTTTTTTTTTTTTTTTTTTTTTTTAGAAGTATGCTACAGGACTTGTATTTGATTGGTGATGCTAAATAAACCCAAAGAAATACATTAGATTGAATCTACGTCTACTATACATCATTTATGCTGCTTGTAATTCCCATGTGATTTAGAAAATATCTATTCATCAAATATCTATTCTACTAATTATATTACAAGAATCCAGTCACGGGAAATATAAAAATATCAAATATCACCAGCAATGATAAGAAAACATGAACACCTGAACAAGCAGATATATTGCTATGGTCACCACCATTGTCCTTTGACATCAGCGAGCGTCGCCCCCTCTTGTGCTGACAAAAAAAACGGGGCAAGGGGAGCATGATTTTTTCGGATTCTGTGGCAGGGTGCTGAAGACGTGTTAGATAGCTGTGTCCCAAAATACGGTTTTCTGCGTGGGGTAAGGAGGAGGTCGGATCTTCTTGGCCCCGCTGTTCTTGCTCCAAGGTGGGAGCACGGCGGCGCTCTCCAGCTTGCACTGGCTCCTCTCCTGCTGTCGCTCTTCATGCTTGTCTGTCGGAGAAGGCCTCTCCTGGAATTTCTGCAGGTGGGGATGTTGTCTGGAGCATATCTCCATGCAGAGGGTGCGCTTCCTCTCAATCTGCTCCAACATGGTTGTGTCGCCGCACATCCAGGGCATCTGAGGCATCTGTGGATGGCAGATGTTGTTGTTAGAAGACCGTTCACAAGCATATTGCTTTCACTTGAAGAAGACTTTTTCGTGCCCTTGTTTTTGCGGTGACTAGAATAAACCACAAATAGTTAAAGTATAAAAACATTATATAAAACAAGTATATTCTATATAAAAAGTATACATTAACAATATTATTATTGTTATTTAATGTAATTTATTTTCCCATTTTCTGAGGTATTTCTTTCATACCATTTTTATTACATTTTACTTTGTATTTATTTAATTTAGTTTTTTGGTTTGGACTTCTCTATTTCCCCATTTCCATTCATTCCAGAAGTCAGTCAACATGACACACTTGTTTTGACTGATCAATTTTGACTTCAACTTTGAGTCAAGACACTGGGAGAAACTGTACTCCAGTCTCCAAGTAGTTTAGACGGTCTTACTGTGAGAATGTCAACTTCACAGAGACTCCTTAAAATAAGCAAGCAAGCAAGGAAATCCCTTTCAGAATAGACATTGCAATATTCCTCCAGATCAGGTCGACATATGTGGCATGCTCTTTGGCTTTAAGATATTGCACTTCAAATGCATTCAGGTTGGCTTACTGGAGATAAAGGGTCGAGGAAAAACAGCGTTAAAAAATAGTTTTTCTTCTTCATTCGGCGGACAAAACACCAAAACGACGTTCTTTTATTTTCCACTTGAATGTTGTAGTAGCAGCTCTCGGACTGCGGGTGGCGCTGTTGACAAGGCTTATTAGATAACTCTCCGAGTGCAGCCATGGACGACAGGTAAATAAAGAACGGTGCTTTTATTGATATTTTTTTTTTAATCTAAAAAATACATCTTTGTGCATTTTAGTGTATTGGTGAAGTGTGTGCTTTTACTTGTTTAGGGATGCTAGCTGCCTCAGCTAGCTTAATAGTGACGTTACCTTTTATGAAATCAAACAACTTAAACTTGACTTTTTTTCTAGACTTACTTTCGTCAATATTACACTTAATTTCCTTTTTCTGTTCACTACTGCCTTTAATCCTACTTGAAATATTTGCTCTTGGGTCTCAGTTTTTAATTTGTGGTTCACGCAAAACCGTAGGTTTTTATGTAAGCCACATCGTGTTTTGTTTCAATGTATCACTTTTGTATTTTCAATTCATCTTTAAAAGTGAAACACTTTGTTGGGTTGCATGTTTGAAATGTGTGAAAGATTTAAATTAAGTTTGGTTGTTTGATAGGTGGTTTACAGTGATCTTTTGCAATCAATAATTTAATTATTTTGCCACATTATAACACTTGATGAAACAACAGAGTGTCATGCTTTATTTTCTAGTTTATTTTGCAATTTATTCTAATATATACTCTTTTATATATTTGACTTGCCATTCTTACATGTGCATTTATTTCCCTATTCCTTAATACTGTCGATATTTATTGATTCATGTCTTGTCTCTAGTATATTTGCCTCAAAATATAAATAAAAATGAATTTAATATATTTATTTATCAGGATTATTCCCTCTATTTCTTCCCAAATACCTCTCCTTGTAATTGTATTGTTGTCAGTCTGAGTCAATAATTCATGTGCGTTTCAGTACCTGGCTGTGATGTGATTCTGTAGCTCTTCTTTGTGGTGTTCCCTTCGGGGACGGATTGGCTGGCATTGAAGGCGAGCGAACATACTTTGGTGCTGTTTTCAAATCTGCAGGAAGAAAAAGACACTAACAGTTCAAGGCAGAACTGCAACTGACTTCACTTTACACCGTGAAGTATGTTTTGACTTCAAACACTCACCACTTCCAGCTCCCACAGTCATCGGAGGACTGCCGGAAGATCTGTGGTGCGTAGGCGTTGTGGTAGAAGAATGGTGGCCTGACACTGTGCTTCCGTTTCTGTCATGCGTTTTTGATTGGTCTGTGCTGAAGCTTGGCTTCTTGTCTCGACGGGGCGTGCCGTCAGACCGGTATCCTCGCTCTTTATCACCTGCGTACTCCTTCGCGGTTGGGCTTCTGGTGTTTTTGACATCGTAGTGATGATTATCAGAGCCGTTAAGGCTTCGGTCTTTACTGTCTCTCCGGACTTCCAGACCTGTACGACTCAGGTCTTTACTATCCTGCCTGGGGAGCAGTGGAGGAGGGTGGTCCCCGCTGCTTCGATCTCTTCCGTCATGCTTGGACTCAGAGATAAATCCTCCCCTGTCCTTGCTGCTCCTGGATGTTTCTTGCCTGGGAATGATCTCTGGGGGTTGGTCTATCCTCCCGTTATGCCTGTGCTCGCTTTCATTCCTGGCTCTTTCTTTGCTGTCCTGCCTGGGCAGTAAGTCGGGGTGATGCTCTTTACTATCGTACCTAAATTCCACCCCAGCCCTCGCTCTGTCCTTGCTATCTTGCCGGGGGAGAAGCTCCGGAGGTCTGTCTCTGCTTTCATGTTTTGAGTCCAAGCCATTCCTGACTCTCTCTTTACTGTCCTGCCGAGGTATAAGTTCTGGCGGCTGCTCCAGAAGCCTCTCCCTGCTATCATGTCTGTTTTCTAAACCATTCCGGGACCTCTCTCTGCTCTCTTGTCTCGGCAACAGCTCCGGGGGTTGATCCAGAAGTCTGTCTTTGCTGTCTTGTTTCAGCAAAGGCTCCATACCGTGACCTGTTCTGTCCTTGCTATCTCTCCTCGGCATCAGCTCCCCGTTGCTAATCCCTCTGTCCTTAGAGTCTCTCCTTGCCAATGGGATGGGATCTGCTGAGCTCCTGTCCTTTGAATCCCGCCTCACAAGGATGGGTTCCACGCCGCCGCATCCCTGGTCCCTGCTTTCCTTCCGGAGAGACGGCCCTTCTATGTCACCCTTCTGTTCTTTGCTGTTACGCCTGTGAGAGAGTGACTCTGCAGTGCCGGATCGCTCCTTGTCTTTTTCTCTGTCCCTGCGGTGCGAGGACTCCTTGCTGTGCCGATCCTTTGACTCCCGCTTCGACTCCTTGCTGTGGCTGTGACTGTGGCGGTCTTTGCCTTCGCGCCTTGACTCACTGTGAGACTTGCTTTTGGCTTCAGCTGTAAAAATAAAACGACACCCATCAATAAATATTGGACAAAAATAGTGAACAACCATGTGTATAACTGATCTATTCTAAATGTACAGTACTTGGTTCAATGTGAAGTGGGAGATGTGCGTTACTCAAACTGTCCACTAGATGTCCTCCGCCTCTGCTATACTGGCATTCTCTTCTTTGGACGCTGAGCAGTTGTTGGAACACATGAATTATCTGCTGCTCAGTGCCATCGTGTCTGACCCGCGGCAAATCTTGGCTGTCATTTGACTGAGGCTAAGACACCGTCAATGGATCTCACTCACTCACTCCTTCCATGGCAAGCATGCAGAGACCGACTTACAGTGACTGTATGTGCCACTGACCTTCATGTTAACTTGCATTAATAATGACTGAACTATGAATGTATATTAAGCCTGAATTACACTGTGTCAGGATGTACAGTGGGATGTAACCTCAAGACCAGTTGGTGAGACCAAGTGGTGAAAAGGAATGGAGATAAATTGATATGGTTTATCACTTTTTGAGTGGTATAGTTCGGGGTTTTGTGGTACTAAATGAGCTTCTACCTCTTCTCACGTTGTAATTGCATCTATATTTTTTCCCAAGTTTTAAATTCCCTGCATAAAACAGGCAATTCCACCACACATTCACATCCTTTGACATTTTTCTGTTGGAGAAAATCTTCCTTATAGAGTCAAAGTGATCTTGTACATGGAAAAAGCATTAGGAGATCTATAGTATTTATCTGTCTATATGAGGCACCGTGTGGGCGTGTGTTTATTTTCGACCCAGTATTTCCCGTATACGTGGTTCAACATACAGGATCTCCCCTGTCAAGCCGCGCATGAGTCATACATGTTATTAGAATCCGTGCTCCTGTATGTGTGAACGAGCGTGAGCCGGTTGAGCAGCTACCCACTAGGTAAGTGGGTCAAGCTCGGCTGTTGCCGTTTCCGCCCGCTGAAAAAATCTTTCAGGTGCATGTATTAAGTATTTACCACGTGAGGTGTGAACATCTTACTACAACACTAATAAGCAGCAGCCGACCCAAGGGTGGGATAAAAGTGTGAAGTGCCATATGGGTCATGCATATTTCATTGAAAAGCCTTGTTATTAGAGGCTCTGTACAGAGCACGTATACAAATTGTTGACATAAGAACGTCTCACCGCTGGGATTTTGACAGAGATGCAAGATTCAGTTACCATTACAACTCACATCCAAGTCGGCCAATTCACTTCCAGCTTCTGCTCTTCCCGTCTGCTACAGCTATGCGATTGGCTTTGTCACTAGTGGAGTGCAGGCCGATTGGACAGAAAAAGGAGCGTGTGAATCTGTGATCAGGTGCGGGTATGAGCGCAGTGCTCATCAGGAGCTCATTGCTCAGTCTGACATGCCGCCGTGTTCTCATTGGCTGCGCAATCCAAAGGGAGGAAAACTGCAAATAAGAAACAAGGATTTCCTCTTCTTCTGCTGTTGCTATGTTGTAGTTGCTAAGAGGACTCGGATGCACTTTTGTAAATTAGCTTCAAAAGGCACTTGGATGGGATTTTCTTTTTTATTTCATATGCGTAAATGATCCCTCGGCATCATTACTATAGATATGAAATCTCCTTTTTTAAATCGTGAAAATGGAAGACCTTTATCAAAAGTAAACTTTATGTCTGGATTCCCATTATCATCTTATTTGTATTGAAGAAACTATAAGTTTATGTGTGCAACATTAAATCAACGTATGTTTTTATAAATCTAAATAACGTAGTGAGCACAAATCTAAATACAATGTGCTATGTAACGCAGTGACAAATCTGTATTTAAAACGGGATTGTTAATCCTGCTGGATTGAAAGTGAACCGTTAATGTGTGTTTAAACCCGACAATTTCACTTTCTATTGATTCTGGCTGGGCGCAGGGGCGCTCAGTATTTAAAGATGGTGTTTACATATTTAGAAATAATGCTGTCGGGTGGACTAATGCCACGAGAGGGTTTGACAGGACTGCTGTCTGCTCAGGCCTCTAATCTCCTCAGATTTAACGATAGGATCTGTATCAGACTTGGCTCCCCGGGTCCAGATTAAACCAGCACAAGGGTGTAGACGGAGACACCAACATGGGCACGCCGCTGTTGAAAGTGATTCATTTGGCGTATAGCCTCCTAATTTACTCGCCACTCTGCGCACTGATGCAAATAGAGCTGGGTTACGACTGATAAGGAAAGAAAGATACTTTGTTTGCATGGGCTTCTTTGTCTGTAGCAATTTGGAAAGCATTTCATTTGCAGTGTCCACTGAATACTGAACCGTTCTGTCCTCTAAGTTCTTTTACTCTGACTGTCCCCCAGTAATTTTGTACAAGTTAAACCCAACTGCTGTTATTTTGTATGAGCTACTTTCTTTGCTGACATTTTTTTGGACCTAAAACACATTACGCCAGATGAGTCAGATGCTTATAAATCTTAAAACCTACTGACTATAGGACAATGGATGCAGGGGATGTCTGCGTCACATTTAAATCTTGTGTGTACTTCTAGATAATTCCAGATGTGCCTCATAACAGATCGCTTGTTGATGCCTGAGGCTTTCAGTTGAGTCCAACATGTTAAATAACAGAAAAATACAATCACTCATGAAGGACCGACCCACATCCTCAAGTTCAACTGAAAACAGTCTGTTTTTGAACGTCACAAAATGGAGAGAAAACACCTTGCTTGCTAGCCTTGGACTCTGAAGTTCATTTGGACAATAGTCAATTTGAGACACCTTTAGAGTGAGTGTGTGTTGTAGGCTGTGATTTCAAACCTTTGACCAAACTGGTCTTAACAAAATTCAATTGCATCGGTGTGAAATAACTTACTCTCTCCAGGCTCTTTGGATTTCCGTCCACTGCTGTTTTTCTTCAACATGTTCCTGCCTGTTGTGAACAGATTGGTCAGTTCGTCCAGTGGACTGGTGGGTGTTCGTGAACGTCCAGTTGACACATTCTGCATTGACCCGTGTAGACGTCCCACACCGTCATGGGGTGGGGAACCTTTCCCGTGCGGTGTGGCAGAGGCACTCCGGGGTAGACCTCCAGGGAATGGCATCGAAGCATCGAATGGAGGTGTGCGCATAAGGCTCAACGGGGTGAGACAACGTCCCATGCTGACCGGCGACGGGCAAGCGGAGTGGCTGCGCTGATATGATGAGGATGAGGAAGATTTGTAGAGTGTGCAGGGTAAAGGGGGAGCTGAGGAGCGTCCGGAGACAGTTAGGGTCGGGGTGGCGGTGAGCTCCCTGCGGAGGTGTGCTGAACTCGGGGGCTCATTTGAAGAAGTGGGGGACTTGCTGTATGATTGGTTCTCCAGCATGGGAAGTTTGGTGACATCTAGAGGGGTGAGGGGTGACTCGTCTGAGTTGGGCGAGCACTGAGCAGGTGCTGGAGGGAAGACCAGCAGTGGAGGTCGGTGCGTGAGCAAATTTGGAAAAGGTGCCGGAATGTCGCAGAGAGGAATGTTTCGAGGCGTGGAGCAACGGCTCAGAGGTTCAGGGTCGTATGGTGCAGGAGTGGGGCACGCCGAGCGACATCCAACAGGGTCAGTCCGGTACTCCATGTCGTCGAGCGCTGGGTACTTCATCTCTTCATACACAGACTCTCCCGGCTCTTCGTCCTCACTCTTTAAAATTTCCCTGGAGCCGACGTCGATGCCGCCCATCTCTATGTAGACGGGCTCATCTTCACAGTCGTCCGTCGGGCTCTCGTCACTTTGCGGCGGAGAGGAGTTGCGTTCAAGGGGTGATGTGACGTGGTGAAGAGGTTTTGGTGGGCCTCCGTGGGTCTTGATGTAGGACTCATCGAAGGAAACACTGAGCTGTGTGTTGGGGTTCCTTTTGGGTTTGGGCGGCGGCACCCTCCTGCAGTCCTCGCTGCAATCTTGAGCTGAAAAAAATCAGTCACACAGTTATTTTAAAGGGTATATTGCATGTCTTGTAATATTTTGCTTTCTATATATTTGGTTCAAAACTAGAGGGATACATTTTGACTCATTGTTCACAACGTATAGGGCGAGAGATTATAGCCGACGCTATGGATTTTGTCTGACTTTTGGTCCGCTGTCATCAGTTTTCCCTTCCTCACACACAGGTGTGACAGGCGGTGTGGACAACTATCGATGAAGTTTTCACTCTATCCCAATGGCTGCTAGAAGATGGCGAGGGAGTCCATCTTCTCCTTGACTCAAAATGTCTGGCTATCCTTTTGATTTGGATTAGCTCCATTGCTCGAGGAAGTGAGGCAATCCTTGTGAACTGAAACAAATATAGTCATCAGCACATATAACTCTCATGGTCTCAATGTGGCTTAATGTGGCCATGTAGGTCAGATGTAGGTCACGGTGTTTTGCTGAGAGCAGTATCTTGAGTCAGAAATGTGGGAATAGTTGAGGCATATGCATGTTTGTAGGTCACATATACGGCAGTAGAGTATTGTATCTAGGTCACACACACACACAGTGTGGAGCTTCTTTCTGATAGTGGTGACGTAGCACTGCAGAGCGAATCTCTTTAGATGTGGTGCATTGACGTTGGTTTGCAGCCGTATACAGTGGAAGGGGGTATTATAATAAATTCCTGCTCTAATAACGGTTTACGTGTTCTCTGTGAATTTGTGGGTCAGGGAATCAGATGTGTTTTGTCCGTGTCCCGGTACGTGGTTGGTCGTAGTGAGGAGTTAAGCGACAGACCTCGTCTGAAATCTGCAGGCGGCAGGTTTTACACTTTTAATAATTCAGCCCACAGATGGCCCAGACGTACGCATCGACTTCCCGTAACTGTATGACTCACCAACATCCAGACATGCTTGCGTGCTCATTCACACACACCACCGTCCACGTCTCAGCACGTTGTTGTAGCAGAATTAGGACAAGCATATGCGCATTTCATGCCACGCAGTCAAATGAATTGAATCGGTATCGGTCTAAACGTTGACTATGACGCTTTTGTTATGATTTCACAACATTATTTCATGCACCTAGCTCAAGGAGGAATGGCCAAGGAGCTATCTGGTGGCTTGTCTAATAAAGTTGAATTTGTGCTGTGGTCCGTAACTCCTGGGAAATATATGTCTTATGAGGGGCTTGGATGATATTGAACAATGGCTGCTTTGCTGGATTTGGAAAGACAAGAAGAAGAAGTTTGTAGCCTTTGCTCTTTAGTGTCAAATGTGGAAGTAGTACACTGAAAACAGTGAATGCATTTACACCACATCACAACATACTTTTAGTGTCTACTTGGTGGTAAGTTTGTGAGCCAGTACCATGTTCTGCAAACACGTACAATACACTTTGTGAGAAGATGGAATCTACAGGCAAATCGCAACTGTTTGTGGACTTCAGCTCTGCTTTTTAACACGGTTCTTCCTGCTCTGCTTGAACACAAGCTTCGCCATCTCAACGTGCCTGACTGTCTCTGACACTCGGACCCTCAACATCGGGTCTCCACAGGGCTGTGTTCTCTCTCCATGCCTCTTCTACACCAACTGCTGCACCTCCAGCCACAAGTTTGTGAAGCTTGTCAAGTTTGCAGATGACACCACCATCATGGGGCTCATCTCAGATGGAGATGAGTCGGCTTACAGGAGGGAGGTGGAGCGGCTGGTGTCCTGGTGAAGCCACAACAACCTGGAGCTGGACACCCAGAAGACAGTGGAGATGATCATGGACTTCAGGAGAATCACAGCTCCTCCGTCCCCTCTCATGTTAGCTGGTTCGCCCATTCCTATTGTGGACTCCTCCTACTTCCTGGGAACCACCATCACCAAGGACCTCAAATGGGAGCTCGCCATCAGGTCCCTCATCAGGAAGGTCCAGCAGAGAATGTTCTTCTTGCGGCAGTTACGGAAACTACGACTGCCGACAAGTTGCTGCTGGAGTTCTACAGAGCCATCATCCAGTCCATCCTCACCTCCTCTATCACCGTCTGGTACAACAGCGCCACCTCCAGGGACACGAGCAGACTGCAGCACATCGTACGTTCTGCTGAGAAGGTGATGGGTTGCAGCCTGCCACCTCTTCAGGACCTGTATGTCTCCAGGACCCAGAGACGTGCAGGTCGGATCAGAGCCGATCTTTCTCACCCTGGACATGGACTGTTTGTTCCTCTTCCCTCTGGCAGGAGGCTGTGGCCAATTCAGACAAGAACCTCCCGTCACAGGAGCAGCTTCTTCCCCTGGACTTTGTGATCAGCCTTTGTTGTCTATATTTTACTTTTTTATTTTATTTTATTGTTGTTTTTGTTTATGACAGCACTTCAGTCCAAAGCACTTTCCTAGTTGCTGGGATGACCTTGGCAATAAAGCTGATTTTGGTTCTTCTTCTGATTCTGAACTGCGTCGTGCTTCCATTGTAGCTGGGAGGTGATCTGAATAGTCGTCATTAAGTTATGGAGCACAAAAGCTCCCGTGTGAGCATTTCTCTTCCATGAGACGCTGTTCTAAACAGCCATTTGCACATGTGAGGAGCATAAAAGCTCAACTTCCAACAACATGTGTAGGTGTGCTGTGAAACCTTCTTTCACAGTGCTTCTCCTGCATTGCAGAAGCAACGTGGGCCAAGTTCCATGCTCTGTCACTAATCCCAATTTAAGACTGCAGCACAATCCCAGCTTCCGTTACGTAATTCACATTGCCTTTTCTCACGTTTGTATGATAAATGTTTTTCTCAGTCAAACTTGAGAACGGTTGTACTTTTGTGGAAACATGAATTCTCTTACAACCCTTGGTGTGAATGCAGTTAGCTGAAAACAGTTGCACTGACTCAAAATTCCAATCCCAAGTGGCGTGTGCTGGGATTTCCTCGTTTTCTTTCTCTCATTCGTGTACTTTTATATTCAAGTTACTGCAGTGGGTGGGTTTCATTGTTATTTACTAGTTGTCATGGTCACGAGATTTAAAAAAAAGTCTGCATTGTTTTTTTTTTTTCTGTGCCTCTTCATTTGCAAGGCTCCACAGATTTGTGGTGCAGATCCGTTTCAGCACCACTGTTGCTTCCATCCAAACATCTTGTACACCTCATCTCTTCCCTCACTACTGCTCCCTCCCCCCTCTCCCCTTGCGTTGAATGTGTTTACCCGCAGCAGCCCCCCCCCCCTTCTCTTGGGGAGGCAGAATCTAGGTCAATCACTCCTCCTGAATGAATTCTACTCAGACAAGCTCCTCCCCTTCCCGCTACCGCACCAGCTACACCGCATGCAGCCCTCCTCTCATGCAGGGACACCCCCACAGTCGCGCTCCGATTGGCTGCGAGGCCTCAGACTCGACCATCTCCTCACTGCCATTGGCTGGTGCTGCTGACATGTGTTGTGATTGGCTGTGCTACAGGGGGTCTTGTTTCTGTGGGATGGTTGCCGTGGTGCCCAGGAAGATCTGTGCGCACGTAAAAAAAAAGAGCCCCACCAATCTGAGTCAGGCTCGGCGACTCCCTACACATCACGGCTGCAGCCATGCATGTGAGGCAAGCAGGAGTCAGAGTCCACATCTCCATAAACCATAGTTATCATGAACATCAACATACCTCTTCCCCCCCTCGTGGTCAGCTCACTGAAACTGATTTTCTTATCATAAACAATCTAGTTTTTTAATACTCCGAGGCTGTTCAGGGACGCAGCTCTCTGCTCAATTAAATTCAGTTATATTCATCAAAGGATGTATTCCGCTAAATTAATGGACTTTAATGATGCCCTCATTTCCTTCCATCTCCAAATAGGCATGCGATGTTTGTACCCTCAAACAGGCCGCGATCGCTGCAGGGGGGGGTGCCTTTATTTTGGCATCTCCTAATCTAGTCTAAAGAGTTTGGCCACAATTACTGTACATTACATGAACATTTCTTTCACAGTGTTTGAAGGTCTAATGAGTGTTAACATATGCAAAATTCCTCTTTTCCAGTTGTAAAAAAGAGGCTTGTGACCGACAAATTGTTGAGCTGTTTCAACAAGTGACCTGAGAATGAAGTGGCTTTTATGGGTTTTTTTCTATAGTACTATTTAAAAGTGATTTTCCACACTTAAATTACTTTGAAGGAATTCATTTTGTATGTGTTTTTCAGTGTGTACATTCTATGGTTGCAGTCTTGTTGGACGGATGATATTTTTGGATGCCTGCAGTCAGTAGTTGGGTCAGTTGACAGTGTTCATATATGGTCAGTTATCAACTGGAATCTATAATATAGTCAGGAAAATGAGTCAATATAATCTTATTTGTCACAGTGCCTCACGCCTCCTTACCATAAACGCTTTTCCATATTGAAAAAATGACATCTTGCTAATTTGACAACATCGTCGTACGTTGCTGAACCACGATATAAAACCCTTATTTTAGGCATGCAACTGTGTGGAGCCAAACAGCCAAACAGTTGGGGGTTTACTTTATAAAAATCATCTATAACTCTGTCCACTTTTGTCCTGGAACATGTTGTGTTTACATCCTCTAGTTTCTTCATCCTTTGTTGTTTTTATATTGGAATATGTGTCGTATTGAAGTATATATATATATATATATATATATATATATATATATATATATATATATATATATATATATATATATATATTTCATCATCATCAAGATATATATGCAAATCTAGATTCTTCGGCAGCGTTGTGTTTTTGGAGTTTGTTAAATTCCTTCGATGAGAAAGGGTCGAATCTAACGTCAGGACTGGACCAGCGGTGTGGCGTTCGGACTGAGCAGCAGTTGTCATGTCATTGTCGGAGCACCAGTGTTGAAGAGGGCACTGCAGAGGGAAGCTATTTATAGCCCAGCAGTCGGGTGTGAAGTGCCACCATCACTCACCATCACATCTCTCCCCTCGGCAGGTGGACACGGGACTGTGGTCCACCGCCTCAGACGACATGCTCAGCTTGGTGGCCGGGTCCCTCCTGGGCTTGGGTGGAGGTTGCTTCCTCGAGGTTGGACTTCCCACCTCCTCCTCTCCTCCCCCACTGTTCCCACCACCCACGGAGTGGAGGGACTGGGAGCGTACGGAGAAGCCCTGCCCACAAGCCAGAGCGTGCGGGTGCGGTATGGGCATGCGTTCCTGCGGGTCCGGCATGGTGATGGAACCCATACGTAGGTGCTTGCCTTCAATAGCTATGTCCTCACCCGTCCTGGAAACATTAAAAAAAAAACAACTTAATTTTTTCTTCAGCATCACAGACACTCACTTGCTAGTTTCACAGTTTCAAATAAATATATAACTCCACTGGCAGACGTTTCTTTGTGCGACAGATAGCAGAACAGTTGCTCATCAGAATTCATGCTTAATGAAGCACTGCTGCATTTGCACATCCCTCCAGACGTCAGAAAATATTTTGACAGCCACAGACGTGCAGTCAATGAGAGGCTGGCTTGGTGTGTGAAACCATGTGTGCGAGTGTGTTCAGTCCTTAAAAGATTTCTATTAGCAGCAGCAACAGACGTGTCCTAGAATGGGGCTAAAGTCATCGATTTGCATTTAACCCCTGACGGGGGCAGGGACGTGTAAGGTCATACACACACTGTGACAACACGGAAGTCAGCCCGTGCACGATCAATCTCTATAAATGGATGAATGGATTGTTAATGTCTGAAAGCAGGGGAGGAAAACGGGGCCAGCGAGTGTGTGTGTGTTAGATCTGTGACACTTCTCTGGAAAGTTTTTGACTTCCTAGTCCAGCAGGTCGTGTTTCTTGCGTGCCAGCTCCACACTTGCATGTCGACTTGCAAACTTACATATTCACAATGCATGTGAACACATGGGCTTCCATATGCATGCGTGTCAGAAGCGTGCGACTTTGCTGACAGTGACTCCCCCCTGGCCGGCTGCTGGGCAGAAGGTGGTGGGACTTGAGTTTGCCTAGCAACAGTTGGACCCAGCAACAATAACAAAGCACACGTGCAGCTTGTGAAAATGTGTGCAACAACCCACTCTGTGAGTCCACGTACGACTGTGGTTTGCTGGAAAGGGTGCGGTTTATTAGTGGTTAATATCATTGCGGAATCAAAATGATAACATCACGAGTGCATTACTACGGTTTTGTGTTACTGCTCAGTGGGGAGAATGGTGATGAGAGTGGTTTCAGATTTCAACAACTTGAGCTCCACAAAGTGGAATGAGGAAGAATGAGAAGAGACAAGCCGTTTTTTTTTTTTTTTATGTGGCTGACATGGACTGTGTGGGTGAGACTGGAATGGTGGTGACTTGGTTATTTATAGTGTGCTTGCCCAGTGATTGGCCAGAAGACAGACCATAGGTGGACCGGGACCACTTGGCTCCTGTTCTTCGTCTGAGCCAGCATAACAAACACACGCTATAGTCTGAGTTTTCCTTTGAATATATTTGGAGAATTTAATGAAGCAACTGGTCTTTTAAAATGTCATTTGCTTTACATTCATTTCTATATTATTTGTTCCTTTTGTTTATCGAGTATTTCTTACAACTGCTCAACATCCATTCGCTTCATAAAAAAAATAAAATCTCCTGTAAATATAAAATATTAAGTAAAAAGCACAAATGGGCTCACAATCTTCTAGGCAACTGTCTATGCTGCTGCTGTAATATATATTTTTTAAGAATGAACAAAAGCTTCATGCATGATGATAACTCAATAAAAAAAGTAAAAATTGAAAAAAAAACAAACATTTTCTTTAATTCAGAAATGTTGCTTGGTATTTATCCTGTAAAATACACAAATAGATAATTTATATATGTAGATGGTAAATGTACTCTTAATTAATATTATGAATTTGTTTGAATACCTGTTAAAAAACAACAATTCTGAGATTGTATCTATTTACTTTACTTTCAATCTGAGTTCAAAATAAAAGATGTATGAAGCATTAGAAGTAAAATATTGACATCCTGTAAGTGATGTTGTAGCTTATTTCAGGAAAAAAAACAAACCTTTTTTTTAAATTGGAAATGCTTTTAATTTATCAAGATTAAATCACTGAATGTTATTGCCTCAGCAACTTCAGGAACTGAAGCGCACAGACAGAGATTCAACCGCAGACAGGAAGACCCGCCTCACTCAAACCTGATTCACTGTTCCGATTGGCTGATGGCCTCCCCAGCTGTCACCAGGCAGAACACATCTTCTGCAATAGAGCTCCCACTTAATCTCCCTCTAAAAGCTTTTTTTTCTTTTCTTTCCCCTGACTCTTAAACACATTTGCTCCACGAATCTGTCTGCCTAACACAATCACACAGTCAATTTGTTCTTTCACGCCCTTTTCTCATCTTCCTCATATTTCCTGCTCCCACAAGTCCTTTCTCGCACTTGGATATTGCAATATGTATTTCCATAGAGCTGCCCACATGAGTCCTTCTGTTCACTGTCATCCACAAGCTGGAAAAAAGAAAAAAAAATGGGGGGGGGAAGGGGTCATCTCATTGACCTACTTACTTATGGACCTCATGAAAAATCAAGCTATTTTTCCGTCCATTCCTCTAGTGGCGGTATTAATATTTCAGCTTTGGCAAGAGCTCACATTTTGTGTCGGGAGAGCAGGACGGATGGAGGTCGCCACTTTCCGTGGACATGGTCCTATATTTGGAACCATCCCAAAGTAGCATTAATAAACAGTTGTCCTGTCAGCAGTTCCGCTTGGGGCAACTTGGACATGTGGAATCTTATGAAGTTTGACATTTGAGCTGTCGGTTTGATTCCTGCGAAGCCCAAATCATTGGTCTTCTCTTTCTTCAGTCGGCATCACAGTACTCATCCGACCACACCTTAACCCCTCATGTCCTTATTCACCACATCCACAAACCTCATTGGCCGCCTTCCTCTTCTCCTGTTCCCTCCATCTCTAACTTTCTTTCTGCAAGTGTCTCTCCTCTTTACATGTCAGAGTGTCCGCCCTCCCTCACTGTCTCTCCAACCTGCTTCACATCTCTGCCAGCTTTCACTCTTGCTGACACTGAAGCGTAGTTCTCGACTACTCTCACTCCGTATTATGTGGTGCCTATTTATGGCCACTATAAATCTATGATAGCTTGTTTATTGCAGACAACCGATTTGACTCTGAGCGCACACCAAGCATTGAGTTTTCCAGCAGTGTGTGCAAATGAGAACAAACGTAGTCACTTGTGTGACCATCTTTAATGAAGTGTGAGTGGAAGCTCTCAGATGAATGCATTTGTCAACACATACATTTCTTTGTATATTTAGAGCTCTGCATCCATCAAAGCTGGATTCAGAAAAAAAGTACGTTTTTGCTTGTGTTGCATCAAGAGTATACATAAGCTGCTTCCATAGATTTTTGAACCAACGTTTCACTCAAGGCGTTAAGATGCCCTGCAGTGCGTCTGACCACAGACTGCGGTCTGTCTGACTTAACAACTGCTTACTAGCGTCTGCGTGAGCAAAGGAGTTGGTGAAGCACAGTGGCTAGAATTCCATTTAATCACACGCGTGTCACATCTGCTCGCTATTCCAGAGCTCATCCCTCAAATCTTCATCCAGTAGTCACCGCTCCGAACAAGCTCGACAGAACGATGAGTAAGAGATTTCAGAGTGACCTCGACTTACCTCGGATAGCGCACTTCAATATTTCATATGTTTGTTTTAAACCAAATGCGTGTCTGTTACATCACAGAGCTAAGGCTGCCAGGCAACACATCTCGGGGTGTGATTCCCAGTCGGAGCAAATGAATAATGGAAATCATAAAAAAGGCTTTTGGGTGAATCTTGTGCTGGAATGCAAATGTTCACAACCTCTACTGTCACCCCAAGAAACCCCATAGTACCCTTGTGCTCTATCTCTTCTCTTCTTTGCCCTTTGGAATTACAAATATTCAAGATTCTTCCCGGCTTTTAGAACCTTTTACTTCGCCTTGTTCAATCTCAACAAAAGCCCAATGCGATGTCCTTATTTTACCACCCCAGCGTGGTACAACTGGTTTACCGTCTTTGCTCTTACTCTTACTTTCCCAAACATTTGTGTTTATTCTTTATAAAGTGCATTAAGCAAAAAAGGATGTCGATGTAGTATTTTTTAAAAGACAAAAGAAGCAGCTGATGCTGTAATGTGTGATTTATTTTGAGCTTCTCCCACTAGATTCATAAACCGCTGTGCAGTGTCTGGTTATTAAAGTCACAGCCTAATTTTACTGTAGTTGCTCAATGTTTGCGGGGAAAAAAACGGGGGGTTTGGAAACCGTTTCTCCTGTGGTGGCTTCAACTTATCGCAATGCTGATAAATCTAAATCCTGATGCGCATGCTAAGCCCATCCATTGTCTTCGTGTATTTTTTAATCTTCTGTGTCCCAAAAAAAAAAAAAAAAAAGGAGCAGCGGTGGCCTAAATCCAAGGACAAGTCCCAAAAAAAGACTGAAAGTGAAAATTTAATTATCCTCGATAGATCATGTGGTGTGCCAGTCTAAACTTCTCAAAAATATGGCATCCAGCCCCCGCTACAGGGACCTGCTGGCCACTTGTCCCAATTCCTTATAACCTCTTTCTGAAGTGAACTTGTCCACGTTATTTATATTTTTAGAACCAAATCCTCCAGGGGCTTTTCAAAGACGCCTCCGTTTTTATTCATAAAAAAAAATCCTCGCTGTCTGTCACCATGCTGATGAGATCTAAGGCTCTGCTTGCCGCTCTCTGCAACTCACCGTTTTATTGCTTCCTCTTGTTTTCTCTTCTTGTCGTTTTTCTCCAGCAGGAATAACTTGTTTTTCTCATTCCTGGCGTGGTCCAAGTTCTGAGTTACAAGGCCATTATAGGCTCGTAGCCCATTCTCCTCGACATACTGGAAAAAACGAAGCGTTTCCTCTTCTCGAGAGCTCTTCATTCTTCAGGTTGATCAACTGGGCAAAATAAGAGTGTTGGGTCAGTCCAAACTTTTACGTCAAACTCAATAATTCCTGATGTTATTACTAGTGATTTAGAAGTCTAGATCCATCTCACAAAAGAGCCCAAACCCTCCAAGACGATACTCTTGTCCGGCCAAACTCAAGTCTTGGAGTCTGACAAATGAATCCATTCCAAACAAACAGGCAGCGCCTCAACTTCCACAATTCCCTAAACAAAGCCGATAAACAAAGCTAAACACCACAGTGTGATGGTGATTGGTGTGGAACAATCTCATTAAACTATATAAGCAAATCCATTAAGTAGTGTTCTCATCACGCAAACCCCTTACCTGCCTCTTCTCATGCTTTGATCTGATTTAAAGGAAGGGTGTAAATAAGTGGCATTTATCACGAGTCGGTTTGTTAAAACTCAAACATGAAACTGTTACTGTCGCTAAAGTTTCTGGATGAGCTGTCTATTTAAAAATCTCAGCACTTCTACTTTCGATTCACTAAGGCTTATGACATATTCTTTAACCCTTGAATTGGATCCTTGAATTGACCCTTAAAACGTCTTCCCCAGCTTGTTCTTAACTCCAAAAGTCTTGGTGTGATGTTCAAGACATTAAAGTCCAATGAAAAGTCTTAAATTTTCTTTCTTTTTCACTGTCTCTGCTTATTGTTTGGCGAGAGTGTTGACCTTCACTCCTGAAAGTCCTTGGCTTGACCCATGATAGTCAGTTTCCTTGACTCTAGTCTTTTCACTTCTTGGTTTGGTCATTTCAAATCCTTGTTCACTCATTGGATCAATTTCTGCTGACGTCATCACCATACAGGTTTCAATATTGGCGAACGCACCCAGTCAATGATTGTTTTCCGACCTTCATTTGTCAAGGCCGACCTTCCGAGAGATAAAAACACGGATACACCAGCGCTGTTATGTTGCATGTTTGTGAAATTGTCTGCTTCTCCTGTGAAGCCCAGAGGCCTTGGAATGTTGATGTGGCAAGTGATTCTTGCATCATGTCCATGTCCACAAGAGTAAGCTTCCTGCCTTGGGCTTTGCGACTCGCCATTTTACACACATAAAAACACAAAATTCTCTCGGTCCTTTTTTGAATGGATTCAGACGTTATTTTGCAGCATGTAGGCACATTGTGGCTACCCCCGTGGGGAAGGTGAACTTCGCTTTGAGGGGCAAGGAACATTGAAAAAAAACCTCCTCTACTTTGTCATAGAAGTGCATTCAATTGGAATGGAATATAAACTGACAAATAATAGAAAAACTCACTTTTAAATCCCTTTTTTATGCTATTATTGTTGTGATTTTCGCAATAATGCCCTCTTCTTGTCTTTATACAACAAATAAAACCCTCTATTGTCATGTCGCTGCTCGCCTATTTACACTAAAATTACCATTGAAATATTAAAAATAAATGTGGAGGTCTACTAAAATGCAAAATTAATAGTCTAGCATTGCATATTGGTACAACTGAGCTAGGACCATTGAGAAGACTTGTCCACTGGCGTGCAGCATGAGCCATGCTTCTTAAGGGAGCGTGGATTTGCATGATAGAAATCGGTGATTTGTAGATTCAATGTCGACTATGTTAATAAGAAGCATACACGCATTCAATCCCTTAAATAACAAGACGATTGTGCCACCTCCGATTCACTGTGGACCGGGCAGTTAATGTGCGCACGAATGTACAGTCCAAGAAGTAGTAATGGGGGTGAAAAAAAGAGCCGGCATTGTTGTGCAACTACCCATTGTGAATTTTGGAGAGGGCAGTCGTAGACGAGAAGGAAGACCGCTCTTGCTTTTATGTAGGTCAGTGTTTTCAGATCAGCCTAAGACTCACGCTTGTTTATGTGCAACGCACTGGGTGTAATTGTGCATATGGAGGGGGAAGGGAGGGGGTCTGCTATAGCCGTCTGTATGTACGTTGGAGTGTGTGTGTATTTGGGCAAGGGCACGTCGCATTGCATGGTCTGTGTGGGAGGGGGCGCTTGGAGGGCAGCCAGAGAGAGATTGAAGGGCCAGCGAAGAGGCCGGTCATTGTCTGGACATCCCATGTGCTGGTCTGCGAGCAGGTCCGCGCGGGGTCCAAGGTTAATGGGTTTATCTGCTGTTTCTGATTTATTATTTATTTTGCAAAAGGCTGATAGGAACTCGGAGACGGAGTTCAAATGAGGCAAAGCGCCCGGCTGCTGCAGGGATTTCTTTGCCGTTCTTACAGAGCGTACCGGAATGAATGTTTCGATTTTAATGCCAATGAGGCGCCTCCGTGCGATGTGTGAATATTGCGGCAATAGCAAGGTGCAGTTCAGTGTTGGAGCTGAATTAAGCCTGTCTGCCTAATCCCTGTAAGCCTGCGGCAGCACTCTGCACTGGCATCAGCTTGTTTATCACACTGTTTTGTCGGCTGTCACTGTGGATTGTCCTCCCGAAACTCATCAACGTGAAATACTGCTCCTCCACAGAACGCAAGTCATTTCCCCATCCTGTTCAATCTCAAATAAATTTCCGTCGCCGATCCCTGCTTTACAATGCGCCTTCTTCTCCTTCCCTTGTTTACTGCCTCAGTGCCCTTTAGCTGCAACAGTTGGGTCACAGATGTGCAATTGGCCTTAAAAGTAAATCAAGATGACACACTGTTTCTGTTTCCAGGCAACGCTGTCTTGGGAGAGGGGCAGCGTGGACATTCTCCTGTCACAAAGTCAGGAAGATTGCAAGGCCACCGCTCAGATCGGTGGGCGCTCACATGCAGACACACACTGCAGTATGACACGCCGGGTAGCTGCAAAATACATGAGCGCCTGTTGTGCAAGCTGCTTGCATTCATTTGCTTTCTGTATAAATAAGTGGGTCAAAGTCAGTAAATGAGGAAACTGCGAGTGGGTTTGTGGGTCACGGTTCTGATCTTGAGGAGGCATACTTACAATAGTGCTGTGTCCCTGCCAATGTGTCTTCGGTCTTCTCCTGACGGCTCCCGCTTGTGAACTCTGACCTTTGCTGGAGCACCGGTTCACTTTTCCGCATAAATCCCCAGACACCTTCATCCATGGTAAAGATTAGCATGCTAGAAATCAGAGCACCTGTGACCCGGGATTAGGCTGTTCGAAACCGGTGCCATTGAATGCCCAGTTCGGTTCTCCCTGGGGATGCAAGTCCCTCCGATCTTGAATCTTCCGAGCTCCCGCTTCCACTTCCTGCGCCACGCATCAGCTCATTTTAGAAGTGGAAATTCTGAGCAGAAGGCAACGCCACCGAAGTCAGACTTGAATCGACACTTCAGCGTGCAGTCTCCTCCATCACTCCACCCGTTGAATATTTCCTCCAAAACAAGTCCAAAATGCGTGCAAGGGTTCCTCATCCACAGTGTGTTCGGTGAATCATTCCGTGCCGACTCTTTCTCTGTCCTGCTCGTCCACGCCGGTCTGTACAGTCACTCGGCGCTTAAGCAGATGACACCGGGCTTCCCAACTACAGATCACAGCAAGAACACGCCCACTGCTTACTGTAGCCACCTTCCACTACAACGTCAGCTCCTCTCATCTTCCACTCCTTAGCCTGACACTACTTCCCCGCCATGAGATTTTTAAGTACCTCGTCCATCTCCCTGCAGTGTGTGCTTTTATCCCTCCTGAGTGTCTCGTCTGCTTTTCCTGCCGCTGCCGCTTCACTGTATCTGAAGGATGTTTTTCCCCTTCCAGCACCATGGAGAGCTCTCTCTGTCAGCGAAGGGAAGGAGGGGGGGAGGCGGTGGGCACACGCGGAGACGGCTGAGTGGAGAGATGGGGGTCTAAGTAGGAGGAGTCAATGGGTTGCCAGGGTGTGACCTCATTAGACTCAGCCTCCTCTTCGCCTGGCAACCACCAACCCCCCCCTACCCTCACGCCTCGATATCCCCCCTTCCCCACCCTCCCTTCTCCCTCAGAGCACGTAAACAAGTCCACGACACAAAAATACTTGGTGTTGCTCTACTGTGCATTTTAGCAAAAAAAAAAAAAGCTACAAAGAGAATCAAATGGGCATAAAGCACCAAATATTGTGTGCATGTGTGCGCACATAATGATCAAAGCATGTTGCCTCCTGAAAAAAAAAAAAAATGGTATTCCCCCTGTGGCAGGGAATGTTTACCAGATGAAAACAGAGTTGAACCAGAGTCTGTCACTGGGAATCTGCCGCCACTTTGCACTGCAGTTTCACAGCAGGGGGATAGAATCTAGCAATGCCGGTTTGTTTACCTGACTGCAGAAAGGTGAACAGTCTGACTTGGTGTCAGTGGAGGTGGGGGGGTCGGGGGCTGGTTTTTGCACTGTTGGATTAACACAGTCGCCACAAAAGGATTAGAGCCGAGATCTGTTGTTTTCATCAACCATTCCCGCCATATCTTTTAACCCCCACCCTTCACTTTCCCCCTCCCTCTGCTGCCTCACACTTGGTGGAGGGGAAAAAGGTGCAAAAATGTCAGACCCCAATAAGGTCACTGTGGGGTGCTTCTGCCACAAGAAAAGACCACCAATAGCACACATTGCTATGATATCATTGGGATCAAATGATCCGTCAAAAAGGTACTGGCCCCCCCTTTTCTTGCCCATTGTGCCGGTTTTGGTCGAGTGGCCATGCACAAAGCCCATAAGTCTATCTGGACCAAATCGGTGCACATGCACACAAATACAAAGGCTGAAGTCTGACCTTGCTGCAGCGACTCTCAAAGGAAGTGTTTAGATCTCATCAAACTCAGTGAACACAAACAGTGAAGGGATCTCAGGGGTGACTGGGTTAAACAAATGTTTCCACCTTCACGGACAACAGCGCTCGTACACAGAGGAGGCCTTTCCCCACGGGGCCAATAGAGCACGGATTATACCGCTTATATCTACTGTGGTTCGGTTACATTATTTGTCTGTCTGCATTAAGTGGACTTTCAATGTGTCTAGTTTCAAGATTGTCTCAATATGTCACTCCCTCCCGGACTTTTTTATTGATTGTTGCCGCCGGCCATGTTTGTTTAAGTCCACCCCACATAGTTTGTGTGTAAAGGCGCGGTGCACTAGTGAGCTATTAGAGCTCTATTATACATTAAGTCATCAGAAATATTTGTGGTCAAATGACTTCACTTCATCTTGATAAGGTGGGAGGGAAAATGCTTCTAGATGCTGGCATTGGTTGTAATTTCATTAAGAGTTACAAGAGCAAAAAGGTGGTTTCTTGAAGGGACGGATATGTTAGAGGTTTCCTCAGATTTGTGCTGGATGGTCTAAGGTCTCAATTTATTAGGAACACACATTCAAGCAAGCAATATTTTTACCTCGCGCACATGGCAAATATGCATGTCTTCTCATAAAACAAACAGTCCAAGAGGCTATATTTTTACAGTGGTACCTCGGTTCTCCACCACAATCCGTTCCAGACGGCCGTTCGAGAAGCAAATTGTTGGAAATCTGAATCTATTTTTCCCATGACAAAAAGAAAGAATGCGTTCCAAGCCTTCAAATAGGCTTTTGTGGGAGTGAATGTAGAGTGTCTGCTGCAGGTGCACTGTTCCTCTATGTGTGTGGCCGCTGCATGTGGGAGGGGTTGCCGAGTGAGTGACGTCTCTCCAGAAGTGAAGAGGTGCCCGGTGCGTGTCCAGCTCTGAATGTGCGCTTCTGTGCAGTTTGGCTGTGACAAAGTCATAAACCAAGTCACGCTCTGTCCCAGACTCGCCTCATCCCTGTCCCAGCTCCAGCCCACAACAGGACATCAAACCCTGGAGTGAGCGCTCCAGCCTCGGAGGTGTGGAGAGCGACACTCTACCACGGTCCAGTGTGGAGACAGGAAAGGTTTTACACCTCAGTATGAAGAAAAAACAGCCAGTAAATGTAGCTAACGGGACACGTCTGCATACAGAGGCTGCGTTATACACAATAACAAAGCGCGTCGTGGGTCAGCTGATCGGTCCGCTCACGTTATGTTTTTTCTGGCTTTTTTCGGGGGCGTTCGAGTTCTGGATTTTCGTTCGAAATACGAAGCAGAAAAACCTCGACATTTTTGTTCAAACTCCAATTTGTTCGAATTCCGGGACGTTTCCTCACGCAGGCAAACTTTAGTTTCAGTCTTGTGTTCACGTTTAAACACTCACAAAATCAATTGCAAATCTTGCAAATATATTCACGGTTGGAAATGTTTTTCTTTCCTGCGTGGGGGAAAATTTGTCAGCACTACCACATCCCATAACCAATATACCTCAAGTCTTTAAAACCAAACATCATTGCTTTTCAGTCCCGCACAGGCATATAGTTGTACTGTGCAGTATATTGGGCATCAACACTTGACAACAAAAGAGCATGTTTGCATGAATCATGTTAAATGTACTTCATTTAGTATTGTGACTTGTGACTGAACATTCACAAGCACATTTGCACATAAAACTGAAGCAACAATGTCGAAACATGTCTAAACCACATTGTCTTTAAACCTTGTGCACCCTCACCTTGATGCACACAGAGCTCCGCTTTCGACACTATATCCTGCATATGTTTTACTTGCAAACACAAAGGATTTTATGTCGAGGCACGTACTGAAGATTGGTATCCCACAGTGCTATATTTTTAGCTCATAAAAACACAGTACCGATTTACGTCCTTGACTAGTAAAACCCACACCCATCCCATTTAATGCCTTAACATCCCACAAAGAGAGCAGATTCGACATGACCTTATTTGGCCTGCACACACAGCTCATTTGGTGCCAACATGAAAAGCCTACTGCTGACACCACATGACACAACTCAATGGCTCCAATTGAAGCAACCTCCAATCCAACGTCTCCCGGGTGTTTATGACAACTGTTTCTGTTACTGATGGTAATTGATCAGCGTAATGGCTTTTATAGACTCCTCATTAGTGCGTTACACTGCTGGATCGATCAGTGCAACAAGTCATTTCACGCATGATCGCTACCAGCTACACCCCCGCGGACTATTGCGCACGTCGCCCCGCGCCATTAATGCCAGTGTGTTCTATGAGACTCCGAAAAGGAATTGTTGCCTTTCGAAAATGGGGTTCATGTTTTTGTTGCTGCTTAACACTCCAACTCCGACTAGCTTGCGCCAGCAGCCTCGCCGTTTTCAGAGACAGTAGTGAACCGCGTCGGTCAGATGTTTGCTAATTACTTGACATGGACTCTTGACTTTCTCTGTGGTGGGACAGATGGCAAATCCTCAATGTTGACGGGATGTTTACTGGCTTGTTTTGCACTCACTGGAAATCATTCTCGTACTGTCAGGTAATCCACTTGTAAGATTTCTGATTTAAGCTCAAGATAGTCCAGGCACGGTATTTTGGACAGGCCGCACGCAAGACTCTCAACCTGCAACACGGTCGGGTTTTTCTCCGATGTCGTGCGTCCCATTCGTAATCCTCCATGTTTGACCTGTGAGTCTCCTCTTCATTTTTTCCCCCCTTTTGAAATAGACTTTCGTCTTTGCTGTTTTGAGTGTCAAGTGGGCTTCAGAGTCCAGCAAGCATTTACAAATGAACATTCTGGTGCTGTGGAAGACCATTAAAGTTTCAGCGAGAATCCTCATCTCCACTTCTGAGAAATGGAGCAGAAGGTTCTCCGGTCACTACTAAGCAAACACCTCCTGACCGCAATTACATTAACCCGCCGAGGGCACCGTCAGTGCAACTTTCAAGTCTCGCTCAAACACTCCAAGGGCAAGTTTCGTTTGCGCTCACGGCTCCAGGTAATGTGTTCAGTCAGGCTTCGCAGCGCCGGTCAGGCCGCGTCATGTCTGAAACGCCGGCGCTTCCTGCTGTTCCACCGAGACACGGAGGTGAAAATGAGAGACTGGAAAGCATAATCTGTTAAAGAGGCGGGAGATGGCTCAGATCTTGAGGATTTAACCCTCTGTAAGCCCTTTAAATCCCCAGTTTACAGGGCCAGAACTGATGGGACTAAGGCCCCGTGGATCGAGGGAGGACTGGACAGTCTGATAGCATCAAACAACATAAGCATGCAGTGAATCCAGCTGTCGCATCGTGACACTCAAGATACCAAATTGGCTTCCATGATATCATACTGTGTTGTCGAGGAGTCTAGAACTGCATTCCAGTTGCCTCGGAAGTGGGAGCTCAGAACTGGGAATAGAGTCAGAGGCGAGTTCTGAAGTGGCGTCCATCAGAGCTATTGTCAACTTCTTGATAAAAAGATGCTCGCTTTACAATTTGAAAACCTGTCGGATGGAGGAAAAACTAATTTGTGTTTCTTACCATCTACGGTGGCACCTCGGTTTTTGAACGTCTCGGAATTTGATGAAAATCAGAGTTCGAACTAAAATTTAGAGATTTTTTTCCTTCGGATTTCGAACGAAAATCCAGAACTCGAACGTCCCTGAAAAAAAGCATAACGTACGCGGACCGATCCGCTGGCCCACGACACGCTTTGTTATTGTGTATAACGCAGCCTCTGTATGCAGACGTGTCCCGTTAGCTACATTTACTGGCTGTTTTTTCTTCATATTGAGGTATAAAACCTTTCCTGTCTCCGCACTGGACCGTGGTAGAGTGTCACAGGGGAGGTGCTCGCTCTCCACACCTCCGAGGCTGGAGCGCTCACTCCAGGGTTTGATGTCCTGTTGTGGGCTGGAGCTGGGACAGGGATGAGGCGAGTCTGGGACAGAGCTAAGTTACTTGGTTTATGACTTTGTCACAGCCAAACTGCACAGAAGCGCACATTCAGAGCTGGACACGCACCGGGCACCTCTTCACTTCTGGAGAGACCTCACTCACTCGGCAACCCCTCCCACATGCAGCGGCCACACACATAGAGGAACAGCGCACCTGCAGCAGACACTCTACATTCACTCCTACAAAAGCCTGTTTTAAGGCTTGGAACGCATTATTGCTTTTTCCATTCATTGTAATGGGAAAAGTCGATTCAGATTTCGAACAAATTGCTTCTCGAACGGCCGTCTGGAACGGATTGTGGTCGAGAACCGAGGTACCACTGCATTTCATTGATTCAAAAGTTCTACTTCCTGTTTACGGTTGGGAAGCCATCTTGGATTGCATTCCTGGGTTAGTTAGGATTCTCCGGCTTTTTCCTTATTGGTCATGAGGGAAAATGTGCAGTATGTGCTCAGTGCTGCAGGCCACGCACAGGCTTCAGCAGTGGTCACCAAGTAATGTGAGAGTTTGGGGAGTTTTGACCCCCAATGAACCACCTCTCTCTCGCTGAGCTAACTGCTAACACGACACCTAGCTACACATCTCCGCTGTTGATATCAGAGGAGGAACAGTGATGTATTTCTTCATTTTGTTTGACAAGAACATCTTTGAAAATTGAATGAAGATGAGTGAACAGTGTTAATGTATGTTAGGGTCTAGTTGTGTATCACTGCAAATGTGTTTTTTCTTATTTTCGCTGAGGGAATAATAAAGCATGGTGAAATGACTTGCACTGATTTGTCGGTTGCAAGTTGGAAAATGTTTTGAATGGCACTTTCTGAAAGACATTTAGGCATTTGCGAGCATGATTTTCATTCTGTGCACAGCTTGATGAACTAATGAACAACATCGATGTTAGGGTATTTTAAAACCCGCCGTTAGCCCTGCTTATAAAAGCGAGCTAAACGGCGCCATCTGCTGTTTACATAAAAGACTTACAATGATAAATGTGACGGGAGTAAATAATGGGCACTCAAGTGCAATTTGTGGATTCAAAAAAAAAGACATCACACCATAAGATTTAGTACCAATCCAAGACTGTTTTTCTTGTATTGGCGTCGGACGATATGAGTCTCAGAGTGGCCCCTTCAACGCCTCCCTTCAGAGTAAGCTGAGGTTGAACACCTCTAAGAAAGAGTTTTCTTTCAATCTTATCTCCTCATTTTTGTCTTCATCATCTCCCCCTTCAATCATCCTATTGTCATTTTTGTAATGCCTTGTCTTTTCCTGTAGCATGGACTAGAGGGGTTTGGTTGAGCGGTGAGATGTTGTCCACGCAGTATTCCTTTCCTTGCTATCATCTGCATATTGCACTTGATCACTTGTCTGTGTGTTCTGCTTCAGGACTTCAGGACGCGTTCTGGTCGTGTGCTTGAAGCGAATATTCTATGATCTCTCGATCCCATTCACTCTCCCGAGGAGACCTTCTCACCTTTTTCACCTGGACTCTTTAGTTTAGGGTTTAATGTCAGAATCAGAATAGAATTTATTGCCATGGTCAGTGGGGGTTCCACCAACTGGGAGAGTGCTTCGAAATAAACTGCTGTTATTAAATAAAATAAAATAAAATAAAATAAAATAAAATAAAATAATACAATAAAAATAATAAAATAAATGTATTCATAAAATAATGTACAGTTGATCTTCAGGCGGTCCCGACTGTTATAATTCCGCAGCTACACACTTCAGCTTTTGAGAACGAAGAGACCCTGTGTTATCTAGTTTAGTTAGTTTCTAGCCCCAAAATACAGGCGTCACTTGCCCTCCGAACTGAGTACTGCCGGTCGTGGTTCATTATCACCAGTAGATGGCAGCATTGTGCAACAGCTGACAGTTGACTGTGACGCTCCTCTTCCCAAACTGGACCCCCGGATTATGCGTCAGTATCTGCTTGGCTATATTTACACACACTCATTGCATAGTTCTGATTATGAAACATCGCAGTGGTAACTATGAACTAGTTTTGATTGCGAGGTTCGGTTTTGTCAGTCAATAAATATGTCGCTGTTTTACACGGTTTAGACTCAAAATAACCCAACAAATACTGAAACAAACAAATACTAAAGATTCATGAAGTTGTTGTTTTATTGAACGAGAATCTTTGGTATTCAGTACATTTCCTTTTGTGGTTCATGTGATGCATGTTCAGATCAATTCCCGTAATATTTTATAAACTTCTGTCAGCTTGACTGGATTCTGATTATATATATTCATAGCTACATTTCTCAACATTTTATTTATGGTGACTGTGCAGCAACACAACTAGGATTTAATTTCATACTTAATTTGTAGCTTGGAACTGTTGCAGCCAGATACACATATTTATTGTGTTTATTGTTACAAGCCTGGGTATAAAAACAGACTGCTCTGAGAGCTGCATGGTACTGACAAGAAAGTCCTGTTCACATGTTGCATGCATACCATATATCGACATTCTATTTAACATACTGTTTTGCCTTTGTATTTCAGAAAATAAAAATACTTTAAATTTAATTTAAAAAAAGATACATTTATGTTATCATGCCTGCTGATGATCCATTGTCAATACTATGTTGTGTTACATGTATATTTTGCTGACACTTTAGAGAAGGGAACAAGCTACTTGTTCATATGTGTATTGAGAGCATATTAGCTCGCAATTTTAAATTTTAAATGTCAATAAATTTTAAATATTTTCGAGATAATTCAATACCTTTTGACTTGAAAATATAACTATGTCAATAGAGCAGCAGGTGAACTCGGCTGTACAATAGCCACTGTGGATGCCAAGGAAATAAAGCCTCAGAAAGTAGCCCCACACATAAGACCATAATTTATTCCTTAATTCTTTGGTCCACCATCATTTTTTTTTTCTTTTCTGAAAATCCCATATGAGACAGTCAGATATTCATGATCATATGACCCTTTTCCTTGAAGTATAACTCGCATTTATGATATTCTGAGATAGTTTAATGTAGATTTTTTTTAACAACTGGCCTACGTTATTATTTTAATGTAAATATGCCTAAACAATTAATGTTTTACACAAAAAAAGTCAGGTGGCATAAGTGAAATATTAAGCATTTTGGTCGTCAAGTAAGTATTTTTAATGATTTTGTGTCCATATGTGATATTAAATATTCACTCCTATGAAGTTTATCTAATTACAAACTATTTTCCAGATTAAAAAATGAAAAGGAAAACCGGTCTGATGTGCACTAACATAATATAAACATGTAAAAACAACATAGTTTGACAGTGTTTATTCGAAGTGAACGGTGGGACGATATTGATATTTCCTGCTGTCACTTTTGTTTAGTCCATCATATGTGTGGGTTAGATATTCAAGTGGAATGGTTCGGTAGCTGCAGGCTTCCAAAAGTTCCTGCAGGCGCGTAGTCGTGAGCTCCAGTTGGGCACTTGGCTGCGCGCGGAGTGAGGGAGGGGAGAGTCACAGCGTGCAGACAGACGACCACTGCAAAGTGCCGAGGACTGACTGGCGCAGACCACCGCACGCACTCCTCCTCTGTCAGAGAGAAGCCCCCCGAAACCCGCACCGTGAGCAGCTCGCACTCATCCCCGCCAATAATGTGAAAGTCAGTGGCAAGTCAGATGTTTGAACTCCTCGTCGCTGCAGTGAACTTCAGTGTCGCCAGGTCCCAAACAGTCAGAGGATCCAGATCCGCGCGCCAGGACACTCGGTGTGAGATGCGGCAATGTCCCGAGGACTGGACCCACGTGTAACTTCTCTCGGTCCTTTTTGGATTTTGCCGGTGCTCATTCTCGCGGCCAACGTGGTGGACGTGGACACGTACAGTTGTCATGAAGTGAGAACCGCGTTCCAGCTGCGCCAGGTCGGACCCCTGCACCGAGTCCCGGAGACACCTGGGACAGGTGAGGCGCACCAAACTCGCTTCAGTCGCGCACGTCTGTGCTGTCGTAATGGTAGCAGCTGAACCTGAGAACTTGGATCACTCGACTGCTCATGGACTATTTTGACAGTATGAAAACACGTTATCATCATTGCTGCATGATGTCACGCTGACGCAAAACTAACGTTTTCGCTTTCACGTTTACCTTCCCAGTCTCAACAAGTCAGGTTTTCTAAAGCAAACATTCAGGTATTAGACCATGGTTTTCAGTCAAAAACAACTTGATGAAGTCAGATAGGATTTAGGTTCTGTGCACATCACCAGACAGCAGAAGCTCTGAATCTGGTATTGATAGTCAGTTGATATTGATAACTTTATGTCTCTGGAAAGTCTGCCATGAAAGTTGGGCAGAGGGGGCGTGTCATCCACCAGAGCCTCAGAGTGGAACCACAGCTTCTTGACAGTCTACAAGTTCAGATGATAGTCAGAAATTTGGTGAGAAGTGCTGAAGGACAGACATTTCCATACATGATCTTGATCACAGTGATCGATCAGGTCATCAATCCAACACTGTTTTGCACCTTATCTGAATAATGACGTCGACTCTTTGTAAAGTCTTGGATTTAAACACTCTGAAAATGTCATCTTTACTGTTTAAATCTCACCCATGACAAGATATTGAAACCTTTTCAGTCCTGCATCATCTGACCAGACTTACCTGAATGTCATTGAAACAGCTGCAGATGTAGTTGGACCTAAGATTTAACGCCACACACATCCTCTCAGTCAGTCGTAAATCCATCTGTATCCTGCTTCAGTTACACAAGACGCCACTGGATGCACCTGATTTATGAGCATCTTCATTTTTCCTCCATGACTCGAAGCTTCACATATCAATTAGTCTCTTCAGATAGAGGTGTCTGTTTAGATTTATTGGCTGGTCACCCCGCAGTTTTAAGGAATTCCCATATGAATGAGAATTTCTTTGAGTGTGAACATATATTGTCGAGCTTTTTTTTTCTGTGCTGTGGCATGAAGTCATATTCCCAGGCCAAGTAGTTTGCAGGGAGACTGCTGTGGCTTGGGAACAGTGTGGCTGTCCTTTATCTAGTCATCCAAGTCCATAAACTATAATAACAAAACAAACTCTGTTACTTCAGCATCTTTGAACAACTATTCAAGCTTGATGTTTGCTGTTGCCTCCAACTGTGCTACCTGTTTATCAAAGCTAATAGTGTTGCAGTTATCAGTACAGTAAATTTGCACACCCAATAATGATGCCCCAGAACAATGGTGCGTAGTTAGTTGTCGTGGGAACAGGTTTTTGTTCCAACCAATGAGGTGGACACCTGTTCACCGATGAGATGTTTCAACACTGTGATCACTTCATTGTCAGGCTGGTGCTGCTTGTTTCAGCTGGAACCTCATTGGTTAAACTGTGTGAGCTTGATCTGACGGAACAAAAACCTCGACCACTCCTGGCGCTTTGAGAACCGGGTTGCCCACCACTGTTCGAGAAGATAGAACAGTTTTGATACTGTAGGACGACTAGTGACAAAGGCTAAACTTATTGATATGAAAAAATAGATAGTTCTGTTCATCTTTTAAGCAGCACGAGACTCAAGATCTGATTTGAGTTGTTTTTCTGACAGCAGGGGTAGAGTCCCTCCTTCTTCCTCTAGGTTTAGTTGCAAGTGGACTTCAGGCTGCGTCTTTAATGGCAAAAAACATTTCAGTCATGTTAGCGCACAAAAGGGTGCTAGCCTTAGCTAATGGCTAATAACCGAACAAACAGCATTCAATGAGCAGCAAGCTGAACCCAGCTAGCACCAGATAAATCAAACATGTTACGAACATAGTTTCCCTTGGGATTAATAAAGTTATTTGCTTCTGATATGATGAATGGGAGCCTTACTAACTTGTGTCGATGTCTACTGAGGACACTCACTTGAGTATCAATTCTTTTGCGAGTATCCTTTTTGACAGCGTTGTTTGTAGTGCATTGTGGGAGAGGTCGTACTATTGTGACGTCAGATATCAGTAGTTGACGTGATGAAGGTATGTCATAGGCCATATGGATTTTATATCAAGGGCCGAATGAGGCCCACAGACCCTGAGTTTGACATTCCTGTTTTGATGACTTTGATGCATTTGGATTTCATCCCCAAAGGTGTCTTTAGTTTGGTAAATAGGACAGGTGAGACTATTTCAAAATCCAAACCGAACGTCTCTGATCTTCATTGTAATTTTTTTTTTTTTCAGCAGTGATGCTTAAGATGCTTAAGTTATTAAATCAATTTGCGCATGGCTTCATCTGCCGTCATCACTCCTCCTTTTGTCGGATTACTGGCTGAAGAAGGTTCGAATGCCTGTCAGCTTTTGTGGTATGTGCTTCCCTCTTGCACATTTATAAAGATAGACATTTGTTCCAGATCTGTTTTGGAGCCAATAGACATTTTCAGCGAGTTTAGGCTTCGGTTCAAGTATGCAGCCAAGCACCGTTAGACCCTTCAACAGATATTTCATCCATGTTTATCCATTTATTCCAGCTGCCCCGTGCAATGCACTCCGCGAAACCCGATACTGAACAACCTATTTCATATTTCCATCCATGTTTTATCATGATAGCCATTTAAAGTGTAAAGGTAGCTCAAGGTCCTTAGCTGTATTTGCTTTGCTCCGATTCAAATATGTGCAATCTGTAAATCAATTTGCTGGTGTCGTGTGTTGGATGGTAGCAGCGAAAGTATCATCTAGTCTGACTCTGCATGCTGTCACAGTGAGAAGAGCAACAGATAGCTGAGTGGGAAACATACCTGGAGGTGCATCCGAACCATCTGATATGTTTGTTTGGCATTCTGTCGCTACTAGCAACAGATGATGTCAACTTTATTACAAGCAGTAGTTAGGTGTTTGCTCCATGAAAACGACGTGAGGATCTGATCGGAGGAAGACGTCAGGCTGTTGGAAATGGTTTTTATAGTGCTTCAGTGAGTCATTGCCTGCTTTGGGAGGACTGGGCGACCAAAGACAACTTTAATACACGTCACTCGCCAAAACATTTTTTTTTGTGCAGGTCGTTTGACGGATAAACAAATTCCATTTGGGTTTGAAAATGTAATTTCATTTCATGATTTGATCCCCGTGCGTGTCATTTTTGAGCCATTGCGATCCACTTGAACATGTCCTGAAGTTTACTTTAATAGGAAGTGTATTTTGCCAATCTCGCAGCAGGGTGTGTTCGTCTTGTTCAACTTCTGGGCGAGCTGTTTAAAAGACGTTTTTCCAAGTTTGTGCGATAAAAATCTGTTGGCATTACAGTTTGTCATTCATTTGCTTCCTCGGGGTTCTGACAAGTGTTATCTTGTTCCCCAATCTCTCTTCTCTCCTCCGCCTTCCTCTGCACTTGGGATTAGGAGAAGTGCAGTCAACATCACGAGCCACCTTCTACTTAAAAGACTGTCTGTGCGAGTTCCCTACAGGGCCTTTTCCACCTTACAGAACTGTGTTCACTGTCTTGATGTGCTTCGTACAGGGAGCAATGAGCAAAGAGTTATGAGGGCGAAGGTTGGCAAGGCTCTCTGTGCTTCCCTGGACATGCCCAGCACATTCTCACTCCTAAGCAGGGCTGCAACTAATGACTATTTTAATAGTCGACTAGACACCGATCATCGTAATGGTGAGTGAACTTGCCGGCGTATGATCGGCGGTTTGATGAACGTAGTGTGGTTATTATCTTGGAAATAGTCATTAGAAAATGAAAAAAAATGTGTGTGAATTGTCGTTACAACCATATTGACTTTTAGTCGGCATGTGATGTGCACAGTTTGACAAAAGTGACTCATCCGATTGTAGTGTTGTAAATAGTAAGCACTTGTACAGTATAATCTTCAGTGCTTGATGTAACTTGACATTTTTGAGGTTTGAAGAGTTTGTTGTCCCATGGGAACCGGAGCCTCAGCAGTTGAAAACGCACCGATTATATCGACAAGTTGTTGTAGCCTAAGGCTTAAGGCAGCCTTTTCTATTGCATGTTGACACATTGGTGCTTCAGTTGAATCAAATCTGCACTTCATTGGGTGTTAAAAGGTGGGGGGTAAGGTTCTGCTGTGTCCACCACATGATCATGATCTTGACAAGACAGTTCAAGCCAAGGTCACATACGGTGCTATTTATGCCAAGCAACATTGGGAACAATGAAACTATGAGAGCTAACAATCGCACGTCCCCATCCTCACCCCATCCTCTTTTTATGAACGTCAAACATTGGATGCAAAAGCCCACTCAGTGATCATGAATTTGTGACTCATAAAGAGTGAGAATGTGTTGACCAGCCGGGCTGGGATAGGTCCATGCTGAATTTCACAGTTAAGTTGATGTCCTAAATGTAATACGTTGGTACCTTGGTTCTCAACCACAATCCATTCCAGACGGCCGTTCGAGAAGCGATTTGTTCGAAATCTGAATCGATTTTTCCCGTTAAGAAAGAATGCGTTCCGAGCCTTAAAATAGTCTTTTGTAGGAGTGAATGTAGAGTGTCTGCTGCAGGTGCGCTGTTCCTCTATGTGTGTGGCCGCTGCATGTGGGAGGGGTTGCTGAGTGAGTGAGGTCTCTCCAGAAGTGAAGAGGTGCCCGGTGCGTGTCCAGCTCTGAATGTGCGCTTCTGTGCAGTTTGGCTGTGACAAAGTCATAAACCAAGTAACTTAGCTCTGTCCCAGACTCGCCTCATCCCTGTCCCAGCTCCAGCCCACAACAGGACATCAAACCCTGGAGTGCACGCTCCAGCCTCAGAGGTGTGGAGAGCGAGCACCTCCCCTGTGACACTCTACCACGGTCCAGTGTGGAGACAGGAAAGGTTTTACACCTCAATATGAAGAAAAAACAGTCAGTAAATGTAGCTAACGGGACACGTCTGCATACAGAGGCTGCGTTTTTCACAATAACAAAGCACGTCGTGGGTCAGCTGATCGGTCCGCGCACGTTGTTTTTTCTGGCTTTTTTCGGGGGCGTTCGAGTTTTGGGTTTTTGTTCAAAATCAGAAGCAAAAAAATCTCGAAATTTGTTGTTCAAACTCCAATTTGTTCGAATTCCGGGACGTTCGAAAACCGAGCTACCACTGTATTTATAAATAGCGATGTGTGTTAGAAAGTCCTTATGGGTAGTAAAGTATGGGTCCTATACTATCCGTGTCTCCGGTCATCATACTGCATATTCCTTAAACCACCCATTTCCACCCGTATATCCTACATATTCCTTTCAGCTCAAAACGTCTTTGCAAAGCAGTAGTATCAGTTAAAACTCAGTATGAATGTTGAGCAAGTATCCAAAAGTTCTCCCCTTTTTCTCTCCCTCCAAAGCCACACCTCCTGATCCACTTACACTACGATAAGAAAATACCCGATAACATTATAAATGTATTTAAATATTATTTAAACAATGATCGTTATTTCAAGTTATATTTAGGATTGTAGAAGTTGGACCATCAAAAGAAGAAGGGATTGCAGTGAGATTGTGAGGTGAAGTTGCAGTTTAATTTGATAGACATGTTGTCATCCATTCTGTCCATTCAACAGCTGACTTCACTGTCCATGCTGGAGGAACATATTGAACGCTGCTCCAGGAACCTTTAACCTGATGTAACTGCAGTGAAACATTCTCTTTGAAAAGATGGCGTCAGCTTTAAATATCCATCAACATTCTCCAATTCTAAAATAGAAAACACAAAGCTGGGCATGTTTCTACTCCGACTCCTGTGGACAAAGTTGATCCTAACTAGCGTTTTTCCGTTGGCACGGCACAGTGGACATTCCTCTTTCTAAAGCTGGATTTGTAAAATTCCCGTTGACATAACTTTATAGCGCAAAGACAAACATGGACCAGAAATATTCAAGCTTGTTTCTTTAAGAGAGAATTCTGTGAATTCTTTAACCCTCTTCTGATGCCAGTCGACAAGGCAGCACATAGAGAACACAGTGGGACCGGATTCTGTTAGCGCCAGCTCTGGTGTCTTTGCAGCTGACCCGAACACTGTCAACCCGTAACCTCAAGTGGCTGACTGGAACTCGAATAGAAATAAACCTTTTTTTTTTGCTTTATGTTGAGGAATTCCAAATAAAAAAAGGTGAGATTAGTCATGGAGAAATGATGTCTGTCTGGTTGGTGAGGAAAGAGCCGATTTGAAAGACCACACTCTTTCGCAAAAGGTTGTCTCCTCCATGGTGAGGTGTTCTGGGCAACTGGAGGTGGAGAGTTTGTCCTGAGAAGAGCTGGAGAAGGCTCCTGAGATAGGGAAGTGTGGGCCTCTTTGCTGACTCAGCTCCCTCTAGAGTGAAAGAACATGTATGGATGCATGAAACAAAAAACCCGCCATGGATAATCTGTCATGAAATTCTTTGACATATACTGATGCAACCATGTTTAGACAAGTAAAATGCAGCTTCTCCGTCCAGCTGATAAAATAAGTCTGGAACATCCTCCTTTTAAATGTATTTTTTTTACAGTTTCGGGAGGTTGTTTTGGGTCAGGCCCGTCCCCGTCTTCAAAGCGTTGACCGGTGGACAGGGATGTTGAAGTGGGAGATTTGGTGTGTAACTGAGTGTGTCCACACGATTATGCGACTCAGCTTCAGGTCTCAGATCGAATGCCAATAAAAGCAGGGCCTGAAATCTGAAGTGGCCAAACTTCAGCTCTTTTCACAGCTCTGATGTTTGCTTTCAGATACAGACCAGCGTTTCATTCATGTGGAGGTCAAGGATTTTTTTTTTTACTTTTGCTTCAGAAGTGTGGCAGGGCAACCTCGGGGTTGCAGAGTGAACATGATGCCAGTTATTCAGAAGCTCAGATAACAGAGTGTGTGTTGTAGGTCCAGTTGGAAAAATGGAATCTGTTTCAAGAGCTGTTGTTTTCAATTGTTTGAGCCATTGAGTGTGAATCATTCAAGCTAAAAACACACTATCAGGTCAAGTGCTGATTTTTGCTGGTGAAGAAAAGTGCTGAAAAAAGTTCCAGTACTGTCAGGGATTCTTGTTAACCACAGTGGAAAGCCACGCTAAATGCTGAGCGCGGTGAACGTGAGGGTCGTGAGAGTTAAACATTTCACTTGTATGCAAAATGCAAATACAATTATAATGTTGCTGGTCCTCAGAAAATATTATTAAAATTTGTTGGTAGTGCAGTTGTTTAGAATTTCAGATCAGTTTGCTTTCAGTCAGAGCTTTTACATAAAACCAAAAGGGTTTCATCCACTTTATTCCTTTCATACGCCGCCAAACTGAGATCAGGATGTAGTGCTGAGGTAGCTGTTTCGAGCAGCTCAGACAAGATGAGCTCATCGCACGGTTCCATTATAAAGATCTAATTTGGTGGAGCGTAACAAGTCCGAACACAGAGAAGTTGCTCGCTCGCTTTTTAAAAAACGTTTTGAATTAAAACGGAAAGGGGCTACAAGGCGTGAAGATCATGTGTTAATACCAGAGGAAAGGCAACACTGTATGTTGTCACATGCCACCACATCCTTAACCAGCACAAGCCTCCAAAGACTTGGCAAACACTCCAAGCCCAACATGGTCTGTGACTGGCTGCTGTTATTTTGCTTCTCCTTTTAACTTCAGGAGGGAGCAAACACATGGCACACACCTCTGACTTCACACGTACTGGATATAATTTTACCTCCATGTTTACCTCCATCAATCCAGTGTAGACTATAGCAAAGCCATTACACTCATGCTACTAATAGATGAAGCATGTTTCTAACCTTCAATTGTTGAACAATGTTACTTAAATCTCGCGATCCGCAGGTATCCAACACATGGCCTCGGGGCCATATTCAGCCCATCACGTTGTTATATGGTACCCGAAGAAGAGTATTCTCTCATTTTAAGTAGCGCTGTTTATTGCCTGGTATCTTGCGATACAATATGTATCCTGATATACATCGCAATGTATTGTGATGCTGTCAATTCAAAAAAATATTGTATTAAGAACCATCATTTTAAGGGGAATCAGCTAATGCAGTACAATGTCATGTGCATGAAAACATTGAAATGACACCAGTCCAGTTAGACTTTCAGTTAAATTTCACAGTCCAACAGAGGAATGAATACGTCACGTCACAAATGCAGAAGCATATCCAATTTTCTATGTTTTAAATATCGGTACAGACAACGTAGAATATCAAGATGATGCCACACGATCACGTGTTACAATATTTCAGCAAAAATATCGATACAATATGGTGGAATCAAGTGTGCTATTTCACCATATCGATATTTTCGTACACCCCTAATTTAAAGCCTTACAAAAACACTTTCACGTACACATCAATTTGTGTATCCATTTGTTGGGATAAAGCGCTGTCTGTGGTGAAAAAGAACATTTCAACTCCGTCCAAACAATGCTAACAAATGAGTACAAATTAACCCAAATGTCAAGACTGAAAATGGACTGTCGAATTTTACGTTTTGTGGCAGTGACATTTATATCCTTACAGGTGTACATGTGTGTACTGAGCCATATTTCTCCTCTAATTGTCCTTTTATACTTCTATTAAACCTTCAGTGTTATCACTCCTTTGCAACCAAAACTAGCTTGTACTTAAATAAAGCTGTTGCTGGTTTCCTCCTTCTTAAACAATATGCATGAGACAGTGCATTAAGTTTCTCACATGCAGAGAAGTGTATATGTAGTAACAGACCACGGAGGGAGTTACCCCACTGTCAGTGGCAGAGGTGCCAACAATGGTTATGTGATCTTCAAGACAACAAGGGCCACAACTTCTGGATCGCCTGTCGCTCCGAGTCTAATGCTCCCATGCAAACGTGGCCTCGCAGTACTCTCTATTCCCATGCTGCGACCCTGTGTTTGCATTCTAGACAGATATAGCTTTAACAGTGGATTTATTGCCGCCGTTCGCTGCTTCTATTCTTGGCCACTGAGAGGCATTTGCGTTTGGGTGGTAGGTGGTGTTGCTCAGTTTAGTAATTGTTATTGTTTGAATTATTCGCCTGAAGCTGAAGCTGAATTGATTTGAATATCCTCTATGGTCGCATCCTGTTTTCAGCAGTCAGGATGCAAATCCATCTTGGCGTCGAACGCTTGCTCATTCAATGGATATGAATCCTCAAATGTTTGGGTTTAAAAGGCCTGTAAAGTATTACACTTCATTTTCACCGTGACACATCCAAATGCCCATTAGTGTTCCACTCTCTCACACTCCGTTTGATCCCCCCACCCTCCTCCTCAGTCCTGCCACGGCTCAGTAGCACGTGCCAGTCACTGACGGCCGTTCCAGCTCTGGGACTAGGAAAGGTAAACATCACCGTTTAGTTTCAAGGTTTTCCAAAAATGTGGCTACGCGCTGGAGACCTTTTGAACTGTGTTTTCATTCAGCGTGCTCCATCCCGACCGCAGCCAATCGGCAAATGCGCATGTCCTGCATGTCAAGTGGATCGGAGGAGTTCAAAAGTATCCCGCTTCTTGACTGACTACTCACTAACAAACATGCATTTGTATATAAGAAGATGTATATATATACATATATAAACACACCGTTAGACAACCAGAGCTCTTCTGGCGTGTCTTTCAAGCTTTTAAGCAGGCTCTTTATTTATAAAAAGAAGGTTCACTATTTCCCACTTTTGTCCGCTGTGTTCCACAATCTTCGACGTTGGAGCTTTATTGTCACTGGCCACAGCTGCCGCAAGGTTTTGGAGCATCGTGTGACAAGGAAAACTAGCAACTAATCCAGTGGAAGAATATCCCAATTACAAGTTCAGTCAAGGTCACCTGTTGAAAATCGGTGTCAGGGGAAGTCGAACATTTGAGAGGTCCTTGGGGAGATTTGCGTAAAGTGAACATTTGTGTCCCGAAGTAGTCGACTCAGCTGTTTTCTTTTTTTTTTTTTTTGATCAGAAAATAATCAGATTGCTTTGAAACCTGAGGCGGGTGGGCGCGCAATTCCATTAGCTGATGCTCAGGTGGAAACACAATGACATATTCAGATGACATGCTTTGGTATTTCGGATTAATATCCGCTACCATCAGCAGTTTTTAGCTGAAGTCAAAGCTTTTGTGTCCCCCATTAATGCACACCTTACAATAGTGCGTCCTATAACTACAACCCAATTCAACGAAATAACTGGCGTTGTTTAAAATTCCACATCCATTCATTTGATGCTACTCACGTGTCCTCCGCTGTGGCTATTGTTCTCAAGCCTGAGTGAGTCTATAATGATTTTTATCAGTGTTGGATAACATGGGAAAAGACTGTGCGGTAGAGACCAGGACAGTCTGCAGGCCTGACACCACCATTGGTGTGTACCAGAACAGTCCATTCTGCTGCATACTCCCCCACAACACCATTGGAATAGATCCTTTAATGTCACTGACAGGATATTTGTGCTCAGGTTAGCTAGCTAGTTAGTTAGTTAATGAAGCAACCCACTTTAGGTCAAAGCTGTGTGCGATGGGCTGCTGCTTTCCAGTCTGGCTTTTAGCTACGAGGGCGTCTGAAAAACATCCAATTCTTGACCGTATCTTGGCCACCAGATTACGCTGGTATATGGCGGCATCTGGCGGCCAAACTACGGTCGACTTGTATGTTTTGCAGACGCCCACACACCCTCCTAGTTAAAAGCCTGTCCAGCTGCGTGGTTTGGAAACAACAAACTGAAATAAAGTCCGAGGAATTTGAAGACAATTGAAGGCGACTTTTTTTTGGCGAGAGTTTGGAAATCAATAACACACAAAGAGACAAGACAGGAGTTTGACAGAGCGACGGTGTGGACGCACTGGACTCTGGAAGGGATGGAGATAATGAGCGCTCAGCGGCAGGACGGCCAGTCATGACTTCACTGCTCTGGCTCCGGGATGGGAACAAATGGAGCCTCGGCGGGTAATTAAGAGACACCCCGGCCTCACAAGGATATGCCAGGCAAATGGGAGCGAGGGGGCAGAAAGGGAAAGAGGGATTGAGAATGCAAGCCTATTGTGTTTCATGGAGGGATTTGGACAGTGAGGCACTGGTCTTGCGGTCTGTCCAAAGGCCGTGCTTTCGGGTCTTGTTACAACACCTGCCTCCAGCTCCTCCATTCCAGACCTTCCCCCCTCTAAAATGAGTTATCATATCAGACGACTGCATTATTGGATCGCTCACTCGGTTTGAGAGCCTTGTCAGAAGCAGTTTTATGGCATTGGTGATGTCATGAGAGTTATAAATGTAGCCCCAGCAAGAGGCAGGTGACACTGGCAGCACTCGGGTGTAATGGAGCCCGGTTGAGGTATTTTTTTGGACCACTGCGTTCACTCATGCGGTCATAGAGTACTGCGGCTCCTAATTGGTATGAACAGTCTGGTTGTGACATGCTGCAGCTTTTGTGCATGGATGCACCACATATATCAGTCTGACACTTCAGTGCAAGAGCATGAGCAGGAGATATTTATATATTGAGCGGCGACTGTATTTATAGCAGGAAACGTAGTTGGATTCTTGGTCTACTTTCTCACCCTCCCATGGATCCTTCACTGTCTCCCAGTGGAGTTATGTCCCGTCTATCTATGCACATACTCAGGACACTCAACATAGTCAGGTAGCAAAATATAAATGGACTTGTAGTTCAATATCGCATTTTGACTTCAATCTGTTGCTTTTCTCCAGATGTGGACTTGTTGGTATGCAAGCACCAGGGTCCGTCCTGCTGCACCCGCAAGATGGAGGAGAGCTACCAGCTTGCTGTGAAGCGGGAAACGGTGCACAACATTCACTCGTACAGCTACGAGTTGGAGCATCTCCTCTCCGGACACTCAGATGCCTTTCATGGTAAGTAAAGAGGGCGGGGCTATGTCTTTGGCCTAGAATGTAAACTTTTGGTCGATGATGTGGATTCACATCACTTCCTGTCTGAGCGGCTGGGTATTGGGAAATTAATCGTGACATTTCTCATGGTTCAAATGAACGTGGATGGTTGCAGGTAAAAGTTCACAGGTTTGAATCAAGCTTTCAGCAACTCCGGACACAACTAAGACGTGGAGTCTTTATCTCCTCCATGTGTTTGTGAGGGTTTCATCAGAGCCACCAAAAGCCTCGGTCAGTTGATGAGTCTGAACTCCATGGAGTGGAGTCTTGCGTGTGTGGGGGTCTGTGTGTTTGCGTTTAAGCTTATCTAGTGAGGACCAATTTTGCGGAAAACACATCCTTGTGCGTCCCTTATGCCTTCGTGGGGCTCTTTTGCCAGAGGAGGAAGTCTTGAAAATAACTGGGTCATAACTTTGGTTCACAGTCCTGGTTATGGTGAGTCATTTATTTTTGATGCTTAGGCTTAAGGTGTGAGGCTGGGGAAAGCAGTGTGGCAATGAATGAACCCTACAAAGAAGGTGCAACAAACCTGTGAGTGTGAGGGTCCCAGTCTTTTTGTCCATACTCATGCCTTCTGTGGCAAGTCTTAACTTTCTTTTCGTTGTTTTTGTTCACCTCGGATTTAAAACTAATAATAATAGGCAATTTTTAGCAACATATATAGTTTATGTAGGACACCATTTACCAATAGCAACATTATTTCACACCACTGGTGTCATCTCTGACACCCTGTGACGGACAAGAGTCATTCCATCTGGTACATAATGCATTTGTTTATTTCTAAACATTCAATATTTGTCTGTCTAAAATGTCAGTCTAAAATTTCTTCTCGCATTACACGAGTTGGACGACGGCAACAACACATTCCCGATGATGTTAGATGTTAATAATGTTAAGAATAAACTTGATGAAATGTAGTTGCTAATTCTGCAATAGCCCTTGGGATTTTTATTTGCAATGACCAACAGAAACAAAAGCTTATTTATTTATTCTATGAATCTCCAAAATGGGGAGAATGGGCTTTTAAATTAAAAAGTCATGCTATAGAGTGGTTAATGTTACTTGAGTTTCATCTTTTTAAATACATTTCGACGCACTCTTCGGAGCACATGAAATGGATCGGACAGAAAAGGCACCGGTTTCATAGAATGACTGTATTTACCATCACTCCCTCCATAATAAAGCTCGATATCAAGTCCATTTGAATTGATGAAAAAATTGTCATCTGTCATTTCATCAGAAAAGCTGCCAAGTTATTATTTTTTTAGTTAAAGAAACAACATAATCAACTTATGTTTCAGTCTCCTGCTCGAATATGGTGTTTATATTTCCAAGTCTTGGTTATGGTTTCCATGTTACCGAGCGCCTGTTGATCTTCTCCTGGGTTTGGCATAGCCACGAGTGTGGAGCAGGATCAGAGAGGGTACCAGAGGAAAGTAGGACATGGAGGCTCCCTTCACAGCCTCGTGTGTTTAACGGACGATGATCGACTTTGTCATCATCTGATCTTTCTTGGCAAACACTCAGTGGAACATTCTGTGCTATTAGGCTTTCCATTTTCCATGTTTGATTTTCATGTAGTCCTTTTCTGGATGGATTGTTCGGTTCTGATGGCTGAAAAGACTCTGCTGTCGATTCAAACGCTGCTCTCAGACGCACGTCGCCTGCCAAAGGGCTTTGTCCTCCACCCAAATGAATCCAACTGTGCACTTTAGTCGCCCAACCTTGTCCTCCCTTGTTCCTTAATTGTAGTGTCGTGCAGATTTATACTTGACTAAAATGACCACGTTTTCCTGCCTGGAACCGTGAGTGCACTCTCGCAGGGATGAAGAGATGTTTTGCATGTTTTCAGCGTTCCTGGAATTTTGGTACCATGCAATTTGTTTCCCTGGACAATGGCGAGTGCTGACGCCGGCCAAGACTTCTTTTATGATGGATGTAACTACTGGATCTGTCTATAACATGGAAAATTGACTTCATATGTCGACAAATCACAAGTCAGGGAGCCGGTTTTATACACTTGAATGAGTTGTGAACTTTTCTTGTCCCTGTCAGTAGGATTGAAAATGTGTCAACTGGCGTTGGAACACTGTGTTCTCCTACACCTGACTGCTAAGTAACCCTCCTTCAAACAATTCAGCGGGACCGTCTGGCAGCTGTTTTGCATGTAGATCACCAGAATCTTGTTGCTTTCATCATCATTAGAATGGTTTCCTTCTGAGCTCATGCTCCAGACTGTCTGGAGGATAAAGATCAGGTGTTCCGCTTATCCTGAAAAGGCCATGATGGAAAAATAACAATAGATACTGAGGTATAACGGCGCGGAGAATGGTGATGTCACCGATTCGCAAAGCCTTCTTTGGGCCGACTCTGCACTGCCAGAGCGTCTCAAGTGGAATGTGAAGTAGCAAGTGGCTCATATACCGCATGAAGTAATGAGAACATGATTTTGGCAGCTTCCGCTGGGATTGTTACTCGCATGCGAGATGATGGAAAATTGTTAGTGGGTTTCTCTCGTCTGCTGGCTGTACCGGTTTGTTTCTTTTCAATTGCATCCCATGAAATTCACCAGGAGTTGTCTGCAGGCAAAACCGCCGCTCTTCATCATTTTACCATCAATCTGTTTCTTATTCACTCCAGACTATATGTTTGGAGACCAAACTGCAGCATGTCTCACCGAGAAGCAACGCTCATATTCATCTCATTTAATGCTCAGTAAAGGATTCCTGTGTCAACGCTTTTCATTTGCTCAGTCACGACTGCGTTCTCTTGTAAACTTATTATTAGATACAACAACTGACTTCATCATTTATATTATTGCAAAAACATAATCCAATAAAGTCATTTGTAGAGACTGACAAGCAGTTGGGTTTCTCCTTGGAATTTGGCCATGGTTCTCACTCGGAAAGGGGTGTAATGTTCTGACCAGGTTGGAGGAGGGAGCGCTTCCCTTGGTGGAGGAGTGAGGTGAATGGAGCGTGACATGGCCTGTGTCCTCAGTCAGAAAGAGCTGGGCTGGTCTCAAATGGATCCACAAATGGGCAGCGCCAGGGGCAACACTTAACCAAGCAGTCTTGCAGTCTGGTGCTGCTTGTTTCATGTTGGTTAAACTCTGTGTGCTTGTTTGGTTGGAACAAAAACCTGCACCCACTGCGGCCCAAATAGGACCGGTTTGAGACCCCTGATCTTGTTTCTTTGGGCAGTGATGAAGGTGCAGTATAAACAGCTGAACTGTTGATGGGCTGGATAGCTCAGTTATCTGGGAATCCAGCCTCCCTGGTGAGGTACTCTGGGCGTGTCTGAATGGGTGGAGGTCATGGGGCAGACCTAAAATGTGTAGGAGAAATTTTGTCTGTCATTGGCCTGGGAAAGCCTTGGTATGGATGAGGTCTCCAGGGAAGTCTGGACTTCTTTGCTCCGACTGCTGCCGACGTGACCCAACCTCGGAAAAGCAGCAGAAGATGGATGGGTTAGTTTCTTATAAAATAGAGATATCATGAAACTCTTTCACGTTCCAGTGTGATATTGACATTATATGGGCCTTCAGTATACAGTTACTCGTGAAACTCTTGCTATATTGTGTCCTTGCCCTTTAGAGTTTTCTTCAGAAACAACTTGAATTGATGAGGATCGGACACTATAATCCATCTGGATGACTGACAGTGAAGATTCAAGGATATTTGCAACTAGAAGAAGCGAGGAGAAAGAGTAGAGGCACTGTAGGCCCAGTTGAGGACTTGGGAAATGGAGCAGCAAAGTATATCACCACTCTGTTACCATCTTAACATGTTGTTTAACTTGGTACTACTTTATTACATTCAGTAATAAAGTGTGTGTTTGAGAAATTTGCACCACTAAACCTGTAGAAGAAGAAGAAACTGCACTCAACTGGGCTAAACACAGACAAAGGTGAGCTTTTTTTCAACGTAAAAAGAATATGTTTTTCAATATTTAAGACATTATTTTGAAGTACTATGAACTGTGTCGTTCATTTATATAATAAAATATTAATAAATGAATGTGTAGACAAGCATTAAATGGGACTCTCACACAATCAAAACAAAAAAAAACATATTTAAGTGAACAAGGGTCATGTGACAATGTAAACATGAATCCGTGATATAATTTTTCAAAACAATAACATGATGAAAAATTGATGAGAGGTTGTATTTTTATAGTTTTCAACAAAACAGGTTTAAAATATATTTTATTTTCAATAAAGTTATTTAAAAAAATATATTAATTATAAAAGAGTCAACATTGAATCACAAGCTAAAATTGAAGATTTATTACAGTTTGCAATAGAAACATGAAGTGAAAAATAAAACAAAACAATAAAAACAAGAAGGCCTTGCTGACCTCCAGAGGCCTGTGAAGGCTGCTGCCCTGGGGCTGCACCACTTCACTTGTCTTCAATGCGTTTGTCTTGCTTCATGTATTGTAAACATAATAAAAACGTGATTCAACAATGTTCATTCATTCATGAAAAAAAAGCTCCAGGTAATGTGGCTAATAAACACATTCATCATCTGGCGCTTACATGTTTCAGCTGCGGGCTTTGTAAGCAGAGATGGTGAGCAGATGGGCGGCGCCTGTCGCTCAAAAGCCCAAATTGGTGCTGCGGTCCATTAATCTAATGTTGTAATGTGCCACCTTTTAACTCGGCCATTAAAACCCAGCAGGTAGCACTTACTTACTCAAAGTTCTTACACCCTTTTATGGACAGATGGATCAGGCTCTCAAAGAAAAAAAAAAAAAGTCAGCTAATGGCTTTTATTTTGCATAACTCTGAGGTACAAGTCTGAACCGTATACTTTGCTTTGAAGATCGATACACAGCACCTGAAGCTGTAATAACTTTTATATACATAAATCTGTCAGTGCCGATGAATGACTGTAAACAGTTTATTACGATTCTTTAAACAGTGGTTATTAATCTGAAACAAAGGAATCAGAGAGTGAACTTTTGATACATGCGACTTCACGCTGTTGGTGCTCCAAAGCGATGTTGCTATTGGTGAGCTGACATAGCCATCAGAAGGAGGTTGTTCGTGTCTGTTTTTGTTGGCCTGCCCTTGTTTTGACAGCCCTAAAGGCCTACTGTGCTTTGTCTGGTGTGGGAGTTGCCATGTCATGAATATGACCCCGAAAACACAAACCACATTTTCAAAATCTGCCCGGCTCTTTCTCCCCCATTTCTCTTTGAATGTGATATTTTATAAATATGTATGATTCAAGTCATTTTGTACGGGGTTGTAAAATGCAAAATAGAGGTCTGAGAATTTTCACCTATAAGGCCAAGTTATTTCAGTTGTTGCTGCACATGTGAGGTTCTTGGTCCTCAGCTTCTGCACTTCCTGTTGACAGCTGTGACACGTGTTACTTAATGTCGCAGAAGATAACCGTTTTTAACACTTTAAGTTCACGGACATCCAGTTCAGTAGCGATGACACAAGGTAACAACACCCTCCACCCTCCTCACCTATTCACTCGTCTCTCTCTCCTTGTACCTGGTACCACTATGGCCAGCAATTGTCCAACATGTCCACTATCTATCCTGCCCTTCTGTCCAAACCATCACTCATATACCTAAACAAATAGTCTCATCTAATCTAGTCTTGTCATCTAATCTAATCTAGTCCAGTCTAGTCTAGTCTAGTCTAGTCTAATATAATATAATCTCATCCAGTCTAGTCTCGACTTCTAATCTAGACGAGTCTGGTCTAGTCTTCTAGTCTAGTCTAGTCTAGTCTAGTCTTCTAATCTGGTCCAGTCTAGTCTGGTCTAGTCTTCTAGTCTAGTTTTCTAATGTAATCTAGTCTTGTCTAATCTTCTAATGTAATCTAGTTTTGTCTAGTCTTCGAATCTAGTCTAGTCTAGTCTAGTCTTCTAATCTAGTCTAGTCTAGTCTGGTCTAGTCTTTTAGTCTAGTCTAGTCTTCTAATCTAATCTAGTCTTCTAGTCTAGTCTAATATAATATAATCTTGTGCAATCTAGTCTAGTCTTCTAATCTGGTCTAGTCTAGTCTGGTCTAGTCTTCTAATCTGGTCCAGTCTAGTCTGGTCTAGTCTTCTAATCTAGTCTTCTAATGTAATCTAGTCTTTTCTAGTCTTGTAATCTAGTCTAGTCTGGTCTAGTCTTCTAGTCTAGTCTAGTCTTCTAATCTAATCTAATCTAATCTAATCTAATCTAATCTAATCTAATCTAGTCTAGTCTAGTCTAGTCTTCTAGTCTAGTCTAGTCTGGTCTGGTCTGGTCTGGTCTAGTCTTCTAGTCTAGTCTAGTCTAGTCTTCTAATCTGGTCCAGTCTAGTCTGGTCTAGTCTTCTAGTCTAGTTTTCTAATGTAATCTAGTCTAGTCTAGTCTTGTCTAGTCTTCTAATCTGGTCCAGTCTAGTCTGGTCTAGTCTTCTAGTCTAGTTTTCTAATGTAATCTAGTCTTGTCTAGTCTTCTAATGTAATCTAGTTTTGTCTAGTCTTCTAATCTAGTCTAGTCTAGTCTGGTCTAGTCTTTTAGTCTAGTCTAGTCTTCTAATCTAATCTAGTCTTCTAGTCTAGTCTAATATAATATAATCTTGTGCAATCTAGTCTAGTCTTCTAATCTGGTCTAGTCTAGTCTGGTCTAGTCTTCTAGTCTAGTCTTCTAATGTAATCTAGTCTTTTCTAGTCTTGTAATCTAGTCTAGTCTGGTCTAGTCTTCTTGTCTAGTCTAGTCTTCTAATCTAATCTAGTCTAGTCTAGTCTTCTAATCTAATCTAATCTAATCTAATCTAGTCTAGTCTAGTCTAGTCTAGTCTTCTAATCTAATCTAGTCTAGTCTAGTCTTCTAATCTAATCTAATCTAATATAATCTAATCTAATCTAATCTAATCTAGTCTAGTCTAGTCTAGTCTTCTAATCTAATCTAGTCTAGTCTAGTCTTCTAATCTAATCTAATCTAATCTAATCTAATCTAATCTAGTCTAGTCTAGTCTTCTAGTCTAGTCTAGTCTTCTAATCTAATCTAATCTAATCTAATCTAGTCTAGTCTAGTCTAGTCTAGTCTAGTCTAGCCTTCTAGTGTAATAAAGTCGAGTCGAGTCGAACCAAGTCCAAACCAATCCAAAGGGTTGTCCCAAGACGTGCTGGTGCCGTATGAGCACGGCGGTGAAGCTGGTGACTTACTTGGCTCAGATTACTACAGTTACTGCACTGCACTTGGGCTGCAACTGACTAACTATAAAATCGTTCTGTGTGTATTTTCATGGTCGGCTAGTACGAGTGCTGTTTTGAATCTTGATGTTTTCCTCAACAGTTGGCGACTGATCGATTGACTTATTGGAGTTGACCAGTCATTTTAAATTATGGTCAGTTAAGGCTCCACCATTGTGATAGTTTATTTATCCACTTGCTTCATATAACAGTTAGAGTCAATAATATCCATTTTATTGCTACTCTCAGCTCCACTGGGCTCAACCTGATCAACCACAACAATGTTTTTTTCTTTTTTAAGTATTTTATTGATTTTGATCTGAGGTGAACGGCAGCATCCATGAACACCTGTTGAAAGCATTAACCCTTCAGCCCACCACAAATGAGTCAAATTTCACATTGTAATATGTCAACATCAATATTTGTCTCACATTGGAATAAAAGTTTTATAATGCATGCTGCAGCTTAGGGGCGGACAAAACCCTCCGATGTCCAATAAACTGCATGTGCAAGCGATTTTCTGTGCAGGTTGGTTGCACGGCTCTAAGTGACAGGTGGAAGTGATGAGCCTGGAATGAAGTATCTCAGTGGACGCTCACACTGGTGCACAGCAGATGTCAGGAAAACGCTGACATGTGCAGTCTCGCTGTCATAGACAGAAGAGGGAGCCATGCTTAATAGCTGGAGTACATAAATGATATATCCGTGTGGCACTTTTGTACAGCTTGATCACGGTCAGGGCGTTCCAGTGTTACATGTCGTGTGTCTCTGACATGTGAGCGGCGGCGGTATAGCCTCCGCTTGCGAGTCGCTATGATCACATCGTGGCTCAAGTTGTCCTCACTGGAGTTGACAGATGCTTTTTAGAGAAATGCTTTCTACTGGCCCGGATGTCTTGCAGTCATCATGGAGGGTGTGCGTCATTTAAAACTGTCCTTCAATTAAAGGACGAGGGAGGCACAGCAGAAGAGGCACTTTGAAAGAGATGGATGCCGTGTAAAGCATGTGTCAAACTCAAGAACGACGGGCCAAATGTGGCCTGCAGTTTAATTTTATGTGGGCCCCTCGTGCAATAAATACACAGCGTTTTCAATGTGTCGCACTTTTTACTTGAGGGTGCAAAAATATAACTGTCAAATACAGCCTGGGTTTATAAGATGCGAAAGTCCACTTTCCCGGTGTCAACATATTATGCCATGAGCGTAAGGAAGGGTTGCTCTGTTAGCTTAGCAGTGGAGCCCACAGCATCAGGCGTTCTCATTGGTATTGGATCAATAATTTTACAGTTGCATTTCATGGTACAAGTAACTTACAACCGGGATCGGTTCCGACCAACCGGTCGTAAGTACGGGTGGACGTGAGTAGAATACCATTCAAAATAGCAGAGGCGAGGGTTATAGCTACTACTGTAGTGGTAGATGGCTGTGTGAGAGTGAGATCCTGGGATACAGTGCTGCCGTAACTGTCGTACGCGATGCCGACTGGCTGCCGTAACTGTCGTACGCGATGCCGGACTGCTACGTGCTGCGGTGCCAGACATTGAATACAAAAAAAACAAAGAAAAACATCTGCTGGCTGTGGTGGTAAGTACGAGTGGACGTAACTCGAACAGGTCGTAAGTCGGATGTTACTTGTAGTAGTAAGGAAATGCTACAATATAAAAGTACATATTGTAATCCTGGTAGGTTACATAGTTGAACTGCAGGCATGTAAAACATTCAGGTACAGGCGAATTTATCTCATGATGATGTGCTTGCAATTCTTCAAGAGCTTCAAAAATGAAACCAGTCTACCACAAAAATGTGTCAATTATTCAATTCTATCTGGATTAAGATACTTTTACTTCTTAAACGATGACATTTCCATTTTCCATTGTGTTCGGCCCCTGATTTTATCTGTGTTTGAAACTTCGGCCCTTGGTGGTCTAAAGTTTGACACCTCTGAAGGAGAGGCTTTCGCTCCCATATCTGCTGATGGTCTCCTTAGGTTTGGCACCTGATGCCCATTCATTCTTGGTAGTCTGTGTTGTACATTTTAACAACAGAAGACCTTATTGGGGTGAACAAAAACCTGAATCTCCCTGCTCCCCACCCATGTGCAGTACTCTGTAAGTGGTAGGTCCCCGGATCTTTGATCACTTTTCTGGTCCTCGGCGCTTGTCTGCCAAGACAATCATCCCAGGCATTTCTCATATAAAAAATGTGCAAGTTATCAAGCGATCGACATCAAAGACACTGTGCATTATGTATTCAAATACCAGAATTTGCCTTGACGTTCTCACGCTCATTCCACCTCTGATCTTTTTCGTCTAGCCTGTGCCTTGCCGTCGTTTTTTTTTTTTTTTTTTTCCTCGCTTACACTGAGTGTCTGCTTGTATTCCTCCCTGCAGATGTTTTGACCGACAGGGTTATTGCTCTGGAGGCTGGTGCTTGGACGCAGAATGACATCGCACTGCGCCATGAGCTCATGCTCAAATTAGGGAGGATATCCGGAATCCATCCCTACACGTCTCATTTAATCACACAGGGCGGAGAGAACGTGCGTTTATGGGTCTGCTACATTGCGTATTTGAGTGTGAATGTGCGTGGTGGTGTTTGTGCTGCAGTCATGCCTTGGTGGTGTCTTGAGACGGAGGTATGACACACAAGGGCAGGATGATTTTTCTTTGGTGTCCGTAGACGAAGAAGAAGAATCTGGAAGCAATGGAAGCTCAAACCCCCATAAGTCATAAAGTAGCACTTAAAGTGTCCCTAACTGCGACTGCTTTTCATCCTCCCCCCCCGCCCCCCTCTTCTGTATGGATGTGTGAAAACCTGAAGCAACGTGTCGCTGGGCCCAAACTGAGGTGAGAAGGATGGCTAGAGGGGAAGCTTAGAGTCAGAACTGATTGAAAGTGTACGCAGGTGTGTTTGAATGTGGTTCTGTCAGGTTGGTGCGTGTGGTAAAGAATGCTGATTCGACAAGCATTTCCCCCTGGTGTCGTCCAGGATGTTGATAAAAGCTCCCAGTCAGTTCTCCGCATGCTTGTAAACATTGTCTCCCCAGTATTAAGTTTGACCTGCCAACACAGGAGGAAGCCATGGACTATAGTATGTGAACGATTTATTGTCGTATACAAGGTTATTGCAATGCTGTTGGCTGGTCATATCCTCAATGCGAGATATGTGAAAGGCTTTACCGACGTGTCTTTGCTCCACTTTCCAAACACCAGTACCCTTTCACAAGAGATGTCAAGCTTTGTTTCCAGCACTGAACAGCAAATCACTTTCATTCTCTTCTCAAACTTGACAAAGTCACCTCAGTCCATCTCATATTCTACGACATATTTTGCTTTCTTCCACCTTGTTTTATCACCATGGACAGGTGGCATCTTTTGTATCTGAATGATTATTTGAAGTTGCTCTTAAACTTTGCATACGTATGTTACTTATAACCATGTCCTTCACCAAAGCTCCCAGACAACCGCGAAACAAACTGGCCCTCAGGACGAGAATCAATGTGATGGTTTGTTTTGAGAGCTGGGTATTGATTCAGATTTCCTCAGTCGATGTGTGAATCAATTCAGTTTTGATTTAGCAGGGGATATTTTGCTGAATTTTGCTTAAAATTGGTATGGATTCTCAGAGAACCAGCGTGGTAAACAGCAGTGGTACCCTTTAACTTGGCTGGTTAGTAGAAATGTTTACTTTCTGGTTCAAACTACAGCCTGTCGTACGCACGGTAGAAAAACGTTTCGTATGCAACTAAAGCATTTTTGTCAGTATTGAGGTATAGTCCGAGAAATAAGGAATGGCGGTCAGGCACCAGAGTCATGGGTGATGAAGGTCCATCGCCCGATTAAACAGATGACTGGAATTCCTGACATGGTTCACACTGTTCCTGATAGAAAGGTGTCAGAACACACAGTTCTTTGTCTGTGCTCGTGTATGGGGCAGTGTAACAGCCCATGCTTTCCCCTGTCTTCTAAACCACCAACCACCCCTTCTATGTTTTTTAGATTTATAATGCGTGCATGCTCATGTTTGAAATGTGAAGCAGGTGGTCATAATGGTATGCTTTACTAGTGTAAACCATCTAAATCAATAAGGCTTGCTGGGATCATTGGCTCTGTTCAATTCCTTAGTGGCCAATAGTCTTCCAAGTCCCTTCAGTGACGCCACAATATCTGCCTCATTTTAACACTGTTGTTCAATGGGTCACCTAGTTTGCAATCCATACTGTTGTTTTCAGCCGTTTTCCTAGATCAATATCATGATCTGCGACGATAGTGAAGTAGAAATGTGGCACTTTGTACCTGATAAACACATGAAAATTCTGTGAGCGTTTTGTGAACATTTTGATATCCGGGACGTTCCTTGGCAGCAGATCGTCATTTTTCTCCTGAGGCTTGTTCCCTGTCCAAGAGATTTGAGCTTTTCTGGAACCGAGTCTGTTTGCCTGACTGATGGGATTTGTCCTCTTACTGCTTCTGATTAGTTCAGTCTGGCCTTTTCCTGTGTCCCGTCTCACTGCTGCACCCGTCCTTCCTCTCTGGTTCCCAAAAGACAGGCATGTGTTTCAATGCTGTCGAAGGACTTTGTCTCAAATCTAACTTGGACTATGAAGTGCTGGTAATTCGAAGACAAGAGGAAGTCGAGATTCCAAGCTGTCGAGTATTGCATGTCAGTGAGTGAGACCGGGTCCTTCAGACAGCTTTGGGAATTCCGGGTATTGTGTTTTTAATGCATAAGTCGATGAGCTGTGTGATATACGCGCCTCTGCAGTGACTCACACGCTCGGTTCGACCCAAACTAGGTCGGATTTGGCCGTCGTTCTGTCTTCCTCCCTGGTTTCCACACCAACTCACTTCATCACCCGTGCATTCATGTCCACTCACTTTGCTCATTACGCCCAGTGTTGGAAGCTCCTCCGCTTCCTCTCTCCTTCTTAATCCTCGCCTCCGTGGCTCCTAGCACGCCATTACAGCGTCCCCATGGTATTCACCGATTCTTCACTTAGTCATCGCCTTTGTTTTCCTCTGTGCGAGGAGAGAAAGGCCTGTGACAAAATGATCGGAAAGAAGGTAAAACGCTAATATGGTCCTTTATATTATCGTTCACCGTGTATGATCAATAAAGGTTCATGATGGAAATGTCCTATATTTCAGTTCTCCTACACACACACTCAACTATCTTCTTCTCACCATGACTGTAGTCCACATCGACGTATGCTTGTTGGTTATTAAAAACTGGAACAAACCACATTGGACCCCAGTTATGAAGTGGGCGATACCTATCGAAAGCTGCAGGATTATAGGTTTCCTGGGTTCGTGGAAGATCGGGCAACGTGTGGTCCAGTTCCAACGGACAAGCCGCAGTAGCTCAAATAACACAAAATGTAATGGCGGTCCTGAAAATATGGTTTGAAAACAGCAAGATTTTCTGCATTATTTAAAACATTGTCTTCTTCAGAGTCAACTGTTCAAGAGCTTTAAGTGTTGTAGTGCATTATGGGACTTGTGAGAAGGTAGTATTCATTCACTGTGTGTGCCAAGTCTCTAAGTTTCATTCAGTTTGTCAAACCATCCCAAACCTCTTCAGTTTTCTCTTTTGACTACCGTGTTTCCCTTTAAAAGCCTGTTTTGTGTTCATTTCCTATCTGCTGAAAATGACCCTTCTGGCTTTCATTAAAGTCTCCACACATTCGGTGGTTTTCCTCTGTTTACAAGAAATGCCCTTATTTGATTTAATCGGCAAGATAAACCTTTAGTAGCTGTTTTAAATCAAAGCTGACGCTATAATAGCCGCGGTCAAATAATCAACACCAACGGACATTAATCTTGAACTGTGGAACTTGGCTTCCACTCAGAGCGAAGCTGTTTTTCATCAAGATTTTCTACGGCGTTTTCAGATTACGTCAGAATTGCCGACCACATATCTGTGCAGTCTTTACCTTACCAGGAAGTGTCTTGTTAAACACGGTGCTTCCCAGTGGAGGCTCAGCTGAGGCCGTGAAGTGTGGTTTATTGACAGATCCGGGGACGGATTTTTGTGTTTTTTTTGTCCGCTTTTTGGATGTAAATTACAACGAATAAAGTAGAACATATTTTCCAGTCATTACCAGGAAACTCCATATTATATATTATTATTATGTTTGAGTTTTATAATCATTGCCCGCCGCTTACTTCGATCATGCGGGCCACAGTAGTCTGGTGTGTAGCCCAGCACCATTGCAAGGTCACCAGTCTGCCACAGAGTATATCTAGATTCAGAGTCATCCATTAACCTCTCCGTATGTTTGGGAAACATGGAGTTCTTGGAGTAAACCATTGACGCTTGGAACGAAGAATGTACATACATTTTTAAAATAACGGATGCTTTGTAATATATATTACAAATTCCTCCGAATTTTATCTGTATTTTGTAGATTATTTTGCCCGCAACAAAACAGCTGAAGCACTTTATTTAAACTGCGTGAATGAGAGCGATGAAAATGACGGCTTATTAATTTTTAAACATCATGAAAAATGCCCGAGTCTCGCCCATTAGTCCTGGATTATATATCAAAATGACATCTTGATTTATGCCTCTGAACAAGAAAAATGGTGAATTGTTGTGGACCCATGGCCCCATTATTGCTGTGGACCAGAGGTGCTGTCCATCAGTCTGTCGGCGACCTGCCCCTGGGGTGGCCTTTACATGTGCCCTCCCCCCCTCCCGCTCTGTCAGCTCTCCCACCCTTTGCCCCAGTGCTCTGTCTCCTCTGTCCCTGTCCTTCTCTCATCTGCTCGTTCACCAACCTTCGATCATGTTTCGCACTTTAGCTAGAGTGGAGTGGGGTAGTCCAGTCCGCCCTCCCCCTCATGCTTCAATCTCCATCAACCTCCCTGCAACCCCAGTCCACCCTTAACACTTCTGGCACCCACGGAACCGTTTATGTTTCGACATTGTCTTATTGCCAGACTGTCCCTTTTAAACATCGCATTGCTGGCATCGACATCAACCCTAGTTTTGTTCCTACTCATCTTCCCTCTATCGTTCTTCATGAACCCAAGGAAACATTTGGAAAGATGGTTGGTGCCACGAGCATCAATAAAAAATATCACAGCCATTGTCAAGCTATTCTTCAGGCAGTTCTTCTAGCCGAGGCTCAGTTTCGCTGCGGCATCACAACCAGGTCCGGCAGTAGTAGGAGTTCTCGACACATGTAGGATGGAAGTGATGGGAGAAGCTCTTGGACAAGGAACCAGAGATTACAGAAGACCCTCGCAACCATCTGGATGAGGCTGGAATCTGAGACCAGGCCTCATCCAGTGGCTACTCACCTCAACCTCTAACCATTTCAGAGCTGACCGTGCCCTGGGAGGGAGGAATGGAGTCAGCTAGTGAAAGAAAGAGGGAGGACATTTCCAAGTGACGGTCTTTTGCCCTGTAGCGATTGGCTGCAGGGTCATCCACAGGCCAAACCGAGGAATACATTTAAGGAATTGATGGAGGACACGGAAAGCAAGCTTGGATGAAATGGATGGACATGTGGGAAAATGAGGGTCCAAAGAAGATGTCCCTACTTTTGCTCCTCTACTGTAGATGATTCTGGTGCCATTGATGGGTGGCTCCTGGCTGAAGGTGCCACGGCAACCCTATTGATGCAGTTTTCAGGTAGCCTTTATATGTGCTGATATAAAAATATGACACGACCACAAACATTTATTGGTCACCGTTGGTTGGTTTGACATTATTTGACACACAGATGAAATATATGTACACACTAATGGCGATAAGATGCTGGCTTTGTCGTGATCCAAACTACAGTGCCTTGCTTTATCTGATCCTCTCCCTCCATCTGTTGGACTCATTCTGACTCAGGAGCATTGTTTACAAGAGGGTTGTTCTTGTTAGAGTTTGTTTTCAAATGGCAAATGAGGAAACTTGAAGTTTTCACTTGCAACCCAAGTGGTGGCCCTGCTGTCCCCTGGAGATGCCTTGCAATTCTGGAGGTGAAGGTTACGTTCCCTCAAATATCTCTGAGCTGGACAAGCAAGGGCTCCACCCAGAGTCTCTGGAAGCTTATTTCCTCATGTTGTGAACCCCAATGTTGCAGTTACTGCCCACAGGTTATGAACATTGGGTAGAGGATACTGATACTTGACACCATCAGCTTGTTGTTTTCTGTGCTTCTACCATCTTGACCTCCACTGTAGTTAACCTGTTATACCTGATGACTAACTCTGCCCTCTCATCATTTTTCATTTTCTTCTTTCCTTCTGACACTGAACCACTGCACAAACATTTCTCACCCAGCTTTTTTGCTTGTAAATTTGCACCTACATGGGTATGTACTGAAAGCAGTGACTGAGTTGTTTATGAAACTCACCATTGCTCTCACCAGAGAACATGGTTACGTATTCCAATAGTCATCTTGTCAGCATGAAGTGATCCAGTCTTTGCAGGTCAGATTTGTGTATCATTGCCTGCAAGATGAGTCATGCTCCTTGTTTAGAACGCAGACATCGGTTACAGCCACGCAAGTAGTGAATCAACAGATTCAAGCTATGACACACTGTATTAATAGTTTATCGCCATTAAACTTTTTGCCGAAAGATAAGAAGCTGATGGATTGTGTGACAGCGCAGGTCTCACCTGTAACTTGAGTCGAGGAGGGAGGTGATTCGTTGTACTGTATTTCGACTAATTAGAACAAGGATATGTAATCCACACACATGTCACTATCTCACATATGTGTCTGGTGAGCGCTCTGAAACAGAATCCTGTGGCGGGGATTAAAATGTGTTGCCTGAGAAGGTGCCGTCGGGAGTGATGGGCAAGACTGGAATGGCTCACAGCTCCGTGGTATTAGATGAGTGTCTCCAACCTCATTATCGCAGTATTAAAGGCATCTCCAAGTATGTGCAAGCATAAACAGACCTTATATAAACACAGCCACAATTACAGTTTCCCTGTCATTCCTTCTCCATTTAAACACTACACTGTTGGGCCTCTTCTGTCCGCGTCATTTAAATAAAGCTGTGTATTAATAAACTACTTTAAATGAAGTGGCAAAAGTGTCTCGAGTTGGGAATGATAAAAATATGCAAGCTAGATTTTGTCCTGACTCAACAGGTTTATATGGATATGTAGGGCATAGAACCAGTGCGTTAATAATGCTTCACTTTTAGAAGTCCTGTGGTATCTCAGCCGTCCACAAGGGCTCACTTAACTGATGTTGCGCTTGTCTTAGCCCTACTTTTGAGGCCAAAAAACAAATAGTCCACTAGACAACTATCAATATTTGACACCTTAAGAATGAGAAAGAGTGTCGTCTAGTGAGTTTGTAAGGTTTTAAGATTGTAGTTGTCTTTAGACGTTGGGACAGGGGGACAGGGTTCTCAAAGCAATCCTCGAAAGGGCGGAAGTGGGTCCTAGTCTTTGTTCCGACCAATCGAGAAGACACATTGTCACCAATCTGAAGTGTACGTGTGCGTTTTTGGTTGGAATAAAACCCCCACTTACTGCTGCCCTTTGAGGACCAGTGTGATATGAGTGATTTAGAAAGTTTTGTGTTGTCGTTGAGACCATCTGACCCGAGACTGAGTCAAGACAGAGACAAGCGCACATAGAGAGGAAGTCCCAGACCCAGACTCGGAATAGTTGGGACCAAGATACCAATGATGGGGTGAGACAAAGACCAGGATTGAAACCAGACCGAGTCCAGAATACAAATGTTAAGTCTATTTGTCATATTGCCACGTACAGATGCACACACACACTCAAGTTCGAATTGCTATCCTTGTTCGGACTTTTGGAGTTCCCCAGCCTCTCACCCTCATTCTAACCATCCAAAACAAATGGCCAACATTAGCCAGGAGTCTATACCAAACATAAACCCAACTATAATGAGCCAGTTATTTTCAAGATAACTATGTTGGGGACCAGCAAACCGGCCCTAACTCAGCCAAATGTCAACACACACTCTCTCACAAACACATTTCTTCCTGAAAATGCAACTGAATTTTATCCAAAAAAAAGCAAGAATTAAAATGCTTTCATTGGAACAAACTACTTTTTTGTTCTGTATTCATTTTGACCCTGGCCTTGGTCTCTCTCCTTATCGGTTTCAAGTCGGTCACGTTCTTGTTTTCCGTATGTGGTGGTCGATCTTGGGTCAGGTCCACTACAACACTAGTGTGTCATCCATCTGTTATTGGTATTACCAATTTGTGGTGTCATTTTCAGCTTGTGTGAATAAGACTGACCTCTCGAGAAGAAAAATGTATGAAAATTATGTCGATAAAATATATATGTTTTTGTTATTATTGTGTCCCAGGCATGAATGAAGTTATCGACCAAGAACTTGACCAAATACATTTTTTTTTCTTTACCGATCGATCTACGTTCCCACCCTCACCTATGGTCACGAGCTTTCGTGACCGAAAGGATGAGATCGCGGATACAAGCGGCTGAGATGAGTTTCCTCCGCAGGGTGGCTGGGCGCACCCTTAGAGATAGGGTGAGGAGTTCGGTCATCCGGGAGGAGCTCGGGGTGGAGCCGCTGCTCCTCCACATCGAGAGGAACCAGCTGAGGTGGCTCGGGCATCTGATCCGGATGCCCCCTGGACGCCTCCCTGGGGAGGTGTTCCGGACATGTCCTACCGGGAGGAGACCCCGGGGAAGACCCAGGACTCGCTGGAGAGATGATGTCTCCGGTCTGGCCTGGGAACGCCTCGGGATCCCCCGGGAGGAGCTGGAGGAGGTTTGTGCGGACCGGGAAGTTTGGGCTTCCTTGCTCCGAATGCTGCCTCCACGACCCGACCCCGGATAAGCGGTAGAAGAAGGTTCAAAGGAAACAAAAAATGAATGAGCTAGATGGTATTTTGCTCTGACTCTTGAAGGAAATGGGCTGCCCTTTTTGAAGACGTTTCCATTTATTTATTATATTTCCTCACTAAATATACTCTGCTATAAATTGGTATTATTGGAGATATGATTGATCCTGTTCATCACTTCTTTTGTCTTTGCCTTTTCATTTCACTGCTTTATAGTCAATGAGGTTCAGCCGTCTGCACCTCCCATGTGATAAAGCCTTTGCTCATACAAGTCCAGTTAAATCCGTAGACTCTTACTCACCGGATTAAGCAATGCTGTAATGCGCAAGGAGGAAATGACACGCTGTTTAAAATAATAAAGTTTAATTGCTTGGCGTTTTAGCACATTAACGTTATCTGATTCTGTCGAGTTTTGACAGCGAATAGCCGGATCATGATCACATGCTTCAGGGAATGCGAGTTCTACACTGTATTTATTGCGTTGATAACAGAGACATCTGTCGCCCGAATATGTGTGAGAGTTTTTGCAACCCCAGAATAAGACATTGGCCCTTTATTTATTCCGCTGGAAGTGCACAGACGTGCAGGCATCTCTCACAAGGCTGGAGAGGATTGAAAGTTTACACTTAAATCATGGAGCTGAAGGCTCCTATTTTGACTTCTGAGACGGTTTCTCCATGGTGACAATTTAACTTAGATTCTGCCAGAAAAACACTGAGTTGCCAGGCAGAACGTAAAGTGGAAATAACTCCTTATGATGTAAAACTCTGAGCTCAGCGAGCAGCCTTGGCATGGTATAGCTGGAATGAGATACAGTAGCTTCAGATCCAAACACCGGACTGAAGCAGGTTGAGTTTCATTGCATTCAAGAGTGTCTGCTTAAGAGACCCAAATGTTACTCATCCCTTACGATCTGTGTCTCGAGGGACACGTTTCAATTCCCTTTTGAGTGGTGAGACAGAAGTGCAGTGGTTTTTAATATGCTGCTCCCCACCCATTTCCCAGTACTGGTAATTGCTGCGAAACCTCTGGAGAAGCCTCTAAAATTTCTATTGATTTATCATTGTTGAGAAACGTGTGAGTAAGTGGGAGAGCCTTTGATAGAGAACAGATCAAATCTGAAGAGGAATCCATCATCACATCCATTTTTTTCCACGACCGGAGCATTTCTGGGCGACTTTGTGTCTTCTTTGCGCTTGACACTTTTCTGCGATGGAAGAAATTGAATGGTTCCCGAGTGGCCGAATGGTTCCAGATGTCACAGCCCCCTTTTACAGGAGTTGTTTCGCCTTGTCACATAACACGGAATAACTGAGGAAAATACAGCTTTATTCTCTTGTAATATTCCTTATTTCCCAGTCAGGACTATTGCCAATGCCCTGTCAACATGTCTCACAGAACGTCTTCAAGGCTCGCTGAAAGACCTCAAATTGGCACGGTAATCCCGGAGGCTTCAAGTCTGGCAATGGCTGCAACTTTTTGGGCAGTTGAAACAAAGTAACATCATTTTACAGGGAAAATCTGAATATATCTTTGGTCTTGGCTCATTTCTGAGACACGACACGATACTGCAAGTCCAGTTCAAAGAAAACTGTGAGGGTTGGAATACCTGGCAGTGCTGTCAAAGTATATTGTTTTTTAAGCAAAAGTTGAAAAGTCTAATGCTTTGCTCTGAGTCACTATATTGTGAGTGATCCGGCGCCTTTATTCCTACTATTACACAGGAAATCATTTGTTTGCAAGCTCAAATTGGCAATGATGGTTTCCTCTGTCTGTTGAGCAAATTGAGAATTAAAAGGTCATTTAGTGAACCTGCCAAACAGTAGGTTTGGGTTGCAAAATTTTACTTCTCCTGCCATTGTACTGATTTACTGCTGCACATTTCTTCTTCCTCGTGAACAGTGTTAACACTGTGAGAGGCTAGTTTGGGCTATGACCTGACACGAGGAATGTTCAATCCGACAAATGAAAAACTTCAGAACATTAAACCCATCACAATATCTTCTGTTATTTCTGGACTAGGAATTGAAAAATATGCCTTCAGATTACATGCATTGTCAAGACTCCTCTGAATTGTATGGAAAGGTACTCAGCATTTTATTATTGTTAATGCATTTTTCTTTCATAGAAATGAAACTTATTCAGTCAAAGTCAAAATCCATCAATAGCACTCTCAACAAAGTTCATTCATTTTCTACCGTATCCCAGATTTGGGCGAGAGGTGGGCAGCGCCCTAAACTGGCTGCCATCCTTTCACATCACGATACACAGAGCCTAACAACCATTCACACACAGACTCACACCTACAGACCGCTTGGACTGTTTCATCAAGCTCTGTATGTTTTTGGACCGTGGGAGGAAACCAGAGTGCCGAGTGTACGCCCATGCTCGCTCAAACTAACAATGCAACTCAGTCATGAATTTGCACTTTTCGCGCTTGTTCTAATCCTCACTCTCATGCTGTAATATATTGATGTTTGGAAATAACTGACAACGGAGGCAGCCTTCAGCGTTGGATGTTGCATGTCAGTTGCCATTTATGACTCCTTAAGTGTGTCCTCCTTTCTGACCGAGCCACTGCTACAGTGACTGAAAGGCGGGGTCGACTGAGAGGCTTTACAGAGCAATTGACACATTGTTACATGTAGGAAAGGACCGAACCCCAACTTCCGTTCTTCCTTGTTTTTTTTTTTTGTTTTTTTTTTCACATGACGCATTTCCCACGGCGCCCCATGTTGCATAAGACATAACATATGCTTCAGTTGAAAGCCTAATGTGTCAACATGAAACACTGAAGGCTTCCTTTGGCGTCACCATAGGACGCAAAAGTTCACTTCCCCAACATGAATATTTTCCGCCAGACCTGGGCAAAGTGCGGCCCGGGGGCCAAATGCAGACCGTTGACTGTATTTATGTGGCCCTCCTGGAGTAACTATAATATAAAACTAACATTGTCTCTGACATTTTTGTCTTGTGCATTGTTTTTTTTGTTTTTGTTTTTTTTTTTTATTATGATGCAACTGAAACGTAACTTTCTCGTTCCGATTATTTTTCTTTTCTGTTGGCTTTTTTTATTGTCCCTTAAAATACATCAGAATTGAAAGTAGATTTTGAAATGCATGAGACACATCAGTATTCTTTAATGGAACGTGGTTTAAAGTAAATAAAACACAACAAACAATCAAACAAATTTTCTGTGCATTTTCAAAGTGTAATTTCAGAATCACACATGGTGCCGTCACTCCATTTTTATTTTCAGTTTTCTCTTGCCCTCCTTTCTTTGGGTTTTGACAGCCCCTCTCAACAGTATATAACTTTAGGACATTCAATTGCCCGCCTGTGTTGTTTTAAACCGTACTGTTTAGCTAGAGACTACATTTTATTTTTGATCCAGTGTTAGTCTTTGATATCTCCTGAACATAGCAGAAATATTTGTAGCCATGTCGTGTTCATTCATCGGTCGTTCTGGTCATTTGAAGCATCAAGTAAATCTTTCAGATATTAAGTGGGAAACTGATATCATACAGACATGAAGATGAAACATCAGAGTTGGAGCAGAACTTCTCATCCCTCACTTTTATTTCCCCCAGTAGGCCGATAATCATCACGCCTGTTTCCTGTCACGCACTCTCAGGGTCTGAATTGATACTGACTGAGGGTTACGTATTTGGGAGCTGCTGAAAATGACGGAGTTGTTTGCAGGTCAATGACAAGCGAACTGTGCTTTTCACTGGTCAGTCGGGAGGCCGTGTGTGTTATAGACAGCAGTCGTATTAGTGCAGCTGTTGAGCAGGACTGTTGTTCTCCTTCTGTCTGTGACACATGCGCACACACGTATATAAGTTGGAATCACTCTATATATAATGCAGGGGATACTATTACCAGCTCTGAATGTGTGTGTGTGTGTGTGATAACATCAAGCAAATTGATTTCTATAACGTTAACCCCGTGCTACATTAATAATGTGGACCACTGCCAAGGCCATAAGAGTAAGGGGGGGCGGCCCCCGCTCTCCATTTCTGTACAGTTGCTACCGCTCCTTCATGTCCTGGCATGCTTATACGCTGACATCACCGTCCAGACCGAGCGCCGTGTCCATGCTATAGACATATGCACGCGCTCCACATGAAAAAATCCCTTCGAAACTTTATCTTCCGATGTCAAATATCGTAAAATCAATTTCAATCTAGCCTTCGGAGAATAACAATTCATCCATAAATCCTGCTGAGCTTTCACCTGTAAATAACTTTTGAGCATTAAAGTGAGATCCGTCTGGCATCGGCCGGGCAGGTAGATGGATTGAAGGCCTTAATGGACGACAGGTGTGCGTTCTTTTGAATTTTTCAATTTTGGCTTTGGGCTTTAGCCACGTCTGACCTTCATCCACTTGGCTGCTGTGCTGAAGGTGGAGCAGATGCTTAAAGAAGCTCAGTATAACCAAGGAATAAAGACCTCAAATCATTTTTATGATCCGCGCTGATTTATTGTATCAAGGACTCTGTTGTTCTAATGCGGCGCATTTGATATAGAGCCAAGCCTGGAGCATGACAGAAAAGAAACAATGAAACGTGAGACTGGCCTTGATGTTGTTGGCCTGCAGAGTCGTGCGTTACTTTATGCCTTGTCATGTTGGTTCATGAGTATGATACTTGCTTCCTTCACTCTGAAGAGGGAGTGTATCTACTGTATCCCCATGTACAACAAACAAACATGAAACTCACTTGAGTGTGTCACTCTCCATCAGAACCCTTTATGGACCATGAAAATTTAGGGACATTTTTATGTGCTCAGCAGGCTGCACAGCACAAGTCTTCATGTGTAGTAATCCAAGGATTATTGCAGGATTATTTCTTGGAAACAGTTTGCTGTTACAGCAACGAAACTGTGTTGGGTGAAAGAGCATGGAGGTCCGCTCAGCTCCGACTTGCAACAGCTGGGTTCTGACATATAAGGCCGGGGGTCTCCCTTGTTAATCCTGCCAGTGTCTTGTCTCGAAGAAGAAGCCAGGCAAGTCTTAGTTCTTTTCTTCCTCCGCGAGGACTCATATTTCTTCTTCTTTGTTTTATTGTTATTTAAATTGCTACTAAATTTCAGAAATAAATGGATGTGAAGATCAATAACAACAGTGAAATAACCTTTATTTGTTTGTTTCTGACTTGTCAGAGGTCGCAGGAAACATATTTTACTGAAAAAAAATACACTTTTTTTTTTTATGAAACAGGTCAATACAGTTCAATTCAATTGCAAAACAATGTAGGGATAACCACCGTCACCTGGATTTTTTTAAACAGAAATTATTTTTGACTCTTGGAAATAAGTTGATTTTGATTCAGTTGTGTTCCTCTTTCAGTCATGTTGCGATTTGAGTGCTGTACTCCACAGTGCGCTGTTTAATCATCTGTCCTTATAGTCACATGGACTAAAACAATGGAAACATTTAATAAATTATTTGTTTTTTTGGCATGGGTAAATCCTAAAGACAAGTGTGTGAACTTCTTCTTTGCATTAACAAACAGACTTCCCTGTTTTTTTTCATTCTTGTCTTCAGAATAGTTTGGAAAATGTTCAGCATAAATTCTTACACAAATGCACCTTTTCGATGTCATTCAAAAACATTAGATTTATCCTTGAAGGAAAAAAAAAAAAAAAAAAAAAAAAAAAAAAAAAATATATATATATATATATATATATATATATATATATATATATATATATATATATATATATATATATATATATATATATATTCTTGTTGCATCAATGTTTGCCTTTTCAGACAACTGAAGCACTGCCACCTAGTGACAGGAGGCCGGTTCTTCATGGGCTGCCAGTGTGACATGCAATGACCGAGAACTAGTTTGATGAAATTTAATTTCACTTTAACACTTAAAGCATTGACTGGTAAAGTTTCACGAAACGGTGTCCTAGTTTTCAGAGGCCACTAGAGGGCACTCTCAGTTGTATGATCTTCATCTTTGTGAAACTATTTCGTTTCATTTCTAAATGAAGAGCACCACCAATATTCAGGCCATGAAACCTCATCACCCACTAATATGTGGCAGCAATGAAACAACTGAAACAACAAGTCAATGAAATAAACACTACAGTTCAACAATCATCACAATAAAATTTAGACTTCTTTTTAAAATTTTAAAAATTGTGTGAAAAAGGCACGAGAACACCCAAGACTGAAACCTTTACCAAACATATGAGCTGGCATTTTCATCGTTTTTGGTCTCATTTTTAAGTTCTATTACTGTTATGTTTTGTAACCTTCTGAAGTCTGACAGCTTTTTTTTTAATGAGAAACCAATGCATGAATATTTATCAGTGGCCTCCAACAAGATGAATTGTGCTTTCATTGGAGCACTCCCTGGAGGTTTTGTTCATCGAGTAATAATTTTGAAAATTCCATATGCCATATTTGATCATGAAAACCATCTGGAGTGGAAGCATTGGTTTTATTCCTGTTTCTCTTTGCTCTGCTTCCAGACATGTTCCAGTACCTACTGTCCTTCTCACAAGGGCATCTGAGTTCTCTCCTCGAGGGAAGCTACACGTCTCTCTCCCGCCAAGCTCTTCCCCACGTAAACCAGCTTTTCTCTTCGCTCTCCCTCTATCTCCGTGGTGCCAACGTCTCCGTGGAAGCGTCGGTCAACCAGTTTTTCAACCACTTATTTCCGCTGGTTTACACTCGGCTGATCAACCCTGGTATCGAAGGCAGCATGATGTCCGTCAGCCAAATGAGCGACTGTCTTCGTATGATCAGGCAGGACGTCAACCCCTTTGGACCTCACCCGGCCGTCATGGCCCAGGAGCTCGCCGGGGCCATGGGAGTGGGCCGGCAGCTGGGCCTTGCGTTGGATGAAGGTGTGGAGGTGATGAACGCCACGGAAAACGTGCTTCTGAGTAAAGAGTGCGTGAAGGGGCTGGTGAAAATGGTGTACTGCTCGCACTGCCGAGGGTTGACTCTCATCAAACCCTGCGTGGGTTACTGCCTGAACGTGATGCGAGGCTGCTTGGCCAGCGTGTCAGAACTGGATCAGCCCTGGAGGAGATACACCAGCCTTCTGGAGCAGCTGACGCACGGCATGGCCGGCCACCACAGCTTGGAGTTAGCCCTGCTGGGCGTCAGGGGCCATGTCAACGAAGCCTTGCTCTACGCGCAGCTTCACGGTCCGCTCGTCACTGCCACGGTAAGTTCACCCCGTACAAACACACATCAGCAAGTCAAATCCAACATACCGACTTCTTTGTGGTAAACATATGCCTTGGCAACTTCATGTATTGATTGGAACCGTTTAACAGCCTGCTTGTGGTCCATGACCGACTTTTTTCCAACAAAGAACCCGCACACTACATTAATGTTTGCACAGTGTCAAAATTATTCAGTGAAAATATTGTTTATACTGAAAAAAAAAATCCTCATCCTGCACGTATAAAGCGCAGACAGCACCGAGGTTAGAGGAGTCGTTTTCCGAAACGTCAAGGCAGCTAAACATCAGTATTGCAGTTAAGCTTGTGACTGGGGAGGAATATTAAAAATTCCTTATTGACTTAGTGGATAGAATGGGGGATTGGGAGCACCTTCACACTGTGAGTGCTACCACATGCCCGATGTTATGTGCACTCATAAATTGTGCGTTTGAAAGACGAAGACAGTTTCTTGAACAACTGCCAGGTCGGCTGCGGTCGCACCCAGAGTGGAGAGGTTAGACTTAAGTGAATTAAAATCAACGCTGGAGTCTTGGATTTCAAGCCAAAACAAATGATTAAATGTATGAAATGTCTCTTCTTCTGATGACTAATACGCACAGAATGTTTGGCCTTGTCAGGATAATGCACAGCAGCAAAGAAGGGATTGACACTCTTGAGGAATAGAACTGAAGCACCTCCATTGACTCAATTGCTACCATGGAAATGTGGGTCTTGTGCATGAATCATTTTCTTCGGCAAAATGATTCATGTAACCCACAACCTGTTGTTGACCTTGATGTAGGAAGATTCCCGACATTGATGTTTTTCTTTTTCATGGAAGTCCGTAAACACTCTTTCAGTTAACTAACCGTTACAGTAAGACTGCTCATCCGATCACGGTGACAGTTCACATGCGGCACATACTGGAGGTGATGCTTTGCTTCACAGTGTCTGGGGACGTGGTGACGTCATCGTCAAAACAAAACACAGCTGACTGGGAATGTGAAAAAAACTGAGAAATAATGGGGGAAGCTACGGGAAATACAGTGCAAATACATGATCATTGTCATTTTTGTTGCTTGGGAGACTAGGACGAGTGTCACTAGTGGACCAGATAAACATCTGTAGAAGTCATGCATTTCACCAGAAGACTTTTTTCTCTAACCGTTTTCAAGTTAGAGTCTTGAAATCACAACATCAAATTTGAATGTTTTATCGCACGACTCCATAAAACAACCGAATCATCTCCATCTCTGGTTGTTCCTCACTGACCTTTTAAGACGTGACAACCATCCTTACTGACTATTTTTCTATGACTTTGGTTTATTACCTGCTAAGACTTCTGGAATAAAGATTCCAGTGGGATTGAGGAGGTCTTCAAATATCCTCCTTCCAGCTTCCAACATTATCTGTGGTCCACAAATAGGGCGCCCCCTATCACCTGTTTTACCTTGCACTGTTCCTCCTTCCTGAGCCATCATACGGTGGTCCTGCATCTCTTTGAAGCTGAACCTACGTGCTACTTCTTCACACGTCTAGGTCGTAGACGCAGCAGGACACCACTTAGCTTGTTGGTACGAGTCCTCCCACAAGCCAACAGCACAAGATACACCTCCTGCTTTAACTTGATGGCACCCATCACCTCGAGGGCATGAGGACAGCGAAGAGGAAAGATGCAGATTTTCCCCAAGTTTTTCCCTATTTCCTTGTAAAATTACTTTTGGCTGAGAAACGCCACATTCTGTTGCAGCCGTCAGGTCAGTACCGCGGTGAGGACGACTCGTAATGTTAAGAAGTGGCAGAGAAATTAGGTTAAGTCGGTGGTGGTTAATAGGTTGTCGTGGCTGATGACAACTTCTGTTGCTTCATCGTGGGTCACAAACCAGCTATTTTGCGCAGGGCGCCGCCAGCCAAGGAGAAAAAAAAGGACTTCGCCTGAGGCGCAGAGGTGCGCCGCTGCACAGCAAGGGGCGAATTGAACTCAGGCCACCCAAGACAGAACATGCAGTGGGAAAAGCCCCTCAGTATATGGTTCAAGCACTCCTAAGGGTGGTAGTTGAGGATCTCTCTCACAAGAGATTCTGCAAAATGGATCCCTTTTAGCATGCCTCTACTATGTCTACGAAGTGAGGTATTCTGGACACGTCCAACTGGGAAGTATTGGATGGACTACGTCCGGCAACACCATGGTATTCCTCCAGAAGAAAAGTCTGAGCCTCAATGCTTTTGCTCCTCCTTGTCTGACCCTGGGAATGTGGTGGAAAACGGATGGAATAATAATAATAACAAGAATAATTTTATAAATTATCCTGCGAGGAAAGAGCATTACAAAGAGCATTTGCAGCACTCTGGAGACAATAAATGATAAGGAATAAATGTCAAGTGACAGACATCAATCAAATGTTTTGTTTATTGTTAATGTTTTGATTTATATATATATATATATATATATATATATATATATATATATATATATATATATATATATATATATATATATTTTTTTTTTTTTTTTTTTGGCTTTTGGAGTCAGACTGTCTGTGAACCCTGCCTTCTCTTCGGGATGTTCACTGTGTTCGATGGCTTTCAATTGGGTCAAAGTTTCCAAGTGTGATGCTCAGTGCCTGAGTGAAAGGCAGGCAGGAACCTCTCGGCTGCTCAGAACAGTGAGTCAAACCTAATTTGTATGTCGTGTGTGGATGATTGTGCGCATGTTGGCCTGTTTAGAATTCATAGCGTGGCAGTCAGGGACAAAGCAAAGATCCTCTTCCTGCTGGGAAACACAAGCATCCACTTGGAAAGAAACAACACCAGACACTTAGTGACCCCTCTTCTCTCCCTTCAGCAATACGTTTCAACCAAACCGAAGCGCTCTGACTCTGTCTGTCACACACCTACACACGCATATAAAAGTGTTACCAATAACCCCTGGCCTTTTTCAATCGCGGTGCGGTTTTATGAAGCCTCTGTGGCCCATCAAGGAAAACTGTAAAGCATTCAATGAACAAGTACAACTACTGTTTCAGTGTTAGACCCTCTGACCTATATGCTTCTGTATCCTTCTACAGCCTCCTGAAAAAGCCAAGAGTTTCTATTTCTATTTGGTTTATATAGTGTAGCGTGAGAATATAGCTGTCCTGATTCCCTTTGTCGAGGTAAAGTAACCATTTATCTTTGTATAACCCAGTACAAGAAATCTGACTCTGGTCAAGTCTAAATTGACTAAGAAAACAACAGTTGTGTCAACCAAATGAGTAGCACAATTGAAGATTGTAAATTGTTCAGAGCAGCTTGTGCTGTGGAGTGATCTGTGGGTTTTGGCGCTTAGTACTCTCTCTTCCATCAGGAGATGAGTCGGGCTGTTCTTGTCCTTCTTGGTATGTTTGTGTGTGTAAGGCATATCCCTCAAATATTACAGGTCTTTTAAGATCTTGCTTCGCTTTCCCTGGAGCAATGGCGGAAAGGAGCTGCCCAGCAAATATTCATCTGTAAATAAATACCAGTATCACTTTTCACGTCACATGCAGAGAGACGTGAGAGACAGAGATTGTCTGCGTATAGCGATGTCAGATGTCCGAGTGGAAGTTCTCAAACGCCATATTGGCGTCCTTAAATCAATACAATATCCGTGCTTGAAACAATAGAAAAATATGAATTTCCATTTTACCAACCAGCACGACGATGACCATATCACTTGCAACTGTCATTTTAAGATTGTACTTGGACTTGTGATCATCACCTGTTTTTTTTAATAGTCTATTGTTTTTATATTTTTTATTTTTATTTTTTTTTCGCTGACTAGAGTCTGACAGTGATCACTGCGTTGATGAATTGAATGAGGTGCAAGCAATCTCTTTCTGAAACAACTAGGCTTTCTACCTATCCTTTCATGCAATTCTTGTTTTTTGTTCGCGTGGAATTGCCACTATTTGCTCTCATCAGAACCATGAATGTGAATTTGTTCAACATCTACTGTACCTTTTGGACTGTATACATTTGGTTTAGCCGTCTCTCCTCAGTAGTCCAACCTCATTTACCACTGCCTGGTAGTTCACGTATGTTTCCCTGAAACAACAGAGATCCAGAACAATCGGCAAGGTGACATCAAAATTTAAAGCCAGCCTGCCTCATAATGTAGAGTTAAATGATCTTTCAATGTGAAATAATTTGCCATGTGCTCCTCAGTTACTCAGGATGCCCACAAATGCACTCACACCATCCCAAGCAATTTATGAGCTGGCCACATGAAGCATTGTAAAGCAATGTAGCTTTGAGAACCTGCAGGGATTTCAGTTGTTATTTGGATATATATATATATTAGTGCTTTTGCTCCAGCCATTTTGACAGGGCGCTGTGGTGTGATGTTCTCTAAACGGCTGGTTTTATTATACCAAAGTTCTTGGGCTGTGACAGCCCGTGTCATTGCTCTGTCTGAATGCAGCCACTGGTTCTGTTCAAATGGAAAGCCGTGCGAGCAACTTCTTCAACAACATACTTCGCCATTTTCATTCTTTATTTTGGGCATTCGCTGGAATCGGATGAGCTGAATTTAAGATTCACCCGCAGGACTTGTCAAAAACTGACAATGTGGTTCCGTACCATCTGAGCCTCATTTGTCTTCAAGTTGCTATTAAAGGAATTATTGTGAATATGTGGTTTTACACTGGGGTGTTATCCCAATCCGCCCTGGGCACGTATCCCTCCCATGGCTCCCCCCCCACCTCCCGCTTCACGCGCCTCTCAGACAAGTCAATGCTTAGTGCTATTGTACGTCATCGGGTAGGACTCAGGTCACCAAACCAACAGGGCTTTACACACACACACACACACACACACACACACGCTCCGTTTACAGGTATCAGGTTTTTTAAAATTCTACAAGGAGCAGAGATGTGCGGGTCCACCCAGTGCGACAATACTGCGGAGGGCTGAAAGGCTGTTATTGATGGTCGTGTGGGCTGGCAGTCGGAAAGATTTATTTTTTGACACATTCCTCTACATACTTGAATGAAGCGTAGAGGTTGGGGAGGTGTAGCAGGCTGGATCTCATTACGTTACACAGTTAAGAGTACTGTAGTCATACACTTATGTGCATGTTCTTAACTATGACTGAAGTCTGGTGAAATCAGTTTTACCGTTTTTTGGCTTCAACATTGCTTCACATTCCTGACAAAGTGTGTCAAAGACGTGTCAAGGAATGTGACTTATTGAAAGCTTTATTTGGCCGCTGAGAAAGGAGCGGTGATCCACATTAGAGCTGTTTAAATGTCGGCCCAACGTCGGGTTTTACCTCAGCTTTTCATTGCGGTCTTTATGGAGGAATGATAATAGCCATCTGGGGCCTTTAGATAATGGAAATAAGGTCTCGTGGGTTCACTGGACGGTTTCCATTCACCAACTTAATAAACTTCTGAGGCATTTATCTCCAACACCGTTTTATTTTCTTGAGTTTTCAGCGAAACAGGAAAAGCATAATTGGATGAAATATAATTATACTCATATTTTACAGAGCCAGTGAAGAATATTGCTTGACATTTATACCCATTACATCATTACATATTGACACCATCATTTTTTTTTCTCTTTCATCTCAAGGAAGGAAATTACATGTGGCATAAATTCAGCGTTTTTTTTTTTTTTTTTTTTATCTGAACATGGAGCTTGGAAACTTCTTTGGAATTGAAATAATGTACATTTTAATAGACAACAGTGATGGTGTCAGGGCAACTGTCCAATTTCACCCTCAGTTAATAAGATGGATTTAGCGTTTAGCATTAGCATCATGAGTCCTTAAATCCGAGGTGTCGCATGTAATAACGTAAGGGGGTTAAGCAAAGTTCCAAACTGTACAATTCTTATTACCTTACTTTACTCCAAAATTTATTTTATTTTATTTTTTGAAAAAAAAAACCGAATTTTAAACAAAATTTGATGTCAATGTCAATTTGAATATCATGTGACTAACTTTAAAATACTTGTCTCCACTCACAATACACTAGACTGTTTCAAGTCCCCTTTACCTGCATCAATTTAACGCGTTTCACTCTTGGCATTCATACAGTAGCTCTACTGACTAGCCTGAAGACGGGCGGTGGGTGACCTCTGATCTTTGCTTTGTTCGTAATTCAAGTTTTTGGCACACTTTGTTTGGAAATTGATTCCAAATTTCTGTGTTTATTGGTCTTGGCCGCATAAATGAGTTGAAGGACCCGATCTGGCCCCTGGGCCTTGAGTTTAACTTGTGCGTTTGACACAATTTCACATTGTTCTAGACAGAATTAGAAAGCTTTAATAATCCAGAGGGAAATGTTATGATTCATCTCAGAGGTTACATTGAAAATGTAACTTAAACATGAGATAAAGCAACATTCATGTGTCTCATGAGGCCTTTCGCTCCGAGGATTTCTGTTTGAATTGTTATCCGATGATTTGTATGTGAAATGAACATGGTTTTAAGACAAATATTTTCGTCAATGATTTTGACGTGTTGGATTTCCACGGCTTCTGACAGGAGCTGCACTGCAGATCTGGAGCGCCGGTGACCACGTTTGTGTTCTTTGGCCGATCCATACACTTATATCATCTTTATAAGCCTAGCACGCCTCTGGCACCGGCGCCCGCCCCTGACGCTGCTGCTGCTGCTGCTGCTGTCTGACTCACTCAGCAGTGCATTAGCTAATGACAGTTGGTGCAGCCCCTCTTCTTCTTCCCTCTCGACCTCACGTGCGCCTTTCCATCTTGTCATATTTGCTTCTCCTCAACACGCAACAATGATATTTCTCAGCTGAATTCTGAGACGGATTTATTTATTCACGTGTCAATATGCGTCCTGCAATGGAAGTAGTTCTCCAAAATACTTATTGTATTATCACTAGTTATTGGTTGGATTCATTTTTATATAATTTAATCTCAGGATCGTTTTTGAAGATTGTCTTCTCTCTGCCAAAATTACTATCCCAAACACACAGTTGCTTGAAGTAATAGCTGCGTGTTTTGATGCTTTGAAAGCGACCTGTGATGTCAGAACTAGCAAAACCACCTAGAATTTAGTGGCATCTACATTCCAGAAAACATTGGGGCACTCAAATATCACGATAGTTTATGGTACAATGCTGTATCGATATTTTAAGACCAGCGTATTGATATTTATGAAATGAATACGCGTTGTGGTTTGTGGTTATTTAAACGCACATAAGATGTGCCGCTCTACAGTCAAGCACCCATGGAACACCATAAACAAACCCACCGTGTCGATTTAGTGTTACAGCCAATGTGGACCGCGTGGTTGCTGTTATGTTTTCCCTTAAAATAAGGGCTCTGCTTGACAAATAACGCAATATATCGCTGTACTTACAGCATCACAATATGTCGTGGAATATGATATTGGCACGGGATACATATTGTTTCACCAGATTCCTGCCAATACACAGCCTGTCATCTCCATCTGTGAGGGAAGTATTGAGCATGTTGAACACTGCCACACATTTTTTCCTTATGTTCACATCTGTGCTTTGTCAAGATCCCAACCAATGTTTGGGCTCAACGTTTGAGTGGATTTGTGTTTGATTCTCCGAGCATGAAACAAATCATATAGATGAGTTGTATTCTGCTCTATGGAATTTGTTGAAAAGGCTTCGAAAACCCTGCAAATGTTGCTCATAGTTGAAGACATCGTGAGCGCACGGCACCACCTGACAGCAGCCGTCTTCTTCGTGATCCTGACCATTTTCTCTCGTCATCCATACCCACGACGAATGCATGTATAAAGAAGTAGAATCAACACTGAAGTCATTTGGAAAGACAAACAATGAGGGATTTTGGTGAAAGTAAACATGCCTCACTTTGGTGTGAGAAGCGTTGTGTTGACTTTATCCCAGTTATCAGTGACATCATTCAAATGAGAGTGAAGCAAAACAAGCTGAAAGTGAAATGGGCAGATGGACTGATATCCTGTGGTTGATACGGCGAGCTAGAGTGCGAAAGAATGCTTTTACATGAGCTAAACAGAAACAAGTGTAAGCGTTTGTCTTTGTATGACTTGGGTGGGAAAGCTACAGTAGATATTTTGATCCTCTTTGTCATGAGTGGTTCGGTTTGTGCCTTTGTTTATGTCGGGAAATTAGGGATAAGACCTATTATTCACTTCCTTTTCAATACCTTTGAAATGTAAGAAGAAACGTTGAGTGCGTATGTAATATGTCAATAATAATAATAATAATAATAATCTCTTTCTTTTTGTTTCGGCTTCTCCCACCACAGCGGATCATCTTCTTATAATAATAATAATAATAATAATGTCAGGAGGTGTAGGTAAAACAAATGTCACATGTATATACATTGTATTAGAGGAGATTAAACATTTATTTATAATAATAATAATATTGTGAAATGAACTTCCTGATATTACTGTTTCATTTTGCATTTATAGAAGTGTTTATTTCCTTCTGGCATATTTGTTTTGTTGGTAACACTGACACAACTCTCACTACTTACTTGCTTATATAGGTTATTATACAGTAATAAACCCGAGCCCTTTCCATCCACAGGTGTAATATAGTGATGCTGAACAGGATGCTAATTCATACTCTAACATGGTTAATATCTGCCTCCTATCATGCCAATCCATCGATGAATATGTAGTTTATTAGTGGTAATCCGAAGTTTTTCAGTTATGTTTCAAATTTCCGAACTTGAATTGATGCCTTTGTCATTGTTGTAGGTCCTGCAGTAAAGGTTTAGCTGTCTCTTAACCCGGAAATAGGCAAACACATAAATAAAAATAATAAAAAAAACACAGCGTACATAGGCAAATTAAATCAATGTTACTTTGGAAAACGTCTTGGCCACTGTACATGTTTACGTCAACACACTGCCTGAAAGGAGCTTAAATATTGTTGCATCACATTGTTTATTGCATTACATTTCTATATCCATATAAATATTGGAAGTGAATACATCTGCGTGTGGATAGGATGAGAGTGGTGCATCCTCAATGATGACTTTTAAATGTGAGGAATACTTTATAGACTCTGTCGATGCAACAGTTCGGGCTGCAATAAAACTATTGTTCAGTATGGAATTTTAATAAATCAGTAGCTTAACAGTTCATTCGCTGACATTTAGAGCAGGAGTGGGAAAAGAAGCTCCTCTTGGAGAAGTGGGCTAGCGCAGTTGCTGCATCCTGCACACCGCTGAGCTGTGGGGGTGAAAGGGGGCTGAGAAAGTTCCTTTCGCTTTACTCTGTAATCCCATGATAAATAAACCGGGAAGACAAGACCACCACTGGTATCTGTAAGGCAATACTCCCAGAGAGCAGGGATGGCCAGGGGCTGGCCTAACTGAAGCCTTTTCACTGTCACAATTTTTGTTTTTCACTCTCTTCACCCAGGGTGAGACAGAGAGAGACATGCGCCATGATCACTTTTGAAGCTCAACACCACAAAGCCCAACTTCAGAGATGCATAGAGTTATAAAACTTCATGATAGTCTTATGATAGTCATCTTTCATTTCACCAGTTGACAATGAGAAGTCAAAGAATAATAGTTTCAAATGAATCTTCTCTTTAGATCATAAATCATAGCAAGTCAAACTTGTTTGAACCTGATGGGAAATGGTCCCGATTTCACACTTGCATACATCAGTCGAGCAATCCAATAAGTTATTGGACTAACTGCTAGTGATGGCTAGATGAGGTATCATGAAACAGTACTGCAGGGTTGGTGAAACAGTGACCCGATTTGCAGGGGCCACTAGATGGAGCTCTTGGTTTTTGAAATGGTGTGAGGTGTGAAACTAGCACATGTACTTATAATAGTGCACATATACAACTACAGTCAGATCGAATATTCCAAACTATTTAGTCCTGTTATGGACTGTGATTGTCCATGAGTTTCATAAGTTGCTTTCGCCAGTCAAAACTTCTCATGGATGTTAGCGTTATGACTGCACACTCATGGCTACATTGATAACGTAAAGCACGTATAGATTTTTGAATTCCATTCTCGGTTTAGACTCAGCTAGTATGAAGCAAGTTCCGGCACCTTTCTCATTCCAAGTGTGCTCATGACCGAGCTGTCGAAATGTTGATCCACCCCGGCTAAAGCTGTGGGAGTCATATATCCTGGCGCAGATCAAATGTACTCAGAGTCTATGACTTTCCCATCCAGACATTGTGTGTCCCGGCTTCTCTCCTGGTCATCAGTCTCTGTCCTGAAGCAATCACATAAGGAATGCTCCACGAAATAGCTGAAATGGTGAAGGTATAACAAGGACAAACAGGTGGTCTGACACACGTACTCGCGTACGCGCTTGCGCACAAAGCAGGGGAGGACTCGTGCTGTGCCCCATTGGGATTTCCATTCTCACGCCATCATCAGGTCAAAAGATAATTGATTCCTGGCCGTGTTGTCATCCTTGCAGGCCGTGATCCGATTGGCTGTGAGGACACAGTCATAAGATCTGACCTACAAGGGCATGCGTGTTGGGACCAAAACAAGAGGGCTGTTTGTTTTCCCTGCAGTGACTTAATGCTACATGTTTATTTAGGCACGAGAGCAATTCTTGTCATTGTCTTCTCTCTGTGCAGAGCGTTTTTCAATCGCTCCAGTCCACTTTCCTTCCAAGAGTGAAAGGAGTCTTTTTGTACTTCTGAATGTGGGAACAATTCAGGACTTTTTTTTTTTTTTTTACCAACTGGAATGCAACCAAGCTGAAATTTACAGCGAAGCATTATATAAAAAGCAGCTTATCCTTGAAAGGTCTGGAGTTTGGAAGTGCTGACCGTCACTTTCTGCAGAACTCATCTGACGTGTTCCCACTCAGGCAGCTTCAGAAAGAGTTAAGAGCCGTCCCTCTCACCTGATCAGTGTACCTTTCCTGTCGGTGGACGACCCACTTTTCTTCCTACGGCATTTTTTAGTTGACCTGTCTTGTAAGATGAGCCTGATGACAAGAAAGTGACCACGTTAAACCGTTCCTCCTCGCTGGTGCTGCAGTTCAAAATGTTACCCAACCCTTGTATGCATTTGCTCCAGTCCTGAAGAGCATTGCAACAGTTGTATGTATCTAACCTATGGTTTTGTCTTTCTTATTTATTTTGGTTTTCAACAAAATGTCATCATTGTAGGCCCTAGACTCACAATATTTCGCCTTTCATCCATCCAATTTTGGCCGCTTATCTTGGTCACGAGAGGCGACTGTCTCTGCAGGTAAGCAAGACACTCCTCTTCTGGGCCACGCCCACTAGCTATCAGAGGATTGCCAGGCTCATCTGGTTCTGCATGTCCCGGGTCTCCTGAGTGGCCTCCTCAAAGATGAACATACCTATAACACCTAATGTCTGAGAGGCATCCTTGCCAGATACCCAAATGTTCGTGATCCTGGAGAAGACGCCCTGTGGAAAAAGCTTCTTTTGGTGGCTTGAATGCACAACCTTGTCCGTCCAGTCATCCCCAGAGCTTGCGATCACACTGTAGGGTGGATCGTAGATTGACCATTTCATTCACATATCAAACCCTTTTATCGCAACCAAGCCCGAAGGGTATCCCAAACTTTATATGTAATCTTCCTATTCCAATGATTGTGTCTCTATATATTATTTGGTCTCATTTTTCGATGAGCAAACTGTCAATTGAATTACCCCTCGACATGTATCTGATGTACAACATATCCATAGATCCCTTATCGGGACAGCAGAGAAATGTAGAATGAATGTAAAGAATGTAGTTGTTGTTCCATGAAGAATGAAAGGAGTGCCGCCCCAAGCCTTACCTAACCCCAACCTCCTTCCTTAGTTTTACATAAGGCGTCAGGATATGCCGTGTAACGCGGTACATGTGCTTCACTTGAAAGGCTACCATGAAATACTGAAGGCTGCTTTCACTGCAGATGTCGCACAAGTTGCCGATATGTATTTTGATGCCCTGAAATCCGATGTCGGAATATAGCCAGATGGCACCCACATTGAGGCCGTCAGTACTCCAGTGATTGCTAGCACATTGCATTGGTCAAGCAAATTCAGCTCCATTTCTTGTCCATTTTCCCACGGAAACCACATGTTGACGCTTCTTTACTTCAGACTCAGTGTGTCATACGCTTGGTTTGTGCCAGGTAGCTTACAGTATATACTGGTATTTAGAGTGGACACTGCCAATATGAAGGAAGGTTATGCTTGGTTTATTTTGTATTATGCCTCTTATTGAATTAAATGTATTGTTTTAAGGCTCTCTTTACCTTGTTATTTAATATATTTTGTCAAGTACTTAACTGGCCAGACAAACTTCCTCTATTTAATAGTTCTTGGGATCTTTATTTTTGTAATCATTAACTTCCACAACAAATAATTTGCCTCTTGTAGCCAATAAACCTTGGTTTATTTTCTTGGGTGCGCAGTGTTGTGCCAACAGAAAGTCAAACAAATGAGCGCATGTGAGATGCATTTGTCTAAACACAGATTTAGCCGGCGCTCGGCCCTGCAGTTGCTATCTCCCCTCACCACAGTGTGACGTGTGAGTGGAATGTTAGCATGTACATGTGTGGCATTAGCATGTGTGGCGGCGCGGCAGCTCCACCACATGTGAGCCTGTTTTATGGGTCCACTGGGGGTGAAGGTTAATGCAATAAAACAACCTTCCCCCGTGCCGTGCGTCTCCCATCAGAGGATTTAAGAGCAGAAACGAAAAGAAGAGCGGGAGAGTTAATGACCACTAGTGTTACGCTGCCTCGGCATTTTTTCATGTTCTACTTGATCTGTATGTGAATAAGGGACACACAATGACTTATCTCCTCCCCGACTGGCGAGGTGGAAATATTTTTAGAGGTCTGGCGTGACACGTTTTCACACCATTAACACATTTTCAGCTGCTTATTGTCGACACACCCGACCATTACAACACAACGTGTTTTCCACTTCCCGATGTAGGGCATTCCATTGTTTTGGACCACTCGGGTGTTACTGCAAATGCACCCGGCAGTACGTGTGTCCAACTACTTTTGTACTTCAAGTCAATTTATTGATAACCGTGATAGTTATTTATTCAAATTATTTTTGTGTGTGAGCCTCTCAGTGACTTCTAGATTGGTCAATAAAATAACTGCAAGTATCCCAAATTGTTCAACAAAAAAAAGTATATTATGTATAGTATATACAGTGGTACAATACGTTCCAGATGGCCGTTCGAGAAGCGATTTGTTCGAAATCCGAATCAATTTTTCCCATTACAATGAATGGAAAAAGAAACAACACGTTCCAAGCCTTAAAATAGTCTTTTGTAGGAGTGAATGTAGAGTGTCTGCTGCAGGTGCGCTGTTCCTCTATGTGTGTGGCCGCTGCATGTGGGAGGGGTTGCCGAGTGAGTGACGTCTCTCCAGAAGTGAAGAGGTGCCCGGTGCGTGTCCAGCTCTGAATGTGCGCTTCTGTGCAGTTTGGCTGTGACAAAGTCATAAACCAAGTAACTTAGCTCTGTCCCAGACTCGCCTCATCCCTGTCCCAGCTCCAGCCCACAACAGGACATCAAACCCTGGAGTGAGCGCTCCAGCCTCGGAGGTGTGGAGAGCGAGCACCTCCCCTGTGACACTCTACCACGGTCCAGTGTGGAGACAGGAAAGGTTTTACACCTCAATATGAAGAAAAAACAGTCAGTAAATGTAGCTAACGCAGAGGTGGGCAGTTAAATTTCCTAAAGGGCCACATTATAAACTGTGACAGTAGTGAGGGGCCATCATGCCAAAAGGAAGGCGGCGATGACTAAGAAACATGACGGGACAAAAAAAATCTTACGTAACAAAGAACGAACCATTCAATGGAAGCAAAGATATTAAGTGCAAATATGGCATGAAACCTATAAAAATATTGCATTTATTAGGCAATTATGCAATTTAAGTTGAATATAAATAATGAAACTAGAGCAAAAATATCTATGAAATATTAAAAGGAAATTAGAATATATATTTTCAATTTTCTTTTCATGAATTTTGAGGAACAAAAAATACTCACTAAAATAGCAGATGAAAAGAAATTTAAGTCCTGAACATGTTATAATCATTCTTGAAATAGTAATGCTAAGAAAGAAACAAGACAAAAAATAGTCCGAAAAATGACTACTTATCAGTTGTATAGTTTCAGTCCGACCTCATGAGGGCCGCAAAAACACAGGAAAAGGGCCGCATATGGCCCCCGGGCCGCACTTTGCCCAGGTCTGAGCTAACGGGACACGTCTGCATACAGAGATTATACACAATAACAAAGTGTGGCGTGGGTCAGCTGATCAGTCTGCACGTGTTATGTTTTTTTCGGCTTTTGTTGGGGACGTTCCAGTTCTGGATTTTCGTTCGAAATCAGAAGCAAAAAAAATATCTTTGTTCGAAAACCGAGGTACCACTATATATATATTAATGTATAAATGTATATATATATATATATATATATATATATATATATATATATATATATATATAGTATATAAAATTCAGGTATAATGGTTTTTCACTCTGGGGCCTCCTCCAAATGGTCTTGGGTTGCAGGGTCTCCAGCTTATCCCAGCTACACAGGGCGAGAGGAAACCATTACACCACTACTGTAGACAGAATTGCTCACAATGAGGGACAATTTGGAGTCGCCAATGAGTTTTTGTGGGAGGAAACCAGAGTGTGGAATGACGATAAATATTAAAAAAATAAGGTGGAGTTCCTGTTTTTTTTATGGATTGTACCCTTTACCAGCCTTTTTTCTTGGGGCCGTGAGAGACAACATGGTATTTTCTATCAGGGTGTGAATGATATGGCCCCTATTTTTGCAAAGCCAAAAACGCTGCTGTCTAAAAAAAAAAAAAAAAAACTCCTTTGCTTGCTAACTTAATATTTCTTTCAGCCACACAAGCGAACGACTGACTTCACCGCTAACATCACCACTTCATCAGCGCGCCCCGCTGGTGTTGGATTCACTTCCACACCGGAGTGACTCATCTCAGCAGACGGGAGCAGCACTCAGACATCGATCGCGCTGGAGATTTACTCAGCTCAGATACATTATACTCTGGCTAATTGAGAGCCGCTAAATAACGCTACCCCGAGGCTTTTACGCCAATGAAACGTCATTGATTTTGCCTCTTGGTTTGAAGAGCCTCACAAGCCTGCTTTCTCCTCCTCCTCCCGGCTGCTGCCGGCTTTAATAGCCCACTGGAGAGTCTTGCCAACTGCCAACACGTGCGCTCACTTCCATGAGGTAGTGGAATGTTCTGCATTCACAGTCGGCCCTGCTCGCAATAACTCACTCATCGCAACTTGACTTCCATCGTGTCGCTTTACTTCGACAGTTTTCCTGCAGGATTTCTCTTGCGTAATTCCTCGCACCTCCCTGGGAGTCAGTTCTCCGCTCAATTGTGGTTTCAACGCTCCAGTCAGGATGAGGAATTTGACCTTGAGTAATGTGCGTGTCCATATGCTTTCAAGTAAACAGGTGTCAACTGGTTTATGGAAGTCACTCACCTCTGCACCGACACCCTTCATGTTTTTCTTGCCTAACAGGAGTGTGTTTATATATCTATGTGTGTGTCTGTGTGTGTTTCCCGCAGGTAGACAAGGTGTGTGGCCTGTCTACTGGAGAACCTACTGGCATGCAGCCTCCTGCTCCTGAGGTCACAACCTCTGCCATGACCTCATCCACTCCGTTTCCATCTGCTGCCCCCTCCCAACCTTTACCGGAGCAGTGGCTCGGCCAGCTGGCCCATTTAAGGAGGTAAGAGCGGGATCACCGTGTGATGTACGAGTGGTATTGATCCAGCAAATATCATTGGTAAGAGTACAACAACATTAGAAAGGAGCTCCACTGGAGTTTCTTTCTAACGTTGTAATGAATTAAAGTTGTATTCAGTCAACAGGAGCTCAACAAAATTCAACTTTTTGTCGCATTTGTAGTGTGAAACAGACCTATACTGTATCATTTAGAGGCCATAATAAAGATAATTGTTGTTATTATTATTAGTGTAAATAAATTTTAGTTCCAGTAAAATCCAAATTGTTTTATTGCCACAAACCCTACGACAACGCTGGACCATTAAACGCCATTTTTAAGTCTCTCCGCGTTCACATTCAGACACTCTCAATTTCCCGGCAGATGATCGTGATTTCTAAACAAAAGTCAGATGTCTGGACCCAACGTTCAAATAAATCCGGCCGTGGTCTCCGTCTGAGGTCGGCCGGTCTTTCTTTTATAGGGGTAAGAAAGTATTTCAGACGGTTTCCTGGACGACACGCCTCCCCTGCACACATGTTGAAGATGAAGGCGCCTCAGTAGGGCACTATGCCCTCCACCTGGTCTTCCAGGCAGTCGGCCCGCGCCCACAGACGCTGGCAGTGGTGGAGTGGGTGAGGGGGGAATTTGTAAACTTTAATCTTGACACACCAACAATTTCCTGTTTACCCAGACGTCTATACCACCAAAGATGAAGCCCAGCCCACCTCAACTTACATAGTGCCACACACTTGGGGCGCGCTCGGCCGTGCCAGTTACTATGAATAACTGCGTTTGTGCCAGCTTCGCCTGGCATTGCCTTCGCCATTCATGTCCACATGACCCATCTGTGAAACCAGGAGTTGTGAGGATTGATGACTTCTGTCACCTGGCAACAACACGTCATGCAGCGCAAGTGCAAATGGCGTATTAGTGGAGGGGGGGGAAATTGTCGTACACATCTTGAAATCGGAGAAAGTTAGGGGGTCAATAAACAAAGCAAAAATATCAAGGAGTGTATTTATTTGAGGCAGTATAATAAATCAATGCATCGTTGTATATTGTTCATTGTTGTGTTATCCTGATTATTAGAAATATTTCTAATGTTTACGATGCATGTGTGAAGTTTGAACTAATTTGGAAAATAAGTCGCCGCCTCGAGCCACGGAGAAAGTTTCCCATGTGAATGTTTGGGGAAATAAGTTTTCCTCCTTTGCTTGAGTAAACAAATGAATAAAACACCACACAACTCTGGATGATGTGTTTTGTCTGTGTCAACAAACGATTGTGTGTAATGTTTGCTCGTGAGGACCGTACTGACACAATGTTGTGTTGCTGTGGTGCACAGAGAGATGACCGTTGGGTTCCAGGCGCCGCATGTGCATGATTGACCATTCTCTTCCAGGGTCCGACTGACTTTGTGTCTTTTTCCTCCTCCCCACATGACGTCCTTTTTGTTTCTTTGTTCTTTCTCTCACCCCTCCTCTCACCTCACTGCATCCTCCCTGCTTGCAACAATGTTCCCCGGACTCCAACTCCCATCATTCCCAGCTCGCTCCCCCTGAAACCCTCCAAGAACAATAAACATAGTCTGAGAACGCTCTCTAGGTAAGCATGCTCCCGGGGGAGACATCACTGCGCACGTCTCACACTCACACACACACGCAAACACACTCACGTTGGAGCTAGCTGTGTCTCTCCTGGGACTGGAGAATTTCATTTTCACCTCAACATTTGTGATGAGTCAGCATGTTGCAACTGTTCAACTGGGTGTTCAATACCTTTTTGCAAATATTATTCATTTGAATTGAAATTGTGTTTTTGCCAATTGTATCACATAAAGTGCATTTCAAGAGCAGGACACTCACTATGTGTCCTCTGTGCTCTGACCAATATGCCTCGCTGAAATTATGTGAGAATCTGCTCTCAAGTTTTGCTGAACAGATCATCTTTTTCTCACAATAGACTGCGTTACATTGTGTTTTATAATGGCAAATTTTACAATATTTATCAATAACTTCATGTTGACAAAAAACAAGAGAGTTCAGTGGGACCCCCCCCCCCCATGTAAGCGGTACCTTTGCTGCTGAAACGCTGGGGAGAACCTGCCACTGTGTTGTTTGCCTCTGCTGAAATGACTGGTTTTAGGGTTCCACTAAAACTTGTATGAACGCAGACTTGGTTCTGAGAATCTACAACAGCACAGGTTCCAAAACTGTGTTGGTGTGAAAGGCCTCACAATGGTAGACAGACGAAGTTAGGGAGGAGTCTCCTTGGACTATGATGTGTTCGGATGAGATAGTGATATACAGTGAGAGGAGAGGTTTGAGAGGTGGCAGGTTGAACTGGAGGGATTAAGAGTGAAGGTCAGTTGAAGCTTGACAGCACATTTGTGTAAACAAGTGGAAGGCAGAATGAAGTGTCGGAAGTAGTGAAAACTGATTTCATCTGGTGTCATGGACTGAGGTGACAGAAGATGAAGAGTGGGAGAGGGTGGAACAGATGGAGATGGCTGACTCAGGAGCAACATCTAGAGAGAAAAAGAACCTTTATATCAGGGGTAAACAGTTAGTTCCACAAAGGACTGCAGTGGGTGCGATTAGCTTGTGAGACTAGGAAGGACGAGATAAGAGACACATATCAGAGTGAAGAGTCAAGGTTTGGAGACAAAGGTAGAAAGGCCACATGTCGAGAGGAGAGACAGGGAACACGCAGGGTGACTACCAATCTATGTGATAAAGGAGGATATGACTTGATAATATTTTGTCAAAGAAGGTGACTAAAAGCCAAACCAGAGGTTATAGAATGTCAGGTCATTGTTAAAAGTACACAGCATATCACTGAGTGTCACGGTCACACAGCATGCAAGAGGATTGTGTGTTTTCTAACATTTGTTTCCCATTCTTGCTGATTCAAGTGTTGCATGCCACATGGTGTTCACTGGCATGGGTTTCTTCTCAGGGAGTTCTTGGTTCACCTGCATCGCTACAAGTCCTTCTTCGCCGTGCTGCCGGAGATGCTGTGCGAAGGTGAGAACGTGGTGGACGACGCCACGTGCTGGAGTGGAGACGGCGTGGTGGAGAGGTAGGATCTGCTCGGATGGAAGTGGATGTTTGATAAAGTCATATTTATGACACGGTGAATGGCTGTTGAGACCCAATAGATCATTGCAAATGATTTGAAACAAGAGATGAGTGATTATTAACAAAGAGAAAGTTGCTAGAATTGAAGAGCGACAAGCGAAGATGAGCTCTCAACTTTCCCCTGAAGAAGTTGGGAACTTGAGTTGTGTGTTTGTTCTTTCTTGACATGACCATTTATTATCCCAACGCTTTTCTGGCAGTGCTTTCAATAGCTATTTTGTTGCAATCAAACAAGATCCGTATTTGAACAGTTTGTTCAGCCAAGTTTCTCCTGATCGACTGGAACTCTTTATACACTACGGATCAGCGCATCCATTGCTTCTAGCTTGAGGATTCACTTTTAAAGACTGAAGCCAAGGGTGAATCTGCAGCCTGAGATTCATCAGAGAAGTGCTCTGACCAATACGCCTCACTGAAATTGCTTGAGAATTGATGCTGAATAAACGTGGACCACATCTTTTTCTCACTATAGACAGCTGATATTAGAATATTTAAGAATAGCTTCATGATGAATACACATTACGTTACTAGTTGTCCATCGTAGTTGCAGGTGCGTACGCTGACAAATAGATATGGAGCAAACAACAGCTGGGTTTCCATCACAGCTGGAAAAAAAAGCAGTATTTCAAAAATGTCGACCAAGTTCTAGTTTGCTCCAAACATGTTTCCTGTTTTCGGCAGGAACTCTTGGGAAGTCTCGTCCCAGGAGACTCCGGCGCAGCCTCTTGCTGCTGCAGACTTGTCATAGCCTCCGGAGCTGTGCTGACTTGTATTGCAGGAAAAGTGTTATACTTCATTAAAGTGCAAAAACACGACAATTTTTTAAGAAGTAAATGGACACTCAGTTACTGAAGATTTATTTGATGCAGTTTTAGCTACCATTAGTCAGGGTAGTTGTCTTTTCCATACAGGCAACTGAGATGAATTTGTTTAGTGTTCTGTCGGTCCAAACACTTTTCTATTGATCCATCTGTACTCGCCGCTCAAAAAACATCAAAAAACACTTTCAAGTTTGACTTTCCAAAACACAGCATTTCACCAAATCACAAAATAAACCAACTTGCATGTGACTATACTGACAAACTGTCTTTGGAGTGTGTGTTCAACACTGCTTGAAGACTGTAAGTGGAGATATTATATAGATAGAATTGCGGTTTAGCAGAGCACATTGTTGTATTAGTAGGTCATGGGTTCAAATCCGGTGGAGGGATTTTATTATTATTCATTTTTCCATGAGATTATACAAGTTTTAAGTCCCAGAATTTGTTTTTGTTATTTAATTGTTGTCCCGGAGGAGCTCTTTGACCACATCAACTGTCAATGGCGAAGATTTAGCAGCTGTACTCTGAGTGTCCCCCGGATGACTTGGCCTTTCTCCCTGTCTCTGAAACTGCGACATACAGTAACCGTTGTGTTGTTTGTGTGTCTGTGATCTTGTTCAGCTGGTCACTACACAAAGCTCATGGTCTCCATTGGAAGTAGATACTAGTGATGGGTAGATGTGGTATCATGAAACACTATTGCAGGGTTGATGAAACAGTGTCTGCATTTTCAGAGGCCACTAGATGGCGCTCTTGGTTTGAAAGTGATGTGAAGTTTCATTGAAGTAGTTGTTCAGGTCCAAAATATTTACAGCAGACAGTGCCATCTGGTGGCCTCTGAAAATCAGGTCACTGTTTCATGAAACCTCATCGACCCATCGCTAGTAGAAACAGCGCATCTGGGGTCTCATCTCCAACCAGGTTCAGCTCTAACTGGACAAAGACAGGCGGCCTTTTTTTGATCTGAGGCTCCAGCACTAACCTCATGCACAAATATGACATTTTTATTTGTATTTTTTATGTGATATTATATATCTAGTATGGAGCAACCAGACACAGACAAACCCAGTGTTTTACACAACCATGAAAAGTGCTTATAAATGTCACAAAGAAATGCTTCACTGCTTTTATTCTCGATCGTCTTTGTTTCTGCCGACTCCCTCATAAAATATAAAACCTAGCTCTCAGCATCTTTTTTGACAGATTCTGCCCTGAAATCACAGTTTGAAAAAAAAAAGATAGCTATTCCATTTAACCATAAATTAAAATCAGTTCAATGACGAAGCACTTGACAGATGACGGGCTCTTGTGGACCCCATTATTTTCCATTTCTTCTCTTGCCCAGTGCTCCTTGACCCTCTCAGTAGCCCAAAGACTCCAACAATGAGTCATCCATATTAAAGAGACCATTTATTATCGCCGGTGACAGTCAGTGAGTGTTCGATTTTTATGGTGGACGGTCAATAATACACTTTTACAACAGGGTTTTGTGTCTATTTAGCACAATAAATATGATAATCCAATTGTCAGTGCAATGCTTTAGAGGAGTTTTGAAGATACTTCACAAAGGCTCTCCATTCTGCCTTTTAGTTGTCTTGAGAAAGAAAGCACTGCGAGGCTGTTTAACGCAGGAGCGCGCCTAGCTGCAGGAACGTTCTGTATTTGAACCTGAGGACCAGCTGGAGAAAGCATGTGGGCTCCTCTGGGCGCTCCAATTTCCTCATAGGGACAAAAACAGACGCTTTGGTAAATTGGTTGCTCCAAACTGCCCACAGGTGTGAATAAGAAATGTGGCCATCTGTTTATCCACGGTGCAAGGCGACTCGCCAGACCTTGGCTGGAGTGGTGACAGGGAACGGCTCCCAGTCTCTGGTCGACCATCGTAAGAGTTGACCTCCGAAGGCCTCAGAGCACCTGTGAAGATGTTCTCAGGTATTCAGAACAATGAAGAGTCAGGATGCTGTTGTTTGTAGACCTAACACGATTATGAAAAACGGCACCTTTGAGGATGGGCATGTATCACATATTACATGTTATGTCACTGGAAAGGTAAGAAGTTAAAAAGTACATCCTGCTCACCACAGGTTTATATGTCCAGGAGACATTGGACCGACAGGGATTCAATCTAATGTACAGTAGTCAGCATTTTTTATGCCCCAACACAGCTTTATATTATAATATTTCACAGCATAAATCGAGTACAGACAAGGACACCTACAGGCAGGCATTTCTACGTGATGTCAAAGAATAAATCTGCATTTGATGTGCAATATACAGGGCTATATATTATATTCCTTTCTGTCAAGGACCACATAAAGTTTTTTTTGTTGTTGTTGTTGAATGGAGGTTTGTGTAAACATATTAGTATGAGAGGAGAGGAGAAATATTCCATGCCTCATATTTTGCTTCCCATAACAACCATGATGAAGTCTTTCTGACTTATACTACTACTACTACTACTACTACTACTACTACAAAATAGTAATCATATTTATGTACATCACTCCAAACTGCGCTGTCCAAGTCACACTGTAGACAGTAAAGGGAATTTATTAGTGACTGAGCTCAGGTGACGTTGATGTTTTTGTTATTTTACCACTCCGTATTTATCATTCCTTCATATTGCGTGGTTTGTCATGTGCCACTAGAAGGTAGTACATTGTATTCAAGTGTGAATTCAATATATCATTCCCTGTATATCTTACAGTTCTGGGTTTAGTACCACAAGAGAGAGTCATGTTTAAGTGTTAAGGTTTTTTTTTTGTTTTGTTTTCATTCCCTTCATATTTTCTCTGATGAGTGGCACTCTAGCGCCTCCTATACTTTCAACAGTGTTGAAGCACCCAGACTGCTTGACTTCCTCACTACTACCCTCAGGACGGGCCGAGACCAGACGAAGTTCTGACGCCCCGTTTACTCTGAGCCGCTGTTTCAGAGTTTGTGAGTTCACCTTCACGACAGCAGCTTTACCACTTGTACTTTCCGAGTCAGGTTGTACATCAAACATTGCAGTTGAATCCATGGTAAAACATTGAAATTTTGTTGACTGAAAGGTTGAAGAACACAGCTATGTTTATGCTTGGTAAAGGTCATTTCATGGTAGTGGTTTCAGCACTTTGGAAAGTTCTCTGAGCTCCATATAGATGTCAGAACATTGTTAGATGATTCATATACATCAGCCAGAAGATGATGTCTCAACTTCCTCTAACCAGTTTCAGCTGTCCGGTGCGACTCCCTGGCAGCCAGTTAGCCAGTTGGCAAAGTTGCAGTTGATAATGTGTGATAATGTGATAATGGCATCATGTGCACTTCCTGTTTTCGGCCCCATTTGGGTGGATTTAAATCTCCCTTGTTGTTCTTGTCCTTGCGTGAGTGAGAGTATTTGAGCGCTGAGGGCACTTGTTTTCAGCATCAGGGCTAATGGGCCGCATGGTTGTGTTGTCACACACTCTCTAATGAGAGCCAGGTATTTGCTTGTGGAGTCAAGTGTTCTCGGGTTGAATAAGAAAACAGATTATGGTAGGAGTCATAAACTGCCGGGGCTGGACTGTGGTGAGCCAACGGGAGAGAGAGGAGGGCATTGAAAGAAGCGCTGTTCCAGCGCTGTAGTGCCCCCTTTGCCTCTCCATGCCCCTGATGAGGGAAGCGGAGTGGTGTGACTGGGGGAAGGGGACCTTGGCAGCATAAAGACCTATTGTGGAGTCAGTGGAGTGGGGCACTGCCCAGCCATGGGGACCCCAAAAGCCTTGCAGGGAGAACAAAGACCCTCCTATGAAGTTGCATGGGAAAGATTTGGACGTCACTGCTGCCCCGACTGCCACTGTCCACGCTGCGCCTGGGAAAGTCGAGCCGCAGCAGTGATGGCTGGGACCAAAATATGAGATGTCAGCAGAGATAGTGAGAGGAGAAGTTTGCCAGGGATTGGAAATGCCCAGCTGCTTAAGTGTCAGGCTCTGTAACAGTCACACTTCCTGTACTGTGGGGACACAAAGTCCGTGTCGGGTTTCAGGCCAACAAGCGAGCGCTGATCAATCCGCACTGTAACCACATGCTATTCAACAGCTGGAGGCTTTCGATTTATTTAGAAACAATCACACTGCCGGGACAATAGAGGCGCATACTTCGTGCTCTCTCACCTAGAAGCACATTGCAGATGGAATTCCTGTGCGATTCATTTGGTGTCTGATGACAGGATTTGGACAGTGGGTGAAGAAGATGAAGGATTTGAATTTCCTCTGGTGTGGTTTTTAGCTCTATAGAGGAGGACATGTCCGGGGAAAAGAGGACTCCTGGTGTGGGCCTTTCTTGGGACGTTTTTTGAGAAGAAATAAAGAATTCATCTTGTTTCACTCGAATTCCGGTCAGATAAACACTCCCAAAAAACTCAGGGAAACAGTAAAGTTTGATGGGACTTTTGTGAACTGAAATAACAAACAAAAATATCAGTCATGACGGGACACGTCTGCATACAGAATAACAAAGTGCGTTGTGGGTCAGCTGATCGGTTCGCGTGCGTTATGTTTTTTCCGGCTTTTTTCGGGGGCGTTCCAGTTCTGGATTTTCGTTCGAAATCCGAAGTAAAAAAATCTTGTTCAAACTCCGATTTGTTTTGAAGTCCGGGACGTTCAAAAACTGAGGTACCACTGTAGTTACAAGACGCTGCATTAGCATGGGAAGAGAAACGAAAAGAGCGGTTACATCCGTCTGAACCTCGCTGTGCGACGTCATCACGTGAGCGTTACAGGACGTTGTTTAGACAAGACATCATCACGTTGGCATGCAAGGACGTCGGGTTGCCGTAACAACCAAGCTAACAGAACGCTGCAACAGAATGTTAAGAAAAACTGTGAATATAACACTTGCAGTGTTTTGGCTGTTGACAAAAACATCTGCCGACATATCCACACGAGGAATAAAGAGTGCACCCGAGTTGGCCAGATACTCTCCTACTAAGCTTCTTCCGTAGTCTGAGCATTCATCGATAAGCGCCATTGACCAGTGTTAACAACCACAACTGTGAGTCTTTATCTTTTTTAGTGTCGTAGTCAAGACCACCTAACCTGAGGTCAAGTGGAGCCCGAGACCTGAGTATACTTCGGCCGCGGCCTTTGGTCTCAGTCTTGGTCTCACCTTGCTCAACTGCCCCTCAAAGTCTCTGTGTGCTCTGCTCTTGGTGTCCGGTCAGGTGGCCTCACACTCACCGATGTTCTGGACGTATTAATTGTTGCACCTTGATCTTGGCGGCCTTTCTTTCTGCCAATGGAAACACACATATGATGATCAACAACAAGTGCTCAGAAGACGACCCTCCCACAAACCTGAGTAGCTTCCAAGTGAGTGAAGAATAAAGTGTTGCATGTCACTGCCCAGCATTCTCCAGGCTTCCTGTGTGTGTGTCCTTGCTGCAGACTGGAACACAAGACGAGTCATATAAATGCAGAAGCTGCCAGACATTAAATTCCCCCCTCTTTTATTGTTTATAGTGTACGAGTCTCAAATATGCCGTTTACAGAGCGCAGCATTGTTGGCTAGCTCGGCAAGTATTTGCCAATTTGGGACTTAGCATGACTTTGACTGAGGAGTGTTTATGTGCATCAGGCTCTGCAAGTTTTGATTTTATGAAGTGCCATGTAAACAGTGGCTTGTTCTGGACTCTCCTGCCAACTTTTTTTGCTTTTCCCTTTTTTTTTTGGTGCACATTGTTTGTGGCGAGGGCAGCACAGCAGAGGCCTGTTATGTAGTTGGTGCTTCTGCTTGTGTTCCACTGGAGAACATGGATGATGGTAAGTCGATGGCTCCAGAGTGTTGCTTGAACAGACTTCTGTCCCCTGTGACATCGAAAAGGGAGCGTAATGTCCGTTATTTAGGGAAAGCAGTAAACAGTTCATCAAACATTGTGCTTGTTCAACCACAAAACACAATTCTGAGGTTAAAAAATGTCTCATTTTTTTCTTTTGTTTTGTCGTAAATTGGTGAGAATATTGATTTATTCTGAAAGCTTCTAAACAAGAAAAGCCTTTTGTAAACAACAAATTGATGGTTTTTCTTGGAGTGAAAAAGTGAAAAAGAATCTCTTTTGTTTAAACCTCGGATACGTCAGTGAATTCAGGAGTGTTGAAACTTCCCTTAAAGGAAGTTTTTCTGGCTTAAGATTGAAGTAGTTTGAAGAATATTCAGTAAACTCTACAGTCATTCTCCTTTCCGGACATTGTTACAGTGTTATTACATGTTATTACACTGTAATGTTGTGGAAGTGGTTGTGACTAATGATGCTTGGGCTTCTCAACTATCTAGCTATCTTCAGCTGGGTCTAGTTCTGTGGTCAGTTTTGTTCAGTACCTGGTTAGTGATGAACCCCAAGGCCGGTAAAGTCGTAGCATGTGAAGGTGAACATACGCATGAGTTGAAATTCTGACCTACATTTTCGTTTTTCGGACGTGCCGACTGTCCTCATGAGGTCACCACGATGTTCTCTATCACTCCCGAAACTTTGCTCGTTCAACTCAGGGCGATGGGAAATGTGGGTGCTGTATCGCGGCAGGGAAAAGAATGAATAGAAGAAGGGAAGACATGATGCTGGACGAAGAGGAAAGGAGGGATGTGGGTCAGTAGCAGCAGGAAGCGGCGGCTTTAGAAGAGCCGCGGACTCACACGGGCTTAATAGACACGATGGGGCCGTTTGAAGTCCTCACGGTTAGCGTGTCTGGGAGCCGGCCAATAGGGCCTCTGCACCAATTTGCTGGACAACTGTGTTTGCATGAGTGGACAGTGTCAGGTATTGGTCTGAGCAAGTGTGACACACGTTACTTCTCGTGCTCCTGTTTTCTTGAATATCCATCACGGGCCAAAAGGTGGATGGAAAAGCAGCAAGGAGCAGTGAAGTGAGTCTGTTTTAGTCACTTACTTATTCTGTTCTCATTTAATATAAACTTGGATGACTTGAATAAAATATTTTTACTCAATTCAATGAGAGAATAAACTGAATAATGTTCAGATATTCAAAGAACTTTGCAGTATTTTCCACTCAAGCTTCTTGTGAACAAACCTTTGACCTCTGACCTACTGCAAAACAGCAGCAAGAAAGTTTACTTAAGAATGATGGATTATTTTCTCAAAACAAACTGACTGATCATTTTACAATATCCCGAACAAATGATCAGAATAGGATCCAGTTAATGTGAGATTTGAAATCGTAAGAAAAAGTGAGTGATCCGAAAGTAAAAGAAAAAATCTTGAGTGCAATGTAAAAATGCAGAATAAGCAACTGGTTCGAAGGAATCAAAGGGTGAACGTGTTATTCCACCGTGACTTGATTTTCCCCAGGACAGACTCTCACTTGTGTTCCATCATAAGTAGTAATATTGTGCGTTTCACTTCAAACCTCTTTCCTGGGTTTCAGGCTCATGGTATCGGTTTCTTTTTAGCACCTTTCAAAGGCAGCGAAAATCCACCTTCTAACCGCCGCTTTGATCCAAACACACAGTTTATAACCGTGCAGACACGGGATTACAGCCTTATAGACATCCCACTATTTATGTGTGCCACAGTATACACTCTGTACACAACAGTTGCACGCTCTGGCACAGCGTGATCCCATCTGACTTGGAGAGCTGAGCCCCTCTCCATGGCGACTATTTTTAGGGTCCCTGTTATCCTTTTTCCCGGGGGGAGCCTGAACAAATGTCATCTATAGGAGCACAGTCGGGTATGGAGGGTTTTGTCTGATTTTCAAGATTTCCTGTGGAGTGCTGGTGCGAACGCATGCAGAATCCGATGTGGTATTTAGCGCCGGAGTGATCCTCGGATCTCCCTCAGAGGCAGAATGAATGACAGGCTTGGGAGGAGGACAGCTAACCGAATCATCTCTGTGCAAACAACCAAAGTACAGTACGGTACTGTGAGTGTGTGATCCACAGTGTGTGTGTGTGCGGTAACCTGAAACCACAAGGAAAAACGTTCCGAGAATTCCGGGTGGGTTTGGTGTCGTGGCTCTCTGGCTGGAGCCCCTGAGTGGTGCGGGGAATGCAGGCCTCCGCACGGAACAGCCAGAGAAGCAGAGGGGAAGCCCCCTTCTCTCCACTCGGTCCCCGGCCATCATCACACGCACACGTCCACCAAGGCAAACACACATTCCTCACTGACTCCCCAATGTTCGCGTATCTAGGTGAAATCATTGGACGACACCTTCTAACCACCTTCTACTTCCTGTTATTTGAACCTTGACCCCAATGGCCACATCCAATTTAATCCAGGGGAGTCGGCTGGAGACTCCAACCTAAACATGTATTCCACTAAATCCTCAACTGCTCAGTCATAACACATGAACCGTGGTACTATTACACTGCTTACTTGGGTGTCCTCTGGCACTCTGGTTTCCTCCCACAGTCCATCCGGCGTATGGCACGACACTGCACAGGAAATGAATGAACAGTCATTGACAAAAGAAAAGAACAGTGAGTCAAACTAGGACAGTTTTGTACGTTTTTTTCACCGAATTTTATTGCGCTACTTCCATGGTGTTTATGCAGTTCGCATTCAATTGGGCAGCAGTTTGCCACAGCGCTGCAAAGCTGATCGTAGCAGTCTTCAGCTTTTAGCTGGTTCTGTTAGCGCACAAGCCTGGGACTCGATGGTACCGCTGCGATCATGACTGAATGATGCTGGAATCCGCTGATTCACTTCGCTGTCTCTGAACGTACCATGGCTCACGCTGTTGTCACCCTCATCTCTGCCTTGATTTTTATTCGAACGAACAAACAAAACATCGCAAATATCAAATAATTTCCCAAGTTGCTATAGAAATTTTTTGCCTTAAATTTGTCCGTAAGTTTCCCGAGTTTTTCTATTTATAAATGAACAAGCCGACCCTTCAAACATAACCTCGCAGTAATAGAACTTGCTTTGTCGATTTGTGAGTGTCATTGACGTTTCACTTGCGCTCGTGACAGAGACATTGATGTAGTCCCGATAAATCTCCACACATTTGAACATCACAGTGCGGTTTCTTCACTCAACGCTAACATGACTTGAAGTCAAATCATTTTTCAGACGAGTGACTTTTATGAGATTGTTTGGACGACTTGCTACCAGAAGAACTCTGGCGGTCCACGCCTAGTGCAGATCAAAAGTCAGCTCCAAAGTATGCTAGAGACTGATATTGAGAAAACTGGGTTCAGGCGGACTCCAGCCAGCGAGCACAGTCCCACTGTTTTAAATTACACTGGCCGTTGGATGTTTTCTTTCTCAAGTGCCCTAAAAGGCTTTTTCACAAACTGAAATCGTTGGAAAAGAAATACGACAAACCTCAATGTTTTTAAATAAAAATGTGGATTTTTTTCATGATACAGTTCTGCCTTGCGTTGAGCTATTTTACTTGGGTTTTTGGATCCAATGAGAAGCAGGTGAACATATTTAAAATTTCTTGTTCAGCATCGGAGTTGGACTGGTTCCAAAAAAAAAAAAGTGAAAGGAAAAAAAAGTCAATGAATGATGGATATTGTTTATATTCTGAGAGCAAATGTCAATTTAAAATAAGGTTCAGCAACAACATTTTATCTTATTTCACTTCCAAATGATTTTAAATTTTATTTCTGTGGTGCTGAATTTTATCCAAGCTACATAACAAACGGACCCTCCTCCAACCCCCTCCCCAGGAAAGGTCACCAGTCCTCCCCGCTTTATAAAAATAAAGTTGTTTACTTTTGAGTTCAAGTAGTGCGAATAAAACCAAGGGACTTAACCACTTGTCGTCATTCAGGCCAGTGATTTCACAGCGTTCCCCTTCGTACGGACCAGTCAGCTCCTACTGTGCCTCCGACATGAGGCTGTGATCACCCTATTTTTGACCACCAAACAGCCACTTGTTTCTTCCTTTATCCATACTTCATATTAAATAGCAAAAACATTTAGCATGTCACAGTCAGTTTTCTCTCTCACTATAAATGTGTTTAAACAGAAAAAAACATTTGGTTGCTATTACCATTTGTCAATAAGCTTCGACAGTGTAGTGATATTGCACATGATTTTTATCATATTTTATGCGAACCTGCGTCATAATCCTTTCTGATGGTTGAAGCATGACACTTAATAATGAAGCATCTTTCATATCTAAACTTCTAGAACTGTGTGCTGACAGTACGGTAGGAGCCTCCTGGCTCATATAAATGGCTCGATGTCTTATGAACGCAGCCATTCTCTGGGTGGATTTGACTGAGCAAAGGAACAACAGGAGAGCTGTTTATGTTTAGAACTAAAAAAATGTTTTAATAATGAAAACTGAAACTTATAGTTTTGGGAAAATTTGTTTTTCTTGACCTTTACTGAGACATGTTGGTTCTTGTCGTCATGATATTCAATATGTTTTGTTTGTTGAGATTTGAGGGAGCAAATTGGAGCTTGTTTTATGTGTGAAGAAACATTTGAATCTGCTGCTCTCCAACATCACCTCATTCCAGAGCCTGTCCTTCATATCCAACTGTCGACTGCAGTCGGTACATGGATGCTGAAGCTCTGCTGCGAGCTCACTCCCCAGAAACCAACCACACGGCGTCTTCCGGTGAAAAAGATTCCCTGACAATGTTCGATTTGTCTCCTTCATTCATCAGCTTCTAGCTTCTATACACAGACTCTAAAAGAAAATACTTGGGTTTGCATTGCAAAGCTTGTTACAAAGCCACCGAAACCAGCCTGTTGCTAAACCCGAGGTTGCACGTGGTCATGCGGAGCCTTCTTTGGACAATATTTCCCCGAAACAAATCCACACGCTGATTGATAGAGCAAAATGTTATCAGTAAAAAACAATTTATTTATTCTTTCGCTCACCAAAACACAAGAGAAATGCCTGCCTGCACAGAAACCCCAAACCGTTGCACAATAGAAGCCTTGAGAATTGAGGAATGGGTGGAGAGGACATTGGACCATTGAGGTAAATGTTTGGGAACTTTCACCGACAATGCGTCCAATTTTTCAATCTGTGGCTGTTTTGACAAATAAGTGCGATCAGGACAAAAATGATAGTTATGGCTGGATTCTGACCAGCAAAGCCATTTGGCCTCGCCGTGGCAACCAGCTGCCGGACTTTATTTTGGTAATTGCTTCTTTACTTCTGCTGCTATTGTCTGGAACAACGTTGACTCTGTTTTGAAACTGGAAGAAGACTCGAACCCCAAAGTTCTGGATTTTGTCGTTGTTTTTTTAAAGCAAATATTGTCATGGGAAAACAAGAAATGCTTTCACCACATTGGAAATACAGTGTATCTTGCTTGTAAAAACATTAAATATGGTCAGCATTCCAGTTGTTTTTCCTAAATAAATCACATCTCCGATATGGAGTTTTACGTTTGAACATTACGCTACCATGGAAACCTGCAATCTGAAACGCATGAGCTGGGTTTGTGGGACTCCTCCGAAAGTGTCTCAGTCCCTTCACTGTTTTCTTATTGTTAAAATAGTAGGAAGCATGTTTCAAGGTGACTTGTTGGTGCACAACCAATAAGAGGATGAGTGGAAAAAGAGAAAAAGAATCATCGGACTGTTGAATGGAGACACTGCAAAACTTTATTTGGGAAAAAAAGTGGAAGCTAGCAAGTTTTAATAGGAGGAAAAGTGATTTGGCCGACGCACAAAGCCCCACATTGGCATGGCTTGCGCCGCCTTGTGTGTCCGTCTGCGTTCCGCCCTCTCCAACTCTCAGCCAGAACGTTCACCTTCATGACATGTATGCAGAAGCACGCGGGGGGCTTTCTCCATGCCGAGCCCCGCGCGACTGGCTTTAGTTTACACTTAGCTGTCACCCTTAAGCACTAGATCATGCCACTGCGTGCTGGATCAGACAGACAGACAAACAGGTGGTGGTACCACACCAGAGGATCACGGCTCGCTTCGCCCGTCTGCCCTCCGCTGCATACTCCACCGTCCTGACTCTGCCCCTGCCTGCCCTTGTCTGCTTTCCATTCAGCAGCTCCCCCTCCACCCCCCCAGACCTCTAACCTCAGCTATCCCTGCCCTCCTCGGCATGTCCGCGTGCTGCGCTGTGGAAGTTGAGATTCTTATCTCTGGGATTCTTCTCTGTCGGTTGGCAGTGTTTGCATGGCACTGTGAAAAGAAGTATTTATAAAATGCCTCTAGTCTCATTCTGTATAGTCTGTGTTTTATTGATTTCACTTGTGTTTTGATGGAGATTCACTTAAATGGATTTTTTTTTAGACAAAAGTCACTTCCTTTTTCTTGTTGGTATTTTCTCGTCATTGACTGCAGACTAAGTTTCAGTTTTTGTGGCCGAAACTGTCATTTGAAACAAATCACGAATGAAACCGTTATCATCACTTTCATCATAATCTTCTTTTTTTTAATCAGATAAATATTTTTTTTACATTTTTACATTTTAATCAATACTTTCCATTGTAGCCGTTTAACTAAAATAATATTTTATTAAAAATAATCTAAAAATTCGAACACCTCCATTCTTAAAAAAAATCCATCCATCCATCCATCCATCCATCCATCACCACCACTTCCCTGTGGCACTGTTGGGTCACATGGGCAGCAGCTATTGCAAAGAGGCGCAGTCTTCTTTCTCAGCAAAAGCTCCGTTGGATGAGTTCAACACAATAACAAATATACAAAAAGCAAACAAACAAGCAAACTTTTTTTGTTAGTTTTCCTTTTTTTTTAGCCAAATTATCTTGGAGAAACTAAAAAGTACATTGATACTATCAATATTTTATATTAATATTTTAATATATTTTTTTAAATATTACGTGAAAATGATCTGTTGAAATATTTTGTAAATATTTTAGAGCATTGTCCAGCAAGAAAGAGGCGAATTAAATAAAATATGTAAAATAATAAGGCAACACATGTATTATTTTGTCTGATTAAAGGTAACTTAAAAGGTATGTTTATGAAATTCTTTGATTGTTTTTCTAAACATATGATGTCTTATTTTAACTTAATCTAACAGTTTGCTCTCCAGACAACAGGGAACCTTTGTCAGTGCAGGAGTTCCTGCTCCACCGATCACTCTGATGCACAAGACACGTGGCAGCTAGGATGATAACAACAACAACAAACATGGAGGAATCCCTGAACAAAAGCAAACAAAAGCATCTGTTTGCTTTTGTTCAGGGAGGTTTTTCACTACACAAATGGCCAGAGTTTCCACTACTCTGAGTGGACTTGAAATTCTTATACAAATATTGTCAAGACATTAAAAGAGCTTTAGTTTAAATAAGGTGATATAAAAACTTGAATATAGCCACCATCCTGATTTATTGTGCTATTGCAAAATAAACAATATTTTGTTGTTTTAATGTATGTATGGCTCCATCATTTGATTCAGTAATATACCACATTCATTCAAATGGAAAAAAGTGGCTTCTTGTGGTAAATATTCTTATACCATTAAACTGCGATTAATTGAGATTAATTCATCACAAATTTTCTAATTAACTAGATGTATTTTTTAATCGAATCCCACCCTGCTTATTTGCTAAGTAGAATGAGGTTTTATGTATATTTATTTTTCATTCTCTTCTGTCGAGGTTGAGCTGCAGTGCTGTTTTATTTGAGCAATGCTGCCACTTACTGGCTGATATACGTCACTAGAGAAGTGACTCGTCGATGCCCGATACTGAATGAAATGTGAAATTTATGACAGTGTCGTCTTTCTGAGTGAACATGAATTTTATGTTTAAAATTATCACATCAGAAAAACATGTTCTGTCCCTTAAACGTGGGTGGAAAATAAACCTGGAGTGCAGCCGCTGCATGGTGGCGTTTAGTGTTGAGTTGCCAGGAAGTGTCGCCTGTCTCTCTGGGGTTTGCATGTGCGGTCAAAAACAAAAAAGAAAAGAAAGTCTTGTTGCTTGAGGGGCACGGCGGTTTGCTTCCCATAAGTCTGTGTGGTCTGCTGAATCAGCCAGCAGTGAGTCTGCTGTGCTGCAGGAGCTGTGGGGGAAAGTTACACCCAGTGACAGATCGTCCAGACAATGGGGCCCTGGGAATAGACTCCAACCCGACCGCAAGCCAGTTACACTGGTAATCCATGTAAGCAGCACCAGACGCTACCGAACCTCTAAACACGATACTTCTCATATTTGTTTGTCCCCTCGTGAGCTCCATACATGATGCTGCGTGTCTTGACACATGATCTGAACGTCATTTCTTTGGTTTCTGTCGTGCCACAGTTGACTGCATGTGGTCCTCTGAAATGCTTCTGAAGTCCGCCGGTGAACATGAACATGATGCCACCACACACAAGTGGAGACGTTATTTCTCCTGCCCACGTTCCGAGTCAGAAATTGGTATATCGTCCTTCTGAATATTATATTTGGATGTAAAAGTATAAAAGTAAGGTTCCTGGGCTCCGTCAAATGAAAGGTGCTTCATCTGAGTTACACTGTCTAAAACAAACTTTTGATATGTTCAGGATCAGACGGATTCAGCGAGTGCTCTGCCAACAGCTAAAACTAAAAAAAAAAAATCATGTTGGCTTTGAAGTGACTTTGAGTGATGATATTGATGTTTTGGCGAAGCAAAAATCCATGAACGCTCAAACTATTTTTTTAGATATTACTTTTAGTTGGCATTGCCTACAGTATATACTGATTTAAAACGTCAAGTGACAGACGAGGTCAGGGTCATGAGGTCATTTAAGTCCCCTCCAACGCCCTCATAGTCCTGCAGTAAGACGCTCTCACCACACGGGGGCAGTGTAGACTCATGTTAGTCTTTCCCTTACTTCCATGGTGTGTTCTAAACTGGGGGTCACACTTTCTGTATATATAATATTGCCAACAGAGATGTACAACGTGTTTATTCATGGCAGTGCGGTCGCCACATTGGTCCCATTTCATGAAAGCGGGGTGACAGGAAAGCGAAACGTTCAGGTCTGCGTGTGGGCCAATAACAGGCAGGCGCTGAGGAAAATTAGATATTGTCGACATAAAGTCGCCTGAAGACGTAATTAGAAAAAGACGGATAGGTTATCGTCAGTGATGTGTATCAAACACCTCCTGGCAGCGAGGTAATCACAGCCACACAGAAGTGTGCGCATGTGACGTCAATCACACACACACACACACACACACAACTCCCACTTCACTTTCGGTGTTAGTTCAGGTCACTGTTGCCTGGAGGCCTGAGCAGGAACGGAGCGATGCAAAACTCCTCGCAGGTGACTGTTTCGAAATCTGAGACTGCTCATATGTGGCGGCTTAAAAGTATGTACTGTGTACTTATCATGAGTACCTTTATGTGAGCTAGATAAATGGGTGAGGTTAGGGCGGAGTCTCCACGGACGATGATGTTCACCGATGATATAGTGATTTATGTCTTGGTGATGGTGAGATGGAGTTAGGAGAAGAAACGGGGAAGTGAAAAGTAATGACTTGAAGTATTGTTTAAAGTAATGGGCAGAGACTGAGGCAACAGCAGAGTAGTTTTTTTTATTTTTTTTTCTGTTGACATTTTTTCATACATTCCTCTGAGTCTTTTCGCGGCCTCACGTTAGGTCATATGTACAGTGGTACCTCGGTTCTCGACCACAATCCATTCCAGAAGCGAATTATTCGAAATCTGAATCGATTTTTCCCATTAGAATGAATAGAAAAAGAAATATAGTGAATGTAGAGTGTCTGCTGCAGGTGCGCTGTTCCTCTATGTGTGTGGCCGCTGCATGTGGGAGGGGTTGCCGAGTGAGTGAGGTCTCTCCAGAAGTGAAGAGGTGCCCGGTGCGTGTCCAGCTCTGAATGTGCGCTTCTGTGCAGTTTGGCTGTGACAAAGTCATAAACCAAGTCACGCTCTGTCCCAGACTCGCCTCATCCCTGTCCCAGCTCCAGCCCACAACAGGACATCAAACCCTGGAGTGAGCGCTCCAGCCTCGGAGGTGTGGAGAGCGAGCTCCTCCCCTGTGACACTCTACCACGGTCCAGTGTGGAGACAGGAAAGGTTTTACACCTCAATATGAAGAAAAAACAGTCAGTAAATGTAGCTAACGGGACACGTCTGCATACAGAGGCTGCGTTATACACAATAACAAAGCGCGTCGTGGGTCAGCTGATCGGCCCGCGCATGTTTTTTTGTTCAAACTCCGATTTGTTTTGAAGTCCGGGACATTCGGAGGTACCACTGTATTATGGGATGCAATATTAGGAAAGTTGTAATCCATTAAACTAGGTGTAGAAGCACCCGATGGTATTACATTTGTAACAGAATAAACAGACTATGAAAAGCTCCATTCATGAGGGCAGTGACACCTTTATTGCGGCGTGTAATAGCTGTGAGTAATTCAAGCCAGCGGGATCTTCAAGCGTATCACGGTTGCAGCTAAAGTAGTCCGTGTCGCTGACTGGTCCCGTGGGACGGTCCACCTCCCAGTGTGTAATTCCAGCATGGTCATAAACAGCTATATTTCACGGGGTTTTGAGCATCTCCGTGCAGGTGTCGGGCCTCAGGTGACGTCCAAGACAAAACATGTAAAGAGTGGATGGATATAAATCTGCTGCTCAGACACCTCTGATCCCGGCTAAAGTGACATCTGGCCTGCAGTGATGCGAGCATGAGTGGGACATAGTGAGAGCTAAGTGTCCAGGACGGCCAACGACTGCTACTCCTTGCAATTGTGTGTGGTCTGGCTGTTTTCTATGCTCGAATAACAAAGGCAGAAAGCAGTAAAAAGTCATAATAACTGATAAAGAACAATAAAATATATCATAACATGCAAGATGTTAACATAATTCGGGACATAACCTATTTTTAAATAGGATTTCGGAATCGTTTGAGATGAGAAACAACATACGAGTATGAATATGGCCTCTCCGTTCCGACTGGTGGGTTATTCCGTAACACTTCAAATTTAAGCATAATTTACTATACAGGAAACATTATTATTGTATATTTTTTTTTATTCAGTGTCTGGCACCGCAGCACGTAGCAGCCTGGCATCGCGTACGACAGTTACGGCAGCACAGCATCCCAGCATCTCACTCTCACACAGCCATCTACCACTACAGTAGTAGCTATAACCCTCGCGTCAGCTATTTTGAATGGCATTCGACTTACGTCCAATCCGACTTACAACTGGTTGGTCGGAACCGATCCCGGTCGTAAGTCAGATGATACTTCTACTGAATTGCTGAAAAAAACTTTTTGGATTGGTTGTTTTGACTGCGTGCTTCGGAGGGTTTTAGAACTTAAATGAGTTTTTCAGAGCCAAAAAAAAAAGAATAAATCCCAGCACAACACTTCATAGCACTGAGTCACTCTGGTCACTATTGTGAAGAATCAATAGTAGGATGAATGTAGTAGAAGACCGTCAATTACCATCCTACTGCCAAAGGTGAATTAGCCAATATCAAATCAACGCATAGCGCCCCCAGTTGGCCAAAGAGGGTACTGAAAAAGTGGGACGGCAAGTGCCTTGCTCAGAGGCACATCAACAGAGCAATTGTGTCCCGAGCTGGGATCAGAGTGGAACCCTTCAGGACAGAGAGCAGCAGTCTGCAGTGCTGACCACGCCACTACATTACACCAGAGCAAGACACACTAGTCCATAGCCTCAAGACAAGGGGGCCCACACTTTCCCATCCTGCTTGCTGTTGAAACTACCATGTTGCCTGGAGATCATTGCCCACCCATTGCCGAAATAGGCGCCTGTGTTCTAAGACTTTCAGCCAATAGTATATAAGTAGCCACAGGTTTAGCATTTAAAACTGCTCATGTAGTTCGACCGTGAATATCACTCTTTAGCTGTCAGGGGAGGAGCCTGCGACCAACACGACCTCAACCAAAGGCTTGAAACGTCTAGCCACAGCAAGTTTTGATAAGTCAGAGAAATACTTCAGGGCGAAACATTTTTGTCGAGCCCAAACCTTCTCTTTTTGTGACAAGCCGGTGTGCAAAACAGCTTCTGCATCTGAAGAGGAAAGCACCGGTACATGGGGTTGTCAGATTCACACCCAAAAAACAAATGAAAAATGGTATCAAAAATACTGATAGTAAACTAGTATTGATGAAAACTGACTCATTGGATTGACATCTTATAGGTTTTCTGAAACCTGCCCTGTTTAACCAGGATTTCTGCAGTGCATTATGGGCACTAATATGACACTACATCGCAGGGCGTTTGTAACTGGATTGTGGGTGTTAAATGTGATGTGTTTTTCCTGGAGGATTTCGCTGTTTGAAGGTGATCCAGACTCAGAAACATCTGAGCATCCCTCAGTCACAGCAAACCAACTCATCTGGGTCATTCAATTATAGAAAGAGTGCGTAAGCCGAAGCAGACGGCGTGACCTCAGTGGAGACTTTACCCTTCACAGGATTGCTGTTTGTGTTTTCCTCAAAGAGAGTAACAAGTGTGTCAGTCCTGATAGCGAAGGCCTCGTGGCAGTGGCCAGGGAATCAAACAAGCCAGCAAGAGCTTGGCCTCTTGTGCAGATCGTCTGAGAACAGAGGGGGAGATGAAGGCGGGAGAGGAACACCAGGCTCCCGAGGCCTGGAGATGACCTCTCCTCTGCTGTAATAACCCACGGCATATTGCAAGCCATCAGGTTTTTAAAAACCTGTCATAGTGTATTGAGTCTCTTTCACAAATAATGGTGTCACGCAAGAGGCCGTCTCAGAAGTTCAGTGTACACAAGCCAAGCGGCATGTTGACGTTCCATTAGCGAGACTTGAGCAACATTTGCTCGCACACGTTGGTGTTTATTGTGTGCGAGACAGCAGCAGCGCATAAATCTTGGTGATGAAATGTTTGCAAAGTGGCTTTTGACCGCTCGCCTCTTGGTGCACTTGGTGTTGGTACACGGCAGAGCTGCGTGTGAGAACAGCCTGGCCTTTCCCAACAAAACCTCCTGTTCTGACTATTTCAACATGTCCAAGCTCATAAAGATCGCTCACCACAGAGATCCACTCGCTCCCTCCCTCCGCTTTGATGGCCACCATATTGTGTTTTTTAAGGTGCATAAAACTTGTGATGTGTTCAAATTATTAGTATACACAAGTATCTGGATTGTTATGTGCTGAATATCTGAAGCTGAATAACAAAGAACGGCTCTAAGTCCCTTGTAAAACTTTCAATAAATCCAATGGCTGCCCGTCTTACTGACCGTCTCAAGGATAAACACGATGTCCACATTACTGTCCAGAGACAGTAAACATCATGTTTTATAAGAGCGCGACACAGACATGACACATGAATAAACTGTTGGAATGCAGCGTGGCTGTGTCTAACAACATGCAAAGGTCAATATTCAGGCTTTGAGGAAATAAAAACTTGACTGTTGTTTTGCCTGGATCACATTGTCTGCAACGCTGCAGTCGCGTTGAATGTGGAACGCTGTGACTCTGAACTGACACAGAAGATGGACAGTTTGGTGTTGGCTTCTCATCTTTATTTCCTTCTAAGAAAAAAAAAAGACATGTTCTCAACAAATAGTTTACATTATTATTATTATTGTATATACATTTCCTGAAAGGGGCATTTATTGTCACCTCTTTAACAACCAAAATGTGCCATAGTTTAATTCAGGGTGGGACTTGAATAGATTAATTACTACTGTCAAAAAGTATCAAGCCAAAAATATCCCAGATTATTATTGCTTATAAACTTTTTTTTTGTACAGAGGAACAATTCCAGGGGCTTCACAGTGTACAATGTGATGTCACCAAAACATCCAAGCAATGCAATGAATTGCGATAGATTCATTTTAGACCTTGAATTATTATATATTTTTTTTTTTTTTTAATTGACACTCACACATAATTTTAACTCTATTTTCCAAGGCTGTTGGTTTTTTTTTTCCTCCAATGAGTCTCAGTGCACCACTGTTCTCATCAAAACTATCAGGTACTTGTCGTCCTGAAGATGCCAATTTGAACTTATTTTTCATGGAATATAAGTGAATATTCCGATGAATGAACTATCAAGATGTTTTTAAAAAGCTAAATGTGTCTTGCAGACTTGGGAGTCCTTATGGGCCAAAGTAGTCATTGCAGTCAGGGTGGAGTGGGTCTTTGGTTTGGTTCCTTCAGGACCTCTTCACTGCTTTCTTCCAGGTTATGTGGTGCCAAACCGAAACATTGGATATCAAACTGGAATGTTTTGTAGCTGACTGTGCTGCGGCTTTGTTCTTGAGTGAAGGATTGAGCCAGTGCTCATCTGACAGATTGCTGAACCTGGATCGGTCTTTTGTGGCGAAGGAGATCTGACCATCTACTCTCACTCTTGGTCACAAACTTTGGGTTACGACTGGAAGAACAGGCAGTCTGTATGTTGGGGAAGAGCTCTGCTCCTTCTGACGGAGAGAGGTCAGTTGAGACCACTCCATCAGCTAGCCAGGGTGCCGCCTGAGTGAGGTAGCCTGGGCAGATCCAACAGTGAGGAGGCTCTAGTCGTATTCACTGGTACTTAAACGCCCCTTGGATGATGTCGTGTAACACAACCGCAATTGTCCTTTTACCTTCCTCGCACTCTTCATTCCGATCATCATCTTTTACCTGAATATTCAGAAGATTCATAAGAGTCTGAATGATAACAGACTTCCAACAGCCCCTTTGCTCCATGTCCGTACAGATATGAATAAAGCAATGTATTCCGGATCAGTCTGCAGTGAAGCCCTGAATGTGATGGCGAACAAACAGCCGACGATAAAACATCCTGATGGACTGCCAAACCCAACATATGTGTCTGGTGAGCTCATCTCCGCACCGTAGCCATCAGCCAAGCCTGGAGACACATGCTCCCTCCTTCAAACCCTCGCCAACTCTTAACTGTTGCTCTGGGAACTTTTTTGATCCATCCATTTGACGTCCGTCTCAAAGGGGTGGGGGGACAGCGTGAACGCCTCGAAATCCTGGATCTGCAGGAGAAAGCTTTATTGGTGGTCAGTAGCTCTGGGATGTCCTGGGGCTTATGGTCATTTTGAACTTACAGAAAGGGCAACAACATGTGATGGGAGGTGAGATCTGATTCTGATTTTAAGTGAGAATTCAGACTTTTTTTTCCTCAGATTTCTGACTTTAAAGTGAGAATTCTGACTTTTTTTTAACTCAGATTACTGACTTTAAGGTGAGAATTCTGACTTTTTTTCTCAGAATTATGACTTTAAAGACTTTTTTTTCTCAGAATTATGACTTTAAAGTGAGAATTTTGCCTTTTTTCCCCTCAGAATTCTGACTTTAAAGTGAGAATTCTGACTTTTTTTCCCTCAGATTACTGACTTTAAGGTGAGAATTCTGACTTTTTTTCTCAGAATTATGACTTTAAAGTGAGAATTCTGACTTTTTTTTTCTCATAATTAAGAATATAAAGTGAGAATACTGACTTTTTTTTCTCAGAATTATGACTTTAAAGACTTTTTTCCCCTCAGAATTATGACTTTAAAGTGAGAATTCTGACTTTTTTTCCTCAGAATTATGACTTTAAAGACTTTTTGTTCTCAGAATTATTACTTTAAAGTGAGAATTCTGACTTTTTTTTCCCTCAGAATTAAGAATTTAAAGTGAGAATACTGACTTTTTTTTTCCTCAGATTACTGACTTCAAGGTGAGAATTCTGATTTTTTTTCTCAGAATTATGACTTTAAAGTGAGAATTCGGACTTTTTTTCCTCATAATTCTGACTTTAAAGACTTTTTGTTCTCAGAATTATTACTTTAAAGTGAGAATTCTGACTTTTTTTTCCCTCAGAATTAAGAATTTAAAGTGAGAATACTGACTTTTTTTTTCCTCAGATTACTGACTTCAAGGTGAGAATTCTGATTTTTTTTCTCAGAATTATGACTTTAAAGACTTTTCTTTTCTCAGAATTATGACTTTAAAGTGACAATTCTGACTTTTTTTCCACAGATTACTGACTTTAAAGTGAGAATTCTGACTTTTTTCTCCGAATTATGACTTTAAAGACTTTTTTTTCTCCGAATTATGACTTTAAAGTGAGAATTATGACTTTTTTTTCTCCGAATTATGACTTTAAAGTGAGAATTCTGACTTTTTTTTCCCTCAGATTACTGACTTTAAGGTGAGCATTCTGACTTTTTTTCTCTGAATTATGACTTTAAAGTGAGAATTCGGACTTTTTTTCCTCATAATTCTGACTTTAAAGACTTTTTGTTCTCAGAATTATGACTTTAAAGTGAGAATTCTGACTTTTTTTTCCCTCAGATTACTGACTTTAAGGTGAGCATTCTGACTTTTTTTCTCTGAATTTTGACTTTAAAGTGAGAATTCTGACTTTTTTTCCTCAGATTACTGATATTAAGGTGAGAATTTGGACTTTTTTTCTCAGAATACTGACTTTAAAGACTTTTTGTTCTCAGAATTCTGACTTTAAAGTGAGAATTCTGACTTTTTTCTCAGAATGTTGACTTTAATATCTGAGAAAAAAAGTCAGAATTTTCACTTTAAAGTCAGAATTCTGACTTAAAACATTAAGTCAGAATTCTGATATTAAACTCAGAATTTAGCCTTTTTTTTCTTCACTGACCCTAAACCTCTTCCGTAGATCATTTATTCTTGTTTCAATAGATTTCTAAAAGCGTGGTGTCAGCACGACAAGGGAGCAAGGGGCCCACGGTGATGTGGCTTCACTCCGCTGTGCTTCAGCACTTTTATGATTGCTCCTGTTCGATCTATGACTCTCTATATGTGATGGACTCACACGAAGATCTTTCACGCATATTCTTTATGACGGCTTGCATGATGCTCTAATGCAGCACTCATGGATTTATGCTGGACGTTCTTCCATCCTTCATAAAGAGCCACCGCTGAAGAAAGTGCAACTTTAGTCCTCACTTTTCTGGGGCTTCCAATTTTGCTGTACTTGTTTACGAGTAATGTACTGCACTTAATAACAATGACGTTATTGTCAGACAGTTGAACTCATCCTTTAAGTTGGTATAGTATCATGTGCTGTGTATTTAAGGTGGAACACCCATTTGTTGATGAGTACAATTTCAGCAAATGTGTGTGCGGTTGCCCATTTCCATAAACAGTTTTTATGGCTTCAACCATAAAATAAATAAATAAAAAAAATAAACTTCCGATCAATTACAAGGGCTGTGGTTTGCCAAGTGATCATGCTTATTTGTTGCGGTTATAACACAATTACTCAACGCTGGAGGAGGAAGGCAGCCAGAAACACTGGCCCGCCTGACACTGGGTCAGCAGCAGCGCCGCTCCTCTGCTGAGCGTGAAGCTCCATCAGGAATTAGGGCTCATCATTTCTCTCAATATCCATTTTAAAAAGAAGCGTAAATCATTTCAATCAAGACTCTGGAAGGCCGCCCACGAGCAAGGCTGCAGAATGGGAGCGGTCTCTTGAATTCATCGCTGTCATCGTCTCCAAGAGCAGACAGAATGGAGAGAAGTACTTGGTCTTTTGGTGTCTCTCATCAGCCCCCTCCATTCTCTCCACGAGTCCAAACCATTGCACTTCCCAAACTATGTCCCCAAGCTTTTCCACATGAGACAAATGACTGCTGCAGTCAATAGAAAAGTGGGGTTTGTCACTGAGAAAAATAATTTAATTCTTGAAACTTCATGGGGTAATCCAAAACCAAACCAGTTCAAAGATATTTTGTCACAATGTTCAACTTTGAAGCATTTGAAAGGCAACACTAACAGCTGCGGTGTTTCCCTTTAACTGTGGTTTGTTGAACTGCTCTGTTATTGGGCAGAAATTGGCAAAATATATATACAGTGGTACCTCGATTCTCGACCACAATCCATTCCAGACGGCCGTTCGAGAAGCGATTTGTTCGAAATCTGAATCGATTTTTCCCATTACAATGAATGGAAAAAGAAATAATGCGTTCCAAGCCTTAAAATAGTCTTTTGTAGGAGTGAATGTAGAGTGTCTGCTGCAGGTGCGCTGTTCCTCTATGTGTGTGGCCGCTGCATGTGGGAGGGGTTGCCGAGTGAGTGACGTCTCTCCAGAAGTGAAGAGGTGCCCGGTGCGTGTCCAGCTCTGAATGTGCGCTTCTGTGCAGTTTGGCTGTGACAAAGTCATAAACCAAGTAGCGCTCTGTCCCAGACTCGCCTCATCCCTGTCCCAGCTCCAGCCCACAACAGGACATCAAACCCTGGAGTGAGCGCTCCAGCCTCGGAGGTGTGGAGAGCGAGCACCTCCCCTGTGACACTCTACCACGGTCCAGTGCGGAGACAGGAAAGGTTTTACACCTCAATATGAAGAAAAAACAGTCAGTAAATGTCGCTAACGGGACACGTCTGCATACAGAGGCTGCGTTATACACAATAACAAAGCGCGTCATGGGTCAGCTGTCGACATCCGAAGCAAAAAAATCTCGAAATTTTTGTTCGAACTCTGATTTGTTCGAATTCTGGGACGTTCAAAAACCAAGGTACCACTGTATATATATATATATATATATATATATATATATATATATATATATATATATATATATATATATATATATATATATATATATATATATATATATATATATGTTTGTGTGTGTGTGTCTTTTTTGTGATCACTTTCATTCATACATACAAGTTATTCATGATTCACATCTTTTTTTCCTGTAACATTTCAAAAAATCGTGGCAGTCATTGAACTCTTTCAGGAAATGCTTCTTTTTTCTGACTCCTGTTATGTGTCATACAAAGTCACGAACGGAAGCTTGAAGAGTTTTTTGTGCTTCTCAGAGTTTCCTCTTTTTGAAAATGAATAATGTGAATGTTTTCATTCATTTTAATGGGGTCACAAGTCCTCTGACTCATCAAACCGACCTGCTTTATCGGTTTTCACGAATCATATTCTGTCTGAGGACGTAGTCTGTTTCGCAAGATGTGAACACAAACCAGACTTGAGCCTACTGGAAGGGTGGTTTTCAGCCTGTGATGCGTTCAGGACGGGGTGGGCTCTGGACTACAGTGTCGCCTTGCCGATTTGCTTCTTTGTGGATCACAAACCAGCTACTCTGCACATTCTGCTCCTAAGTGCAAGGAGAGTGGGAATCCGATTGTGGCCAAATGGATCAAAATCCATAGTTTGAAAGCCCCCACAGGTTCACCTCTCTATGTGAGTTCTGGTCTAGACAGTGGACTTCTGAGCATAAGACTGTGTCCGTGGTCTGAAATCCCCCTGTTTCTTGACACATGCTACTGTAGCAATAGGTCAGGCACAGACTCGATAGATAAAGGATCCTGCTTCCCTCTAAACCCTCATTTGCTCAACCTTCATTCCAACCTGCGACATGCTTCTTTCTTTTCCCCTTTGAAGAAGTGAAGTTCCTGTGATGGGAGGTTCTGGTCTGGATGGACCGTAGCCTCCTGCCAGAGGGAAGAGGAACAACCAGGGTGAGACCAGGGTGAGAAGGGTCGGCTCTGATCCGACCTGAACGTCTCTGGGTCCTGGAGACATACAGGTCCTGAAGAGGTGGTAGGCTACAACCCATCACCTTCTTAGCAGAACGTACGATGTGCTGCAGTCTGCTCTTGTCCCTGGAGGTGACATGTAAAAGGCTGAAATAGAACAGTCTAGATGCACAGTTTTTGGTGTCAAAGACTCTTCCTTTTCATCAACTCTTGACCTCCTCTTGTAAACAGCACCACCTCAGCTTGACACTGGTGAAAGCTCTGTCACGCTTGTCGTATCGAGATCAGGCCAGTCGTGGGGTTTAGCTTTATGGAGTCTGTGTCTCGTGTCCCGCCTCCCTAAGAAGCTGCTCTTTTATATTCTTGAAGTGCTCTACAACATGTCTCCAAAATGTCTCACCCTGGCTTCTGCCTTTGGCAGGTATGTTGGCAAAGTTGTGGGAAGTGGCCTGCACGCTCAAAGACACAATCCAGAGGTCAAAGTGCGCAGCACGGATCTCACCCTCGTGGACGTGAAGGAGAGATTGGAGAGCTTCAACCAGGTAAGAAAGGGCTCTTGCAACATGAATGTGTGTCAAGATGAGAGTGTCAGCGATGGCTGAGTCACTGGCACAAATACCGAGGATGAAATGATGAACAAAAAACCTTGCTAGCTGAGAGACCATTATTTGATTTACTTGTTTCATTGTTTTTTTTTTTTTATAAGAGAAAATCAGCGGTGCTGCAGAAATGCCCTTGACATTTAATTCAGAGGGGTTTTTAACAGAAACATGGATGAAAGCATCAAAGATTGAGGAAAAAAATAGCATAAAAAAGTGAATTACCATGGAAAGGAGGAAAAGACGAAGGGAGCAAAAGGTCAGGGATGAGTGACGGATAGGCAGAGATGACACAGGCAGCTTGAAAGTGCCACTGTTTGTCATGTAGATGGGCTCCCCAGCTGAATGGGACCAAAAAGAAAAGTGCCATTTCGCACAGTCCCTAGAGGCCATTTGAGGAGACAAACGGACCAGGATCCGGTTCCCTTCTGCCTGTCTGCCCTTTTGTTGCACTGGAAATTACGACCACTGCAACAGACTTTCACTCCGTCTCACCTTTTCCGCCCCTGTCTTTTTTACATGATGGTGCTCTTTTGTTTCTATGGCTACCCTCAGAAATGCATGGAGCCCGGCACCCAACTTGTCCTCTCCAGTTCATGGAATGCTTTTGTTATCAGCTCTGAAGCACACACCGTCCCTCTGTCTATTTTCCATCACGGGGTCACTTGACCCCAGTGGCTGGGGATGGCCTGGACTTTATGAAATCACTGAAACGTTCTATGAGAATTTTTGCACCGAGTAAGTCCAAAGTTGGCCGTCGACACACTGATCCCAGTGGTGCTGAAACTCACTGGTTGACATTCTTCTCACGCCACTGTGAAGGAAGAACTCAACAGTCACCTGTTATTCTGCTCCTGTTTGTCTTTTTATCCGACGTCTGACGTCGCCTGAAGGTGGCAGAACATACAGTGTTGTTGTCAAGCTGCACATCATCTGTAAGTTAAAAAATAATAATAAAAAAAATCCTTTGATGGCAGTGCCACTAAGTACACACACACACTCACACACACACACACACACACACACACACAACTGTCTTCCCTACTTCTTGACGCTGAGTAAATTACTGAATAATGATATTTATTATCCATCTAAAATAACCTTTTTCTACTTGCTTTTCTCAAATTATTGTGGCATACTTGCACTTGACATTTGTGCACTAATACTGAACACTTTAAACAGGCCGATATACAGTGAGTCACTTCACACAACCACATTATGTTGTTGGTGAACATTCTGGCCTTTTTTTTGTACTTTTTATACTCATGTCCTATATCTACCTCTTCTGTCACCTCTCGGCTGATCTTGCATAGCGGACAAAAACTACCTGTTGTGCATTGAAGCTCTTGTCAGGTTGTCATGGCTACGATGCAGAGCATGACAATCCTGTTGCCAAAATTTCAAGACTTTCAAAAGTTCAAGTTGAACACAGCTAATGTGAGGGTGTCTGACCTGAGGTTGAAATATCATCGCTCTCACAGAGGCGCATCCACACATCGTGTCAGGTGTGATACTATTCTAAAGGTTCTATTCCAGGCTGCAGAATTGGCCACATCTTCCCCAGACATAAATACATTTTTAGCTACCAACAACCCTGGATAGTTTAGTAAGGTCCAGCTTCTCTTTCAACCGAATATACTGCATGCTATGTCTGCACTGAAGATAGAATTCACCTTGCATTCCTTGCAATATGCCCATCTTTATTCCACGTTTTTATCCTCTCTATCACATGGCAGTTGAACTTTCCTGGCTGAAGAAAAATACCCGGTTTTGCTCAGAATCCTTCAAGCATCACGTTGTCACGGTGACGGTGCACGAGGACCACGTTTGTTTTCTCCCAAGTCCAATTTGGAGAAATGAATATCGAGTAGAGCAGAGGTGAAAGCGGATACTGTGCTGAGAATACCTGATGGTGCGCTGATCGTGATGTAAAGGTCACAGATACAAAATTGCGTGTATCAAAGTTACATTGAAACAGAAGTGGAGCACATTATAAGTGTCCTATTAAGAGAGGGCGACCTCACCGCAGCATGTTTCCCATAATAATCCCTCACACCCCATTGGAGTCCGTGAAGGGGTTATTGTGACCAAAGTTCAGATGGATTCCCATGACCCTCTGCTACTTGGTAAGAACAAGAAAGAAAAAAAAGATCTTTTGAATCTTGCAACCATCTTCCATATATCAACACCACCTTGAGCAACGTTTGACACAAATAAAATATTAACAGAAAAGATCACAGTCCTCTACCAAGCAGTTGTTTTCCATCGATATTGTGTTGTTTTCCACTCGGTATTATTGTCCTACATGGATTTATTATATAGAATTAGATACCCTCTTCAATAGTGGAATTCCATGTTTAGCTCACTGGGACATCATGTGTTCTGGCTAATCCAGAACACCAGGAAAATGCAGTCATAAATTCCTTGTCCCATTATCAACCGCACCCCAAAATGGAGTTGGAAATCCCTTCAGTTATTTTGCTACCAGACAGATGGACACAGACGAAAACATAACCTCCCTTTGGCGGTGGCAAAAAAAACAGTATCACGCTCTGCCAGGAGTTGCGGCGCAACTCCAGGTCTACGGTTTTTGACAACTCATTACTCTTCCTGCAAGATCAATGCCAGTGGCTTAGGAAAAGTCTTTACTGCTGCTTGTTTACGGCCATGTCCTCCCACAGTGTATCGTGCCACAGGTGAGGAAAGACAAGCTGTGCTCTGGCGTTTTATGAAGTGTTTATGGGAGCTTTCAGTGAAGACACCTTGTGCTCAAAACAGGGACATCACTGCAATAGTCTTGGGCCTGAAGTATGATTTTATTCCCCACAACCCAGAGCTTATTATCATATTAAATCTGTGCCTCAACACCATTTCAAGTCAAAAAAAAAATATTTGAACATATTTGGATTATTTGGATGAACTAAACCTTTTTATTATTATTATTAGATTGAACGCGCTTCAGGTATTTGATTGAAATCTCTAATCTGAGCTTTTGCCTGATACGAATAACCTCCATTTCCGGGATTACTGCGGTTCAGATGAGTGTGTTTTCACCACGCGGGGAGCAGTCAGACGCAGCACTAAGCCGATTTGAACATTGCTGCTGGTGCATCACAGACTCTGACCGGTGATCAACCCATTTATTTGATTCATTCCTCCAGAGTCATTAGAATTTGAGTGCGTGGTTGAACAATCGGGTAGATGGGGGGCTGCTTTGCGAGGTCCAAAACATCAGCGTTAAATCAAGAGCGCACCAGCCAAGTCCTTTGACCCGTCGTAAAATGGACTGTTAAGGGCTGCAGCCAAGTCCCAGCCCACCATTGTGTATCCCTCCTCCCTCGCTCTGCCTCTGTAAATATTGCTAAAGTGGATAATAAATGTTTCAAAGTGGATTCTTGAGTCTCAGCCATCCGTCCGGCTGGGATTGAGAATAAATTCCTTGCTAATAGCTGTGTTTGTTGCCATGTGCGTATTAGAAACAGATCAACCGCCGCTTTTATTCCTCCCTGCATCTCGGTTCCTGAAGCGCAGACAGAGAATGGGCCGCTGTCCAAAATGGAGACCTGATACATGGAGGTCAGTCGTATGTGTGATTGATGAGGCCGACCGCTGCTCGGGTGTCTGGCTTGGCCGCTCGCCCGGCAAAGTCCCACATCCAAGGAGTATGCTTAACTCCCCGCATCCCTCTTGTGCATCCAGTCAATTCCTCAGATCTATGAGCCGCCGCAGGGGTTTGGAGTTGCCGCGTAAATGTGTTGATCAGCACTGTTTGTTCATGCTATGAAAGGAGTGCGAATGACATTTGTTCCGTTCCTGCCTTCAGCTTGGATAGTTTTCCTTCTGAACGCTGTGACTTTGCGGAGTTTGGCGCTGTCGTGTTTTTACAGTGCCTGCAGAAGTCAGTGGGGATTTGGCTTGAAAGACGTGGAGGCTGAGGATGAAGAAGGAGTTTGGGCTGAGTTGGTAGCTCCTCACAGGGTGGAGACACATTCTTTCCGCTTGAAGAAAACGATGGAAGTGGGTCCTCGCCAGACGTTTGCTGCTCTCTGTTGCTGTAGCAACAAGGAAATCTTCAAAGCCAGAGGCTACAAATAAAAAAAGTTTAATGTCCCTTATTATGCAGGTTTAACTAAGTCAAGTGTGGATGCCGGAAAACTGGTGAGCAGCTTTACACCCAACAAACAGGCGGGAATGCCCTCGACGTAATGTGGGAATCAGGTTTATCCTCCCCTCTTTCTGTCTGAGCACCTAGTTGAGGAGGGCTGTATTGGATATTTGGATAGATGCAGGAGTGACAGAGGTAATGTGGTGACGGGAGGGAGGGAATTCAGCCAAGCGTGGTGTAAAGCAATGCAGACATAACACTCAGGACAGCGTCCATCCAGTGGCCTCCTTCACCATCTCAACACACTTGTGCTTTCACACCTTTCAACAAATTCACTTTGATCAGAACGGCCTGTCGCACGGCAAAGCTTGACCATCCTTTGTAGCAGAGGAAGTGATGCAGTTCTTGCTATACGCCTAGTATTAGCTGTAGGCCTTGACCAAGCCAGATTTCAAATCTCTTGCGGGCCATGCAGAATGACTTACTGGACTGGATATGGCCTCCAGGCCTTGGGTTTGACACATGGTAGTTTGGATTGTTTGTGGGGGAGGTTAAAGTGTAAGGCAGCCAATGAGGTTCACAGGGTTGTTCAATGAGAAAATGAAGAGGACAGGATTGAGTAAGAGGAGAGGTCGATAAAGGTGGAGGAGGTTGACCGGTTGCAGCCCAAACTCTCAAAAGTGATGCGATGTTGTCTTTTAAAACTAGTTAAAAATGTTGGTTATGTATAACTTAATGGGTCGCAAAGTGGATTTCAATGGGTTATGGGGCGTTTCCTGGATTAAACTATACTAAACTATACTATACTGAGAGTTTGTGCAGAAGTGAAATGCAGGCTGGATTGGATGTGGGAAGGAAAACAACCAGCTTCTGGACCTGTCTTCAACATCCTCTTCTTCAAGAGTTTTTCGATGTTAGGGTTATAGGTTTTGCCCTTGTCGGAACCTGTAACTCCTGAAGAGGCGCTCAGTTCATGGAGAGGCAGATGCCAGCAGCTAATCTCTCTCCCTGAGGATCAAATACTCTGCTCCAGACTTTTCTGAAAATTGATGGTAGTGTCTGAAATGGTGAAGGAGAAGGTGAGGATGGTTTCTATCAGCCAGTACACTGGAAGTGCAACGTTGTCTCCCATTGTTTTGTCTTGAAATTGAGTTGCAATAGATGGTCACAGGCGTGATGTGCCTCACCATGTCCCCCATTCTACATCCAACCAATTCTTTGTGAGACAGCCATGAGTCGCTTCTGAGATTCTATCAGATACAAGAGCTGGAACTGGACAAGCCTGTTCTAAAGAGGCTCATTCATCCCCCATTTAGGTAGGAAAATCTACACGTCCTTTTCAAACAATGTCACACTGATAACATACTTTGACTTGTTCTTTAAGTTGGTCCTGCTAAAAAAAAACACAGTATCCACCAGGGGGCGCAGCCTAGAGTCAAAAGTTTATGACGACTACAACAAACTCCTAAACCAACATGGCGACTATGGAAGAAGTATTGATCATGTACCTCTTGAGCAAAAGAGGAAACAGATGCAGCGTGAAGGAAGCCGTGGTCAGTGACTGGGGGACAGGAATTTCACCATTATTGTGTCTTCTTCATGTCTTGACATACTACATTTTCAATTGTCAAATGTCCCGCCCAATAAACACATCTCAAACATGGCTTTGCTTTGGGAAAAACAACAACGTAATTTTCTGCATGAAGGCATAAATCTGGCGTGTGTCGGAGACTTTTATTCCCCATCTGGCTTAGCCTTGGGATTTTTTTTATTTTATTTAGTTTTTGCACGTCCCCTTTTATTAGTTATACAGGCAGCACATATCCTGAAAAACAAAAGCTCTCTCTGTCAGTCTCAGATGTGTTTGTGCCGTCTGTGGCGACAGAATTGACTTGCTGTCTTGTTTGCGCTGCAGAAGCAAATTCATTATTTTGAATTAGTTTTGTTTTTCACGTTGCGAGGGGCAGACGCATTCTGTCGTCTATGAATGTCCACCTCCAGAACGGGTCAATCGTCCCCTATAAAATTCTTGACCGCGGGCTTCAATTTCATTCTGTCGTCTGTTCTTATCCACCACAGTTTCCGGTGGTACTGCTCTGGTGTTGGTCCGTATGTAAGGTTGAGCATAAATAAGACAGAGGGCGAATCATATTGCAGTGTTGAGCTAAGAAGCTATCGAACAAATCCTAGTAACCTGCTTCGACATGCTTTCCTCTGCAATGGCTGCACCTCAGCTTTGGATCAATGGGGCTAGCCACGGGTAGCTTGTTAACAAAGCAGCTTCTTATTGACCCTGCGGCATTAACAATTAACTGATGGTCTTAGTCAATAACCCGTTGACTGCTAGATTAATTAGGCACTTTAGCTTGAGACTCCTCCCAAACCCGTTCTTGTTTTAAGTGCATGAAAGCAAAGACACGTGGCCATATGTGTGGATCTATTTCAACATTTTGGGGAGTGATATCTTCACGCACAAGAGGAGCGGCTCTTGACAGCCTCCGTTCCTCGGGTGAAGGCTAAACACAAGCTACCTGCCATAATTCCTCCGCAGATCACCGCTGACCTTGCACCAAGGTCGGAGGCTCTGACTCCCGAGTCGGAGTTTAACATGACAGCAGCATTAAAAAGAGAATCAACCCATATATCAACTGGCTGCGGGGGGTTATTTTAGGACATCACCGTCTTCGGCTCCGACTCATAATGTAGCTGACGGAAATAATTCTGCATTTGCAGCAAACTCCCACAATCCTCCTGCTTCGTTGATCACTAATTCAGTCTTTTAATCGGAGGAGCCGACTGTGTTTTTTTTTTTTTTTTTTTTTCCGGAGGTTGCCCTCTGCAGTTCACGGCTATTAAACATCTCTCTGCCTCTGCACCCGCATGTATAATCAACCTTTTTATTTTGACAAACTGTGAATCAAATTAATTCTGTTCAACGTTTGTGTAATGACTCGACCGTGAATCAGCGATTCAAATCGGTTGCTTGTCACCCGAACCCCATTTGGATTTGCTGCGGACAGAAGCAGAAGCAGTGTTTTCTCCTTCACTTTTTTTCAACCTGAAAGTTAATTTAGAGGCAGTAAAAACAAAGCAATTCTCAATGGTAATGGATAAGGAGATGCATCACTACAACATGTTGACTACCCTCTTACATGGGATAATGCTCTGAAAGTACTGCAACAATTGAAGCTGCGGCTTGAGTTTGACAATTGCGGTGTTGGACATTTTCATCCAGACAGTAAGACAAGATCAGGCTCTCCTTAAAATGTTCGCTCACATCAGGAGCAAGATGCTTTTTGTCGACCCCGATTGCTGTGTTTTGACAACGAGAGAACGGAGGGTTGAAGGAGTGTTTACAGTGAGGACGTGAAGCAACCATCTGGCAGCGCAGACTGGAACCCATGATCAGCGGAATGGGATCTAGCTGCGCTGCTGTGAAGCTGGAGAAAGCGAAGGAAACGGAAACAGGAAACAACAAAATAAAAGCACAAGTGAAATGAAACATGACACTATGTTTACAGGCTGTTTTGCCAAAAAAATCTCTTTGGTGCTGCAACTTTGTTTTGTCATGGTTTATGTGTGCAATAACGTTCATATTTCATAAGGAAAAGAACTGTGGCAGAGAATCGTGATTTCAATTCTTAGCTAAAAATATTGTGATTCAGATTTCCTTAAACTACCTTGCTGACCATTCACTTGCAAACAAGATACAAGTAACACCTGACTTACGACTTACCACTACAGTAGCACCTTTAACCCTCGGGTCAGCTATTTTGAATGGCATTCGACTTACGTCCAATCCAATTTACGACCAGTTGGTCAGAACCTTTCCTTGTCGGATTAATGTCAATGAAATTTTGAACGGAAATGTTTATATTTTGCAGTTGAGCTATTTTTTTATCCTGAGAAGGGTCATGTGGTTCGCAGCAGATTTGTCGGGGCGGGAAATCAGCTGACAAACTGAGCGCCTCCTGACTGAAAATGGCAGCTCTCAGCTGGTGCCGCTCGCGAAAATGTTGATTGGGGCATGTGAATTGAGCCCGGCAGGTCTTTTCCCACACTGCGCTCTCGTGTTGAGTCACACATCTTCGCTGCGAGACTGTGGCAGCCTTCAGTGCGATTTGGCCAAAACATCAAACACCGAACGCTTCCGAGCGAGGCAGCTGTTCATACACGCTCCGAGGAGAATGATGTCACCAGAACTGTCAAGGTTTTTTTTTTTTCCTTCTTTTTCACCTGTCGGACTGAAGCCAAGGTTTATCCATGTGTTTTAATCCCAAAACACACACTCGCACAGAAGGCTGTCAGGAGGTGTGATGAGGCAAACCTTGTGACTGACGCTTGAAGTGTCACAAAAGGTCGTGTTGTTGATGTGCAGAAACACTTGTAGTGGCTTGTACTTGTGCAGGTGTGTTCCTCTAAGTCACTGAGAAACATTTCCACCTTTCCCTCTGGAAAATCGTCTTCCGACTATAAGCTCGCATTAGAGTTTTGCCGCCATATTGCCGCCAGATGACACCGGCGAAGACAAATCCGCCAAGTAATTTGTGCAGACAGCGCTTTTGTTGAATCAGATGTTTCAATTTGACATGTGTGAATTATAGTCCAAAGAAAACAACATGTTGCTTTGAGATGATGGTGGACTGAAAACAAACATTATCAAGGCCTTTGTGATTCGGAATATTTCAGTCAAAATGAATAGTCAGTGTTTTGGGCGCGTTGGCTTCATTGGAATCTAAGAAAATCTGTCAATAACTAATTGTTTTTTTATTTTATTTTTATGCAGCATGTGGTGATTGGCTTTGTTTCCGGGTTTATTATGTTCTCTCTCACAGATGGCTTTTGTTAAAGTTGCAATAATTCTCTTTCTTTGGAAAAGGAGTGGTCTTTTTCTTATCACTTTCAGTTCCCCGAAGGGAGGAGTGACTTTATTGTGAGGACGGAGCAGTTTCGCAACAGGCCGTGTATATCCTCCAAATAACTGTACTTAATGAAGTCAAGCCTGAATACAAATATTTTTCCTTGACTGACTGCAAACTAATAATGGTTATATAGAGGGCGCCACACACATAGTCAGGCTGTTTCTGCCTCTGAGGACAAGCTTGCCGCACTTTCCTCACACACCACAGACATAACACTGAACGCAGGCCTTTCATCTTCATATGCACCGGTCTGGCATTAAAAAATGTCTTAAACTGTTAGTCGATCATGAGGTTTTACGGCTCTCACAGCACCAATGACCCCCTTACTTGCATCCCAGTCGCTACCCACGATCAGCTCTCTTGAGAGGACCATCATCCTCCAGTGCCTGCACCTTCAATCCACTGTGTGGCTCCAGGTTTGTTTCCTCTCATTGGGTTCCATAGTTTGCTATCCCCGCTGCACTCTGAGTCGGGAGCTTTGAAGCCTTTTGTGCCCGGCTGGAGAGATGCTTTTGCAGAGTGCTGAGGGATCTGTTGTCTTCAGCTGCCAGTCAGGGACTGTTGCTGTCGGTGGATTCACCTGGGGGATTTTTGGGCCTGCTGTTGTTTGCCAGAGCTGAAGACTGAGCCTTGGCTCTCAGCGTCTCTCTAACTTTATTTAACTCCAGCCACACCGCAAGGATTGTCCTTGAACAACACGACACACAATTGCTATCAAGTTTTGTTTTTCTTTCTCCTATGCATCAGAGTTTTTGGTGCTTTACATTTGGAAGTGATTTTACTGTCTGTTTCACTTCAGTCATGTTCATAACCACAGCAAACAAGTTGATCTGCCAGTTCACTTCTGCAGCAGTTAATGACGCTGTAGTTTGACGTACAATAGGAGTTTAAATCCTTGAACTCTGTGAGTCACTTGAGTCATTATTTAAGTGCCTTGTCAACACTACGACGTCATTCTATATGTGAGTAGCTGATCTCAGGGGCACAATTCTTTTACGAAACTAACCACCAATGCACTGTGCACAACTTTAAACTTAGTTAGAAATGAATATGTTTATTATTTTCATTCGTGTTACAACTCAATACATAAATATTAATGTTGTTAACATCTGGAAAATAGCATTAAACATGCATTAAAGCTAGAGTGGGAGATTTAACAACCATTTATTTAATGCTCTAACACTAAAATAAAGTGTTTCCGTCACACATGGAACGTAGTACAGTGTTAAAACACCGTCCAGTTTTGCTCTGCCTTGGAGCCTAAAAAGACTTGCTCTGCTGCACTGAGTGTCTGGCTTCGAGTGATTTTTTTTCATTCAAATGTAGCTCACGCTAACTTTCGTCAATCGCTTACTCCAATTCTTTATGAGAGAACTATTCAAATAAATGTCGCAAAATGGGAGTCAAAACACAGGTTTCAGTCATCAGGTCCAGGGTCAATACGCAGTAAGAGAGTCTCAGCAGGCAAGAGACAAGGAGCTGAAGACAATAGTGCTGGAGTCCAGACGCCCAGGTCAACAACTGGTGACGCATCTGAGACAGAGACATAGGTTAGTGCTTTTAAAATATACAGATAAAACACATTAGGTCATAGCAATTGCAATAATAATGTGGTTTCCATTTTGGAAATGTTTGTTTTCATTGCTTGTGCATTTTTTTAAAAATCCTGAAAAAAACAACAAGGTAATTTTCTACATGAAGGCCATAAATCTGGTGTGTGTTGGTGACTTTTATTCCCCATCTGTCTTTGCCTTGTGAATTTTTATTTTATTTAGTTTTTGCACGTGCCCTTCCCTTAGTTATACAGGCAGCACATATCCTGAAAAACAAAAGCTCTCTCTGTCAGTCTCAGATGTGTTTGTGCCGTCTGTGGCGACAGAATTGACTTGCTGTCTTGTTTGCGCTGCAGAAGCAAATTCATTATTTTGAATTAGTTTTGTTTTTCACGATGCGAGGGGCAGACGCATTTTGTCGTCCATGAATATCCACCTCCAGAACGGGTCAATCGTCCCTACACTGTGGAAAACTCTATAGAATTCTTGACTGCGGGCTTCATTCATATACAAATATAATCTTTATTGTTCCACTCCAGGCTGCTAAAGCCGAACATATTGGCTGCTGCTTATCGTGTGGAGCTGCTGTCTCTGTCCTCAGCTCTGTTTCTGTCGCTTCTCATTTGTGGAATTGACTTCTTTTCATATGGAAAGAAACGATGATTGCCTCTAACGCTCTGTGTATTAAACAGGCACTTGAGTGCACACAAGCCTAAATTAGCTTATTATTTTTGACAGATAAATCTTTCACTTGAACTTCGTTCTGGACCAAGATTTTAAAGCACAGTTACTGGTTTTATACTTATAGCTACAGCAGTCATCCGAGCAACTTCCTGAGCTTTGTCGCTGAAACAGAGCAAGATTGTGGACACAATGGCTACAAATGAAATATACCTATAGGAAGGACTAATATAAGTACTGAAAAGGTCATGAAAAGCCCAATTATTCTTGTTTTTAGCATGTCTCACCTGGGCTTTTCTTGTGTAACAAGTTGAACAGCAACTACAGTAGGTGCTGCCGTCCCACTTGGACATGTGATGTCTGTGAAAGATGTACAACGTGCTCTGTTTTTGCCTTCTTCCTTCCCCACTCCGTGTTGGAGACCCCATCTATTCCGGGCAAAAAATCTGGGGGAGAACCCTGGGACTTATATTGATGGCTCAGGAGCAGGAAGAAGTGAACGTTTCGCGCCCCTCCAACTCTCCACCGCCTCTGTATATATATATATATATATATATATATATATATATATATATATATATATATATATATATATATATATATATATATATATAGTATAATTGTCTTCAGAATTACTTTAGGTACACCTCTACATAACATTGGATCCTTGTTAACATTAAAGAAAAGAAAGAAAGTAATATAGATCAGCTTAACTTTATGAACATTGTTTTTGTCTGTCACAGAAAAGACTTCAAGTGCATCAATTTGTCTGAAATAAAAAAAAAAAATGTTGTTGTTATTACACTTTTTTCTAGTACGGCAAATAAGTTTGTTTCCCCACTATTGGAGAAGGACTGGTCTAACCCAAAGCTTTTGGACCTAATACAGCATTTTTTGTGGACAAGCACAAAATCAAATTACGCAGGGATTCAAAGTCCCATGTTGAATTTTAATGCCCATTTAAGCTCAACGTTATGTACGGCTCCGGATTATTATATATCATGTATAATAATCCAGATATTTCTGCAAGCTTCCACAAAGCTTGCGGATATGGACCAAACAGAGCAGTACCTCTGGAAACCTTGGGGGGCAGTGTTGCTGTTACTACCCCATACATACCTCTGCGACACAAAGAAGACATGACAATAGCGGAAATTCTCCATCCTCCAGTGGAAATATATTCGGAGGCCTCATCGACCAGCGCCTCCTACAACGCTGCCTCCTTTTCCTCTTTTGGGCAAGAGATTCAATACTTCTTCCACAGTTGCCATGTTGGTTTTGGAGTTTTTCAGCGGCATATAGATATATAGGTGATCAACAACCCCAACGTGAAGAACGTGACGGTAACATCATTTGAAACGGACGGGTAAGGAGCATAAACTGGTCTTTAGACATTTTTTTTATCCTACTTTGTAGGGACCAATTCTTGACACAACACTGTCCTTGTGAGGACGATTTAAGTTTGGTTCAGAGTCATGGCTTTGGATGGTTAGGTTTAGGGTGAGAGGCTGGGGAAAGGGTTATGGCAATGAGACACCTCCTAATGTTCCCACAAGGATAGAAATACAAACACAGTGTCACAAGACAGTGGTAAAAGTGGTTAGTTGATATACAGTGTATCCTGGGCGCAGAGACGCTTTGTGCCTTCTGTAAATAAAAGGGAGGCTGGAACATTCTGTTAAGACGTGAAAGGTTTTCTGCCTGTGTCAGTCCCAGGTGATGACCTGTCTAGTGACCGGTTAAGCAGAGCAAGTTTAGTCACCAAATGACAAAGACAGTTCGTACGATCTGAAACGCTTGCCATGATAACAACATCGTTCGGATTTGACTCCTCAAGACCCAAAACCTAATTGATACAGCTTAGTTAAATGTCTGAAAGAAACAAGAGGAAAGTACCTGAAGAACTTCCCCAGAGCTGCCACAGCTACTTCATGTTTGATCAATACGGATGATGAATTGCGAGTTTCATTCTTGACACTCGGGGTCCGAAGAGAATGATCTTTTTTCTATTACGCTGCCTGTTACATTCAGAATCGATACCAGGAAAGCCGGGGACATTTTTCAACCGGCCAAGCAGATGAGCTCGTAAACTTTGGCTATTACACCACTCATGAATCTTGGAGCTCACTCTGGATGACTTTGCCTCTTCAGCCGACCCAAAAAATTCCAGCATTTGGTCACATCCTTTGTCATATAAGTCTTGGTAGTCTAGATGCATCTCAACTTACTTTATAATTACTGAAGTAAAACTGGAAAAGAACTCAGGGAGTGTAAACTTCAACGAATAGAGAATATTTTAAAAATTCCAAATCTTAATTCTCTGACTAGGAATCGAACCCGAGACACAGTGGCGAGAGCACTGCATTCTTTTCATGTAAATGTGTACATGTATATATTGTGTACTGGAGGCCTGAAGTGATGGAAAAAAAGTATTATATATTTCACACATTTCCTGAAAATCTAATCCAAACTTCCCATGTTATTTTGAACACAGGCACACAAACCAACGGTATCGAAAACATGAGATAAGTTGACCATTTTGGGGAGATGTTAGCCTGCCTGAGTTTATATGACTCTGACTCTGAGGCTTTGTCCCGCCCCAATACTTTCAAGCACAGGAGAACAACTTCACATCATTGTGCACCAGTTATTGTTTGGACTGTTTTAACCCTCTGGCAGTGGCTACAATAACAGACCTTGGAAAGAAGTATAATGGGCAACGTTTCTGAGACATATTTTTACAGAGGGTTTTGAAATTATGGACATTAAAGATGGAAGTTGTGTGAGTTTTGAGCAAAGTTTCTTTCATCCCTAGAATTTCCAGGCCATTGACTGGCATCAAATTTTGGAGTCATACCAGTGCAGTCGGCCTGTTCTCTTAACTGTTAGGTGCAGTGACTTCCACACAGCTGTATCTGTCTTCTTACTATTGTTTTACAGTTGTTTCAGGGCAGTGGTCATTTTACTTTATGTAACTTACCTCGTGACGCTTGAAGATGATGTCACACTTTGAGGTAGAAATGTTTGTGGAAACTTGTCTTTTGACTTGCGAATAGTTTGTTGCAATGGCGCTTTGAGTCAAGAGACTTTGTCAGGCAGGTTGCTAGTGATGGGTTGATGAAGCTTCATGAAACAGTGTCCCCAGTAGGTGGCGCTCTTTGTTTAAAGATTATGTGAGGTTTCATTGGAATGGTTGGAGCCAAAGAATGTACAGCAAAGAAGTTTCATCCAGCGGCTTCTGAAAATGAGTGCAGTGTTTCATGAAACTTCATTGAAACTGCATGTCTTCCTAACAGGAAGTGGGCCTTAAGTTAGCAATACTGCGTCCCATTTTTTCATTTAGCTGCTGGTAATGGAGTAGCTTGAAGCAGTGTAAGGAGTCGACATGAGCTTCAGGAAGGAACATTTTCAAACCTAAACATGCCAGCTACTGACCTCTGAATGTAATGACACTGTTCCTTGAAAACCCATTTGCAAGACGTGGCAAATGTAACTTGACCAACCTCAGCAACCTCGACTGATGCTGAAAATGTTGATCCAAGTGGTGCAACACAGATTCCTTTTTGAGGGTTGTTTGCATTTCTCTCAGTGCGATGGCTGTGCAAAGGTGCTTTGGGACACTTTAAATGTTAATTAGACTGTAATTACCGCCATAAATGTCAGCGGATTTTACACTTCAATTCAGCGTAATCTGATGCCGAGAATTCCATTAGAGGAGAAGCTGTGTTGGATTCACATTGCACTGATGTTTATGTGTTTTGGGGAATAAGCCGGAGAGAAATGTGTTTGTAGGTTGAAGTTGAAAAATAGAAGGGATTGACTTTCCCAAAGAAAACAGGGCTGGATGGCAGCCAAGTGACAATTCTCCAGCAGCATGTCTCTGGTTTCCACAGCAGCGACGCTTTCATTGATTCTCACTCCGTCTTAAAAAGCTTTCTGGGGGCCGCCGGGCTCCGAAGTCCCTCCTCTCTCCTCATCCTCAGCTTTCTATCCCGGTGTCTGTCCTCGCGGTGGCGCTAAACTGATGGAGTTATACATGAAATCACCTTGTTTTAAAAAGCAGGGTGGACCCTTCTTCATGTCTGATGTTGCTTTACTTGTTCCCTTCAAGTGCCAGTGAGGCTGACTGAATCCTGCCAACGCAAGAGGCGTCGAGCCAACTCGACGTAGGCAAAGTTGGATTTGTGTGAATGAGCATGCAAAGCTAAATGAACTTAAGCGAGCAGATCTGAAGTAGAAAATGAAGTGCTACGATTCAGTTTTATTAAAAGAGCAAAGGCAGGCCAAGTTTTTTTTTATTGCAAGAGAGAGGAAGTGGGTTTATACTGACTCAAAACTTACTTCAGAAGTGTCGAAACTCAGTTTCTCCGAGTCATAAAGGGGTACAGAATGGAATTAGTTCAGCCTTGTCTGTTATAGACGCTTGCGATGCATCATGGAACAGTGGACTAGTCAGTCTTAACAAGACACTATGAATAACCACTCTCCAATTTATATATAGCAGACCTGGGCAAGGTGCGGCCCGGGGGCCATTTGCGGCCCTTTGCCTGTGTTTTTGCGGCCCTCATGAGGTCACACTAAAACTATATAACTGTTGCAGTATTTTCTGTCTTTTTTTTAAAATCCTGTTTCCGTTTCAGCCAATACTAGTTCAACAGTAAATACAACAAATTCATGACTGTATTTTTGTGTCTTCTATTTGTCATTTTAGTATTTTCCTCAATTTTTTTTTTTTTAAATAATTGCCTTTTCATCCTCTTCAATGTTTGGTCCATAGTTGGTAAATGTTTTTATAGGGTTTATGCCATATTTACACTACTTAATATCCTTGCTTCTTTGAACATTTTGTGGTTCATTTCAAGATTATTTTTCCTTCACATTTCGTAGTCATCGCCACTTTTACTTTGCCTTGATGGCCCCTCTCATCAGTCACAGTTTGTAATGTGGCCCTTTAGGAAATTTAACTGCCCACCTCTACACTATAGTCATTGAACATTACAGGTGTAGATTTTCTGTCCTCCTTCATAATGTAGCAAACAAAATTCATCAAAAATTGATCTAAGAGTCTGTAAATGGCAGTTACGGATTCCGATGTCAGTGTCCCTTTTCATTCTCATCCACTTTATTCACTGTTATTACACATCATATTTTGCAAATAACAGAATCTATTGTTCAGATAATGCTCTCCTTTTGGTGCTTTTACAGAAAAGAGCCTGGATTTAGTCCTCGAGCCTTGAGTTGCCCACATGTGCATAAAGGGGTGAAACCTAGAAAGTTACTATGGTAGTTGTCTCACTCTATGTCCAGCTGACTGCTACTTTCCGTTGATCTTTTTTTTTTGTAATTCCACAGTTGTTCATAGTTATGTTCCACATGAGCTCCTTCTTTTGGTATTTTTCATGAAGAGGTTGCCAAACCAAGTCAGCATCCCCCGCTCCCTCCAATTCAATTTGACCGGAACACTTTGATTTCAGAAGAGTTTGGTCCGACACATCGAATGACAATAAAGGCTGAGATCAAATATGGTTCATCTAGTTATGAAGGAATTAAAACAGGGTCACTGTCTGGGTCTCCGACTTCTGTCTAGAGTGCAGAAGCTTTCTGGACGGTGACTGCAGTCTGATCTGATCTGGCCTTATTTGTAAGCCCGTCCAGACTGCTGCTCAGTTCCACTGAGGAAACTCTAAATGGATGTTGACTCTTCTGTGAAGAAAAGGTGTGTGCGTGCGTGCGTGTGTGTGTGTGTGTGTGTGTGTGTGTGTGTGTGTGTGTGTGTGTGTGTGTGTGTGTGTGTGTGTGTGTGTGTGTGTGTGTGAGAAGTGAGCTGCTAATTTGCCTCTTAGCCTGAAAAGTTTTATTCACTTTGAACCAGTGTGAAGAATAAAAAAAACACAGTGTTATTTCGACAATTTCGCACCACAGAAAAAAAAAGATTTTTTTTTTATATATAAAGACTTAGGCCTTGTATAGTAATCTCAAGGGAGAGTGCATGGAATCACAAAAATCATCAAGACTCCATGAAATCATCTGTTGTATTACGGGTTACATTCGTTGCACCCACCTTTTTATTTGACTGCAAAACTGTTTTCACTTCCAGTGTTGTTCAGTGTTTCAGTCGAGCTTCTAGACGCTCCTTTTTACGACTTGTGTTAGGACTGTGTTGTCGATGACTGCGTATTTATGATCTCATTTAATTGCTGTTCATGACTCACACTGAGATCTGGCGTTCACTCAGAAGCGGACTGACGTATACTTGGCAAAGATGAATATTTAAAAAATGAAACGGCAGCAGCATAAAACTGATTAAAAGCTGGCAGCAACAGAAGTCTTCTCTGTAGTTCAATCCAACTTATCAGACTCAAGGCAACAACTTTGAAATGAGGGCTGCGAAACACGGATTCCGCAATACGCCCCGAGGTCAAGTTCATCCGAAAAAAAAAAAAAAAGGGAAATGTATGTGACAAGATGATGCCGGAAAGTGCGTTTGCTGGCACTTTGAGTGTGAACATAGAATGTATAGAAGCTGGCTCAATGAACGAGAGACAGCAATGTTCATCTCTCTGTGTGTTCTCTGGTCGCCAGGAGACCCATGACAGATTTCCAAAACTGGGCCAAGTGGAGGCCTGGGAGGAGCTGGGCAGCGGCGAAACACAAGAGGGCAGCACCACGGATTGCGACGACGAAGACGGATGTCAAGCCTCGGGAGACGGTCAAGACCAGACGTGTGAGTGAACTCTGAACGGAATTTCTCTCGGCTTTCCTCCCTCCGTACAAGCAGGATTTATGTTGTCATAAACACCAGTGTAAACCCAACATGTCGGCTCTTGTTATTGTGGGCCATATTCAACATCCCTTTTCCTACCTGTTTTATGAGATCACTAATGGAATAATGTGAATGATCTTCCCCTATTATTATGTGTCACTCACTTATTCGAGGGCTGCGATTAGCGGGTCAGTTTTATACATCACTTGGGGCGAAATGACTCAAACTATTAACTTTAAATCATCAAAAGGAGTCTGACATGCGGGTGGCTTTTTTGTTGGCCTTAAAACTGTCAGTCATACTTTGCAACAAAGTTATTCTGTTGCCCTCATTGTTCTCTCTTTTAACTCATCTTGACAAAACATGTTTGGGAAGCACGCAGGTTTTTGGAAGCAACAAAAAGAATGAAAAAATCCATTTCAGTAGCAGTGACTCGTGCATGGCCTTCCTTCAGGGTGTGGTGCTCCTGTTGCCAAAGTCTTGAGGCGACGTACCCGCTTCAAGTCATTGCTAGATTAGTGTTCGAAAAAACACAACAACAAAAAACATTTAGCATCTGAAAGATACATTTTAAGTCACTGAATGAGATGAAAAATCACTGCCTCAGACACTGATATGTGACTGAATAAAATGTGTTGGAAATGAAGCCGGTTTTGCTTAGACTCCAGGTCAGGGGTCTATGACTCACATCTTTCCTGCACAGTATGTGTGAATGCACGTTATTATGAATGACCCAATAGCAAACGGACAGTTGGGGCTCTGGGACAGCTGCCTTTCTGGGTCTGGGCTCCAAGTGTGAAAGCGGTCTGAAGTGTAGGCCAGAGTCGGGGACCTTTCCGACTGAGACTGCCAAAAAAAAAATGCATATTTTAAAATGCAATTCCTTAGGAGTCATAGATTTTTTTTAAATACCGAATACAACTGAATTGGCAAGGAAGACCAACAGTTTTAGAATATGATAAGACTTTTATATAATGACAGTGTCAACAAACATTGGAGGAACATTGCTCGACTGAAGTGGAACCTTTATGTGGCAGGTTGGCAGTAAAGTCTCAACGGTAAACTCAGCAGAAGTGATGGGTAGATGAGGTTTCATGACACAGTGTCCTGTTTTTCAGAGGCCAGCAGATGGCACTGTCTGCTGTAAAATGTTTCGGCTTGAACAACTTCTCCAACCCTGCAGTACTGTTTCATGATACCTCATATACCCATCACTACTCAGCAGTGCACTGCACTCGTCCCCAGTGAAATAAAGTGGCAGAGCTTGCATTGAAAAACATCAGGTTGGAAAGGAATAATGTGCAAAAATATGCGTCTGGTTGGAGAATCCATTGCAGAAACTCAGCAAAGGTCACGTCATTCCGGTCCGACCACAGAGGAAATGCTCCATGATGAACATCCAAAGTGACAACCGACTGTATCTCCGAGTCCCAGACTGAGGCACTGGGTTCTCAGTTAAAGGGGGCGACAAATTTGACCGAGTACAAATGAACTAAAGCAGCGTAGTGTTCGTCTTTAAGTAAAAGACTGACATCGCCAGCATATTAATCATATAAAAATGAATGATCCCCAGGAAGATCAGAGCCAGAAAAAGCTCCTTTTCCTTGGGTTGGAATGAGTCATCATGTTTCCCCCAATATCATGATCATGAATAAATGTTTAATTCAAACTCTATAAATAAAAGTTTAGATCCTCGGGAGAGCGGCCCGCCAACACCACCAAGTGCCACGAAGAATAAAACACAATTCAATGCAACATTCTCCTGAACTGGAGGGAACTGAGTCAGCACCGCACGACTCTTCCCTCATCCCTTCCTCCGAGCTTTTGACAGCTCTCTGGGAGATGAAGCGCCACAATAACTTTGCATAATCGCAAATAGCTCTGATGACGCTTCCACTTGAGTAAAGTGCCGTGGCGTTTTCCGCAACTGAGTCGGGAGAGTTTGCGCAGTGTTTAATGGTTGACCGCACAACAAGATGGACATAGCTTTTACACAAGTGTTCAAACGGTTCAAGCATATTATGTGGCACTTGATATTTTCATTTAAAAAAAAGAGTCAGTGAAAACCTCAACTATTAAACTAAATGGAGTCTGGTTGTATGATGTCACGGATGCTTGACTCGGTTTCAGCCCCTGTCTCGCCTGAAGACATGTCAGAGGCCTCTCAGTGCCGTCGACAAAAAGCCCGGTCATGTAAGAACTGAGGCCACCACAGAGATCATGTGTGAATAAATCAATGAGTCTCTAATCGGCCGTGTCTCCTCTCGTCCCCGCAGCTATTTGTCGCATTTTGTGGCGTGATTATGGCGTATTAAGCCCTTTTTACTTGGAGCTGCTTCACATAAATCTCAGCGTCTTGATCTCATTGTTACAAAGATCTGAAAAGGAGAATTGAATTGGGTTGTGGCCACTCTTGAGAGTGTTTTGCTTGTGCTGGTAATGTGGTGTTAAAACAGTAAAAGAGCAGGTGAGCTCTGCCTCAGACGCAGGAGAAGTAACCGCATGGGTAAACAAACACATCCTGTGATCGGGCTGCAGGGGCGCGCAGCGAGGAAATGTGAGTCTCGCGGGCATGGAAGCGCAATCCTCTTTTGGTAACAAACACCATCTGTCAGGTGAAGACACTGGCGGGGCGGCTCGCGCTATTCACTTTAGTGGTGAGCGTTTGGTTGCCTGTCACAGGGAAGAAGTGTCTCAACGTGGCAGCAACAGATGTTCATGTGCGTATGAGCTGAGTCAAGTCAGTGAAGTAGACATTGGAAAATGCTACTTGCTAATCACCTGAAGGTAAAGTTGCACCAACAAATATATGCATATGGATCCATGGAAATATCAGGAGAAATTCACCTGACACTTTAGTACTTTCCAAAAACTTTCCATTTATCTTTTCCCCCACAGTGTCAGCATAGACTCCCAGGACTGTTACCCTTGTCCGAAGAGTCTTGGGGAATTGCCTGACTGTGAATGGACCAGCAGTTAACATGAGTTGCTTTAACAGATTTACCGGCAAATTCTGTGCTTGTGAACCATGACATTGAATTGTATCTGACCTCAGAAGTCAGGATTGTACCGCATCAGAACCGCTCACTTTGGCCAGTGTGACTGAACATTTGACATATGAGGATGTAGCATAGCACTACACTAGCACAGTGCAGCCCGGGGGCCAAATGTGGTCCTTTGACTGTATTTATGTGGCCCTCCTGGAGTCAGAGTAAAACTACAAAACTGATATTGTTGTACATTGTTGTTTTGTTTATTTTAGTAGTATTTCTTGTCCCTTAAAATACATCAGAATTGAAAGAATGTATGAGACACATCGAGAATCTTTAAATGGAATGTGGTTTAAATTCAATAAAAAGCATTTTCAAAGTGTAATTTCATAGCCACACATGATGTCATTACTTGAATTTTAGTTTCCATTTTTTGTTCCCCTCCTCTTTTTGGGTTTGACGGCCCCTCTCAATGGTCACATGATATATGGCCCCTTTGGAAATTTTATTGCCCACCTTTGTACACACACACGCACACACACACACACACACACACACACACAGGTTTGTTTTTCTTACCTTGTGAGGACAGGGGAGGTTTCTCATTGCCATAATGTTTTCCCCAGCCTCTCTCCCTAAACCTAACCATCCAAAAGAAATGAACCAAACCCAAGTATAATGACTTTACTTTTGAAGTCTCCATCCTCAAATTGAGGCTTAACCTCGTGGGGTCCATTCAAATAACCCCACAACCTCATATGGTCCTCACAAAGATAGTGTTTTGTCAAGAATTGGTCCCCACAAAGTTGGATAAACAAGCCTACACACACATAGACACATAGACACAAAGATTTTTGGTGGTAAATATTGAACATGTTTAGCATTCACCAGTGTCAGGAAGGTGCTGAACACTACAGGCCAGTGATGCTGGAAATACGGACGTCGGTCAGTCTTCTGCTTTTTTCCTTCAGTCGGAAACATTAGGTGCAACACTGAATATTTTAGTGCTTTTTCTCTGTCGCTGTAGAAATGTGATTTGACCTCTGACCTGACGTGGAAACTCTCACCTCTGGACACTTTCAATAGCTCTAATGGTTTTCCCTACAAAGAGACTTGCAGGCGCCCCCAAAATGAAAGGAGCAGAAAGGTTGTCATTAAAAGTGAGTTGCCATAGCAACTTCGCCTCCCATTAATATTCCAAGTCAATAAGCATGAATTGTGAAATGTAAGTGTTGGATCTGTTTGTAATGCAGCAACTTAAATGAAACTCAGCTCCAGCATTTGTATGAGCATCAAGGTTGTGGACGCGGCGCTTCCCTCCCAAAGCCTTTAAGGTCATAAAGGTGTTCAGCAGCTGTTTAACCTGGCAGAGGAGGTGCATTCCTCCTGCGAAGGGCTGCTGGGGCAGGATATGGCCGACCGACTGGATTACACTGGATTGGCCTGGAGCACATCGCAGCCCGCTGCCGCCCCGGACCGACAACGCTTCCTTTCATGTCGGGAGACTTGCGAGGCGGCGCAAAGGAGCTGAGATTAAGGGTGGATGATGAAGGTTGGGTTCTGTAGGAGCATGGAAGGTTGAGCTAAGAGGAGGGTGCGGAATTAGAAGTAGCGTTGATGTGGATGATTCCGGAGACGAAAGAGGATTTGAAGTGTTTGTTTGTGTTGTGGGGGAATAAACGCACAAAACCTGCAATTGATGTTTTTTCATTGTTTATCTACCAGATCCAAAAATCCATTTATTTCTATAACTACTGAGCTCACTGGGCTTATGTTGTCGAAGTGCCATGTAAATAAATGTGTAACCATTCTTGTTCCGCTCATATCTCTGACACTTTCACTAAAGTCCTGTGGATCAAGCCCAAATGTTGGGTGATCACCATCTTCTCAACTTTCCTGTTGTCACTCCGATAAGATGGGAGTCGATGCTTCTGCACATCAATATTCTGGTCCCTGGTCCTCGATCCGAATGTGCCCCCGGCTGTCGTGCGGAGAGGTCAGCTGGCTTGCAGATGTAGTAGCTGTGTCCTGATGCGGATATTACCATCATGGCTGCTATTTCCCTTTTCTTTTTCTCTGAAGTGCAGTGAACTCTGCGGGGCAGGGAAGGGTTGATACTGAAGCAGGGTGAACTTTGCTTCTGGAGTGAGATGGGAATGTAAAGAAAAGGCTTTACTTTGATTCCTCTGTGTTCCACCAGACATGGATAAAATGGGAATATAGGTTTTGTTTTGAGGCTTTCTGCACAGTTTATACATGATAAATAACACACACAAATAAAATAGCTGTTTTAATTCACATGTATTGTGAATTTAGCCAAAAATAAAGAAAATAAAAAGAAAGAAGAAAAGCGTCTCAAAAATAATACCTCAAAGATTTCCATTATTCAGTATGCATTTTGGAACATGTAAATATCATAACTCATAAAACACATTTTCATCGCAAACACTTAGTCACTTCCTTAATGAATCAATAAATCTTTAGTCCTCAATTTTTAGTATTTTTTTTCTGCTATTTATTTAATGGCTTTATTCATTTTGTAAGTCTAGGAATCACATCCAGTATTTTTAAGCAAAATAAAATGACGCTCATGTTAAATAAATGTTCTTTTGTTACCCTCTTAAGATTTACTCCATTGTTTTCCCTTCTGGACAGCTGATAAATATTAACTTGCCACTGACATAAAGGGAGTTAAATGTTAACCAAACTCCACTTGCACAATGTGTCATATGTCGTGTCTTAAGTTTTATTAAGTACATACATGTAGTCATATTTAAATAAAAAAAAACACAAAATATTGCTCTTGCATAAGTCTGTCAACATGTTTACAGGCACTGAGGCTGCCATGATCCGGGGGTTGTATTTCATTCATGAGATGGGTAACATTTCATATTCCTGTTTGAAATGTGCATGCTGGAAAATAATGTTAAAAACAAACGGAATCGGATGTATGGGGTGATGGAAGTGCTTGTAAGGCAGACTGCGGTCTGGCGGGAAACGGTTCTTAATATTTGGAGGCTGTAGGTAAAAAATTTGGGGGGTCAAAAGTGAGAATGGCTGGCTGGGATCCTACCTAAATGTCTCAGTGTTTCGGAGAGGTATCTGCCTAAGAGGTTCACCTCTGTTGCCACCAACTACCATGCAGTGATGGAGGAGGCGATGGTGTCCGTTGCATGAAGGTGAAACCCCCTCCACCCAAACCAGCTGAGGGAGGTGGAAGGTCCATAGGTCGGTGACCATTCTGGGCCTTCAAGTGCTCTGATGTTCAGCTGATACCTCAGTGTGGCAGAGTGTTCCCACTGACTTGACAGTCAGGTTGATGACTAGAGTTGCAGGAAAGAGTTTCGGTAGCATGCTTCTTGCCTCCTGGAAAGTCTATGATCCATCTAGTGAGAGAGTCTATCGAGCTCAGCTGGCCTTCAAGTTTTGAGAGGGGAGTCTATGAAGGATACTATCCAGAAAAGTCATTCCCATTCCTTGTATCCGTCCCTGACTCAACACATTCCTCAGACATGTTACTGGTCATCTCCTCAGTCAGGGTGATCTCCTCCTTCTGCTCTCACTTGCTGTTGGCTGTCGACCCAATCCGTTGGTCAAATTCCGAGTGCCTGCGTGTTCCCTGCCTGACAAGACAGGCAGGTCCTGCTCCTCAGTGAGTGACCTTGCAAAACATTTCTACTTGGACATGAGGAACTAGAGGAAACTAGAGGAACTGTCTGCTGCTGTTTTAGGTGAGAATCTAAATAAAGGCAACATCTTTGTGACGCATTACGTATGCCATCTTTCTCTCCTCCGCCCGATTGCCGCTCCTCCTCCTCCCCAACATCTTCTCCCTTGCGGTTTTCGAACACCAGCGAGAGAGGAATTGAGCTCCAAGGGCTCAATGGGAGCGCGGTCATCGGAGGTGACTGGTTCTCATTATCCGGCATCATCATTTCCTTCCTGAGCACTTTTACTCAATTCTTTATGGCTGAAGCTCTGCAGCGCAGCTTTAGGTGCCTGAAAAGTCGACAAACAAAGAGGGATTGAGTGTGACAACACGTCGTATCCAAGAGGAAGTGGCGGGACTGTTAGCGAAAATGATACGGTGCGCACGGTTTACTAGCAGTGAAATGAGGGAGGGTCGAGTCTGGGCACTAGCAGAGCTGGAACATGAAAGCCTTTGAAAGTGACCGACAGAGGAAACTATCACTCTTTGAGTCATTAGAACGCTCCATAACATGTTCAGTTCATAAAAATAAAGGAATAAAGAGTGTCTAGACTTGTTAACTGTGACGTCTTTAGATTCATTGGCCTTGGCTTCCATTTCATTGAAAGGGCAGTCTGAGAGCGAGCGCTGAACCAGAGCCAGTTATTGCACCTTCCCAAGGCCGCATGCTTTGACTCACCTGACTGAAGTCAATATGAAACGGCGAGTGTTCTCCTTAACATCTGTTATTCCCTGCTAAATATATATTTGTATAACCTCAATATTCCCTCCATATTAACTGATGTTTTTCTTTTAAACCATTATTGCAGCTTATTTTCTCTCTACTTTTCACCTGTACTAAAGAATGTGGCTGTTTTAACTTCACTCCTTCCCCTTCCTTTTCCTTTTCAAACAAGCATTTCCGCAGCCTCTCCTCTTTCATTTTGACATCAGCTTTCTGACCACACCGTTTTCAAAAAGGTCCCTCAAAATCTGACTCCTCTGAGGAAAGAGATTGACATTTGTTGTTCAGTCATTTGATCAAAGATCTCTCTGACACAAATGTTACCCTCTGACCCTCAACTAAGCCAAATATGGAGGTGAAATGAAACATAGTTGGTTGGTCATGAATGCCTGTGGTGCCCTTCTCCACTTCCTGCCTAGGCCAGATCCCAGTTCTCCCCAGAAACTTTCATACCGCTTGTAACGGGGCGCTGAAAAAATAAAGCCAGACATTCCATTGATATTGAAAAATTCAGCAGAAGGATAACCGAAGATGTGTCTGATCCTTTTAGTCTCAGATCAGCTTGGTATGCAGGTGGAAATAACCAACTAGTTCAGGAGGGAAGCTGGAGCCCCAGATGATGTTATGCGGGGAGAATATCTCTTTACGTCCTGGTATCTTTACGATTTCTTGGTTGAGAACATTTGAAATTGTAAGTAAGTAGCTGCATATTCAGGCCTCTCCGGGAGAAGCTGATGGTTGTTGGTTCGATTCCTCCTTAGGTGCATTCTGTATGGTGCTAAATGTTTTCTAGGTGTGAGTTGCTGGTCGTCTATATGTGATGGACTGGCAATTTCCAACCGACCCACATTACTGATAGAGGCTCCACCCCAGACTTTTAGCTAGGACGGCGTCCGGGCGTCTGCAAAACATGAAAAAATGGACGTCCGATTCTCGACCGTAGCTTGGCCGCCAGATGCCGCCATACACCAGTGTAATCTAGCAGCCAAGCTACGGTGGAGAACCGGGCGTCCATATTTCTCATGTTTTGCAGATGCCCTCCTAGCTAAAGGTCTGCTCCACCCCCTTGCTACTAGCCAAGCACAGATGAGATCTCATGAAGCAGCACCCTCATTTTCCTATGACACTCTCTGCGTTGTCATCTTTGAGCAGCTATTTCAATGAAACCTCACATCATTTGTAAATAAACAGCGCCACCTACTGAGCTCTGAAGAAGCGGATACTGTTTCACGGTGTTTCATTGATCCGTTACTACTAGCAAAGGCCGAGGTCTCAAACTTCACTGGCCTCAACATGCAGTCAGTTCTGTATAGTCTGCTAAACATGGGAGTGGCCCCATTCGGCCCGCACGCCATGAGTTTGAGAATCCAGCATATACATCTCGTGGAGACAGTTTTTAAATGCAAGTTGTAGGTTGGACCAGCCGATGTAACATGACCTCAATAGTTAATGGCGTGTGAATGTGAGTCGTGCTGCTCTGGTTCTCAATAAACCTGCGAGGACTATTTTGCTTTCAAAACTTCCAAAGCAACACAACTGCACTTGAACCTCACAGTCGATGCCAGGAAACCGATGACAACTCAGACATCGGCGAGTGCTGCAGTGGGAGGTCATCACTGTCAGATCAGCCGGAGCGAGGCCTCGACTCGTGCTTGAATTCTGTACTGGAGCTGCACTCGGCTCCACCAGCAGCAGTCGACATCAAAGACTCGCCTCCACAAAAATCCAACATTTATAACACCCCGCCACAACTTTCTCCCCCGAACCCTCGTGATTTATCAAGAGACTTTGATGTGCAAAGTACCAGGATCTGACAAGACCCAAGTGTTGATGAATTTGGCCAGCATTTTGATTTTGTGCTCAGAATAAAACACTAAGGTTGTACATCAGGGATCACACTTTTCCTAACTGAAGATGTTAGACTCTGGACTTATTTACTGCTGCTCCTTGAGGTTCGGCAGCTCATTTTCTTTCATCGCCGTGCAACCAACTTCAATACAGGAAACTTGGGGGACTGGCACAACAAAGTGTTATTGAATTGACCTTTTATTTTGCCCTCTTTTGAGTTGAATAAAGGATAATAACAAGCATCTCCAGATAGATGTATTGATATTGAAAGCAGAGTAAGATGACTCCATTATGACCAATAAATTCAGTTTCTTCAGCAAATTCTTTTTTTCATTCCATTCACATGAGGGCATGTGGATGCCTCACTCAAATCAGAGAGGCCAGCGTAGAACACTGTTGTGATGGAGACAGAGCTGAGCCAAAAGCCAAAGTTCTCAATGTTCCAACCTTTGCCTTTAGTTCATGGGGCAGTGGTCAAAAGGAGGCATGAGTTTTCTCCTCGAGGTGTCTGGCCTCAGCCGTAGGGATAAGGACGTTCGGGAGAGACTCAAAGTAGAACCACCGCTTGTTCGCATCGAGAGGCAACAGTTGTTCCTGGCATGTCCGTCATGGAGGATGCCATGGGACACACCAAGGAGTGTTTCTAATCTCCCAGCTAGCAGGTGAACGCCTTGGAATCCTCCCAGAGTCTCTGGGCTTCCCTGCTGGGCCCTGGAAGCATGAACACGACATCCTCGGCGCCTCTTTGGTAAACATTCCCTCATCACACTCTGGCCTTTTTCAGTGACGTGATTTTTATAAAGCACCAGTCTTGTTTCAATGTCTCTCAAGCTTTTATGCTAGCCTCCCTTTCCAAGGGCCGCATTCCCAATGTGTGACTTTTGTAAAGTTCACCATCCTCCCCTCTTTATTTCGATGTAGAAACAGGGATGTCTTAAATCTGCCAAGACAAAATCACAAAGCAGATTCCACCCTATTGTTCTCATCCCCTTGTTGCCTTGTTTCTGTGCCCATTACCAAGGGAACCGATGTGTGAGCCCCATTTGTGCCCCTGTACCCCTGCCTCTTTCACCCCTCGGGTCACCTGCTACGGCTTCACCCCCAGTCCTGGATTCCTTATCAGGTTGCCTGTGAACCAGTCCAACGGTTCCCAGAGGCCGGAACTGCGCGAGCATGTTGAAAATAAGTGAGTTACTTGGCAAAGAAAACAGCGAGTCGGGGGACCCTTCAAGGCCATGTCATGAAAGAAAAATTGAGGTGGAGAGAAATAACAGTGATGGATGACCGGGCAGCGGCCGTGTGAACGTATCCATCTACATCTCACCTCACACCCCTAAAGGAGATGCAGAAACATTTACTGTACGTGCTCAGGGAAGTTAATGTCTGAGTGCGAGGGAGTTTTTACATTCCACAAGTCTTGCGCAAATTAGTCTGAGGACAGCGGTGATCCATTACTACCAAGAGCAGCATCAGTCTTCTACTGGCCGCCAAAGGTCAGCGCAGCGGCAGACTGATGGCCCTGTGTCCCAGCCATTGTGGCTTCGCCCCGCAGTGAAACGGACTTGTCAGTATCATTGCCTGGGTGAGCTTCAATTTAGTCCGAGCCATTTTGAAGTGCCTTGACGAATAGTTATCGCTCTCCAGAATGGATCAGTATGATGCAGGTAATCGGCACTGACAACCTTCAGTTCACTTCAAGTAGTTGTTACTCCGTCGTGTTTTAGCTCTTTATATTTTTCATTGAAATTCCACAATGGTAGTATACAGCACCTTATTATTAGAATTGATGAAACAACAATGAAACAACCACAGACGGACCATAAAAAGTAGATGACATCACATACTGAACAGTACTAAAATGTGCTTTTCATGTTCGGTTGATTCCATCCTTCCATGACGCTTAGTTGGCTGGTTTCCTTGACGGTTGCTAAGGTAGCTTACACTTACTACGTCGAACCTTAGTACAGGGGTTCCTAACCTTTTTGATCTCGGGGCCCACCTTTTCCAGAACAAATGGGTCCGGGGCCCATTCAAGGAATAGAACTGATTCATTCCTGTGATTTCATTTGTGTCCAATAACCAGACATGCAAACAAACCAAAACCTTGTGAAATGACCTGAAACCATGTGATCAGCCCAAAGATATTTGTCATTGAAAAGTCCAACCAGCAGCAGAACCAGGTACACGTCATGTTCTGTTGAGAAAGCTGGAAAAACTGAACGTCATGAATAACATTCTCAATGAAATAAAAATAATAAAACATCTAAATACCATAACATATTTTCTTTTTCATAAATAATCTCTAAAGAAGAAAAGTATAGTGTAAATAAAAGAATCACCACAAAATGTTGCTCCAACAGTTGAACAGTTTTTCCTGTTGGGGGCGCCGTCACTTTCTTTATCATTTTCAACAACTTCTCCATAGTTGGTTTCTATGACAAATTTGCAGCTGTCAAGCCAATTCAATGACACACTACTAACACTAACTAACTAACTACTAACACTACTAACTAACAAATCATTCAAACGTGGGTAAAACAAAGTAGATAGGAGGTGTCACAGAGTGTTCCACATTCAATGAGCGTACTCTTTGGAGCCACTGTTCTGGATATGGTGCGTTCCAGTTGTGCTTGGATGTGGGTAATTCCCGGTAGCGGCCCCTCGTAACATCACCTGCTGTAGGATGTCCAAGTGAGAAAGTGGAGATCCAACATGGCGTCCTTGAACAGAAACTCAGAATGACTCAATGAAATACATGACCAAGAGGAAACACAGCGAATGTGTGTTTCATCTGGTGGGTTTTCTCGCGTCAAACAGAGAGCAAATTTATCAAGAGGTTTTTCTCCTGATCATATAGTGTTTCCCGAAAACTATGAATACAACACACTCAACTCGGCTGCAACGTCATTCTCAGGTCTGACTTCCGAGGTAACTGAGACGCAGCAGTCCAAACAAGACCACCCCCTGTCTTACTCATACCTCATTGTTTAGAAATGTAGACCTGATTTTCCCTGCAGTTCCCTAAAATGAATCCAACATCCCACCTCCAACACCATTTCTACTGAACAGAGGGAGATTAGTGAGTGTCAATGCACAACAAAGTCATGCTGTAAGTTTGTTTGCAAGCGTGCTGTTGCTCATCGCATGTCTGAAATTGTAGCAACAACTGTGTACATGGGGAAAAACAAAAACAGACGTTGAAACATGCACATCTTCTTGGCTTACAGGATTTGCCATGCTAAGGCTCGGAATGTGGCTGCACGCTTCCTATTCATGTTCAATGTAATGCACTGATCCAAACAACACCATGTACATTATCGATGTGACTACGGTGCGGCACTGGAGAGGTTTCAGCAGCACATGCAAGATTACTTCTCCTACACAGGCTTTCCACTGCATTGCATGTATGTAACTTTTATGTTGCTGTATTTCCAGATTAGACAGCGAGACACAGATAAATGAATGTACGTGTGTGGCTCTGCATCATGGGATGAATCACTGGAATTTATTCCTCAATAAAGTCTTTCCTGTTGTTGCCGCACCACTCCTCTGGGTGTGTGCGCAGGCTTTTATGTACCCTGGTGTGTTGACATAGTTAAGGCATTATTTTCCACAGAATCAGTGGTGTCCAGGGGACGTGACAGAATGCTGTATCTGCACAAGGCGGATGAAGAAGTCGCTTCTTCCTTGTAAATAGAGGGAATAACCTGTGCGTGGGGTCACTGAGGGTGAAACCACTGTTGTGTGCTATTGAATGACAAGGAAGTAATGTTGCCTCTACGTTGCAAATACTGACCATCTCCAGTTGTCCATCTCTGGGCTTCGAGATAATGGCAGCTGCCTTTTCATTTTGAAGTAAAAACAAAAGGAGAAACAAGTGTCCAGTGATGCGTCTGTGGCACATAAACTCTGATGTTTGTCCAGCACCAAGGTGAAAACAATGACAAGTAAATCAAATGTTGCGATGAAAGGGCTTATTTTCATCTCATATTAGAAGCCAGGCTTATCAGAGTCTCCCCTTATTAGTCGTCACTATACGCACACAGAGAAAAAGGGTCCGACTGGTCCAGAAATGTGTGTTTTCATTGAAGCCACTGAAACATGATGTCCTGAAAGAGCAGCCTTAACCTTGGAATGTGACGATGGGTGATGCTTTAGAGGTGGAGGGAAGTATGTCAGTGTCCAGATACAGTGGAAGGAACAAACCTATTGATATGCAACGGTACCTTGGTTCTCCACCACAATCCGTTCCAGATGGCCGTTCGAGAAGCGATTTGTTCAAAATCTGAATCGATTTTCCCATGACAATGAATGGAAAAAGAAACAATGTGTTCCAAGCCTTAAAATAGTCTTTTGTAGGAGTGAATGTAGAGTGTCTGCTGCAGGTGCGCTGTTCCTCTATGTGTGTGGCCGCTGCATGTGGGAGGGGTTGCCGAGTGAGTGAGGTCTCTCCAGAAGTGAAGAGGTGCCCGGTGCGTGTCCAGCTCTGAATGTGCGCTTCTGTGCAGTTTGGCTGTGACAAAGTCATAAACCAAGTAACTTAGCTCTGTCCCAGACTCGCCTCATCCCTGTCCCAGCTCCAGCCCACAACAGGACATCAAACCCTGGAGTGAGAGCGAGCACCTCCCCTGTGACACTCTACCACGGTCCAGTGCGGAGACAGGAAAGGTTTTACACCTCAATATGAAGAAAAAACTGTCAGTAAATGTAGCTAACGGGACACGTCTGCATACAGAGACTACGTTATACACGATAACAAAGCACGTTATGGGTCAGCTGATCGGTCCGTGCATGTTAGGTTTGTTCTGGTTTTTTTTCAGCGGCGTTTGGGTTCTGGATTTTTGTTCAAAAATAGCAAGTAGTAAAAAAATCTGAAAATTTTTGCTCAAACTTCGATTTGTTCGAAAACTGAGGCACCACTGTAAGTGGAAATGAACTACTTGGCCGTGGTCTGCTGTGGCTTTGCTACTTCACTATTTTCATCAGCATCGCAGAAAAGTGTCACACAGAGCAGCACTTTTTTTCACTCCGACTATGTGACGTATTGACTTCATTTTTTCGTCCCCCAGTGACGCAGTAGTCAGCAACCGTTGTTGCATTTTGACTTTCTCTTGCATCACACGTTTCCCCTCCCACAGTGTTACCCGATGCTGCTGACTGCACTTCCCTGGATTTAGGGTGAAGACTTGGGGTGGCACTTCTTAGTGCTGGTTTACGGTTTTCATATTGCAACACGACTTAAGTGTCACTTGGTATAAGTTGTATTTCATGTGACCAAGTGACTTCAAAACTTCAAAAGTCTTGTAACTGCGAGAGCTTCTGATCATCTCATCCTAACCCCAACCATCCATCTTGAACGCCAAGTGCTTAGGAATTTCATACTGAAATCCTTTGCTGTTATTGACAGGTGCATGGGGGGAGCACAGAAGCGGTATTTGCATGGCTCCTTCATCTCTTCTGGAGGCATTCCCAGGCTTAGCATGGGTCTTTGTCCTCCAGTGATTCTTAACCATAGGGCCCATGGTTGGGCCGCGAGCGCCTCCTAGAGGGCCGCTAGAAGTTTTTTTGTTTTACGCCTTTGGGCTGTGAGTCTCTCAGTTTTAATACATTAGCCAAACAACCCGCTTGTGTCTGTTAGTGCTATTCAAGCGCATCCTGTCTTAAAGAGTCGACTGTTGAAAGATCAGCCTTTTTTTTCAACTCCACCTATCGACAAATGTCTCCCTATTACTGGCAGGGAGCTCGAGTGATGAAGTGTTTTGATGTGAGACACATGTTGATGTGTCATAACAGAGCCGCCCAGGATGATTGACTCCATCTGCCTTGACAAGAGTGATGGTGTTTGTTTAATGCCGAAGAGCTGAGTGTCCTCCCCCTCCACCCCCCCATAACCTTTCCTATCATCTCTGCCTCTCTTGCAGTCACTGTTATTTATTCCTTCATTTGCATTGCAGTATTCCAAGTCCTCACACGTGGTGCGTGAGTTTATGGAGACAGTGTCGATGCTAATGTTCTCACATTCATGCCATGCAACAGGAAATGCCATTTTTCATGTTCATATCGTCACACATCTTTGTGTCGCATTTATTTATTCACTTTAGATAAGATAGATAAGATTATTCTCAAAACGTAACATCGGTAACATCCGACTTACGACTGGGATCGGTTCCGACAAACCGGACGTAAGTCAAACGCGAAGGTTATAGGTACTACTGTAGTGGTAGATGGCTGTGTGAGAGTGAGATGCTGGGAATCTGTGCGGCCGTAACTGTCGTACGAGATGCCAGACATTGAATAAAAATAAATAAATAAAGAAATAAATAAGCATCTGCTGGCATCTGCAGGCTGTGGTCGTAAGGTTATGTGTATGTATCCTCCTGCTCCTCAATGGGTTCCAACCGGGAGGAATTCTGCCCCTGGACATCCTCCTGGGTGGCATAACCCAGCGGTATCTCACCGAGAAAGTGTCCAGGCTGGATCCACAAAAGGTGCCTTAGCCACCGCAACTTGTGTCTCTCACGGATGGCTGAGCTTCAGTCAAGCCTGTGGGGAAAAGTCATCTCAGCTTTTTTCACCAGTACCAGTCTTTATGACTGAAAACGCTTCACATATCTGTTCATCTCACGCTTAAGCTGTCACTTGTGACCTCAAGGTTCTTGAACTCCTCCACCTGAGGCATGAGGTCCCTCCACCCTCTTCCTCCTGGTTTCAGAATTGGAGGAGCAGACTGTCCCATGAGCTGCTTTACATTCAGCTGCTGATGTTCCGAGTGAGAAGTGAAAGTCTGAGGGACCCAACAGAACAAAGTTGTCTCCATAAAGCCAGTGCTGCAAACTCCTCAGCAATGGCTCTCCAGGAGGCACTGGTCTCTGACTGTAGCGGGGCTGGTCTCTGACACTTCAGTGACGGTGAGTCTGACTTGGCCTGAGAGAGGAGGAGAGTGAGAGTGAGAATGTTTTGGTTACTTCAGCGTCTTCACTGTAAAGCCGGTGGAAGATGATGTGCATTGCAGTGGTGAGGTCCATAAAACATTCAGAGATCCTGGCTGCATCTCAGACCATGAAACTATGTATGAGTTTCCTGAAATGAATTTAAGATTTAAGGTTCACTGTATGAGTTAAAAGGGAAAGCTTGAGTCATTTCGCTATTACGTCTTACTGAGAGCACATGAGGAGAAGTGCCAACTTCAAACAAGTCACTGTGATGTGGAAGCAACTGAATATGGATTAATCTTAAACACTTCAACAGGCTGAAGAATTTGCCAAGTGTTTCTCGGTTGGCACCATATTAAAAAGGTGTGTTTTTACCTGATCTGCAAAAAGACACTCGCATTGAAAGGAACAAAATGTCCAGTTTTGGTCGGAAGCGTCAGGAGAGTTTGGAAAAGAACAGCATGAGATTCCTGGCTCAGAGTTAAAAATCTGAATACTCACACCTTTCAAAGCTGTTAGAACTGTTTAATGGGTAGTCGAAAAAATTCACCCCCAAAAGATCCAACAAAAAAGACATGTTTATTCGCTTTAGTGTTTCATAAAACGTCTTTCCTGCACCTGCTTATGTTATTCCCTTGTATTTGACTCAACAGTGTTTGGTGGATAAATGACCTTTCCAGGGCTAGTTTCCGAATATGCCATTGTTGGCCGTAACATGTTGTGTTGTTTCAGACATGACTTCCTCTGCTCCGCTGGTGCCTTTCTTCATGGCGGTTATGGCAGATCTTTCTATCACGCTGCCTGTTGTGATCAACAGTCGCACCTTCTCCGCTGCGGCGACCGTCTGAGATGCCAACGCTCACTCGCTGGGAGGATTTACGCTCCCATGTAATTGGCGGTTCTGGCCCGAACTGTCTCCTCTAATTAGCCAGTGTGTTAGCATGCGGTGAAGCGGGCCACTGTTGGCTCCTTCCACTCGTGCTGTTGGCCACCGCCCTGATGAGAGCGAAACAATGCCGGCAATCTGATTTGGGATAAGTGATGTCTTTGTCTATTGTCAACCGCGGCAACAAAAGCTATTGGCAGCGCCGCTCCTCCAGAGCTTTGCTGAGCGCAGTCCCAATGTAAAAATAAAAATTGCTCAGTGGGGCTGGGCTTCAGTGAACAGTGATGGCTTTCTATCAGAGGACTGCTATTGACAGGTACCTCGCAAAACAGTTGAGTTCTGACTAGCAGACTTTGCTGGACTGAAGCACGGATGCACCCCTGCGTGGAAGTACTTCAGTCTGTGTGTGGGCTTCTCTCAACCACACGATTAATAATGTATCCATCCGCATAAGAACTCCATCATGAAGTGAGAAATAAGAGTAAAATATAGTATAAACAAGTGGTGGGACTTTAACTTTTTTATTTTTTTTTAAATAAAACAACATTAAATTTAACAGTTTGCTCTCCAGACAACAGGGAACCTTTGTAAGTGCAGGAGTTCCTGCTCCACTGGTCACACTGATGCACAAGACACGTGGCAGCTGGGATGATAACAACAACAACAAACATGGAGGAATCCCTGAACAAAAGCAAACAAAAGCATCTGTTTGCTTTGGTTCAGGGATGCTTTTCACTACACAATGGCCAGGGTTTCCACTACTCTGAATGGACTTGAAATTCTCATAAAATTGAAATTTTCAAATCCACAATATTAATACATGGCTGTGCCTCTCATCACAACGCGAGGGAAACTGAAGGATAAATAACAGATCAAGGAAATCCATGAATGTCCCTGGAACTATGTTCTTTAGATGTTTTTCTACGTATTTTACTTTTATAAATATAGAATAATGAACTAGACATTCATATGCAAGGTCTCTTGTCTGTTAAATGTTGTTTGTCTTGCATGTCAGAGATGGAAACTGCACATTGTTTTGGAGATGCTTCACCCTGTAATAGAAAGTGAAAGTATTAACGTTACACGTGTATGTCTGTTGGATGGTGTGGAAATGCCTTCTTATTCCCATGGAATGGGGCTGGAGTCTTCTTGGCTGAGCGTAGTCTCGGCCTATTCGCTCCAGCTGCTGCCTCTCGACCTGACGCTGGATAAGCACTGGAGGAATGGTTGGAAAGGAGGATGGATGGATGCTCTTCCAGTTACTTTTGTGAAACTGTAGTCTGCATTACCCTGAAGACGGTGAAATCGTGGTCCTATTTTGGACCAAAAGTTCCTCCCGAATAACTGCAGAATAGTACTGTATTTGAGTGTGGGACTGAAGTAGTATATTCAAGTTTTTTGGCGAGTCATGTCGTCTAAAATGGTATGGTGAGGGTATCAGAATGATTGGATTTTCATTTATAAATCATAGCAGATGAAAACATCATGAGTCTTCGCCGGCCAGAAGGTGTCTGTTTTTGTGGTAGTCCTCACAAGTAGGAGGAGGAGAGTGACTCAATATTCATGGCGTTTGCTTTTGGATAATGGGACAAAACCTCTTCTTTTCTGACTGGAGCTCACCACTCCTCTGCTGGGAAGACGACACACACACACTCACACACACACTTCTCTGGCCTGTGTTTGCCTGTCTTCCATGGAAGTCAGCACTCCTTGATTCCCACTGTGCCGAGAGCGAGCGTGTATTTGACTTTTCTTGGGATGGGCCGGACAGAGGTTGTCAGAAGGGCAGGGCAGGGACCTGAATGATCCCATTTTGCACGTACGCAGAAACAACAAGGGGGAAATGACCGTGACGTTTGTTCTGGAGAAAGCAAAGCATGTTTGTGTTTTATCAGGAGAGATTAGGGGTGATGGAATTCTATTTTAGGGGGGCAGTCCTGCCTTGCCGAGACGTTTTAAATCAACGCAGATTAAATGTGTCTGTGTTCGACTTTCAATTTTATCAAAGTGAGGATTCCATAGTATCATTTCTGGAGACATTTTTGGGGGATGATCATCGAAAATACTGAGCGATGTTTGGTACATTGTTTGACAGTGTGTAGTATATGGTTTATTAACGTGCTTTTAGAAAACATGTTTTTTGTTTTGATATTGGACATGTACAGAGGAGAGATAGCCAGTACATTAGGAAGATGTTGAGGTTGGAACTGCCAGACAGAAGGTGGAGAGGAAGGCCAAAGAGGAGGTTTGTGGAGGTGGTGAAGGAGGACATGAGGTTTGTAGGTTTGAGAGAAGGGGAAGCAGAGGACAGGGGGAGATGGAGGAAGATGATCCACTGTGGCCACCACTGAAGAGAGAAGCTGAAAGAGAAAGAAGAAGTTTTTTGTTTTGATATATCACTGATTTTATTAGTATTTTCTGTGTCCTTATTTTGTTTATTGTGTTTATTTCTATTGTGTCTCCCACATATTTCTTTGGTACAGTTCTTTTGTAAAAAGTGAGCAAATTCAACATCTTTCTACAATGGAGGAGTGAGGCTATTACTTTCGGTTGCGTTCAGATCAAAGGTGGGTCCATTCTGTGTAGAGATCACTGGAGGTGTTCACCCTGGGTTTCCTCTGGGCACTCTGGCTTCTTCCCGCAGCCCAAAAACAAACACATCCCCTGCCTCTCACCCTTAGATTGCTTTGCTTTTTACTCAGTATTTTCTGATACAGATAAAATCTTTTAGTTTTACTGTTCACAAACAGTGGCAAATAGTCGTAGTAAGACCAAGACCACTGCATACAGAGACTATGTATAAGACATGAGGGCCTGGGAGTCGGGGTCAAAAAAAACAATGAGGGGCGAGACCAAGACGAATAGTCTGTTCCAACGGCAGCATTTACGTGCATGGTTTATTTTGAAAAGAATGACCCCAGTTTCTTTTGCAGTGAGAAAGAAATGTGTGCGTCTGTATGACCAATAGACTTCAGTTTGGAATCAGTTTGGAATCAGGTCTCACCCCCTTCATTGGTCTTGCTCTCAACTCCTCCTCTAAGTTTCGGCCCTGGACCTGGTCTCCATATTCTCTAGTCTCAACTCCTGGTCCGGACTCCAACACCTGCAAATAATAACAATGGACTGAAACTATTTCAGCATCTCACTGCTGTAGAAAGTCCAGGACATGGATTGTGATCTTGTTGTTGATCTGATCTCTCACATATTCCCTCTGTTCTACACCTACTGCCTGCTGTCCTCAGTGTTTTCCACCTAATTGCTTCATGAATCACTGTTTTGAGAAACAAAAGCAATGATCCTTTTCTCATGTGTCGAATCTAGAGTCAATTGCCTTTGTTCAGAGTCGTATTGACCAAACCCAACAAGTTCATTTTCAGCCCTTCAGGCTTTGTTTGCCACCTTGCTGCTTAAGACATCAAAGGAATCTGCAGACCTTTAATGAATGCCAGTGTTAAGTTTCTCTCTCTCTGCTTCTTCCAGCACACACTGTCGTCTCCAGTGAAGGGAAGTCCATCGGGAGACATCCCGGAGGTGCCAGCCCGCACGAGAACCCAGCCAAGCCCCCCTTCGTCAGGGTGTTTTCGGGCTCGCCATCTGCCAGCTGGCCGCGACCTTCCAGCCTTGCACTGCTCCTCGCCGCACTTTCCCTGCACTGGACCTCGGTCTGACAGCGGCGCCCTGTGAATTATACCCCGCTAGACACGTGCACACTGACACTCGTACACATTCTGCACGTCGCTCCTTTACTCCAATGTGGGAGAGAAGACATTGGAGGAGACTGTCAGATGTGGCTTCTGCCGCATCGCCATCTGTAAGCACCCGATCCCTCGCACACTCATCTGCAAAGACAAGCCCTGCTGCGTCTCCTCGGCTGTTCTTAATAAAGGGCCGGACATGCGTGTATTTATCCACCAGCACCGCCCGTACCGCTTCATGCTTTTAACCGGCTCTTCCCGAGTGTGAAGAGGACTGACTGCTGATGTTCTTACAGAAAGGCTTAAGCATATACCAAATCACATACACACTACATGGCCTACTTATCCTTTCAGAATAAAACGTAATCGCAGTGCCGTTTCCAGACAGAAGAATTCAACTTGTTTGAAAAAAAAAAAAAAGAATCTAATTTCCTTTTTCAGGATTGTAGAATGCATGACAGGTAGATGAATCAACTCCAGGTGCCTGGCCCAGAGCAGCAGTTTGAACAAACTCACATTGACTGTGTGTTCTGGCACAGATTAGAATGTAATGCGTTCACAAGTGAAGCACCAGCACCCTTGCACGAACAGACCCGCCCAAGCAAAAACCTAGACGTGTATAGTGTTTAAATGTATATAAGTGGGACGACTCGACGGTCCGTATGATGTGCTGACAAAGCAAAAAGCAGACTAAAGGGAGGGGGCGCTGTTCGTCGAATCCAAACTTTAGAAATGTAATTTCTCATCAAATAAACAGGAATGAACGGTTTGGTTGTCGAAAAAATGTCTGTTCGTATTTGAGTGTGTTTGTTTTGAGAAACGTTATCTCCTTCACCTGACATCGTGTCACCGTCCACCGCTCACATGACTTTTCATCAGCGTCCTGAGCGACATGCCTCCGCTTCATTCATCCCCAAATGGGCCATTAGTCATGCAGAAAATGGGTCGGAAAACCAAACATTGTGGTTTTGGACCGGGACATGTGGTGCTTCTGGATGTCTTGAAAATTGAAAGAGAGATTTATTTCCACAAATCCATGAGAGATTGAAGCTACCTGCCTCATATTGAGAGTGGTGAAGGGGATTATAGTCCAAGGATGAAGAGAAGAGCGATGACCATGATCACAGTGAGGTTGCTAATCAGCTCAGCAGCAGGAGAATGTTCCCAAAAAAGACCCTTGAGTCGAGGATTGTTCTCTGATCCGTCGTTGAACTGAACCCTTGAAGAGTTTTTGCTTGTGAATACACATCTTGGCCAAAGAGCGAAGGAAAGTCAACAGTGTACCCTTAAAATATTTCTATGAGTCAGTTCAATGTATTTATCATATTTGTTCCACAACTTCAATTACTTCAATTTAAAGGACTCAATCTAACACTATTCTATTTCTATTCCCCTTTGAAATGAGTCTGGAAAGCAAACACTGTCTTATATATGGAAAAGATCTACCGCATTCATGGTTGCTAGGCTTTCTGTTTTTCCAATAGAAAAAAATGGGAATTGCAAATGGAAGACCCTTTTCCTCCGATCATTTACAAAATCCCTTAAAGGTGGGTCTTGTCTCCCAACTATCGTCCGCTGTTCCAAACTCTCAAAGGAACCTCTGCAGGTACGGTATAATGTCAGATTGTGAGTGTCCGTCTTCCTGGATCAGTGTTATCCTGTCCAAGACCTTTATTGAAAACATGTTCGACTTTTTCTAAATGTTTCAAATACAGTGGTACCTCGGTTTTCGAACGTCCCGGAATTCGAACACATCAGAGTTCGAACAAAAATTTGGAGATTTTTTTGCTTCGGATTTCGAATGAAAATCTAGAACTCGAACGCCCCTGAAAAAAGCTGGAGAAAAACATAACGTGCGCGGACCGATCAGCGCACTCCAGGGTTTGATGTCCTGTTGTGGGCTGGAGCAGACAGGGATGAGGCGAGTCTGGGACAGAGCTAAGTTACTTGGTTTATGACTTTGTCACAGCCAAACTGCATAGAAGCGCACATTCAGAGCTGGACACGCACCGGGCACCTCTTCACTTCTGGAGAGACCTCACTCACTCAGCAACCCCTCCCACATGCAGCGGCCACACACATAGAGGAACAGTGCACCTGCAGCAGACACTCTACATTCACTCCTACAAAAGACTATTTTAAGGCTTGGAACGGACTTACCTCCTTCCTCCAAATACCTCTTAAACTCAATAAGATTTTTCTGCAGTCATGTGTCATTGGAGGGGTGTGGCTTCAAGGGATCCACGCACCAAAGAGTCAAGGATATAGGAGCCTACCGTCATGGGTGCGGTGAAAATGGCCATCCTTTGTTCTGAAATACTGGAATCCCAACCACAGTTAATCGTGAAAGATCACAAGCTCTTCTGTGATGGCAGTTCCTTTGATTTCCCGAATGAGAAATGAGCTGTCAACCTTCCGTTCCCAGACCACAAGCCAAGCCCTGCTATTGCCGGACCAGTGGGTCACAGACCGCATGCACTGCTCACATCTTCGCAGTCCATTTTCACTTCCACTGTGCCCCAACTTGTGGTGAGACGGGTGTAAAGGGTTAGCTTTAGTCTGGAGGCACCATCGAGTGTGACCCTTGTTTTCTTTTCTTAGAACTACCCACGGACAGGCGAAGAATATTTGCTGCCTTCTCACGACTGTGCCTCCTTATTTTCAACAAGAAATGAAAGATGGCCTCCATATGAGCATGAATATTAATTTGCGGGAATTCACCCGCAACTCTGCAGAGAGACAGCTTTGTGAAAGCTGTGGAATAGAGAAACGCTCTCGTATTTAGTCAAAACTAATTGCGGAGATGGAATGTCGGAGGGTTTTTCAAAAACTTTAAAGTTAGTTTGGAATATTTTTGCATCAGTCAACTATGTCGGGTTGAATTTATCTTATGTGTTGTGGCAGAAGAGTAAAGCTTGGATGCCTCACCAGTGTTAAGACTGTATTCCAGATATTGATAACCGTGATTCAGAGTCATGAATGATGCGATAAAACTTCACTTATGGCTGCTACAGTACGGAAAAAATGGAACTTTGTGTGGCTCAGGAACATGAGGTGAAAGTGTCATGTCACTCTGCAACATGTCAGTTCCGTCCACAGAGCACAAGCCCAGGCGTGAAACTCCAGGATCAGCGAGTCACAGTATGGAGTCTGGCCCTCAGAAGGCTGCAGAACCACATGCTGATAGTGGCAGACTTTCCCGAGATCACACCAGCCTTCTTTTGTTACAACATTAAGTGTGAGTGAGCGACGGGCTCCACATGGACATGAATATTAATTTGCTGGAATCCAATTAAGTCCTGCTGAGAGCACTTTTTCCGAGTTGAAATACTGACTTTTTGTGTTTTGTCAAAGCCTCTTAAGATCAAATGTCGGAGGGCGGTCCTGAAATGTGAGTTGAATTCTTTGCTCTTCTGCGTATGGTTCCCTTGAAAGGTGCATCCAATGGAATATAGCGGGATACAGAGGTGAGCGCTGCCATTTCATGCAGCAGAGCGTTGAGCCGCCGAGGAAGCTGCTCACAAAGAGCTCTTTGTGCTCAACCTTCTCTTCCATCATTTCACCATCATCTCGCAGTTGCTCCCCTCTGCTGCTTGCAAACACTGGATAAACAGTTTGCCCTGTGCGAATGAAGAACAAAACATGTGGCTTCTTTAATGACTTCCTCTGCTGGCTTCCGCAGATGAGCAGAAGATAAATGGAGGGAGATTATCTATCTATTGTAAGGACAATATCCAGATCGGGAAAGAAGCAGGGAAATATATTGAATCAACCCTATGAACAAAGATGGCCATTAAGAACGAGTATCTTCCTGAACAAACACTAAAAGTGCAGTGTACATTAGCAGGGTTTGTTCAAAGTCCTTATGAAATATGAGCGTCGTGGGAGAGGAGCTTTTTCTGCAGCAAATGAGAAGCCATCCGTCGTCCTGATTTTGGACTTTGTTTTGTATTTGCTGTTTCATCAACATATCTCAAACCCTTCCTTCCAGCCCTTCAGTGTAACCATTCGTATCGAAGATCATATATGGTCACAAAGCCACCTCAGAAGTAGCTTTAGCGAACAAGATACACTTAAGAAAGTTGTGCTCTTTATAGACAGACATATTGACTCATCGGAATTTGCATTTTGCTACTTTCTTGGGTGTCCTGTATTACCTCAAATGTTTGTCAAAGCTGGACTCGTAATAAAAGAGTCAGCACCTCAGGGTGTAATTTTGAACAGCTGTTAAAACGTAAACATGCAGATTAGGACTTGATGGCTTTGCTCCTGTTTAACACAATAGAGGAGCCACTTTGTTGCCATTTTGGGGCCATCAAAACACAGCTGGATCCCAGGCAGACAGACAGCTCTGTTATTTCACCGACGCTCAGCGGAAGAATAAACCACCAGACGTCGTATTGCCCCCGACAGCATTCATGATCGGTGACTACGGCGGCTCATTATTGTTGCTTGTTAGCGTGATCACCGCAATATGGGTGGATGTATTTCATGTGCTTCATAAACTCGTCCATATTGCTTATACGAAGAGTTGCATGTCCAGATGTTTGTTTTTATATCTATCTAGCAGGGGTCATGTGATCGTCCTGGTTATGTCTCTCACAGCAAAGCAGCTCCAAAGCTGAATTTTGGATTGAATGCTCCTGCCACCTGCTGCTGCAATACACCAGCAAGTCGTAATATTGCTCAGATTTTATCTGACAACAACATATCTATTTTTATACAGTTGATAAACTTGTCATGTCCGCACTTAAATCCGTCTGTTTTTGTACTGTTTGTATATCCTCCACGTTCCTTCCTTGTGCGTTTATTTTGCAACTCCCTCTCGTTTCCGTTACCTCTCTCCTTGTCCAACTTTACCGGCAAACGCAGCTGGCGCTCAACGTCTCATCAATCCCTCCTCGGATATTTTCCTCCCGACGCCAGCTACATTTTCCAGATGGTAGATTGCCACTCTCCACTCAGGTAAGACTCCCGTGTTCTCGCTCTAGCCCTCCACTTTTCTAAATTCCTCCTATTCTGTCACAACCCTTTGTTTTCACGTCCGTCCTCGTTCTTCCTCAGCTCGTTCCCCAAACTTCCATTCATTCCGCGTGTGAGCAGTTATTGGTCTCACTTTTCAGTTAAAGATAGATCCGCCTAGTTTACCCCTCGTGTGCGTGTGAATAGCCACCACCACCAAGCGCTTTTAGTTTATTGCCGCCTTGTCGATCTTAACTCCGGGTGTGTTTTCTGTTATCCCAGTTATCAGGCTTGAGATTTTAATCCGCCTCTCTTGTGTTCCAGATTCTTTCCCGTTCCCTGCCTTCATCCCGGTCCGCATTTGGTTCCATAGTTACTTCTCTGTCGATTTATTTATTTTGTCTCCATCTATTAAATTGTTAAATTGAATCTGTCGACCAGCATTGACCGCACTCGCACGTGTGTCCATTCCTCCACCAGTCATGACAAAACTAAATGTAGGACATTGGTACTGTATTCATGTCGCAGTGCGGTTGGGAATGAGCTGCTTGGCTGAGGTCTGCTCTCTCTCAAATAAAGCAGTGAGAGAAATGTCATACTCATCATGAGACAATCAGTTTTCAAAATGTTGACACCATTTTTGACTCCTTGGATGAATGATAGCAAAATGAGTCTTTGATATTGAGTTCAGAAGAAAATGATTCATGTGCTTGTTTTAAAAGAGAATACAACACAGTTACTGCACACAGACATAGGGCTTCATGGTTTATGTTTTTAAAAAGTGAGCCAGCATTTGACCTCTGACAAGGTCACAGTCACAAAATGTACATCTCAATATATATGTAAATATATCTGTAAACATATATATTTTAATACTTTTTGTGATAGCCAATGCTTCCAATGCAAATTGTGTCAACATTGGCTGAAAAACGTGTTATGAGTGAAACATACTGGTCCATTCTGACATCTTACTTTGTAATAACAAGATTGTTATGAAACAATGACCCCGATTTATTACGTTAGATGAACTGAAAAGAGGCCATCTTCTTTTTTTCTGACGTTTCTTTGATAAAATTGCCCGTACTGAAACAGCAGCAGAGAAAATGCGACGCTTGTTTTTTTGCCACTGGATGGATAAACTCGATGAATCCATGTTGGTCACTGAGATGCTACGTGGTTCTGTCAATTTTCAGGCTAAGACTCCATGTCCTCCACAGAGGTGAGCTGTCCCCCTGTGTGGACACATGGTTCGCGCGCTCATCTCTTTCTTAAAATACCAATTGGGTGTTCAGCAGCTTAAAAAAAAAAACGCCCATTGACAGAAATTGGGGCGCACGTTTTCCTTAAGGAGTAATATGTATCACAAGATGGAGACGGTGGTGAGGAGTGCAAATGAGATATTTTGGAACAAACTGGAGCGACGCTTTATGTGAGGATCAGCCTTCAACGATTGAAGGGGAACCCACATTCACAGTTCAATCTGTTACGTTCACTTGCAGACGGTTCAATGCTTATGACTTTGGTGCAGACTGTGACCTGCACTGAGCTTAAAGGTTTAGCCCCCGGTGTGAACTTGACTTTGACACCTTGCCTTATTTCATGCCTGTGAAAGTCCTTTCAGCCGGCGCTTTCAGGACCACTGTCAATCATAAATCTTGAATCCTTTCATGCCTTCTTCATTTTCTACTGCTTCCTGTTTGCGGGAGTCCTAAATCATTTCCTTTTTTTTTTTTTTTTTGTTTATGCGCACGTCACCCCACGTTGTCACTGTTTAAGGAACAAGCAGCCAACAAGGTTTTATCTGTAAATTATGCTGCACGAATGAATAGATATTTATCTGACTGATAAAGTAATGTAACGCTCTCTCAACTGTCGCTTTGCTGACTGAATATATTAACACTTATTGAGTTACATTCGCTTATAACACAATCCGAGATCCTTTTATAGGAGTGCGATGGCAGGAAACAGAAGGTGTGAGAAATGAATCGGGCCACATGAAGCTTTTATAATCTGTCAGGAGGTGGATGCGTGAGGCAGAGTTGTAGACACGACATAAAGGAGGACACTGGGAGAGAAATGGTAATCTTCAACGGAGACTAAGTCAACACTGTCCTGCCAAAATGTATTCACTGTCAGCTGCAACAAAGACAGATTTAAAAAAGAGAAGCCACGTCTCTGAGCTATTATTAGACCAAACAAGTAGCACACAGACTTCTGCTGCTTCATACTGCACATCCCTAACAGTGTGAAAAATGTATAAGAATATACATTACTTTGCATTGCGTCAGCTGGCAGTCAGCTTCAACATTATTTATCAATAGAGCTGTGCAGTACGAAAACCACCAAAAGCAACTTTCAAGAAAGTGTGTCGTGCTTTCAGTTTTAGAGTCTGAGGTACAGTGTGTGGAAGTGGGTCAGCTTAAAAGGGAGTTGCTTTTGTATCATTTTATTGGAGTGCCGGGTGTTGCATAAACTGTACACATTTGTTGTAGAATAGATGAAGTGCAGTCACTGGCTGGTGTGAAAGTTTGACAGCAGTATAGGTGTTGTGTCAAACCGATGGCCCCGGGGCAAAATCTCGCCCAGCAAGTCAACTTTATTGTGGCCGGCAAGAGCTTCAGACCTTCAGGCAGCCAACACCGTGCAGGCAGGCCATATCATCTGACAACCTTTTTTTCTGGATAGTGAAGCTGCGCCTCATGAGGAAAACACCATCCTATGAATCAGTCTGAACAGTCTCCAGCTGTGAGCACCTGCTGGTCTGAAACAACAAGCCAATAACAGGATGTGGACTTGACACAATGCAGACATTTCATAGAGGTTTCAAAAGAAGTGAATCTTAATGTCAATATTCATGTGGGAACTTAAAAAATAAAAATGAACGCAGATGAAAGTAAGTCTATTGAAAGATAGTAAAGTGGATGTGCATTTGTGGTTCACGGAAAAAAGGCTGCTGTGCCTCCTCTGCGATGAGGCGCGGAACAATTTACGCTATTTGATGCTAACCACCAAGACCAAGATTTCATACAGAGACTGATATTGCATTTTGTTTATACTTTTGCTTTCTCTCAAGTACTTCCTCTGAAAGACGTGTGGAATTGGATTTGACCCGCCTGGTTTAGATCATGTTTTGTGGCCTTAAAGAATCCTTCATTTGCCCAAAATAAAAAACTGCAAAAGGAATCTTTAAAACATGTCAGGGGTGAGTCTTGTAAACCCATGTTTACATCATTGTCATTTACCGTAAAGCGGCCACCAGTAGCAACTCAATGGAGAGCAGTTATGGCCATGATCTACTCGGGACGTCACGTGTGGATTATTTGGTGCCAAGGTCTCGCAAGTGTAAGTGCCGGTGAGTGGAGTTCAAGTCATGAAAATGGTTGTCCAAGTTAAGGGACTGAGATCAAAGCAGTTGAAGAGGAGAGTGCAGGCGGGGCAGACTGGGTGGAGACGTCTGTGAGAGAGAAGAATGTACAATACTTTGCATTGCATCAGTTGGCAGTTAGTTTTAACAGTAGTGTGGCAGCCAGTGCGACCTCAAGAGACTGTGGCTGTTGGTCAAGCATACAGCAGATAGAGGGATCAAACACATTCCCACTCTTCAAGAGTCAAACCCCAACTATTTTCTAATGGTCATTTGCTTCCAGTGTTGACGCCGAAGTCAGCCATTTGCGTTGGTGAGCAGCTCCCGGTTGAATGGGGGAGAGGAACACACCCATGATAGCTGATATGAGGGCATGTAGATCCAAAGTGTGACCTTCAGAGGCTCAAGATAGACTGAGGTGTAAGCATCTGATTTGCAGTGGCAGTTCCTGATGCGAAACACGGCTTACTACGCTCTCCCCAAATAGGCTTCTAAGGACCTGGCCGGCCACTAGAGGGAGCAACACCTGATCAGCAGGTAAGAGACTGCAGTAGTCGGGCCCAAACACAGCTGTAACCCAGAGAGATGAAACGGAATAAAACAAATCAGTTTGCTCCAGTGGGCGAAGCTCTGGAGCCAGCACACATGCTGAGGCAGGTTTAAAGGTTGTCGGGGGAAATCCAAATAAAGTCAGCCGCGCACGTATCCTTAGCACATGCAGAATAACAAATTAAGCAGAACAGGTCGAGTCAGTTTGGGGAGAAAAACACAACGGTTCATTTTTCTGGCTGACTACCGATTTCCCACCGACACCGAGGGAAGGCGTCCGTGTGCTTACAAACAGAGAAAGCGACTTTTCTGGCTGTTAAGTGATGTGAGGGCAGCGAGGACAACGTGGAGCTAAGGCGATACAAGAGCAGGTTAGAGATGCTGAGACACTGTTGCAACCAACCAGCCTGTCTCTCAAGATAAAGGGTGGTGTAGCGCCTACCTTTGGCCAGGTGATGAACCAGCAGTAAGAAGGAGCGGATCCGATTTTACATCCCCTTCTTTGGCACTTCCCATCAAGTAACCTAATGTGTCTTGTGCATCCTTTCTTGTCACAGCGATCCTTTTCATATCCTCCTTCATCACATCCATAAGGGTAGTTTTATTATTTAAATTACTTGACTTCCTCTCCGTCTTTTGTCAGCTATTTCCCCCATTTTTCATCGACGTGTTCCTTGTCTCTCCATCTGGTCTCTGTAACTTGGTCTCCAAACCTCTCCACATGACCTGTCCCTCCAATGTACTTGTGTTTACTCTTATTCTTGCGAGTGACTCCCTACGGGAACCTGAGCATCTTCAACTCTAACTTCAAACTGTTCTCCTTGTTGTTGTCTCAGAGCTACTGCATGTAAACCATCCATCATGGCAGATCTCACCTGTGAAACTTTCTTCCATAACTCAGGAATTGTGTTAGCTAGTCCCCTGCTTCATAATGTCGTCCCCAAAATAAAGCGTTAAGACAATAAAGAAACACAATTTCATAGTGTGTTGGTCGATTGTTCTCATACCTCCAACCATCTATGAATCATTCTAATTTTTTTCTTTTCTTTTCTTCCATTAACACAATTGTTAGATTTTCCTGTGTGCACGGAAAAGTTAACTAGAATTCTTTATCCAACTTTTATTCAATACTTCTAGTCGCAACATTTTCAGCAACTTGAATGTGGATTTGACTGATAATATTGATACAATATTAAAGCAATATTAAAGCTGTAATGATCGGCTCTCACCCCTGGCTCAGGCAAAAAACACAGCAATTTGAATGTATGAAAAAAACACAGAGGACTCACACACAACGGGCGAAGCCACCAAGCCGCACCGCACCACTATGTTACGAAATAGGATTCAGGTCTATGCTCAGGGTTTTGGTCAAGTTGCAGCGGACATGATCGTTCATACAGGAAATCAACAAAAAATAAAAGTATTCACCCCAAAAATAGTAAATTCAGCCTCAATAGGAGACTTTGAATAGCGTCTAACTTTGCAATACGCCACGACACACATGCACCAACACCTCTCCCTATGAAGACAGAGTCGCTTCACATGTTTTGGACTCTTTAAAGGCGGCATCAACATCGCTGCACTGCAACTCTGATGTGTTTTAGTGAACCGATGATGCTCTCCTTCTGGAACAAACAATAACAACACATTTGTTGAAAGAATCACATGAAAGTTGGCACATATTTTTCATAGTTTAAATGTTAATCTAGTTTAATTTCACAGTTAACTTGGGATTAATGTAACTTTAAGTTGTATTTATAGCATCATAAGACTTGACTTAATTCTGCATTGACAACCCTTACAAGGGTCTAATGACTTTTTCAAACCTTCCTGCAGCCACCACCAAAACCACCAGTGACTTTGGGCGGTTACTTTGTTTGCAAAGTTTTCTATGGAAGCCCATTTCCACCAGGTAAAAAATGAATAAATAAACACGCAGAAAGAAAAATCCGGTTGGCGATTTTTTTTTTTTTCTGTTTTTTTTTCTTTTATTTTACCTGGTGGAAATGGAGACACAGGACCAGTGGAAGTGCTGCAACAGTGATCCAAAAGTTTAACTGCTGAACAGTGAATGAGAGGTGAGTTCAGGACAGCACACCAACTGGATGGCTCAGCTCTACGCCTCAACGCTGAGTAATGTAGGATATCAAAGTCAACTCAGTCTTTGATCCTGGAAAACTTCCAGAGCATGTAAGCACGCTGGTGCGTTTTGCTAGCGTGTGGCAAACATGCTTCTGATCTGCGTAAGCAGACAGTATTTTGATGGTGTCAGCAGGGCAAGTCTGACCTTCTATATTTAAATCCTGCTAAAGATGTTGGTGTGCGAGCAGAAATAGAGGAGGAGAAGGGATGAGACGGCATGAATTGGTTTAGCGCTGGCAGACAGTCAGGCGCGATTACAGCAGCCGATCATGGCGGTCCACTGATGTTTCGCTGCTTCTGTACAGGAAGCTTGGATTGTTTTAAGGGTTTGGTTGTTTGGCTGAGGCCAGCTGAACGTTGACTCAGAGTAAACAGGTGGCGGCTGCGATGTGATGTGTTGTAATCCCGAGGAAGTCGTCCAGTTGGACCAAACAAAAGCGGATTATTAATAAAGTGACCACGAGGCATATTTTCCTCAGCTGCAACCACACCTTCCACTGCTTTCACCATCGGTAATGACACTTTCCTGGACACAATGTCTGCCGTCTCTTTGTCTCACTCGCGCGCGCAGATTTTTCCATCAAACCTCATCGCAGACTCAAACCAATGACCTCCTTTTCACAACCTGTCCCACAGTTAGACGCTTCCAATTGCTTGCAGACTGTATTTGATCCTCCGAGTCTATTTCATGCTCGTTGCTGTGAAACTAAGTGCCTGGCAACTGCAGACGACAGCCGAGACGGAGCGAGCGTCCAGTCCGAAAACATCAAGTCTCCGCTTCCCCGAGCGGTAATTGGAATGCATTGTCTGACAAAACCGTGGCTGCTCTTGTGCTCTAATAACTGTAACTGACACCTGGCTTTCTAATATGAACCATAATGTTGGGGGGGTGAGTTAACCTAAAAACGACTTTGCATTGGTGTGGCTTTAAAGCCGTCACTCTCAAAGACTGGCTAATGTTTTTTTATCGCAAAGGACGACTGAGCGTCCGTGGCCTCAGACGCTAATGTTTTCGTTCGAAGCCTCGGAGTGTAACTGAGAGTTGAGGGGACCTGAGGTCAGAGCAGCTCAGCTGTCTGTCTGGGCTATTTTAAATGGTGGAACACATCAGCGCTTCTCGACCATTTGCCCAGCTCGAAGGCATCAGTCGGAGTTCACCAGGTCCAAATCTGGATTTGAACATAAATAAGACAGATCATGCTTGATGTTTGCAGATGGACCCCCAAGACCAACTGTGACCTGACCTGAAGAACAGAAGCAGAAAACGCTTTTATACACCAGAGTTTGAATCTTGGATCTTTCCACCAAAATAGATATGTCTCTCATTTATTTTCTTCCTCTACAAAGCAGGAGCTGACAGAGACTTTTTGCCATATTTGGAGGAGGAGTGACAGGCTGTGTGCAGGACAAAGAATTTTAGAAATGGAGGGAGCAGGTTAAATGAAACTAGAAGGGGTTCATGAATGTGGTTCATGAGGATATGAAGGCGTGACAAGGGAGAATGATGTACTGCCGTGTTACATTCAGGGACTGAAAATGTAAACCCGATCCAAGTCAGGGGCAGAACAATATGTAAATATTGTCATATCAATGTATGATTCAGAGAAGAACTAGACTAAGATGTGACACACCAAGAGCGTTTCTGTCACTTTACTCAATAACTGACAACAGCGCAAGATCGTGGACGCATTTAAAGAGACCGATGTCCTAAATGCAGGAGAAGGTAACAGGAGTTCAAGAAAGGTTTATTCCAGATAAAACGATTAAAAGAAGGAGCACCATAAAAAGAGGGCGACGTAAGAAACTCAGTCCAACTTAAATCCACAATAATCCAACAAAGGCTCTTCAAAGCTAACAGACTTGACTTGACCTGACTTGACTTGATTTGACTCGACATGACACAGACTTGACAACAAGACCATACACACAATGAACACAGAAGCAGAGGGGCAGATAAGGGCAACAAAGCAAGACACCAGGTGCCATCAATGGCTGGGCTGGGTGTAGATACAGAGAAAATTGCACACAGGAAGACGAGACCTCACCAAAATAAAGCAGGAAGTGGACGATAGAAAGCACGAAATTAACTAACCCTATCAAAACATAACTGGCGACGCGTAACAACCTGACCAGTCTGATGCAGACCTTTGCCAGGTTTGTTTGTTAAATATTGTTCTTATATTTCCCTGCACTATATGTAAGGATTTAAAATCTCGCCATGTAGCGCACTTTCCTTTGTGTGTATTCATCGAGATCGCCTTTGATCCTGGCACATTTGTTTCCAGCTCCGCTGTCATGTTGACAAATCGAGACACGATCGACAAAAAGTGCTTTATTAGTTACCAGATGTGCTTTTTATTTTTTATTTTTTCGTCCATCTACAATCCTGTCAAATCCAATTTTACCAGCTCCGAAAAAATTAGAACAGGATCCTCTTGCAGAGCAGTGTAGCACTGAGGCGGCAGCAGAGATTTGGCTTGAGTGCTGTGACTGACTTGCATTCATCCTATTTTCCAGGCAACAAAACATTGTGCCACCTCCTCATTTGGTGTGAATCCGGGAAAGAGGCAAATTCTCAAATAACTATGTGTATTTAAAGCTCTGGTGGGCTGCACAACATTTCAAAAAAGGTTTGGTCCCCAGGCTTCGACTCATCCCCCATTCCACTATGAGAAAAAGCTAGAAAACCAATGCCGCACTGCTTTGGAGGCGTGACTCCATGGAAGGAGCAAAGGAAAGGGGTTTGGACTTTGAATTCAAATTGCATCTAGCACAAGTTTATCGTTATAAGTTATGTTACACGTTTTTAAAACTATAGTCATGTCTGGGTAGAGTTGAAGACGAGATGTCCGTAGGGGGTGACGTTGTCAGTGTATGCTAATAAATGGGAACATAGTAGTAGTTTGAACAAAGATTTCAAAAATGTTTTGCTTCGGATTTCGAACGAAAATCCAGAACTCGAACACCCCAAAAGACAGAAAAACATAACATGCGCGGACCGATCAGCTGACCCGCGACGCGCTTTTTTTATTGTGTATAACGCAGCCTCTGTATGCAGACGTGTCCTGTTAGCTACATTTACTGACTGTTTTTTCTTCATATTGAGGTGTAAAACCTTTCCTGTCTCCACACTGGACCGTGGTAGAGTGTCACAGGGGAGGTGCTCGCTCTCCACTCCAGGGTTTGATGTCCTGTTGTGGGCTGGAGCTGGGACAGGGATGAGGCGAGTCTGGGACAGAGCTTGGTTTACTTGGTTTATGACTTTGTCACAGCCAAACTGCACAGAAGCGCACATTCAGAGCTGGACACGCACCGGGCACCTCTTCACTTCTGGAGAGACCTCACTCACTCGGCAACCCCTCCCACATGCAGCGGCCACACACATAGAGGAACAGCGCACCTGCAGCAGACACTCTACATTCACTCCTACAAAAGACTATTTTAAGGCTTGGAACGCATTATTGCTTTTTCCATTCATTGTAATGGGAAAAATCGATTCAGATTTCGAACAAAATGCTTCTCGAATGGCCGTCTGGAACGGATTGTGGTGGAGAACCGAGGTACCCCTGTACCTGTCGCACTGCCTCATAGATCAATGCATGTACTATATGTACTTGCCTCAGATTGTCTTCCAACTCCTCACGTTCGTGTCTCAACTGAAACACTTCTAGATGGCAGGATGATCTCATCTCATCCTGCATGCAAGGAAGAATAAAAACAAGGCTTTCAAACAGAAGAGATTCTTGATAGCAATGCTAGGCACAGCAAGGCTCTTAATCCCGGCACGGATTATAAAAAGAATTTGAATATGTAGAGGATTATCAGAGCATTTTAATCCTGATTGATTTGTGGCCTAATACCAATCCAGCCAGCGCAACTGTTTCGATTAGTGCGGTTTGATAGCTCAGCCTTCCACTGCGCATGAAATAATCATAGCAGCCGAGTGACTCATGATGTTTGGAAGACAAGGTAGAACAAACATGAGGACACGGTCCCTTTGTGGTTCGTATTTGGACAGCTAGTCACGAGAACGTCTGCGTTTACAGCAACACGTCTCTGGAATGTTCAGTCTGACATCATCGCCTGTCTTCAGGTGATTCCAACCTTCAATTACTGAAGGTGAGGAAACACCCTCGTAACTGCTGCTGCGCTCAGTCACACCTGGACACCGTCCTATAAATCCACGCGTACAAGCTGGATTCTTTACGACCATGTTCCAAGCGATCGGGCAGGATGAGCTCCTTCATGAACCAAAAAAACTGACAGCATTATTAGAATACTCTTCTCCACCTGACCCACTTCTTTTCTCCGTTCATTACAGCGTCATAATACCAAGACATTTTATGAGGCTCCCCCAGAGCTTTAAAATCCTACTGCTGCCGCAAAATTTAATTCAATGCTGACTGGGACTAAATGAAGCTGAAATTTAAACAGGAAAACTAGAATTCCCCATTGTCACAAACAACCATGACAGCATTCAAACGTTGCCCTTGCACAGGCATTTGTCTCAAAAGGCTGATCTGAATCACTTCAAGATTTTGACCTTTATATGTATCCATTTGTCAAACAATGCTTTCTGTTTTGACTTCCTATCGACAGAGTGCATTTGTAGCGTGGACCTTCCTCAGTCACGTGTGCAGTCTGGATACATCTAACTTTGAAGTTGGAGCCTTCCAACTCCCTTTCATGTGCGCTGGTCCTGCTATTGTCATGAATCCAAAGGCTTCTTTCTTTAAAGCCTCTCAGATAAATGAGACACTGTTAAGTGGATAAACCGACCTTCACTGTGCATAGCCACCTCTTCTTTAAACATTTGATCAATACCCGGTCACAATGGGAGCACTTTTAACCAATGGTCCCTATCTTGAGTCACAATAGTCATCTGTTACGGAAGGTTGTGTGGTCCAATTGAGAACCTTGAATCCTTTCCTTCGCTGATTCCCAGTGGAAAAACATTCAGATTGAAATGTGGATTTTATTCACTTGGTGGTTTAAGCACCGACCCCCTTGATATCGACGTCCCCCGATGTCCATCGATCTCTTCATGCCATCGTTCCTACCAATCTGTCAACGACATGCAGGGTGGCCATCTCCTCATTGCCGGTCAGGTTTTGCCTGCTTGGCATGCAGCAGGCAGCCTCCGTCGTCATGTTCCGGAGATGGATGAGCGCTGGTGCGAATGCTCCACAGCTCCCCCGGGCGTCGTCGTGCCTCACCAACTGTCCTCCCTCTTCCCTTTTTATACCTCCATCACCCTGGACGTGAACTCAGCTTCGCCTTAAATGATTCTTATCATTTGTCTTTTCCCGAGAACAAACCTGCTGTTAGAAAATGTTTGGTAATTCTCGCCCTTCGGCGGATGAATCCCATACAGGAGAAGTATTGACTGACTATGATTACAGATTCACAGAGCCGTGACGTTCCATTTTGCAGCGGACAAAGGTAAGAAAATCAATTCTGCCGGG